>NC_092709.1:343237330-344727681 GCF_047496885.1 Scyliorhinus torazame | reverse complement strand
CCCCTCCTCCTCACTGAGATTCTCTCCCAGTGTAACGGAATCTTCACCCCCTCCTCCACACTGAGACTCTCCCAGTGTCAGTGAATCTTCACCCCTCCTCCTCCCTGTGAGGCTCTCTCACAGTGTCAGTGAATCTTCACCGCCTCCTCCTCACTGTGAGACTCTCTCCCAGTTTCAGTGAATCTTCACCCCCTCCTCCTCACTGCGAGAATCTCTCCCAGTGTCAGTGAATCTTCACGCCCCCCTCCTCACTGAGACTCTCTCCCAGTGTCAGTGAATCTTCATCCCCTCCTCTTCACTGTGAGAATCTCCCAGTTTCAGTGAATCGTCACCCCCTCCTCCTCACTGTGAGACCCTCCCAGTGTCAGTGAATCTTCACCTCCTCCTCCTCACTGAGACTCTCTTCCAGTGTCAGTGAATCTTCACCTCCTCCTCCTGACTGAGACTCTCCCAGTGTCAGTGAATCTTCACCCCCTCCTCCTCACTGAGACTCTCTACCAGTGTCAGTGAATGTTCACACCCTCCTCCTCACTGAGGCTCTCTTGCAGTGTCAGTGAATCTTCACCCCCCCCCCCCTCCTCACTGAGACTCTCCCAGTGTCAGTGAATATTCATCCCCTCCTCCTCACTGTGAGAATCTCCCAGTTTCAGTGAATCGTCACCCCCTCCTCCTCACTGTGAGACCCTCCCAGTGTCAGTGAATCTTCACCTCCTCCTCCTCACTGAGCCTCTCTCCCAGTGTCAGAAAATCTTCTCCCCATCCTCCTCACTGTGAGACCCTCCCAGTGTCAGTGAATCTTCACCTCCTCCTCCTCCTCAGTGAGACTATCTCCCTGTGTCAGTGAATCTTCACCTCCTCCTCCTCACTGAGACACTCTCCCAGTGTCAGTGAATCTTCACCCCATCCTCCTCACTGAGAGACTCTCTCCCAGTGTCAGTGAAACTTCACCCCCTCCTCCTCACTGAGACATTCCCAGTGTCAGTGAATCTTCACCCCCTCCTCCTCACTGAGACTCTCTTGCACTGTCAGTGAATCTTCACCCCCCCCCCTCCTCACTGAGACTCTCCCAGTGTCAGTGAATATTCATCCCCTCCTCCTCACTGTGAGAATCTCCCGGTTTCAGTGAATCGTCACCCCCTCCTCATCACAGTGAGACTCTCCCAGTGTCAGTGAATCTTCACCTCCTCCTCCTCACTGAGCCTCTCTCCCAGTGTCAGAAAATCCTCTCCCCATCCTCCTCACTGTGAGACCCTCCCAGTGTCAGTGAATCTTCAGCTCCTCCTCCTCCTCAGTGAGACTCTCTCCCTGTGTCAGTGAATCTTCACCTCCTCCTCCTCACTGAGACACTCTCCCAATGTCAGTGAATCTTCACCCCATCCTCCTCACTGAGAGACTCTCTCCCAGTGTCAGTGAAACTTCACCCCCTCCTCCTCACTGAGACATTCCCAGTGTCAGTGAATCTTCACCCCCTCCTCCTCACTGAGATTCTCTCCCAGTGTCAGTGAATCTTCACCCCCTCCTCCACACTGAGACTCTCCCAGTGTCAGTGAGTCTTCACCCCTCCTCCTCCCTGTGAGACTCTCTCCCAGTGTCAGTGAATCTTCACCCCCTCCTCCTCACTGTGAGACTCTCCCAGTGTCAGTGAATCTTCACCCACTCCTCCTCACTGTGAGACTCTCTCCAGTGTCAGTGGTTATTCACCCCCTCCTCCACACTGAGACTCTCCCAGAGTCAGTGAATCTTCACCCCATCCTCCTCTCTGTGAGACTCTCTCCCAGTGTCAGTGAATCTTCACCCCCTCCTCCTCACTGAGACTCTCGCAGTGTCAGTGAATCTCCACCCATTCCTCCTCACTGAGACTATCGCAGTATCAGTGAATCTTCCCCCCCCTCCTCACTGTGAGACTCTCCCAGTGAATCTTCACTCCCTCCTCCTCACTGAAACTCTCTCGAGTGTCAGTGAATCTTCACCCTCTCCTCCTCACTGAGATTCTCTCCCAGTATCAGTGAATCTTCACCCCCTCCTCCACACTGAGACTCTCCCAGTGTCAGTGAATCTTCACCCCTCCTCCTCCCTGTGAGATTCTCTCACAGTGTCAGTGAATCTTCACCACCTCCTCCTCACTGTGAGACTCACTCCCAGTGTCAGTGAATCTTCACCCCCTCCTCCTCACTGTGAGACTCTCACAGTGTCAGTGAATCTTCACCCCCTCCTCCTCACTGTGAGACTCTCTCCAGTGTCAATGAATATTCACCACCTCCTCCACACTGTGAGACTCTCTCCCAGTTTCAGTGAATCTTCACCCCCTCCTCCTCACTGTGAGAATCTCTCCCAGTGTCAGTGAATCTTCACGCCCCCCTCCTCACTGAGACTCTCTCCCAGTGTCAGTGAATCTTCATCCCCTCCTCTTCACTGTGAGAATCTCCCAGTTTCAGTGAATCGTCACCCCCTCCTCCTCACTGTGAGACCCTCCCAGTGTCAGTGAATCTTCACCTCCTCCTCCTCACTGAGACTCTCTCCCAGTGTCAGTGAATCTTCACCTCCTCCTCCTCACTGAGACTCTCCCAGTGTCAGTGAATCTTCACCCCCTCCTCCTCACTGAGACTCTCTACCAGTGTCAGTGAATGTTCACACCCTCCTCCTCACTGAGACTCTCTTGCACTGTCAGTGAATCTTCACCCCCCCCCCCTCCTCACTGAGACTCTCCCAGTGTCAGTGAATATTCATCCCCTCCTCCTTACTGTGAGAATCTCCCGGTTTCAGTGAATCGTCACCCCCTCCTCCTCACTGTGAGACCCTCCCAGTGTCAGTGAATCTTCACCTCCTCCTCCTCACTGAGCATCTCTCCCAGTGTCAGAAAATCCTCTCCCCATCCTCCTCACTGTGAGACCCTCCCAGTGTCAGTGAATCTTCACCTCCTCCTCCTCCTCAGTGAGACTCTCTCCCTGTGTCAGTGAATCTTCACCTCCTCCTCCTCACTGAGACACTCTCCCAGTGTCAGTGAATCTTCACCCCATCCTCCTCACTGAGAGACTCTCTCCCAGTGTCAGTGAAACTTCACACCCTCCTCCTCACTGAGACATTCCCAGTGTCAGTGAATCTTCACCCCCTCCTCCTCACTGAGATTCTCTCCCAGTGTCAGTGAATCTTCACCCCCTCCTCCACACTGAGACTCTCCCAGTGTCACCCTTCCTCCTCCCTGTGAGACTCTCTCCCAGTGTCAGTGAATCTTCACCCCCTCCTCCTCACTGTGAGACTCTCCCAGTGTCAGTGAATCTTCACCCACTCCTCCTCACTGTGAGACTCTCTCCAGTGTCAGTGGTTATTCACCCCCTCCTCCACACTGAGACTCTCCCAGTGTCAGTGAATCTTCACCCCATCCTCCTCTCTGAGACACTCCCAGTGTCAGTGAATCTTCACCCCCTCCTCCTCACTGAGATTCTCTCCCAGTGTAACGGAATCTTCACCCCCTCCTCCACACTGAGACTCTCCCAGTGTCAGTGAATCTTCACCCCTCCTCCTCCCTGTGAGGCTCTCTCACAGTGTCAGTGAATCTTCACCCCCTCCTCCTCACTGTGAGACTCTCTCCGAGTGTCAGTGAATCTTCACCCCATCCTCCACTCTGTGAGACTCTCTCCCAGTGTCAGTGAATCTTCACCCCCTCCTCCTCACTGAGACTCTCCCAGTGTCAGTGAATCTCCACCCCCTCCTCCTCACTGAGACTCTCGCAGTGTCAGTGAATCTCCACCCATTCCTCCTCACTGAGACTATCGCAGTATCAGTGAATCTTAACCCCCCCCTCCTCACTGTGAGACTCTCCCAGTAAATCTATACCCCCTCCTCCTCACTGAGGCTCTCTCCCAGTGTCAGTGAATCTTCACCCCCTCCTCCACACTGAGACTCTCCCAGTGTCAGTGACTCTTCACCCCCTCCTCCTCACTGAGACTCTCTCCCAGTGTCAGTGAATCTTCACCCCCTCATCCTCTCTGAGACTCTCTCCCAGTGTCAGTGAATCTTCACCCCCTCCTCCACACTGACAATCTCCCAGTCTCAGTCAATCTTCACCCCCTCCTCCTCACTGAGACACTCCCAGTGTCAGTGAATCTTCACCCCCTCCACCTCACTGAGAGTCTGTCCCAGTGTAACGGAATCTTCACCCCCTCCTCCACACTGAGACTCTCCCAGTGTCAGTGGATCTTCACCCCTCCTCCTCACTGTGAGACTCTCTCACAGTGTCAGTGAATCTTCACGCCCCCCTCCTCACTGAGACTCTCTCCCAGTGTCAGTGAATCTTCATGCCCTCCTCTTCACTGTGAGAATCTCCCAGTTTCAGTGAATCGTCACCCCCTCCTCCTCACTGTGAGACCCTCCCAGTGTCAGTGAATCTTCACCTCCTCCTCCTCACTGAGACTCTCTCCCAGTGTCAGTGAATCTTCACCTCCTCCTCCTCACTGAGACTCTCCCAGTGTCAGTGAATCTTCACCCCCTCCTCCTCACTGAGACTCTCTACCAGTGTCAGTGAATGTTCACACCCTCCTCCTCACTGAGACTCTCTTGCACTGTCAGTGAATCTTCACCCCCCCCCCCCTCCTCACTGAGACTCTCCCAGTGTCAGTGAATATTCATCCCCTCCTCCTCACTGTGAGAATCTCCCGGTTTCAGTGAATCGTCACCCCCTCCTCCTCACTGTGAGACCCTCCCAGTGTCAGTGAATCTTCACCTCCTCCTCCTCACTGAGCATCTCTCCCAGTGTCAGAAAATCCTCTCCCCATCCTCCTCACTGTGAGACCCTCCCAGTGTCAGTGAATCTTCACCTCCTCCTCCTCCTCAGTGAGACTCTCTCCCTGTGTCAGTGAATCTTCACCTCCTCCTCCTCACTGAGACACTCTCCCAGTGTCAGTGAATCTTCACCCCATTACCTCACTGAGAGACTCTCTCCCAGTGTCAGTGAAACTTCACCCCCTCCTCCTCACTGAGACATTCCCAGTTTCAGTGAATCTTCACCCCCTCCTCCTCACTGAGATTCTCTCCCAGTGTCAGTGAATCTTCACCCCCTCCTCCACACTGAGACTCTCCCAGTGTCACCCTTCCTCCTCCCTGTGAGACTCTCTCCCAGTGTCAGTGAATCTTCACCCCCTCCTCCTCACTGTGAGACTCTCCCAGTGTCAGTGAATCTTCACCCACTCCTCCTCACTGTGAGACTCTCTCCAGTGTCAGTGGTTATTCACCCCCTCCTCCACACTGAGACTCTCCCAGTGTCAGTGAATCTTCACCCCATCCTCCTCTCTGAGACACTCCCAGTGTCAGTGAATCTTCACCCCCTCCTCCTCACTGAGATTCTCTCCCAGTGTAACGGAATCTTCACCCCCTCCTCCACACTGAGACTCTCCCAGTGTCAGTGAATCTTCACCCCTCCTCCTCCCTGTGAGGCTCTCTCACAGTGTCAGTGAATCTTCACCGCCTCCTCCTCACTGTGAGACTCTCTCCCAGTTTCAGTGAATCTTCACCCCCTCCTCCTCACTGCGAGAATCTCTCCCAGTGTCAGTGAATCTTCACGCCCCCCTCCTCACTGAGACTCTCTCCCAGTGTCAGTGAATCTTCATCCCCTCCTCTTCACTGTGAGAATCTCCCAGTTTCAGTGAATCGTCACCCCCTCCTCCTCACTGTGAGACCCTCCCAGTGTCAGTGAATCTTCACCTCCTCCTCCTCACTGAGACTCTCTTCCAGTGTCAGTGAATCTTCACCTCCTCCTCCTGACTGAGACTCTCCCAGTGTCAGTGAATCTTCACCCCCTCCTCCTCACTGAGACTCTCTACCAGTGTCAGTGAATGTTCACACCCTCCTCCTCACTGAGGCTCTCTTGCAGTGTCAGTGAATCTTCACCCCCCCCCCTCCTCACTGAGACTCTCCCAGTGTCAGTGAATATTCATCCCCTCCTCCTCACTGTGAGAATCTCCCAGTTTCAGTGAATCGTCACCCCCTCCTCCTCACTGTGAGACCCTCCCAGTGTCAGTGAATCTTCACCTCCTCCTCCTCACTGAGCCTCTCTCCCAGTGTCAGAAAATCTTCTCCCCATCCTCCTCACTGTGAGACCCTCCCAGTGTCAGTGAATCTTCACCTCCTCCTCCTCCTCAGTGAGACTATCTCCCTGTGTCAGTGAATCTTCACCTCCTCCTCCTCACTGAGACACTCTCCCAGTGTCAGTGAATCTTCACCCCATCCTCCTCACTGAGAGACTCTCTCCCAGTGTCAGTGAAACTTCACCCCCTCCTCCTCACTGAGACATTCCCAGTGTCAGTGAATCTTCACCCCCTCCTCCTCACTGAGACTCTCTTGCACTGTCAGTGAATCTTCACCCCCCCCCCTCCTCACTGAGACTCTCCCAGTGTCAGTGAATATTCATCCCCTCCTCCTCACTGTGAGAATCTCCCGGTTTCAGTGAATCGTCACCCCCTCCTCATCACAGTGAGACTCTCCCAGTGTCAGTGAATCTTCACCTCCTCCTCCTCACTGAGCCTCTCTCCCAGTGTCAGAAAATCCTCTCCCCATCCTCCTCACTGTGAGACCCTCCCAGTGTCAGTGAATCTTCAGCTCCTCCTCCTCCTCAGTGAGACTCTCTCCCTGTGTCAGTGAATCTTCACCTCCTCCTCCTCACTGAGACACTCTCCCAATGTCAGTGAATCTTCACCCGATCCTCCTCACTGAGAGACTCTCTCCCAGTGTCAGTGAAACTTCACCCCCTCCTCCTCACTGAGACATTCCCAGTGTCAGTGAATCTTCACCCCCTCCTCCTCACTGAGATTCTCTCCCAGTGTCAGTGAATCTTCACCCCCTCCTCCACACTGAGACTCTCCCAGTGTCAGTGAGTCTTCACCCCTCCTCCTCCCTGTGAGACTCTCTCCCAGTGTCAGTGAATCTTCACCCCCTCCTCCTCACTGTGAGACTCTCCCAGTGTCAGTGAATCTTCACCCACTCCTCCTCACTGTGAGACTCTCTCCAGTGTCAGTGGTTATTCACCCCCTCCTCCACACTGAGACTCTCCCAGAGTCAGTGAATCTTCACCCCATCCTCCTCTCTGTGAGACTCTCTCCCAGTGTCAGTGAATCTTCACCCCCTCCTCCTCACTGAGACTCTCGCAGTGTCAGTGAATCTCCACCCATTCCTCCTCACTGAGACTATCGCAGTATCAGTGAATCTTCCCCCCCCTCCTCACTGTGAGACTCTCCCAGTGAATCTTCACTCCCTCCTCCTCACTGAAACTCTCTCGAGTGTCAGTGAATCTTCACCCTCTCCTCCTCACTGAGATTCTCTCCCAGTATCAGTGAATCTTCACCCCCTCCTCCACACTGAGACTCTCCCAGTGTCAGTGAATCTTCACCCCTCCTCCTCCCTGTGAGATTCTCTCACAGTGTCAGTGAATCTTCACCACCTCCTCCTCACTGTGAGACTCACTCCCAGTGTCAGTGAATCTTCACCCCCTCCTCCTCACTGTGAGACTCTCACAGTGTCAGTGAATCTTCACCCCCTCCTCCTCACTGTGAGACTCTCTCCAGTGTCAATGAATATTCACCCCCTCCTCCACACTGATACTCTCCCGGTGTCAGTGAATCTTCACCCCATCCTCCTCACTGAGAGACTCTCTCCCAGTGTCAGTGAAACTTCACCCCCTCCTCCTCACTGAGACACTCCCAGTGTCAGTGAATCTTCACCCCCTCCTCCACACTGAGACTCTCCCAGGGTCAGTGAACCTTCACCCACTCCTCCTCACTGTGAGACTCTCTCCAGTGTCAGTGGTTATTCACCCCCTCCTCCACACTGAGTCTCTCCCAGTGTCAGTGAATCTTTACCCCATCCTCCTCTCTGTGAGACTCTCTCCCAGTGTCAGTGCATCTTCAACCCCCTCCTCCTCACTGAGACTCTCCCAGTGTCAGTGAATCACCACCCATTCCTCCTCACTGAGACTCTCGCAGTGTCAGTGAATCTCCACCCATTCCTCCTCACTGAGACTATCGCAGTATCAGTGAATCTTCCCCCCCCTCCTCACTGTGAGACTCTACCAGTGAATCTTCACTCCCTCCTCCTCACTGAAACTCTCTCGAGTGTCAGTGAATCTTCACCCCCTCCTCCTCACTGAGACTCTCTCCCAGTGTCAGTGAATCTTCAACCCCTCCTCCTCACTGAGAGACTCTCTCCCAGTGTCAGTGAAACTTCACCCCCTCCTCCTCACTGAGACACTCCCAGTGTCAGTGAATCTTCACCCTCTCCTCCTCACTGAGATTCTCTCCCAGTATCAGTGAATCTTCACCCCCTCCTCCACACTGAGACTCTCCCAGTGTCAGTGAATCTTCACCCCTCCTCCTCCCTGTGAGACTCTCTCACAGTGTCAGTGAATCTTCACGCCCTCATCCTCACTGTGAGACTCTCTCACAGTGTCAGTGAATCTTCACCCCCTCCTCCTCACTGTGAGACTCTCTCCAGTGTCAATGAATATTCACCCCCTCCTCCACACTGAGACTCTCCCGGTGTCAGTGAATCTTCACCCCTCCTCCTCACTGTGAGACTCTCTCCCAGTGTCAGTGAATCTTCACCACCTCCCCCTCACTGTGAGACTCTCTCCCAGTGTCAGTGAATCTTCACCCCATCCTCCACTCTGTGATACTCTCTCCCAATGTCAGTGAATCTTCACCCCTCCTCCTCACTGAGACTCTCCCAGTGTCAGTGAATCTCCACCACCTCCTCCTCACTGAGTCTCTCGCAGTGTCAGTGAATCTCCACCCATTCCTCCTCACTGAGACTATTGCAGTATCAGTGAATCTTCCCCCCCTCCTCACTGTGAGACTCTCCCAGTGAATCTTTACCCCCTCCTCCACACTGAAGCTCTCTCCCAGTGTCAGTGAATCTTCACCCCCTCCTCCACACTGAGACTCTCCCAGTGTCAGTGACTCTTCACCCCCTCCTCCTCACTGAGACTCTCACCCAGTGTCAGTGAATCTTCACCCCCTCATCCTGTCTGAGACTCTCTCCCAGTGTCAGTGAATCTTCACCCCCTCCTCCACACTGACACTCTCCCAGTGTCAGTAAATCTTCACCCCCTCCTACTCACTGAGACACTCTCCCAGTGTCAGTGAATCTTCACCCCCTCGTCCTCACTGTGAGACTCTCCCAGTGTCAGTGAATCTTCACCCCCTCCTCCACACTGAGACTCTCCCAGTGTCAGTGAATATTCACCCCCTCCTCCACACTGAGACTCTCCCGGTGTCAGTGAATCTTCACCCCTCCTTCTCACTGTGAGACTCTCTCCCAGTGTCAGTCAATCTTCACCACCTCCCCCTCACTGTGAGACTCTCTCCCAGTGTCAGTGAATCTTCACCCCATCCTCCACTCTGTGAGACTCTCTCCCAGTGTCAGTGAATCTTCCCCCCTCCTCCTCACTGAGACTCTCCCAGTGTCAGTAAATCTTCACCCCCCCCTCCTCAGTGAGACTCTCTCCCAGTATCAGTGAATCTTCACCCCCTCCTCCTCACTGAGACTCTCTCCAAGTGTCAGTCAATCTTCACCCACTCATCCTCTCTGGGATTCTCCCAGTGTCAGTGAATCTTCACCCCCTCCTCCACACTGAGACTCTCCCAGTGTCAGTAAACCTTCACCCCCTCCTCCTCACTATGATTCTCTCCCAGTGTCAGCGAATCTTCACCCCCTGCTCCACACTGAGACTCTCCCAGTGTCAGTGAATCTTCACCTCCTCCTCCTCCTCAGTGAGACTCTCTCCCAGTGTCAGTGAATCTTCACCTCCTCCTCCTCACTGAGACTCTCGCAGTGTCAGTGAATCTCCACCCATTCCTCCTCACTGAGACTATCGCAGTATCAGTTAATCTTCACCCCTCCTCCTCACTGTGAAACTCTCCCAGTGAATCTTCACCCCATCCTCCTCACTGAAACTCTCTCCCAGTGTCAGTGAATCTTCACCCCCTGCTCCACACTGAGACTCTCCCAGTGTCAGTGACTCTTCACCCCTACCTCCTCACTGAGACTCTCTCCCAGTGTCAGTGAATCTTCACCCCCTCATCCTCTCTGAGACTCTCCCAGTGTCAGTGAATCTTTACCCCCTCCTCCTCACTGAGACACTCCCAGTGTCAGTGAATCTTCACCCCATCCTCCTCTCTGAGACACTCCCAGTGTCAGTGAATCTTCACCCCCTCCTCCTCACTGAGATTCTCTCCCAGTGTAACGGAATCTTCACCCCCTCCTCCACACTGAGACTCTCCCAGTGTCAGTGAATCTTCACCCCTCCTCCTCCCTGTGAGGCTCTCTCACAGTGTCAGTGAATCTTCATCCCCTCCTCTTCACTGTGAGAATCTCCCAGTTTCAGTGAATCGTCACCCCCTCCTCCTCACTGTGAGACCCTCCCAGTGTCAGTGAATCTTCACCTCCTCCTCCTCACTGAGACTCTCTTCCAGTGTCAGTGAATCTTCACCTCCTCCTCCTGACTGAGACTCTCCCAGTGTCAGTGAATCTTCACCCCCTCCTCCTCACTGAGACTCTCTACCAGTGTCAGTGAATGTTCACACCCTCCTCCTCACTGAGGCTCTCCTGCAGTGTCAGTGAATCTTCACCCCCCCCCCCCCCTCCTCACTGAGACTCTCCCAGTGTCAGTGAATATTCTTCCCCTCCTCCTCACTGTGAGAATCTCCCAGTTTCAGTGAATCGTCACCCCCTCCTCCTCACTGTGAGACCCTCCCAGTGTCAGTGAATCTTCACCTCCTCCTCCTCACTGAGCCTCTCTCCCAGTGTCAGAAAATCTTCTCCCCATCCTCCTCACTGTGAGACCCTCCCAGTGTCAGTGAATCTTCACCTCCTCCTCCTCCTCAGTGAGACTATCTCCCTGTGTCAGTGAATCTTCACCTCCTCCTCCTCACTGAGACACTCTCCCAGTGTCAGTGAATCTTCACCCCATCCTCCTCACTGAGAGACTCTCTCCCAGTGTCAGTGAAACTTCACCCCCTCCTCCTCACTGAGACATTCCCAGTGTCAGTGAATCTTCACCCCCTCCTCCTCACTGAGACTCTCTTGCACTGTCAGTGAATCTTCACCCCCCCCCCCTCCTCACTGAGACTCTCCCAGTTTCAGTGAATATTCATCCCCTCCTCCTCACTGTGAGAATCTCCCGGTTTCAGTGAATCGTCACCCCCTCCTCATCACAGTGAGACTCTCCCAGTGTCAGTGAATCTTCACCTCCTCCTCCTCACTGAGCCTCTCTCCCAGTGTCAGAAAATCCTCTCCCCATCCTCCTCACTGTGAGACCCTCCCAGTGTCAGTGAATCTTCAGCTCCTCCTCCTCCTCAGTGAGACTCTCTCCCTGTGTCAGTGAATCTTCACCTCCTCCTCCTCACTGAGACACTCTCCCAATGTCAGTGAATCTTCACCCCATCCTCCTCACTGAGAGACTCTCTCCCAGTGTCAGTGAAACTTCACCCCCTCCTCCTCACTGAGACATTCCCAGTGTCAGTGAATCTTCACCCCCTCCTCCTCACTGAGATTCTCTCCCAGTGTCAGTGAATCTTCACCCCCTCCTCCACACTGAGACTCTCCCAGTGTCAGTGAGTCTTCACCCCTCCTCCTCCCTGTGAGACTCTCTCCCAGTGTCAGTGAATCTTCACCCCCTCCTCCTCACTGTGAGACTCTCCCAGTGTCAGTGAATCTTCACCCACTCCTCCTCACTGTGAGACTCTCTCCAGTGTCAGTGGTTATTCACCCCCTCCTCCACACTGAGACTCTCCCAGTGTCAGTGAATCTTCACCCCATCCTCCTCTCTGTGAGACTCTCTCCCAGTGTCAGTGAATCTTCACCCCCTCCTCCTCACTGAGACTCTCGCAGTGTCAGTGAATCTCCACCCATTCCTCCTCACTGAGACTATCGCAGTATCAGTGAATCTTCCCCCCCCTCCTCACTGTGAGACTCTCCCAGTGAATCTTCACTCCCTCCTCCTCACTGAAACTCTCTCGAGTGTCAGTGAATCTTCACCCTCTCCTCCTCACTGAGATTCTCTCCCAGTATCAGTGAATCTTCACCCCCTCCTCCACACTGAGACTCTCCCAGTGTCAGTGAATCTTCACCCCTCCTCCTCCCTGTGAGATTCTCTCACAGTGTCAGTGAATCTTCACCACCTCCTCCTCACTGTGAGACTCACTCCCAGTGTCAGTGAATCTTCACCCCCTCCTCCTCACTGTGAGACTCTCCCAGTGTCAGTGAAACTTCACCCCCTCCTCCTCACTGAGACACTCCCAGTGTCAGTGAATCTTCACCCCCTCCTCCACACTGAGACTCTCCCAGGGTCAGTGAACCTTCACCCACTCCTCCTCACTGTGAGACTCTCTCCAGTGTCAGTGGTTATTCACCCCCTCCTCCACACTGAGTCTCTCCCAGTGTCAGTGAATCTTTACCCCATCCTCCTCTCTGTGAGACTCTCTCCCAGTGTCAGTGCATCTTCAACCCCCTCCTCCTCACTGAGACTCTCCCAGTGTCAGTGAATCACCACCCATTCCTCCTCACTGAGACTCTCGCAGTGTCAGTGAATCTCCACCCATTCCTCCTCACTGAGACTATCGCAGTATCAGTGAATCTTCCCCCCCCTCCTCACTGTGAGACTCTACCAGTGAATCTTCACTCCCTCCTCCTCACTGAAACTCTCTCGAGTGTCAGTGAATCTTCACCCCCTCCTCCTCACTGAGACTCTCTCCCAGTGTCAGTGAATCTTCAACCCCTCCTCCTCACTGAGAGACTCTCTCCCAGTGTCAGTGAAACTTCACCCCCTCCTCCTCACTGAGACACTCCCAGTGTCAGTGAATCTTCACCCTCTCCTCCTCACTGAGATTCTCTCCCAGTATCAGTGAATCTTCACCCCCTCCTCCACACTGAGACTCTCCCAGTGTCAGTGAATCTTCACCCCTCCTCCTCCCTGTGAGACTCTCTCACAGTGTCAGTGAATCTTCACGCCCTCATCCTCACTGTGAGACTCTCTCACAGTGTCAGTGAATCTTCACCCCCTCCTCCTCACTGTGAGACTCTCTCCAGTGTCAATGAATATTCACCCCCTCCTCCACACTGAGACTCTCCCGGTGTCAGTGAATCTTCACCCCTCCTCCTCACTGTGAGACTCTCTCCCAGTGTCAGTGAATCTTCTCCACCTCCCCCTCACTGTGAGACTCTCTCCCAGTGTCAGTGAATCTTCACCCCATCCTCCACTCTGTGATACTCTCTCCCAATGTCAGTGAATCTTCACCCCTCCTCCTCACTGAGACTCTCCCAGTGTCAGTGAATCTCCACCACCTCCTCCTCACTGAGTCTCTCGCAGTGTCAGTGAATCTCCACCCATTCCTCCTCACTGAGACTATTGCAGTATCAGTGAATCTTCCCCCCCTCCTCACTGTGAGACTCTCCCAGTGAATCTTTACCCCCTCCTCCACACTGAAGCTCTCTCCCAGTGTCAGTGAATCTTCACCCCCTCCTCCACACTGAGACTCTCCCAGTGTCAGTGACTCTTCACCCCCTCCTCCTCACTGAGACTCTCACCCAGTGTCAGTGAATCTTCACCCCCTCATCCTGTCTGAGACTCTCTCCCAGTGTCAGTGAATCTTCACCCCCTCCTCCACACTGACACTCTCCCAGTGTCAGTAAATCTTCACCCCCTCCTCCTCACTGAGACACTCTCCCAGTGTCAGTGAATCTTCACCCCCTCGTCCTCACTGTGAGACTCTCCCAGTGTCAGTGAATCTTCACCCCCTCCTCCACACTGAGACTCTCCCAGTGTCAGTGAATATTCACCCCCTCCTCCACACTGAGACTCTCCCGGTGTCAGTGAATCTTCACCCCTCCTTCTCACTGTGAGACTCTCTCCCAGTGTCAGTCAATCTTCACCACCTCCCCCTCACTGTGAGACTCTCTCCCAGTGTCAGTGAATCTTCACCCCATCCTCCACTCTGTGAGACTCTCTCCCAGTGTCAGTGAATCTTCCCCCCTCCTCCTCACTGAGACTCTCCCAGTGTCAGTAAATCTTCACCCCCTCCTCCTCAGTGAGACTCTCTCCCAGTATCAGTGAATCTTCACCCCCTCCTCCTCACTGAGACTCTCTCCAAGTGTCAGTCAATCTTCACCCACTCATCCTCTCTGGGATTCTCCCAGTGTCAGTGAATCTTCACCCCCTCCTCCACACTGAGACTCTCCCAGTGTCAGTAAACCTTCACCCCCTCCTCCTCACTATGATTCTCTCCCAGTGTCAGCGAATCTTCACCCCCTGCTCCACACTGAGACTCTCCCAGTGTCAGTGAATCTTCACCTCCTCCTCCTCCTCAGTGAGACTCTCTCCCAGTGTCAGTGAATCTTCACCTCCTCCTCCTCACTGAGACTCTCGCAGTGTCAGTGAATCTCCACCCATTCCTCCTCACTGAGACTATCGCAGTATCAGTTAATCTTCACCCCTCCTCCTCACTGTGAAACTCTCCCAGTGAATCTTCACCCCATCCTCCTCACTGAAACTCTCTCCCAGTGTCAGTGAATCTTCACCCCCTGCTCCACACTGAGACTCTCCCAGTGTCAGTGACTCTTCACCCCTACCTCCTCACTGAGACTCTCTCCCAGTGTCAGTGAATCTTCACCCCCTCATCCTCTCTGAGACTCTCCCAGTGTCAGTGAATCTTTACCCCCTCCTCCTCACTGAGACACTCCCAGTGTCAGTGAATCTTCACCCCCTCCTCCTCACTGAGATTCTCTCCGAGTGTCAGGGAATCTTCACCCCCTCCTCCACACTGAGACTCTCCCAGTGTCATTGAATCTTCACCCCCTCATCCTCACTGTGAGACTCTCCCAGTGTCAGTGAATCTTCACCCACTCCTCCTCATTGTGAGAATCTAGTGTCAGTGATTATTCACCCCCTCCTCCACACTGAGACTCTCCCGGTGTCAGTGAATCTTCACCCCTTCTCCTCACTGTGAGAATCTCTCCCAGTGTCAGTGACTCTTCACCCCCTCCTCCTCGCTGTGAGACTCTCTCCGAGTGTCAGTGAATCTTCACCCCATCCTCCACTCTGTGAGACTCTCTCCCAGTGTCAGTGAATCTTCACCCCCTCCTCCTCACTGAGACTCTCGCAGTGTCAGTGAATCTCCACCCCCTCCTCCTCACTGAGACTCTCGCAGTGTCAGTGAATCTCCACCCATTCCTCCTCACTTAGACTATCGCAGTATCAGTGAATCTTCCCCCCCCCCTCCTCACTGTGAGACTCTCCCAGTGAATCTATACCCCCTCCTCCTCACTGAGGCTCTCTCCCAGTGTCAGTGAATCTTCACCCCCTCCTCCACACTGAGACTCTCCCAGTGTCAGTGACTCTTCACCCCCTCCTCCTCACTGAGACTCTCTCCCAGTGTCAGTGAATCTTCACCCCCTCATCCTCTCTGAG
Source organism: Scyliorhinus torazame (assembly GCF_047496885.1). Classification (NCBI taxonomy): domain Eukaryota; kingdom Metazoa; phylum Chordata; class Chondrichthyes; order Carcharhiniformes; family Scyliorhinidae; genus Scyliorhinus; species Scyliorhinus torazame. The sequence continues at coordinate 344,712,233 of NC_092709.1, read as the reverse complement.
ACTCTCTCCCAGTGTCAGTGAATCTTCACCCCCTCCTCCACACTGACAATCTCCCAGTCTCAGTAAATCTTCACCCCCTCCTCCTCACTGAGACACTCCCAGTGTCAGTGAATCTTCACCCCCTCCTCCTCACTGAGATTCTCTCCCAGTGTAACTGAATCTTCACCCCCTCCTCCACACTGAGACTCTCCCAGTGTCAGTGAATCTTCATCCCTCCTCCTCCCTGTGAGACTCTCTCACAGTGTCAGTGAATCTTCACGCCCTCATCCTCACTGTGAGACTCTCTCACAGTGTCAGTGAATCTTCACCCCCTCCTCCTCACTGTGAGACTCTCTCCAGTGTCAATGAATATTCACCCCCTCCTCCACACTGAGACTCTCCCGGTGTCAGTGAATCTTCACCCCTCCTCCTCACTGTGAGACTCTCTCCCAGTGTCAGTGAATCTTCACCACCTCCCCCTCACTGTGAGACTCTCTCCCAGTGTCAGTGAATCTTCACCCCATCCTCCACTCTGTGATACTCTCTCCCAATGTCAGTGAATCTTCACCCCTCCTCCTCACTGAGACTCTCCCAGTGTCAGTGAATCTCCACCACCTCCTCCTCACTGACTCTCTCGCAGTGTCAGTGAATCTCCACCCATTCCTCCTCACTGAGACTATTGCAGTATCAGTGAATCTTCCCCCCCTCCTCACTGTGAGACTCTCCCAGTGAATCTTTACCCCCTCCTCCACACTGAAGCTCTCTCCCAGTGTCAGTGAATCTTCACCCCCTCCTCCACACTGAGACTCTCCCAGTGTCAGTGACTCTTCACCCCCTCCTCCTCACTGAGACTCTCACCCAGTGTCAGTGAATCTTCACCCCCTCATCCTGTCTGAGACTCTCTCCCAGTGTCAGTGAATCTTCACCCCCTCCTCCACACTGACACTCTCCCAGTGTCAGTAAATCTTCACCCCCTCCTCCTCACTGAGACACTCTCCCAGTGTCAGTGAATCTTCACCCCCTCGTCCTCACTGTGAGACTCTCCCAGTGTCAGTGAATCTTCACCCCCTCCTCCACACTGAGACTCTCCCAGTGTCAGTGAATATTCACCCCCTCCTCCACACTGAGACTCTCCCGGTGTCAGTGAATCTTCACCCCTCCTTCTCACTGTGAGACTCTCTCCCAGTGTCAGTCAATCTTCACCACCTCCCCCTCACTGTGAGACTCTCTCCCAGTGTCAGTGAATCTTCACCCCATCCTCCACTCTGTGAGACTCTCTCCCAGTGTCAGTGAATCTTCCCCCCTCCTCCTCACTGAGACTCTCCCAGTGTCAGTAAATCTTCACCCCCTCCTCCTCAGTGAGACTCTCTCCCAGTATCAGTGAATCTTCACCCCCTCCTCCTCACTGAGACTCTCTCCAAGTGTCAGTCAATCTTCACCCACTCATCCTCTCTGGGATTCTCCCAGTGTCAGTGAATCTTCACCCCCTCCTCCACACTGAGACTCTCCCAGTGTCAGTAAACCTTCACCCCCTCCTCCTCACTATGATTCTCTCCCAGTGTCAGCGAATCTTCACCCCCTGCTCCACACTGAGACTCTCCCAGTGTCAGTGAATCTTCACCTCCTCCTCCTCCTCAGTGAGACTCTCTCCCAGTGTCAGTGAATCTTCACCTCCTCCTCCTCACTGAGACTCTCGCAGTGTCAGTGAATCTCCACCCATTCCTCCTCACTGAGACTATCGCAGTATCAGTTAATCTTCACCCCTCCTCCTCACTGTGAAACTCTCCCAGTGAATCTTCACCCCATCCTCCTCACTGAAACTCTCTCCCAGTGTCAGTGAATCTTCACCCCCTGCTCCACACTGAGACTCTCCCAGTGTCAGTGACTCTTCACCCCTACCTCCTCACTGAGACTCTCTCCCAGTGTCAGTGAATCTTCACCCCCTCATCCTCTCTGAGACTCTCCCAGTGTCAGTGAATCTTTACCCCCTCCTCCTCACTGAGACACTCCCAGTGTCAGTGAATCTTCACCCCCTCCTCCTCACTGAGATTCTCTCCGAGTGTCAGGGAATCTTCACCCCCTCCTCCACACTGAGACTCTCCCAGTGTCAGTGAATCTTCACCCCCTCATCCTCACTGTGAGACTCTCCCAGTGTCAGTGAATCTTCACCCACTCCTCCTCATTGTGAGAATCTAGTGTCAGTGATTATTCACCCCCTCCTCCACACTGAGACTCTCCCGGTGTCAGTGAATCTTCACCCCTTCTCCTCACTGTGAGAATCTCTCCCAGTGTCAGTGACTCTTCACCCCCTCCTCCTCGCTGTGAGACTCTCTCCGAGTGTCAGTGAATCTTCACCCCATCCTCCACTCTGTGAGACTCTCTCCCAGTGTCAGTGAATCTTCACCCCCTCCTCCTCACTGAGACTCTCGCAGTGTCAGTGAATCTCCACCCCCTCCTCCTCACTGAGACTCTCGCAGTGTCAGTGAATCTCCACCCATTCCTCCTCACTTAGACTATCGCAGTATCAGTGAATCTTCCCCCCCCCCCTCCTCACTGTGAGACTCTCCCAGTGAATCTATACCCCCTCCTCCTCACTGAGGCTCTCTCCCAGTGTCAGTGAATCTTCACCCCCTCCTCCACACTGAGACTCTCCCAGTGTCAGTGACTCTTCACCCCCTCCTCCTCACTGAGACTCTCTCCCAGTGTCAGTGAATCTTCACCCCCTCATCCTCTCTGAGACTCTCTCCCAGTGTCAGTGAATCTTCACCCCCTCCTCCACACTGACAATCTCCCAGTCTCAGTAAATCTTCACCCCCTCCTCCTCACTGAGACACTCCCAGTGTCAGTGAATCTTCACCCCCTCCTCCTCACTGAGATTCTCTCCCAGTGTAACGGAATCTTCACCCCCTCCTCCACACTGAGACTCTCCCAGTGTCAGTGAATCTTCATCCCTCCTCCTCCCTGTGAGACTCTCTCACAGTGTCAGTGAATCTTCACGCCCTCATCCTCACTGTGAGACTCTCTCACAGTGTCAGTGAATCTTCACCCCCTCCTCCTCACTGTGAGACTCTCTCCAGTGTCAATGAATATTCACCCCCTCCTCCACACTGAGACTCTCCCGGTGTCAGTGAATCTTCACCCCTCCTCCTCACTGTGAGACTCTCTCCCAGTGTCAGTGAATCTTCACCACCTCCCCCTCACTGTGAGACTCTCTCCCAGTGTCAGTGAAACTTCACCCCCTCCTCCTCACTGAGACACTCCCAGTGTCAGTGAATCTTCACCCTCTCCTCCTCAGTGAGACTCTCTCCCAGTGTCAGTGAATCTTCACCCACTCCTCCTCATTGTGAGAATCTAGTGTCAGTGATTATTCACCCCCTCCTCCACACTGAGACTCTCCCGGTGTCAGTGAATCTTCACCCCTTCTCCTCACTGTGAGAATCTCTCCCAGTGTCAGTGACTCTTCACCCCCTCCTCCTCGCTGTGAGACTCTCTCCGAGTGTCAGTGAATCTTCACCCCATCCTCCACTCTGTGAGACTCTCTCCCAGTGTCAGTGAATCTTCACCCCCTCCTCCTCACTGAGACTCTCGCAGTGTCAGTGAATCTCCACCCCCTCCTCCTCACTGAGACTCTCGCAGTGTCAGTGAATCTCCACCCATTCCTCCTCACTTAGACTATCGCAGTATCAGTGAATCTTCCCCCCCCCCTCCTCACTGTGAGACTCTCCCAGTGAATCTATACCCCCTCCTCCTCACTGAGGCTCTCTCCCAGTGTCAGTGAATCTTCACCCCCTCCTCCACACTGAGACTCTCCCAGTGTCAGTGACTCTTCACCCCCTCCTCCTCACTGAGACTCTCTCCCAGTGTCAGTGAATCTTCACCCCCTCATCCTCTCTGAGACTCTCTCCCAGTGTCAGTGAATCTTCACCCCCTCCTCCACACTGACAATCTCCCAGTCTCAGTAAATCTTCACCCCCTCCTCCTCACTGAGACACTCCCAGTGTCAGTGAATCTTCACCCCCTCCTCCTCACTGAGATTCTCTCCCAGTGTAACGGAATCTTCACCCCCTCCTCCACACTGAGACTCTCCCAGTGTCAGTGAATCTTCATCCCTCCTCCTCCCTGTGAGACTCTCTCACAGTGTCAGTGAATCTTCACGCCCTCATCCTCACTGTGAGACTCTCTCACAGTGTCAGTGAATCTTCACCCCCTCCTCCTCACTGTGAGACTCTCTCCAGTGTCAATGAATATTCACCCCCTCCTCCACACTGAGACTCTCCCGGTGTCAGTGAATCTTCACCCCTCCTCCTCACTGTGAGACTCTCTCCCAGTGTCAGTGAATCTTCACCACCTCCCCCTCACTGTGAGACTCTCTCCCAGTGTCAGTGAATCTTCACCCCATCCTCCACTCTGTGATACTCTCTCCCAATGTCAGTGAATCTTCACCCCTCCTCCTCACTGAGACTCTCCCAGTGTCAGTGAATCTCCACCACCTCCTCCTCACTGACTCTCTCGCAGTGTCAGTGAATCTCCACCCATTCCTCCTCACTGAGACTATTGCAGTATCAGTGAATCTTCCCCCCCTCCTCACTGTGAGACTCTCCCAGTGAATCTTTACCCCCTCCTCCACACTGAAGCTCTCTCCCAGTGTCAGTGAATCTTCACCCCCTCCTCCACACTGAGACTCTCCCAGTGTCAGTGACTCTTCACCCCCTCCTCCTCACTGAGACTCTCACCCAGTGTCAGTGAATCTTCACCCCCTCATCCTGTCTGAGACTCTCTCCCAGTGTCAGTGAATCTTCACCCCCTCCTCCACACTGACACTCTCCCAGTGTCAGTAAATCTTCACCCCCTCCTCCTCACTGAGACACTCTCCCAGTGTCAGTGAATCTTCACCCCCTCGTCCTCACTGTGAGACTCTCCCAGTGTCAGTGAATCTTCACCCCCTCCTCCACACTGAGACTCTCCCAGTGTCAGTGAATATTCACCCCCTCCTCCACACTGAGACTCTCCCGGTGTCAGTGAATCTTCACCCCTCCTTCTCACTGTGAGACTCTCTCCCAGTGTCAGTCAATCTTCACCACCTCCCCCTCACTGTGAGACTCTCTCCCAGTGTCAGTGAATCTTCACCCCATCCTCCACTCTGTGAGACTCTCTCCCAGTGTCAGTGAATCTTCCCCCCTCCTCCTCACTGAGACTCTCCCAGTGTCAGTAAATCTTCACCCCCTCCTCCTCAGTGAGACTCTCTCCCAGTATCAGTGAATCTTCACCCCCTCCTCCTCACTGAGACTCTCTCCAAGTGTCAGTCAATCTTCACCCACTCATCCTCTCTGGGATTCTCCCAGTGTCAGTGAATCTTCACCCCCTCCTCCACACTGAGACTCTCCCAGTGTCAGTAAACCTTCACCCCCTCCTCCTCACTATGATTCTCTCCCAGTGTCAGCGAATCTTCACCCCCTGCTCCACACTGAGACTCTCCCAGTGTCAGTGAATCTTCACCTCCTCCTCCTCCTCAGTGAGACTCTCTCCCAGTGTCAGTGAATCTTCACCTCCTCCTCCTCACTGAGACTCTCGCAGTGTCAGTGAATCTCCACCCATTCCTCCTCACTGAGACTATCGCAGTATCAGTTAATCTTCACCCCTCCTCCTCACTGTGAAACTCTCCCAGTGAATCTTCACCCCATCCTCCTCACTGAAACTCTCTCCCAGTGTCAGTGAATCTTCACCCCCTGCTCCACACTGAGACTCTCCCAGTGTCAGTGACTCTTCACCCCTACCTCCTCACTGAGACTCTCTCCCAGTGTCAGTGAATCTTCACCCCCTCATCCTCTCTGAGACTCTCCCAGTGTCAGTGAATCTTTACCCCCTCCTCCTCACTGAGACACTCCCAGTGTCAGTGAATCTTCACCCCCTCCTCCTCACTGAGATTCTCTCCGAGTGTCAGGGAATCTTCACCCCCTCCTCCACACTGAGACTCTCCCAGTGTCAGTGAATCTTCACCCCCTCATCCTCACTGTGAGACTCTCCCAGTGTCAGTGAATCTTCACCCACTCCTCCTCATTGTGAGAATCTAGTGTCAGTGATTATTCACCCCCTCCTCCACACTGAGACTCTCCCGGTGTCAGTGAATCTTCACCCCTTCTCCTCACTGTGAGAATCTCTCCCAGTGTCAGTGACTCTTCACCCCCTCCTCCTCGCTGTGAGACTCTCTCCGAGTGTCAGTGAATCTTCACCCCATCCTCCACTCTGTGAGACTCTCTCCCAGTGTCAGTGAATCTTCACCCCCTCCTCCTCACTGAGACTCTCGCAGTGTCAGTGAATCTCCACCCCCTCCTCCTCACTGAGACTCTCGCAGTGTCAGTGAATCTCCACCCATTCCTCCTCACTTAGACTATCGCAGTATCAGTGAATCTTCCCCCCCCCCCTCCTCACTGTGAGACTCTCCCAGTGAATCTATACCCCCTCCTCCTCACTGAGGCTCTCTCCCAGTGTCAGTGAATCTTCACCCCCTCCTCCACACTGAGACTCTCCCAGTGTCAGTGACTCTTCACCCCCTCCTCCTCACTGAGACTCTCTCCCAGTGTCAGTGAATCTTCACCCCCTCATCCTCTCTGAGACTCTCTCCCAGTGTCAGTGAATCTTCACCCCCTCCTCCACACTGACAATCTCCCAGTCTCAGTAAATCTTCACCCCCTCCTCCTCACTGAGACACTCCCAGTGTCAGTGAATCTTCACCCCCTCCTCCTCACTGAGATTCTCTCCCAGTGTAACGGAATCTTCACCCCCTCCTCCACACTGAGACTCTCCCAGTGTCAGTGAATCTTCATCCCTCCTCCTCCCTGTGAGACTCTCTCACAGTGTCAGTGAATCTTCACGCCCTCATCCTCACTGTGAGACTCTCTCACAGTGTCAGTGAATCTTCACCCCCTCCTCCTCACTGTGAGACTCTCTCCAGTGTCAATGAATATTCACCCCCTCCTCCACACTGAGACTCTCCCGGTGTCAGTGAATCTTCACCCCTCCTCCTCACTGTGAGACTCTCTCCCAGTGTCAGTGAATCTTCACCACCTCCCCCTCACTGTGAGACTCTCTCCCAGTGTCAGTGAATCTTCACCCCATCCTCCACTCTGTGATACTCTCTCCCAATGTCAGTGAATCTTCACCCCTCCTCCTCACTGAGACTCTCCCAGTGTCAGTGAATCTCCACCACCTCCTCCTCACTGAGTCTCTCGCAGTGTCAGTGAATCTCCACGCATTCCTCCTCACTGAGACTATTGCAGTATCAGTGAATCTTCCCCCCCTCCTCACTGTGAGACTCTCCCAGTGAATCTTTACCCCCTCCTCCACACTGAAGCTCTCTCCCAGTGTCAGTGAATCTTCACCCCCTCCTCCACACTGAGACTCTCCCAGTGTCAGTGACTCTTCACCCCCTCCTCCTCACTGAGACTCTCACCCAGTGTCAGTGAATCTTCACCCCCTCATCCTGTCTGAGACTCTCTCCCAGTGTCAGTAAATCTTCACCCCCTCCTACTCACTGAGACACTCTCCCAGTGTCAGTGAATCTTCACCCCCTCGTCCTCAATGTGAGACTCTCCCAGTGTCAGTGAATCTTCACCCCCTCCTCCACACTGAGACTCTCCCAGTGTCAGTGAATATTCACCCCCTCCTCCACACTGAGACTCTCCCGGTGTCAGTGAATCTTCACCACTCCTTCTCACTGTGAGACTCTCTCCCAGTGTCAGTCAATCTTCACCACCTCCCCCTCACTGTGAGACTCTCTCCCAGTGTCAGTGAATCTTCACCCCATCCTCCACTCTGTGAGACTCTCTCCCAGTGTCAGTGAATCTTCCCCCCTCCTCCTCACTGAGACTCTCCCAGTGTCAGTAAATCTTCACCCCCTCCTCCTCAGTGAGACTCTCTCCCAGTATCAGTGAATCTTCACCCCCTCCTCCTCACTGAGACTCTCTCCAAGTGTCAGTCAATCTTCACCCACTCATCCTCTCTGGGATTCTCCCAGTGTCAGTGAATCTTCACCCCCTCCTCCACACTGAGACTCTCCCAGTGTCAGTAAACCTTCACCCCCTCCTCCTCACTATGATTCTCTCCCAGTGTCAGCGAATCTTCACCCCCTGCTCCACACTGAGACTCTCCCAGTGTCAGTGAATCTTCACCTCCTCCTCCTCCTCAGTGAGACTCTCTCCCAGTGTCAGTGAATCTTCACCTCCTCCTCCTCACTGAGACTCTCGCAGTGTCAGTGAATCTCCACCCATTCCTCCTCACTGAGACTATCGCAGTATCAGTGAAACTTCCCCCCCCCCCCTCCTCACTGTGAGACTCTCCCAGTGAATCTATACCCCCTCCTCCTCACTGAGGCTCTCTCCCAGTGTCAGTGAATCTTCACCCCCTCCTCTACACTGAGACTCTCCCAGTGTCAGTGACTCTTCACCCCCTCCTCCTCACTGAGACTCTCTCCCAGTGTCAGTGAATCTTCACCCCCTCATCCTCTCTGAGACTCTCTCCCAGTGTCAGTGAATCTTCACCCCCTCCTCCACACTGACAATCTCCCAGTCTCAGTAAATCTTCACCCCCTCCTCCTCACTGAGACACTCCCAGTGTCAGTGAATCTTCACCCCCTCCTCCTCACTGAGATTCTCTCCCAGTGTAACGGAATCTTCACCCCCTCCTCCACACTGAGACTCTCCCAGTGTCAGTGAATCTTCATCCCTCCTCCTCCCTGTGAGACTCTCTCACAGTGTCAGTGAATCTTCACGCCCTCATCCTCACTGTGAGACTCTCTCACAGTGTCAGTGAATCTTCACCCCCTCCTCCTCACTGTGAGACTCTCTCCAGTGTCAATGAATATTCACCCCCTCCTCCACACTGAGACTCTCCCGGTGTCAGTGAATCTTCACCCCTCCTCCTCACTGTGAGACTCTCTCCCAGTGTCAGTGAATCTTCACCACCTCCCCCTCACTGTGAGACTCTCTCCCAGTGTCAGTGAATCTTCACCCCATCCTCCACTCTGTGATACTCTCTCCCAATGTCAGTGAATCTTCACCCCTCCTCCTCACTGAGACTCTCCCAGTGTCAGTGAATCTCCACCACCTCCTCCTCACTGAGTCTCTCGCAGTGTCAGTGAATCTCCACGCATTCCTCCTCACTGAGACTATTGCAGTATCAGTGAATCTTCCCCCCCTCCTCACTGTGAGACTCTCCCAGTGAATCTTTACCCCCTCCTCCACACTGAAGCTCTCTCCCAGTGTCAGTGAATCTTCACCCCCTCCTCCACACTGAGACTCTCCCAGTGTCAGTGACTCTTCACCCCCTCCTCCTCACTGAGACTCTCACCCAGTGTCAGTGAATCTTCACCCCCTCATCCTGTCTGAGACTCTCTCCCAGTGTCAGTAAATCTTCACCCCCTCCTACTCACTGAGACACTCTCCCAGTGTCAGTGAATCTTCACCCCCTCGTCCTCAATGTGAGACTCTCCCAGTGTCAGTGAATCTTCACCCCCTCCTCCACACTGAGACTCTCCCAGTGTCAGTGAATATTCACCCCCTCCTCCACACTGAGACTCTCCCGGTGTCAGTGAATCTTCACCACTCCTTCTCACTGTGAGACTCTCTCCCAGTGTCAGTCAATCTTCACCACCTCCCCCTCACTGTGAGACTCTCTCCCAGTGTCAGTGAATCTTCACCCCATCCTCCACTCTGTGAGACTCTCTCCCAGTGTCAGTGAATCTTCCCCCCTCCTCCTCACTGAGACTCTCCCAGTGTCAGTAAATCTTCACCCCCTCCTCCTCAGTGAGACTCTCTCCCAGTATCAGTGAATCTTCACCCCCTCCTCCTCACTGAGACTCTCTCCAAGTGTCAGTCAATCTTCACCCACTCATCCTCTCTGGGATTCTCCCAGTGTCAGTGAATCTTCACTCCCTCCTCCACACTGAGACTCTCCCAGTGTCAGTAAACCTTCACCCCCTCCTCCTCACTATGATTCTCTCCCAGTGTCAGCGAATCTTCACCCCCTGCTCCACACTGAGACTCTCCCAGTGTCAGTGAATCTTCACCTCCTCCTCCTCCTCAGTGAGACTCTCTCCCAGTGTCAGTGAATCTTCACCTCCTCCTCCTCACTGACACTCTCGCAGTGTCAGTGAATCTCCACCCATTCCTCCTCACTGAGACTATCGCAGTATCAGTTAATCTTCACCCCTCCTCCTCACTGTGAAACTCTCCCAGTGAATCTTCACCCCATCCTCCTCACTGAAACTCTCTCCCAGTGTCAGTGAATCTTCACCCCCTGCTCCACACTGAGACTCTCCCAGTGTCAGTGACTCTTCACCCCTACCTCCTCACTGAGACTCTCTCCCAGTGTCAGTGAATCTTCACCCCCTCATCCTCTCTGAGACTCTCCCAGTGTCAGTGAATCTTTACCCCCTCCTCCTCACTGAGACACTCCCAGTGTCAGTGAATCTTCACCCCCTCCTCCTCACTGAGATTCTCTCCGAGTGTCAGGGAATCTTCACCCCCTCCTCCACACTGAGACTCTCCCAGTGTCAGTGAATCTTCACCCCCTCATCCTCACTGTGAGACTCTCCCAGTGTCAGTGAATCTTCACCCACTCCTCCTCATTGTGAGAATCTAGTGTCAGTGATTATTCACCCCCTCCTCCACACTGAGACTCTCCCGGTGTCAGTGAATCTTCACCCCTTCTCCTCACTGTGAGAATCTCTCCCAGTGTCAGTGACTCTTCACCCCCTCCTCCTCGCTGTGAGACTCTCTCCGAGTGTCAGTGAATCTTCACCCCATCCTCCACTCTGTGAGACTCTCTCCCAGTGTCAGTGAATCTTCACCCCCTCCTCCTCACTGAGACTCTCGCAGTGTCAGTGAATCTCCACCCCCTCCTCCTCACTGAGACTCTCGCAGTGTCAGTGAATCTCCACCCATTCCTCCTCACTTAGACTATCGCAGTATCAGTGAATCTTCCCCCCCCCCCCCCTCCTCACTGTGAGACTCTCCCAGTGAATCTATACCCCCTCCTCCTCACTGAGGCTCTCTCCCAGTGTCAGTGAATCTTCACCCCATCCTCCACACTGAGACTCTCCCAGTGTCAGTGACTCTTCACCCCCTCCTCCTCACTGAGACTCTCTCCCAGTGTCAGTGAATCTTCACCCCCTCATCCTCTCTGAGACTCTCTCCCAGTGTCAGTGAATCTTCACCCCCTCCTCCACACTGACAATCTCCCAGTCTCAGTAAATCTTCACCCCCTCCTCCTCACTGAGACACTCCCAGTGTCAGTGAATCTTCACCCCCTCCTCCTCACTGAGATTCTCTCCCAGTGTAACGGAATCTTCACCCCCTCCTCCACACTGAGACTCTCCCAGTGTCAGTGAATCTTCATCCCTCCTCCTCCCTGTGAGACTCTCTCACAGTGTCAGTGAATCTTCACCACCTCCTTCTCACTGTGAGACTCTCTCCCAGTTTCAGTGAATCTTCACCCCCTCCTCCTCACTGTGAGAATCTCTCCCAGTGTCAGCGAATCTTCACGCCCCCCTCCTCACTGAGACTCTCTCCCAGTGTCAGTGAATCTTCATCCCCTCCTCTTCACTGTGAGAATCTCCCAGTCTCAGTAAATCTTCACCCCCTCCTCCTCACTGAGACACTCCCAGTGTCAGTGAATCTTCACCCCCTCCTCCTCACTGAGATTCTCTCCCAGTGTAACGGAATCTTCACCCCCTCCTCCACACTGAGACTCTCCCAGTGTCAGTGACTCTTCACCCCCTCCTCCTCACTGAGACTCTCTCCCAGTGTCAGTGAATCTTCACCGCCTCATCCTGTCTGAGACTCTCTCCCAGTGTCAGTGAATCTTCATCCCCTCCTCTTCACTGTGAGAATCTCCCAGTCTCAGTAAATCTTCACCCCCTCCTCCTCACTGAGACACTCCCAGTGTCAGTGAATCTTCACCCCCTCCTCCTCACTGAGATTCTCTCCCAGTGTAACGGAATCTTCACCCCCTCCTCCACACTGAGACTCTCCCAGTGTCAGTGACTCTTCACCCCCTCCTCCTCACTGAGACTCTCTCCCAGTGTCAGTGAATCTTCACCGCCTCATCCTGTCTGAGACTCTCTCCCAGTGTCAGTGAATCTTCACCCCCTCCTCCACACTGACACTCTCCCAGTGTCAGTAAATCTTCACCTCCTCCTCCTCACTGAGACACTCTCCCAGTGTCAGTGAATCTTCACCCCCTCGTCCTCACTGTGAGACTCTCCCAGTGTCAGTGAATCTTCACCCCCTCCTCCACACTGAGACTCTCCCAGTGTCAGTAAATCTTCACCCCCTCCTCCTCAGTGAGACTCTCTCCCAGTATCAGTGAATTTTCACCCTCTCCTCCTCACTGAGACTCTCTCCAAGTGTCAGTGAATCTTCACCCCCTCATCCTCTCTGGGATTCTCCCAGTGTCAGTGAATCTTCACCCCCTCCTCCACACTGAGACTCTCCCAGTGTCAGTAAACCTTCACCCCCTCCTCCTCACTATGATTCTCTCCCAGTGTCAGCGAATCTTCACCCACTGCTCCACACTGAGACTCTCCCAGTGTCAGTGAATCTTCACCTCCTCCTCCTCCTCAGTGAGACTCTCTCCCAGTGTCAGTGAATCTTCACCTCCTCCTCCTCACTGAGACTCTCGCAGTGTCAGTGAATCTCCACCCATTCCTCCTCACTGAGACTATCGCAGTATCAGTTAATCTTCCCCCCTCCTCCTCACTGTGAGACTCTCCCAGTGAATCTTCACCCCATCCTCCTCACTGAAACTCTCTCCCAGTGTCAGTGAATCTTCACCCCCTGCTCCACACTGAGACTCTCCCAGTGTCAGTGACTCTTCACCCCTACCTCCTCACTGAGACTCTCTCCCAGTGTCAGTGAATCTTCACCCCCTCATCCTCTCTGAGACTCTCCCAGTGTCAGTGAATCTTCACCCCCTCCTCCTCACTGAGACACTCCCAGTGTCAGTGAATCTTCACCCCCTCCTCCTCACTGAGATTCTCTCCCAGTGTAACGGAATCTTCACCCCCTCCTCCACACTGAGACTCTCCCAGTGTCAGTGAATCTTCACCCCTCCTCCTCCCTGTGAGACTCTCTCACAGTGTCAGTGAATCTTCACCACCTCCTCCTCACTGTGAGACTCTCTCCCAGTGTCATTGAATCTTCACCCCCTCCTCCTCACTGTGAGACTCTTCCAGTGTCAGTGAATCTTCACCCCCTCCTACTCACTGAGACACTCTCCCAGTGTCAGTGAATCTTCACCCCCTCGTCCTCAATGTGAGACTCTCCCAGTGTCAGTGAATCTTCACCCCCTCCTCCACACTGAGACTCTCCCAGTGTCAGTGAATATTCACCCCCTCCTCCACACTGAGACTCTCCCGGTGTCAGTGAATCTTCACCACTCCTTCTCACTGTGAGACTCTCTCCCAGTGTCAGTCAATCTTCACCACCTCCCCCTCACTGTGAGACTCTCTCCCAGTGTCAGTGAATCTTCACCCCATCCTCCACTCTGTGAGACTCTCTCCCAGTGTCAGTGAATCTTCCCCCCTCCTCCTCACTGAGACTCTCCCAGTGTCAGTAAATCTTCACCCCCTCCTCCTCAGTGAGACTCTCTCCCAGTATCAGTGAATCTTCACCCCCTCCTCCTCACTGAGACTCTCTCCAAGTGTCAGTCAATCTTCACCCACTCATCCTCTCTGGGATTCTCCCAGTGTCAGTGAATCTTCACCCCCTCCTCCACACTGAGACTCTCCCAGTGTCAGTAAACCTTCACCCCCTCCTCCTCACTATGATTCTCTCCCAGTGTCAGCGAATCTTCACCCCCTGCTCCACACTGAGACTCTCCCAGTGTCAGTGAATCTTCACCTCCTCCTCCTCCTCAGTGAGACTCTCTCCCAGTGTCAGTGAATCTTCACCTCCTCCTCCTCACTGACACTCTCGCAGTGTCAGTGAATCTCCACCCATTCCTCCTCACTGAGACTATCGCAGTATCAGTTAATCTTCACCCCTCCTCCTCACTGTGAAACTCTCCCAGTGAATCTTCACCCCATCCTCCTCACTGAAACTCTCTCCCAGTGTCAGTGAATCTTCACCCCCTGCTCCACACTGAGACTCTCCCAGTGTCAGTGACTCTTCACCCCTACCTCCTCACTGAGACTCTCTCCCAGTGTCAGTGAATCTTCACCCCCTCATCCTCTCTGAGACTCTCCCAGTGTCAGTGAATCTTTACCCCCTCCTCCTCACTGAGACACTCCCAGTGTCAGTGAATCTTCACCCCCTCCTCCTCACTGAGATTCTCTCCGAGTGTCAGGGAATCTTCACCCCCTCCTCCACACTGAGACTCTCCCAGTGTCAGTGAATCTTCACCCCCTCATCCTCACTGTGAGACTCTCCCAGTGTCAGTGAATCTTCACCCACTCCTCCTCATTGTGAGAATCTAGTGTCAGTGATTATTCACCCCCTCCTCCACACTGAGACTCTCCCGGTGTCAGTGAATCTTCACCCCTTCTCCTCACTGTGAGAATCTCTCCCAGTGTCAGTGACTCTTCACCCCCTCCTCCTCGCTGTGAGACTCTCTCCGAGTGTCAGTGAATCTTCACCCCATCCTCCACTCTGTGAGACTCTCTCCCAGTGTCAGTGAATCTTCACCCCCTCCTCCTCACTGAGACTCTCGCAGTGTCAGTGAATCTCCACCCCCTCCTCCTCACTGAGACTCTCGCAGTGTCAGTGAATCTCCACCCATTCCTCCTCACTTAGACTATCGCAGTATCAGTGAATCTTCCCCCCCCCCCCTCCTCACTGTGAGACTCTCCCAGTGAATCTATACCCCCTCCTCCTCACTGAGGCTCTCTCCCAGTGTCAGTGAATCTTCACCCCATCCTCCACACTGAGACTCTCCCAGTGTCAGTGACTCTTCACCCCCTCCTCCTCACTGAGACTCTCTCCCAGTGTCAGTGAATCTTCACCCCCTCATCCTCTCTGAGACTCTCTCCCAGTGTCAGTGAATCTTCACCCCCTCCTCCACACTGACAATCTCCCAGTCTCAGTAAATCTTCACCCCCTCCTCCTCACTGAGACACTCCCAGTGTCAGTGAATCTTCACCCCCTCCTCCTCACTGAGATTCTCTCCCAGTGTAACGGAATCTTCACCCCCTCCTCCTCACTGAGACTCTCCCAGTGTCAGTGAATCTTCACCCCTCCTCCTCCCTGTGAGACTCTCTCACAGTGTCAGTGAATCTTCACCACCTCCTTCTCACTGTGAGACTCTCTCCCAGTTTCAGTGAATCTTCACCCCCTCCTCCTCACTGTGAGAATCTCTCCCAGTGTCAGTGAATCTTCACGCCCCCCTCCTCACTGAGACTCTCTCCCAGTGTCAGTGAATCTTCATCCCCTCCTCTTCACTGTGAGAATCTCCCAGTTTCAGTGAATCGTCACCCCATCCTCCTCACTGTGAGACCCTCCCAGTGTCAGTGAATCTTCACCTCCTCCTCCTCACTGAGACTCTCTCCCAGTGTCAGTGAATCTTCACCTCCTCCTCCTCACTGAGACTCTCCCAGTGTCAGTGAATCTTCACCCCCTCCTCCTCACTGAGACTCTCTACCAGTGTCAGTGAATGTTCACACCCTCCTCCTCACTGAGTCTCTCCCAGTGTCAGTGAATCTTCACCTCCTCCTCCTCACTGAGACTCTCTCCCAGTGTCAGTGAATCTTCACCTCCTCCTCCTCACTGAGACTCTCTTGCAGTGTCAGTGAATCTTCATCCCCTCCTCTTCACTGTGAGAATCTCCCAGTCTCAGTAAATCTTCACCCCCTCCTCCTCACTGAGACACTCCCAGTGTCAGTGAATCTTCACCCCCTCCTCCTCACTGAGATTCTCTCCCAGTGTAACGGAATCTTCACCCCCTCCTCCACACTGAGACTCTCCCAGTGTCAGTGACTCTTCACCCCCTCCTCCTCACTGAGACTCTCTCCCAGTGTCAGTGAATCTTCACCGCCTCATCCTGTCTGAGACTCTCTCCCAGTGTCAGTGAATCTTCATCCCCTCCTCTTCACTGTGAGAATCTCCCAGTCTCAGTAAATCTTCACCCCCTCCTCCTCACTGAGACACTCCCAGTGTCAGTGAATCTTCACCCCCTCCTCCTCACTGAGATTCTCTCCCAGTGCAACGGAATCTTCACCCCCTCCTCCACACTGAGACTCTCCCAGTGTCAGTGACTCTTCACCCCCTCCTCCTCACTGAGACTCTCTCCCAGTGTCAGTGAATCTTCACCGCCTCATCCTGTCTGAGACTCTCTCCCAGTGTCAGTGAATCTTCACCCCCTCCTCCACACTGACACTCTCCCAGTGTCAGTAAATCTTCACCTCCTCCTCCTCACTGAGACACTCTCCCAGTGTCAGTGAATCTTCACCCCCTCGTCCTCACTGTGAGACTCTCCCAGTGTCAGTGAATCTTCACCCCCTCCTCCACACTGAGACTCTCCCAGTGTCAGTAAATCTTCACCCCCTCCTCCTCAGTGAGACTCTCTCCCAGTATCAGTGAATTTTCACCCTCTCCTCCTCACTGAGACTCTCTCCAAGTGTCAGTGAATCTTCACCCCCTCATCCTCTCTGGGATTCTCCCAGTGTCAGTGAATCTTCACCCCCTCCTCCACACTGAGACTCTCCCAGTGTCAGTAAACCTTCACCCCCTCCTCCTCACTATGATTCTCTCCCAGTGTCAGCGAATCTTCACCCACTGCTCCACACTGAGACTCTCCCAGTGTCAGTGAATCTTCACCTCCTCCTCCTCCTCAGTGAGACTCTCTCCCAGTGTCAGTGAATCTTCACCTCCTCCTCCTCACTGAGACTCTCGCAGTGTCAGTGAATCTCCACCCATTCCTCCTCACTGAGACTATCGCAGTATCAGTTAATCTTCCCCCCTCCTCCTCACTGTGAGACTCTCCCAGTGAATCTTCACCCCATCCTCCTCACTGAAACTCTCTCCCAGTGTCAGTGAATCTTCACCCCCTGCTCCACACTGAGACTCTCCCAGTGTCAGTGACTCTTCACCCCTACCTCCTCACTGAGACTCTCTCCCAGTGTCAGTGAATCTTCACCCCCTCATCCTCTCTGAGACTCTCCCAGTGTCAGTGAATCTTCACCCCCTCCTCCTCACTGAGACACTCCCAGTGTCAGTGAATCTTCACCCCCTCCTCCTCACTGAGATTCTCTCCCAGTGTAACGGAATCTTCACCCCCTCCTCCACACTGAGACTCTCCCAGTGTCAGTGAATCTTCACCCCTCCTCCTCCCTGTGAGACTCTCTCACAGTGTCAGTGAATCTTCACCACCTCCTCCTCACTGTGAGACTCTCTCCCAGTGTCAGTGAATCTTCACCCCATCCTCCACTCTGTAAGGCTCTCTCCCAGTGTCAGTGAATCTTCACCCTCTCCTCCTCACTGAGACTCTCCCAGTGTCAGTGAATCTCCACCCCCTCCTCCTCACTGAGACTCTCGCAGTGTCAGTGAATCTCCACCCATTCCTCCTCACTGAGACTATCGCAGTATCAGTGAATCTTCCCCCCCCCTCCTCACTGTGAGACTCTCGCAGTGAATCTATACCCCCTCCTCCTCACTGAGGCTCTCTCCCAGTGTCAGTGAATCTTCACCCCCTCCTCCACACTGAGACTCTCCCAGTGTCAGTGACTCTTCACCCCCTCCTCCTCACTGAGACTCTCTCCCAGTGTCAGTGAATCTTCACCCCCTCATCCTCTCTGAGACTCTCTCCCAGTGTCAGTGAATCTTCACCCCCTCCTCCACACTGACAATCTCCCAGTCTCAGTAAATCTTCACCCCCTCCTCCTCACTGAGACACTCCTAGTGTCAGTGAATCTTCACCCCCTCCTCCTCACTGAGATTCTCTCCCAGTGTAACGGAATCTTCACCCCCTCCTCCTCACTGAGACTCTCCCAGTGTCAGTGAATCTTCACCCCTCCTCCTCCCTGTGAGACTCTCTCACAGTGTCAGTGAATCTTCACCACCTCCTTCTCACTGTGAGACTCTCTCCCAGTTTCAGTGAATCTTCACCCCCTCCTCCTCACTGTGAGAATCTCTCCCAGTGTCAGTGAATCTTCACGCCCCCCTCCTCACTGAGACTCTCTCCCAGTGTCAGTGAATCTTCATCCCCTCCTCTTCACTGTGAGAATCTCCCAGTTTCAGTGAATCGTCACCCCATCCTCCTCACTGTGAGACCCTCCCAGTGTCAGTGAATCTTCACCTCCTCCTCCTCACTGAGACTCTCTCCCAGTGTCAGTGAATCTTCACCTCCTCCTCCTCACTGAGACTCTCCCAGTGTCAGTGAATCTTCACCCCCTCCTCCTCACTGAGACTCTCTACCAGTGTCAGTGAATGTTCACACCCTCCTCCTCACTGAGTCTCTCCCAGTGTCAGTGAATCTTCACCTCCTCCTCCTCACTGAGACTCTCTCCCAGTGTCAGTGAATCTTCACCTCCTCCTCCTCACTGAGACTCTCTTGCAGTGTCAGTGAATCTTCACCCCCCCTCCTCACTGAGACTCTCCCAGTGTCAGTGAATATTCATCCCCTCCTCCTCACTGTGAGAATCTCCCAGTTTCAGTGAATCGTCACCCCCTCCTCCTCACTGTGAGACCCTCCCAGTGTCAGTGAATCTTCACCTCCTCCTCCTCACTGAGCCTCTCTCCCAGTGTCAGAAAATCTTCTCCCCATCCTCCTCACTGTGAGGCCCTCCCAGTGTCAGTGAATCTTCACTTCCTCCTCCTCAGTGAGACTCTCTCCCTGTGTCAGTGAATCTTCACCTCCTCCTCCTCACTGAGACACTCTCCCAGTGTCAGTGAATCATCACCCCATCCTCCTCACTGAGAGACTCTCTCCCTGTGTCAGTGAAACTTCACCCCCTCCTCCTCACTGAGACATTCCCAGTGTCTGTGAATCTTCACCCCCTCCTCCTCACTGAGATTCTCTCCCAGTGTCAGTGAATCTTCACCCCCTCCTCCACACTGAGACTCTCCCAGTGTCAGTGAATCTTCACCCCTCCTCCTCCCTGTGAGACTCTCTCCCAGTGTCAGTGAATCTTCACCCCCTCCTCCTCACTGTGAGACTCTCCCAGTGTCAGTGAATCTTCACCCCTCCTCCTCACTGTGAGACTCTCCCAGTGTCAGTGAATCTTCACCCACTCCTCCTCACTGTGAGACTCTCTCCAGTGTCAGTGGTTATTCACCCCCTCCTCCACACTGAGACTCTCCCAGTGTCAGTGAATCTTCACCCCATCCTCCTCTCTGTGAGACTCTCTCCCAGTGTCAGTGAATCTTCACCCCCTCCTCCTCACTGAGACTCTCCCAGTGTCAGTGAATCTCCACCCATTCCTCCTCACTGAGACTATCGCAGTATCAGTGAATCTTCCCCCTCCCTCCTCACTGTGAGACTCTCCCAGTGAATCTTCACTCCCTCCTCCTCACTGAAACTCTCTCGAGTGTCAGTGAATCTTTACCCGCTACTCCACACTGAGACTCTCCCAGTGTCAGTGACTCTTCACCCCCTCCTCCTCACTGAGACTCTCTCCCAGTGTCAGTGAATCTTCACCCCCTCCTCCTCACTGAGAGACTCTCTCCCAGTGTCAGTGAAACTTCACCCCCTCCTCCTCACTGAGACACTCCCAGTGTCAGTGAATCTTCACCCTCTCCTCCTCACTGAGATTCTCTCCCAGTATCAGTGAATCTTCACCCCCTCCTCCACACTGAGACTCTCCCAGTGTCAGTGAATCTTCACCCCTCCTCTTCCCTGTGAGACTCTCTCACAGTGTCAGTGAATCTTCACCACCTCCTCCTCACTGTGAGACTCTCTCCCAGTGTCAGTGAATCTTCACCCCCTCCTCCTCACTGTGAGACTCTCTCACAGTGTCAGTGAATCTTCACCCCCTCCTCCTCACTGTGAGACTCTCTTCAGTGTCAATGAATATTCACCCCCTCCTCCACACTGAGACTCTCCCGGTGTCAGTGAATCTTCACCCCATCCTCCTCACTGAGAGACTCTCTCCCAGTGTCAGTGAAACTTCACCCCCTCCTCCTCACTGAGATATTCCCAGTGTCAGTGAATCTTCACCCCCTCCT
This sequence comes from Scyliorhinus torazame, assembly GCF_047496885.1. Lineage (NCBI taxonomy): Eukaryota > Metazoa > Chordata > Chondrichthyes > Carcharhiniformes > Scyliorhinidae > Scyliorhinus > Scyliorhinus torazame. Next base: position 344,692,101 of record NC_092709.1, on the reverse strand, counting down.
CCTCACTGAGATTCTCTCCCAGTGTCAGTGAATCTTCACCCCCTCCTCCACACTGAGACTCTCCCAGTGTCAGTGAATCTTCAGCCCTCCTCCTCCCTGTGAGACTCTCTCCCAGTGTCAGTGAATCTTCACGCCCTCCTCCTCACTGTGAGACTCTCCCAGTGTCAGTGAATCTTCACCCACTCCTCCTCACTGTGAGACTCTCCCAGTGAATCTTCACTCCCTCCTCCTCACTGAAACTCTCTCGAGTGTCAGTGAATCTTCACCCCCATCCTCCTAACTGAGACTCTCCCAGTGTCAGTGACTCTTCACCCCCTCCTCACTGAGACTCTCTCCCAGTGTCAGTGAATCTTCACCCCCTCCTCCTCACTGAGAGACTCTCTCCCAGTGTCAGTGAAACTTCACCCCCTCCTCCTCACTGAGACACTCCCAGTGTCAGTGAATCTTCACCCTCTCCTCCTCACTGAGATTCTCTCCCAGTATCAGTGAATCTTCACCCCCTCCTCCACACTGAGACTCTCCCAGTGTCAGTGAATCTTCACCCCTCCTCCTCACTGTGAGACTCTCTCCCAGTGTCAGTGAATCTTCACCCCCTCTTCCTCACTGTGAGACTCTCTCACAGTGTCAGTGAATCTTCACCTCCTCCTCCTCACTGAGACTCTCTCCCAGTGTCAGTGAATCTTCACCTCCTCCTCCTCACTGAGACTCTCCCAGTGTCAGTGAATCTTCACCCCCTCCTCCTCACTGAGACTCTCTACCAGTGTCAGTGAATGTTCACACCCTCCACCTCACTGAGTCTCTCCCAGTGTCAGTGAATCTTCACCTCCTCCTCCTCACTGAGACTCTCTCCCAGTGTCAGTGAATCTTCACCTCCTCCTCCTCACTGAGACTCTCTTGCAGTGTCAGTGAATCTTCACCCCCCCTCCTCACTGAGACTCTCCCAGTGTCAGTGAATATTCATCCCCTCCTCCTCACTGTGAGAATCTCCCAGTTTCAGTGAATCGTCACCCCCTCCTCCTCACTGTGAGACCCTCCCAGTGTCAGTGAATCTTCACCTCCTCCTCCTCACTGAGCCTCTCTCCCAGTGTCAGAAAATCTTCTCCCCATCCTCCTCACTGTGAGACCCTCCCAGTGTCAGTGAATCTTCACTTCCTCCTCCTCAGTGAGACTCTCTCCCTGTGTCAGTGAATCTTCACCTCCTCCTCCTCACTGAGACACTCTCCCAGTGTCAGTGAATCTTCACCCCATCCTCCTCACTGAGAGACTCTCTCCCTGTGTCAGTGAAACTTCACCCCCTCCTCCTCACTGAGACATTCCCAGTGTCAGTGAATCTTTACCCCCTCCTCCTCACTGAGATTCTCTCCCAGTGTCAGTGAATCTTCACCCCCTCCTCCACACTGAGACTCCCAGTGTCAGTGAATCTTCACCCCTCCTCCTCCCTGTGAGACTCTCTCCCAGTGTCAGTGAATCTTCACCCCCTCCTCCTCACTGTGAGACTCTCCCAGTGTCAGTGAATCTTCACCCCCTCCCCCTCACTGTGAGACTCTCCCAGTGTCAGTGAATCTTCACCCACTCCTCCTCACTGTGAGACTCTCTCCAGTGTCAGTGGTTATTCACCCCCTCCTCCACACTGAGACTCTCCCAGTGTCAGTGAATCTTCACCCCATCCTCCTCTCTGTGAGACTCTCTCCCAGTGTCAGTGAATCTTCACCCCCTCCTCCTCACTGAGACTCTCCCAGTGTCAGTGAATCTCCACCCATTCCTCCTCACTGAGACTCTCGCAGTGTCAGTGAATCTCCACCCATTCCTCCTCACTGAGACTATCGCAGTATCAGTGAATCATTCCCCTCCCTCCTCACTGTGAGACTCTCCCAGTGAATCTTCACTCCCTCCTCCTCACTGAAACTCTCTCGAGTGTCAGTGAATCTTTACCCGCTACTCCACACTGAGACTCTCTCAGTGTCAGTGACTCTTCACCCCCTCCTCCTCACTGAGACTCTCTCCCAGTGTCAGTGAATCTTCACCCCCTCCTCCTCACTGAGAGACTCTCTCCCAGTGTCAGTGAAACTTCACCCCCTCCTCCTCACTGAGACACTCCCAGTGTCAGTGAATCTTCACCCTCTCCTCCTCACTGAGATTCTCTCCCAGTATCAGTGAATCTTCACCCCCTCCTCCACACTGAGACTCTCCCAGTGTCAGTGAATCTTCACCCCTCCTCTTCCCTGTGAGACTCTCTCACAGTGTCAGTGAATCTTCACCACCTCCTCCTCACTGTGAGACTCTCTCCCAGTGTCAGTGAATCTTCACCCCCTCCTCCTCACTGTGAGACTCTCTCACAGTGTCAGTGAATCTTCACCCCCTCCTCCTCACTGTGAGACTCTCTCCAGTGTCAATGAATATTCACCCCCTCCTCCACACTGAGACTCTCCCGGTGTCAGTGAATCTTCACCCCATCCTCCTCACTGAGAGACTCTCTCCCAGTGTCAGTGAAACTTCACCCCCTCCTCCTCACTGAGACATTCCCAGTGTCAGTGAATCTTCACCCCCTCCTCCTCACTGAGATTCTCTCCCAGTGTCAGTGAATCTTCACCCCCTCCTCCACACTGAGACTCTCCCAGTGTCAGTGAATCTTCAGCCCTCCTCCTCCCTGTGAGACTCTCTCCCAGTGTCAGTGAATCTTCACGCCCTCCTCCTCACTGTGAGACTCTCCCAGTGTCAGTGAATCTTCACCCACTCCTCCTCACTGTGAGACTCTCCCAGTGAATCTTCACTCCCTCCTCCTCACTGAAACTCTCTCGAGTGTCAGTGAATCTTCACCCACATCCTCCTCACTGAGACTCTCCCAGTGTCAGTGACTCTTCACCCCCTCCTCACTGAGACTCTCTCCCAGTGTCAGTGAATCTTCACCCCCTCCTCCTCACTGAGAGACTCTCTCCCAGTGTCAGTGAAACTTCACCCCCTCCTCCTCACTGAGACACTCCCAGTGTCAGTGAATCTTCACCCTCTCCTCCTCACTGAGATTCTCTCCCAGTATCAGTGAATCTTCACCCCCTCCTCCACACTGAGACTCTCCCAGTGTCAGTGAATCTTCACCCCTCCTCCTCCCTGTGAGACTCTCTCACAGTGTCAGTGAATCTTCACCACCTCCTCCTCACTGTGAGACTCGCTCCCAGTGTCAGTGAATCTTCACCCCCTCTTCCTCACTGTGAGACTCTCTCACAGTGTCAGTGAATCTTCACCCCCTCCTCCACACTGAGACTCTCCCGGTGTCAGTGAATCTTCACCCCTCCTCCTCACTGTGAGACTCTCTCCCAGTGTCAGTGAATCTTCACCACCTCCCCCTCACTGTGAGACTCTCTCCCAGTGTCAGTCAATCTTCACCCCATCCTCCACTCTGTGATACTCTCTCCCAATGTCAGTGAATCTTCACCCCTCCTCCTCACTGAGACTCTCCCAGTGTCAGTGAATCTCCACCCCCTCCTCCTCACTGAACTCTCGCAGTGTCAGTGAATCTCCACCCATTCCTCCTCACTGAGACTATCGCAGTATCAGTGAATCTTCCCCCCCCCTCCTCACTGTGAGACTCTCCCAGTGAATCTTTACCCCCTCCTCCACACTAAAGCTCTCTTCCAGTGTCAGTGAATCTTCACCCCCTCCTCCACACTGAGACTCTCCCAGTGTCAGTGACTCTTCACCCCCTCCTCCTCACTGAGACTCTCACCCAGTGTCAGTGAATCTTCACCCCCTCATCCTGTCTGAGACTCTCTCCCAGTGTCAGTGAATCTTCACCCCCTCCTCCACACTGACACTCTCCCAGTGTCAGTAAATCTTCACCCCCTCCTCCTCACTGAGACACTCTCCCAGTGTCAGTGAATCTTCACCCCCTCGTCCTCACTGTGAGACTCTCCCAGTGTCAGTGAATCTTCACCCCCTCCTCCACACTGAGACTCTCCCAGTGTCAGTAAATCTTCACCCCCTCCTCCTCAGTGAGACTCTCTCCCAGTGTCAGTGAATCTTCACCCCCTCCTCCACACTGAGACTCTCCCAGTGTCAGTGAATCTTCACCCCCTCCTCCTCACTGAGATTCTCCCAGTGTCAGTGAATCTCCACCCCCTCCTCCTCACTGAGACTCTCGCAGTGTCAGTGAATCTCCACCCATTCCTCCTCACTGAGACTATCGCAGTATCAGTGAATCTTCCCCCCCCCCTCCTCACTGTGAGACTCTCCCAGTGAATCTATACCCCCTCCTCCTCACTGAGGCTCTCTCCCAGTGTCAGTGAATCTTCACCCCCTCATCCTCTCTGAGACTCTCTCCCAGTGTCAGTGTATCTTCACCCCCTCCTCCACACTGACAATCTCCCAGTCTCAGTAAATCTTCACCCCCTCCTCCTCACTGAGACACTCCCAGTGTCAGTGAATCTTCACCCCCTCCTCCTCACTGAGATTCTCTCCCAGTGTAACGGAATCTTCACCCCCTCCTCCTCACTGAGACTCTCCCAGTGTCAGTGAATCTTCACCCCTGCTCCTCCTTCTGAGACTCTCTCACAGTGTCAGTGAATCTTCACCACCTCCTCTTCACTGTGAGAATCTCCCAGTTTCAGTGAATCGTCACCCCCTCCTCCTCACTGTGAGACCCTCCCAGTTTCAGTGAATCTTCACCTCCTCCTCCTCACTGAGACTCTCTCCCAGTGTCAGTGAATCTTCACCTCCTCCTCCTCACTGAGACTCTCCCAGTGTCAGTGAATCTTCACCCCCTCCTCCTCACTGAGACTCTCTACCAGTGTCAGTGAATGTTCACACCCTCCTCCTCACTGAGTCTCTGCCAGTGTCAGTGAATCTTCACCTCCTCCTCCTCACTGAGACTCTCTCCCAGTGTCAGTGAATCTTCACCTCCTCCTCCTCACTGAGACTCTCTTGCAGTGTCAGTGAATCTTCACCCCCCCTCCTCACTGAGACTCTCCCAGTGTCAGTGAATATTCAGCCCCTCCTCCTCACTGTGAGAATAACAAAGAACAAAGAACAAAGAAATGTACAGCACAGGAACAGGCCCTTCGGCCCTCCAAGCCCGTGCCGACCATACTGCCCGACTAAACTACAATCTTCTACACTTCCTGGGTCCGTATCCTTCTATTCCCATCCTATTCATATATTTGTCAAGATGCCCCTTAAATGTCCCTATCGTCCCTGCCTCCACTACCTCCTCCGGTAGTGAGTTCCAGGCACCCACTACCCTCTGCGTAAAAAACTTGCCTCGTACATCTACTCTAAACTTTGCCCCTCTCACCTTAAACCTATGCCCCCTAGTAATTGACCCCTCTACCCTGGGGAAAAGCCTCTGACTATCCACTCTGTCTATGCCCCTCATAATTTTGTATACCTCTATCAGGTCGCCCCTCAACCTCCTTCGTTCCAGTGAGAACAAACCGAGTTTATTCAATCGCTCCTCATAGCTTATGCCCTCCATACCAGGCAACATTCTGGTAAATCTCTTCTGCACCCTCTCTAAAGCCTCCACATCCTTCTGGTAGTGTGGCGACCAGAATTGAACACTATACTCCAAGTGTGGCCTAACTAAGGTTCTATACAGCTGCAACATGACTTGCCAATTCTTATACTCAATGCCCCGGCCAATGAAGGCAAGCATGCCGTATGCCTTCTTGACTACCTTCTCCACCTGTGTAGCCCCTTTCAGTGATCTGTGGACCTGTACTCCTAGATCTCTTTGACTTTCAATACTCTTGAGGGTTCTACCATTCACTGTATATGCCCTACCTGCATTAGCCCTTCCAAAATGCATTACCTCACATTTGTCCAGGTTAAACTCCATCTGCCATCTCTCCGCCCAAGTCTCCAGACAATCTAAATCCTGCTGTATCCTCAGACAGTCCTCATCGCTATCCGCAATTCCACCAACCTTTGTGTCGTCTGCAAACTTACTAATCAGACCAGTTACATTTTCCTCCAAATCATTTATATATACTACAAAGAGCAAAGGTCCCAGCACTGATCCCTGTGGAACACCACTGGTCACAGCCCTCCAATTAGAAAAGCATCCCTCCATTGCTACCCTCTGCCTTCTATGGCCTAGCCAGTTCTGTATCCACCTTGCCAGTTCACCCCTGATCCCGTGTGACTTCACCTTTTGTACTAGTCTACCATGAGGGACCTTGTCAAAGGCCTTACTGAAGTCCATATAGACAACATCTACTGCCCTACCTGCATCAATCATCTTAGTGACCTCCTCGAAAAACTCTATCAAGTTAGTGAGACACGACCTCCCCTTCACAAAACCGTGCTGCCTCTCACTAATACGTCCATTTGCTTCCAAATGGGAGTAGATCCTGTCTCGAAGAATTCTCTCCAGTAATTTCCCTACCACTGAAGTAAGGCTCACCGGCCTGTAGTTCCCGGGATTATCCCTGCCACCCTTCTTAAACAGAGGAACAACATTGGCTATTCTCCAGTCCTCCGGGACATCCCCTGAAGACAGCGAGGATCCAAAGATTTCTGTCAAGGCCTCAGCAATTTCCTCTCCAGCCTCCTTCAGTATTCTGGGGTAGATCCCATCCGGCCCTGGGGACTTATCTACCTTAATATTTTTTAAGACACCCAACACCTCGTCTTTTTGGATCACAATGTGACCCAGGCTATCTACACCCCCTTCTCCAGACTCAACATCTACCAATTCCTTCTCTTTGGTGAATACTGATGCAAAGTATTCATTTAGTACCTCGCCCATTTCCTCTGGCTCCACACATAGATTCCCTTGCCTATCCTTCAGTGGGCCAACCCTTTCCCTGGCTACCCTCTTGCTTTTTATGTAAGTGTAAAAAGCCTTGGGATTTTCCTTAACCCTATTTGCCAATGACTTTTCATGACCCCTTCTAGCCCTCCTGACTCCCTGCTTAAGTTCCTTCCTACTTTCCTTATATGCCACACAGGCTTCGTCTGTTCCCAGCCTTTTAGCCCTGACAAATGCCTCCTTTTTCTTTTTGACGAGGCCTACAATATCATTCGTCATCCAAGGTTCCCGAAAATTGCCGTATTTGTCTTTCTTCCTCACAGGAACATGCCGGTCCTGTATTCCTATCAACTGACACTTGAAAGCCTCCCACATGTCAGATGTTGATTTGCCCTCAAACATCCGCCCCCAATCTATGCTCTTCAGTTCCCGCCTAATATTGTTATAATTAGCCTTCCCCCAATTTAGCACATTCATCCTCGGACCACTCTTATCCTTGTCCACCAGTACTTTAAAACTTACTGAATTGTGGTCACTGTTACCGAAATGCTCCCCTACTGAAACATCTACCACCTGGCCGGGCTCATTCCCCAATACCAGGTCCAGTACCGCCTCTTCCCTAGTTGAACTGTTTACATATTGTTTTAAGAAGCCCTCCTGGATGCTCCTTACAAACTCTGCCCCGTCTAAGCCTCTGGCACTAAGTGAGTCCCAGTCAATATTGGGGAAGTTGAAGTCTCCCATCACCACAACCCTGTTGTTTTTACTCTTTTCCAAAATCTCCCAGTTTCAGTGAATCATCACCCCCTCCTCCTCACTGTGAGACCCTCCCAGTGTCAGTGAATCTTCACCTCCTCCTCCTCACTGAGCCTCTCTCCCAGTGTCAGAAAATCTTCTCCCCATCCTCCTCACTGTGAGACCCTCCCAGTGTCAGTGAATCTTCACCTCCTCCTCCTCAGTGAGACTCTCTCCCTGTGTCAGTGAATCTTCACCTCCTCCTCCTCACTGAGACACTCTCCCAGTGTCAGTGAATCTTCACCCCATCCTCCTCACTGAGAGACTCTCTCCCTGTGTCAGTGAAACTTCACCCCCTCCTCCTCACTGAGACATTCCCAGTGTCAGTGAATCTTCACCCCCTCCTCCTCACTGAGATTCTCTCCCAGTGTCAGTGAATCTTCACCCCCTCCTCCACACTGAGACTCTCCCAGTGTCAGTGAATCTTCACCCCTCCTCCTCCCTGTGAGACTCTCTCCCAGTGTCAGTGAATCTTCACCCCCTCCTCCTCACTGTGAGACTCTCCCAGTGTCAGTGAATCTTCACCCCCTCCTCCTCACTGTGAGACTCTCCCAGTGTCAGTGAATCTTCACCCACTCCTCCTCATTGTGAGACTCTCTCCAGTGTCAGTGGTTATTCACCCCCTCCTCCACACTGAGACTCTCCCAGTGTCAGTGAATCTTCACCCCATCCTCCTCTCTGTGAGACTCTCTCCCAGTGTCAGTGAATCTTCACCCCCTCCTCCTCACTGAGACTCTCCCAGTGTCAGTGAATCTCCACCCATTCCTCCTCACTGAGACTCTCGCAGTGTCAGTGAATCTCCACCCATTCCTCCTCACTGAGACTATCGCAGTATCAGTGAATCTTCCCCCGTCCTCCTCACTGTGAGACTCTCCCAGTGAATCTTCACTCCCTCCTCCTCACTGAAACTCTCTCGAGTGTCAGTGAATCTTTACCCGCTACTCCACACTGAGACTCTCCCAGTGTCAGTGACTCTTCACCCCCTCCTCCTCACTGAGACTCTCTCCCAGTGTCAGTGAATCTTCACCCCCTCCTCCTCACTGAGAGACTCTCTCCCAGTGTCAGTGAAACTTCACCCCCTCCTCCTCACTGAGACACTCCCAGTGTCAGTGAATCTTCACCCTCTCCTCCTCACTGAGATTCTCTCCCAGTATCAGTGAATCTTCACCCCCTCCTCCACACTGAGACTCTCCCAGTGTCATTGAATCTTCACCCCTCCTCTTCCCTGTGAGACTCTCTCACAGTGTCAGTGAATCTTCACCACCTCCTCCTCACTGTGAGACTCTCTCCCAGTGTCAGTGAATCTTCACCCCCTCCTCCTCACTGTGAGACTCTCTCACAGTGTCAGTGAATCTTCACCCCCTCCTCCTCACTGTGAGACTCTCTCCAGTGTCAATGAATATTCACCCCCTCCTCCACACTGAGACTCTCCCGGTGTCAGTGAATCTTCACCCCATCCTCCTCACTGAGAGACTCTCTCCCAGTGTCAGTGAAAATTCACCCCCTCCTCCTCACTGAGACATTCCCAGTGTCAGTGAATCTTCACCCCCTCCTCCTCACTGAGATTCTCTCCCAGTGTCAGTGAACCTTCACCCCCTCCTCCACACTGAGACTCTCCCAGTGTCAGTGAATCTTCAGCCCTCCTCCTCCCTGTGAGACTCTCTCCCAGTGTCAGTGAATCTTCACGCCCTCCTCCTCACTGTGAGACTCTCCCAGTGTCAGTGAATCTTCACCCACTCCTCCTCACTGTGAGACTCTCCCAGTGAATCTTCACTCCCTCCTCCTCACTGAAACTCTCTCGAGTGTCAGTGAATCTTCACCCCCATCCTCCTCACTGAGACTCTCCCAGTGTCAGTGACTCTTCACCCCCTCCTCACTGAGACTCTCTCCCAGTGTCAGTGAATCTTCACCCCCTCTTCCTCACTGTGAGACTCTCTCACAGTGTCAGTGAATCTTCACCCCCTCCTCCACACTGAGACTCTCCCGGTGTCAGTGAATCTTCACCCCTCCTCCTCACTGTGAGACTCTCTCCCAGTGTCAGTGAATCTTCACCACCTCCCCCTCACTGTGAGACTCTCTCCCAGTGTCAGTGAATCTTCACCCCATCCTCCACTCTGTGATACTCTCTCCCAATGTCAGTGAATCTTCACCCCTCCTCCTCACTGAGACTCTCCCAGTGTCAGTGAATCTCCACCCCCTCCTCCTCACTGAGACTCTCGCAGTGTCAGTGAATCTCCACCCATTCCTCCTCACTGAGACTATCGCAGTATCAGTGAATCTTCCCCCCCCTCCTCACTGTGAGACTCTCCCAGTGAATCTTTACCCCCTCCTCCACACTAAAGCTCTCTTCCAGTGTCAGTGAATCTTCACCCCCTCCTCCACACTGAGACTCTCCCAGTGTCAGTGACTCTTCACCCCCTCCTCCTCACTGAGACTCTCACCCAGTGTCAGTGAATCTTCACCCCCTCATCCTGTCTGAGACTCTCTCCCAGTGTCAGTGAATCTTCACCCCCCCCTCCACACTGACACTCTCCCAGTGTCAGTAAATCTTCACCCCCTCCTCCTCACTGAGACACTCTCCCAGTGTCAGTGAATCTTCACCCCCTCGTCCTCACTGTGAGACTCTCCCAGTGTCAGTGAATCTTCACCCCCTCCTCCACACTGAGACTCTCCCAGAGTCAGTAAATCTTCACCCCCTGCTCCTCAGTGAGACTCTCTCCCAGTGTCAGTGAATCTTCACCCCCTCCTCCACACTGAGACTCTCCCAGTGTCAGTGAATCTTCACCCCCTCCTCCTCACTGAGACTCTCCCAGTGTCAGGGAATCTCCACCCCCTCCTCCTCACTGAGACTCTCGCAGTGTCAGTGAATCTCCACCCATTCCTCCTCACTGAGACTATCGCAGTATCAGTGAATCTTCCCCCCCCCCTCCTCACTGTGAGACTCTCCCAGTGAATCTATACCCCCTCCTCCTCACTGAGGCTCTCTCCCAGTGTCAGTGAATCTTCACCCCCTCATCCTCTCTGAGACTCTCTCCCAGTGTCAGTGAATCTTCACCCCCTCCTCCACACTGACAATCTCCCAGTCTCAGTAAATCTTCACCCCCTCCTCCTCACTGAGACACTCCCAGTGTCAGTGAATCTTCACCCCCTCCTCCTCACTGAGATTCTCTCCCAGTGTAACGGAATCTTCACCCCCTCCTCCTCACTGAGACTCTTCCAGTGTCAGTGAATCTTCACCCCTCCTCCTCCCTGTGAGACTCTCTCACAGTGTCAGTGAATCTTCACCACCTCCTTCTCACTGTGAGACTCTCTCCCAGTTTCAGTGAATCTTCACCCCCTCCTCCTCACTGTGAGAATCTCTCCCAGTGTCAGTGAATCTTCACGCGCCCCTCCTCACTGAGACTCTCTCCCAGTGTCAGTGAATCTTCATCCCCTCCTCTTCACTGTGAGAATCTCCCAGTTTCAGTGAATCGTCACCCCCTCCTCCTCACTGTGAGACCCTCCCAGTTTCAGTGAATCTTCACCTCCTCCTCCTCACTGAGACTCTCTCCCAGTGTCAGTGAATCTTCACCTCCTCCTCCTCACTGAGACTCTCCCAGTGTCAGTGAATCTTCACCCCCTCCTCCTCACTGAGACTCTCTACCAGTGTCAGTGAATGTTCACACCCTCCTCCTCACTGAGTCTCTCCCAGTGTCAGTGAATCTTCACCTCCTCCTCCTCACTGAGACTCTCTCCCAGTGTCAGTGAATCTTCACCTCCTCCTCCTCACTGAGACTCTCTTGCAGTGTCAGTGAATCTTCACCCCCCCTCCTCACTGAGACTCTCCCAGTGTCAGTGAATATTCATCCCCTCCTCCTCACTGTGAGAATCTCCCAGTTTCAGTGAATCGTCACCCCCTCCTCCTCACTGTGAGACCCTCCCAGTGTCAGTGAATCTTCACCTCCTCCTCCTCACTGAGCCTCTCTCCCAGTGTCAGAAAATCTTCTCCCCATCCTCCTCACTGTGAGACCCTCCCAGTGTCAGTGAATCTTCACCTCCTCCTCCTCAGTGAGACTCTCTCCCTGTGTCAGTGAATCTTCACCTCCTCCTCCTCACTGAGACACTCTCCCAGTGTCAGTGAATCTTCACCCCATCCTCCTCACTGAAAGACTCTCTCCCTGTGTCAGTGAAACTTCACCCCCTCCTCCTCACTGAGACATTCCCAGTGTCAGTGAATCTTCACCCCCTCCTCCTCACTGAGATTCTCTCCCAGTGTCAGTGAATCTTCACCCCCTCCTCCACACTGAGACTCTCCCAGTGTCAGTGAATCTTCACCCCTCCTCCTCCCTGTGAGACTCTCTCCCAGTGTCAGTGAATCTTCACCCCCTCCTCCTCACTGTGAGACTCTCCCAGTGTCAGTGAATCTTCACCCCCTCCTCCTCACTGTGAGACTCTCCCAGTGTCAGTGAATCTTCACCCACTCCTCCTCACTGTGAGACTCTCTCCAGTGTCAGTGGTTATTCACCCCCTCCTCCACACTGAGACTCTCCCAGTGTCAGTGAATCTTCACCCCATCCTCCTCTCTGTGAGACTCTCTCCCAGTGTCAGTGAATCTTCACCCCCTCCTCCTCACTGAGACTCTCGCAGTGTCAGTGAATCTCCACCCATTCCTCCTCACTGAGACTATCGCAGTATCAGTGAATCTTCCCCCCCCCCTCCTCACTGTGAGACTCTCCCAGTGAATCTTCACTCCCTCCTCCTCACTGAAACTCTCTCGAGTGTCAGTGAATCTTTACCCGCTACTCCACACTGAGACTCTCCCAGTGTCAGTGACTCTTCACCCCCTCCTCCTCACTGAGACTCTCTCCCAGTGTCAGTGAATCTTCACCCCCTCCTCCTCACTGAGAGACTCTCTCCCAGTGTCAGTGAAACTTCACCCCCTCCTCCTCACTGAGACACTCCCAGTGTCAGTGAATCTTCACCCTCTCCTCCTCACTGAGATTCTCTCCCAGTATCAGTGAATCTTCACCCCCTCCTCCACACTGAGACTCTCCCAGTGTCAGTGAATCTTCACCCCTCCTCTTCCCTGTGAGACTCTCTCACAGTGTCAGTGAATCTTCACCACCTCCTCCTCACTGTGAGACTCTCTCCCAGTGTCAGTGAATCTTCACCCCCTCCTCCTCACTGTGAGACTCTCTCACAGTGTCAGTGAATCTTCACCCCCTCCTCCTCACTGTGAGACTCTCTCCAGTGTCAATGAATATTCACCCCCTCCTCCACACTGAGACTCTCCCGGTGTCAGTGAATCTTCACCCCATCCTCCTCACTGAGAGACTCTCTCCCAGTGTCAGTGAAACTTCACCCCCTCCTCCTCACTGAGACATTCCCAGTGTCAGTGAATCTTCACCCCCTCCTCCTCACTGAGATTCTCTCCCAGTGTCAGTGAATCTTCACCCCCTCCTCCACACTGAGACTCTCCCAGTGTCAGTGAATCTTCAGCCCTCCTCCTCCCTGTGAGACTCTCTCCCAGTGTCAGTGAATCTTCACGCCCTCCTCCTCACTGTGAGACTCTCCCAGTGTCAGTGAATCTTCACCCACTCCTCCTCACTGTGAGACTCTCCCAGTGAATCTTCACTCCCTCCTCCTCACTGAAACTCTCTCGAGTTTCAGTGAATCTTCACCCCCATCCTCCTCACTGAGACTCTCCCAGTGTCAGTGACTCTTCACCCCCTCCTCACTGAGACTCTCTCCCAGTGTCAGTGAATCTTCACCCCCTCCTCCTCACTGAGAGACTCTCTCCCAGTGTCAGTGAAACTTCACCCCCTCCTCCTCACTGAGACACTCCCAGTGTCAGTGAATCTTCACCCTCTCCTCCTCACTGAGATTCTCTCCCAGTATCAGTGAATCTTCACCCCCTCCTCCACACTGAGACTCTCCCAGTGTCAGTGAATCTTCACCCCTCCTCCTCCCTGTGAGACTCTCTCACAGTGTCAGTGAATCTTCACCACCTCCTCCTCACTGTGAGACTCTCTCCCAGTGTCAGTGAATCTTCACCCCCTCCTCCTCACTGTGAGACTCTCTCACAGTGTCAGTGAATCTTCACCCCCTCCTCCACACTGAGACTCTCCCGGTGTCAGTGAATCTTCACCCCTCCTCCTCACTGTGAGACTCTCTCCCAGTGTCAGTGAATCTTCACCACCTCCCCCTCACTGTGAGACTCTCTCCCAGTGTCAGTGAATCTTCACCCCATCCTCCACTCTGTGATACTCTCTCCCAATGTCAGTGAATCTTCACCCCTCCTCCTCACTGAGACTCTCCCAGTGTCAGTGAATCTCCACCCCCTCCTCCTTACTGAGACTCTCGCAGTGTCAGTGAATCTCCACCCATTCCTCCTCACTGAGACTATCGCAGTATCAGTGAATCTTCCCCCCCCCTCCTCACTGTGAGACTCTCCCAGTGAATCTTTACCCCCTCCTCCACACTGAAGCTCTCTTCCAGTGTCAGTGAATCTTCACCCCCTCCTCCACACTGAGACTCTCCCAGTGTCAGTGACTCTTAACCCCCTCCTCCTCACTGAGACTCTCACCCAGTGTCAGTGAATCTTCACCCCCTCATCCTGTCTGAGACTCTCTCCCAGTGTCAGTGAATCTTCACCCCCTCCTCCACACTGACACTCTCCCAGTGTCAGTAAATCTTCACCCCCTCCTCCTCACTGAGACACTCTCCCAGTGTCAGTGAATCTTCACCCCCTCGTCCTCACTGTGAGACTCTCCCAGTGTCAGTGAATCTTCACCCCCTCCTCCACACTGAGACTCTCCCAGTGTCAGTAAATCTTCACCCCCTCCTCCTCAGTGAGACTCTCTCCCAGTATCAGTGAATCTTCACCCCCTCCTCCTCACTGAGACACTCTCCCTGTGTCAGTGAATCTTCACCCCCTCGTCCTCACTGTGAGACTCTCCCAGTGTCAGTGAATCTTCACCCCCTCCTCCACACTGAGACTCTCCCAGTGTCAGTAAATCTTCACCCCCTCCTCCTCAGTGAGACTCTCTCCCAGTATCAGTGAATCTTCACCCCCTCCTCCTCACTGAGACTCTCTCCAAGTGTCAGTGAATCTTCACCCCCTCATCCTCTCTGGGACTCTCCCAGTGTCAGTGAATCTTCACCCCCTCCTCCACACTGAGACTCTCCCAGTGTCAGTAAATCTTCACCCCCTCCTCCTCACTATGATTCTCTCCCAGTGTCAGCGAATCTTCACCCCCTGCTCCACACTGAGACTCTCCCAGTGTCAGTGAATCTTCACCCCCTCCTCCTCACTGTGAGACTCTCCCAGTGTCAGTGAATCTTCACCATCTCCTCCTCACTGTGAGACTCTCCCAGTGTCAGTGAATCTTCACCCCCTCCTCCTCACTGTGAGGCTCTCCCAGTGTCAGTGAATCTTCACCCCCTCCTCCTCACTGTGAGACTCTCTCCCAGTGTCAGTGAATCTTCACCCCCTCCTCCTCACTGTGAGACTCTCCCGGTGTCAGTGAATCTTCACCCCCTCCTCCTTACTGTGATACTCTCCCGGTGTCAGTGAATCTTCACCCCCTCCTCCTCACTGTGAGACTCTCCCAGTGTCAGTGAATCTTCACCCCCTCCTCCTCACTGTGAGACTCTCCCAGTGTCAGTGAATCTTCACCCCCTCCTCCTCTCTGAGACTCTCCCAGTGTCAGTGAATCTTCACACACCTTCTCGTCCCTTTGTCTACAAGGTGGGTATGAAGAGGTCCTGTGGGCAGCATGGTAGCACAGTGGTTAGCACTGATGCTTCACAGCTCCAGGGTCCCAGGTTCGATTCCCGGTTTGGGTCACTGTCTGTGCGGAGTGTGCACGTTCTGACCGTGCCTGCGTGGGTTTCCTCCGGGTGCTCCGGTTTCCTCCCACAAGTCCCGAAAGACGTGTTGTTGGGTGAATTGGACATTCTGAATTCTCCCTCGGTGTGCCCGAACAGGCGCCAGATTGTGGCGACTGGGGGCTTTTCACAGTAACTTCATTGCGGTGTTAATGTAAAAAAATGAATAAATAATCTTTATTGTCACAAGAAGGCTTACATTAACACTGCAGTGAAGTTGCTGTGAAAAAGCCCTGGTCACCATCATCCGGCGCGTGTTTGGGTACACAGAGGGAGTATTCAGAATTCTCAGCTGGTGCGGGAATTGAACCTGCGATGCTGGTCTTGTTCTGCATCACAAACCAGCGGTCTAGCCCACTGAGCTAAACCAGCCCCTACATTCTGCCGGATTCTCCGGCGGCAGGGTCCTTCGCTTCACCGGGAGCACACCCAAGCCCGTGGGTGTCCCGATGGCTACAATGGGAAACCCCATTGGCCGGCTGCCAAAATGGTGGATCCCGCTGCCGGCGGGGTAGCGCCGTCCCAGTAAACGGGGCTAGTGGGATGGAGAATCCCGCCCGTTTGTCTTCCGACATATTGTTTTCTAATCTTGCAATCTTCCCTCGGTGTGGGAGAGAAGCCAGAGGATTGGAATGTGACAAGAAAGGATGTAAGGACAGTCCTAATAATGACAGGCTGCTCAGTCTATCATCAGCAGTGGAGAAGAGTTTAGCATTAATAATCAGAAAAAAATCCACAGGCCCTTGGGGGTGATGGCGTTCATTAAGGAGAATCATCGCGGATTTGTCAGAGGCAGATCCTGTTTGACTAACCGTTTTTTAAATAAATTTAGAATACCCAATTAATTTTTTCCAATTAAGGGGCAATTTAGCATGTTCAATCCACCGACCATGCACATCTTTGGGTTGTGGGGGCGAAATCTTTGGGTTGTGGGGGAGAACGTGCAAACTCCACACGGACAGTGACCCAGAGCCGGGATCGAACCTGGGACCTCGGCGCCGTGAGACTGCAGTGCTAACCACTGCGCCACCCGTGCTGCCCCTGTTTGACTAACCTACTTGAATATGTTGATGAAGCAACAGAGAAGGTTGATGAAGGGAATGCGGTGGATGTTGCCTATGTGGATTTTAATGAAGTTGTTCACTAAGCACCACACAAAAGGCTGATGAACAAAACTGTAGTTCATGGGATAGGAGGGTCAGTGTCAGTTTGGGGCAAGTTTCACTTCAGGACAGGAAACAGTGAGTCTTCTTAAATGCTTGTCTTTCCAGTTGGAGGATAACAGTCAGTCGTGTTTGCCAAGGGTCAGTACAAGGATCACTCCTTTTTCTGGCATATGTGAATGGTTTGGATATTGGAATACAGGGTGAAATCTCAAAGTTTGCTGATGATATCAAACATGGAGATGTGGTGAATAGTGAGGATGACATAACTCGACATCAACAGGACATCGAGCGGCGAACAGCATGGGCAGAAAGGTGACAGGTGGCGTTTGACACAGAGAAACGTGCCCCTCCAGGTTAATCAGGGCCGATGGCCGTCACTTACAGCCCTGAAAAGTGTCCAGTCTACCTCAGATTATCCTGGAAGGGCAATTTATCTCACTAGTATGAGCAACAGGTGACTCTCGCTGCTTCACAGTTTCATTATGCAGTAGCAACACGAGTGGTGTTCAGCACTAACAGGATACTGCTGTCAAGCCAAAAAGACATTCTGTCTATCACACAAATGAGCAATGTGGTGTATGGATTTCAGTGTCAACATGACAGCAAAACCAAGGAACTGATCATCGACTTCAGGAAGCGTAGCACGAGACCCTCCCCGTCTGCATCAATGGCTCCGAAGTGGAGATGGTCGATAGCTTTAAGTTCCTGGGGGTCACCATCACCAACAGTCTGTCCGGGTCCACTCACGTTGATGGAACTGTCAAGAAAGCCCAACAACATCTCTACTTCCTATGGAAGCTAAAGAAATTCGGCATGTCTGCATCGACTCTCACAAACGTCTACAGATGCGCCATTGAGAGCATCCTATCCGGCTGCATCACAGCCTGGTATGGCAACTGCTCGGCCCAAGATCGCAAGAAACTGCAGAGTGTGGTGAACTCAGCCCAACGCATCACACAAGCTTGCCACCCGCACATTGATTCTGTCTACACCTCCCGCTGCCTCAGGAAGGCAGGCAGCATTATCAGAGACCCCTCCCACCCAGGCTTTGACCTCTTCCAGACCCTTCCATCAGGCAGAAGATACAGAAGTCTGAAGACCCGCACATCCAGACATAGGAACAGCTTCTTCCCCACAGTTACAAGACTCCTCAACGACTCCCCCTCGGACTGATCTGTTCCCTGTAAGAACACTATTCACGACGCCCTATGCTGCTCTTGCTCATGTATTGCTTTGTTTGCTTTGTTTTGCCCCTTGTTCCGCACTGTAACCAATCACTGTTTGTCGATGTACCATTTGTCAATGTTCACTGTTGATTATTCTTGTGTCTACTCTGTACGTACTGGGCACGTTCCTCGGCCGCAGAAAAATACTTTTCACTGTACTTCGGTACATGTGACAATAAATTAATCAGTCAATCAAGATTTGGAGAGAAAACTGATCTGTACAACTGGAAAGCTACATGCGAGTTTTCTGTCTGACACTGAACAAATATGGTAAGGTTGCTGCCAAAGTGTCCAACATTGGATGTGATTCTACTATTGGGCAACAATTGTTAAATACTCCTCAGTTAAAAAAAAGGTTGCTTTTTAAAATTGATTCCTGGGATGTGGGCGTCGCTGGCTGGGCAACCATTTATTGCCTGTCCACAATTGCCCTTGAGAAGGTAGTGGTGAGCTGCCTTCTTCAACCTCTGCAGGCCATGTGATGTAGGTAAACCCACTGTGCTGTTAGGGAGGGAGTTCCAGGATGCTGACAACCAATTTAAGATTGCCATTTGGGCTCATAGTGATGTGCATTTATGTGTACTGGAGGCTTTTTTATGGGTGGCACGGTGGCACAGTGGTTAGCACTGCTGCCTCACAGCACCAGGGTCCCAGATTCGATTCCCAGCTGGGTCACTGTCTGTGCGGAGTCTGCACGTTCTCCCCGTGTCTGCATGGGTTTCCCGGATGCTCCGGTTTCCTCCCACAGTCCAAAGACATGCAGGTTAGGTGGATTGGCCATGATAAATTGCCCTTAGTGTCCAAAAAAGGTTAGGAGGGATCATTGGGTTATGGGGATAGGGTGGAAGTGAGGGCTTAAGTGGGTCGGAGCAGACTCGATGGGCTGAATGGCCTCCTTCAGCACTGTATGTTCTATGTTCTATGTGCAGGTTAGGTGGATTGACCAGGCTAAAATTGTCCCTTAGTGTCCAAAGGTTAGTTGAGATTATGGATTTATGGGGATTGGGCGGGCAAATGGTCGGAGGTAGGGCGCTCTTCGGGCAGGTTAGTGCAGACCTGACGGGGCTTTACTGTCGGGATTCTATGAATTCTGTGGAAGTTCATATCTTAGTACACAGGCCGTGTTCTTTGCAGACAGAAAGAACATGTGCACACATTCAGCTAAACAAAATGGGTCAGAGCCATTTGTAGCGATATGCATTATTGTATATACACAAGGGGTTAATGTAAATACACTACAACTAAGTAACTACTAGAGGGAACACCAGAGATGTCATGACATGCAGACATACAACCAATGGGTCATTAGAACAGGACACAACCAATGGGTAATCAGGACACCCAGAGGTGGCATTACCACAAGGTGGCACTACACGGCCCATATAAAAGGACAGGTCACACAGCTCTGCCTCTTCCACAGACCGACACCCAGTGAGTAAAACAGGGATGATCATATTGGCACTGGAGGGAGTGCAGAGGAGATTCACTAGGTTGATCCCAGAGTTGAGGGGATTAGATTATGACGAGAGGTTGAGTAGACTGGGACTGTACTCATTGGAGTTTAGAAGGATGCGGGGGGGATCTTATTGAGACATATAAAATTATGAAGGGAATTGATAGGATAGATACGGGCAGGTTGTTTCCACTGGTCGGGGAAAGCAAAACTAGGGGGCATAGCCTCAAAATAAGGGGAAGTAGATTTAGGACCGAGTTTAGGAGGAACTTCTTCACCCAAAGGGTTGTGAATCTCTGGAATTCCTTGCCCAGTGAAGCAGTTGAGGCTCCTTCTTTAAACATTTTTAAGAAAAAGATAGATACCTTTCTAAAGAATAAAGGGATTCGGGGATATGGTGTACGGGCCGGAGAGTGGAGCCGAGTCCACAAAGATCAGCCATGATCTCATTCAATGGCGGAGCAGGCTCGAGGGGCCAGGTGGCCTACTCCTGTTCCTAGTTCTTATGTTCCTAGTTCTTATGTTCTTATGATCAGCAGCAGCATCACACCCTCGCACATGGCTTAGAGCAGTGTTCTTCAAACTTTTTTTCCGGGGGCCCATTTTTACCAACTGGCCAACCTTCGGGAACCAACCCGGCCGACCTTTGGGACCCAACCCAGCCAACCTTCGCGACCCACCATTTTCTCTTACCTTGTTTGCTGCTGATAAAAATGGAGGAAATGGTTTTGGGTCCGTTTGGCCCTCGTACACGCTCCTCCAATGGAACCTGTTGGATGAAGGTGAAGCCTTCTGGTTTCGGAAAGTATGGAGTCTCCATCTGTCCAAAGTTCTGCAATTTTGTCCGTAAAATTTTATTAAGTAAACCCCCCCCCACCCCGAACTTGTAAAGAAATAAAAAAATAAAAATAAATGAAAAAAAAATTAAATGAATAAAATAAATGAATAAACCCCCCCCCCCCGAACTTGTAAAAAAAAATAAAATGAATAAAATAAATGAAAAAAATGAAAATTAAATGAATAAAATAAATGAAAAAAATAAAAATTAAATGAATAAAATTAATTTTAAAAAAACAAACTTGTAAAACAAAAAGCTGCGACCGTTTAAAAAAATAGCGGCCGCACTGCGCATGTGCCCGATCATCGGCCCGTATGCGCAATGTGGCTGAATTTTGTTTACATGTTCGCAACCATTTTAAAGGCCGCTTGCAGCCGGCGTTATTAAAAGCCGGCTGCTGCGCAGGGATTTGCGAGATCGGGAGCGCCGCAAAGGACCGCTCCGCGACCCTTCCGACACCGGCCCACGACCCACCCGCGGGTCGCGCCCCCCGAGTTTGAAAAACACTGGCTTAGAGCAAGCTGGTATAATTAGACTGAGTTACTACAGTTAGATTAGCAGAGAGTCAAACTCATTTAACAACTGTGTTAATAGTTCAATAAACACGTTGAACTCATTTCATAGTCTGGAGCATCCTTTCGTAGAGACTACATCAAGGAAGCAGCCTGTGTTACACAAAGTAACGTAACACGATACCATTCATAGATTCATTGCTCAAATGCCTTAATCAATCAGGGTTAAGCTGCCTAGTTTAAATTTTCAAAACAATGCTTGCCAGTTAACTGTCAGTCACTGTTAACTGGTGCATTCTCCATGGCCTCTTCCAATCAGAGTCCACTTGCCAAACAATCAGCATTCTCTTGTTTCACAGTATAGACTGGTGCTTTTCCCTGCCATGGAGCCCATCGAGTCTGAACCGACCCTCCGAAAGAGCACCCTACCCAGATCCACTCCCCCGCTCACCCCACCCCACATTATCCCCATAATCCTGTTACCTAACCTGCACATCCCTGGACACTGAGGTGCAGTTTAGCATGTCCAATCCACCTAAACTGCACATCTTTGGACTGTGGGAGGAAGCCGGAGCACCCGGAGGAAACCCACGCACACACGGGAATAACTTGAAAACTCTACACAGTCACTCAAGAATGATAGTATCTCAGAATCACACGGTGCAGAAGAGACCTTTCCGCCCATCGAGTCTGCGCTGCTGCACGAAAGGCCCTGACCTTGTAGTGACCTGTACATCTGCACATACACCAGGGACTACAGCACAGATGTAACAGCCACAGCATCACCAGAGGGCAGCATCAGAGGGTCCAGCCCAAGGGAGGATCCGGCTCTTTGAGAAGCACAGAGCTCAGGAGCAGCAGCACACAGAGACAGCTCAGCATAGGCAGCTTACCTTAGTTTCACTGGTGATACCTCTTGACTGTTTTACATCTAGTTGAGCTCTGGAAACAGAACAAACCCTCTGAATAAAATATTTGTGTTAACTGGAAGTCTATAACCTTTATTCTGAGAGTGTCAACCATGGATTCCTAGTCATTGTTTGACTTTTAATTCCAGATTTTATTGGATTCAAATTCTATCAATTGCTGCAGTGGGATTTGAACCCAAATCACCAGAGGTTTAACTTGGCATTCTGAATCATGTGGCCAGTGACAATACTACTAGACCACCACCTCAACCACCCCTTGTGGTAGTAAGTTCCACACTCTGATCATTCTTTATTTGTGTTGAGCCAATATTCCATCTAATTTAACATGTTCTGACAATGGTCTATACCATTGCCAAGGTTGGGATCGCTAAGTTTTTGTTGGGCAATGGTGCAAAGAACAAAGAAAAGTACAGCACAGGAACAGGCCCTTCGGCCCTCCAAGCCTGCGCCGACCATGCTGCCCGACGAAACTAAATTCTTCTACACTTCCTGGGTCCGTATCCCTCTATTCCCATCCTATTCATGTATTTGTCAAGATGCCCCTTAAATGTCACTATCGTCCCTGCTCCCACCACCTCCTCCGGTAGTGAGTTCCAGGCACCCACTACCCTCTGTGTAAAAAACTTGCCTCGTACATCTACTCTAAACCTTGCCCCTCGCACCTTAAACCTATGCCCCCTAGTAATTGACCCCTCTACCCTGGGGAAAAGCCTCTGACTATCCACTCTGTGTATGCCGCTCATAATTTTGTAGACCTCTATCAGGTCACCCCTCAACCTCCGTCGTTCCAGTGAGAACAAACCGAGTTTATTCAACCGCTCCTCATAATGCCCTCCATACCAGGCAACATTCTGGTAAATCTCTTCTGCACCCTCTCTAAAGCCTCCACATCCTTCTGGTAGTGTGGCGACCAGAATTGAACACTATACTCCAAGTGTGGCCGAACTAAGGTTCTAGACAGCTGCAACATGACTTGCCAATTCTTATACTTAATGCCCCGGCCAATGAAGACAAGCATGCCGTATGCCTTCTTGACTACCTTCTCCACCTGTGTTGCCCCTTTCAGTGACCTGTGTCCCTGTACACCTCGATCTCTCTGACTTTCAATACTCTTGAGGGTTCTACCATTCACTGTATATTCCCTACGTGCATTAGACCTTCCAAAATGCATTACCTCACATTTGTCCGGATTAAACTCCATCTGCCATCTCTCCGCCCAAGTCTCCAAACGATCTAAATCCACAGCAGATCAATGGAGTTAGGATGCAGATTAGAATGGGCCTCAAGGGGCTGGGTGACTTCCACCTGTTCTCAAGTTCCTTTTCCGCACTCTTTGGACAAAGGCTGTCGTGGATTCAGAGATTTACCAGACGACCGCCAGGATTGAGGAAATCTCGGCAGTGGATAGACGACAGGACGGGGGCTGTTCTCCTCAGAGCAAAGATGGTGAAGAGCCGATTTAATAGAGGTGTTCACAATCATGAGGAGTGTTGATAAAGTAAATAATGAGAAACAGTTTCCATTGGCTGGAGGGCCGGTGACCAAAGGACGCGGATCTAAGATTTTTTTTTTTTAATTTTGGAGTACCCAATTCATTTTTTCCAATTAAGGGGCAATTTAGCCTGGCCAATCCACCGAATGGTGAAACCCACGCAGACATGGGGAGAATGTGCAAATTCTACTTGGACAGTGACCCAGAGCCGGGATCGAACCTGGGACCTCGGCGCCGTGAGGCCGCAGTGCTAAACACAGATTTAAGAAAAGCATCGGAAATAGTAGGAGGGGAAATGAGCTTTATTTTCTGTAGAACGAATTGCTGTGATATGTTTGAAAGAGTAAAAGATTCTATTGGAACTTTCCAACGGTAACGGGATAATACTAAACGGAGAAAATCAGCTAAAGCTCTGGGGATAGAATGGCGTGGGGAGAGTGACTAATTGAATAGCTAGATGGACTGAATGGCCTCCTTATGTGGTGTGAGGTTCTGTAAGTGAGTTCAGCACAAACGTAATGCATCTGTTTTCACCATACTTAACTGGGTGGGGGGATGTTTTTTAAAATAAATTTAGAGTACCCAACTCAATGTTTCCAATTAAGGGGCAATTTAGCGTGGCCAATCCACCTACCCGGCACATCTTTGGGTTGTGGGGGCAAAACCCACACAAACACGGGGAGAATGTGCAAACTCCTCACGGACAGTGACCCAGGGCCAGGATCGAACCTGGGACCTCGGCGCCGTGAGGCAGCAGTGCTAACCCACTCTGCGACCGTGCTGCCCGGGGGGATTGATTTTCTTTCATTCTCCAAATGTCCAAATATCTTCAGAAGTCTCACTTGTAAGGTGGCGCCGTGTTTAGCACGGCTGCCTCACGGCACTGATGATCCGGGTTCAATTCTGGCCCCGGGTCACTGTCCATCTGGGGTTTGCACATTCTCCCCGTGTATGCGTGGGTCTCACCCCCACAACCTACAAAGATGCGCAGGGTAGGTGGATTGGTCACGCTAAATTGGCCCTTAATTAGGGAAAAAAATAAATGTTTGCTGTGAAATTATTTTTTTTAAAGAAGTCTCACGTGTGACACACCTGAGTGTGCCCGGAAAGCCAATCCAGCCACCTCCTCCGCCAATCCCCCAGGCTGCTGAGCGGTGAATCGCTACTGAACCAAATAGCCACTGTGCAGCGTGGATGAAATAAATAAGAAGGGAAGAAATAGCAACAAGGGTAGGCCATTCGGCACCTCGAGCATGCCTTACTTTCCCGCCCTGCCGTGGGATATTTCAGTCACCGCATGTGTCTGGAGTAGAGTTCACCTGATTCATGCATTTCAGGGTGAGTCCTCTCTGAATCAATGGTTACAACAGCCATATTTATCCTCCCTCCCCCCCCCCCCCCACCCCCCTTAAGGAGGCTCTGCAGCACGAGACAGCGTTTCCGTGGATATGTTCTTCCAGCTAACCCAATTAACATTTGTAAAATTCAATCAACAGGACGGAGTTTCTGTGAACACGTCATTCCAGCTAACACAATTAATCTTGACCCAATTAATGGCCAGATGGGGATTGCAAATGTATTACTTACACTACTTCACACCCTATCACCAGATCCTTTGCGTCCCTTAGTATTCAAAAATCTCTTGGTCTCTGTCTTGAACATATTCATGCTCTGAGCAGTCACTGCTCTCTGGGATGGCGTATTCCAAACCTCTAAATGAAGACATTTCTCCTTATCTCAGTCCTAAACGACTGACGCCTTACTCCAGGGGAGATGACCTTTGACAAAGAGTCAGCCAGATGCAAAGCGTTCGCTCCATTCTCTCTCCACAGATGCTGTCGGAGCTGCTGAGAGTGTCCAGTATTTTCTGTGTGTGAGTCTGACCGTGGCGGTGGGCAAATGATTTTGGAATCAGTTCTCAGAGACAGGATTAACTCTCATTTAGAAAGCCGTTGATGAATTAAGGACAGTCAGCATGGTTTTTTTCAGGGAGGGATTCCGTGTCGGCCTACACCGGAATCGGGAAACACTATTGGGCAGAGAATCGGTTCCGACGCCAAAATCGCGCGGGCGCCGGTTTAACGCAAATCACAATTCCCCGTCGCCTCGCCAGCAGCGTCAATGCGGTCCGGAACGCACGTACAGTAAACACGTTTGCATATCATTAGCGGGCATGACCCGGTATTCTCCGGGGATTCCGCGATTCTCCTCCCCCACTGGGGTAGATTCCCGATGGTGAGGTTCACGTGCTTTTAAAAACCGTGAAACTGGCACCATGGCTGATGAGGGAGAGGTAGGGTAGGTAGGACACGCAGTGGGGCAGCGTGGGCTGCCGGGATAGGGCTGGGGTGAGAGGGGGTTTGCCAGGGAGGGGGGGGTGGGTACAGGGTAACGGGCCATGGGGCCTGTGTTACGGGACTGGGACAGTCTCCGGGCATGGACCGTCGCAAGGCCTTACTGTTCACCCCACTGACCACACACCATGAACCATGGTTCTGCAGGGTGACATCGGCCGGATAGATGCTCCCAGCCCTGCAGCCCAGCCCCACCCTCCACCCCGCTACCCCCTCACCGCAGCCCCCCCCCCCCCCCCCCACACCCAACCCTCCACCATACCCACTCCCCCAAACTGGCCAGACCCACCAGCAGGGCATCAGGCGGCCCACCCAGGGCAATGCCCACTGTAGCTCTTATGTGGGTGTTGGATGGGCGCCGTGGAGCATACCGCTGGCAAAGGCACACCAGCCGCCGATACCCCAGGCAGCCGGACCAGAGAACCCCACAGTTCTGGCCACCGACGGGTCCCAGGGTGTGGAAAGGGGAGGGTGGACATGCGGGGCAGAGCCCACAGTGCCAACTGGCGGCACCATGTAGCCGGTTGGGCCAGGGTTACGCGCCATGCTAACATATCGGCTTTTCACCCCCTGCAGACAATGGATATTGGGATTCAACCTCCTAGTCGCCGCAGCCCCGGGGGACGCCCTGCGGCTGTACGAGCTGGAGCTGCTCGCGGAGGAGGAGGAAGCTGCCGCAGTGGAGTGGGCAGCAATGGAGCGTGCCCAAGAGGAACAGGAGGCAGATGCTGAGGATGGAGGGCAGGCCGCCCAACAGGCCGAGGAGGAGGAGGGAGTGAAATGGAGGCGCCACATGAAGCCTCGTGTGTGCCGCCAGCTCCTGTCATTCGAGGACCTGCCAGACCGGGCATGCAGACGGAGACACCGGCATGCAGACGGAGACACCGGCATGCAGACGGAGACACCGGGCATGCAGACGGAGACACCGGGCATGCAGACGGAGACACCAGGCATGCAGACGGAGACACCGGCATGCAGACGGAGACACCGGCATGCAGACGGAGACACCGGGCATGCAGACGGAGACACCTGCATGCAGACGGAGACACCGGGCATGCAGACAGAGACACCGGGCATGCAGACGGAGACACCGGCATGCAGACGGAGACACCGGGCATGCAGACGGAGACACCCGGCATGCAGACAGAGACACCCGGCATGCAGACGGAGACACCGGGCATGCAGATGGAGACACCAGGCATGCAGACGGAGACACCGGCATGCAGACGGAGACACCGGGCATGCAGACGGAGACACCGGGCATGCAGACGGAGAGACCGGCATGCAGACGGAGACACCGGGCATGCAGACGGAGACACCGGGCATGCAGACGGAGACACCGGCATGCAGACGGAGACACCGGGCATGCAGACGGAGACACCGGGCATGCAGACGGAGACACCGGGCATGCAGACGGAGACACCGGGCATGCAGACGGAGACACCCGGCATGCAGACGGAGACACCGGGCATGCAGACGGAGACACCCGGCATGCAGACGGAGACACCGGGCATGCAGACGGAGACACCTGCATGCAGACGGAGACACCGGGCATGCAGACGGAGACACCGGCATGCAGACGGAGACACCGGCATGCAGACGGAGACACCTGCATGCAGACGGAGACACCGGGCATTCAGACGGAGACACCGGGCATGCAGACAGAGACACCGGGCATGCAGACAGAGACACCGGGCATGCAGACGGAGACACCGGCATGCAGACGGAGACACCGGCATGCAGACGGAGACACCGGGCATGCAGACAGAGACACCGGGCATGCAGATGGAGACACCGGGCATGCAGACGGAGACACCGGGCATGCAGACGGAGACACCAGGCATGCAGACGGAGACACTGGCATGCAGACGGAGACACCGGGCATGCAGACGGAGACACCGGCATGCAGACAGAGACACCGGCATGCAGACGGAGACACCGGGCATGCAGACGGAGACACCAGGCATGCAGACGGAGACACCGGGCATGCAGACAGAGACACCCGGCATGCAGACGGAGACACCGGGCATGCAGACGGAGACACCTGCATGCAGACGGAGACACCGGGCATGCAGACGGAGACACCGGCATGCAGACGGAGACACCGGCATGCAGACGGAGACACCTGCATGCAGACGGAGACACCGGGCATTCAGACGGAGACACCGGGCATGCAGACAGAGACACCGGGCATGCAGACGGAGACACCCGGCATGCAGACGGAGACACCGGGCATGCAGACGGAGACACCGGGCATGCAGACGGAGACACCGGGCATGCAGACGGAGACACCGGGCATGCAGACGGAGACACCGGGCATGCAGACGGAGACACCCGGCATATAGACGGAGACACCGGCATGCAGACGGAGACACTGGCATGCAGACGGAGACACCGGCATGCAGACGGAGACACCGGCATACAGACGGAGACACCGGGCATGCAGACGGAGACACCGGGCATGCAGACGGAGACACCCGGCATATAGACGGAGACACCGGCATACAGACGGAGACACCGGCATGCAGACGGAGACACCGGCATACAGACGGAGACACCGGGCATACAGACGGAGACACCCGGCATGCAGACGGAGACACCGGCTGAGAAGGGGGACAGTGCGACATATCTGCCAGATCATGGCGCACCTGACACCACAGGGGTATGGGGGAGGACACCCATTCCCAGTGTCCGTCAGCGCCCTGAACGTCCACGCCATAGGGTCCTCCCAGTTGCCGAGTGGGGACCTGTCTGAGATCTCACAGACCTCGGTGCACAGGTGCAGCCACGCAGGGAGACAGGTAATGCCCAGTGTTAGACAGTCTAACGCATGCAGCCCAGGGGTTGGTTAGCTGCTGGTTTCAGTGGCCCGGGCAGCTGGTGCCGGCATGCAGTGCAGGGTGGGGGTTCGGCCACCCTCCTGGTGGGGGGTGGAGGTGGGTTTACGGGTGTGTGAGTCAGGGGTTGGTGCCAGGGGCACAGTGCTGCCGACTCCCCTGGCTGCCCTGAGGAGCTGGTGCAGTTTCTTCCGGCACTGCAGACCGGCCTGGATGACCAGCTCTGCCACCTGCGCCCAGGCACGGCAGACATAAGAACATAAGAACTAGGGGCAGGAGTAGGTCACCTGGACCCTCGGGCCTGCTCCGCCATTCAATGAGATCATGGCTGATCTTTCTGTGCACTCCACTCCATTTACCTGCCCGCTCACCATCACCCTTAATTCCTTTACTGTTCAAAAATCTATCTGCCTTTGCCTAAAAGACATTCAGCGAGGTAGCCTCAACTGCTTCACTGGGCAAGGAATTCCACAGATTCACAACCCTTTGGGTGAAGAAGTTCCTCCTCAACTCAGTCCTAAATCTGCTCCCCCTTATTTTGAGGCTGTGCCCCCTAGTTCCAGTTTCACCCGCCAGTGAAAACAACCTCCCTGCTTCTACCTTAACTATTCCCTTCATAATTTTATATATTTCTGTCAGATTCCCCCCTCATTCTTCTAAATTCCAATGAGTATAGTTCCAGTCTACTCAGTCTCTTCTCATAAGCCAATCCTCTCAACTCCGGAATCGACCGAGTGAATCACCTCTGCACCCCCTCCAGTGCCAGTACATCCTTTCTAATAATCATTATTAGTGTCACAAGTGGACCTACATTAACACTGAAATGAAGTTACTGTGAAAATCCTTTCTCAAGTAAGGAGACCAAAACTGTACTTAATACTCCAGGTGTGGCCTCACCAGCACTCTATACAGCTGCAACATAACCTCTCTGTTTTTAAACTCCATCTCTCTAGCAATGAAGGACAAAATTCCATTTGCCTTCCTAAATTACCTGCTGCACCTGGAAACCAACTTTTTGCGATTCATGCACAAGGAAGCCTGGGTCCCTCTGCACAGCAGCATGTTGCAATTTTATTCCCATTTAAATAATAGTCCATTTTGCTGTTATTCCTGCCAAAATGGATGACCTCACATTTACCAACATTGTACCCCATCTGCCAGACGCTTGCCCACTCACTTAAACTATCTATATCCCTCTGAAGACTTTCCGTGTCCTCTGCAGACTTGGCTCTACCACTTATCTCAGTGTCATCTCGGGCAGCATGGTGGGGCAGTGGTTAGCACAGCTGACTCACTGCACCGAGGTCCCAGGTTCAATCCCAGCTCTGGGTCACTGTACGTGTATGGCGTTTGCACATTCTCCCCGTGTTTGCGTGGGTTTCACCCCCACAACCCAATGATGTGCAGGGTAGGTGGATTGGCCATGCTAAATTGCCCCTTAATTGGAAAAAATTAATTGGGTACTCTAAATTTATTTTTAAAAATCTTAGTGTCATCTGTGAACTTTGACACGTTACACTTGGTCCCCAACTCCAAATCATGTATGTAAATTGTAGATACTTGCAATCTCAAAACTAATCCCTGAGGCACACCACTAGCCACTGACCGCCAACCAGAATAACACACATTTATCCGCACACTTTGCTTCCTGCTGGTTAACCAATCCTCTATCCATGCTAATACATGGACAGAGGATGGTTAACCAACACCATGCACAGTGTGCCTCAGGGGTCAGTGCTGGGCCCATTGCTGTTTTTTTAATCTATATCAACAATTTGGATGAGAATGTACAAGGCATGATCAGTAAGTTTGCAGATGATACTAAAATAGGTGATATTGTAGACAGAGTGGAAGGTTATCAAAAACTGCAGCAGGATATTGATCAGCTGGGGAAGTGGGCCAAGAAATGGCAAACAGAGTTCAATACAGATAAGCGTGAGGTGTTGCAATTTGGGAAGACAAATCAAGCTCGGACTTTGACGGTGAATGGTAGGACCTTAGGGAGTATTGTGGAACAGAGGGACCTTGGAGCTTAGGTGCACGGTCCTCTAAAGGTGGAGGCACAGGTAGATAGGGCAGTGAAGAAGGTTTTGGCATGCTGGCCTTCATCAGTCAGGATATTGAGCATAGAAGGTGGGAAGGTATGTTGTAGTTGTCCAGGACGTTGGCGAGGCCGCACCTGGAGTATTGTGTTCAGTTTTGATCGCCTTGCTTCAGGAAAGATGTTATCAAACTGGAGAGAGTGCAGGAGAGATTTACAAGGATGTTGCCAGGATTCAAGGGACTGAGTTATGGGGAGAGATTGGACGGACTAGGACTTGTAGGAGTGTAGGAGATTGAGGGGTGATTTTATTGAGGTGTATAAGATCATGAGAGACATGGATAGGGTGAATGCACTGTCTTTTTCCCAGGGTTGGGGAATTGAGAAATAGAGGGCATAGGTTTAAGATAAAAGATAGATTCAAGCATTTTCCCCACTACAGAAGTTAAGCTAACCGGCCTCTAGTTACCCGCCTTTTGTCCACCTTTTTCAAACAGTGGCGTCACGTTTGCTGTTTTCCAATCTGCCGGAACCGCCCCAGAGTCCAGCAATTTTGGTAAATTACCACGAGTGTATTTGCTATTTCCCTAGCCATCTCTTTTAGTCCCTTGGGATGCATTCCGGCAGGGCCAGGAGACTTGTTTACCTTTAGCCCCATTAGCTTGCCCAACACCACCTCCTTGGTGATAATGATCGTTTCCAGGTCCGCATCTGCCATAGCCTCCTTGCCATCAATTATTGGCATGTTATTTGTGTCTTCCACTGCGAAGGCCAACACAATTCCTCAGCCATTTCCCCATTTCCCATGATTAAATCTCCCTTCTCATCCTCTAAAGAACCAACATTGACCTCAGTCACTCTTTTTCATGTTATATATTTGTAAAAACATTTGCTGTCTGTTTTTATATTCTGAGCTAGTTCACTCTCATAATCTATCTTATTTTTCTTTATAGCTTTTTTCGTGGCTTTCTGTTGAAATGAAATGAAATGAAAATGAAAATGACCTTTAAAGATTTCCCAATCCTCTAGTTTCCCACTAATCTTTGCCATTTTGGATGCATTTTCTTTCAATTTGATACTCTTCTTTATTTCCTTCGACATCCTTACCTTCCTGCCTGTCCTTCCGAATAGTCTGATAGCCCTGGATATTTAACTCCCAGTTGTGACCACCCTGCAACCATGGGCTGGATTCTCTGTTTGGGAGACTAAGGAAAATTGGCGCAAGACGGCCACCGATTCCCTACCCGGGGGGGGGGGGGGGGGGGGGGGGGGGGGGGGGGGGGCTAGCAGCCAGGCAGTGTAGAGCTCCCAGCTCGGAGCATTGCCAGGTCCGTGGCCGCGCATGCGCACGGCAGCGGCCTGCAGCGGCCGCACCGCACCGTGTTTCATGGCGGACGCAGCCCGATTCAACCCCTTCCAGATTCCCGAGGTACTTGAGGCTTTGGGATTCAATCCCTTCACCTCAAAGACTCAGCGCCATTTGGTACTGGTCCCCACAAACTGGGACCAGACGGTGAGGTTCTCCTGGGTACCCTGGTAGTGTAGCCTGGCACCCTGGCAGTGCTACCTGGGTGCCAGCCCAGCACTACCAAGGTGCCCAGGTGGCACTGCCAACTGGCAGGGGCACTGCTAGGTTGGCACTGCTGAGGTGCCACACTGGCATTTTTTTGCGCGCGGGCTATCGGGCCAAGGTTGCCCAGCTTGGGTGTGGGGGAGTGCCGGAGAGAGCCTGAGGACCCTCCCATACTGCGTTCGGGCTGCAAGAGGAGGCCGGGTATCCTTTTGGGGGCCTCCCTACAACAGGGAGTTCCGGCGAGTCGGGCTCCCCATTGTGACAAACGAGCTATGGGCAGCCTCGGCCGCGCATTCCCCGTTCAGGCTCCTTATTCAAAGCGAGTCGCGTTGAATAACTATGTGTTCCTCAACAATGCGAGTGCTGGGAAACATGCAGCGAAACGCGCTCGCTTGGGACCTTGTTCCCTTTCGGGAAGATCGTGCTCTTAGTCTCAGGAATGGAGAATTCCGCCGCATGTCTGACTAGTATGATTGGGTTTTTTTGAGGAAGCAACAAGGGGTATTAATGAGAGTAGTGCAGTTGACATAGTCTATGTGGATTTTGTCAAGGTTTTTTAACAAGGTCCCACAGGGCAGACTGGTTAAAAAAATAATAGTGCATGGGATCCAGGTGAATGTAGCAAGCCCGGTATGAAATTGGCTCCATAGCAGGTAACAAAGGATCATTGATGATGGGTATTTTTGTGACAGGAAGGCTGTTTTCAGAGGGGTTCTGCAGGGCTCAGTACTAGGTCCCCTGGACAGGGGCACAGTGGTTAGCACTGCTCCCTCACGGTGCTAGAGACCCAGGTTTAAATCTGGCCTTGGGGGACCTGTCTGCGTGTTTTTACTCTGAACGCTTCGGTTTCCTCCCACAGTCCAAAGACGTCAGGTAAGGTGAATTGGCCATGACCAATGCGCGGGGTGATGGGATAGGGCGGGGAGTGGGCTTCGGTAGGGTGCTCTTTCCAAGGGCTGGAGCAGACTCGATGGGCAGGATGGCCTCCTTCTGCACTGTAGGAATTCCATGAATTGTTGTATATGTCAATGATTTGGATGTAAATATAGAGGGGAATGATCAAGAAGTTCACTGATGACACAAAAATTGCCCACTTGATCGATTTTCTTTTCCCTTTTACTTTCAATTAAGGATCAATTTAGCGTGGCCAATCCATCTAACCTGCACATCTTTGGCTTTTGGGGGTGAAACCCACGCAGGCATGGGGAGAATGTGCAAATCCCTCACACACAGTGACCCAGGGCTGGGATTGAACCCGGGTCCTGGGCGCCGTGAGGCAGCAATGTTAACCAATAAGCCACTGGGCTGCCCCACTTGATAGATAAGAAGAGGTTGGCTACGGGCTGAGGAAGCTATCAATGAACTGCACAGGTGGGCTGAAAAGTGGCAAATGGAATTCAACCCAGAGAGGTGTGAATGGTGTATTAGAGACGGTAAAACCAGGTAAAGGATTATATGGGAGGATGTTGAGAGGTGTAGAGGAAGTGAGGGACCTTGGTGTTCATGTCCTTGAAGGTGGCAGGACAGGTTGATATGGTGGTGAAGAAGGCATATGGGATCCTGTCATTTATTAGCCAAAGTATAGAATTTAAGAGCAGGGAGGTTAAGCTGGAGCGACATAAGACACTAGTTGGGCGATAACTTGAGTACTGTATACGGTTCTGATCACCTCATTACAGAAAGGATGTCATTGCGTTAGAGACGGTGCGGAGGAGATTTACAGGGAAGCTGCCAGGACCGGAAAATTGCAGCCATGAGGAGAGATTGGATCAGCTGGGTGGCTTGTTTCTCGGCTGGCACAGACACAATGGTCCAAGTGGCCTCTTCCTGTGCCGTAAAAGTTCTGTGATTCAATATGGCGGGATTCACGCTGGCGGGAAATTCCGGTCCCACACCGGCACACGTGTTTCCCGGCGACGAGTGGTGCTGTCAATGGGAAAGGGCGGGACCGATAGATCCCGCTGGCGGTCACCTCCGCCACCAATTAATACATTTTCTCCATTTCAATGCAATCCCCATTCTTTCTTCTACACCCCAGAGAATATAGGTCAATATTGTTCTTTGATTCGTTCATGGGACCCGGGTAACTGGCAAGGCCAACATTTGTTGGCAGCATGGTGGTTCAGTGGTTAGCACTGCTGCCTCATGTGCGGCATGGTGGTTCAGTACTTAGCACTGCTGCCTCACGGCGCTGAGGACCCGGGTTCAATCCCGGCCCCGAGTTGCTGTCTGTGTGGAGTTTGCACATTTTCAGCGTGTCTGTGTGGATTTCACCCCCACAACCCAAAAAGATGTGCAGGTTAGGTGGATTGGCCAAGCTAAATTGCCCCTTAATTGGAAAAAGAAAATTGGGTACTCTAAATTTAGTTTTAAAAAAGGCCCAGATTTGTTGCTGGTCCCTTAACAGCAGCTAAGAGGCAACAACGTCACATAATGACCAGCCTGGGTAAGGGCATCAGATTTCCTTCCCTCAAGGGGGTCAGTTCGTGAGCCAGATGGGTTTGTATGACGATCGATGATACTTTCATGGCTACCATTACTGAGTCTAACTTTTGAATTTAAAATTCCACCAGCTGCCGTGGTGGGATTTGAACCTGTGGCCCCAGAACATTCCCCTGGGCCTACTGGCTTGTTATTCTGGTGACATTACCACACTCTGCCACCGCCTCCCCCTCCTGTTCCACTTCTCCTCCTAGGATAGCCTCCAGGCCGACAATGGGTTGCCGAGTCTCATTCCTTCTCCGAATAACAGTTGGCGTGAGTCAGGCTCTATCCCCAGGAAACACCTTTGCATGGTTAAAGCGTATTTAAAAATATGAGTCGAAACCTCACCTCTACTCCTCCCTCATTATTGACTGAGAATTCTCGGCTATCATCAATCATTCTCTAAATTACTTCACAGCACAATCTTTGCCAGCGATTATTTAATTGTAAATTCCTGAGACAGGTTGACTCCGTCGCGAGTTTGGTAACACAGCAACATAGAAAACAGGAGCAGGAGTCCCAATCGGCCTGTCGTGCCCGCCCCGCCATTCAAACAGATCGTGGCTGATCATCTGCCACCATTCCATTTCCCCCCACTTTCCCACCACCTGTGATGTCATTAGTTTGCCCAATATCAGCACAGGAAGAAATGTCTGTTTCATTGTGATTTTATATTAGATGGGGGGATGGCAGATTTTTTTTTTTGCACCTTGTGATCCGGAATGCAGGGTGGTGAATGCAGATTCGACGGTAACTTTCAAAGCTGAATTAGATAAATATTTGAAGGAGAACGTTTGGGTGGCACTGTAGCACAGTGGTTAGCACTGTTGCTCCAGGGTCCCAGGTTCGATTCCCGGCTTGGGTCACTGTCTGTGTGGAGACTGCACGTTCTCCCCGTGTGTGCGTGGGATCCTCCGGGTGCTCCAGCTTCCACCCACAAGTCCCGAAAGACTTGCAGGTTGGGTGGATTGGACACTCTGAATTCTCCCTTGATGTACCCGAACATGCGCCTGAGTGTGGCGACTAGGGGATTTTCACAGCAACTTCATTGCAGTATTTCTTTGTTAATTTTGCAGTACCCAATTCATTTTTTACAATTCAGGGGCAATTTAGCGTGGCCAATCCACCGAACCCTGCACATCTTTGGGTTGCGGGGGGGGAAACCCACGCAAACACGGGGAGAATGTGCAAACTCCACAAGGACAGTGACCCAGAGCCGGGATCGAACCTGGGACCTCGGTGCCGTGAGACTGCAGTGTTAACCACTGAGCCACCGTGCTGCCCTTCATTGCAGTGTTAATGTAAGCCTACTTGTGACAATAAAGATTTTTTTAAAAATAATTTATAAAGAAAGAGCAGGGAGAGTCTGGGACGAACAGTACAGCTCTCACAAAGAGCCAGCACAAGTGCGATGGGTCAAATGGTCTTTTTCTGGGCTTTATCTCAGAATCCCTCCAGTGCAGAAGGAGGCCATTCAACCCATCGAGTCTGCACCGACCCTTCAAAAGAACACTCTACCCAGGCCAACTCCCCACCCTATCTCCATAACCATAACCTAACCTGCACATCCCTGGACACTAAGGGCCAATTTAGCATGGCCAAGCCAACTAACCTGCACAACTTTGGACTGTGGCAGGAAACCGGAGAACCTGGAGGAAACCCAAGCAGACACGGGGAGAAAGTACAAACTTCACACAGGCTTTTGTCCAAGTTTGATTTACACATACATAGAAATTTACATCAAAAATAGAAGCAGGAGGAGGCCATTCGGCCCTTCGAGCCTGCTCCGCCATTTATTATGATCATGGCTGATCAAGTTCAATACCCTGATCCCGCCTTCCCCCGTATCCCTTGATCCCTTTAGCCCCAAGAGCTATATCTAATTTCTTCTTGAAATTACACAACATTTTGGCCTCAAATACTTTCTGTGGTCGTGAATTCCACAGATTCACCACTCTCTGGGTGAAGAAATTTCTCCTCACCTCAGTCCTAAAAGATTTACCCCTGCTCCTCAAATTATGACTCTAGTTCTGGACTCCCACACTATCTACCCTGCCTAATCCTCTTTGAATTTTGCAAGTTTCTATGATATCCCCTCTCAGCCTTCTAAACTCCAATGAATATAATCCCAACCGCAATTGTATAGGGACATTGGTGAGGCCACACCTGGAGTATTGTGAGCAGTTTTGGTGTCCTTCTCTGAGGAAGGATGTTCTTGCTATGGAGGGAGTGCAGCGAAGGTTTACCAGGCTGATTCCTGGGATGGCAGGACTGTCATATGAGGAGAGATGGCAACTTGTTCTAGGTAGACAACTTAAATACCTAGTACCATCCATAATGACCACTTTGAAATGTTTGTAATGTTTCTTTGACCGAGAGGAAGAAAACCTGAATATTATCACACATTTTGAAATTCTTATTCAAATTAATTTTGAGTGCGGCATGCTGGGCCGGCATTTATTGCCCGTCCCTAACTGCCCTTTCAGAGGGCACTTGAGAGTCAATCACATTGCTGTGGATCTGAAGCCAGATGGTAAGCCAGACCGGGTAAGGATGACAGAGTTAATTCCCTCAAGGACATGGGTGAACCAGATGGGCTTTAACAGCAATCGACAATAGTTTCATAACCAGTAACAATACCTCTGCACCACTGCCTCTCCTTATGAAATATTTGTAATGTTCTTTCAGATATTTTATAAATAAAGTATATATTTTTGCAACAAAAAATTGTCACTTCTCTCCCGTCCGAGATCAAGTGTAATGCCTCTTCTTGTCAGCTTGGATCTAGTATATTCTTTTTTGTGGGGACCATGAATTGGATTCCTCTATCGCTCACTCACTATTTGTAGGCCCTTTGATTACCCCTCCAGTAAATTGAATAGACCCGCTCTGCCTCCCAACTCTAATCAAATGGATTCTGTCTTTGCCCCTCAAGGCTACCCTCTCTTTCCAACACGTCAATTACTTTCTCCTCAATCAGTACTGCTATCCATCTCCCTATCTAACCTTCCCTATCTTTTCCAAACACTTTATATCCCTTGAAACGTAGAAACATAGTGTGGTAGTCTGTATTAGGGGTATTACGGTACCTAGGTTGAGGCTGTAACATCATTGGTGTGGAAGGTACCTGAGACAGGAAGATCACTGGTGAAGCCTGACTGCTGGTTCCGCCCAGTAAGGCGGAGTATAAGAGTCTGTGTCTCCCTAGCAGCAGCATTCTGTACCTGCGCTGCTGGGGAAACATCTAGTCCAATAAAGCCTTCAATTGTCATCCAATCTCGCTCCTGGAGTCATTGATTGAGCATCACATAGAAAATAGGAGCAGCAGTAGGCCATTCAGCCCTTTGAGCTCTGTTCTGTCTTTGTTTTGTAACACACCTATAAAATGCCTGGCAATGTTTTATTCTGTTTGCTATGCAAGTTGCCAAGATAGTTTGCGACTTAATAACACCCTGGAGAAAAACTCAGGATTTCGGCATTGAATGTCAATGTTGCAAGCAACCAATTAAAAGAAAGCCATTTTTCTTTCCCTCACATCCTGTCAAGAGGGTGGGGAATCATTTGGGTGGGAGGAGAAGCACTTGAAGAAACCTTTTTCAAAGCACAAGGCACAGGTAAAGCCATCGAAGCAGAGAAAAGAACAATGCCTCTGGTAGTTCAACAAATTATTCAACTGTGTGATCAATTAGGTGTTTCAATAATCCTGGTGGTGCCTGTAATACTAAGAGTGGAATTAAAATTCATCGCTCACAGTCAAGTCCTTGCATGAATGTGTGAGAGACGTAACAGAAGAAGCCCGTGAGAGGCACAAAGGGAACTCCCCACTGCCTGAAGTAAACTCAGAACATTCTGGAAACTCTCAGCAGTTCAGGCAGCACCTGTGGAGTCAGAAACAGAGATAAACGTTTCAGGTCAATGCCTTTTTGTCAGAATTCTACTTCCCAGGGCATTCCCGGCATTTTCTGTCAGATTCCCAGCATCCACAGTATTTTGCTTTTCCGCAGTGCCTGATCTAATCAATGTACCTACAAAATCCAGCAGTGGGAATTTTCCAAGAGTACTTAATTGACGCAATAAGACCATAAGACATAGGAGCGGAAGTAAGGCCATTCGGCCCATCGAGTCCACTCCACCATTCAATCATGGCTGATTTCAACTCCATTTACCCGCTCTCTCTCCTTGGCCCTTAATCCCTCGAGAAATCAAGAATTTATCAACTTCTGTCTTAAAGACACTCAACGTCCCGGCCTCCACCTCCCTCTGCGGCAATGAATTGCACAGACCCACCACTCTCTGGCTGAAGAAATTTCTCCTCATCTCTGTTCTAAAGTGACTCCCTTTTATTCTAAGGCTGTGCCCCCGGGTCCTAGTCTCCCCTGCTAATGGAAACAACTTCCCTACATCCACCCTATCTAAGCCATTCATTATCTTGTAAGTTTATATTAGATCTCCTCTCAACCTCCTAAACTCCAATGAATATAATCCCAGGATCCTCAGACGTTCATCGTATGTTAAGCCTACCATTCCTGGGATCATCCATGTGAATCTCCGCTGGACTCGCTCCAGTGCCAGTATGTCCTTCCTGAGGTGTGGGGCCCAAAATTGCTCACAGTATTCTAAATGGGGCCTAACTAATGCTTTATAAAGCTTCAGAAGTACATCCCTGCTTTTATATTCCAAGCCTCTTGAGATAAATGACAACATTGCATTTGCTTTCTTAATTACGGACTCAACCTGCAAGTTTACCTTTAGAGAATCCTGGACTAGGACTCCCAAGTCCCTTTGCAATTCAGCATTATGAATTTTGTCACCGTTTAGAAAATAGTCCATGCCTCTATTCTTTTTTCCAAAGTGCAAGACCTCGCACTTGCCCACGTTGAATTTCATCAGCCATTTCTTGGACCACTCTCCTAAACTGTCTAAATCTTTCTGCAGCCTCCCCACCTCCTCCATACTACCTGCCCCTCCACCTATCTTTGTATCATCGGCAAACTTAGCCAGAATGCCCCCAGTCCCGTCATCCAGATCATTAATATATAAAGAGAACAGCTGTGGCCCCAACACTGAACCCTGCGGGACACACTTGTCACCGGTTGCCATTCTGAAAAAGAACCTTTTATCCCAACTCTCTGCCTTCTGCCTGACAGCCAATCGTCATTGCCTCGAATACCATGGGCCCTTATTTTACTCAGCAGTCTCCCGTGAGGCACCTTATCAAAGGCCTTTTGGAAGTCAAGATAGATAACATCCATTGGCTCTCCTTGTTCTAACCTATTTGTTATCTCTTCAAAGAACTCTAACAGGTTTGTCAGGCACGACCTCCCCTTACTAAATCCATGCTGACTTGTCCTAATCCGACCCTGCACTTCCAAGAATTTAGAACTCTCATCCTTAACAATGGATTCTAGAATCTTGCCAACAATCGAGGTTAGGCTAATTGGCCTATAATTTTCCATTTTTTCCTTGTTCCCTTCTTGAACAGGGGGGTTACAACAGCGATTTTCCAATCCTCTGGGACTTTCCCTGACTCCAGTGACTTTTGAAAGATCATAACTAACGCCTCCACTATTTCTTTAGCTATCTCCTTTCGAACTCTAGGATGTAGCCCATCTGGGCCTGGAGATTTATCAATTTTAGACCTTAGTTTCTCTAGCACTTTCTCCTTTGTGATGGCTATCATAGTCAACTCTGCCCCCTGACTCTCCTGAATTGTTGGGATATTACTCATGTCTTCTACTGTGAAGACTGACGCAAAGTATTTATTTAGTTCCTCAGCTATTTCCTTGTCTCCCATCACTAGATTACCAGCGTCATTTTGGAGCAGCCCAATGTCTACTTTTGCCTCCCGTTTGTTTTTAATGTATTTGAAGAAACTTTTACTATCATTCCTAATGTTACTGGCTAGCCTACCTTCATAATTGATCCTCTCTTTCCTTATTTCTCTCTTTGTTATCCTCTGTTTGTTTTTGTAGACTTCCCAATATTCTGACTTCCCACTACTCTTTGCCACAATATAGGCTTTCTCTTTTGCTTTGATGCATTCCCTAACTTCCTTTGTCAGCCATGGCTGCCTAACCCCCTCTGATAACCTTTTCTTTGGGATGAACCTCTGTACTGTGTCCTCAATTACTCCCAGAAACTCCTGCCATTGCTGTTCTACTGTCTTTCCCACTAGGCTCTGCTCCCAGTCGATTGTTGTCAGTTCCTCCCTCATGCCCCTGTAGTTACCTTTATTTAACTGTAACACCTTTACATCTGATTCTACCTTCTTTCTTTCAAATTGGAGATTGAATTCTACCATATTATGATCACTGCCTCCTAAGTGTTCCCTTACTTTAAGATCTTTCATCAAGTCTGGCTCATTACATAACACTAAGTCCAGAATGGCCTGTCCCCTTGTGGGCTCCATCACAAGCTGTTCCAAAAAGCCCTCCTGTAAACATTCAATGAATTCCCTTTCCTTGGGTCCACTGGCAGCATTATTTACCCAGTCCACCTGCATATTGAAGTCTCCCATGATCACTGTGACCTTGCCTTTCTGACATGCACTTTCTATTTCGTGGTGCATTTTGTGCCCCTGGTCCTGACCACTGTTAGGAGGCCTGTACATAACTCCCATTATGGTTTTTTGCCTTTATGGTTCCTCAACTCTACCCACACAGACTCCACATCATCTGACCCTATGTCGTTTAGTGCTATTGATTTAATTTCATTCCTAATTAACAAGGCAACCCCGCCCCCTCTGCCCACCTCCCTGTCTTTTCGATAGGTTGTGAATCCCTGGATGTTTAAATGCCAGTCCTGAACCCCCTGCAACCACGTCTCTGTGATGCCTACCACATCATACCTGCCAGTCACAATCTGGGCCACAAGCTCATCTACCTTGTTCCGTAAACTGCGCGCATTTAAATATAGCACCTTTAATTCTCTATTGACCGTCCCTTTTTGTTTTCTTAGTGTGGTGGACCTTGGTTTACTGAGCCTTTCCATACACTGTGTCATATTTTGTGGGATGGGGACTATCGTAACCGCTCCTGAGTCCTGTCTTTTCGTGCTTTTTTGTATTCCTAAGCAGCTACGCTTCCCACTGATTACTTCACCTCTTGGTTCCCTGACTTTCCCTTCCCCCCAATCTCTAGTTTAAAGTCCTATTGACCACCCTTTTTACTCTTTTCGCCAGAACACTGGTCCCCGCTCGGTTCAGGTGGAGACCATCCCAACGGTATCGATCCCCCCTGTCCTAAAACTGATGCCAGTGTCCCATGAAAAGGAACCCCTCTTTCCCACACCACTCTTTCAGCCACGTGTTAACTTCCCTTATTCTTGCCTCCCTATGCCAATTTGCACGTGGCTCGAGCAGTAATCTGGAGATTATGACCCTTGAGGACCTGTTATTTAATTTGAATCCTAGCTCTTTATAATCTCTAAACAGGTCCTCTTTTCTAGACTTGCCTATGTTGTTGGTACCGACATGGACCACAACAACTGGATCCTTCCTCTCCCTCTCCAGTATCCTTTCAAGCCGGTCAGAGATGTCCCGCACCCTAGCACCGGGCAGGCAACATACCATGCGGGACTCTTTATCCTGCTCACAAAGGATACTATCTATCCCCCTGATAATGTGGCCAACTCTGTGGGGGTGAGTTCCTGTAGTGCCTGGATTGACAGAATCACAAGATCATAGAATAAAGTCGTAAAGTCTCCATAATCCCAGATGACCCCAGGCTGCTTCCCCATTTGCGGGGGAGAGCTGACTGGTGGCGATTTAACCTGAGGGTCACCACACCTCAGGCGAGGGCCAGGTTGAGACGGTAGACCATCGTGAATAACCTCCAGACTGTCCA
Source organism: Scyliorhinus torazame (assembly GCF_047496885.1). NCBI lineage: Eukaryota > Metazoa > Chordata > Chondrichthyes > Carcharhiniformes > Scyliorhinidae > Scyliorhinus > Scyliorhinus torazame. The sequence continues at coordinate 344,649,946 of NC_092709.1, read as the reverse complement.
GAAGGGGAGGACGCACACAAAGTGGCTCCCGCTGGAGAACAATCCAGAAGAGTGCCATTCGGCTCATCAAGTCTGCACTGACCCTCTGAAAGAGCACCCTATCTAGGCCCACTCCCCGGCCCTATCCCCATAACCTTGTAACCCCATGTAACCAAAGACTGCTCTCACTCCCCCTCTCACCCCACTCTACGACTTGTCAGGAAAACTTTATTAGTTGTTGGCATTTTGTGACAAAGCCTCCTCACCTGAACTCATGGGGGAAGTTGTGCTGCAACAACAAGCCTCAACATTGACTCGAAAGTCAACTTAAAAGAAACAGCACTCCTGATTAGTATCCACAGTGCCATCCACACCACTCACCCCTCAAACCACAACCCCCACCCCTCACCCCCTCCCCCCCAGACCCCTGACAACCTGCGCATGTCTACTGATTGACAAGAGAGACTTGAGCTGGGCTTCCGGTGGAGCAATGCAAGGGGAAGGTACTCATGAGGTGCCTCCTGGTGGAGAGCTGATATTTTCCCCTTTTTCTTGGAATGTTGTTTATTCCTTGGAAACTCAGGGTAGTTATCGAGGTAGAGTTCTCTACTTGTTGAGATGCCCAGAAAAAACAAGGCTAAGAAAGGTGAGCAGAAACTCATTGACGGTGTCTGAAGCTTCTCAGGGCTCAAATGGAAGGAAAAGGCGGAGTCGACTTCTTTCTCTGTCCACTCCACTAACAGCTGAGGCTCTCACCAGTATCTTGGTGAAAAAATTAGAGAAACCCCGACAAAACGTGTCAGAGAATCTTAAAAGAACAATCGAAGAAGCCTTGGCCCCATTCGTGTGATTCTGGAAAAAATCTAATAAGACCGTCAAAGTCCATGGAGTCACGATTAAGGGCATGGAGCTGGCTTTCTCGCACCACAGTCATTGAATTGCCACTCTGGAATCCAATCTGATATTGGTGGCTGAAAGCAATTAGTTAAGAGCCAAGCTGAATGACCTGGAAAAGCAGGTCTAAGGGGCAGAACATCCAGGTTGTGGGGTGTCAGTGGGGATTGAGCTCCATACCCCAGGGAATATTTCTCGGACATGTTCCTCAAAATGGTGGATGAAGGTGGATTCATATTCCCACCCGAATTGACCCGGACTCTTTTGTTAAAGGCACTGCGTAATTTGGTTTACGGCTCTGTCGACCAGCATGTTGGATTGTTTGTATTTCTCGTTTTTTTCTTTTCTTGGTGGGGTTGTGTTCTCAAAGCCTTCGATCAGATTTGAGGTCGAATACTTGTTTTTTTGTTAGTGTACCCAAGGTTCCCTTTCTTTCTTCAATGTTGTTGTTTAGTATGACATTCAGTCATTAGTGGGTCATTGCAAGTGAAATGGGGTTTAGTTCATTTATTTTTCTCCAGTCGGGAGTCTCCCTGCTAACTAGGGAGTTAGTTAACGGGAGTGGTTTTGGAGGGTTTGCTGCAGCTCATTGCATTAGGTTTTTTTTTAGGAAATGAACTTACAGTTTTTTGTTTTTTTGTTTTTATTAAATGTGGGATTTAGTTTTAGGATTAGTCTTTGGTTGCCTCACTTATATTTGCTTTTGGGTGTGGTTATATTCAATGCTGATGATGTTTTTGGGAAGGGTGGGTAGTCCGCTGATGGTGGCTGTTGGTTTTCCTTTGTCCATCTTTTCACTTGGCTTGGTGGCCATCTTGGATTGGTCTTTTTTCCCTTATCTTTTCAGTGTCCGTTGGTTGATCTCTCTTGGGGGAATGGTTGACTCCCAATTAACGAGAGGTGGGAGACCTGTAATCCGTTTGGTCCCCTGGAATGTTAGAGGTTTGAATGGCCCAGTCAAGAGCATTTGCCCATCTTAAGAACTCAAACTCCGATGTTGTTCTCCCGCAGGATCAAGGTGTGCAAGGGGAGGGTTGGGCAGGTTTCTCATTCCGGTTTCAATGGCAGGGTCAGGGAAACGGGGATTTCAATGAATAGAATAATTCCGTTTTCCTCCTCACAGGTTATAGGGGACCCTAATGGTTGATATGTTGGGGCTGGTTCAGCTCAGTGGGGTAAACAGCTGGCTTGTAATGTGCAACAATGCCAGCAGCGCAGGTTCAATTCCCGTACCAGCCTCCTCGAACAGGCGCCGGAATGTGGCGACTAGGGGCTTTTCACAGTAACTTCATTGAAGCCTACTTGTGACAATAAGCTATTATTGTTGTCTGTGGCTCCCTGTTGAAGACCCCGGTAGTCATGGTCAATGTTTATGCTCCTGGCTGGGACGATACGAATTTTATTAACTTCCCGTTAGCCTCCCTCCCTAATCTCGAGTCACATCAGCTTATTTTAGGTGGTGATCAGAACTGTGTTTTGGACCCTAAGATTGGATCGTTCCAAACCTAAATCTCCTGTTCCATCTGAGATGGTCATGGCTGCGTCTTCTTTTATGAATCATATGGGAGAGGGGGGGGGGGATCCTTGCGGCTTTTTTGCACCCGAACAATAGAGACTTGTCGTTTTTTTTCACATGTCCACCGTATGTATTCCCGCATTGATCTTTCCATTTTAGATGGGGTTCTCCTCTCTTTGATGGTGGTGGCTGAGTACTCAACAATTGTCATTTCTGATCATGCCCCACACTTCATTGATTTGTTGCTGGTCTCTGGCCCCACCTAAGGCCCACCTTGGAGATTAGATACATTGTAGGCTATATAAAATCTTACCTTCCACGCTGTGGGAGGCTCTTAAGGCTGTCCTTAGGGGGAAAGTTATCTCTGACCGAGAATATATGTTGAAGACAATAAGGTTGGAGCAGCAGAGGCTGGTGGATTCCATTCTAGAAGTGGATCGCCATTACCCGCTCGATCCTACTCCAGAGCTATTGGCAAATAGGAAAGGAATGCAGACCCAGTTCGAGCTACTGTCTACTAACAAGGCAGTATAGCTGCAATGCTCCAGGGCCACTTTTTATGAGTATGTCAAGAAGGCCTGACTTCTAATCTTCAACTTTTTAAATGTAAATTGAGAGTACCCAATTCTTCTTTTTTCCAATCAAGATGCAATTTAGCGTGTCCAATCCACTGACCCTGGACATCTTTTTGGGTTGTGGGGGTGAGGCCCACGCAGGCACGGGGAGAATGTGCAAACTCCACACGGACAGTGACCCAGGGAGAACTCACCATGGTGCCTTTTCGTACTGGTCCACGCAAACTTGGATCAGGCTTAACGGCACAGGGAGGGGGCACCCAGGCCATCAGAAGCCCCGTGTAATCGAGCACTGGGCAAGGGGTGGTACCCTGGCACTTTCGCTGCCATCTGGGCACATTGGCACGGCCAGGCTGGCAGAGGAACTGCCAGGGTGTCAGGCTGGTAGTGCAAAGGTACCCAGGTGCCAGTCTGGCACCGTCATGGATCAGACATGGGGCGCTCTGCCCTTTAAGAGGCGGGGCGAGGGAGGGCTCGAGGACCCCTTAACAGGTAAACTGGGGATTTGGAGGGCTCCTGAGTCCGCAGTGGGGGGTCCAGAGACCAGGGCAACCAAGAATCACCCCGATAAATGCAACCAAAATGGCGCGCTGTTTAAAAGATTTTAAAAATGGGGTGGCACATTGGCACAGTGGGTAGCACTGCTGCCTCACAGCTCCAGGGTCCCGGGCTCAATTCCAGTGCAGGCTCGATGGGCAGAATGGCCTCCTTCTGCACTGTCTATTCTATGATTCTACGATAGGTCCTCGGCGCCATGAGTTTTAACTGGGACCTCTGCTGTCCCTGTCTCTGTGGCATTAGTTCGCTGGCAGACTCCCCAAAATTGACAGCCTCCAGAAGAGCTGCTCAATGACTCTTGAGCTGATCTGATGACCTATCAAAACGCTTCCAGAGGATCCTGCAGGGCAGGCTGTAACCAGCAGAGCATCCTTCTGGACCTGAAGTGTTACAATCTCTACAGATGGCTAAATTAGCACCCAGGGACACACAGATAAATACATTTCATGATGGACTGGAGATGTTAACTCTGTTTCTCTCAGCCGGAGCTGCTGAGTTTTTTTCCAGCTCTTTGTTTTGTTCCAGATTTCCAGCTTTGCTTTTTTTGCTTTTATAAACATTCAAACTGTCTGAAAGAACAGCAATGTGATAATCTGTTTTAATGATATTGGGTGCTAAATATTAGCCTGGATTCTGGGAAGAACGACCCTGCTCTGAATCGAGATGGAAACTTTGATATCCTCCCGAGGAGGCAGACAGGGACCCCGGTTTAATCACAGTACATGTCTTCTGACTCATGTCTTCGATTGAAGAGCTATTAAGCGTTTAATGACAACTGATGGATTCTGTGGTCGGTCTCTCGTGTGTCAGCTGACATAATCACCAGATTCATCAAATTCAGTTTCACAATTTGTCACGGTGCGATCTGAACTCGTAAACTCTCGGTCACCAGTCCGCACAGTGACCAAGGGGCCGCAGCCCACTTGAACCAAAAGAAGGATGTCCCCCGAACAGGTACCTGTGAAGTACATTCGAAGTTCAGTCACTGTGGTAAAGTAGGAAACATGGCAGCCAATTTTCACACAGCAAGATGCCACAAACAGCAACGGGGCAATGGGCAGATAAATCTTCCGATGTTGACGGAGGAATAAATATTGGCCAGGACACCAGGGAGAACCGCCCTGCCCTTCTGTGAAATAGTAGCCATGTGGCCTACCTGAGAGAGCGGATGGGACCTGGGTTTAATGCCACAGCCAAAAGATGGCATCTCTGGCAGTGCAGCCTCCTTCACTACTTTATTTTATGCTCAATTTGGAGTACGACTTGAAGACTCTAATTCAGAGGTGCGCACCTGCAGAGCTACAGCTGAACCATTGCCCGCTTGGTAATTATTCTCATGGACGATTATTACTGCTTGTTTCTTTTGAGAGTATTTGGAGTATTGCGTGCAATTCTGGTCTCCGCATTATAGGAAGGATGTGGAAGCATTGGAAAGGGTGCAGAGGAGATTTACCAGAATGTTGCCTGGTATGGAGGGAAGATCTTATGAGGAAAGGCTGAGGGACTTGAGGCTGTTTTCGTCAGAGAGAAGAAGTTTAAGGATTGTCTTAATTAAGGCATACAAGATGATCAGAGGATTGGATAGGGTGGACAGTGAGAGCCTTTTTCCTCGGATGGTGATGTCTAGCACAAGGGGACATAACTTTAAATTGAGGTGTAAGGTTTTCGGGCAATTCGGCCCTTTTGGAGAAACTCAGAGACTGTAAACTGACTTTTCAGCCAAGAGAACAGAACCAGTTTTCCCAGCAGGCTTGGTCCGCTGAGCTGAGTAGGGACATAAGCACATAAATATTCACAAACACCCCCCTAGGAGCTACAAGGAAGAAGGAGCCAGACAACAAGATAACATCAAAACACAGACAAAGGGGCACGGGAATACACAGGAGGCTTGCATGCAAGCAGGACAATGGGATGGTCATAGCCCCATGCAAATGTAAATGACCTGGCCTCCACCAGAGCAGAATCCAATCAACACCCCATCAACATAGCAGCTATCTCCGGAGCAGATGGAAGTCTTTGAAAATCTTCAAGGGAGCTCAACCTCGTTATCTCAAAAAAACAGACTGGAGGCGGACCTAGGGGAGGTACTCCCATCTCGACAGGTCTGACCGGCTCAAAGGGGGCGGGACCAGCGGGAACTTTAAATCTTACCTTTTTCAATGCAAAAGGGGCTGGCCGATCACAGGACAAAGCCAGGTAAAACAATATAAAAGGGGCTGTGTTTTCGATTGGGGGTCTCTTCGTTCTTGGCTCGACCTCTGCACCCCTGACTTGACCTCTGCAGCCTGTGACCGTAAGTACCCTGCAGCAGCTTACGAAACTCCCTTGACTTTAATAGTGGTTGAGGCTTTGGGGAAGGGAACTTGTTTTGTGCCTTGTGATATTGCTAAAAACTGTGTAATCATAAGAATTTTCGTTGTGTCCGCTGTATTACTTTTGAATAGACTTAGTTGTATTAGAGCATAAGATTTTATTGTGTTTCTTCTGTTGATGATTTTGACCTGGGTTTTGCAATAAACCTTGATTTGATAATAATTGGGGTCGTTTAAATTCTTCAATCTTTCACCAGCGATCTCTGACCAAGTCATTGTTAAAATACTCCTCACCTTAATTCCGGGTTCAGGAATCGAGGGTCATCTTGAGCGATTCACTCAGGACAGACTGCTGGTTAGGGAATAAACAGCAGTGTCCTATTCTCTCTCTTGGGAAAGCTACTCTAGTGGAGTAGGAACCGGGGGAGTGTTGCACCACCGGCAAGAGAGAGAATCACCTGGGTATTGGTAGGGGTCTGGAGATCTGTGTGATATAAGTCTCAGGCTGTCGGTTAGGAATAAACGGCAGGCTTGAATCAGTGCTCTCTTCAGTGGAAGTGTCCCAGTGCGACATCCCCTGGCCTCTGAAGTTTCAGTGCCAGCTGGAGAGAGACACCCACAGATATTCAAACCCCAGATATCGGCCCAGTAGTGGAGTAGCGGAGATGGCACCCTCTACAATGGCGACCGCGGCAGGAGCCCGGTGGTTTGGAGTATGTGACTTGGCAGAGGGGGTGAGGGAACGAAGCAAAATGGAGGAGAGAATATCCTCATATTTGTGGCAAAAGGTCAACCTCACCAAACCTTGGGTCTCAGAATTGATCAATGCGGAGCAACCGGTAATGGCAGCGGCTGCATGGACAGAAAGCAAGGCGCACAAAAGGCACTTGGAGAAGGCAGTTTGGCTGGTTTGCCTGTCCGAGCAGGTAGTCAAGACAGAGGATAGGGTCGAAGAGTTAGAGCAGGAGTTGAGAGAAGTGAGGGCCAGCGCAGGGGACAGCGCTAGCGCAGCGGAACGACTGCGGGAAGAATTGGCAGAAATGAAACAGGAAAGCGAGTCTAACCGGTGTGAGAAGGACTATCTCCACTGCCAGATAGTGGAGGGTAAAGAAAAGGAACGGAGGCTCCAGGAACTCTATGCTCGGAGTACAGAGCAGTGTAGGAAGCTGGAGGGGAAGTTCCGGGACATCCAGGCAGCATACCGAGTGGCTCGCGAGGAAGTAGGGGACTGTGCCCATGGGCCGTGCCAGGCACGAATAACGGAGTTGGAGGAGGCCTTGTCCAGGTTCAGGGGACAGATACACCTGGTAGGTCCAGGGGGGTTCCCTAGGGGCAAGGTGCTCCTCGCAGCGGATGATTCCCCAAAGGCCAAGGGGAATAGACCGCCTCCTGAGGCACCGGGATTGTGTCCGGGCCGGAGAGGGGGGATCGGAATGCACGTTCAGGGGCAAGTCCAAGGGGGGTCGGCAGGGTACCCCCAGCTGGCGGCGTGTCCGCCTGGTTTCGTATGTGGGTCCCCATGGGATGGGGACAGACCGCTGCCTGGGATGCCGGTGATGGGGCCGGGTCAGCAGGTAGGGTTTGGACCGCCCGGTCAGGGGCAGGTCCAAGGGGGGTCAGTGGTGTATCCCCAGATAGCGGCGTCTCCTATATGGGTAGTTAGCCCGGGGACAGGGGGGCTACCCAACGAGGCAGGAGAGCTGGACAGTGGGGAGGAGGAGCAGGAACCCCAGGTAGGGCAGATGTGCCCTGTCAGGCAAAGGAGGTATGGTCCCCCGGCGGGGATGGCAAATAGGGGACCGGTTGAGGGCGACATTATCGTTCCTCATGGGGCATCCGCGCTCAGGGGGATGGTGGCCCACGTTCCCAGACTAACTCCAAAGGGGGATCCGTCGCTGCATTTTATGGAGGTGGAACAGGCAGCCAACATCAATGACTGCGACGAAGGGGAGCAAATAAAGATGCTCCTGATAACCCTAGATGCCCAGCTATGCAGGACAGTGACCTCTGGGAATGGGGGAAGACCTGACACCTGGGCGGCAGCACAGACTGCTGTTCTGGAGGCAATGGGCTTGAATCTGGGGAGCCCTTTCATGAGGGTGGGGGAAACCAAGCAGCAACCAGGGGAATCTCCCACTATGTTCGCAGACAGGCTGTGGACTGTCTATGTGGAGGCGTGTGGGGCTCCCGCGGATAGGCAGAATTTAGATGAGAGAACAGCCCACTGGCTGAAGACCCTCGTAGCTAACTGTCTCCCTCACGTTAGGGCAAAGGCCGAACACTGGTTCGACCCGCAGAGTCCGGACCTTAATGAGGCAGAGGTCCTTAGGAAACTCACCCTTGCATATCGTAATGGGGAGAGGGGTGAGGACAAGCCCCTTAAGGGTAGGGTGCATGAAATCGCGCCAGCAGCCCCTAAGAGAGAGTGGAAGCATGAGGAATACTTATGCTACGGGTGTGGGAAGGCCGGGCATTTCAAGAGGGAATGTAAAAACCCTAGCAAGGAGGAGAGGGCTCCCGCAGTAGAGAGTCAGACCCCGGCGGCAGGAGCAGCTGCCCCGGAAACCTTCGAGGTAAAGAAACTTTTAGCCTTTTTGCAGAGCCTAGCAGCTGGGTCGGGACAGGTGGCAATGGCAACGGGCCAGGGCCTGCCCGCACCCACACCACAAGAACCCGTATGACTACCCAGGGAGCAGCCTCAGGAAAAAGGGAGCGCAGGGGTAGTTCTAGCCCCAGACCCTGGTCCGGTCCAGGTGCAGGGTCCCATTCTGGAGGCTGCCTCAGCGGCTATTTGCAGTTTAAATCCCTTAAGGTGGGACCCATGCGAACGCCACATCAGTCAATTTAAATTGTTCCACCCCATAAGGACAAAAAAGAGCAAGGTGGGGGGAAGACGGGGGGTGGTAGTGGAGAAACCCCCCGTAGAATTAACGACGGTGGGGGAGGTCCCTAACTCCACGGTCACACAACCGGTGACAAGGTGCTGTCCCGAAGGGGCAGTCCCAAAGAGACCGACAGTGCTGCAAGCACCCAGCCCAGGGACAGGAACGATTCCCAAGCCCTTACCTGTGGGTCAGGTGGCCTGCCTTAGTATAGAGGCTAAGGAGGCGGAGGAAGTGGAGGTATCACCTTGGGTTTGGGAACCAGTCAGGGGACGAAGGAGCAATCGGGTCTCCAAGCCCCCGGTAAGATGGTCCCCATCACACCTCCCTAGAACCCGGTCCCGCAGTAAGGGGGCCCGAGTAGAAGGGAGCGATGAGGGATCACCGAACCCTGTTGGGAAAGGAGAGGCAAGGGGCAGCCCGAACCCCCGGGAGGGGACGGTCTGGCCCGAGCCGTTGGACCAAACAGGTGGACTGCCCCAGTTTAGCGGGGCACAGTTTTAATTTGGCCACCCGGAGACGGGTGGCATTGTATATATCATATTCCTTTTTCTTTCCCCCTGCTAGTTCTAATTAGTGTGTAGTTGTGTGTGAAGTATTTAGGATCGTGGGAACACAGAAGCGCCTGGTGCAAAGGTAAAATGATGAAGCACCAGGCACTAGGACCCTGGTGCAGCCGGGCTGTAAACACAGAATCACAGACAGGCTGCGGCAACTTCAAAGCGGGAGCTGCTGCTGCCGCCGGATAGCGGCAGGTACTAGGACCCTGGGGAGCCGGGCTGTGGACACAGAATCACAGACAGGCTGCGGCAACTTCAAAGCGGGAGCTGCGGCGGCCACTGGATAGAACCCATGCACTTCAAGGCAGGTAGGGCTGCGGAGGCAAGGATGTGTTTTGTTTTTTTACAGATGGGGCACCCGACGATGTGGAGTTTGCTGATCCTGGCGATGGTGGGACCGGGAGAACTCCGCAGAGGCAAGACAGAAGAGTCCTTCGACTGACCGGGTTAGGGTGACTGAGGGCAGGCGGGTGTGTTCAACCTGTGAGGGGGACCTTCCTTTGGGGAGACGGTGGTGGCCCAGGAAGCTGAGGCTGGACATGAGGGATCGGTCCTCGGACTGGGAACGGACTGGACAACACCTACCGGACCATCACGGGGTCACCGGGTAGGATCACCGTTTGCTGGGATAAGTGGTGGGCTTCTGACCGGGGCATTTATTTGTGTTCATGGGGATCTACCAAGGCATGTCCACAAGGGGCATTAATCACTTTTGTAAGGTGGTGGCAGAACCCAGGGAACGGGATAAATTGACCGCAGTGGGGAGGGATGTGTAACGCCCAGGGAAGGGATGACTGTAGAAGCTACCGAACTGCTGGTTCAGGTAAAGCGACCCCTGCCCACAGCCCAACCGATCGACCCTCACAACTGTCCGATCACCACCAGGGGGGGGGCCTGAGAATGGTTTAGTGTTTGCCCCCACAAAGGAAATGTTGTACAGGGGGTACATTATGCTGTCGCCTCAGTTGGACTAAACCTCTCAGCTGCAGGTATCGACGATGGAGGATAAATGAAGAGCCCTCAACGGGAAGAAGCGAAGTGCAGCCAAGAAAGGAGGATCCTTGGTGAAATAAACAGATGCAATTGTAAATAGTTGTATGGATTCGCGTGAAATGTGTACTTGATTGTGATATATGTACAGGGACCCTTACGTTTGGGGTCCCGGTGAAATGTGTACTTGATTGTGATATATGTACAGGGACCCTTACGTTTGGGGTTCCGGTGAAATGTGTATATGTTACTGTCTGCTTGAATTAAGTATGGTCTTGTCTTTCCCTTTCATTGAAATCAGGGGTAGCCTAGATTAAGGGAACTGTCTTGGGACTTGTAGTTTCGCATGTTGTTGGGGGGGGGGACCTACGGTCCACACAAAGGGAAACAATTGCCCTTCACCTGTGTCGATACGGTCCAAGCAGGTAGGGACGTATCGAAGGGGCATCTGTAAGGTTTTCGGGCAATTCGGCCCTTTTGGAGAAACTCAGAGACTGTAAACTGACTTTTCAGCCAAGAGAACAGAACCAGTTTTCCCAGCAGGCTTGGTCCGCTGAGCTGAGTAGGGACATAAGCACATAAATATTCACAAACACCCCCCTAGGAGCTACAAGGAAGAAGGAGCCAGACAACAAGATAACATCAAAACACAGACAAAGGGGCACGGGAATACACAGGAGGCTTGCATGCAAGCAGGACAATGGGATGGTCATAGCCCCATGCAAATGTAAATGACCTGGCCTCCACCAGAGCAGAATCCAATCAACACCCCATCAACATAGCAGCTATCTCCGGAGCAGATGGAAGTCTTTGAAAATCTTCAAGGGAGCTCAACCTCGTTATCTCAAAAAAACAGACTGGAGGCGGACCTAGGGGAGGTACTCCCATCTCGACAGGTCTGACCGGCTCAAAGGGGGCGGGACCAGCGGGAACTTTAAATCTTACCTTTTTCAATGCAAAAGGGGCTGGCCGATCACAGGACAAAGCCAGGTAAAACAATATAAAAGGGGCTGTGTTTTCGATTGGGGGTCTCTTCGTTCTTGGCTCGACCTCTGCACCCCTGACTTGACCTCTGCAGCCTGTGACCGTAAGTACCCTGCAGCAGCTTACGAAACTCCCTTGACTTTAATAGTGGTTGAGGCTTTGGGGAAGGGAACTTGTTTTGTGCCTTGTGATATTGCTAAAAACTGTGTAATCATAAGAATTTTCGTTGTGTCCGCTGTATTACTTTTGAATAGACTTAGTTGTATTAGAGCATAAGATTTTATTGTGTTTCTTCTGTTGATGATTTTGACCTGGGTTTTGCAATAAACCTTGATTTGATAATAATTGGAGTCGTTTAAATTCTTCAATCTTTCACCAGCGATCTCTGACCAAGTCATTGTTAAAATACTCCTCACCTTAATTCCGGGTTCAGGAATCGAGGGTCATCTTGAGCGATTCACTCAGGACAGACTGCTGGTTAGGGAATAAACAGCAGTGTCCTATTCTCTCTCTTGGGAAAGCTACTCTAGTGGAGTAGGAACCGGGGGAGTGTTGCACCACCGGCAAGAGAGAGAATCACCTGGGTATTGGTAGGGGTCTGGAGATCTGTGTGATATAAGTCTCAGGCTGTCGGTTAGGAATAAACAGCAGGCTTGAATCAGTGCTCTCTTCAGTGGAAGTGTCCCAGTGCGACATCCCCTGGCCTCTGAAGTTTCAGTGCCAGCTGGAGAGAGACACCCACAGATATTCAAACCCCAGATATCGGCCCAGTAGTGGAGTAGCGGAGATGGCACCCTCTACAGAGGGGAGATAGATATAAGACAGATGTCAGAGGTAGGTTCTTTACTCAGAGAGTAGTAAGGGTGTGGAATGCCCTGCCTGCAACAGTAGCGGACTCGCCAACACTAAGGGCATTCAAATGGTCATTGGATAGACATATGGACAATAAGGGAATAGTGTAGATGGGCTTTCGAGTGGTTTCACAGGTCGGTGCAACATCGAGGGCCGAAGGGCCTGTACTGCGCTGTAATGTTCTATGTTCTATGTTCTATTAACTCCTAGACTCAGGAGCACCAAGTACCATTTGGGAGTCATTGAAATGTTAGGGTAGAACAATTTGGAGAGCTGCCAAAAGTCAATTTTCTGACAAACTCTGAAAACTCCACTGGTTCACTAACGTCCTTTCATTCCCGCAGTGTCCAAAAATCTATCAACCTATCAAGAGGGTTAGCAACGCACTGAGTGAAGAAATGTCTCCTCACCTCGAGTCCGAAAGGGCCCCTTATTCTGAACCGATGACCTAGGTTTCAGACAATCCAGAGCAGGGAACCAGTCTCGCAGTCGCTACCCTGTCAAGCATGTTCCAACAAGATCACCTCTCAACTTCCAAACACCAGGGAATATAGATTCATTCTGTTCGATCTATCCTCATAGGACAACCCCCTGATCCCAGAAATCAATATTGAGAACCTTTGCTGCATCCCCTCGAAGGTTAATATAGCCTTCCTTAGGTACAGAGTAATCCAGGTGAGGCCTCACCAAAACCCGATATATTTGCAGGGAGGCTCCATTACTCTTGCATTTGGACTTGTTTATTGTCACGTGTACCGAGGTACAGTGAAAAGTATTTTTCTGCGAGCAGCTCAACAGATCATTAAGTACAAGAAAAGAAAATCAAATAAAAGAAAATACATAATAGGGCAACACAACGTACACAATGTAACTAGATAAGCACCGGCATCGGATGAAGCATACAGAGTGTAGTGTTAATGAGGTCAGTCCATAAAAGGGTCATTTAGGAGTCTGGTGACAGTGGGGAAGAAGCTGTTTTTGAGTCTGTTCGTGCGTGTTCTCAGACTTCTGTATCTCCTGCTCAATGGAAGAAGTTGGAAGAGTGAGTAAGCCGGGTGGGAGGGGTCTTTGATTATGCTGCCCGCTTTCCCCAGGCAGCGGGAGGTGTAGATGGAGTCAATGGATGGGAGGCAGGTTCGTGTGATGGACTGGGCGGTGTTCTTGCAGTCTCGGGCCGAGCAGTTGCTGTACCAGGCTGTGATGCAGCCTGATAGGATGCTTTCTATGGTGCATCTGTAAAAGTTGGTAAGAGTTAATGTGGACATGCTGAATTTCCTTTGTTTCCTGAGGAAGTATAGGCGCTTTTGCGCCTAAACTGCAACCCCTTACAGTAAGGGGTGGTTCTAAGTAGCTGGGACGGTGACGACTTAGTATCAGCCTGGGTTCCGGTGTCCTGATATGACCTGATATGAAAATTAACAGACAGGGTCTGCGGAGCATTCCATTCCCTGCAAGTCCTGATGGATAAATCGCCACATTCTCCCCGCACTCCCACTCATCCCGCCCGCCCTCTTCCCTGCCGCTCACCAAAGCGGTGCAGATCCTGGTCGTGAATGTGTTTAAAAGATTTGGCCCAGCTCGGGTTCCTTTTTTCCACGCTCCCTTGGGTGTGAGTCACCTTTGCGAAATGTCGAGCTGTCTGCCAAGGAAGGTAGCATTCTCTCTCATGTTGTCACCTCGCAAAAAAAACAGCCCGAGGGCGCTAGACCGCTCTACCTTGCCAAGTCACATGGCTCATGCTCAGCTTGTTTAAAGCTTTTAATAAACTCTTCTGGTCTCGTTCCCACACTCAACGCGGGTTCCCGTATTTCTCCAAACCCTCGGAACGCTTGCTTAACTCAACCAAAGGGTGGTTCTAACTACAACATCAACTTGCAGTGACACAGCAAGAGAACCCAATGCACACCACGAGAGGGTAACCAATCAAAAATTGGGGATGCGGTGGCACAAGGACCGAGCACAAGTCACAATGGCATTGTCGCCTGGCTAGTGAACCAGGTTAATGCTCTGGACAACCGGAGTTCAAATCCCACCAGGGCAGACGGTGGAATTTAAAGTCAATAAAACATCTGGAATTAAAAGTCTAACGATGACCGTGAAACCATTGTTAATTGTTCCAAAAGCCCAACTGGGTAGCTAATGTCCTTTCGGGAAGGAAATCTGCCGTCCTTACCCGGTCTGGCCTACACGTGACTCCAAATCAACAGCAAAGTGGTTGACTCTTAAATGCCCCTCTGAAATGGCCGAGCAAACCACAGTTATAATAAACCACTACAAATGAAACAAAAAGGAATGAAACCGGAGAGACAATCAGGTATCGACCAAGGCACGGAAGCAACAACAAATTTGGACATTCTGAATTCTCCTTCCGTGCACCCGAACACGGAATGTGGCGATTCGGGGTTTTTACAGTAACTTCATTGCAGTGTTAATGTAAGTCTACTTGTGACAATAAAGATTATTGTGTACAGTCAGGAGGGAGTTGCCCTGGGAGTCCTCATCATCGACTCTGAACCCCATGAAGTCTCGTGGCTTCAGGTTAAACATGGGCAAGGAAACCTCCTGCTGATTACCACGTACCGGCCACCATCAGCTGCTGAATCAGTTCTCCTCCATGTTGAACACCACTTGGAGGAAGCACTGAGGGTGGCAAGGGCACAGAATATACTCTGGGTGGGACTTCAATGTCCATCACCAAGAGTGGCTCGGTAGTACCACCACAGACCGAGCTGGCCGTATCCTAAAGGACAGAGCTGCTAGACTGGGACTGCAGCAGGTGGTGAGGGAACCAACAGGGGACAAAAAACATAGGTTTTTCAAAATTTAAAGTACCAAATTACTTTTTTTTCCCAATTAAGGGGCAATTTAGCGTGGCCAATCCACTTAACCTCCACATTTTTGGGTTGTGGGGGTGAAACCCTCGCAGACACGGGGAGAATGTGCAAACTCCACACAGATAGTGATCCGTGGCTGGGATCGAACCGGGGTCCTGAGCGACATAGGCAGCTGTGCTAACCACTGCACCACCGTGCCCGCCCGGAGAAAAACATAGTTGACCTCATCCTGACCAATCTGCCCGCTGCAGACACATCTGTCCATGACACTATCGGTAGGAGTGACCACCACAAAGTACTTGTCGAGACAACACCTTGTCTTCACATTGAGGATACCCTCCATCGTGTTATGTGGCACTACCACCGTGCTAAATGGGAAAGACTTCGAACAGATCTAGCAACTCAAGACGGGGCATCCATGAGGCGCTGTGGGCCATCAGCAGCAACAGAATTGTGTCCAACCACAATCTGTAACCTCATGGCCCAGCATATCCCCCACTCTACCATTACCACCCAGCCAGGGGATCAACCCTCGTTCAATGAAGAGTGCAGGAGAGTATGTCTGGAGCAACATCAGGCATACCGGAAAATGAGACGTCAACCTGGTGGGGTTGCAACACCAGTACTTGTGTGCCAAACAACATAAACAGCAAGTAATAGACAGAGCTAAGCGATTGCACAACAAACACATCTGATCTAAGTTTATTAATTTTTAAATAATCTTTATTGTCACAAGTATGCTTACATTAACACTGCAATTAAGTTACTGTGAAAATCCCCTAGTCACCACACTTTGGCGCCTGTTCAGGTACACAGAGGGTTAATTCAGAATGTCCAAATTATCTGACAGCACATCTTTCGGGACTTGTGGGAGGAAACCGGAGCACCCGGAGGAAACCCACGCAGACACGGGGAGAACGTGCAGACCCCGCGCAGACAGTGGCCCAAGCTGGGAATCGAACCTGGGACCCTGGCGCTGTGAAGCAGCAGTGCTAACCACTAGGCTACCGTGCCGCCCAGTTCTGGAACAATTATACAATTCACTGGAGAAAGAGGCTCCGCAAATATCCCCATCCTCAATGATGGAGGAGCCCAGCACGTATGTGCAAAAGACGAGGCTGAGGCATTCGCAACAATCTTCAGGCAGAAGTGCCGAGTGGATGATCCATCTCGGTCTCCTCCGGATGTCCCCAGCATCACAAATGTCAGCCTTCAGCCAATACGATTCACTCCACGTGATATCAACAAATGGCTGAAGGCACTGGATACTGCAAACGCGAAGGGCCCTGACAATATTCCGGCAAGACTACTGAAGACTTGCGCTCCCTACCCAAGCTGTTCCAGTACAGCTACGACACTGGCATCTAGCCGGAAATGTGGAAAATCGGCCAGATGCATCCTGTCTGGAAAAACCCAACCCAGACAATTAACGCCCCATCAATCTGCACTAAATCATCAGCAAAATGATGGAAGGAATCATGAACAGTGCTGTCAAGCGGCACTTACTCAGCAATAACCTGCTCACGGACGCTCAGTTTGGGTTGTAACATGGTCACTCAACTTCTGATCTTACTCCCGTTCAAATATGGATAAAAGAGCTAAACTCCAGTGGTGAGCTGAGAGTGGCTAAATCGCTGGCTTTGAAAGCAGACCAAGGCAGGCCAGCAGTGCGGTTCAATTCCCGTACCAGCCTCCCCGAACAGGCGCCGGAATGTGGCGACTAGGGGCTTTTCACAGTAGCTTCATTTGAAGCCTACTTGTGACAATAAGCGATTTTCATTCATTTCATTTTACGGCAGCATTGGACTGATTATGGCATCAAAGAGCCCGAGCCAAACTGGAGTCAATGGGGATCAGGGGGAAAACTCTCCGCTGGTTGGAGTCATACCTGGCACAAAGGAAGATGGTTGTAGTGGTTGGAGGTCAATCATCTCAGCTCCAGGACAACACTGCAGGAATTCCTCAGGGTGGTGTCCTCGGCCCAACCATCTTCAGCTGCTTCATCAATGACCTCCCTTCCATCAGAAGGTCAGAAGTGGGGATGTTTGTGGATGACTGCACAATGTTCAGCACCATTCACGACTCCTCAGGTAATGAAGCAGTCCATGTCTAAATGCAGCAAAACCTGGACAATGTCCAGGCTTGGGCAAACAATTGGCAAGTTACATTCGCGCCACACAAGTGCCAGGCAATGACCATCTCCTCCAAGAGAGGTTCTAACCATCGCCCCTTGCCATTCAATGGCATTACCATCGCTGAATCCCCTACTATCAACATCCTGGGGGTTACCATTGACCACAAACTGAACTGGACTAGCCATATTAACACTGTGGCTACAAGAACAGGTCAGAGGCTAGGAAACCTGCGGCGAGTATCTCACCTCCTGACCCCCAAAGTCCACCATCTACAAGGCACAGTCAGAAGTGTAATGGAATACTCTCCACTTGCCATAATGAGTGCAGCTCCAAAATCATTTAAGAAGCTCATCACCATTCAAGACAAAGCAGCCCAATTGATTGTTCCACAAACATTCAAACCCGCCACCAACGATGCTGGGATGGTGTGTGTGTGGAGTGAAGTGTGTATATGCGGCTGCAGCTTGTCAGCCTCCTGAGTGTCAATCGCGAAACCGGTGAATCCTGTACTGTTTCTCATTGGAATCGATTGTGCTCCGCGTGACACCGGTGCTAGCCCCTTAATAGTAGCAGAATCGGTCCAGGTGCGGCACGGGTTTTGCTATCGTGGAAGTCCACGAATTCTGCGTTGGCATCAACACTTAGTCTCAGAAATGGAGATTCCTGCCCAGTGTGCCTTGCTAACACAGGCCAAGAGCTCTCTGTGAATTCAGTGTAAGCACAGAACGGATGTCAACATCACCAGAAAGCATCAGCATTTGCCAGTGTCAGGATTAATTGATGCATGTCCCGCCAACATCAGCATGCATAGACATCATCACACATCGTGATGCCATCGCACATGCGCGGAGCACTGCAGCGTGGAAAGATCATCTTGCACATGTGTAACGATGAAGTCTGCATGGCTGCGACATCATTGCATGAATCCTCAGCGTGAACTATATCTGCGTAGGCTTCCACTGCTGTCATCACGCCTTGTGACATCATCTCATATTGCAATGTCACCACACATTGTGACATCATCTCACATTGTGACATCATCGCATATTGTGACCTCATCACACAGAGATATCATTGTGTCTTGTGACACAATCACATACGATGACATCGGAATGCATTGTGACCTCATCACACAGTGATGTCATCATGTGTTGCGACACAATCTCATACTATGACATCGACATGCATTGTGACATCATCGCACAGTGATGTCTTCGTGCATTGTGGCCTCATCACACGCAGTGATGTCATTGTGTGTCATGGACAGGATAGAAGGTTTGACACACCTAGAGCAGCACGGTAGCACAAGTTGATAGCACTGTGGCTTCACAACACCAGGGTCCCAGGTTTGATTCCCCACTGGATCATTGGCTGTGCGGAGTCTGCACGTTCTCCCCGTGTCTGCGTGGGTTTCCTCCGGGTGCTCCTGCTTCCTCCCACAGTCCAAAGACATCCAGGTTAGGTGGATTGGCCATGATAAATTGCCCTTAGTCACCAAAAAGGTAAGGAGGGGTTATTGGGTTACGGGGATCGGGGATTAATTGGATCGGTGCAGACCTGATGGGCCGAATGGCCTCCTTCTGCACTGTATGTTCTATGTTCTACCAGCCAAGGGTTTGCTGACCCTGGTGGGCTGGGAGGGGGGTGGGGGGGGGATCTTGCCCTTTGTATTTAACTTGCAACACAGATTTCCAGGTGCCAGAGGAAATATTTAATTCATGCAGTAAGATTGCGTGAAAGGAATTTGACAGCTTTGTCACCTTCTCCTGAAGCCAATTTAAGAATGTGGAAACAATGTAAATTATAACATACCTCCCAGCCACAGCACAACTGCACAAAAAAGGCGACACCTCTTCCTGGGAATGAGTTCCACCAAGAGTTATGAAATGGTGTCTTGAGTGGGTCGATCTGTTGTTCCTTCGTGACTCTATCCTGTCACAGGTTTGTGACTTTGGTGGGAAGCCACTGAATTGAAAACAGGTGTAACTTTCACCAACATCATTCACATTCTGGAACTCACTGCCGAAAAGGGTACTAGAGGCAGAAACAACTCACTTATAAGGTGTCTGAACGTATGTCTGAAGTCCTGCAAGGCCATTGATCACATGCGAGAAGGTTGGGAGACTTGTTCTTCAGCCAGCGCAGATACAGTGGGCCACATGGCCTCTTTCTGTGGCTTAATCTTTCTGTGATACACCCATTTTAGTGATGACCAGCACAGTCTAAGTCACTTCCTCCTGTAGAAGCCAAGTATTTCAAATACAACTAGTATAGGTAAAAGATAGCTGTTTAAGCATAAATGTTGAGCCCCAGTTTTAAATACCCATTTATACAGCATAATTCACTTTTACTGAAGTCCGTTGTTCTGGCAAATGCATATTTTCAAGATAATTTGACACTGCTTGTGCTAATTGTCAAGGACAGGGACTGAATACACAGCAACATTGTTCACAATGCAGATAACAGCTAGGTCAGAAAAGCTGATGTTGCACATTGAAGATGGACGGCTTGCCATCAAATCAAATGTGTTTGAGTCTAACCCAAACCAATTAGGATTATATTGGGGTGTAATTAGACGACTTAAGACAGATATGAAAGTGTATAACTGAAAAGTTTCTCCCGGCCATTTTAGGTTTGGTTTTAGTGTTTAGTTTAGTCAGTTTTGTCCTTTATAGTCTCCATTTTAGAGATGTCTTTTGGGGGTTCTGTCAGCCTAACAGTCTGTGTCAGTGATGTTAGTCCACTTTTGACTTTGAGTTTGAGTTTAGCTGAAGATTAGCTTTCTCTCTCTCTTCATGTTTCATTGCCAGACTTTGACCTTTTAAAAGTTACTTTCGAGCTGTCTGCCTAAGCAAAGAAAGATAATGTCTGTACTTCTCTGAAAGCTTCGAATTGTCTACGAATTGCCTTTTAAATGACTTTCAAATTGTAATCAAGCGACTACAAATAAAACAATTCTTTTTGGCACCTGAGGAGTTTATACTGCAAATTTCTGCTGAGTCCCAGTATTCGCAAAGTGCTACTGATAACCGAATAGCAGAGATGATATAAATTCCTTCAACTATACACAGTCGAATAATACAAGGAATCGAACAATTTAACACAGTCTACAAATAGTACAAATCTTATAACTTGTCGTATTGCGCCAGGACTTGATTCATCAACTAAGCTTCCCCCAAACTTGGCGTGGTTCGACAGGTTAAGATCCCATAAATTATAGATTCCTTCATTTTGACGAGCCAGCCAGGAGTCGAACCTCGAATCTTCTGATTACAAGTTATTCCTAAAAATTATAGATTCCTTTACCTCCCTTCTTCGAGATTCGCATTGAATCCACGTTTTTTTGCAGCTACATTTGTGATTGGCTTGATACACATTGGACTGAAAGCTTGTACAGTATCCAACCAATGGCTCTGGATTTATTTCAGCCATGTGATGCACTCATGAATGAAGAGATGCACCACGACAAGCCAAAAGATGCTATTGACTGAGAGGCTTCGGTAGATTGAAAAGGATTGAAGAATACGTGGCGTGAGTGGAAGTAAAAGCTTGTGATGAATTGTTTGCCGTCTCTCTTCAACAGCATTGGGCTGGATTCTCCGTAGCCCGACGGCGGAATCGGGACAGGCGTCCAAACTGGCGTCACGAGCCGAGCGCCGCACACAGTCGCAAGACCGTCGTCGCGTCATTGGCTGACCCACCCGCAATGCTCTGCCCCTGATCGTTCGAGTTGCCGACAACGCGGGGCAGGTGTGGTCCAGCTCATACGTTCGGGATCCATGTCGCTGGCTGGGGGGGCTTCTGCTCGGATTGGGGGGACTGGTGAGGGGTGGTCAGGGGGTGGGCTGTGGGTCGGGGTGGGTGGGCTATGGTTCCAGCACGGTCAGCGCCATGTTTTCCGGCCCGGCCGTTGCAGGCCGATAGCCCTGAGCATGCGCCGCCCGGGACCCCAACAATTCTCCGGCAGTTTTCCGCGCGATCCACGCGTCCTGTCGTGAAACTCCCGCGGATTCTCCGTTCGCGCCAGCACTTAGCCGCTGGAACTGAGGATTCTGCCCATTGTGTCAGTGGTGCACTTCAGAAATACGCTCCCTTGCATGGGAAAAGGATGCTGAAAATGTGAAGCACATTGAGAAATGAAGCTCCGTTCAGCCAGCCATCAGCTGCCAGGTAAGTCCCAAGAAATTGCATTCTGAACACAGTGGAAATCCTAATACTGCCTTGTAAAGGACAGAAAGCCAAGTGATCTTGATTAATGAGGGGATTAGGGGTTATGGGGGAGAAGGCAGGAGAATGGGGATGAGAAAATATCAGCCATGATTGAATGGCGGAGCAGACTCGATGGGCCGAGTGGCCTAATTCTGCTCCGATGCCTTATGGTCTTATGGACCTAAGTTTTTATTCCTAGCATATGTAAAATTGCCTCAAATTAACTTGTACCATTAGCCAATCAAACAGCGTCAAAGAAACTATTGGAACCAGCATCAATTCCCTCAACTGCTCTAAAGCCACCTGTAATGAAATGAAAATCACTTATTGTCACAAGTAGGCTTCAAATGAAGTTCCTGGGTAAAGCCCCTAGTCGCCACATTCCGGCACCTGTTCGGGGAGGCTGGTACGGGAATTGAACAGTGCTGCTGGCCTGCGTTGGTCTGTTTCCAAAGCCAGCGATTTAGCCCTGTGCTAAACCAGCCCCTGAACCAACCAAAGATCGGAGATCACCTGTGTCTGCATGGGTCTGACCCCCGCAACCCAAAGTCATGCAGGGGAGGTGGATTAGCCATGCTAAATTGCCCTTTAATTGGTACTTGAAATTTATCTTTTGAAAATTTATTCAAAAAAACAAAGATTGCGGTTTGAGGGAATGCAGAATCTGAAGCACAGCCATGATCTTACAGAATGGCAGAACGGGTTTGAGGGGCCGAATGGCCTATTCTGGCTCCTATTTCATATGTTCGAACTAGAACAGGGGTTTGGCATTGGAAGATTCTTCTGAGAAAAGATGGAGAAGGATGTGAAGACAGATTTCCGTTCTCTGATTAGCGCAGCGCCTAAATGCCTCACACAGAGCTGGGAATTCTAGCTCGCTCGTTATCATCAGAAAGCTGGATTCTACAACAGTTGAATGCTTCAACGCTGAATCCTTTTTTTTGGATAACTAGGTGAAGCACTTGACAAGCACAGAACAATTTGGTGCCTTACTCGATGGACTCCTGCAATGTGGTAAGAGATTTGAAAATGGGTTCAGATATACATACGTGTGAACATACATATTAGGGGCAGAAGTAGGCCCCTCCACCTCTTGAGCCTGCTCCGCCATTCAATCAGGTCATGGTTTATCTGGGGCAGCAAGGTGGCGCTGTGGTTAGCACTGCTGCCTCACGGCACCGAGGACCCGAGTTCGATCCTGGCCCCGGGTCACTATCCGTGTGGACTTTGCACATTCTCCCCGTGTTTGCGTGGGTCCCACTCCCACAACACAAAGAGGTGCAGGGTAGGTGGACTGGCCATGCTAAATTGCCCCTTAATTGGAAAAAGTAAAACCCACATTCCTGCCGACCCCCGATGACCTTTCACCCCCCTTGTTTATCGAGAATCGATCGACCTCAGCCTTAAAAAGATTCAAAGACTCTGATTGCACTGTCTTTTGAGGAAGAGAGTTCCACGGCTCATAATCCTCGCAGAGAGGAAATTTCTCCTCATCTCTGTCTTAAGTCATACAATTATTCAATCACTACAGTGCAAAAGGAGGCCATTTGACCCATCGAGTCTGCACCAACCCTCAGAAAGAGCAGTCCACCCAGGCCCACTCTCCCGACCTATCCCTGTAACCCCACCTATCCTTTGGACACTAAGGGACAATTGATTGTCATGATATGCAAACATGCAACCAATGAACACTCAGAATAGGACACAGCCAATGGGCAGTCAGGACACTCAGAGGTGGCATCACCACAAGGGGGCATGACATAAACACTATAAAAGGGATGAGGCACTCACACCCTGCCTCTTTCCACAGACAGACATCTAGAGTGTTAGACAGGGTTGATCAGCAGCATCACACCCCAGCACGTGGCTTAGAGCAAGCTGGTACAGTTAAACTGAGTTACTACAGTTAGATTAGCAGAGTCGAACTCATTTGAGAACTGTGTTAATAGTTCAATAAACACGTTGAACTCATTTCAGAGTCTGGAGCATCCTTTAGTTAAGACTGCATCAAGTAGCAGCCTGTGTTATCCGAAGCAGCTTAATCATAGACTATCATAGAATTTACAGTGCAGAAGGAGGCCATTCGGCCCATCGAGTCTGCACCGGCTCTTGGAAAGAGCACCCTACCCAAGGTCAACACCTCCACCCTATCCCCATAACCCAGTAACCCCACCCAACACTAAGGGCAATTTTGGACACTAAGGGCAGTTCATCATGGCCAATCCACCTAACCTGCACATCTTTGGACTGTGGGAGGAAACCGGAGCACCCAGAGGAAACCCACGCACACACGGGGAGGATGTGCAGACTCTGCACAGACAGTGACCCAAGTCAGGAATCGAACCTGGGACCCTGGAGCTGTGAAGCAATTGTGCTATCCATAATGCTACCGTAACACACAATATTGATCACGGACAATCAATTTAACCTGCACATCTTTGGACACTAAGAGGCAATTTAGCGTGGCCGCTTCACCTAACCTGCACATCATTAGACTGTGGGAGGAAACCGGAGCACCCGGAGGAAACCCACGCAGACACAGGGAGACTCCGCACAGACAGTGACCCGAGGCTGGAATTGAACCGGGTCCCTGGCGCTGTGAGGCAGCAGTGCTAACCAGTGTGCCACGTGCCGCCCCATGGTGACCACTTATTTTTAAACAGCGACCCGGAGTTCTAGAGTCTCCCAAAAGAAGGAACATCCTCTCCACATCCACCCTGTATGTGCACAGAGAAAAGGCCACCACCTTTGCTGAATATAGATGTCACCCCATTCACAATGCTTGGAAGAAGCTCTGGAAAACCTTTGATTGCCATGTGTAATGTCTTCTGCACGCTTTCTTTGCTAACTCCCCGGCTTGCATGAGTGAGTTTTTCAGCCAGCTTTGTACGTGTCTTTGGAGTGAACGGTAACATGGCACAATGCAGTATAAACATAGTGGCCGAAAATCTCCGTAATCGGTGCGATGTCCGCCGACCGGCGCCAAAAACGGCGCAAATCAGTCCGGCATCACGCCGCCCCAAAGGTGCGGAATCCTCCGCATCTTGACCCGCCGAGCCCTGACCTTGAGGGGCTAGGCCCGCGCCGGACTGATTTCCGCCCCGCCAGCTGGCGGGAAAGGCCTTTGGTGCCCCGCCAGCTGGCACGGAAATGACATTGCCGGGCGGCGCATACGCGGGAGCGTCAGCGGCCGCTCACGGCATCCCCGCGCATACGCAGTGGAGGGAGTCTCTTCCGCCTCCGCCATGGTGGAGACTGTGGCGAAGGCGGAAAGAAAAGAGTGCCCCCACGGCGCAGGCCCGCCCGCGGATCGGTGGGCCCCGATAGCGGGCCAGGCCACCGTAGGGGCCCCCCCCCCGGGGCCAGATCACCCCCCCCCCCCCCCAGGACCCCGGAGCCCGCCCGCGCTGCCTTGTCCCGCCGGTAAGAGAGGTGGTTTAATCCACGCCGGCGAGACAGGCATTCCAGCAGCGGGACTTCGGCCGGAGAATCGCCGGGGGGGGGGGGGGAGCGGGGGGCGTCAACCGGCGCGGCGCGATTCCCGCTCCCGCCGAATATCCGGTGCCGGAGAATTCGGCAACCGGCGGGGGGTCGGAGAATCTCGCCCCTCATACCAAATCATCTGCCCCAGCTCACCCTTCTACAAGCTACAGCAGCGAGTGTTTGACCAGAATGGCCTCCACAAGTCAACAGAAGTCCAGTTGATCAGAGCAACACATTCCTGTACTGCAGTGAGTCCTGGATTGTTTAACAATGACACACAAGGCATCTGGAAGAATTCTGTCAGCAACGGATCCACCCCATCCCTCACCAGACACTGGATTCAATGGGAGGACCGTCGAACAACTGCGAGTGTCCTTCAGGGCAGCACGTTAGCATTGTGGTTAGCACAATTGCTTCACAGCTCTAGGGTCCCAGGTTCGATTCCCGGCTTGGGTCACTGTCTGTGCGGAGTCTGCACGTTCTCCCCGTGTCTGTGTGGGTTTCCTGCGGGTGCTTCGGTTTCCTCCCACAGTCCAAAGATGTGCAGGTTAGGTGGATTGGCCATGATAAATTGCCCTTAGTGTCCAAAAGAAAGGTTAGGTGGGATTACTGGGTTACGGGGATGGGTTGGAGGTGTGGGCTTGAATAGGGTGCTCTTTCCATGGGCTGGTGCAGACTCGATCGGCCAAATGGCCTCCTTCTGCACTGTAAATTCTATGAATTATATGGATTCTTAGAGACGGCTCCACAAACGTTCACGCAAACCCCTGAAAAAAAATCAACTTTGATGGACTTGAGATCACGTCCGGATGGTCAAACAAATTACCCCCACCAGGTCCTGTTTTTTTGCAACTCTCAAATGGTCAAATATCCAGGGAAGGAGAAAGAAAACGTTCCAAAGACACTCTGAATCTCTCCTTGAAGTGCAGCAGTGTTGGCATTAATGAGGCGGAGGGGTTGGCGTTCAGAATGGCAACAACTTGCCCTTCACGCTGCATCACTGAGCAGAGACGGAGTGGGAGAGGAACGGCCGCTGTGGGAGGAGTTGCACTCTTTCAAATGACTTTCAGAATACATTAGGTCCATGAGCATCAAGCAGAGGTTCCAATGCAGAGCTTAGTGGTTTCTCTGTGCCTGACTGGGTAGCGCCAGCTTTATTACTGGCACTTGCCTGAGACCTCACTGGCACTGACACTGACATTTGAGGCAATGGCGCTGCATTTGCACAAGTGGGGTTAACGTGCTAGCCAGTGTCTGCGTTGCCAAGCTGAGATTGTCCTCCGAGGAACAGAGGGGTTTCAGGGAGATTTAATCGAGGAGTTTAAAATCATGAAGGCATTTTGATCGAGGGGGGGGGGGGGGGGGGGGGGGGTGGCGCGTTAGCACAGTGGTTAGCACCGTTGCTACACAGTTTTAGAGTCCCAGCTTCAAATCCCGGCTTGCGTCACTGTCTGTGCAGAGTCTGCATGGTCTCCCTGTGCCTGCGTGAGTTTCCTCCAGGTGCTCTGGTTTCTTCCCACAAGTCCCGAAAGACGTACTTGTTGGGTGAATCGGACATTCTGAATTCTCCCTCCGTGTACCCGAATTGGAGCCGGAATGTGGCGACTAGGGGCTTTTCACAATAACTTAATTGCAGTGTTAATGTAAGCCTACTTGTGACACTAATAAAGATTATTATTATTATTGAGTATTGTTGACTTTTCAACAGGATACAAGCTTGGACAACCATCCCACTGCCTGAGAGGCGGCCCGGGCTAAGATTTCATCCCCACCCCTTGCTTTGTGTGACTCAATACATTTGTCTGAATGTTAAGGGCTTTGGCATCACCAGTCAAGAAATGCAAATCTTTATTTCTTCTGCAGAAGCAATCTGCCGATGTTATCTTCCTGCGGGATACTCATTATTAACCCGAGAGAGCGTGCAAATCGCTGTGGGCACAGACTTTCTTGCCTTTCAATAGCCCGTTCCATCCATCCAAGGTTGACGACCCTGATC
This sequence comes from Scyliorhinus torazame, assembly GCF_047496885.1. NCBI lineage: Eukaryota > Metazoa > Chordata > Chondrichthyes > Carcharhiniformes > Scyliorhinidae > Scyliorhinus > Scyliorhinus torazame. The sequence goes on along the minus strand of NC_092709.1, from coordinate 344,623,187 downwards.
TGGCCTGGTAGTGCTCACTGTTGCCTCTAGAGTCCGTGGGTCATGGGTTCAACTCCCTCTCCATATATGGAGGGAAATCTTTTAAAACTCAATGAAATGATTCTTTGTGGCTCAGGTTCCACTGTACCACCTGATTGAGATTCTAATGTTCTGGCGCCAGTAGTATAACAACTCCAGTGAAAAAATAAATTAATAAAACCTGCTTCACTGCAGACTCAAAATTATTAAGTTTCTGGCTCAATTGGTTCAGACCTCCGCCTACCCGATAGGCTCAAACCCCAGTCCATCACTTGAGTACAAAACTCAAGGCTGATTCTCCCAATCCAGTACTGAGGGAGTGCTGCACTGTCAGAGGGTCGGTACTGAGGGAGTGCTGCACTGTCCGAGGGTCAGTACTGAGGGAGTGCTGCACTGTCAGAGGGTCGGTACTGAGGGAGTGCTGCACTATCGGAGGGTCAGGGGGTCATTACTGAGGGAGTGCTGCACTGTCAGAGGGTCAGTACTGAGGGAATGCTACACTGTCAGAGGATCAGTACTGAGGGAGTGCTGCACTGTCAGAGGGTCAGTACTGAGGGAGTGCTGCATTGTCAGAGGGTCAGTACTGAGGGAGTGCCGCACTGTCAGGGGGTCAGGCTAAGGGAGTACTGCACTGTCGGAGGGTCAGTACTGAGGGAGTGCTGCATTGTCAGAGGGTCAGTACTGAGGGAGTGCTGCGCTATCTGAGGGTCAGAACTCAGGGAGTGCTGCACTATCGGAGGGTCAGTACTGAGAGAGTGCTGCACTGTCAGGGGGTCATTACTGAGGGAGTGCTGCACTGTCAGGGGTCAGACTAAGGGAGTGCCACACTGTCGGAGGGTCAGGACTGAGGGAGTGCTGCACTGTCGGAGGGTCAGTACTGAGGGAATACTGCACTATCAGAGTGTCAGTACTGAGCGAGTGCTGCACTGTCAGAGGGTCAGTACTGAGGGAGTGCTGCACTGTCGGAGGGTCAGTACTGAGGGAGGGCTGCACTGTCGGAGGGTCAGTACTGAGGGAATGCTGCACTGTCAGGGGGTCAATACTGAGGGAGTGCTGCACTGTCAGAGGTTCAGTACTACGGAAGTACTACACTGTCAGAGGGTCAGTACTGAGGGAGTCTGCACTGTCGGAGGGTCAGTACTGAGGGAGTGCTGCACTGTTGGAGGGTCAGTACTAAGGGAGTGCTGCATTGTCAGAGGGTCAGTACTAAGGGAGAGCTGCACTGTCGGAGGGTCCATACTGAGGGAGTGCTGCATTGTCAGAGGGCCAGTACTGAGGGAGTGCTGCACTGTCAGGGGATCATTACTGACGGAGTGCTGCACTGTCAGAGGATCAGAACTAAGGGAGTGCTGCACTGTCGGAGGGTCAGTACTGAGGGAGTGCTGCACTGTCAGAGGGTCAGTACTGAGGGAATGCTGCACTGTCAGAGGGTCAGTACTGAGGGAATGCTACACTGTCGGAGGATCAGTACTGAGGGAGTGCTGCACTGTCAGAGGGTCAGTACTGAGGGAGTGCAGCACTGTTAGAGAGTCAGTACTGAGGGAGTGCTGCACTGTTGGAGGGTCAGTACTCGGGGAGTGCTGCACTGTCGGAGGATCATTACTGAGGGAGTGCTGCACTGTCGGAGGGTCAGTACTGAGGATGTGCCGCACTGTCAGAGGGTCAGTGCTGAGGGAGTGCTGCATTGGCAGAGGGCCAGTACTGAGGGAGTGCTGTACTGTCAGAGGGTTAGTACTGAGGGAGTACTGCACTGTCGGAGGGTCAGTACTGAGGGAGTGCTGCATTGTCAGAGGGTCAGTACTGAGGGAGTGCTGCACTGTCAGAGGGTCGGTACTGAGGGAGTGCTGCACTATCGGAGGGTCAGTACTGAGGGAGTGCTGCACTGTCAGGGGGTCATTACTGAGGGAGTGCTGCACTGTCAGGGGGTCAGACTAAGGGAGTACTGCACTGTTGGAGGGTCAGTAGTGAGGGAGTGCTGCACTGTCAGAGGGTCTGTACTGAGGGAGTGCTGCACTGTCAGAGTTAGTACTGAGGGAGTGCTGCGCTATCAGAGGGTCAGAACTCAGGGAGTGCTGCACTATCGGAGGGTCAGTACTGAGGGAGTGCTGCACTGTCAGGGGGTCAGACTAAGGGAGTGCCACACTGTCGGAGGGTCAGGACTGAAGGAGTGCTGCACTGTCGGAGGGTCAGTACTGAGGGAATACTGCACTATCAGAGTGTCAGTACTGAGCGAGTGCTGCACTGTCAGAGGGTCAGTACTGAGGGAGTGCTGCACTGTCGGAGGGTCAGTACTGAGGGAGGGCTGCACTGTCGGAGGGTCAGTACTGAGCGAGTGCTGCACTGTCAGAGGGTCAGTACTGAGGAAGTGCTGCACTGTCGGAGGGTCAGTACTGAGGGAGGGCTGCACTGTCGGAGGGTCAGTACTGAGGGAATGCTGCACTGTCAGGGGGTCAATACTGAGGGAGTACTACGGGAGTACTGCACTGTCGGAGGGTCAGTACTGAGGGAGTGCTGCACTGTTGGAGGGTCAGTACTAAGGGAGTGCTGCACTGTCGGAGGGTCAGTACTGAGGAAGTGCTACACTGTCAGAGGGTCAGTACTAAGGGAGAGCTGCACTGTCGGAGGGTCCATACTGAGGGAGTGCTGCACTGTCAGAGGGTCAGTACTAAGGGAATGCTACACTGTCGGAGGATCAGTACTGAGGGAGTGCTGCACTGTCAGAGGGTCAGTACTGAGGGAGTGCAGCTCTGAGAGAGTCAGTACTGAGGGAGTGCTGCACTGTTGGAGGGTCAGTACTCAGGGAGTGCTGCACTGTCGGAGGATCATTACTGAGGGAGTGCTGCACTGTCGGAGGGTCAGTACAGAGGATGTGCCGCACTGTCAGAGGGTCAGTACTGAGGGAGTGCTGCATTGGCAGAGGGCCAGTACTGAGGGAGTGCTGCACTGTCAGAGGGTCAATACTGAGGGAGTGCAGCACTGTCAGATGGTCAGTACTGAGGGAGTGCTGCACTGTCGGAGGGTCAGTACTGAGGGAGTGCTGCGCTGTCAGAGGGTCAGTACTGAGGGAGCGCTGCGCTGTCAGAGGGTCAGTACTGAGGGAGTGCTGCATTGTCAGAGGGTCAGTACTGAGGGAGCGCTGCGCTGTCAGAGGGTCAGTACTGAGGGAGTGCTGCACTGTCGGAGGGTCAGTACTGAGGGAGTGCTATTCCTCTGCCAGGCAGCACTCTCTCAATTCTATTCCTCTGCCGTGCAGCACTCCATCAATACCATTCTTCTTACAGTGCAGCATTCCCTCAGTACTGTTCCTCAGCTAATGTAGCATTCCTTCAATACTATTCCTCTGCCAGTGTAACGCTCCCTCTGTACTGTTTCTCTGCCAGTACAGTAATCTCTCTGCACTATTCCTTGGCCAACATGGCACTCCCCCAGTACTGTTCCTCTGCCAGTGGAGCACTCCCTCAGTCTCAGATTGTGCCCTCTGGTTCTAGTTTTTCCTACAAGTGGAAACATCTTCTCCGCGTCCACTCTATCCAGGCCTCGCAGTATCCTTTAAGTTTCAATACAATCCCCTCTCATCCTTCTAAACTCCAAGGAGTACAGACCCAAAGTCCTCAACCGTTCAGCATCTTATATGTTCCGATAAGACCACCTCTCATTCATCGAAACTCCAGTAGATACAGGTCCAACCTGTCCAGACTCTCCTAATCGGACAACCCAGGTATCAGTCGAGTGAACCTTCTGCACCGAGAGGTGAAAAGGTGATAGCAGCTGACCCAAACAGGGAATGAAGCAAATTAAAATTAACGGGAGAAAGAAATTAGTGACAGCGGAGAGAGGGCTGGACGAAGAAAGAGAGGAAAGAGAGAAGGGAGGCAGAACAGTGGGAAGAGAATGGTGTGTGAGGGCAGCAGAAATTGGGTGAGTGATTCATTGCAATGTCTCATTGCTTTAGTATAATTATGATTCCTAATCCATTTCATGTCAGTTTGTTAGTGTCACATCCTGCAACACTGTTCCAGCTGTCAGTCCAAACTGACATTATTGGAGCCATACGTCTGAGGCTGACTTAACTTTAGAAGCTGTCATGCAGGAAGGTGGGCAATCTGTCTGATCTAAATGCACCTCCCGCACCTTGGAAGCAAATCCTTTAATCCGTTCTGTCCCACACATGCCTCAGATCTGCTTGCAAACCCGTACAGGTCACCTCAGCTGCAGCTTCACAAACCCATGACCTTTTCAACCTTTGTAAGCAAAGAGCTTTTGAGGAGACAGCTGATACATTATTTGAGATTTTCCGGAGAGCAACTCCCCGCGTTGCAACCATGGCCTGGAGGATGTTGGGCAAACCCTCGTCCCTGCTCAGTCTAATCTGCACCTCCACCTATCTGCCTTTGCTCCATATGCCAGAAATAACATTGAACAAAACTCAGTCTTCATGGGATGTGGGCATCACTGGCTGGGTCAGCATTTATTGCCCATTCCAAAGTGACCTTGAATGGAGTGGCTTGCTTGGCCATTTCATGGCACTTAAGAGTCAACCATGTTGCTATGGATCTGGAGTCACATGCAGGCCAGACCAGGTAAAGACAACAGAATTCCTTCCCGAAAGGACTTAGTGAACGAGATGTTTTTTTTTTTTTTCGACATTGGTTTCATGGTCGCCATTAGACTTGTAATTCCTGATTTTTTATTGAATTCCAATTTCACCATCTGCCCTGGCAGGATTCGAATTCAGGTCGCCAGAGCATTACCGTGGGTCCCTGGATTACAAGTCCAGCGACAATCCCACTACTCCATCACCACCTTCGCTTTGAAGAACTGCTTCCTCAAACCATCAAACACACACACAGCGACTTCCAGAAACATGTCAGCTGAGATTTCGACTGTTGTATCCACAGTTACGTTCATCTGAACCTTCCGACCAGGTGTAAGTTGGAGGACTTACAGATAGATGTCATCTTCATTGGTGGTTTCAGCCGTGAGATGGGCATAGACCCTTTCAATGGGATTCACATGAGTCACATGTTTGCAGGTCTTGGGACAGAAACAGTTATATATTCAGCCAGATGTATTAACAATTACAACCGCACAAGGTGATAAAAATGGATCCTTTACTGTGTGCGGCTTGGTAGCACAGTGGTCAGCACTGTTGCTTCACAGCTCCAGGGTCCCAGGTTCGATTCCCAGCTTGGGTCACTGTCTGTGCGAGTCCGCACGTTCTCCATGTCTGCGTGGGTTTCCTCCGGGTGCTCCGGTTTCCTCCCACAAGTCCTGATAGACGTGCTCTTAGGTAATTTGGTCATTCTGAATTCTCCCTCCGTGTACCCGAACAGGCGCTGTGGTGTGGTGACTAGGGGCTTTACACAGTAACTTCATTGCCGTGCTAATGTAAGCCTACTTGTGACAATAAAGATTGTTATTATTATTATTTCTTTCCAGCAGACTCCCTCGGCTGGTACATGTGTGTATGGTAGTCTCAAGTGGGAAAAAATGCACCAAAGTGCTATTCAGGAGGGAGTTCCAAGATTTTGACCTAGTGACAGTGAAGGAACGGCAATCTATTCCCAAGTCCCAATGGTGGGATGGTGAGTAGCTTGGAGGAAAATTTCCACATGTTGGGGCTCCCATGTGTCTGCTGCTCCTGTCTTTCTAGACAGTAGAGGTCGGCCGTTTGGAAGGTGCTGCCTAAGGAGCCTTTGTGAGTTCCTGCTGTGCACTTTGTAGATGGTACACACGGCTGATAATGTGCATTGGTGGTGGAGGGATTGAATGTTTGGGAATGGGGTACCAATCAAGTGGACTGCTTCGTCCTAGATGGTATCCAGCTTCTTGAATGTTGCTGGAACTGCACTCATCCAAGTGTAAAGTATATTCCATTACACTCCTGACTCATGCCTTGTCGATGATGGAGAAACTTTGGGGGGTGAGGACGTGAGTTACCCGCCGCAGGGTTTCTAGCCTCTGATCTGCCCTGATAGTCACAGCATTAACATGACTAGTCCAGTTCAGTTTCTATCAATACTAACCCCGCAGGATGTTGACAGTGGGGGATTCAGCGATGCTATTGAATGTCAAGGGTGATGGTTAGAAACTCTCTTGTTATGACTTCCGGGTGCGGCGATGACCAGCTGAGTCGCACGTTTCGGCAGCTCCCTGTGAAACGGACTTTTGGGCTCTTGATAGGAGCCCCAACGGCAATTTTGACGGCTAAAAACACTGTGCGGTAAACCAGAAGGGAATCCCCCCTGGATACGGATGGAAAAAGGAGGAGAGAGTGGCCAGATTGCAGTGGATCCTTTAGAACAGCGGCAAGGAAGGCAAGCAAAAACCAAGATGGCGTCGGAAGGTGGCAGTTTAACATGGGGCCCTGAACAACAAGAGTTCTTGAAATGCTGTGTGGAAGAGATCAAAAAGGAAATGAGGAAAGAGCTGTTGGCCCCGATACTACAGGCGATCGAAGGGCTAAAGGAGGAACAAAAGACCCAGGAGCGGGAGCTTCGGGTCGTGAAGGCAAAGGCAGCCGAGAATGAGGACGATATACAGGGCCTGGTGGTGAAGACGGAGACGCAGGAGGCACATCAGAAACGATGTGTGGAAAGGTTGGAGGCACTGGAAAACAACGCAAGGAGGAACAACCTGAGGATTCTTGGTCTTCCTGAAGGTGTGGAGGGAGCGGACGTCGGGGCATATGTGAGCACGATGCTGCACTCGTTAATGGGAGCGGAGGCCCCGGCGGGTCCGTTGGAGGTGGAGGGAGCATACCGAGTGATGGCGCGAGGACCGAGAGCAGGAGAAATTCCCAGAGCCATAGTGGTGAGATTCCTCCGTTTTAAGGATAGAGAAATGGTCCTTAGATGGGCGAAGAAAACTCGGAGCAGTAAATGGGAGAACGCGGTGATCCGCGTTTATCAAGACTGGAGTGCGGAGGTGGCGAGAAGGAGGGCGAGCTTTAATCGGGCCAAGGCGGTGCTTCATAAAAAGAAGGTAAAATTTGGAATGCTGCAACCGGCAAGACTGTGGGTCACATATCGAGGGAGGCACCACTACTTTGAGACGGCGGATGAAGCGTGGACTTTTATTGTGGAAGAAAAACTGGAATGAGCGGGTTATTAAAAAGAACGTTCGAACAAAGTGGTGGGGCGAATGTGGGGGGCAAAGAGGGGTTTTATGTACTAATCCTGCGATGTGGTAACTTTTCTCTCTCCCACAGATGGTGATGGGGGGAGGAGGGGAGGTGGAGGAGATGGGGCGTTGGCCATTGGGGGCGGGGCCAAGGGAGAAGCGCGGGCTTGGTTCCCGCGCTATGATAATCATGGCGGGAATAGAGAAGCAGGAAGGAGGGGGCGTCGCACGGTGCGAGCCGAGGTCACGGGGGGAAGCCGAGGTCAGCCAGAGTTTGCTGACTTCTGGGAGCAACATGGGGGGAGTAATTACGCTAGCGGGGGATCTAGCGGGGGGGGTGGGAGGGGGGAATTACTGGGTTGCTGCTGCTGGGGAGAGGGGGGAGCTGGTATGGGAGAGGATGGGCGGGGGGGCACCGCCTGGGGGAGATACAGCTGCGTGGGAACCGGGTGAGGAGCTGGAAAAAGGTGATGGCTAATCGACAGGGGGGGGGGGTAGGAAGCCCCCCAACTCGGCTGATCACGTGGAACGTGAGAGGGCTGAACGGGCCGATAAAGGGGGCACGGGTACTCGCACACCTTAAGAAACTTAAGGCGGTTTCCGGGTGCGGCGATGACCAGCTGAGTCGCACGTTTCGGCAGCTCCCTGTGAAACGGACTTTTGGGCTCTTGATAGGAGCCCCAACGGCAATTTTGACGGCTAAAAACACTGTGCGGTAAACCAGAAGGGAATCCCCCCTGGATACGGATGGAAAAAGGAGGAGAGAGTGGCCGGATTGCAGTGGATCCTTTAGAACAGCGGCAAGGAAGGCAAGCAAAAACCAAGATGGCGTCGGAAGGTGGCAGTTTAACATGGGGCCCTGAACAACAAGAGTTCTTGAAATGCTGTGTGGAAGAGATCAAAAAGGAAATGAAGAAAGAGCTGTTGGCCCCGATACTACAGGCGATCGAAGGGCTAAAGGAGGAACAAAAGACCCAGGAGCGGGAGCTTCGAGTCGTGAAGGCAAAGGCAGCCGAGAATGAGGACGATATACAGGGCCTGGTGGTGAAGACGGAGACGCAGGAGGCACATCAGAAACGATGTGTGGAAAGGTTGGAGGCACTGGAAAACAACGCAAGGAGGAACAACCTGAGGATTCTTGGTCTCCCTGAAGGTGTGGAGGGAGCGGACGTCGGGGCATATGTGAGCACGATGCTGCACTCGTTAATGGGAGCGGAGGCCCCGGCGGGTCCGTTGGAGGTGGAGGGAGCATACCGAGTGATGGCGCGAGGACCGAGAGCAGGAGAAATTCCCAGAGCCATAGTGGTGAGATTCCTCCGTTTTCAGGATAGAGAAATGGTCCTTAGATGGGCGAAGAAAACTCGGAGCAGTAAATGGGAGAACGCGGTGATCCGCGTTTATCAAGACTGGAGTGCGGAGGTGGCGAGAAGGAGGGCGAGCTTTAATCGGGCCAAGGCGGTGCTTCATAAAAAGAAGATAAAATTTGGCATGCTGCAACCGGCAAGACTGTGGGTCACATATCGAGGGAGGCACCACTACTTTGAGACGGCGGATGAAGCGTGGACTTTTATTGTGGAAGAAAAACTGGAATGAGCGGGTTATTAAAAAGAACGTTCGAACAAAGTGGTGGGGCGAATGTGGGGGGCAAAGAGGGGTTTTATGTACTAATCCTGCGATGTGGTAACTTTTCTCTCTCCCACAGGTGGTGATGGGGGGAGGAGGGGAGGTGGAGGAGATGGGGCGTTGGCCATTGGGGGCGGGGCCAAGGGAGAAGCGCGGGCTTGGTTCCCGCGCTATGATAATCATGGCGGGAATAGAGAAGCAGGAAGGAGGGGGCGTCGCACGGTGCGAGCCGAGGTCACGGGGGGAAGCCGAGGTCAGCCAGAGTTTGCTGACTTCTGGGAGCAACATGGGGGGAGTAATTACGCTAGCGGGGGATCTAGCGGGGGGGGTGGGAGGGGGGAATTACTGGGTTGCTGCTGCTGGGGAGAGGGGGGAGCTGGTATGGGAGAGGATGGGCGGGGGGGCACCGCCTGGGGGAGATACAGCTGCGTGGGAACCGGGTGAGAAGCTGGAAAAAGTTGATGGCTAATCGACAAGGGGGGGGGTAGGAAGCCCCCCAACTCGGCTGATCACGTGGAACGTGAGAGGGCTGAACGGGCCGATAAAGAGGGCACGGGTACTCGCACACCTTAAGAAACTTAAGGCAGATGTGGTTATGTTACAGGAAACGCACCTGAAACTGATAGACCAGGTTAGGCTACGCAAAGGATGGGTGGGGCAGGTGTTCCATTCGGGGCGAGATGCGAAAAACAGGGGGGTGGCTATATTAGTGGGGAAGCGGTTAATGTTCGAGGCAAAGACTATAGTGGCGGATAACGGGGGCAGATACGTGATGGTGAGTGGCAAACTACAGGGGGAGACGGTGGTTTTGGTAAACGTATATGCCCCGAACTGGGATGATGCCAATTTTATGAGGCGGATGCTAGGACGCATTCCGGACCTAGAGATGGGAAAGCTGATAATGGGGGGAGATTTTAATACGGTGTTGGAACCAGGGCTGGATAGGTCGAAGTCCAGGACTGGAAGGAGGCCGGCAGCAGCCAAGGTGCTTAAAGATTTTATGGAGCAGATGGGAGGTGTAGACCCGTGGAGATTTAGCAGACCTAGGAGTAAGGAGTTCTCGTTTTTCTCCTATGTCCATAAAGTCTACTCGCGAATAGACTTTTTTGTGCTGGGTAGGGCATTGATCCCGAAGATGAGGGGAACGGAGTATACGGCTATAGCCATTTCGGATCACGCTCCACACTGGGTGGACTTGGAGATAGGGGAGGAAACAGGAGGGCGCCCACCCTGGAGAATGGACATGGGACTAATGGCAGATGAGGGGGTGTGTCTAAGGGTGAGGGGGTGCATTGAAAAGTACTTGGAACTCAATGATAATGGGGAGGTCCAGGTGGGAGTGGTCTGGGAGGCGTTGAAGGCGGTGGTTAGAGGGGAGCTGATATCAATAAGGGCACATAAAGGGAAGCAGGAGGGTAAGGAACGGGAGCGGTTGCTGCAAGAACTTTTGAGGGTGGACAGACAATATGCGGAAGCACCGGAGGAGGGACTGTACAGGGAAAGGCAAAGGCTACATGTAGAATTTGACTTGCTGACTACAGGCACTGCAGAGGCACAATGGAGGAAGGCACAGGGTGTACAGTACGAATATGGGGAGAAGGCGAGCTGGTTGCTGGCACACCAATTGAGGAAAAGGGGAGCAGCGAGGGAAATAGGGGGAGTGAGGGATGAGGAAGGAGAGATGGAGCGGGGAGCGGAGAGAGTGAATGGAGTGTTCAAGACATTTTATAAAGAATTATATGAAGCTCAACCCCCGGAAGGGAGGGAGAGAATGATGGGCTTCTTGGATCGGCTGGAATTTCACAAGGTGGAAGAGCAGGAAAGGGTGGGACTGGGAGCACAGATCGAGGTAGAAGAAGTGGTGAAAGGAATTAGGAGCATGCAGGCGGGAAAGGCCCCGGGACCGGATGGATTCCCAGTCGAATTCTATAGAAAATATGTGGACTTGCTCGCCCCGGTACTGACGAGGACCTTTAATGAGGCAAAGGAAAGGGGACAACTGCCCCCGACTATGTCGGTTAGGGGTAATGATGATGGCCCCACCAGAGGGAGAAACGGAGATAGTAGTGGCGATGGATGCCGAGAAAGCATTTGATAGAGTGGAGTGGGATTATTTGTGGGAGGTGTTGAGGAGATTTGGTTTTGGAGAGGGGTATGTTAGATGGATGCAGCTGTTGTATAGGGCCCCAGTGGCGAGCGTGGTCACGAATGGACGGGGATCTGCATATTTTCGGCTCCATAGAGGGACGAGGCAGGGATGTCCTCTGTCCCCGTTATTGTTTGCACTGGCGATTGAGCCCCTGGCGATAGCGTTGAGGGGTTCCAAGAAGTGGAGGGGAGTACTTAGGGGAGGAGAAGAGCACCGGGTATCTTTGTATGCGGACGATTTGCTACTATACGTGGTGGACCCGGCGGAGGGGATGCCAGAAATAATGCGGATACTTGGGGAGTTTGGGGATTTTTCAGGGTATAAATTGAACATGGGGAAAAGTGAGTTGTTTGTGGTGCATCCAGGGGAGCAGAGTAGAGAAATAGAGGACCTACCGTTGAGGAAGGTAACAAGGGACTTTCGTTACCTGGGGATCCAGATAGCTAAGAATTGGGGCACATTGCATAGGTTAAATTTAACGCGGTTGGTGGAACAGATGGAGGAGGATTTCAAGAGATGGGACATGGTATCCCTGTCACTGGCAGGGAGGGTGCAGGCGGTTAAGATGGTGGTCCTCCCGAGATTCCTCTTTGTGTTTCAGTGCCTCCCGGTGGTGATCACGAAGGCTTTTTTTAAAAGAATTGAAAAGAGCATCATGGGTCTTGTGTGGGCCGGGAAGACCCCGAGAGTGAGGAAGGGATTCTTACAGCGTAGCAGGGATAGGGGGGGGGCTGGCACTACCGAGCCTAAGTGAGTATTATTGGGCCGCTAATATTTCAATGGTGAGTAAGTGGATGGGAGAGGAGGAGGGAGCGGCGTGGAAGAGATTAGAGAGGGCGTCCTGTAGGGGGACTAGCCTACAGGCTATGGTGACAGCCCCATTGCCGTTCTCACCGAGGAACTACACCACAAGCCCGGTGGTGGTGGCTACACTGAAGATTTGGGGACAGTGGAGACGGCATAGGGGAAAGACTGGAGCCTTGGGAGGGTCCCCGATAAGAAACAACCATAGGTTTGCCCCGGGGGGACTGGATGGGGGATATGGAATGTGGCAAAGAGCAGGAATAACGCAACTGAAAGATCTGTTTGTGGATGGGAAGTTCGCGAGTCTGGGAGCGCTGACCGAGAAATATGGGTTGCCCCAAGGGAATGCATTCAGGTATATGCAACTGAGGGCTTTTGCGAGGCAGCAGGTGAGGGAATTCCCGCAGCTCCCGACACAAGAGGTGCAGGACAGAGTGATCTCAAAGACATGGGTGGGGGATGGTAAGGTGTCAGATATATATAGGGAAATGAGGGACGAAGGGGAGACTATGGTAGATGAACTAAAAGGGAAATGGGAAGAAGAGCTGGGGGAGGAGATCGAGGAGGGGCTGTGGGCAGATGCCCTAAGCAGGGTAAACTCGTCGTCCTCGTGTGCCAGGCTAAGCCTGATTCAGTTTAAGGTATTACACAGGGCACATATGACTGGAGCACGGCTCAGTAAATTTTTGGGGGTGGAGGATAGGTGTGCGAGGTGCTCGAGAAGCCCAGCGAATCATACCCATATGTTTTGGTCATGCCCGGCACTACAGGGGTTTTGGATGGGGGTGACAAAGGTGCTTTCAAAAGTAGTAGGAGTCCGGGTCGAACCAAGCTGGGGTTTGGCTATATTTGGGGTTGCACAAGAGCCGGGAGTGCAGGAGGCGAGAGAGGCCGATGTTTTGGCCTTTGCGTCCCTAGTAGCCCGGCGCAGGATATTGCTAATGTGGAAAGAAGCCAAGCCCCCGGGGGTGGAGACCTGGATAAATGACATGGCGGGGTTTATAAAGCTAGAGCGGATTAAGTTCGTTCTAAGGGGGTCGGCTCAAGGGTTCACCAGGCGGTGGCAACCGTTCGTCGAATACCTCGCAGAAAGATAGACGGAATGGGAAAAAGAAGGCAGCAGCAGCAGCCCAGGATCGGGGGGGGGGGGGGGGGGGGGGGGGGGGGGGGGGGCGGAGGGGTGGGGGGGGGGGAGGAGGAACCAGAAGGACTCTCAGGGTTGTTAATATATACTGTATAGTATGTATAGGTCGTTGCTACAGATAATTATATATTGGACTGTTAAATTATGTTTGCAGAGTGTTACTTGTGACAAGGCAGTTGCCAATTAGGGCTAGTTTTCATTTTTGTTATTTATTATTTATTCATTTTTTGTTTATAAAATAGGTCATTGTTATTTGTGCTGTTATAATATTGTGTAAAGGATGCACAATGTACTGTGTTGGTTGACCAAAAATTTTCAATAAAATATTTAATAAAAGAAAAAAAGAAACTCTCTTGTTGGAGATGGCCATTGCCTGGCACTTGTGTTGCTCAAATGTCACTTCTCACTTGCCCAAGCCGGGATATTGTCCAGGTCTTGCTGCATTTGGGTATGGACTGTTTCATTGTCTGAGGAGTCGCGAACACAAGTGCTGGACATCCGCAAACATCCCCACTTCTGACCTTATGATGGTAGGAAGGTTTGATGGCAGCACGGCAGCACAGTGGTCAGCACTGTTGCTTCACAGCTCCAGGGTCTCAGGTTCGATTCCCGGTTTGGGTCACTGTCTGTGCGAGTCTGCACGTTCTCCCCGTGTCTGCGTGGGTTTCCTCCGGGTGCTCCGGTTTCCTCCCACAAGTCCCGAAAGACGTGCTTTTAGGTAACTTGGACATTCTGAATTCTCCCTCTGTGTACCTGAACAGGCGGCGGAATGTGGCAACTAGGGGCTTTTCACAGTAACCTCATTACAGTGTTAAATTAAGCCTACTTGTGACAATAAAGATTATTTAAATTAAATTAAAAAGCTGAAGATGGTTGGGCCTAAGAGACTAGCCTGAAGAAATCCTGTGGTGATGTCATGGAAATGAGATGATTCACCTCGAACAGCCGCAACCATCGTCCTTTGCGCCAGGTATGACTCCAAACAGTTGAGATTCTTCCTACTGTTTCCCACTGACTCCAGTTTAGCTAGGGCTCCTTGATGCCACATTCGGTCAAATGCTGCCTTGAAGTGAAGAGCAGTCACTCTCACCTCTGGAGCTCAGCTCTTTCGTCCATGTTTGAGGTCAAGAGATGAGTGACCCTGGCAGAGCCCAAACTGAGCGTCCGTGAGCAGGTTATTGCTGAGTAAGTGCCGCTTGACAGCACTGTTTTTTTTAAAAGAACATTTGATATTGTAACAACAACAAAATAAACAATGTACATGAAACTATAAACATATTGCAAAAGCCGTCCCCCTCCCTTACAGGTCCCACCTTTATTAACCCCCTACTCTAAGCTAAACTAACCCCTTCTGCTGATGATCAAGTTTCCACGAAGAAGTCGACGAACGGTTGCCACCTCCGGGCGAACCCTAACAGTGACCCTCTCAAGGCAAACTTGATTTTCTCCAAATAGAGAAAGCTAGCCATGTCCGATAGCCAGGCCTCCGACTTCAGGGGCTTTGAGCCCCTCCAAGCTAATAGTATCCGTCTCCAGGCTACCAGGGAAGCGAAGGCCAGAATGCCTGCCTCTTTCTCCTCCTGGATTCCCGGGTCTTCCGACACCCCGAAAATCGCCACCTCTGGACCTAGCGCCACCTTGTTTTTAACACCGTGGACATGACATCTGGAAACCCCTGCCAAAATCCCCTAAGCTTCGGACATGCCCAGAACATGTAGACATGATTCGCTGGCCTCCCGCACATTTTGCACCTGTCCTCCACCCCAAAGAATCTGCTCATCCGGGCCACTGTCATGTGAGCCCGATGAACGATCTTAAATTGTATCAGGTTCAGCCTGGCACATGTTGCGGACGCGTTGACTCTACTCAACATGTCTGCCCATAGACCATCCTCTATCTCACCTCCCAGCTCCTCCTCCCACTTGCGCTTTCGCTCCTCGGTCTGCGTCTCGTCTGACCCCATGAGTTCCTTGTAAATGTCAGAGACGCTCCCTTCTCCTATCCTACATCTGGAAACTACCCTGTCCGGAATCCCCTTTAGCGGTAGGAGCGGGAAGGTTGACATCTGTTTACGAAGGAAGTCCCGCATCTGCAGTTACCTGAATTTGTTTCCTCTCGCCAACCCAAATTTCCTCTCGCCAACCCAAACTTCTCCTCCAGCGCCTTCATACTCGGAAAGCTCCCCTCTATGAACATATCCCCCAACCTCTCAATATCCGGAAACCCCCATCCATACTTCCCGTGGTAAGCCGGTGATTATTACAGATTGGGGACCAGACCGATGCTCCCTCTGCTCCCACATGTCTCCTCCATTGCCCCCAGACTCTCAGGGCCGCCACCACCACTGGACTAGTGGAGTACCATGCTGGAGGGAACAACAGAGGCACAGTTACCAACGCCCCCAGACTGGTGCCCTTGCATGAAGCCGCCTCCACACGCTCCCATACCGACCCTCCCCCCACCACCCACTTCCAGATCATGGCGATATTCGTTGCCCAGTAATAGTTACTAAAATTTGGCAGCGCCAGCCCGCCCTCTCCCCGACTCCGCTCAAGCATTACCTTCCTTACTCGCGGGGTCTTGCCCGCCCAAACAAAGCCAGTGATCAATTTGTTGACCCGTTTAAAAAAGGACCGTGGAATAAAGATGGGGAGACACTGAAATACAAACAGGAATCTCGGGAGAACCGTCATCTTCACCGTCTGCACCCTCCCAGCCAGTGACAACGGAAGCGCGAAAATGGTTCTTCATTTGGTCTACTAGCCTCGCTAGATTTAATTTATGCAGCCGGTCCCATTCCCGCGCCACTTGAGTGCCTAGGTACCTAAAGCTTCCCCCCTACTAATCTAAATTGCAGCTCCCCCAATCCTCTCCTGTCCCCTCGCCTGGACCGCAAACATCTCACTTTTCCCCATAATTAGCTTATACCCCGAAAAACGGCCAAATTCCCCTAGAATCCTCATGATTTCTTCCATCCCCTCTATTGGGTCCGATACATACAGAAGCAGGTCGTCTGCATAGAGCGAGATTCTGTGCTCCACCCCCCCCCCCCCCCCCCCCCCCCCCCCACCCACCCCCCCACCCGACCAGCCCCTTCCAGCCCCTTGAGGCTCTCAGAGCAATTGCCAACGGCTCTACAGCCAGCGCAAACAACAGTGGGGAGAGGAGGCATCCCTGTCTTGTCCCCCGGTGCAGTCTAAAATAGTCCAATGTTGTCCTATTCGTCCGCACGCTTGCCACAGGAGCCTGATACAGCAACCTGACCCAGCCAATAAAGCCCCGCCCAAATCCGAACTGTCCCAGTACCTCCCACAGATAATCCCATTCTACCTGATCAAAAGCCTTTTCTGCATCCATTGCGATCACTACCTCCACCTCCCTACCTTCCGGGGGCATCGTGATCACGTTTAACAACCTTCTTATATTGGCCACCAACTGCCACCCTTAACAAACCCCGTCTGGTCCTCCCCAATAACGTCCGGGAAAACAATCCTCAATCTGGAGGACAATGTTTTGGCCGAGCAATTTGGCATCCACATTCAACAGGGATATCGCCTGTTGGACCCACACAGCTCTGGGTTCTTGTCCCGCTTCAGAATCAGCGAAATCGTGGGCTGTGACATCGTCGGGGGCAGCACCCCTCTTTCCCTTGCCTCATGAACATCCTCATCAACACCGGCCCCAATTTCCCAAAGAACTTTTTATAAAACTCCACTGGGTAACCCGTCCGGGTCCGGGGCCTTACCCGCTTGGCATGGCCTTCCAGACCCTCCACTATCTATTCCAACCCGATCGGGGGCCCCCAGCCCCTTCTACCAGCTCCCCGTCCACCTTTGGAATTCAGCCCCGTCAAGAAGTGCCTCATTCCCCTCCGGCCCCGTAGGGGTTCCGACCTATACAGCCTACTGAGAAATCCCTAAACGTCTTATTCACCCCTGCTGAATCCCAACCAGGTTCCCATCTCCGCCCTTTACTCTCCTTATCTCCCTGGCTGCCTCCCTCTTTCTAAGCTGCTGTGCAAGCATTCTGCTGGCCTTCTCTCCGTGCTCATAGATTGCCGTTCTCAGCTGCTCCACCGCCCTCCCTGTGGTTAACAAGCCGAACTCCGCCTGTAGCCTCCGCCGTACCCTTAAAAGCCCTGCCTCTGGGGTCTCCCCATACCTCCTACGATCTGTAATTTCTCCTTAACCAGCCGGTCCGTCTCTGCCGTGTCCACCTTCTCCCTACGGGCCCGTATCGAGATCAGTTCCCCTCTGACCTTCAGTGCTCCCGAAATCATTGCTGCTGAAATTTCCCCCGTGTCGTTGACCTGCAGGTAGTTCTGAATACATTTCCTCAGCCGCTCGCACACCCCTTCGTCAGCCAAAAGTCCCACATTAACCTCCAGTGCGGGCGCTGGTTACTGTCTTTACTAACCTGCAGGTCAACCCAGTGCGGAGCATGGTCTGAGATTGTGATCGCCGAGTACCCCGTGTCCACCACCCCTGCCAGCAAGACCCTGCTCTAAATAAAGAAATCAATCCGGGAGTACACTTTATGCACGTGTGAGTAGAAGGAGAACTCCTTCACCCTCGGATGCCCAAATCTCCATGGATCCACCCCCCCCCATCTGCTCCATGAACCCTTTTAGTTCCTTTGCCATTGCTGGCACCCTGCCCGTTTTTGAGCTTGACCGGTCCAAGCCAGAGTCAATAACTGTGTTGAAGTCCCCTCCCATGACCAACCTGTGCGAGTCCAGGTCCGGTATCTTCCCCAGCATCCTCTTTATAAACTCCACATCATCCCAATTTGCCGCATACACATTTACTAATACCACCTGCACCCCTCCCTCCAGTTTCCAACTGACCATAATGTGCCGACCTCCCACATCCGAGACTATTCTACCCGCCTCAAACACCACCCGCTTGTTGATCAGGATCGCGACCCCTCTGGTCTTTGAGTCTAGTGCCGAGTGAAAGACCTGACTGACCCAGCCTTTCCTCAATCTAATCTCGTCAATTACTCTAAGGTGCATCTCCTGCAACATTACCACGTCCGCCTTCAGTCCCATAAGATGCGCGAACACAAGTGCCCTCTTGACCGGCCCATTTAACCCTCAAACATCCCAGGTGATCAGCATAGTTGGTGGGGCTCATTCCACCCGCCCTTCGCCGATCAGCCATCCCCTTTTTGGGCCTGCCTCCAGCCCTTGCTCCGCGCCTCCACCGGCCCTCCCCAGGGAGCCTACACCCACAACCTCCTCTCTGTCCCTTAGCCCAAGTCCCTCCCTCATCAGCAGAACATTTACCCCCCTCCCCCCCCCCAGCATCACCACAATAAAACTCAACCCCTTTGATAAACCAAACATATGCATACCCCCCACTGCGCTTCCGTGAGCTTGCCTGCCCAGCCAGCTTGGTGGCCCCCATCACTGGCGCCAGATAGTCTCCCACCTATTGTTCCCTCCACACCCTCTCCCCCGCTCATACAAACATACTCCAACATCAAACAATCCCCGCACAATTGCCCGACAGAAAAACACCAATATCTAAACAAGCACACCTCCATCCCCCAACTGTGCAAATGAAAACTAAACTCACTCAGCTCTACCGCTGGTCCCAAATCAATGCAAAAGGCATTACAAACAGCTTCCACAAAACGAAAAACGTGAAACTTTTTTTCCAGAAAAAAAACATGAACGCTGCAGCAAAGTTGTCAGTCCACCACCAGTCCTTTCCTTTTCGCGAAGTCCAGCGCGTCCTCAGGCGACTCGAAATAAAAGTGCTGTTCCTCGTGTGTGACCCAGAGATGGATGGGATACAACAGTCCGAACTTCACCTTTTTCTTAAAAGGATCGACTTAATCTGGTTGAAGCTTGCTCTTCCCCTGGCCACCTCTACACTCAGGTCTCGGTAAACCCGCAGGATACTGTTGTCCCACTTACAGCTCCGTGTCTGCTTGGCCCACTGTAGAATGCGCTCCTTATCCAAGTACCTGAGCAATCTCACCACCATTGCCCTTGGGGGGGTCTCCCATTCACGGCTTCCTCGCGAGTGCTCTATGAGCCCTGTCCACCTCCAAGGGCCGGGAGAATGAAATGAAATGAAAATGATGCATTTTCATTTCACCTCCAAGGGTCGAGAGAATGCCCCATCCCCCAGCAGCTTCTCAATATCTGCGATGTATGCCCCAGCACCCGCTCCTTCGTTCCCCTCCGGGAGCCCAACAATTCTCAAGTTCTGCCGGCGGGGCCTATTCGCTAGGTCCTCCACCTTCTCCAGGAGCTTCTTCTGCTGGTCTCTCAGCATCCCCGCCTCCAATTCCACCACAGTTTGATGTTCCTCCTGCTCAGCCAGCGCCTTCTCCACCTTCTGGATCGCCCGATCTTGGGCGTCCAATCTAAGCTCCAGCCGCTCAACCGACTCTTTTATCGGGTCCAGGCAGTCCCGTTTCTGCTTAGCAAAGCCTTCCTGAATAACTTGCATCAGCTGCTCCATTGACCGCTGGGTCGACAAACCAGAGATCCGGTCCTCCGCCATGCTGTCTCCCGCTGCAGCTTCAGCCCAAGCCTTCTCTGTCTTTCTGTTTCTGCCATTACGAGCACTTCTAGTCCTTCTCTCCATGCACCGATGTGGGAATTCAGTACGCAATTGCCTCTGGTTTTCAATTCAAGTCCGGTAGAAAATCGGGGGAAATGGTCCAAAAGTCCGACCAGAGCGAGAGCCACCAAATGAGCGACTTACTCCTTCATAGCCGCCACCGGAAGTGCTTGATAGCACTGTTGATGACTCCTTCCATCACTTTACTGATGATTGACAGTAGTCTGATGGAGCGGTAATTGGCTGGGGGTTGGATTTGTCCTGTTTCTTGTGTACGGGACATACTGGGCAATTTACCACATTGCCGGGTAGGTGCCAGTGATGTAGCTGTACTGGAACAGCTTGGCTGGGGGTGCAGCAAGTTCTGGAGCACAAGTCTTCAGTACTATTACCGGGATATTGTCAGGGCCCATAGCCTTTGCAGTGTCCAGTGCCTTCAGCCTTTTCTCGATATCCCATGGAATGAATTGACTTGGCTGAAGACTGACATCTGTGATGCTGGGACCTTCAGAAGAAACCGCGACGGATCATCCACTCGGCACTTCTGGATGAAGACAGCTGCAAATGTTTCAGCCGTATCAATGGATGTGCTGGGCTCCTCCATTATTGAAGATGGGGATATTTGTGGCGCCTCCAGTGAGTTGCTGAATTGTCCACCACCATTCACAACTGGATGTAGCAGGACGACAAAGCTTAGATCTGATACGTTGAATGTGGAATTGCTTAGCTCTGTTTATTACTTTCTGCTTATGCTGTTTGGCTCACAAGTAGTCCTGTGTTGTAGCTTCACCAGGTTGACACCTCAGTTTTAGGTTTCCTGTTGCTCCTGGCATGCCCTCCTGAACTCTTCATTGAACCAGGGTTGATCCCCTGGTTTGGTGGTAATGGTGGAGTGGGGGATATGCCGGGCTATGAGGTTACAGATTGTGGTTGGACACAATTCTGTTGCTGCTGATGGCTCACAGCGTCTCATGGATGCCCCCGTCTTGAGTTGCTAGATCTGTTCGAGGTCTATTGCATTTAGCACGGTGGTAGTGCCACACAACATGATGGAGGATCTCTCAGTCCAGCAGCTATGTTATGTCCAAATGATGACCACTGCATGGGCACTCTAGCTAATTGAGAATCCAATTGATAAGTTAAAAACTGAGCTGTTGCAATCTCAAGATTCATAGGGTGGAATTTTACGACCCCCCCCCCCCCCCCCCCCCCCCCCCCCCGCCACCCCGACACCCTCTCCCACCAGCGGGATTTTCCAGACCTGTAACGGCTCGCAGGATTTTCCAGCGTTGGCCTCCCCCCCCCCCCCCCGCCCAATTCGGCCCCACTCCGCCACAATGAAGCCATAAAACTCACCCCGATGATGGACAACGTGTGCGTGTGAAAGTTAACCTAGCTGTGCTTGGGAATACGGGGTGCCGAGGAGTGTATGAGCGAATAGTTGATCATCCGGAGTACTTTATTTCCTTGCTGACCGAACGGTGAGAGATGTTTGTTCAGTAAATATAGCCCTATGGAGTACATTTACCTCCATTGTGAGCCAGGCATTGACGCCTTCTTTCGAACAGCACTGGCCTGGATGCCAGTCAATGGGTCGTATTGAACCTCCTTAGCTTCCAACACAGCTGAGGGTCAATCTAGGGGTCTTCCTGTTCCACAGCCAGCACCAGTTCCAACCTCGCCAGAACCTGTACCAGCAACACAGGTTCATTCTCAAAGGCTGTCTCACTCCTTGGCAGCCATCCAAGGCTAGTAACCTGATCTCAGGGGAAAATCTTTGCCTTTAGCAGCAAATCAGGTTCCAACAGCCCAACTGCTGTGAGATTTTTTCTTTAATGTCGACATTTATCATTGAATGAACCCTTATTCCAGACAACCTGTGTTTTAATTGACCGGGGAAAGGCCGCGAGTCCTTACGCAACAATCCGGTATTCTCTGTGCCTCCTCACCCTGTCGAAACAAGACGCCTCGGCAGCGCCTGGGACTCATTCTTTCCCGGAATCTTGAAACTGTGGAAATCCTCGACCCTTTCCCACCATCTGGTTGGTGTGGAGATTAAAAGAAACCCCCTAAAAGCATAAACGCAGGATGAAGAGTGGGAGGGAGGACGCTCTGCGCCAATTCTTCAGTATATCCTAAGGCCCCCCCCCAGTTTGATTGGCCCACTGGAGCTGTGAAGCAACAGTGCTTAACCACTGTGCTACCGTGCCCTCCCCACCAGTGTCATGTAGTTTAGAATTTCAATGGGGGAGAGGGGTGGCTTAGTTATCACGGACCACCCCTCTCCCCCATCGAAATTCTAAACTATATAACACTGGTGGGGAGGGCACGGTAGCACAGTGGTTAGCACTGTTGCTTCACAGCTCCACCTTCCCAGGTTCGATTCCCAGCTGGGTCACTGTCTGTGTGGAGTCTGCACGTTCTCCCCGTGTCTGCGTGGGTTTCCTCCGGGTGCTCCGGTTTCCTCCCACAGACCAAAGATGTGCGGGTTAGGTGGATTGGCCATGCTAAATTACCCTTAGTGCACAAAAAAAAAGGTTACGCGTGATTACTGGGTTATGGGGATAGGGTGGAGGTGTGGGCTTAAGTAGGGTGCCCTTTCCAAGAGCCAGTGCAGACTTGATGGGCCCAATGGCCTCCTTCTGCACTGTATATTCTATGACTATCTCTGATTGAAGGGCAACATTGTGATCACACTGCTAGTCTAGTACCAGATCCAGAGACATGGGGCGGGATTCTCTAAAAATGGGGATATGTCCCCACGCCAGCGTGAAAACTGGCGCCAACGACTCCGGCGTCAACGGCCCCCGAAAGTGAGGAATTCTCACCTTTCCAGGGGACTAGGTTGCCGCCAGAGTCGTCCCTGCAGCTCCAGCCGGCGGGGAACGGCCCGCGTGATTCCGCACATGCGCAGAACGGCCCGCGTGATTCCGCACAGGCGCAGAACGGCCCGCGTGATTCCGCGCAGGCGCAGAACGGCCCGCGTGATTCCGCACAGGCGCAGAACGGCCCGCGTGATTCCGCGCAGGCGCAGAACGGCTCGCGTGATTCCGCACATGCGCAGAACGGCCCGCGTGATTCCGCACATGCGCAGAACGGCCCGCGTGATTCCGCGCAGGCGCAGAAAGGCCGGCATATTTCCACGCATGCGCGGGGGCTCCCTTCTCCGCGCCGGCCGTGGGCAATATGGTGGAGCCCTACAAGGAACCGACGGGGAGTAAAGTATGCCCCCGCGGAACCAGCCCGCCAGCCGATCGGTAGGCCCCGATTGTGGGCCAGGCCACCGTGGTGCCCTCCCCCCGGGGTCGGATCCCCCCCGCGCCCCCCCCCCTGCAGGACGGCCCCCACACAGTCACCTTCCAGGTCCCGCCGTGTGGGAGATGAGTAACCCACGGCGACGGGACTCGGCCAAACTCGCCGCTCACTCGGCCCATCGGGGCCTGGAGAATCGCCGGGAGGGCCGCTGTCAATGCCCCCCGACCCGCGTGGCGGCGATCCCGCCGGCGCCCATAAAACGCCGCCGGAAAATTGGATAGCCAGCTTCAGGCCGGAGAATCCCGGCCATGAGTTCAAACCCCAGTACAACAGCAGAGGAATTTAAATTCAGTTAATAAGGGGGTGGCAAAGTGGCACAGTGGTTAGCACTGCTGTTTCACAGCACCAGGGTCCCGGGTTCAATTCCGGCCTTGGGTGACTGTGTGGTGTTTGCATGTTTTCCCCGTGTCTGCGTGGGTTTCCTCTGGGTGCGCCGGTTTCCCCCCAGAGCCCAAGGGTGTGCAGGTTAGTTGGGGATATGAGAACAGGGTGGGGCAGGGGACCGAGGTAAGGTGCTCTTTCAGAGGGTTGATGCAGACTCAATGGGCTGAATGGCTTCCTTCTCTGCTGCAGAGATGTTATGGTTCTAATTAAATAAAATCTCAACTTTGACGAGACGAAGGACATCTTAATAATGATGATCGTAAAACTGTTTTGTCATTTAAAAATCCACCTGGTTCACTAATGTCCTTCAGGAAAGTAAATCTTCTGTCCTTACCTGGCCTGGCCAACATGTACTTCTGGAACCACAGCAATGTGGTTGACTCATTTTTTGGAAATATTTTATTCAAATGTTAACATTTTAACACTTAAACATACAAAACACATAATATTTACAAAATAAAACCAATCCAAAACAAAACAAAACCTCAGGTCCCCCTCCCCCCAACTCCCCCAAATAATCCCCCATCCCCGAACATCGCCCTGCTCCCTCGCAGTTTTGCAGCAAACAGCTCCCCAAAATCCAATGCAAACAAACCCCACTCTTGTGAAACTCCTCTCTCATCCCCCTCAGAGCAATTTTCGCCATCTCCAAACACCACCCCATTAGATCCCCCCAGCCACACCGAGGCACAGGGTGGAGAAACTGACCTCCACCCCAACAGGACGCCCCTGATGTGTTGGGTGTTCTGGATCACAAACAGGTCACCAACACTGGAAGTGGTGCAACTCTATTTTATTATAAGGTTAACTATATTAACATACTTGAACTGTGGGTAAATGCAATACCAGCTTTAACTGTTGACCCTTGCCTAGCCCTAACCAGGTGATGCACTCAGCACATGCTGAATGTCTGTGTTGCAGGCTGTGAGCTCTGTGCTCCGAGCTGGCTGCTACTAGAGTGAGCGGGAACTCTCCTGTCCCCTGTCTTTATAGTGCATGTGCTCTCACTGGTGATTGGCTGCGGTTTTGTGTATGCTGATTGGTCCCACTGCATGTCCATCAGTGTGTGTGTGTGTCTGCACCATAATATACTGGTGTATATTATGACAGCCCCTGCGAGCGATCAATGAGGCGAAGGCTAAAACATCTGCTGCCGTACCTGTCCGCAACCGCGTCATGTCCGACACCCCGAATATGGCCCCCAGGGGACTGGGCTCTAAGTCCACATGCAAGATTGCTGACATGGTGCTGAAGGATGACCCCCCAAAACTTCCCCAACTTCGGACAAGACCGGAACATGTGCATGTCATTGTCTCAGCCCCTCCCACACCGCTCACACATATCCTCCACCCCTCAAACAACCTGCTCATCCTCGACTTCGTCAGGTGCGCTCTTTATGAAACCCAGCCTTTCACCCTCCGCAGGAACTCACACCATAGCCCCTCCTCCGACTTGGCCTTAAGCCCCTCCAAAGACGCCCTAACATCCTCCAAAATCCTCCAATAAATCACCCCCCCCCCCATCCCATCACGGACAACACCCGCTCCAGCAACGAGGAGGGTAGTGCCACCGGAAAGGTCGGACAGACATTTTTCCCCAAATCCCGCATCTGCTTGTACCTGAAACCCTCCCCTTGTGTCACCCCAAACTTCATCCCCAACTCCTAGAAGACTCGCCAACCATCCTTCTAGAAACAGATCCTTTATTTCCACCACCCCCTCGCTCTTCCCACCCTCGAAACCTCGCATCCATCCACCCGGGCTCAAACCCATGGTGCTCTCGAATCGGCATCAACTTCAGCCCCGCACCCAACTGAAATTGCTGCCGAATCCGCCTCCATAGTTTCAGCGTGGCCACTACCACCGGAGTCCCCGGTCACCTCCCTGGGGCAAACGGAAACAGCACCATTACCAATGCCTGCAACCCCGACCCCACACAAAAACCTGTCTCCATTTTTACCCACAAAGCCTCTGCCTCCCTACTACAACCCCGCCCCTCCTCAGCGTTCACTGCCCGGTAATAGTATAACAGGTTCAGAAGGGCCAAGCCCCCCCAACTATCGCCATCCCTGGAGCACCGTTCTTCTAATCCGTGCGACCATACCTGCCCACACCAACGACAAAATCAGCCTCGACACCCCCGTAAAAAGCATTTTTGGCAAAAAAGACCGGCAGGCACTGGAACAAGAATAGAAACCACAGCAGAGAGTTAATCTTAACGGCCTGCACCCGGCCTGCCAACGATAGGGGAAGTCTGTCCCATCTCAGCAGATCCCCCTTAACCCTGCCTACCAAACTCGTCAAGTTCAACGTACAGGGCCCAGCCCAGCCCGAGCCATCTGCACTCCCAGATACCTAAAGTGGATTGTTGCCTCCCAAAATGGCAACACCCCAACGCCCGTTCCCGGAGGCGTTACCACAAACATTCACTATTCCCCAAATTTAACTTGCAGCCTGAGAAAGCCCCAAATCTCCTAAGAAGCCCCATTGCATCCCCCACTGACAAGCCCGGATTGGAGATATACAACAGCAGATCGTCAGAATACTGGAACACCCTATGCTCCGCCATCCCTCCCCCACCCCCCCCCCCCCCTCCATTTATCCTCAGCGCAATGGCCAAGGGCTCGATTGCCAGCGTGAACCGAAGTGGGGGGAACATGGGGTACCCCTGTGCAGAGGGAAATACCCTGAATTCATCTCGTTTGTACACACACACGCCATCGAGTTCTTGCACAACAGTTTCACCCAAGCAACAAACAACAGCTGACTAGCGAAATAGATACTTTGGTTCTGTCTTCACAAAGGAAGACACAAATAACATACCGGAAATGTTGGGAACACAGGCTTTCGTGAGAGGGAGGAACTGAAGGAAATCAGTATCAGTAGGGAAATGGTGTTGGGGGAACTGATGGAATTGAAGGCCCATAAATCCCCAGGGCCTGATAACCTACATCCCAGAGTACTTATGGAAGTGACCCTAGAAATCGTGGATGCACTGGTGGTTCACTTCCCAAATTCTATACACCCTGGAATAGTTCCTACAGATTGGAGGGTAGCTAATGTAACTCCATTATTTAAAAAGGGGAATAAAGAGAAAACAGAATTGTAGACCAGTCAGACTGACGTTGGGAGTGGGGAAAATTCTAGAGTCCATTATCAAAGATTCTATAGCAGAGCACTTAGAAAACAGTGACAGGATCAGACAGAGTCCGCACGGATTTATGAAGGGGAAATCATGCTTGACAAATCTACTGGAATTCATGGAGGATGTAACTAGTAGAGTTGATGAGGGGGAGCCAGTGGATGTGGTGTATTTGGACTTTCAGAAGACATTCGACAAAGTCCCAGATAAGAAATTAGCGTGTAAAATTAAAGCGCATGGGATTGCGGGAAGTGTATTGAGATGGATAGAACACTGGTTGGCAGACAGGAAACAAAGAGTAGGAATAAGCAAGTATTTTTCCAATTGCCGGGCAGTGGGGTACATCAGGGCCCCTCTCCTGGCTGGCTGGTGTTGTTTTCCTCAGAGCAGAGAAGGCTGAAGAGGGAACCTGACTGAGGTGTACAAAATAATGAGTGCTGGGACCTCCAGATATTCACAACATACATTAAAGATTTAGGGGAGACAGTGGCATAGTGGTATTCCACTGGGCTAGTAATCCAGACCCCCAGGGTAATGATCTGGGGACCCGAGTTCGAATCCCACCACAGCAGATGGTGAAATCTGAATACAATAAACTATTGTCGATTGTCGTAAAAACCCATCTGGTTCGCTAATGTCCTTCAGGGAAGGAAATCTGCCGTCCTTACCTGGCCTGGCTTACATGTGACTCCAGACCCACAGCAATGTGTTTGACTCTTAACATGCCACTCAGTTACCTTGCCTGCGATGCTTACATCCCAAGAATGAATAAAGATGAGGGAATTAATGTAATATTTCCAAATTTGCAGATGATACAAAGTTGGGTGGGAGGGTGAGCTGTGAGGAGGATGCAGAGATGCTTCAGTGGGATTTGGACAAGCTGAGTGAGAGGGAAAATGAATGGCAGATGCAATGGTTGTGGGGAGATTGTGCGTGGGAACCAGGATTAGAAAGGATAAATAAATTGCACAGAGGATTGGGAGAGACAGATAGCACTAGAGTAAGGAATTAGGTGGGGTCTGACTAAAAGGGAATGCAGTGCATGTCTGTACATGCAGGGTGTGCAGTAAATAAGATGCAAAAAGGCTCATAGCAATGTCATGGTGTGATAATAATAGAGACCTGCCTCAAAGAAAAGCACAAGACCAGATAGTAAATATTCCTGGATACAATATGTTCAGGAAAGGTAATAATAATAATAAAAGTCTTTATTGTCACAAGTAGGCTTACATTAACACTGCAATGAAGTTACTGTGAAAAAACCCTCGTCGCCTCATTCCGGCGCCTGTTTGGGTACACAGAGGGAGAATTCAGAATGTCCAAATGACCTAACAGCACGTCTTTCGGGACTTGTGGGAGGAAACCAGAGCACTCAGAGGAAACCCACGCAGACACGGGGAGAACGTGCAGACTGCGCACAGGCAGTGACCCAAGCCAGGAATCAATCCTGGGACCCTGGTGCTGGGACGCCACTGTGCTTCCGTGCTGCCCAGGTGGGGAAGGAAAGAAAGGAAGAGAGTTGGCTGTATTGATTAAGAAGAATGGTAATATGGTGGAGGGGCTCAAGGACAGAATCTATTTGATTAGAGCAAAGAAATAATAGAGGTACTATTACACCACCGGTGTATTTTATAGACCACCAACTAGTGGGAAAGACATAGAGGAACAGATTTGCAGAGAAATTGCCAAGAGAAGTAAGACATGGAGGGTGGTCATAATGGAGAACTTTAATTATCCCATTGCAGGCTGGGGTTCTAATAGTGCAAAGAGCAGGAAGTGGTTCTAGAGAATAATCAGGGGAATTTTCTACATCGGCATTTCTCTCAACCAACAAGGCAAAATGCAAAGTTGGCTTCTGGGGAATGAGGTGAGTCAAATGTATCAAGTGTTTGCACTGGAGAGGGTGCAGAGGAGATTCGCCAGAATGTTGCCTGGGCTGGAGTGTTTCAGCTGTGAACAGAGGCTGGATTGACTGGGGTTGTTTTCCTTTGAGTCGAGGAGGCTGAAGGGGGAACCTGATCAAGGTGGAAACAATTTTGAGGGATGATAGATAGGGTAGATAGCAAAAAACCTTTCCCCTTAGTAGAGGGGTCAACAGCCAGTGGGCATGGATTTAAGGTCAGGGGCAGGAGATTTCGAGGGGATTTGAGGAAACCGCCCAGAGGGTGGTGGGAATCTGGAACTCGCTACCTGAAAGGGTGATAGAAACAGGAACACTCATAACATTTAAGAAGCATTTAGATGAGCATTTGGAATGCCACAGCATGCAAGGCTACGGATAAAGTGCTGGAAAATAGGATTAGAATTGATAGGTGCTTGATGGCCAGCACTGAAACGATGGGCCAAAGGGCTTATTTTTGTGCTGTAAAACTCTTTGACTCTATGACTCTACATTAGAAGGGGAACATTTAGAGAACAGTGATCATCATGCAGTTTATGATAGCTATGGAAAAGGACATGGACTCAATGTACCGATAGGCCTCCTTCTGTGCCATAATAACGCTACCACTCCACGACAAGAAGCAATCTGAAGTAAGCATATTTAATTGAGGGAGGGTCATTTCAATGGGGTGAGAATGGACCTGCCCCAGGTAAATTGGAATCAAAGATTGGCAGACACAACAGTCATGGAGCGATGGACTGCCTTGAAAGGAAAGATGGTTCAGATACAATTAAGGTACGATCCCACGAGGGGGAAAGGCAAGGCAAACAAAAGCAGATCTCCCCGGCTGATAAAAGGAATAGCAAATAAGATAAACAGAAACTAGGAGGCAGGTGACAAGTATCAGGTTGCGGAATCCAAGTGTGAAGCAGGCTGATTGTGGGAAGTTCAGAGGGAAAGTGATAAAGGAAATTAGAGAAGAAAGAAATGAGATTGGAAGCTAACATAAACGAGAACCCAAAAGGCTTCTGCAGGCACACTTGTGGTAAAAGGATAGTTAGAGGGATGGAGCTGACTAAGGTTCATAAAAACAGACGGCATCGTTGAGATACTTTTTTCTTTCTTTTATAAATTTAGAGTACTCGATTCATTTTTTCCAATTAAGGGGCAATTTAGCATGGCCAATCCACCTACTTGGCACATCTTTGGGTTGTGGGGGCGAAACCCACGCAAACACGGGGAGAATGTGCAAACTCCACACGGGCAGTGACCCAGAGCCGGGATTGAACCTGGAACCTTGGTGCCGTGAGGCAGCAGGGCTAACCCACTGCGCCACCGTGTTGCCCATCGTTCAGACACTTAATGAGTTTGTATCCATGCCAAGGAAGAAGATGTTGAGTAACACCTGTCAAGTTGGAGTGAAAGGAGAAAAGTGAGATACTGGATGAGCTAGAAACGACTGAAGAGGAGATATTAGAAAGGCTGGCTGTACTTAATGGCAAGTCACCAGGACCAGATGGCTTGCGTCTCAGGATATTGAGGGAAGTAAGGGTGGACACTGTGAAAGTATGGGTCATCATTCTCCAATCCTCCTGAGGTAAAGGTGTGATCCCAGATGAATGGAGAATTTCAGCCCTGCTCAACAAAAGGTATAAGGTTATCATGGAATAGAGAGCAAAACAAGGTAATGGAGCAAACGTAAGCCCAGATCATAGCATTTCAGGCCTGAGGGGCTGAACAGCCTGCTTCTGTTCCCACTCTGTCTCTCCACCAGGTACAAATGTACCATTGTGAGCAATTAGTAGCATTGCTGCCTTGACATATAATTATCCATTCAATGGTGAGCTTCAGCCCTTTCAAAGTTGCCCGGCAACCACCGGCCAGTCAGTTTAACCTCGGTGCTGGAGAAGCTGTTACAAATGATAATCCGTGGCAAGTCACTTCAATAAATGTGGATTAATTCAGGAAGCCTAGTATGGATTTGTGGAAGGCCAATTGAGTTTAACTATCCTGAGTTTTTTTGATGATGTGACAGAAAGTGGTTGTCGGGGTAAATGGTGAACCTGGGCTTCCAAATGACATTTGATAAAGTGCCCCATAATAATATTTATTGTCACAAGTAGGCTTACATTAACACTGCAATGAAGTTACTGTGAAAAGCCTCTAGTCGCCACACTCCGGCGCCTGTTCGGGTACACTGAGGGAGAATTCAGAATGTCCAATTCACCCAACAAGCACGTCTTTCGGGACTTGTGGGAGGAAACCGGAGCACCCGGAGGAAACCAACACAGGGAGAATGTGCAGACTCCGCACAGACAGTGACCCAAGCCGGGAATCGAACCTGGGACCCTGGAGCTGTGAAGCAACAGTGCTAACCACTGTGCTGCTGTGTCACCCTCATGCTCGACTTGTCAACAAAGTTGAAGTTTAGGAACAAAAGGGACAGTGATAATAAGGGTATGACGTTGGCTGCATGACAGCAAATGGAGAGTCATTGTGAATGTTGTTTTCGGACTGGACAAATGTTTATACTAGGATTGCCCAGGGATCAGTACTAGGACCACAGCTTTCCTCGGTATTTATGAATAACCTACGCATGGGTATACAAGGTACATTTTCCACAATGTACGGATGACAGTGATAAACGTCAAGAGGAATGGGCTGCCATGTGGCAGATGAAATTTGATTCAGAGAAGAGGGAGGTCATAGGTCTCACTCA
The DNA here is from genome assembly GCF_047496885.1 of Scyliorhinus torazame. Taxonomy (NCBI): domain Eukaryota; kingdom Metazoa; phylum Chordata; class Chondrichthyes; order Carcharhiniformes; family Scyliorhinidae; genus Scyliorhinus; species Scyliorhinus torazame. Next base: position 344,592,308 of record NC_092709.1, on the reverse strand, counting down.
TGGGATCGTACTTTAATTGTATCTGACCCATCTCCTATTTCAAGGCAGCCCATTGCTCCATTACATTCTTGTCTGCCAACATTTAATTCCAGTTTCATAGAATTTCATAGAATTTACAGTGCAGAAGGAGGCCATTCGGCCCACCGAGTCTGCATCGGCTCTTGGAAAGAGCACCTACCCAAGCCCACACCTCCACCTCATCCCCATAACCCAGCAACCCCACCCGACACTAAGGGCAATTTTGGACACTACGGTCAATGTATCATGGCCAATCCACCTAACCTGCACATCTTTGGACTGTGGGAGGAAACCGGAGCACCCGGAGGAAACCCTCGCACACACAGGGAGAACGTGCAGACTCCGCACAGACAGTGACCCAAGCCGGGAATCGAACCTGGGACCCTGGAGCTGTGAAGTAATTGTGCTAAACACTATGCTACCGTGCTGCCCCGTGCAGTTTACCTGAGACAGGCCCATTCTCACACCATTGAAGTTGGCCCTCCCCAATTAAGTATGTTTACTTCAAATTGCTTCTTATCACAGTCGTAGAGTTATTATGGCACAGAAGGAGATTGATTGGACCACTGAGTCCATGTCCTTTTCCAATGAACAGGAAATTTGGGATGCATGTAGCCATGAGTGACTTTAATCCACATGTAAGTTGGACAAACCAAATTTGCAACAATACTCAGGCGGATCAATTCCTAGAGTGTGAACGAGATGGTTTTTTATTTTTTTTGGAAAATATTTTATTGAGGCATTTATAATTTTAACATTTCAAACAACAGAGATCCAATACACGCAAAAAACCCACAATAACATCCCCATCCACCCCCCCAGCCCTAAACCCTAACTACCCATACATAAGATTCCCTACCCTTATTTGTCACTTCCATGCCCCCCCGCTGACGGTCAATTCTCCTTGAAGAAGTTGATGAACGGTTGCCACCGCCGAGTGCCCTGTAATGAATAAGATGTTTTTTTAGACCAGTACGTCGAGGAACCAACCTGAGAACATGCTGTCCTTGATATTGTATTATGCAATGAAAAAGGGTTAATTAATAATGTAGTTGTGTGGGTTCCTGTAAAAGTAATAATAATAATAACCTTTTATTGTCACAAGTAGACTTACTGTGAAAAGTCCCTAGTCGCCACATTCCGGCGCAATTAGGGAACAGTGACCATAACATGATAGAATTCTTCATTAGGATGGAAAGTAAAGAAGTCTTTTCTGAAACTAGGGTCCTAAATCTAAACAAAGGAAACTACATAGGTATTAGGTGTGAATTGGCTAAAATTGACTGGGAAACGTCATTAAAAAGTATGACAGTGGAGAGATAATGGCTAATATTTAAGGAATGGATGCATGCATTACAACAGTTATATATTCCATCCTTGTGCAAAATCACAACGAGAAAAGCGGCCGACCCATGGCTAACAAAAGAAATTAAGGATGATATTATTTCCAAAGAGGAGTCCTAGTCCTATAAAGTTGCTAGAAAAGTGGCAAGCTTGAGAATTTGGAGTTCATAATTTAGCAAAGGAGAATGATTAAGAGAGAAAAAATAGAATACGAGAGTAAACTTGCAAGTAACATGAAAGCAGATTGTAAAAGCCTCTGTAATTGTGTAAAAAGGAAACAGATTAGCGAAGACAAATGTAGGTCCCTTACAGTCCGAAACAGGATGGTGAAGCAGGCTCGAAGGGCCAAATGGCCTACTCCTCCTCCCTATTTTCTGTGTTTCTATGATACATTGTGGTCGGAAGAACAAGAAGAGATGGTACAAAATAAATGATACAAATGTAAAATGGGTGCAGGAACAGAGAGACGCGGGGGTTAATGTGCACAAATCCTTGAAGACAGCCAGTGAGGAAAGTGGTTAAAAAGGGATCCTGAGGTTTATAAATAGAGGCATAGAGTGCAAAAGCAATCGCGTCAGGAAGATATGATGGGCCATTTCAAAGTTCTGCTTTGGCCACAGACGGGTTACAGAGAAGATTTACAAGAATGCTTCCAGGGATGAGGAAGGTCAGCTGCATGGATAGATTGTAGAAGCTGGGACTGTTCACCTCAGAGAGAAAGCTGCTGAGAGGCGATACGATAACAGGAGTTCAAAGCCGAGATGGAGCTGACGGGCAGAAACCGTTCCTATTGGTGTAAGGGCTGAGAACCAGTTGGAACCAATTGAACGTGACTGGCAAAGGAAGTCTAAATCCTCTGAGGAAGAATGTGTTTTCCAGCAAGTGTGGAGTGAGTGAGTGAGGTGGAGGCAGGTTCTTTTTTAAAAATAAATTTAGAGTACCCAGTTCATTGTTTCCAATTAAGGGGCAATTTAGCGTGGCCAATCCACCTAACCTGCACATCTTTGGGTTGTGGGGGCAAAACCCACCCAAACACGGGGAGAATGTGCAAACTCCACACGGACAGTGACCCAGAGCCGGGATCGAACCTGGGACCTCAGCGCCGTGAGGCTGCAGGGCTAACCCACTGCACCACCGTGCTGCCCGAGGCAGATTCAATCACAATGTTTAAAAGAGAGTTGGGTAAGTACCTGAAGATAAAGCAATGTAATTCGACGCAAGAGAGAATATCAAACCAAGCTGGAGTCACAGACAGACTCTCGGCAGTTGTGGCAAGGGCTAAACAACATAACGGGCTACAGAGCAAAGCCGAGCAGTATCTCCGGCAGCAGCGCACCCCTCCCCGATGAATTCAATGCATTCTTTGCTCGGTTCGACAACAATCCGCTGTCGAGTGCCCCAGCAGCCCATAACTCTCCCATACCCATCATCACAGCTTCCAAAGTCAGATCAGCCTTCCTGAAAGTGAACCCTCGGAAGGCGACGGGCTACCACATCGACACTACCACCAAGAAAGCACAACAGCGCCTATACTTCCTCAGGAAACTAAGGAAATTTGGCATGTCCACATTATCCCTTACCAACTTTTACAGATGCACCATAGAGAGCATCCTATCAGGCTGCATCACTGCCTGGTATGGCAACTGCTCGGCCCAGGACCGCAAGAAACTTCATAGAGTCGTGAGCACCGCCCAGTCCATCACACGAACCTGCCTCCCATCCATTGACTCCATCTACACCTCCCGCTGCCTGGGGAAAGCGGGCAGTATAATCAAAGATCCCTCCCACCCGGCTTACTCACTCTTCCAACTTCTTCCATCGGGCAGGAGATACAGAAGTCTAAGAACAGGACGAACAGATTCAAAACCAGCTTCTTCCCTGCTGTTACCAGACTTTTAAATGACCCTCTTATGGACTGACCTCATTAACACTACACCCTGTATGCTTCATCCGATGCCGGTGCCTATGTTGCTACATTGTATATGTTGTGTTGCCCTATTATGTATTTTCTTTTCTTCCCTTTTCTTCCCATGTATTTAATGATCTGTTGAGCTGCTCGCAGAAAAATACTTTTCACTGTACCTCGGTACGTGACAATAAACAAATCCAATCCAGGTCTGCAGGCAAAGCGTGGGGAAGTGGGACTAGCTGATCTGCCCTTGCAGACTATCAGAACAGACAAGACAGGACGAAAGGCCACATTCTATGCTGTGGTCATTCTCTGATTGTCTGACCACCTTGGACCTCAGTTTGGAAAACACTGGACTCTGGCATTTCGCTTTGCTGCAGATTGTTCTTGCAAGATTAGCTCTTAAAGGGCAGCAACTCACCATTGAAGGAATGATTAAGGCCATAAAAGCTGCAGATTGTACACAATGGTCCATCTGTACACAGTGGACATGTGGGGCAGGATATTCCAGACCCCCATGCTGCGTGTTTTCCAGCAACAGAGGCAGCTCTCCATTGACTGCTGGCCGGCGGAAGGAAGTGTTTTGTATGTCTCACCTGTCGCGCCCCAGGGAAAATCACCGCGGGGAGGGGGGAGAGGTCGTCGTTGCCAGGACCGGAAGATCCCGTCGGTGCGGAAGGCTGGAAAATCCCTCCCACAGAGTGGAAGCAGGAGGAGACTGTTCAATCCCCCAGGCCAGATCAGCCATTTCATGAGATCATGGCTGAACTGCACCTTAACTCCATTTTCTTGCATTTTCTCCATATCCCTTGGTAACCCTACCCAACAAAAATCTGTCCCAATGTAGATTGACAGCTGCTGACCACTTCAAAGCAGCTAAGTGGTTTCACGTCCGCTTCTCTAACCGCTTAGCATTATTGAAGTGGTCAGCAGCTGTAATCATAGAATCATAGAATTTACAGTGCAGGAGGAGGCCATTTGGCCCATCGAGTCTGCACCAGCTCTTGGAAACAGCACCCTACTTAAGCCCATGCCCCCACCTCACCTTTTTTGGAAACTAAGGGAAATTTATCGTGGCCAATCCACCTAACCTGCACATCTTTGGACTGTGGGAGGAAACAGGAGCACCCGGAGGAAACCCACGCAGACACGGGGAGGACGTGCAGACTCCGCACAGACAGTGACCCAAGCCGAGAATCGAACCTTGGACCATGGAGCTGTGAAGCAACTGTGCTAACCACTATGCTACCACGATAATCATAACAAGAATGTTCAGAAACATTGGGTAAGGATCAATGGAGGGTAGTTCAGATGCATTCAAGCATGAAGGGAAAGATGAATAAACAAAACTTCCTGACAATTGTGTTTAAATCATTAAGGCGTCAATCATAGGCAAGTTAACATTGTAAAATTAAATGAATGCTTAGCATTTCAAAGGATCTCATGAGATTTCAAGCCTTTACAAGTGGTATGGTTTTCTAAGAAGCCTCTGAACACTTCAAAAAGCAATAGTTTCAAATGGGCTGAGGAAGCAGATGTGAGAAAAAGAAAGGTGTTCCTGGCTTGATTCTTCACTGAACAATCTGGCCTCCTCACCAGCTGTCATGCAGTGAGAAGGCCACTTCAGAGTTAAACAGGCCAGACAAGGATTATGATCTTGAACAGAGAGCTGCCTGAGATCACAATGCCAAGAGTGATGTTACCAGACTCCTAAACAACCCTCTTATGGACTGATCTGATCTCTTCACACATCTTCTCTGCAAAGTAGTACTACACTCCTGTATGCTTCACCCGATGCCAGTGTCTATGTATTTACATTGTGTATTTCGTGTAGCCCTATTATGTATTTTCTTTTCCTGTACGGAATGATCTGTCTGAGCTGCACGCAGAACAATACTGTTCACTGTACCTCGGTACACGTGACACTAAACCAATCCCAATCCAATGTGTTGCCCAGGGCTGGCAAGAGCAGTCCAGACATGGGACCCCCATTCCACAGGACAGTCCTGGCGCCAGCCTCTTACCCACAGCCTGATCCACCCAATCCTCAGGACCCTTGGGGGATCCTCCCTCTGCAGCCTGGCAATGGCAGAGGGGCACAGGCAATGGGCTGAATCCCTTGAACCCATCACGGCAGGCTAGGGCGTCACTTCCAGGGTGTCAGTGCTTACGATGAGGTAAATCCACCTTTTGATACAGTAAGAAGTCTTAACAACACCAGGTTAAAGTCCAACAGGTTTGTTTCAAGCACTAGCTTTTGGGGCGCTGCTCCTTTCTCAGGCGAATGAAGAGGTATGTTCCAGAAACATATATATAGACAAAGTCAAAGATGCAAGACAATGCTTGGAATGCGAGCATAGGGGATGGCTTCTTTAATGTGTTGAGGGTGGAAGCTGGAGAAGCGGAGGCTTCCACCCTAAGACGTGCCAGATCATCGACATGGGTACCACCATTACACGTGAGAACACCACCCACCAGGTACGCGGTACATACTCGTGCGACTCGGCCAACGTTGTCTACCTCATACGCTGCAGGAAAGGATGTCCCGAAGCGTGGTACATTGGCGAGACCATGCAGACGCTGCGACAACGAATGAACGGACATCATATGACAATCACCAGGCAGGAATGTTCCCTTCCAGTTGGGGAACACTTCAGCAGTCAAGGGCATTCAGCCTCTGATCTCCGGGTAAGCATTCTCCAAGGCAGCACGGTAGCATTGTGGATAGCACAATTGCTTCACAGCTCCAGGGTCCCAGGTTCGATTCCGGCTTGGTTCACTGTCTGTGCGGAGTCTGCATGTCCTCCCCGTGTGTGCGTGGGTTTCCTCCGGGTGCTCCGGTTTCCTCCCACAGTCCAAAGATGTGCAGGTTAGGTGGATTGGCCGCGATAAATTGCCCTTAGTGTCCAAAATTGCCCTTAGTGTTGGGTGGGGTTGCTGGGTTGTGGGGATAGGGTGGAGGTGTTGACCTTGGGTAGGGTGCTCTTTCCAAGAGCCGGTGCAGACTCGATGGGCCGAATGGCCTCCTTCTGCACTGTAAATTCTATGAAAGGCGGCCTTCAGGGCGCGCGACAACGCAGAATCGCCGAGCAGAAACTTATAGCCAAGTTCCGCACACATGAGTGCGGCCTCAACCGGGACCTGGCATTCATGTCTCATTACATTCATCCCCCACCATCTGGCCTGCGAAATCCTACCAACAAAAGTACAAAACTCTGGTGCGGCCGCATTTGGAATATTGCATGCAATTCTGGTCGCCGCATTATAGGAAGGATGTGGAAACATTGGAAAGGGTGCAGAGGAGATTTACCAGAATGTTGCCTGGTATGGAGGGAAGATCTCATGAGGAAAGACTGAGGGACTTGAGGCTGTTTTCGTTAGAGAGAAGAAGGTTGAGAGGTGACTTAATTGAGGCATACAAAATGATATTCTATGTTCTAACTGTCCTGACTTGAGACAATTCACACCTCTTTAACCTGGGATTGCCCCCTATCTCTGGATATGTAAACACTTAATTAACTGCAAATGCTTGCATTCTAAGCATTGTCTTGCATCTTTGAATTTGTCTATATACATGTTTCTGGAACATACCTCTTCATTCACCTGAGGAAGGAGCAGTGCTCCGAAAGCTAATGTTTGAAACAAACCTGTTGGACTTTAACCTGGTGTTGCAAGACTTCCAGCAGAGAACAGTAGGGCGGAGCTGCTGATTGGCCGTTGCGGGGAAATTTGCATACGTCCGTGTGGTCACCCTAACTTGAAGGTGTACCTGTGCAAGAGGCCCTAGCTGTTCAAGTGAAGAGAAGCATCCAGCAGAGGGCAGTAGAGCAGAGCTGCTGATTGGCTGTTGTGGGGGAAGCTTGCATACGTCCGTGTGGTCACCCGAACTTGAAAGTGTATCTGCGCAAGAGACCCTAGCTGTTCAAGTGAAGACAAGCATCCAGCAGAGGGCAGTAGGGCGGAGCTGCTGATTGGCTGTTGCAGGGGAAATTTGCATACGTCCATGTGGTCACCCTAACTTGAAGGTGGTTTGTGGAGGAGCTGTTGTCAAGTGACACTTAAACCCGAAACACTTCTTCAGTGTTTCCCTCCCTACCTCCTCCTCTAACCAAAAAAACACAGCCGCTGTAAAGGTCAAGAGGAAGGCTCGAGGACAGGTAGAAATAGAAAGAAGTTGAACCGTGACATCACAGCCTGCAGGTAAGGGGTTGGCTGGTGACTGGTAAGTAGTTTTTCTTTTCTTTTCCCTCAGGTGTTATCGTGCGGGGTGCAGAGGTTGCTGAGTGAGTGCTTGCGGAGAAGGGGAGTGAATAACAGGTAAGCTCTTTCTTTCTCTTTTTTTATCCAGAGGGGATGGCAGGGAAGGCAGTGCAATGTTCCTCCTGCAGAATGTTTGAGGTGCGGGATGCCGTCAGTGTCCCTGCTGATTTCATCTGTGGGAAGTGCACCCATCTCCAGCTCCTCAGAAACCACGTTAGGGAACTGGGGCTGGAGCTGGATGAACTTCGGATCATTCGGGAGACAGCGGTGGTCATAAATAGAAGCTTCAGGGGTGTAGTTGCTCCGAAGAATAAAGACAGGTGATGGTGAGAGGGGCTGGGAGGAAGCAGTCAGTACAGGGATCCCCTGTGGTCGTTCCCCTTAGTAACAAGTATACCGCTTTGGATACAGTTGGGGGGGGGGACTTACCAGGGTAAGCCATGAGGTACAGGTCTCTGGCACAGAGTCTGCCCCTGTTGCTCAGAAGGGAAGGGGGGAGAGGAGTAGAGCATTAGTCATTGGAGACTCCATAGTCAGGGGGATAGATAGGAGATTCTGTGGGAATGAGAGAGACTCGCGGTTGGTGTGTTGCCTCCCAGATGCCAGGGTGCGTGATGTCTTGGATTGTGTTTTCGGGATCCTTAAGGGAGAGGGGGAGCAGCCCCAGGTCGTGGTCCACATAGGTGCCAACGACATAGGTAGGGATAGGGATTTAAGGCAGGAATTCAGGAAGCTGGGGTGGAAACTTAGATCTAGGACAAACAGAGTTATTATCTGTGGGTTGTTACCTGTGCCACGTGCTAGCGAGACGAGGAATAGGGAGAGAGAAGAGTTTAACACGTGGCTACAGGGATGGTGCAGGAGGGAGGGTTTCAGATTTCTGGATAATTGGAGCTCATTCTGGGGTCAGTGGGACCTCTTCAAATGGGACGGTCTACACCTGGACCAGAGGGGTACCAATATTCTGGGGGGGAAATTTGCTAATGCTCTTCGGGAGGGTTTAAACTAGTTTAGCAGGGGCTTGGGAACCTGAATTGTAGCTCCAGTATACAGGAGGTTGAGAGTAGTGAGGTCATGAGTAAGGTTTTAAAGTTGCAGGAGTGTACCGGCAGGCAGGAAGGTGGTTTAAAGTGTGTCTTCTTCAATGCCAGGAGCATCCGGAATAAGGTGGGTGAATTTGCGGCATGGGTTGGTACCTGGGACTTCGATGTTGTGGCCATTTCGGAGACCTGGATAGAGCAGGGACAGGAATAGTTGTTGCGTTTCCGGGTGCGGTGATGACCAGCTAAGTCGCACGTTTCGGCAGCTCCCGGTGGAACGGACTTTTGGGCTCTTAATAGGAGCCCCATCGGCAATTTTAACGGCAAATAACACTGTGCGGTAATCCAGAAGGGAATCCCCCCTGGACACGGATGGAAAAAAGAGAGGAAAGTAGCCGGATTGCGGTGGATCCTCAAGAGCAGCGGCCAGGAAGGCAGGCACAAAGCAAGATGGCGTCGGAAGGAGGCAGTTTAATTTGGGGCCCTGACCAACAAGAGTTCCTGCGGCGTTGCGTAGATGAACTCAAAAAGGAGATGAAGAAGGAGCTGTTGGCCCCGATATTACAAGCGATTGAGGGGCTAAAGGAGGAGCAAAAGACCCAGGAACAGGAGCTTCGGGTCGTGAAGGCAAAGGCTGCTGAGAATGAGGACGACATACAGGGCCTGGTGGTGAAAACGGAGATCCACGAGGCACAACACAAAAGATGTGTGGAAAGGCTGGAGGTGCTGGAGAACAATGTGAGGAGGACGAACTTAAGGATTCTTGGTCTTCCCGAAGGTGCAGAAGGGGCGGACGTCGGGGCATATGTGAGCACGATGCTGCATTCGTTAATGGGATCGGAGGCCCCGACGGGTCTGCTGGAGGTGGAGGGTGCCTATCGGGTTATGGCGCGAAGACCGAGGGCTGGAGAAATTCCTCGAGCAATAGTTGTGAGATTTCTCCGATACAAGGACAGAGAGATGGTCCTCAGATGGGCCAAGAAAACTCGGAACAGTAGCTGGGAGAATGCGGTGTATCAAGATTGGAGTGCGGAGGTGGCGAGAAGGAGGGCAAGCTTTAATCGGGCCAAGGCGGTGTTGCATAAAAAGAAGGTCAAATTCGGAATGTTGCAACCGGCAAGACTGTGGGTCACACATCTAGGGAAACACCACTATTTCGAAACGGCAGACGGGGCATGGACATTTATTGTCGAGGAGAAGCTGGAGTGAGCGGGCCAGAAAAAGAACGTTTGGGACAAAAGTGGGGGGGTGAATTTGTGGGATGAAGGGGGGAAAGGGAGAAGAGAAGACTTCCCAGATTGTTAAACCTGCGACCCTGTAACTTCTCTCTCTTCCCCATGTCGTGGGGGAGGGGGTGAGGGAGGATGAGGAGCTGTGGGCGCCGGCCATTGGGGACGGGGCCAAAAGGGGAAGCGCGGGCTTTGTTCCCGCGCTATGGTAATCATGGCGGTAACAGGGAAGCAGGAAGGAGGGGGCCTCGCACAGTGTGAGCCGAGGTCACGGGGGGAAGCCGAGGTCGGCCAGAGTTTGCTGACTTCTGGGAGTAACATGGGGGGTGCAATTACGCTAGCTTGGGATCTAGCGGGGGGGGGTTAACTGGGTTGCTGCTGCTGGGGAGAAGGGGGAGCTGGTATGGGAGGGGGGGGTCGGGGCGGGGGGGCGCCGCCTGGGGGGGATACAGCTACGTGGGAATCAGGTGAGGAGCTGGATTGAAAAAGGAAATGGCTAGTCGTCAAGGGGGGGTGGTAAAGAGCGTGGAATGTGAGAGGGCTGATCACGTGGAATGTGAGAGGGCTGAACGGACCGATTAAGAGGGCACGGGTACTCGCACACCTAAAGAAACTTAAGGCAGATGTGGTTATGCTTCAGGAGACGCATCTGAAGCTGACAGACCAGGTTAGACTTCGCAAAGGATGGGTGGGGCAGGTGTTTCATTCGGGGCTAGATGCAAAAAACAGGGGGGTGGCCATACTAGTGGGGAAGCGGGTAATGTTTGAGGCAAAGATTATAGTGGCAGATAGTGGGGGCAGATACGTGATGGTGAGTGGCAAACTGCAAGGGGAGGCGGTGGTATTGGTGAACGTGTATGCCCCGAACTGGGATGATGCCAATTTTATGAGGCGTATGTTAGGACGAATCCCGGACCTAGAAGTGGGGAAGTTGGTAATGGGTGGAGACTTTAATACGGTGCTGGACCCATGGCTGGACAGATCGAGGTCCAGGACCGGAAGGCCGGCTGCAGCTAGGGTGCTTAAGGATTTTATGGTGCAGATGGGAGGAGTAGATCCCTGGAGATTTAGTAGACCTAGGAGTAAGGAGTTTTCGTTTTTCTCCTATGTACATAAAGTATTTTATGTAGTAGTATGTGGTAGTATGCATTAGGGGTCATGTGGGACTGTGAAACCGTGATGCTATTGGCTGACAGATCCCGGGTCCTGGTTGGCTGTTGATCCCTAGCTCCGCCCTGAAGGCGGAGTATAAGAACACGGGCTTCTCCCCGCAGCTCCAGTCTGTTGCTGAACTGCGGGGAACAAGTCACGCTTAATAAAGCCCCATCGACTTCATCTCTATTCGTCTCTCTCGTAAGTCATTGTGCGCTACAATTTATTAAGCGTGCTTAAAGGACTATGGAGCTCAGGATCGCCCCGGAATGCCTGCGGATCAGCCCCCATGCAGTGAACTCAGCAGCAGTTTTTAAACACTGGCAGGCTTGTTTCGAAGGCTACCTCCGAACGGCCCCCGGCCAGATCACAGAAGACCAGAAACTACAGGTCCTGCACTCAAGGGTAAGCCCGGAAATTTACCCTCTCATAGAAGACGCAGAGGATTTCCCGACGGCGCCCGCAGCACTAAAGAGCGTCTACGTTCGCCCAGTGAACCAGGTCTACGCACGCTACCAACTCGCAACGAGACGGCAAAGTCCCGGAGAATCGCTAGAGGAGTTCTACGCCGCGCTGCTAATTTTGGGACGGGGCTGCGGCTGCCCGCCGGTAAACGTGACTGAACACACGGACATGTTAATTCGCGACGCGTTTGTGGCAGGTATGAACTCTCCCCAAATCCGCCAAAGACTTTTAGAAAAAGAGTCGCTAGGACTCTCAGAGGCACGGGCCATCGCAGCTTCCCTAGATGTGGCCTCGCAAAATGCCCGCGCCTACGGCCCCGACCGCGCGGCAGCCCCTTGGGCTCCGTGGACCCCCGTCGCGACAAACCCCCCCCCCCCACTCCCTCATAGGCTTGCGCGGTTAAGACGCCAGATCATCCCGGGGGGGCCCGCTGCTATTTCTACGGGCAGGCGAAACACCCCCGGCAGCGCTGCCCGGCCCGCGCAGCGATTTGCAAGAGCTGCGGCAAAAAGGGCCATTTCGCAGCTGTGTGCCGGTCCCGGGGGGTCGCCACTGTCCCCGGAGAAGAAAGAGTCCAGCGCATCCCAAACGCTCCCCAACCCCCCAGCGCCCCAGGTGCGACCCGCGGGCGCCGCCATTTTGGGTCCCGGCCACCACGATGGGAGGATGGGCGCCGCCATCTTGTGACCCCCCAGCCATGTGCGATGCATGGGGGCGGCCATTTTGTCCACCCCCGACCACGTGCGATCCATGGGGGCGGCCATTTTGCCCACCCCCAGCCGCGTGCGATTCATGGACGCCGCCATCTTGGATGACAACAATGGACCCCAGCATCGACGGCTCCACGGGGTCCGAAGAAGACGCTGAGACACTACGACCACATCTGGCCTCAGTGACGCTGGATCAAGCACGGCCCCGGACGCTCCAGACGACGACAACAACGGTGCTGATCAACGGACACGAGACACCATGCCTGATCGACTCCGGGAGCACCGAAAGCTTCATCCACCCCGACACGGTAAGACGCTGTTTTTTGACCATCCGTCCCAGTACGCAAAAGATTTCCCTAGCTGCAGGATCCCACTCCGTAGAGATCAAAGGGTTCTGCATAGTGACCCTAACGGTGCAAGGAAGGGAGTTTAAAAACTACAGGCTCTACGTCCTTCCCCAACTCTGCGCGCCCACATTACTGGGATTAGATTTCCAGTGCAACCTGCAGAGCCTAATGTTTCAATTCGGCGGCCCAATACCCCCACTCACTATCTGTGGCCTCGCAACCCTCAAAGTTGAACCGCCATCCTTGTTTGCAAACCTCACCCCGGATTGCAAACCCGTCGCCACTAGGAGCAGACGGTACAGCGCCCAGGACCGGACATTTATCCGGTCCGAAGTCCAGCGGTTGCTGAAGGAAGGCATAAGCCAGGCCAGCAATAGTCCCTGGAGAGCACAGGTGGTAGTAGTAAAGACCGGGGAGAAGCAAAGGATGGTCATAGACTATAGCCAGACCATCAACAGGTACACACAGCTAGATGCGTACCCTCTCCCCCGCATATCCGACATGGTAAATCGGATTGCCCAATATAAGGTCTTCTCCACCGTGGACCTCAAGTCCGCCTATCACCAGCTCCCCATTCGCCCAAGTGACCGCAAGTACACAGCCTTCGAGGCAGATGGGCGTCTATACCACTTCCTAAGGGTCCCATTTGGCGTCACAAACGGGGTCTCGGTCTTCCAACGGGAGATGGACCGAATGGTTGATCAACACGGGTTACAGGCCACGTTCCCGTATCTCGACAACGTAACCATCTGCGGCCACGATCAGCAGGACCACGACGCCAACCTCCAAAAATTCCTCCAGACCGCAAACGCCTTGAACCTCACATACAACGAGGACAAGTGTGTGTTTAGCACAAACCGGCTGGCCATCCTGGGATACGTAGTGCGCAATGGGATAATAGGCCCCGACCCCGAACGCATGCGCCCCCTCATGGAATTTCCCCTCCCCCACTGCTCCAAAGCCCTGAAACGCTGCCTGGGTTTTTTTTCATATTACGCCCAGTGGGTCCCCCAGTATGCAGACAAGGCCCGCCCACTAATACAGACTACTACCTTCCCCCTGTCGACAGAGGCTCGCCAGGCCTTCAGCCGCATCAAAGCGGATATCGCAAAGGCCACGATGCGCGCCATCGACGAGTCCCTCTCCTTCCAGGTCGAGAGCGACGCCTCCGATGTAGCTCTAGCGGCCACCCTTAACCAAGCGGGCAGACCCGTGGCTTTCTTCTCCCGAACCCTCCACGCCTCAGAAATCCGCCACTCTTCAGTGGAAAAGGAAGCCCAAGCCATAGTGGAAGCTGTGCGACATTGGAGGCATTACCTGGCCGGCAGGAGATTCACTCTCCTCACTGACCAACGGTCGGTAGCTTTCATGTTCGATAATGCACAGCGGGGCAAAATTAAAAACAACAAGATCTTAAGGTGGAGGATCGAGCTCTCCACCTTCAACTACGAGATCTTGTATCGTCCCGGAGAGCTGAACGAGCCGTCCGATGCCCTATCCCGCGGCACATGTGCCAACGCACAAATAGACCGTCTCCAAACCCTCCACGAGGACCTCTGCCACCCGGGGGTCACTCGGTTCTACCATTTTATAAAGTCCCGCAACCTCCCCTACTCTGTGGAGGAGGTCCGTACAGTCACCAGGAACTGCCACATCTGCGCAGAGTGCAAACCGCACTTTTTCAGGCCAGATAGAGCACACCTGATCAAGGCTTCCCGCCCCTTTGAACGCCTCAGTCTGGATTTCAAAGGGCCCCTCCCCTCCACCGATCGCAACACATACTTCCTGAACGTGGTGGACGAGTACTCCCGTTTCCCTTTCGCCATCCCCTGCCCCGACATGACAGCGGCCACAGTTATTAAAGCCCTTAGCATCATATTCACACTGTTCGGTTGCCCCGCATATATCCATAGCGACAGGGGGTCCTCCTTCATGAGTGACGAGCTGCGCCAGTTCCTGCTCAGCAAGGGCATAGCCTCGAGCAGGACGACCAGCTACAACCCCTGGGGGAACGGGCAAGTAGAGAGGGAGAACGGCACGGTCTGGAAGACCGTCCTACTGGCCCTACGGTCCAGGGATCTCCCAGTTTCACGGTGGCAGGAGGTCCTCCCGGACGCTCTCCACTCCATCCGGTCGCTGCGGTGTACCACCACTAACCAAACGCCTCATGAGCGCCTCCTTGTCTTCCCCAGGAAGTCCTCCTCCGGAACGTCGCTGCCGACCTGGCTGGTGGCCCCAGGACCCATCTTGCTCCGGAAACATGTGCGGGCGCACAAGTCGGACCCGTTGGTCGAGAGGGTTCATCTCCTCCACGCGAACCCGCAGTACGCCTACGTAGCGTACCCCGACGGCCGACAGGACACGGTCTCCCTGCGAGACCTGGCGCCCGCCGGCAACACGCACACCCCCCCGACACCGATCACCCCCTCCCTGCCACCGGCGCACCCCGCAACCGCCCCCTTCCCGGGAGGATCGGTCCTCCTCCCATGTCCGACCAGGAGTGAAACAGAAGCAGACACCGAAAAGCTCCCGGAGACGACAACGCTGGAACAAGCACCTGCACCACCACCAGGGCTGAGGCGATCGACAAGGAAGACCAGACCGCCCGCTCGACTCGTGGCATCGGTGTAACACAAGAATGTTGTTGGACTGTAACGAGAATGTTCTTTTTCCTCTTACAAATATTGTAAATAGTTCACAAACCCTGTACATAGCCCAATGTAGGGCAAAGTGTAGGACATTGAAAGGACATGCCAAACATTTTTTTCCTCCCAGGACCAGCCTTGTAAACCCCTACCACCATGCGAAGCACCACCCCGCCGGGTTCATTTTTAACAAGGGGTGAATGTGGTAGTATGCATTAGGGGTCATGTGGGACTGTGAAGCCATGATGCTATTGGCTGACAGATCCCGGGTCCTGGTTGGCTGTTGATCCCTAGCTCCGCCCTGAAGGCGGAGTATAAGAACACGGGCTTCTCCCCGCAGCTCCAGTCTGTTGCTGAACTGCGGGGAACAAGTCATGCTTAATAAAGCCTCATCGACTTCATCTCTATTCGTCTCTCTCGTAAGTCATTGTGCGCTACACACAAATAGATTTTTTTGTTTTGGGAAGGGCACTGATCCCAAAGGTGACGGGGACGGAGTACACGGCTATAGCCATCTCGGATCATGCTCCACACTGGGTGGACCTGGAGATATGGGAAGAAAAACAACAGCTTCCACATGGGATTATTGGCAGATGAGGGGGTGTGTTTAAGGGTGAGGGGGTGTATTGAAAGGTACTTGGAAATGAATGATAATGGGGAGGTACAGGTGGGAGTGGTCTGGGAGGCACTGAAGGCATTGGTTAGAGGGGAGCTGATATCTATTAGGGCACATAAAGGAAAGCAGGAGGGTAGGTAAAGGGACCAGATGGATTCCCAGTTGAATTCTATAAGAAATATTTGGACTTGCTGGCCCCGCTACTGATGAGAACCTATAATGAGGCGAGGGAAAGGGAGCAGCTGCCCCCGACTTTGTCAGAGGCAACGATATCGCTCCTCCTAAAGAAGGAAAAAGACCCGCTGCAATGCGGGTCATACATGCCCATTTCCCTCCTGAATGTGGATGCTAAGATTCTGGCCAAGGTAATGGCAATGAGGATAGAGGATTGTGTCCCGGGGGTGGTCCATGAGGACCAAACTGGGTTTGTGAAGGGGAGACAGCTAAATACAAATATACGGAGGCTGCTAGGGGTAATGATGATTCCCCCACCAGAGGGGGAAGCGGAGATAGTGGTGGCGATGGATGCCGAGAAAGCATTTGATAGAGTGGAGTGGGATTATTTGTGGGAGGTGTTGAGGAGATTTGGCTTTGGGGACGGGTATATCAGGTGGGTACAGTTGCTGTATAGGGCCCCGATGGCGAGCGTGGTCACGAATGGACGGGGGTCTGACTATTTTCGGCTCCATAGAGGGACGAGGCAGGGATGTCCTCTGTCCCCGTTATTGTTTGCACTGGCGATTGAACCCCGGCCATGGCACTGAGGGGTTCCAGGAAGTGGAGGGGAGTACTTAGGGGGGGAGAAGAACACCGGGTATCTCTGTATGCGGATGATTTGTTGTTATATGTGGCGGACCCGGCGGAGGGGATGCCAGAGATAATGCGGATACTTGGGGAGTTTGGGGATTTTTCAGGGTATAAACTGAACATGGGGAAAAGTGAGCTATTTGTGGTGCATCCGGGGGAGCAGAGCAGAGAGATAGAGGATTTACCATTGAGGAAGGTAACAAGGGACTTCCGGTACCTGGGGATCCAGATAGCCAAGAATTGGGGTACATTACATAGGCTTAATTTAACACGGTTGGTGGAACAGATGGAGGAGGATTTCAAGAGATGGGACATGGTGTCCCTGTCATTGGCAGGTAGGGTGCAGGCGGTTAAAATGGTGGTTCTCCCGAGATTCCTTTTTGTGTTCCAGTGCCTCCCGGTGGTGATCACGAAGGCTTTTTTCAAAAGAATCGAGAAGAGCATTATGAGTTTTGTGTGGGCTGGGAAGACCCCGAGAGTGAGGCGGGGATTCTTGCAGCGTAGTAGGGACGGGGGGGGGCTGGCACTACCGAGCCTCAGTGAGTACTACTGGGCCGCCAATGTTTCAATGGTGTGTAAGTGGATGGGAGAAGGGGAGGGAGTGGCGTGGAAGAGATTGGAGAGGGCGTCCTGCAGGGGGACTAGCCTGCAAGCAATGGTGACGGCCCCATTGCCGTTCTCACCAAAGAAATACACCACAAGCCCGGTGGTGGTGGCTACATTGAAAATTTGGGGGCAGTGGAGACGGCATAGGGGAGGGATGGGAGCTTCGGTGCGGTCCCCGATAAGAAACAATCATAGGTTTGTTCCGGGGAGAATGGATGGGGGATTTGGAGCATGGCAAAGAGCTGGGGTGGTACAATTAAAAGATCTATTTGTAGATGGGACGTTTGCGAGTCTGGGAGCGCTGACGGAGAAATATGGGTTGCCCCAAGGGAATGCATTTCGGTATATGCAATTGAGGGCTTTTGCGAGGCAACAGGTGAGGGAATTCCCGCAGCTCCCGATGCAGGATGTGCAGGATAGAGTGATCTCAGAGACATGGGTGGGGGACGGTAAGGTGGCGGACATATACAGGGAGATGAGGGACGAGGGGGAGATCATGGTAGATGAGCTGAAAGGGAAATGGGAAGAAGAACTGGGGGAGGAGATTGAGGAGGGGCTGTGGGCTGATGCCCTACGTAGGGTAAACTCATCGTCCTCGTGTGCCAGGCTAAGCCTGATACAATTTAAGGTGCTACACAGGGCGCATATGACTGGAGCACGGCTTAGTAAATTTTGGGGGGTAGAGGATAGGTGTGCGAGATGCTCGAGAGGCCCAGCGAATCACACCCACATGTTCTGGTCATGCCCGGCACTACAGGGGTTCTGGTTGGGGGCGGCAAAGGTGCTTTCGAAGTTGGTGGGGGTCCGGGTCGAATCAAGCTGGGGGTTGGCTATATTTGGGGTTGCAGAAGAGCCGGGAGTGCAGGAGGCAAGAGAGGCTGACGTGTTGGCCTTTGCGTCCCTTGTAGCCCGGCGCAGGATATTGTTAATGTGGAAGGAAGCCAACCCCCCGGGGGTGGAGACCTGGATAAACGATATGGCAGGGTTCATAAAGTTAGAACGGATTAAGTTCGTGTTAAGGGGTTCGGCTCAGGGGTTCACCAGGTGGTGGCAACCGTTCGTCGACTACCTCACAGAAAGATAGAGGGAATGGAAAAGAAGTAGACAACAGCAGCAACCCAGGGGGGAGGGGGGGAGGGAATGGCGGGGGGGAGGAATCGGACGGACTCTCAGGGATGTTATTGTATATGTATAGGTATTTGGTATACGTAATTGTATATTGGATTGTTGGATTGTATTTTTGGAGAGTATTTATTTTGGACAAGGCAGTTGCCATGTAGTTTTGTTTTTTGTTTTTGTTTATATATTATTTATTTATTTGTTTAAAACTGGCCACGGTTATTTATATTGCTTTATTGTTGTGTAAAAGAAACACTACGTACTGTTATGTTTGGCCAAAAAACTTGAATAAAATATATATTTTTTAAAAAGGAATAGTTGTTGCAGGTGCCGGGGTTTAGATATTTCACTAGCTCAGGGAAGGTGATAAAAGAGGGGGAGGGGTGGCATTGTTAGTCAAGGACAGTATTACGGTGGCAGAAAGGACGTTTGATGAGGACTCGTCGACTGAGGTAGTATGGGCTGAAGTCAGAAACATGAAAGGAGAGGTCACCCTGTTAGGGGTTTTCTATAGGCCTCCGAAAAGTTCCAGAAATGTAGAGGAAAGGATTGCAAAGATGATTCTCGATACGAGCGAAAGCAACAGGGTAGTTGTTCTGGGGGACTTTAACTTTCCAAATATTGACTGGAAACGCTATAGTTCGAGTACTTTAGATGGGTCCGTTTTTGTCCAATGATAGCAGGAGGGTTTCCTGACACAGTATGTAGATAGGCCAACGAGAGGCGAGGCCATATTGGATTTGGTACTGGGTAATGAACCAAGACAGGTGTTAGATTTGGAGGTAGGTGAGCACTTTGGTGATAGTGACCACAATTCGATTACGTTTACTTTAGTGATGGAAAGGGATAGGTATATACCGCAGGGCAAGAGTTATATCTGGGGGAAAGACAATTATGATGCGATGAGGCAAGACTTAGGATACATTGGATGGAGAGGAAAACTGCAGGGGATGGGCACAATGGAAATGTGGAGTTTGTTCAAGGAACAGCTGCTGCATGTCTTTGATAAGTATGTACCTGTCAGGCAGGGAGGAAGTGGTCGAGCAAGGGAACCGTGGTTTACTAAAGCAGTCGAAACACTTGTCAAGAGGAAGAAGGAGGCTTATGTAAAGATGAGACATGAAGGTTCAGTTAGGGCGCTCGAGAGTTACAAGTTAGCTAGGAAGGACCTAAAGAGAGAGCTAAGAAGAGCCAGGAGGGGACATGAGAAGTCTTTGGCAGGTAGGATCAAGGATAACCCTAAGGCTTTCTGTAGATACGTCAGGAATAAAAGAATGACTAGGGTAAGAGTAGGGCCAGTCAAGGACAGTAGTGGGAAGTTGTGCGTGGAGGCCGAGGAGATAGGAGAGGTGCTAAATGAATATTTTTCGTCAGTATTCACACAGGAAAAAGACAATGTTGTCGAGGAGAATACTGAGATTCAGGCTACTAGACTAGTAGGGCTTGAGGTTCATAAGGAGGAGGTGTTAGCAATTCTGGAAAGTGTGAAAATAAATAAGTCCCCTGGGCCGGATGGGATTTATCCTAGGATTCTCTGGGAAGCTAGGGAGGAGATTGCTGAGCCTTTGGCTTTGATCTTTAAGTCATCTTTGTCTACAGGAATAGTGCCAGAAGACTGGAGGATAGCAAATGTTGTCCCCTTGTTCAAAAAGGGGAGTAGAGACAACCCCGGTAACGATAGACCAGTGAGCCTTACTTCTGTTGTGGGCAAAATCTTGGAAAGGTTTATAAGAGATAGGATGTATAATTTTCTGGAAGGGAATAATTAGATTAGAGATAGTCAACACGGTTTTGTGAAGGGTAGGGCGTGCCTCACAAACCTTATTGAGTTCTTTGAGAAGGTGACCAAACAGGTGGATGAGGGTAAAGCAGTTGATGTGGTGTATATGGATTTCAGTAAAGCGTTTGATAAGGTTCCCCATGCTAGGCTACTGCAGAAAATACGGAGGCATGGGATTCAGGGTGATTTAGCAGTTTGGATCTGAAATTGGCTAGCTGGAAGAAGATAAAGGGTGGTGGTTGATGGGAAATGTTCAGACTGGAGTCCAGTTACTAGTGGTGTACCACAAGGATCTGTTTTGGGGCCACTGCTGTTTGTCAATTTTATAAATGACCTGGAGGAGGGCGTAGAATGATGGGTGAGTAAATTTGCAGATGACACTAAATTCGGTGGAGTTGTGGACAGTGTGGAAGGATGTTACAAGTTACAGAGGGACATAAATAAGCTGCAGCGCTGGGCTGAGAGATGGCAAATGGAGTTTAATGCAGAAAAGTGTGAGGTGATTCATTTTGGAAGGAATAACAGGAAGACAGAGTACTGGGCTAATGGTAAGATTCTTGGCAGTGTGGATGAGTAGAGAGATCTCGGTGTCCATGTACATAGATCCCTGAAAGTTGCCACCCAGGTTGAGAGGGTTATTAAGAAGGCGTACGGTGTGTTAGCTTTTATTGGTAGAGGGATTGAGTTTCGGAGCCATGAGGTCATGCTGCAGCTGTACAAAACTCTGGTGGGGCCGCATTTGGAGTATTGCGTGCAATTCTGGTCGTGGAATGCCCTGCCTGCAACAGTAGTGGACTTGCCAACACTAAGGGCATTCAAATGGTCATTGGATAGACATATGGACGATAAGGGAATAGTGTAGCTGGGCTTTATAGTGCTTTCACAGGTCGGCGCAATATCGAGGGTCGAAGGGCCTGTACTGCGCTGTAATGGCTCAATCGCGAGATTGACTCCCTACTGAAGGACAGATCTGAGGCGTTCAAGGCAGACGACCTTGACCTATACAAGAAATCCAGGTACGACCTCCGCAAAGCCATCCGGAATGCCAAGAGAGAATATCAAACCAAGCTAGAGTCACAGACAGACTCTCGGCGGTTGTGGCAAGGACTAAACAACATAACGGGCTACAAAGCGAAGCCGAACAGTATCTCTGGCAGCAGCGCACCCCTCCCCGATGAACTCAATGCATTCTATGCTCGGTTCGAGCAGGTAACCAACAATACGCTGGCGAGTGCCCCAGCAGCCCATAATTCACCCATACCCACCATCACAGCTTCCGAAGTCAGATTGGCCTTCCTGAAAGTGAACCCTCCGAAGGCAACGGGCCCAGACGGGATCGCTGGTCGTGCACTCAGAGCCTGCACGGACCAGCTGGCAGAGGTATTCACGGACATCTTTAACCTGTCCCTACTCCACTCCGAGGTCCCCACCTGCTTCAAGAAGACCACCATCATACCGGTACCAAAGAAGGACCAGGCAACGTGCCTCAATGACTACCGGCCAGTGGCCCTGACTTCAGTCGTAATGAAGTGCTTCGAGATGTTGATCATGAAGCGCATCACCTCCATACTCCCAGAACGCCTTGATCCACTGCAATTCGCATACCGCTGCAACCAGTCCACATCAGACACCATTTCCCTGGCCCTACACTCATCCCTAGAGCATCTCGAAAACAAGGACTCCTACATTAGACTCCTATTTATTGACTACAGCTCCGCCTTCAACACCATAATCCCAGCCAAGCTCATATCAAAGCTCCAAAACCTAGGACTTGGCTCCCCACTCTGCAACTGGATCCTCGATTTTCTGACCAACAGACCACAATCAGTAAGAATGAACAACAACACCTCTTCCACAATAGTCCTCAACACCGGCGCCCCGCAAGGCTGCGTACTTAGCCCCCTACTCTACTCCCTGTACACGCACGACTGCGTTGCAAAACATGGTTCCAACTCAATCTACAAGTTTGCTGACGATACGACCATAGTGGGCCGGATCTCGAATAACGATGAGTCCGAATACAGGAGGGAGATAGAGAACCTAGTGGAGTGGTGTAGCGATAACAATCTCTCCCTCAATGTCAGCAAAACTAAAGAGCTGGTAATTGACTTCAGGAAGCAAAGTACTGTACACACCCCTGTCAGCATCAATGGTACCGAGGTGGAGATGGTTAGCAGTTTCAAATTCCTCGGGGTGCACTTCACCAAAAATCTGTCCTGGTCCACCCACGTTGACGCTACCACCAAGAAAGCACAACAGCGCCTATACTTCCTCAGGAAACTAAGGAAATTCGGCATGTCCACATTGACTCTTACCAACTTTTACAGATGCACCATAGAAAGCATCCTGTCAGGCTGCATCACAGCCTGGTATGGCAACTGCTCGGCCCAGGACCGCAAGAAACTTCAGAGAGTCGTGAACACCGCCCAGTCCATCACACGAACCTGCCTCCCATCCATTGACTCCATCTACACCTCCCGCTGCCTGGGGAAAGCGGGCAGTATAATCAAAGATCCCTCCCACCCGGCGTACTCACTCTTCCAACTTCTTCCATCGGGCAGGAGATACAGAAGTCTGAGAACACGCACAAACAGATTCAAAAACAGCTTCTTCCCCACAGTCACCAGACTCTTGAATGACCCTCTTATGATGTGGAGATGCCGGCGTTGGACTGGGGTGAGCACAGTACGAAGTCTTACAACACCAGGTTAAAGTCCAACAGGTTTGTTTCGATGTCTTGTTCTTGGTTGTTCAGTTGTCGGTATACTTCTTTGCAGTAGTCCGTTCTGTTCAGTACGGACTGGGGACCAAATTTGGTCCCATGGGGACCAAATTCGCACCCCAATACGCCAACATCTTCATGCACAAGTTTGAACAGGACCTACTCACCGCACAGGACCTTCAACCGACGTTATACACCAGATACATCGATGACATTTTTTTCCTTTGGACCCACGACGAAGAATCACTGAAACGACTACTCGATGACATTAATAAGTTCCATCCAACCATCAGACTCACCATGGACTACTCTCCAAAATCAGTTGCATTCTTGGACACACTCGTCTCCATCAAGGACGGTCACCTCAGCACTTCGCTTTACCGCAAACCCACGGATAACCTCATGATGCTCCACTTCTCCAGCTTTCACCCTAAACACATTAAAGAAGCCATCCCCTATGGACAAGCGCTCCATATACACAGGATCTGCTCAGACGAGGAGGAGCGTAACAGACATCTACAGACGTTGAAAGATGCCCTCGTACGAACAGGATATGGCACTCGACTCATCGATCGACAGTTCCAACGCGCCACAGCGAAAAACCGGACCGACCTCCTCAGAAGACAAACATGGGACACAACCACCAGAATACCCTTCGTCGTCCAGTATTTCCCCGGAGCGGAGAAACTACGTCATCTTCTTCACAGCCTTCAACACGTCATTGATGACGATGAACATCTTGCCAAGGTCATCCCCACACCCCCACTACTTGCCTTCAAACAACCGCACAACCTCAAATGAACCATTGTTTGCAGCAAACTACCCAGTCTTCAGAACAGTGACCACGACACCACACAACCCTGTCATGACAATCTCTGCAAGACGTGCCAGATCATCGACAAGGATACCACCATTACACGTGAGAACACCACCCACCAGGTACGCGGTACATACTCGTGCGACTCGGCCAACATTGTCTACCTCATACGCTGCAGGAAAGGATGTCCCGAAGCGTGGTACATTGGCGAGACCATGCAGACGCTGCGACAACGAATGAACGGACATCGCGCAACAATCACCAGGCAGGAGTGTTCCCTTCCAGTCGGGGAACACTTCAGCAGTCAAGGGCATTCAGCCTTTGATCTCCGGGTAAGCGTTCTCCAAGGCGGCCTTCAGGACGCGCGACAACGCAGAATCGCCGAGCAGAAACTTATAGCCAAGTTCCGCACACATGAGTGCGGCCTCAACCGGGACCTGGGATTCATGTCACATTACATTCATCCCCCACCACCTGGCCTGCGAAATCCTACCAACTGTCCTGGCTTGATACAATTCACACCCCTTTAACCTGGGGTTACCCCATCTCTGGATCTGTAAAGATTTAATCACCTGCTAATGCTCGCATTCCTAGAATTGTTTGGCATCTTTGAATTTGTCTATATATGTGTTTCTGGATCAGACCTCTTCATTCACCTGAGGAAGGAGCAGCGCTCCGAAAGCTAGTGACATCGAAACAAACCTGTTGGACTTTAACCTGGTGTTGTAAGACTTCGTACTACGACCCTCTTCTGGACTGATTTCATTAACACTACACCCTGTATGTTTCATCCGATGCCAGTGCTTTTGTAGTTACATTGTATATGTTGTGTTGCCCTATTATGTATTTTCTTTTATTCCCTTTTCTTCTCATGTTCTTAATGATCTGTTGAGCTGCTCGCAGAAAAATACTTTTCACTGTACCTCGGTAGACGTGACAATAAACAAATCCAAATCCAAATCCAAAAATGTTCTATGTTCTTACTGTGCCCACCCCAGTCCAACGCCGGCATCTCCACATCACCTTTTGATCGACATCAATACGATATGTGGAGTACAGACAAAACTGGCTGCAAAACGGACATACTTAAAATTCTGTGTTTCAAAACACATGGACTTAAAATGGCTGCAAACGAGCCAGCGACAGACAAAGGGATACAGCCTTATCAAATCCTTCTGAGAGCTACTTAAGCTGACAAAGACAGTGAGTCAAGGACAAAGCTAGCCTGCTAGTTATACAAAAGGGGCCCGGCTAGGCCTGAGAACAATGCTGCATAACGACGTCTGCAGATTGTCTGCAAATTCCAACAGGTTTGGGGCCAGCTGATGTCTTGTAAACTATCTCGATGGGAAATCATTTTGCACCCCATCAGCTCGAAGCACTCACATCAATTCACCCGACCGGTGGGGGGAGCCGGCCAGGATTGTAAAGGCTGCATCTTTTGAAATTGAAAAGGCAGTCCTCGTGGGAGTTCACTCCGGGAGGGGGTGGGGGGAGTGGGGGGCTTCACTTCTTGAGTTCGTCTCTTCACGAACGCAGCTGGGAACTCTTCTCAGGCCTCCCCAACAAACAAAACCACGAACCCGAGGACCGAAGACAGACACCAACAACCAGAACCAACCAACTTTGACGGAGCTGCAACCTTCCGGCTCCAACCACTGAAGAGACCAACTTCTACAGATGCACCAGAGAAAGCATTCTTTCTGGTAGGATCACAGCTTGGTATGGAGCCTGCTCTGCCCAAGGCCGCAGGAAACTACAAAAGGTCGTGAACGTAGCCTAATCCATCACGCAAACCAGCCTCCCATCCATTGACTGTCTACAATTCCCGCTGCCTCGGAAAAGCAGCCAGCATAATTAAGAACCTTATGAGACCATCAATTGACGCGAGATGGAGAGTTGAAGTGAACAGTGGCTGCCTGCGACTGCTCTGCTAGTGAGAGCTCCCTCAAGGGGGTGGAGCCAGGGGGAGAGCCCACAATAATAATAATTGCTTATTGGCACAAGTAGGCTTCAATGAAGTTGCTGTAAAAAGCCCCTAGTCGCCACATTCCGGCGCCTGTTCGGGGAGGCTGGAACGGGAATTGAACCCGCGCTGCTGGTCTTGTTCTGCATTACAAGTCAGCTGTCTAGCCCACTGTGCTAAACCAACCCCTGGGCACCAACATGATACATTCTGTGTAATATCGTACAATGGTCCATAGGTGGAGCCCGCATGGGCAACAGCGTGATACAGTGTAATACATGGTGAATGGTTAGTACAATACGTTCACCACAAGACCCCCACGCACCCCGGACATGCTCTCTTCCACCTTCTTCCATCAGGAAAAAGATACAAAAGTTTGAGGTCACTTACTCAAGAACAGCTTCTTCCCTGCTGCCATCAGACTTTTGAATGGACCTACCTCGTATTAAGTTGATCTACACCCTAGCACTGACTGTAACATTATATTCTGCTGTCTCTCCTTCCTGCATTGTTTGTCCAGCATGCAAGAAACAATACTTTTCACCGTCTACCAAGACAAGTGACAATAATAAATCAAATCAAATCAAATCAAAAGGCATTTGAGAGTCAACCGCATTACTGTGGGCCAGACCAGACGAGGATGGCAGATTTCCTCTGCTACAGGATATTTGTGAGACAGATGGGTTTATTGCAACAATCGATGATAGTTGCGGGGCGGAATTCTCCGACACCCTGCCGGGTCGGAGAATCGGCACAGCGCCACACGAATGGCGCCACGCCGCCCCGACGCCGGGATGCAAGTCTCCGCAGTGCGGAGAATCGGCACCGGCGTGGTCGGCGCGGCGCCGGTCGGGGTATGCGACGATTGTCCGGCCCGGGCCGGCGCACCGATTCTCCGGGCCGGATGGGCCGAGCGGCCGTCATCAAAAAGCCGAGTCCCGCCGGCGCCGTTCTAATATCCTCTGAGCCGGCGGGACCTCGGCGTAAAAGGGTCCACGGGCAGCCTGTGGGCGGGAAGGAGGGGGTCCGACTCCAGCGGGGCCTCCATAGTGGCCTGGCCCGCGATTGGGGCCCACCAATCGGCGGGCCAGCTTCGCTGCCCCCCCCCCCGGCGTCCTTTCATCCGCACCGGCTCCTGTAGCCCTTCCCCATTCGGCATCGGAGCCGGCGCGGGGAAGAAGGCCACTGCGCATGCGCTTGTTGGTGCCGGCCCAACTGCGCATGCGCGGAACCCGCGGTGCCGGGTTCAGGCCGGGATCGGCAGCTGGAGTGGCGGAGGCCGCTCCAGCACCGTCCTAGCCCCCTGTGGGCCGCAGAATGGGGTCCCGGAACGGGCGCCGAAGCCGGAGTAAAACACTCCCGTTTTACTCCGGTGTCGGCACTTAGCCGCCCGATGGGAGAATCCCGCCCTACATTCCCGATTTATTACTTGAATTCCAATTCCATCTGTTGCCGTGGTGGGATTTGAACCCATGTCCCCAGAGCTTTCACCTAGGTCCCTGGATTCCTAGTCCAGCTTCATTAGCACTATGCCCCGTCTCCCCTTAAATTTAAAGTTCATCCTCCCGTCTTTCAGATGACATATTGAACTAAATCCTCATCTGCCCTCTCAGACGGAGCAGATCTCCATTCATTCCTCCTCATTTATTCCTCAACCAATGTCATCAAAACAGATGATCAACCAGCAGTTCGCTCTCTTGCTGCGGTTTCTGGAATTTCACTTTGCTCAAAATGGCTGCCGCACATCCCTACATAACAATAATGTTCACGCTTTCTAAAGTATATCAATGTGTGTCAAGTGCTATGGGATGACTGAGTGAATGATGAAACCTAACCTTTTTAATGATACGTAAATGCCAGTAAAATCCACCTTTCCTTTCATCAATAGCCCCGATGCCTCAGGCCAGTTTCCAATCACTATCTGACTGATTGCAGTAAGGCGGGTATTGTTGGGCACGGATTCAAATCACTGAAACCTGACTCGACTTGCAGACATCCAACGTCACACTCTTGTATTCTTCCAGCAAACCAAGGAGCGACTTTGTGTGGGCTCAGCTTGAGTCTGAGGAGTACAGGAGGCCTCACATTTACATCAATGCAGCCAGGTTGTGTATTAACTGTCAGCAGCAGATCAGGTGCAGTTGTCAAACGTTGACTTCTTCACCCACCGACTCATCAATTTAACAAACCCAGATGAAGCAAGAAACAAGTTCCAAGAATCTTTGCTCAGGAAAGACTCTGTGTATAGTTACCTCTACAATCTACAAGGACAAGAGCAACGGATACCTGGGAACACCACCCCCTGGAGGTTCCTCCCCAGGTCACTCAACACCATGACTTGGAAATATATCGCCGTCCCTTCACTGTCGCTGGGGCAAAACCTGAAACAACCCCCCCTGACAGTGGGTGTATCTACAACAGTAGTAGGCCCAAGACATGTAAGAGCATAAGGTATAACCACCCACCCCTCTTGGGCTTCTCTGTAATCCCAGTCTCACACCAGCCTGGTTGACTCAGTTGTATAAAACAGATACCAATGGTTCAAGGAGAAACCTTGTGAAACTAAACATATGTCAGCCTTGCGAGTGATGTCCACATCCTGAAAATGAATAAAATAAATCAGATTGGAGGAAACATGGTGGGCAGGACGTCAGGACTTGATGATTTGAGAGAGGTGTTTAGGACTTCGAAGGGGCTACAACAATTCAAGAAGGCAGCTCAGCACCACCTTCTCAAGGGCAATTGGGGATGGGCAATCGATGGTGGCTCGGCCGGTGACTGGCGGTGATTTAACCCGAGGGTCACCACACCTCAGGCGAGGGGCAAGGTTCAGAAGGCGGGGCCTTCGTAAACAACCTCAGCCGGTACGGGAATTCGCATCACAAACCAGCTGCACAGCCACCTCGCGACGGACCAAAGACAGCGGGTGGGATTCTCCCTTTCCTGACGTCAAAATCGGGTTCGGAGATCTAGCGGAGAATGGGCTCCGACGGCAAAATCAGGGTCGGCGCAGTTTGACACCAGTCAGCCATGCTCCGCCCCTTTCAAAATGGCATCACCGCATCGCGCGCCGCGTGCCGTCACAACGGCTTCGGCACATCACCGGCCGGCCCTCCCACGATGCTCCGCCCCCGATGGGCCGAGTTCCCGACGGCCTGGGACACGTGTGGTCTCAGCTGCGCGTGGAAGCCGCAGGCTGTGTCTAGCCACACGGCCGGGATCTGTGATGCTGGCCGGGGGGGGGGGGGGGGGTGGGTGCTTCCGTGGGGGCTGGGGGACTGGTGGGGTGTGGACAGGGGGTGGGCTGCGGAGTGGCGGATGGTGGGTCGGGTCCGCGCACAGCCGGCGCCATGTTGTACGGTGCGACCGCTGCAGGCCGTCAGCCGTGCGCATGCGCGGTCCGGCACCTGGCCATTCTCCGGCCATTTTCGGCACGGGAGGCGGGAGTTTCACCCGGCGCTGGTACCAACCCCTCACCAGTCCCGGAATCGGTGAAGGTTTCACGTCGATTTTATGGTCGTAAAACACAACCCAAATACCTAGGCAATCACATCGACTCACGCACTGACACACACACACACACTGACACACTGTCACACAAACTGACACACTGTCACACAAACTGACACACTAACACACACACTGACACACTGTCACACACACTGACACACTGTCACACAAACTGACACACTGTCACACAAACTGACACACTAACACACACACTGACACACTGTCACACACACTGACACACACACACACACTGACACACTGTCACACACACTGACACACTGTCACACAAACTGACACACTAACACACACACTGACACACTGTCACACACACTGACACACTGTCACACAAACTGACACACTGTCACACAAACTGACACACTAACACACACACTGACACACTGTCACACACACTGACACACACACACACACTGACACACTGTCACACACACTGACACACTGTCACACAAACTGACACACTAACACACACACTGACACACTAACACACACACACTGACACACTGTCACACAAACTGACACACTAACACACACACTGACACACTAACACACACACTGACACACTGTCACACACACTGACACACTGTCACACAAACTGACACACTGTCACACAAACTGACACACTAACACACACACTGACACACTAACACACACACTGACACACTGTCACACACACTGACACACTGACACACAAACTGACACACTAACACACACACTGACACACTGTCACACACACTGACACACTGTCACACACACTGACACACTAACACACACACTGACACACTAACACACACACACTGACACACTGTCACACACACTGACACACTGTCACACACACTGACACACTAACACACACACACTGACACACTGTCACACAAACTGACACACTAACACACACACTGACACACAAACTGACACACTAACACACACACTGACACACTGTCACACAAACTGACACACTAACACACACACTGACACACTGACACACAAACTGACACACTAACACACACACTGACACACTAACACACAAACTGACACACTAACACACACACACAGACACACTGTCACACACTGACACACTGTCACACAAACTGACACACTAACACACACACTGACACACTGACACACAAACTGACACACTAACACACACACTGACACACTAACACACACACTGACACACACACACACACTAACACACACACACTGACACACTAACGCACACACACTGACACACTAACACACACACACTGATGAAATGATTGCGATTACAGAACTAGCACACATTTAAGTCTTAAGAACTTGAGTTCAATAGTTGCTTGGAAATACTTGAGTCATGTTAACAAAAGAGACATTATTAACAAATAGGCAGGTGAAGCTATCGCTGTTTCACATTGGTACTCTGTATAATACATGAGTGTATTATCCACTAACAGGATGCTGCCGTCAAGTCAAAACATTGTTATGTCTATCACACAAATGAGCAATGCGGTACATGAAGTTTAGTACTGGCCACAATGCCACACATGTAGGCCGTATGTTGCTCTGACTGGTGGATCGGTGACATAATGATAATGTCACAAAACTGGTAATCCCTTGACCCGGGCTGTTCCCCTGGGGAGAAAGGTTCCAATCTTGCTATTGGCAGCTTGTGGAGTTTAAATTCAATGAATAGATCTGGAATTGAAAGTTAGTCTCACTGACGGTGACCATGAAACCAGCACCGATTGTTATAAAAACCCATCTGGTTCATTGATGTCCTTTACGGAAGAAAATCTGGTGTCCTTACCTGGTCTGGCCTCCAT
Organism: Scyliorhinus torazame; assembly: GCF_047496885.1. Classification (NCBI taxonomy): domain Eukaryota; kingdom Metazoa; phylum Chordata; class Chondrichthyes; order Carcharhiniformes; family Scyliorhinidae; genus Scyliorhinus; species Scyliorhinus torazame. Next base: position 344,561,429 of record NC_092709.1, on the reverse strand, counting down.
GTGACTCCAGATGACTATTAACTGTCCAAGTAATGGTCTAGCTAATTATTCTTGGAGTTCTGTCCTGATAAGTGCAAGACAAAAAGCTTTGACGGCTTGTCCCTTTATCAGCAATCTCCGAGTTCTTGAAACAGTGCAGGCCTGTAATTCATTTTGGTCTCTGAAGGAAGGAGCTTGGGGGTTTTAGGAAGTTGTTTATCGTTGGCAGTAGCAGATTTCTCTTGCCTCACTATAGTCAAAGGTGTGCTATCGATGCCCTGGGCCCTGGGCCTACCCCTGAGATAGAGGCCAAGGTCAGCCCAAGTCTGCGGCCACAGAAGTCACAGTGATTTCTGCTAGTGGTGGTTAAAACATAGATAGAACATAGAAACATAGTAAAATACAGCACAGAACAGGCCCTTCGGCCCACGATGTTGTGCTGAACCTTTGTCCTAGATTAAGAACAAATTAATCTACACCCCATCATTCTACTGTAATCCATGTCCCTATCCAATAGCCGCTTGAAGGTCCCTAATGTTTCCAACTCAACTACGTCCACAGGCAGTGCATTCCATGCCCCCAGTGCTCTCTGGGTAAAGAACCTACCTCTGACATCCCCCCTGTATCTTCCACCATTCACCTTAAATTTATGTCCCCTTGTAATGGTTTGTTCCACCCGGGGAAAAAGTCTCTGACTGTCTACTCTATCTATTCCCCTGATTGTCTTATAAACCTCTATCAGGTCGCCCCTCATCCTTCCCCGTTCTAATGAGAAAAGGCCTAGCACCCTCAACCTTTCCTCGTAAGACCTACTCTCCATTCCAGGCAACATCCTGGTAAATCTCCTTTGCACCTTTTCCAAAGCTTCCACATCCTTCCTAAAATGAGGCGACCAGAACTGCACACATACTCCAAATGTGGCCTGACTAATGTTTTGTACAGCTGCATCATCACCTCACGGCTCTTAAATTCAATCCCTCTGCTAATAAACGTTAGCACACTATAGGCCTTCTTCACAGCTCTAACCACTTGAGTGGCCACTTTCAAAGATCTATGAACATAGACCCCAAGATCTCTCTGCTCCTCCACATTGCCAAGAACTCTACCGTTAATCCTGTATTTCGCATTCATATCTGTCCTTCCAAAATGGACAATCTCACACTTTTCAGGGTTAAATTCCATCTGCCACTTCTCAGCCCAGCTCTGCATCCTATCTATGTCCCTTTGCAGCCGACAACAGCCCTCCTCACTATCCACAACTCCACCAATCTTCGTATCGTCTGCAAATTTACTTTACCCTTCAACTCCCTCATCCAAATCATTAATGAAAATCACAAACAGCAGAGGACCCAGAACTGATCCCTGCGGTACGCCACTGGTAACTGGGATCCAGGCTGAATATTTGCCATCCACCACCATTCTCTGGCTTCTAGTTTGTTATCCGACTGGCCAAATTTCCCACTATCCCATGCCTCCTTACTTTCTGCATCAGCCTACCATGGGGAACCTTATCAAATGCCTTACTAAAATCCATGTACACTACATCCACTGCTTTACCTTCGTCCACGTGCTTGGTCACCTCCTCAAAGAATTCAATAAGACTTGTGAGGCAAGACCTACCCCTCACAAATCCGTGCTGACTATCCTAATCAAGCAGTGTCTTTCCAGATGCTCAGAAATCCTATCCCTCAGTACCCTTTCCATTACTTTGCTGACCACTGAAGTAAGACTAACTGGCCTGTAATTCCCAGGGTTATCCCTATTCCCTTTTTTGAATAGGGGCACGACATTCACCACTCTCCAATCCCCTGGTACCACCCCTGTTGACAGTGAGGACGAAAAGATCTTGCCAACGGATATGCAATTTCATCTCTTGCTTCCCATAGAATCCTTGGATATATCCCGTCAGGTCCTGGGGACTTGTCTATCCTCAAGTATTTTAAAATTCCCAACACATCTTCCATCCTAACAAGTATCTACTCGAGCTTACCAGTCTGTTTCACACTGTCCTCTCCAACAATATGGCCCCTCTCATTTGTAAATACAGAAGAAAAGTACTTGTTCAAGACCTCTCCTATCTCTTCAGACTCAATACACAATCTCCCGCTGCTGTCCTTGATCGGACCCACCCTCACTCTAGTCATTCTCATATTTCTCACATATGTGTAAAAGGCCTTGGGGGTTTTCCTTGATTCTACCCGCCTTAGATTTTTCATGCCCTCTCTTAGCTCTCCTAATCCCTGTCTTCAGTTCCCTCCTGGCTATCTTGTATCCCTCCAGCGCCCTGTCTGAAGCTTGTTTCCTCAGCCTTACATAAGTATCCTTCTTCCTCTTAACAAGACATTCAACCTCTCTTGTCAACCATAGTTCCCTCACTCGACCATCTCTTCCCTGCCTGACAGGGACATACATATCAAGGACACGTAGTATCTGTTCCTTGAACAAGTTCCACATTTCAATTGTGTCCTTCCCTGACAGCCTATGTTCCCAACTTATGCACTTCAATTCTTGTCTGACAGCATCGTATTTACCCTTCCCCAATTGTAAACCTTGCCCTGTTGCGCACACCTATCCCTCTCCATTACTAAAGTGAAAGTCACAGAATTGTGGTCACTATCACAATTTGTCTTCTGAATGTTGTTTGGGAAAAACAGCAGATACCTGGTTGGTGATAGTGGTGGGGAGGGGGTCGGTGGGGAGGGGGTCGGTGGCGGGAGACGGGGGATCGGCACCAGGACAGTTGACCCACACGAGATCCTAGGCGGATCAGCTCATTACCTATACATCCGTGCAGAGCACAGTGAATCTTCTAGCTGGGGCAGGCGGAAAGTCACTGTGACCACAGTTACCCTCAAAGGGTTGAAGGTCCGGCGGCATATTTAAAGGACACCCGGTCAGACATTCACTCTCAACAGGGAAGGGATCTCAGTTTGTCCGTCCTTAATATCCCAGATAAGAAAACAACATGTGGTCCCATGGTTCAGTGAAGCTTCCCTGGAGACTCAACTGGGTGGAATGCTCTTTCAGAGGGTTAGTGCTGACCTGATGGGCCGAATGGCCTCCTTCCGCACTGTAGGGATGTAGTAAACTGTACACTGTGGGAAAAGAAAACTCCTTAAAACATATCACCAAATCAAAGCTGGAAAAGAGGATATTTTTCCAATAACATATTCAGAAGAAACTCAGAAAGGACCTGGAATTAAGGATGGGTTTTTGGGAGATGTGGGTTAAATCTGGCCAATGGAAATGGGATTTTAGCCTTTGCTAAGAGTGAACATGAATTTAAAAATTGATGAAAAAGCACTCTTATATTCGCGCCACTTAAGTGCCAGGCAATGGCCATCTCCTACAAGAGAGGATCTAACCATCGCCCCTTGACATTCAATGGCATTACCATCGCTGAATCCCCCACAATCAACATCATGGGGGTTACCATTGATCAGAAACTGAACTGGGCTAGCCATACTAATACTGCGGCAACCAGAGCAAATCAAAGGCTAGGAATCCTACGGCGAGTAACTCACCACCTGACCCCCCAAAGCCTGTCCTCCATCTACAAGGCACAAGTCAGGAGTGTAATGGAATACTCTCCACTTGCCTGGATGAGTGCAGCTCCAACAACACTCAAGAAGTTCAACACCATCCAGGACAAAGCAGCCCGCTTGATTGTTCCTCCTTCCACAAACATTCAAACCTTCCACCACCGACGAACAGTGGCAGCCGTGTGGACCATCTACAAGATGCACTGCAGTAACCAACCAAGGTTCCTTCGGGAGCACCTTCCAAACCCACACCCACTACCATCTAGAAGGACAAGGGCAGCAGATACCTGGGAACCCCACCACCTGGAGGTTCACTTCCTAGTAAATCACCATCCCAACTTGGAAATATATCGCCGTTCCTTCACTGTCGCTGGGGCAATATCCCGGAGCTCCCTCCCTAACAGCACAGTGGGTGTACCTACACCTGAAGGACTGCAACAGTTCAAGAAGGCACCTCACCACCACTTCTGAAGGGCAACTAGGGCTGGGCAATAAATGCTGGGCCTAACCAGCGACACCCACATCCCGTCAATTAATTTTAAAAGATAAAATTTTCAAACGCTGGACCGTTCCATATTTTTACTTGAACTCAACCGTGACCCAAGTTTGCTCGGAGAGGCGGAGGCAGGAAACGAAAAAAAACAATGTTTTTTCATCCAGCACGTCGACGGTAATACTAGCTGATTAAAACCAATCGGTGCCCTCAAACATCTCCTGCAAAACGAGCAAAGTAAAGAAATAAAGAGGAAGGCTATGAAAATAATGCAATAACCAGCAGGATTAAGCAGAATTACAGCTGAAACCTTCTGATTTTAAGACAGATTGGTGTTTGCAGCAACAAGAAATTGTCTTAAATCCACAGTGTTATGGGCCATGTTTTAGAGAACCCCAAAGTGTATCATGGAGTTCACCTGACCCACAACTTTTACTAGATTGTGGTATGGGGAGCACACGGCCCACTCTACAGGTGTGGTACTGTAGAAATGGAAAAATATTTTTTAAAGCAAAACAATGTTTATTCTATGAACTCAAGTTAACCTTTTTAAACATACAGTGAACATCTTAGCAACCATTAATTCAAATACAACCCCCAAAGAATACAACACGAAGTAATCCTTAATAACTTCCCAAACAACACCCAGAAGACAAAATAAATACCTTTCAACAGAAGCACATTAGGTTTAAATTCACTACTGAGAACATTTATAATTCTGAATTCACCAAATGATCAAGAGATAGTCTTTTCATGGCAGAGAGATCAACAGTACACCTGCTCTGTCTGGCTTCAGCTCCAACACGGAAAACGAAACTAAAACACACCCTGCAGCAAACAGCCTAAAACGAAAGTAAAAAGCTGACAGACAGCCCAGCTCCACCCACTCTCTGACATCACTACAGTAGTAAACACCCATTTCTTAAAGGTACTCTCACTGCAGATATTTATATACACACCCATTTATAAACACCCATTTCTTAAAGGTACTCCCACATGATAACAGTCTAACTAAGAAAAGAAAATGTTTAAAGAAACAACAAAAAACATAATACAGATTAAATCGGAAAAGAATGATATTGATGGGAGGAAAAGTTAAAGGAAGTACTACAACTTAAGAACTGGTAACCGCGATGCCAGGGAAAGGTGGCTTGGGACCATTCGATGAGAATTAGGAATCCTGGTGTTCCTATGAAGAGAGACTCCAATATTATGATGCTGTGAACAGGATATTGGATGAAATTAAAGTAGCAAATTTCTGTAGAGAGTGTAATAGGATTGAAAACCTTCACCCCATCCTGCAAAGCCAGGTACAATAACTTACGAGGAATGAGCAAAGAATCATAGAATTTACAGTGCAGAAGGAGGCCATTCGGCCCATCGAGTCTGCACCAGCCATTGGAAAGAGCACACTACTTAAACCCACGCCACCACCCCATCCCTGTAACCCCACCTAACTTATTTGGACACTAAGGGAAATTTATCATGGTCAATCCACCTAACCTGCACGTCTTTGGACTGTGGGAGGAAACCGGAGCACCCGGAGGAAACCCACGCAGACACGGGGAGAACATGCAGACTCCATACAGACAGTGACCCAAGCCGGGAATCGAACCTGGGACCCTGCAGCTGTGATGAAACTGTGCTAACCACTGAGCTACCGTGCTGCCCTTGAAGAACGCTTCTTGCCCAAATCACGAGCAGGGAGATTCAGATTTCATCTACACGGTCAAGAAGAGAGTGGAAATATTGCACAATTTGCAGTTGTACTATGGAGACTAGCCAAGAATTTTAAGTTTGGTTAGACTCTTGAGGACACGCTGCAAGGCAGACCTGTGTGGGTTGAGTGATGAGGTAATCCGGAGACGATTGCTGGCAGAAAGCTCTCCAACACTCAAACTTGCTGTTGAAATAACAGTGTCTATGGAATTGGCAGCAAAGGAAGAAATCCCAAATTGGAGCTGGTGCCAAAATAAACAAGATGAATTCGGAGAAAAGACGATAACTTAACACGCAAGCATGCCATTGGTGTACCCAGGTGAGTCACTTTCCACAGGAATGTTGGTGTTGAGAAAACAAAGATCATAATTGTAGCAAGAAAGGCCACCTAACAACGGTGTGCTGAGCTGGACAAAACCCTCAAACCTTGCAGATGGGTGAAGGCAAGAATGCACCCAAATCCACAAAAAGGTCGACAGATTGACCGAAGCTGATGAAAATTCCCAGGAAGTAACGTCTACAGAGATCGAAGAACTAAACTCGGTGTAATATCGATGCAAGGTGACACTTGGAGATTCTGTGTCTCTCCGAAACTAAATGGGAACAAAATTAAAATGGAAGTAGACGTGGGAGTCACTGTATCTCTTATCGCTCAAAATCTCAAGAACATACCATTAAAACCGCCTGACATCATCTTCAGAACTTAGGTGGAACTGGTGGTTCCAATGAAGGGTTATATCTTGGTGCAAGTAAAAGTAAATAAATGGTCAATCTGAAAAATTGCCAAGACATGTGGAAAAAGGAACATTTCCTGCACTTTTCAAAAGGGCGAGTTTGAACAAAATCAAACGCAATTGGCAAGCTGTGGACCAATTGGTTGATAGAAAGAACACATTATAGAGACTCTGAGAAACGTACAAGAAGATATTTGCAAACACTTTCGAGGAGATGACCAGAGTTGAGACATGGCTTAAGATAAAACCTGATAATACCCCAAAATGCTTCAGGCAAAACCGGTGCCACATGCTATCAAACCAAAAGCCGAAGTGGAACTTGGCAATTGATCGAAGTTGGAGTCATCGAGAGTGTGACGGCAAGAATTGTGAAGACACATTGGAACGTCTGGAAAGACACGTGCCGGGATTTTCCATTCCAGAGGCTGGGACTGAATTGGTGGTGCAGATCCCGGGGCAATTCAGGATCCGTTAACGGGTTAGCACTGGTGCCAGCCCAACAACGGTGTTTGATTCGCCAGGGTCGGGGTTGGTACTCGAGAGGCTGACAAGCTGCAGGCGCATATCAGCACTCCACTCCCACACACACTCATTCCGGCCAACAAGATGGCAGTACGGGGAGCGGCACTCCGTTTCACAGATGCGGAGCTCTAGTCCCTGCTCGATGCCGTGGAGGAGAGGCGGGATACCCTGTATCCCAGGGTGGGAACGTAACTCCTATCTGACGCCATACACCGGGCCTGGGCGCAGTGGCAAAGGACATGGGTGCCGTGGCAAAGGACATGGGCGCCGTGGCAAAGGACATGGGCGCCGTGGCAAAGGACATGGGCGCCGTGGCAAAGGACATGGGCGGCGTGGGCCCCACAGCCCAGACCGGCCAGAAGTGTCGGAAAAAACTGCACAAGCTCCTCAAAACGGCCAGGGTGAGTGGCCAGCAGCATGGCCCTGGCGCAGACACGTGTCACACGCCCACTCTGAGGGCGACCAAGCCCCACATGCTGGCAATCTGCTTGCACCCTACTCTGCACCACATGCCAGCTCTCATAATGCCCACCATGGCCTGGTGCCCTATTCATAAAGGCCACCAGCTGCCCACCCTCCATGCTGCACGCATCTGACTGCCTAATACAGTGCATTTTCTGTCAGCCCAACACTCCCCCCGAAGGAGAAGACGCCGCACAACCACAGGGAGAAGACTGGAGAGGGCCCACCGGTCTGAAGCACCTCACCATCGTGGAGCTTCCGGCACCGGACCTGGTCAGAGGGCCCGGAGAGAGGGCAGTCACCGCCGAGGTGGAGGTCAGCATCGGGGAACCCAGTGAGCCCCGGAGAGTTTGGGTGTCCCTATGGCACGCATGGCACAACCCACAGACCACCCCACCACCCCCACCCCCCCACCCCCCCACTACCCCCCCCCACCACCACCACCCCACACCACCCCCCCACCACCACCCCACACCACCCCCACACCACCCCCACACCCCCACCAGCCCCACAGCCCCCCCACACACCCCCACTACCCCCATATCACCCCACACGAGTCCCCCCCATATCACCCCACACCACCCCCACACACCCCACACAGACCGAAGGTGCTCACACATTCAGGACCCTGACCTTCCCGTTGCCTGCCATTTTAACACAAGACCCTGCTCACATGCCCACATGTCCTTGGCCTGCTGCAATCATAGAATCATAGAATTTACAGTGCAGAAGGAGGCCACTCGGCCCATCGAGTCTGCACCGGCTCTTTGAAAGAGCACCCTACCCAAGCCCACACCTCCACCCTGTCCCCATAACCCAGTAACCCCACCCAATTCTAAGGGCAATTTTGGACACTAAGGGCAATTTAGGATGGCCAATCCACCTAACCTGCACATCTTTGGACTGTGGGAGGAAACCGGAGCACCCGGAGGAAACCCACGCACACACGGGGAGGATGTGCAGACTCCGCACAGACAGTGACCCAAGCTGGAATCGAACCTGGGACCCTGGAGCTGTGGATTGGATTGGATTGGATTTATTTATTGTCACGTGTACCGAGGTACAGTGAAAAGTATTTTTCTGCGAGCAGCTCAACAGATCATTAAGTACATGGGAAGAAAAGGGAATAAAAGAAAATACATAATAGGGCAACACAACATATACAATGTAACTACATAAGCACTGGCATCGGGTGAAGCATACAGGGTGTAGTGTTAATGAAATCAGTCCATAAGAGGGTCATTTAGGAGTCTCGTAACAGCGGGGAAGAAGCTGTTTTTGAGTCTGTTCGTGCGTGTTCTCAGACTTCTGTATCTCCTGCCCGATGGAAGAAGTTGGAAGAGTGAAGCAATTGTGCTAACCACCATGCAACCGTGCTGCCCTGTTCCAGTGAAGCTCAACACAAACTGGAGGAACAACATCTCATCTTCCGGTTAGGCCTTCCGGTCTCGACATCGAATTCAACAACTTCAGATGATCAGCTCCACCCCATCTCGACCCATTTGTTTTCATCCCATTTCATTTTAACTGTCTCTTACCATTTCTTTCTTGTCTTGCTTAATATATATTTACCCCCCAAAAAAAATTTATTCACATTTCCTTACCCCTTCTCCCCTTTGCTACCCCCTTCCCCTCCCACCACATCTACAGTTCACCCTCTGATGTTAGTTTCTCTGCTGTTTGGCCTTTCACATCTTTTGTCCTCTCTGGGGACTGCCATTAGCACTCTTTCCCCTTGGTTTCTGTGTCCATTAGCACCCGGTTTCCCTGGGTTTCTGTGGCTATGACTCATCTTTCATTCTCACTCCACAGTATAAATATTTCCCACTTTGTCTGTTAGCTTTGACAAACAATCATTGCCACAGAGGGCGTTGGAGGCCGGGACGTTGAGTGTCTTTAAGACAGAAGTTGATAAATTCTTGATTTCTCGAGAAATTAAGGGCTTTGGAGAGAGAGCGGGTAAATGGAGTTGAAATCAGCCATGATTGAATGGTGGAGTGGACTCGATGGGCCGAATGGCCTTACTTCCGTTCCTATGTCTTATGGTCTTATGGACTCGAAACCTTCGCTCTTTTCTCTCCCTACAGATGCTGCCAGACCCGCTGAGATTTTCCAGCATTTTCTCTTTCGATAAAAAAGCAGAGTATTACTTAAACAGAGAATTGCTGCAGAATTCCAAGGTGCAGAGGAATCTGGGTGTGCTAGTGCATGAGTCACAAAAGGTTAGTGTGCAGATATAGCTAATGTAATGCTATCCTTTCTTACGAGAGGAATTGAACAGAAAAGTAAGGATGTTATGCTACATTAATGCACTGTATTGGTGATACCACACCTTGAATACTAAGTGTAGTTTTGGTCTCTTTATTTAAGGAAGGTGTAAATACATTGGAGGTGATTCAGAGGAGAATTACTGGATTGGTACCTGGAATGAACAGGTTGTCTTATAAGGATAGGTTGGAAAGGCTGGGCTTGTTTCCACTGGAGTTTAGAAGACTGAAGGTGACTTGATCGGTATATATAAGATCCTGAACGGTGGATTTCCGGTTGTGACCATGGAGTGAGTGGTCATATACAGGGCTGTTTCTGCTTAAAGTCACAGAAAAGGGCTCTTTTCACTCAGATCCAGGTGGAAGTTTGATGAAAAGGTGTAGGTGAATGATAGAGGAGTAGTTTCCCCCTGGAATGGTATGTCTTCTGATCGCAGGGCCCGGCAGAAAGCAGGGAGAGATTTGGCGGGAAAGTTGAAACAGTCAGGTGCTGCAGCAACAGCCTCTTCCAGCACGCAGGCAGGGGAAGGCCAAGCTGTAAGGCCCCAGATACAGGAACTGATGACTTTTATCAAGGAGGAATTCCATAAGCAGAGGAAAGAAATGCGTGAGGATCATGCAATGGCCATTTCAGAAGCTGTGGCACCCCTGAAGAGCCATGATGTGGAGATGCCGGCGTTGGACTGGGGTGAGCACAGTAAGAAGTCTTACAACAGCAGGTTAAAGTCCAACAGGTTTGTTTCGATGTCACTAGCTTTCGGAGCGCTGCTCCTTCCTCAGGTACATTGGAGCGGGTGGAGAGGTGTTTGGAGGTGCAGGGGTCACAGATTCGGGAGACCGAAGGAGTGATCGCGGACCACAGCGATCGTGTGGTGGCTCTGGAGGCGGAGGTGGGGCTCCAAGGTGACCTTTCGAACACGCTGAGGGCAAAGGTTGAGGAGCAGGAGAATACCTTGAGAAGACCGAACCTGCGAATAGTGGGACTGTCTGAAGGACTGGAAGGTGTGAGCGCCACGAGGTACGTCTCGAGGATGCTGGCGGGACTGGTGGCAGAAGGGGTGCTAGGTGAGGCACCTGAAGTGGACCGAGCGTATAGGTCTCTGAGGCAGAGGCCTAGAGCTGGGGAGCCGCCGCGGGCAGAGATCGTGAGACTCCATAAATTTGTGGAGAAAGAGAAAATTCCACAGTGGGCCAGGGAGAAGCGTAGCTGCGACTGGGAGGGAAATAAAGTCCGGATTTATCAGGACATCGGAACCGAGTTGGCAAAACGGCGGGCAGGGTTCAACAAGGCCAAAGCGGTGCTGTACCGGCGGCAGATCAGGTTTGGGCTGCTCTACCCGCGAAATTATGGGTGACGTTCGGAGGCCCGGAGTATTATTTCAAGACCCCAGAAGCGGCCGAAGACTTCATTAAGGAGCATAAACTGGGGGAGAACTGAGTGGACAATGCTTGGGAACCGGGATGCTATGTAATGGTCGGGAGCATGTTTGAAGTCGGTGTAGGGATTGGGGATTTTCGCCATTTTTTATGGGGGGGGGGGTTCTGTTCAATGGTGAGATTGTAAGGAGTTGATGGGGTGAAAAGCTTTTGTGGGGATGGATGTGCCTTTGGGCAGGGGCAGCCACGCTAGCGGGTTATGCTGGTGAACGGAAGTGAGGTGGTGGGTGAGAAGGCCAAGAGGGGTGGCCGGGGGTGAAGGGGGGAAGAAGGGGAAAATCGGGGGAGGGGGGTTTCTGCGACGCGGCAGGAGGTGAGAGATGACATGGTCAAGGGCAAAGAAAGGGGCCATCTGCGATGGGATAGGTACAGAGTGGAATTAAAGGGGCAGGAGTTAAGTGGGGAAGATGACGGACGGTAGAGGGGATTGGAAGCGCAAGCCTCCGGTAAGGTTGGTTACGTGGAACGTCCGGGGACTGAATGGGCCGGTTAAAAGGTCGCGGGTGTTCGCGCACCTCAGGAGCTTGAAAGCGGGGGGTGGTCTTTTTCCAGGAGACACACCTCCGTGTGAAGGACCAGGTTAGGTTAAGGAAGGGGTGGGTTGGGAAGGTTTTTCACTCGGGGTTTGATTCGAAATCAAGGGGTGTGGCGATTTTAATGAGCAAAAAAATGGGATTCGTGAGTGCGAAGGAGGCGAGGGGTCCAGGTGGGAGGTATGTGATTGTGAGTGAGGTATTGGAGGGGGCACCGGTAGTGTTGGTAAATGTGTGTGCTCCAAATTGGGATGATGTGGAGATGCCGGCGTTGGACTGGGGTGAGCACAGTACGAAGTCTTACAACACCAGGTTAAAGTCCAACAGGTTTGTTTCGATGTCACTAGCTTTCGGAGCGCTGCTCCTTCCTCAGGTGAATGAAGCGGTCTGTTCCAGAAACACATATATAGACAAATTCAAAGATGCCAAACAATGCTAGGGATGCGAGCATTAGCAGGTGATTAAATCTTTACAGATCCAGAGATGGGGTAACCCCAGGTTAAAGGACGTGTGAATTGTGTCAAGCCAGGACAGTTGGTAGGATTTCGCAGGCCAGATGGTGGGGGATGAATGTAATGTGACATGAATCCCAGGTCCCGGTTGAGGCCGCACTCATGTGTGCGGAACTTGGCTATACGTTTCTGCTCGGCGATTCTGCGTTGTCGCGGGTCCTGAAGGCCGCCTTGGAGAAAGCTTACCCGGAGATCAGAGGCCAAATGCCCTTGACTGCTGAAGTGTTCCCCGACTGGAAGGGAACATTCCTGCCTGGTGATTGTTGCGCGATGTCCGTTCATTCGTTGTCGCAGCGTCTGCATGGTCTCGCCAATGTACCACGCTTCGGGACATCCTTTCCTGCAGCGTATGAGGTAGACAACGTTGGCCGAGTCGCACGAGTATGTACCGCGTACCTGGTGGGTGGTATCACCAAGGTACCTTGGCGAGACCATGCAGACGCTACGACAACGAATGAACGGACATCGCGCAACAATCACCAGGCAGGAATGTTCCCTTCCAGTCGGGGAACACTTCAGCAGTCAAGGGCATTCAGCATCTGATCTCCGGGTAAGCGTTCTCCAAGGCGGCCTTCAGGACCCGCGACAACGCAGAATCGCCGAGCAGAAACGTATAGCCAAGTTCCGCACACATGAGTGCGGCCTCAACCGGGACCTGGGATTCATGTCACATTACATTCATCCCCCACCATCTGGCCTGCGAAATCCTACCAACTGTCCTGGCTTGACACAATTCACACCTCTTTAACCTGGGGTTACCCCATCTCTGGATCTGTAAAGATTTAATCACCTGCTAATGGTCGCATTCCTAGCATTGTTTGGCATCTTTGAATTTGTCTATATATGTGTTTCTGGAACAGACCTCTTCATTCACCTGAGGAAGGAGCAGCACTCCGAAAGCTAGTGACATCGAAACAAACCTGTTGGACTTTAACCTGGTGTTGTGAGACTTCGTACCAAATTGGGATGATGTGGGTTTTATGAGGGGGTTGCTGGCAGCAATCCCGGATTTGGCCACGTACCAGTTGATCATGGGAGGAGATTTTAACTGTGTCCTGGAGCCGAGGGTGGATAGATCGAGCCCCAGGTCGATGGGTAAGGTACGAATGGCAAGGGAGCTGGGAGGGTTTATAGAGAGGATGGGTAAGGTGGATCCATGGTGCTTTCAGAACCCAGGGGGAGGGGAGTATTCCTTCTTTTCACACATCTATAAGGTGTGTTCGAGGATTGATTACTTTGTAGTGAGTCAGGAGATTTTGCTTGGGGTGGAGGGGGCAGAGTATGTGGGGATAGTTATCTCGGACCATGCACCCCACTGGGTGGATATTCGGTTCAGTACGGGACGAGAGCAGAGGCCGGGGTGGAGGTTTGACTCAGGGTTGTTGGCGGATGGGGTTTTTTGATAAGGTGTGGGCAGCGATTAAGGAGTATGTGGAGTTCAATCAGAATGGGGAGGGGTCAGCGGGCATTGTTTGGAAAGCACTGAAGGAAGTGGTCCGAGGAGAAATTATTTCATTTACGGTTCGTGCGAATGAGGAAAGGTGGGCGGAACATGACTGTCTAGTGAGCAAGATAGTGGAGGTGGACAGGGAATATTCGAGGGTGCCCACCGGGGAGGGATTGGCGAGGAGAAAAAAGTTGTAGGGGCAGTTTGACAGGCTGACAACTGGGAGGGCGGTAGGGCAACTGCGTAGGGCAAGAGGGGTGCAATACGAGAATGGGGAGAAGGCGAGCCGCATGCTGGCGCACCAGCTGTGGAGGCAGGCTGCGTCCAGGGAAATACTGAAGATATGGACTGGGGCTGGGGATGTGGTGTCAGAGCCAGGGAAGATAAATGAGGCATTTAGAGAGTATTACCAGGGACCTTATGAGGCAGACCCAGGAGGAGAGATGGGGGACATGGGGCGGTTTCTGGATGAGCTGGAATTTCCCCAGGTGGAGGAAGCAAAGAGGCAGGCATTGAAGGAGCCCCTGGGACTGAGGGAGGTGCTGGAAAGTATCAGGGGTATGAAGCCCCTGGGCCGGATGGGTACCCGGCAGAATTTTATAAGGAATTTGCAGCGGACCTGGCACCACATCTGTTGGGGGCGTTTAATGGAGCACTGGAGAAGGGGGAGTTGCCGTGGACGATGAAGCAGGCAGTAATCACACTAATCCCCAAAAAAGGGAAGGATTCAGTGGAATGTGGGTCGTATAGACCCATATCACTACTGAACACGGATGTGAAAGTATTGGCTAAGTTGTTGGCAGGGAGGATGGAGGATTGTGTCCCGGGGGTGGTTGCAGAAGATCAAACAGGCTTCGTGAAGGGCAGGCAGCTCGCGAGTAATATAAGATGGCTGTTGAATGTGGTGATGAATCCGTCGAGCGCTCTGGTACCAGAGGTGGTGGTGTCCATGGACGCGGAGAAAGCATTTGACCGGGTGGAGTGGCGGTACTTGTTCGAAGTTTTGGGAACGTTTGGGTTTGGGCCGAGATTTGTGGCAGGGTGCTGTATGTGGCGCCAAGAGCGAGGGTGAGGACGAATGATATGAGCTCACGAAGCTTTGACTTACACAGGAGTACGAGGCAGAGGTGCCCGCTGTCACCGCTGCTGTTTGCGCTGGCCATAGAGCCATTGGCGATGGCTCTCAGGGGGTCGGCAGAGTGGCGGGGGATTATGAGGGGACAGAGGAAGCATTGGGTGTCGCTCTATGCCGATGACCTCTTGCTGTATGTTTCGGATCCGTTGGAGAGTATGGGAAGGATTATGGGCCTGTTACGGAGGTTTGGAAGGTTCTCGGGATACAAGCTGAATGTAGGGAAAAGCGAGGTATTCCTGGTGAATGAGCTGGCACAGCGGGCTAATTTAGGGGGGATGCCATTTACGGTAGCGAGGGATAGGTTTAGGTATTTGGAGATTCAGGTAGCGAGGGAATGGACGGGGCTCCATAAGTGGAACTTAACGAAGCTGGTGGAGGAGGCCAGGGAGGATCTTAAGAGGTGGTATACACTGAACTTAACGCTGGTGGGGAGGATCCAAGTGGTGAAAATGAATATTCTGCCGAGGTTCTTGTTTATCTTTCAGGCTCTTCCGATCTTTATACCAAAGGCCTTTTTTCGGAAAGTGGACACAATCATCTCTGACTTTGTATGGGCGGGGAAGGTGGCGAGGGTGGGGCGGACCCTGCTACAGAGGCAGAGGCTGCAGGGGGGGTTGGCGTTGCCAAACTTGCTTCATTATTATTGGGTGGCGAATGTGGACAAGGTGTGGCGGTGGTGGGAAGGAGAAGGGGTAGAGTGGGTTAGGATGGAGGAGGAATCTTGTAAAGGGTCTAGTTTGAGGGCTTTGGTGACGGCAGCGTTGCCAATGGCTCCGAGTAGGTATTCAGGGAGCCCAGTGGTGCAGTCCATGGTGAAGATATGGAATCAGCTGAGGAGGCATTTTGGGATGGAAGGGATGTCGGTGCTAACGCCGCTCTGCGCGAATCATGGGTTTGGGCCGGGTGGGGGGGGGGGATGGATAGCGTATACAGGAGGTGGAGGTTACTGGGGTTAGTCAAGATGGTGGAGTTGTATTTGGAGGAAGGGTTCGCCAGTCTGGAGGAGCTAAGGGAGAGGGTAGAGCTGCTGAGGGGGAGTGAGTTCAGGTAGCTGCAGGTTAGGGACTTTGCACGAAAGGTCTGAAGGGGGATCCCTAGGTTGCCGGGATACACCCTGCTGGAGCGACTGCTGCTTCCGGGTGTGGAAGGGAAGGGAAGAATTGGGGATATATACAAGTGGCTGGGGGCGGGGGGGCGGGGGGGGGGGGGGGCAGAGAGGCAAGCGGATGGTGAAGATCAAGTAGAAATGTGAAGCGGAGTTGGGAATGGAGATCAATTGGGGAGTATGGAGTGAGGCACTACGTAGGGTAAACGGGACCTCCTGTTGTGCAAGGATGAGCCTGATACAGTTTAAGGTGGTGCACAGGGTGCATATGACTCGGGCGAGAATGAGTGGGTTCTTTCAGGAGGTAGCAGATGAGTGTGAGAGGTGTGGGCGGGGGCCAGCGAATCACGCGCACATGTTTTGGGGTTGTGAAAAATTGGGGTGATTCTGGGCGGGTGTGTTTGCGGTCTTAGCCAGGATAGTGGAGGAGGGAGTGGACCCGGACCCTTTGATGGCGATATTTGGGGTTTCAGAGAAGCCGGGGCTCATGGAGAGGAGGAAGGCCGATGTCGTGGTCTTCGCCTCTCTGATTGCACGGCGACGAATTTTGCTGGAGTGGCGGTCGGCATCGCCACCGGGGGCAGCAGCTTGGTTGGGTGACCTGTACGACTTCCTGCGGTTAGAGAAGATAAAGTATGAGTTAAGGGGCTCAGCAGGGGAGTTTGAGAAAAGGTGGGGGGTGTTTGTGACCGTGTTTGAGGCGCTGTTCGTCGCAGGAGGGTGGTGGGCGGGGGGGGAGGGGGGGGATGAAAGAGGAGGAAAATCTGTACAGACTGTATAGTTGATTGTTGGGAAGAATATTTCCCGGGGGGTTTATTTGCTGTCACAACTCTGATACAAGTTCGAATAAGATGCGATTGAAAAAAAATGGTCTCGACAAGATAAATGTGGAAAGGATGTTTCCTCTTGTGGGTGAGTCTAGAACTGCGGGTACTGTTTTAAAATTAGGCGTCGCCCTTTGACAACAGAGATGAGGAGAATTTCTTTTCTCTCAGAGGATGGTGTGACTTTGGAACTTGGCCTGAAAAGGTGGTGGAGGCAGGGTCATTGCATATTTTGAAGGCAGAGTTAGATAGATTCTTTAGGGTACATAGGAATGTGGAACTCGAAATACAAACAGATCAGCCATGATCTGCAAGGACTCACCCAGTCTCCTTGGGCAGCACCTTCCAAACCCACGACCGATACCATCTAGAAGGACGAAGGCAGCAAATACATGGGAAGAGCACCACCTGCAAGTTTTCTTCCAAACCACTCACCACCCTGACTTGGGAATACATCGCTGTTCCTTCACTGTCGCTGGGTCAAAATCTTGGAACTTCCTCGCTAACGGCGCGGTGGATGTACCTACACTTCAAGGACTGCAACGGTTCAAGAATGCAGCTCACCACCGCCTTCTCAAGAGCAATTAGAGTGAGCAATAAATGCTGGCCCAGCCAGCGAAGACCACATCTCATGAACAAATAATCTTATTGAATGGCAGGGCACTTTCGAGGTTCGAGGGGCCGAATGGCACAATTCTGCTCCTATGTCATATATTCATATGTTAAGGAACCTAGAACATGGAACATGCAGTGCAGAAGGAGGCCATTCAGCCCATCGAGTCTGCACCGACCCACTTAAGCCCTCACTTCCACCCTATCCCCGTAACCCAATAACCCCTCCTAACCTTTTTGGACACTAAGGGCAATATATCATGGCCAATCCACCTACCCTGCACGCCTCTGTACTGTGGGAGGAAACCGGAGCGCCCGGAGGAAACCCACGCAGACACGGGGAGAACGTGCAGACTCCGCACAGACAGTGACCCAAGCTGGGAATCGAACCTGGGACCCTGGCGCTGTGAAGCCTCAGTGCTAGCCACTGTGCTACCGTGTTGCCCACACTTAGTCAATCTCTATCCCAGATACGAGCAAGAAAAGAGGGGGTGGGTAATGCAACAAGACAGACCAGACACAAAATCAGCCCCAGCCCCACCTCTGAGAATGTGGCCTCATAAACCTCAGAGGATGCGGTCACCTGCACCCCACAGCAGTGCAGGGTAGGTGGCAGCAAAGTTGTATTGTTACTGGACTAGTAATGCAGGGGCCCAGGGAAATAGAACATAGAACAGTCCAACACAGTACAGGCCCTTCAGCCCACGATATTGTGCCGACCATTTATCCTAATCTGAGATCAACCGAACCTACACCCCTTCAATTTACTGCTGCCCATGTGCCTGTCCAAGAGTCGCTTAAATGTCCCTAATGACTCTGACTCCACCACCTCTGCTGGCAATGCATTCCACACACCCACCACTGTTTATGTAAAGAACCTACCTCTGACATCTCCCCTATACCTTCCTCCAATCACCTTAAAATTATGTCCCCTCGTAACAGCCATTTCCAACCAGGGGAAAAATCTCTGGCCATCTACTCTATCCATGCCTCTCATCACCTTGTACACCTCTATCAAGTCACTTCCTTCTTCGCTCCAGTGAGAAAAGCCCTAGCTCCCTCAACCTTTCTTCATAAGACATGCCCTCCAGTCCAGACAGCATCCTGGTAAATCTCCTCTGCACCCTCTCCAAAGCATCCACATCCTTCCTATAATGAGGCGACCCGAACTGGACACAATATTCCAAGTGTGGTCTAATCAGGGTTTTATAAAGCTGCAGCAAAACCTTGCTGCTCTTAAACTCAATCCCCCTGTTAATGAAAGCCAACACACCATACGCCTTCTTACCAACCCTATAAACCTGGGTGGCAATTTTGAGGGATCTATGTACGTGAACCCCAAGATCCCTCTGTTCCTCAACACTTCCAAGAATCCTGCCTTTAACCCTGTATTCAGCATTCACATTCGACCTTCCAAAATGAATCACTTCACATTTATCAAGGTTGAACTCCATCTGCCACTTCTCAGCCCAGCTCTGCATCCTGTCAATGTCCTGTTGTAACCTGCAACAACACTATCTACAATTCCCCCAACCTTCGTGTCATAGCCAAACTTACTAACCCACCCTTTCACTTCCTCATCCAAGTTGTTCATAAAAACCACAAAGAGCACAGATCCCAGAACAGATCCTTGATCCACTGGTCACCGACCTCCAGGCGGAATACTTTCCATCCACTACCACTCACTGTCTTCTTTCGGCCAGCCAATTCTGTATCCAGACAGCCAAATTTCCCTGTGTGCCATGCCCCCTAGTTTTCTGAATGAGCCTACCATGGGGGACCTTATCAAATAGAATATACAGCGCAGTTGGAGGCCATTCGGCCCATCGAGTCTGCACCGACCCACTTAAGCCCTCACGTCCACCCTATCCCCGTAACCCAATAACCCCTCCTAACCTTTTTGGACACTAAGGGCAATTTAGCATGGCCAATCCACCTAACCGGCACATCTTTGGACTGTGGGAGGAAACCAGAGCACCCAGAGGAAACCTACGCAGTCACAGGAAGAACGTGCAAACTCCGCACAGACAGTGACCCAGCGGGGAATCGAACCTGGGACCCTGGAGCTGTGAAGCCACAGTGCTATCCACTTGCGCTACCATGCTGCCCCCTTACTGAAATCCATATACATCACATCCACTGCCGACCTTCATCAATGTGTTTCATC
The DNA here is from genome assembly GCF_047496885.1 of Scyliorhinus torazame. NCBI lineage: Eukaryota > Metazoa > Chordata > Chondrichthyes > Carcharhiniformes > Scyliorhinidae > Scyliorhinus > Scyliorhinus torazame. Next base: position 344,541,939 of record NC_092709.1, on the reverse strand, counting down.
ACATCCTCAAAGAATTCTATGAGGCTTGTGAGGCATGACCTGCCCTTCACAAAGCCATGCTAACTATCTTTAATCAAACTATGTTTTTCCAAATAATCATAAATCCTATCTCTCAGAATCCTTTCCGATATTTTGCGCACCATAGACGTAAGACTGATGGGTCTGTAATTCCCAGAGATTTCCCTATTCCCTTTCTTGAATAGGGGAACAACATTCAGCTCCCTCCAATCATCCGGTACTACTCCAGTGGAGAGTGAGGACCCAAAGGTCATCGCCAACGGCGCATCAATCTCCTCCCTTGCATCCTGTATTAAACTTGGGTATATCCCGTCTGGCCCAGGGGACTTATCTATCCTGATGCTTTTCAAAATTTCCAGCACATCCTCCTTCTTAATATCAACCTGTTTGAGTCTATTAACCAGGTTCATACTGTTTTCATGGGCAACAAGGTTTCTCTCTCTTGTGAATACTGAAGCAAAGTATTCATTTAGGGCCTCCACCATCTCCTCAGACGCTAGGCACAAGTTCCCTCCACTATCCCTGATCGGCCCTACTCTCACTCTGATCATCCTCTTATTTCTCACGTAAGTGTAGAACGCCTTGGGGTTTTCCCTAATCCTTCCCTCCAGGGCTTTTTCATGCCCCCTTCTAGCTCTCCTCAGTCCATTTTTGAGTTCCTTCCTGGCTACCTTGTAACCCTCTAGAGCCGAGTCATATCCTTGCTTCCTCAACCTTATGTAAGCTTCCTTCTTCCTCTTGACGAGAAGCTCCACTTCTCTTGTCATCCAAGGCTCCTTCACCTTACCATTCCTTCCTTGTCTCAGTGGGACAAAACTATCCAGCACTCGCAGCAAGTGCTCCTTAAAAGAAAACCCATATTACTTTGTGCATATCCCCAAGAACAATTGTTCCCATTTTATGCTCCTCAGCTCCTGTCTAATAGCAGTAATTCCCCTCCCCCAATTAAATAACTTCCCATACTGTGTGTTCCGATCCCTCTCCATGACTATGGTAAAGGTCAAGGAGTTGTGGTCACTGTCACCGAAATGCTCTCCCACCGAGACATCTGACACCTGGCCTGGTTCGTTGCCGAGCACCAAGTCCAATATGGCCTCTCCCCTAGTCGGCCTATCTACATATTGAGTCAGGAATCCTTCCTGTACACACCTGACAGAATCTGCTCCATCCAAAACATTTGCACTAAGGAGGTTCCAGTCAATATTAGGGAAGTTGAAGTCACCCATGACAACAACTCTGTTACTTCTGCACTTTTCCAAGATGTGCCGCCCAATCTGTTCCTCCATCTCTCTGCTGCTATTGGGGGGCTCTATAGAAAACTCCCAATAAAGTGACTGCTCCTTTCTGACTTCCACCCATACTGACTTAGTAGACAAACCCTCCTCAACTACCTCCTTTTCTGCAGCTGTGGTGCACTCCCTAATTAACAGTGCCACTCCCCCTCCTCCTTTACCTTCCTCCCTATTCTTCTGAAAACATTTAAACCCCGGAACATCTAGCAACCATTCCTGCCCCTGTGAAATCCATGTCTCCGTTAGGGCAGCACGGTAGCCTTGTTGATAGCACAATTGCTTCACAGCTCCAGGGTCCCAGGTTCGATTCCAGCTTGGGTCACTGTCTGTGCGGAGTCTGCACATCCTCCCCGTGTGTGCGTGGGTTTCCTCTGGGTGCTCCGGTTTCCTCCCACAGTCCAAAGATGTGCAGGTTAGGTGGATTGGTCATGATAAATTGCCCTCAGTGTCCAAAATTGCCCTTAGTGTTGGGTGGGGTTACTGGGTTATGGGGATAGGGTGGCGGTGTTGACCTTGGGTAGGGTGCTCTTTCCAAGAGCCGGTGCAGACTCAATGGGCCGAATGACCTCCTTCTACACTGTAAATTCTATGAAATTCTATGATAATGGCCACAATATAATTGTTCCAAGTACTGATCCATGCTCTAAGTTCATCTCCCTTATTCCTGACACTCCTTGCATTGAAACAGACACACTTTAACCCATTCCACTGAGTGCAACTTTGCCCTATCAACTGTCTATCCTTCCTTACAGACTTGTTGCATACTATTTCTGCCTGTACAACATAGCTCTGGTTCCCATCCCCCTGCCAAACTAGTTTAAACCATCCCGAAGAGCTCTAGCAAACCTCCCACCCAGGATATTGATGCCCCTCCAGTTTAGGTGCAATCCATCCTTCATGTACAGGTCCCACCTTCCCCAGAAAATATCCCAATGATCCACATATCTGAAGCCTTCCCTCCTGCACCAGCCCTGTAGCCACGTGTTCAGCTGCACTCGCTCTCTGTTCCTTGCCTCACTTGCACGTGGCACTGGTAGCAATCCTGACATCACTACTCTGCTTGTCCTGCTCTTTAGCTTCCAACCTAACTCCTTAAAGTCACTTTGTTAGATCCTCATCCCTTTTCTTAGCTATGACATTGATGCCTATGTGCACCACGACTTCTGGTTGCTCTCCCTCCTCCTTAAGAATCCTGTAGACTCAATCCGAGACATCCCTGGTCTTGGCACATACCTTCCGCGAGTCTCGCTCGCGACCACAGAATCTCCTATCCATTCCCCTAACCATTGAGTCTCCTATCACTGTTGCTTTTCTGTTCCCGCCTTCCCTTCTGAGCCACAGAGCCAGACTCAGTGCCAGAGACCTGGCCGCTAGGGCCTTCCCCCGGTAGGTCATCCCCCCCAACAACATCCAAAATGGTATACTTGTTTTGAAGGGGAACGGCCACGAGGGATCCCTGTACTGTCTGCCTGTTCAACATAGCTCTGGTTCCCATCCCCCTCCCAAACTAGTTTAAACCATCCCCTGACTGTCACCCAGCTACTCTTGTCCTGTACCTTGGGAGTGGTTACCTCGCTGTAACTCTTCTCTCTCACCCACTCTGCCTCCCAGATGATCCGAACTTCATCCAGCTCCAGCTCCAGTTCCCTAACACGATCTCGGAGGAGCTGGAGTTGAGTGCACTTCCCGCAGGTGTAGTCAGCGGGGACACCCCTCACCACCCACATCCTACAGGAGGGGCAGGCAACTGCTTAGCCTCCATCCCCTCTGATCGTACAGAATGTAGCTGCCCTGTGGACCAAATGGAACTCCGTCCTCCGACTCTACTCCCAGTCAGCTGCACTCTCTGTCAACTCCCCGGCTCCCTTCTCGCTCTTTGAGGAAATGAAATAAAAGGAGGACCTTGCTCCCTCTTCACCTAACTCCCTCAGTCACCAAACTCTCACTATAGCACTCAATGCACCCAAATTCAGCACTAGGGGCTGTTTAGCACAGGGCTAAATCACTGGCTTTGAAAGCAGACCAAGGCAGGCCAGCAACACGGTTCAATTCCCGTAACAGCCTCCCCGAACAGACGCCGGAATGTGGCGACTAGGGGCTTTTCACAGTAACTTCATTGAAGCCTACTTGTGACAATAACCAATTTTCATTTCACTCCCTCAGTCACCAAACTCTCACTATAGCACTCATTACACCCAAATTCAGCACTCAGTGCAAACAAAGTCTGCACTGTAGCTGGCTTACCTTTATACTGTGAATCTAGCCTCTGAAATCTGGCCTAATCCAGTTAACTAATTAACAAGCTCCAGCTGCAAGTAGCTGCAAGTAGAACCTCTGTTTAAAGCTGATTGAAAACTCACCTTCTTCTAAACCCAAACAGCAATTTTTAAGTTAATTAGTTAAACAAAAGGAAGAATACACTTTAGATAAAAATGAACCCTTAATATCCCTCAGTCACCAAACTCTCACTATAGCACTTAAATGCACCCAAATTCAGCACTCAGTGCAAAACGCTCTGGGGCCTGGATTCAAATCCCACCATGACCGATTGGTAAAATTGAATTATTAAATAATCGAATTACAAGCCTAATGATGATCATACAATTGTCGGAAAAATACATCTGGTTCACTGTTGCTCTTGAGGGAAGGAAATATGTCACCCTCACCTGGCCTGGCTTACATGTGACTCCAGGTTCAATGTGGTTGACTCTTGAATTGCATTCAATTAGGGGATGGGCAATAAATGATGGACAGCCAGCATCACCTCTGTGCCATGAATAAACAAAAATAAATAAATAAAAGATAGACTCTCTTCAGTGCATCCATGTAGGCTTAGGTGAGCACATCATGGACACCGATGATAGACGAAGTAACAGCTGACACCCTGAGAACTGATGGAGACCAGACTGAGTTGCTGCTCAGTCCAATGGGGAGCCTCTGGCACCAGCCACTCAAGGCCTGATGGAGATGCAGGGACAGTCAGGGGAATATCAGGTACAGATGGCCAGCAGGGTGGAGGAGTCCGTCCGCATTCTGTCTGCTGTCGTGGTGCCAGCATGCGAATGCTTGGCTGTCTCCATGGAAAGGGTGGCGGCCACCTTGGACTCTTGCATTCCCGCGCTGCCGCCTCCCCTTCCCCAAGCAGTCACTTCCTGCCCTCAAACTCTTCCCCCTGCCTTCCAGAATTCACCTGCCTCGTACGCCCAGCCTTCACGCAGCTTGTCCTACCAGCTCCTGATATGAACGAAGTTGTGTGCAGCCCGCAGGAAAGAAAAAGCAATGTCCATGGGCGTCACGGTGTCACAGTGGTAAGCACAGCTGCCTCAGAGCGCCAGGGACCCGGGTTCAATTCCGACCTTGGGTGAATGTCTGTGTGCAGTTTGCACTTGGGTGACTGTCTGTGCGGAGTCTGCACGTCCTCCCCGTGTCTGCGTGGGTTTCCTCCGGGTGCTCCGGTTTCCCCACACAGTCCGAAGATGTGAAGGTTAGGCGGATTGGCCGTGCCAAATTGCCCCTTAGTGTCCAAAGATGTGGAGGTCAGGTGGGGTTATAGGGCGGGGGAGTGGGCCTAGTTAGGGTGCTCTTTCAGAGGGCCAGTGCCGACTCGATGGGCCAAATGGCCTCCTTCTGCACTTTTGCAATTCTATGATTCACTCATCTCAGAGGTGAAGCCCGACAGGTACGTGGCATTTCGATACAGTTGTAAAAGGGAACATTTTGATTCATCGCTGACAAAGAGCTCAATTCCGGAGACCTGGCTGTTTAATGAGCATGCATCACATGCCACTGTGCGCAAGAAGACATCTCAACACTGTTCAGTAGCAAGTCTTTCCCAAATTTAACCCCGACCCCATCCCTTTAAAATCCTGAGAACAGAATGCCTGCAGTTCACCCCGCGTCGGGATTTCTGGCCTCACGCCAAATTAATTTTCCCATCGCCTGTCAACCTGCCGGCTTCAGGTGGTACCGGAAAACTCCGCCCTTTGTTTCCATCATGTGACCAGAGCATCTCTGTCCATTGCCCTCAGGGATAGTTTCCGACGGCTGGGCCATTGACAAACAATGGAGAAGGGCTATCACCCATTCACCTACCATCGGGATGAAGTGACGCTTTTCACATTCGCTCTCTGGGTTTCAACCTTGGAGACAAAGAGTCTGCAATAGGATTGTGCAACCAGTTTTGAAAATGAGTGGGAAGAGTGTAACCATTAATTAAAGGAACGGCCATTTGCATTTTAATGAATCCTCAAAGATATGTCCAGAAAGTCTGCCTGCATTCGCCGTGACTTGTCCAGACAGGAAAGAAAAAGTCACCTAGCCTCTCAACTCCATTTGGTTCAAAATGATAGTGCCCAATTCAGATTTATACTTCATAAGTCCATATTGCGTGAGCATGAATTCATCTAACGGTGCTCATAATTAGGCAGCACGGTGGCGCAGTGGTAGCACTGCAGTCTCACGGCGCCGAGGTCCCAGGTTCGATCCCGGCTCTGGGTCAGTGTCCTTGTGGAGTTTGCACATTCTCCCCGTGTTTGCGTGGGCCTCGCAACCCAAAGATGTGCAGGCTAGGTAGATTACTCTAATCTAGGTAGATTGGCCACGCTAAATTGCCCCTTAATTGGAAAAAATGAATTGGGTGCTCTAAATTTAGAAAAAAAAAGAAAACAAAAAGAGAAAGAAAAAAAATCACCTGTGGGATTTGAACCCACTACCTTCAAACTCAGAAGCACAGGTGACACCCACTGAGCCACAGCCTGACTCAGAGGCCCCTCTTGCTCGAAGGGCCCGGATATGAAGACTGGTGTTGAGGCAGCTGGCACATGCAGAGGGAAAAGGTAGTCGTGATTTTCGCCTGATAGCGGCAGAAAATGCAGAAGAAAGCCTTTCACAAGGTGGGAGCATTCCCACCTCTGAATGCGTACAGTCCCAGCAAGTGGAGGCAAAGTTCTGAATCCTGGGATGATATCCCGCAGGATGCTTGTGGCGGTCGGGTGTGACAGGCCCGTCCTCATCATGTGGGATCCCAAAGAACTTTCCGTCTGTGTCGGAATAACTGTGATCACCCCGCCCGGTGTAAAGGCGATGACAGGAATGGAAGGAATGTTCACATTCCAGTCTGACAGACTGTGAATTAGTCTGGGAATCCTTCCACAAGTTCACATTGTTCACTAAGGAAAACAAAAGTGGATACAGGGTGGGACTGGAAATCATCCCAGTCGGGGAGGAATGAGTCGGACATTGGGGGCAGGGTGGGGCGGTGGGAGGGAGCGGAAATGGTACCTGACTGCAAGATTATAGGCCACCCAAGAAGACAGAAATAGTGCTCACATGGCGAATGGGAGTCACACTTCCCTGAGTCCATACCCTGACTAAAAACTCCACGGCAGTTAGCAGGTTATTGCTGAGTAAGTGCTGCCTGATAGCACAGCTGATGACACCTTCCTGATGATGGAGAGTAGGCTGATGGGGCACTAATTGGCCGTCTTGGATTTGTCCTGTTTCTTATGTGCAGGACATACCTGGGCAATTTTCCACATTGCCGGGTAGATGCCAGTGATGTAGCTGTGCTGGAAGAGTTTGGCTAGGGGCGCAGGAAGTTCTGGAGCACAAGTGTTCAGTATTATTGCTGGGATATTGTCAGGGCCCATAGCCTTTGCAGTATCCAATGCCTTCAGCCATTTCCTGATATCACGTGGAGTGAATCGTATTGGCTGAAGGCTGACATCTGTGATGCTGGGGACCTCTTGAGGAGACCGAGATGGATCATCCACTCGGCACTTCTGGCTGAAGATTGTTGCGAATGCCTCAGCCTCGTCTTTTGCACAGATGTGCTGGGCTCCCCCATCATTGAGGATGGGGATATTTGTAGAGCCTCCTCCTCCAGTGTCTCATTGTCCACCGCCATTCACGGCTGGATGTGGCAGGACTACAGAGCTTAGATTCATTGGTTTATTCATTCGTGGGATCTGGCCGTCGCTGGCTGGGTCAGCATTTGTTGCTCATCGCTAATTGTCCTTGAGCTAAGTGTCTGCTTGGCCATTTCACAGGGCAGTTAAGAGGCAACCACGTCACTGTGTGGGTCTGAAATCTTCCGCTATAAGATTATCTATCATACCTGATCCAGCAAGTCTGATGGCTGGCGACCCATGACATAAGCTTTCTTTTACCCCTTACATTGTTAAATATCCCTTGACAGGAGCTTAATCAAATAAAACTTGCACTCCAAGTCACGTGAGATGTTAAGGCAGGTGTTCAGCCAGAGATTGTGTTGCATTTTAAAGGAAGGTGGTAAGATGGCACAGTGGTTAGCACTGCTGTCTCACAGCGCCGGGGACCCTGGTTCGATTCAGACCTCGGGTGACTATTTGTTTGGAGCTTGCACTTTCTCCCCGTGTCTCCATGGGTTTCCAACGGGTGCTCCGGTTTCCTCCCACCGTCCAAAGATACGCAGTTAGGTGGATTGGCCATGATAAATTGCCCCTCGGTGTCCAAAGGTTAGATGGGGCTTAGAAGGTTACGGGGATAAGGTGGGCAAGTGGGCCTAGTTAGGGTGCTCTTTTGGAGGGTCAGTGCAGACTCGATGGGCTGAATGGCCTCCTTCTGAACTGTAGGGATTCTAAGGTGAGTGAGAGAGGGGTGGGTGAGGTTTAGGTAGGGATTTTTAGAGCTGAAAGCCTAGACAACTGAAGGCCCAGCCACCTAGAGTTGGGTGAAGGAAATCAGGGATAAAATACTAGAATTGGAGGAACGCCTAGTTCTCGGAGGGATGTAGGGCTGAAGGAGCTTATAGAATACAGGGATCTGGCAGAGGCTGATGAGGGCAGGGGCATGGGACACTCACGTTGAATTATATAAAACCCACAGCGCAGAAAAAAGCTTTCGGCCTAGCTGGTTTAGGCCAACATTTGTGCTTCACACAAACCTCGTCTCATCACCGTATCCTGACAGTGCACCCTTCGATCTCTTTGTGTGTTTCTCTTGCTTTCCTTTAAACTCATCTCAAGTACCCCATGTGGGGGAAAGCTTTGTATTCCAACCACTCTCTGGTAAAGAAATTTCTCCTGAATTCCTTAGTTTATTAGTGAGCATCTTTTATTCATGGCCTATAATTCTGGTCTCCCCACAACTGAAAACATCTTCTTGATATTTACCCTGTCAACGCCCTTTTGCAATTCTAAAGATGCCAGTTTTACCACTCAGCTTCCTATTTTTCTGAGAATAGAAACCCGGCCTGTCCACTCCTTCCTGGTCATTACATCGTGCAAATTGCTGTTTGATAATAGTCGTCATTGAGTTAGAGGCGGGCCTATGGGCGGACGCCCTAAGCAGGGTCAATTCCTCCTCATCGTGCGCCAGGCTTAGCCTATTCCAATTTAAAACGGTCCACCGGGCGCACACGACGGCGGCAAGTTTTTCGGGGTAGACGATAGATGTGCGAGGTGCGCGGGAACCCCAGCAAACCATGTCCACATGTTCTGGGCATGCCCGAAGCTCAGAGGGTTTTGGCAGGGGTTTGCGAAGGCAATGTCCACGGCGCTAGAAACACGGGTGGTGCCGAGTCCAGAGGTAGCGATCTTTGGAGTGTCAGAAGATCCGGGAGTTCAGGGAGTGAAAGAGGCCGACGTCCTGGCCTTTGCCTCCCTGGTAGCCCAGAGACGGATCCTTTTAATGTGGAGGGACTCCAAGCCCCCGAGTGTCGATACCTGGGTTAGTGACATGGCTGGGTTTCTCAGTCTTGAGAAAATAAAGTTTGCCTTAAGAGGGTCAATGTTGAGGTTCTCTCGGAGGTGGCAGCCGTTCGTCGAGTTTCTCGGGGAAAATTAAAATGTCAGCAGAAGCAGCATTTTGAAGGGGGGGGGCCGCGGGCAGATAGGTGTTAGACGGTTGAAGTGTGTGAAGATTGGGTCGGGTGGGAAATGCTTATTTTACCATGTTAATGTTATTGTTTTTGATATTGTTATAAAAATTTTGCAAATACCTTAATAAAAATATATTTTTTTAAAAAGATAATAGTGTTCATTTCATCATTAGAGAGGGGTTAACAAATATACAATAGGCTAATTGGCTGCTTCAAAGGAATAAAGGAGATACATTGCTTGCATTTGTGAAGTTGCAAAGAGTGTCGCGGGTTTTAGTTTCCAGCTTCATTTAGTGCTGTGTTCAAAGTCAATGATTTTTTTCCCCTCAGGATCATACAAAACAGGTGTAATGAGGCATGGAGGTTGAAATGATGCCAATCAGACCTCAACTCTGTAAATGAGAGCCACATGTATGGTCCATGTTTCCTCATTCACTCAATTTGTTCCCAATGATCAACGGTCAGAGGAGATATGACAGCACACCAACAGCTCCCTGTAGGGTGTCTGTCCTGACTCAAGACAGTAGTGCTTTCGCCTCTGACTCAGTGACTTGAGCGTGTCGTCTCGGCTGCCATTCCCAGTGCAGTACCCAGGGAGTGCCGCACTGTTGGAGTGCTGAATCCTTTGGGTGCGACATTAAATCAATGCCCCACTTGTTTTCCCAGTGGAACTAAAGGATCCCTTCGCCACTATTCCATAGAAGAGCAGGGCATACCACCCCATTGTCCTGACAAATGTTTATTACTTAACCAACATCTAAACAGGCTATCGGGTCATTGCCATATTGCTGTTTGGGAGAAATTATGGTGTGCAACGTTTTCTACCTTATAGAAATGGCAACACCTCAAAATTGGCTGTAAAACAGTTTGAAACGTCCCACGGTTGTTTGAAATGTCCGACGGTTGTGAAAAGCACCCTATAAATGCAAGTCTTTCTTTTATTCATCCTGGAAGTGTACTCGTCAAGCTCAGGCTAGTGGTTGAGGTGCTGAATTAAACAACCTTGAGGTGATGAATAATGTGCCTTGTGTCAGGTGTGAAATTAAACCCAATAAATCTATGGTCGTTTATGACATTAGGAATGGGATTCTTTTTAAATAGTAATGATACAAAGGCCGCAGCCTTGTCTGGGCATTAATAATGTACGCAAAACCTAAAGTTAAAACACTTGAAGGTTTACATGCTCACATTGAACAATGAGATGCCATAAGTGGAAGTGCCCAAGGGCAGCACGGTGGCGCAGTGGTTAGCACTGCTGCCTCACGGCACCAAGGTCCCAGATTCAATCCCAGCTCTGGGTCACTGTCCATGTAGAGTTTGCACATTCTCCCCGTGTTTGCGTGGGTTTCGCCCCCACAACCCAGGTTCGATTCCCGGCTTAGGTCACTGTCTGTGCGGAGACTGCACGTTCTCCCCATGTGTGCGTGGGTTTCCTCCGGGTGCTCCGGTTTCCTCCCACAGTCCAAAGATGCGCAGGTTAGGTGGATTGGCCACGATAAATTGCCCCTAGTGTCCAAAAACAAAGGAGAGGTGGGGTTGGGTGGAGGTGTGGGCTTAGGTCAGGTGCTCTTTCCAAGGGCCGGTGCAGACTCGATGGGCTGAATGGCCTCCTTCTGCACTGTAAATGCTATGATTCTATGTGCAGGGTAGGTGAATTGGGTACTCTAAATTATAACAAAAAAAATTAAGTGGAAGTGCTCAAAATTGTGGGGGGGGGGTTTGTGATTGAATACACAGGGGAAACCTGTTTCCACTGGTGGAAGGTTAACCAAAGGGCAGTGATTGAAGCTACCAACTGGCCACACACAACACAAAACGTTACAGCCGTGGTTGTGGCCTCATTCAGTTCTCCATGATAATCAGGAGCGATTCTCTTCACACAATGGGCGGGGTTTTCTGGTCCTCCCTGCCGACAGGATCTCTCCACCCCCACCCATGACAGGTTTCCCGGTGGCGGGGCGGGCGAGCCGGAGGATCCCGCTGGCAGCCTCCACCAGTGAACCATGTCCGCCATCGGGAGACACACCACAGGAGCTGGCGGAACATCCAGGCCAGTGAGTTGTTGTGGTCTGCATAAACACCCAAACGGTAAAAATAACAATAGCCTCTTTCAAAGCTTTTAGGCTTGAGTGAAGGGCGATGGGAACAGGTACAATGGTAACTTTCGAACTAGGATTTGATCAATATTTGAAAAGGAGAAATTCCCAGGGCTCAGAGAGGATGGAGTGTCAGGGTTTGCACAGGACATCACTGCAGGAGTTCCTCAGGGTAGAGTCCTAGGCCCAACCATCTTCAGCTGCTCCATCCCTGACCTCCCTTCCATCATAAGGTCAGAAATGGGGATGTTTGTGGATGACTGCACAATGTTCAGCATCATTCGCAGCTCCTCAGACGATGAAGCAGTCCATGTCCAAATGTAGCAAGACCTGGACTATCCAGGCTTGGGCTGACAAGTGGCAAGTTACAGGGTAGCACAGTGGTTAGCACTGTTGCTGTACAGTAGCACCAGCGACGAGGGATCAATTCCAGCCTTGGGTGACTGTGTGGAGTTTGTACGTTCTTCCCATGTGTGTGGGTTTCCTCCGGGTGCTCCAGTTTCCTCCCACAGTTCAAACAAGCACAGGTTAGGTGAATTGGCCATGCTAAATTCCCCTTAATGTCCAAAGATGTGGGGTTACAGGGATTGGGCGGGGAACTGTGCCTGGGTAGGGAGCTCTTTCGGAGGGTCAATGCAGCCCTGATTGGTCAAATGGTCTCCTTCTGCACTGTGTGGACTTTATGGGTTCTAGGGAACATTCATGCTGCAAAAATGCTTGGCAATGACCATCTCCAATGGGAGAATCTAACACCCTCCTTTGACATTCAATAACATGTTCATCACTGAATCCCCCACTCTCAACATCCTGGGGGTTACCATTGACCAGAAACTGAACTGGACTAGCCATATAAACACTGTGGCTACAAGAGCAGGTCAAAGAGTGGGAATTCTGTAACAAGTAACTCACATGTGGACTCCTCAAAGCTTGCCTACCCTTGTGCAAGGCACAAGTCAGGGGTGAGATGGAATACTCTCCACTTCACTGGACTTGGACATATATCGCCATTCCTTCACTGTCGCTGGGTCAAAATCCTGGAACTCCCTCCCTAACAGCACTGGGGGTGTACCTACATCACACGGTCTGCAGCGGTTCAAGAAGGCAGCTCGCCACCACTTTCTCAAGTGCAGTTAGCGATAAGGTGTAAATGTTGACTTTAAAAAAAAAATTTAGTGTACCCAATTCATTTTTTCCAATTAAGGGGCAATTTAGCAATCCACCTACCCTGCACATCTTTGGGTTGTGGGGGCGAAACCCACGCAAACACGGGGAGAATGTGCAAACTCCACACGGACAGTGACCCAGAGCCGGGATCGAACCTGGGACCTCGGTGCCGTGAGGATCTAGGGCTAGCTCACTGCGCCACCGTGCTGCCCCGTAAATGTTGACTTTGCCGGCAATGCGCACATCACCTGAAAGAATTCTAGATTGAGATTGATAAATGTTTAGGGAACAAGGGGGGCAAGGAATATGAGGTCCTAGTGTGCTCTAGGAGCTTGTGTTGAACATCAGCCGTGATCTAAGTGAATTGTGAAGCAGGTTGAAAGGGCTGAATGGTCCACTCCGACTCCAGTTTCTAATGTATCCCCAGTCACACTCACCTACCCATACTGAGATTCATATTCCCTCTCACACTCACACGCCCACTCACACACAGACTGCCACATCTAAGCACACAGCTCAAAGTAAAGGAATCCTTTGTTCATTTTTTACTAAAACAATATTTACCAACAGAAAAAAAATAGTTTCTTTTTACACTAGACGTCTAATTGCAATTTGAAATAAAAAACACACGACAAATAATCCATATATAGCTTAAAGATAGGAATAGTACAAATTTAAAACAGTTTGCTAGGGAGTCTAAGTTTGCGCTGAATATAACCAGCATCAGTAATTGGATCAACATTCAAAGTGCGAAGGTTGTAACTCTGTTGCAACCTCTAATCAAGTTATATACCTAGAATGGTACTCGGAGTAGGTTTATACATATATATACTTTAAGTAGGAACGCAGGATATATATGTGTTTGCTTTTAAAGATAGTCTTCTGTCTTCCGTTGATCTCACAGGTTTTCTCTTCCACCAACTTTCTTCGGATACCTTTTCCTCCGCTTTCTCTCTCTCCCTCTCCCCCCCCCCCCCCTCCCAACTCGAGTTGGTCAAACCCTCTTCTCTTCCTCCGCCGCTCCCCATCTCTTCCATTTGTCCACTCTTTACCTTCTCAGTCGGACTTCTCTCTTTGTGACTCTTCCCGTGAATTTTCCCCGTCTAAAATCACCTCCCTTACGACAGACCACAACGGAAATTCAGCAAGCGGGTTTTCCCAGAGGGCTGTTTCGTCTTTTTGCCTTGTACATTAGTTTATCAAAGAGTTTTCTTTTTTTAAGTTCAGATGTGTTTGCTTTATCATTGTTGCTTCAGTGGGGTTTGGTGAGGGGTGGCGGGATGTTGGAGTTGCCCTCCAGCCCCGTTACACCGTGGAGCCCAGCATTGACTCTGTCTCGGGGTCTATCTCGTTCTGGTTGGCATCGAGTCCAGAGAATTTGACTTTCAACCCGTCCACAGGGTGGACAACTGGCACCGTCAACATGCGGGGGAAAGTCCTGGTGGCCAGCTCAAACCGGCTAGTGCTGGCCAGCTCCATTGCCAGCACCTTCAGGATGAGCTTGGCCAGCTCTCTGCCCAGGCAACTCCTGATCCCACCTCCGAAAGGGATGTAACTGAACCGGTCGCCTTTGTTCTCGTCCCGATCTTCTCCGAAGCGGTCAGGGTCAAAGACCTCAACGTTCTGGAACACGGGAGACGTGTCATGCGTGTCCCGGATGCTGTAGAGGACACTCCAGCCTTTGGGAATCTGGCAGCCCTGAAAAAAAACACCAGGAAATAGTTAAACTGATTCAATAATTTAAACATGACTTCCCTACATTGAGAATGAAATAACAGAGGGTAGGCCTCACTGGTCTTGTGGCGCAGTGGTTAGCATCCCTGCCTCTGAGCCAGAAGCTCTGGGTTCGAATCCCACCCCAGGACTCAAACCAAGCAAGGTGCATTGATGACGGTGAAGCAGGTTGAGTGTGTCAGCTGCAAGTCCTTCTAAAGACCAATGGCTGGCGGTAAGATCGGGAGAGACTACGGTCAGCCACACTTGATGTGGAGTGGTGCCCTATAAGCTCCTGGCGACCGACTAGCAACCTCTTCCAGGAATTACTAGTTATGGAAACAAATGAAAGTCTGCCTTAGAAGAGAATTGGAATTGCCTCACTGGGCTCTGAGAATTGGAATTGCCTCACGAGGTTCTGAGGTGACAGTCCAATATTGAAATAAAGAAGCATGTGTATTTCCACAGCACCTTCAAAAATCTCAGGCGATCCCAAAATACTTCACAAGTCAATGAGGTAGTTTTGAAGTAAATCAGGAGCCAATTTAGCTCAGTTGGCTAGACAGCTGGTTTGTTGTGCAAAGCCAGCAGTGTGGGTTCAATTCCTGTACTCATGAAGTAACCTCAGGAAGAACCCGCCTTCTCAACCTTGCCCCTGTGTGGGGATCCTCAGGTTAAATCACCACCAGCCAATTTCCCCCCAAAGGGGAAAACAGCCCATGGCCATCTGGGACTATGGTGACTTTACCTTTACCTTTGAAGTGTAGTTAATGTTGTAGTGTAGGGAATTTGTTCCCAGCAAGATCCCCAGTTCTTAGTTTTGGAAGACGTTGTTGAGGAAGTCCTGGTGATTTGCTATCATGCATTTTGTAGGTGGTGCACATGGTGGTGGAGGGTGTGAGTGTTTAAGGCAGTCAGTGTTAGTTCCACATTCTAACCAGTCTCTGATTAAACAAGTTTCCCCTGAATTCCATGTGGGATGTATTAGTACGTGGGAACATAACATAAGAAGATACGAAACAGGAGCAGATGTAGGCCTTTCAGCCTCTCAAGCCTGCTCTGCCATTCAAAGAGATTATGGCCGGCCTTGCCACCACTTTCCTACCTGCCCCCACTACCCTGGGCTCCCTAGTTAGTCAAAATCTGTCCAACTCAGCCGGGAATATATTCAATAATTCAGCCTCACTACTCTCTGGGGAAGACCCCAGACAAACAATTCTCTGAGAGAAAGAAATTCCCCTTCATCTCTGCTCTAAATGGAAGACCCCTTTTTAAGCTGTGATCCCGAGTTCCAGATTCCCCCCCCACGCACAAGTGGAAACACGGGGCGTGATTCTCCGAGCTTTCTCGCCACAATCCCTCTCCCCTATCCCTTCAATACTCCACCCTGTCTAATCTCACTCCCTCCTTACTCCCTCTATCCCTTCAATACTCCACCCAGTCTAATACCACTCCCTGCTCACTCCCCCTATCCCTTCAATACTCCGCCCAGTCGAATCCCACTCCCTGCTCACTCCCCCTGTCCCTTCAGTACGCCGCCCAGTCTAAACCCACTAAACCCAGGGGCTGAGAATGGGCGTCAACGACGAAATCTGACGCCGCTCCCGCGATTCTCCAGTCCCCGGGTAGGGGACCATTGACAGCCCGTACCAGCCTCCCCGAACAGGCGCCGGAATGTGGCGACTAGGGGCTTTTCACAGTAACTTCATTGAAGCCTACTCGTGACAATAAGCGATTTTCATTTCATTTCATTCCATTTCATTTTCAGAGGCCCCGCCGCGATTCACCAGTCCCCGGGTAGGGGGCCATTGACAGAGGCCCCGCCGCGATTCACCGAGGGTAACGGGCCGAGTTCCCGACGCCGTGGTTCCAACCACGTTTTGCCTGTCGGGAACGACCAGTGGCTGCTGCGGACTCAGGCCGTGGCCGCCCTGGTGGAGGCGACGGGATCCTTCACCGGGCAGGGGGGGGGGCTCATCGACGGCCAGCGGGGGGCTCGGGCGGCACCGATCCGTGGGCACGGGCGATCTTGGGGGGGGGGGGCAACATTTTTGGTGCCCCACTGCCGTCCTAGTCCGCCATGTCGCACGCCGCAGCCGCCACCGTGCGCATGCGCGGACCCCCGACCGGAAGTGCAGGGCCCCGTATCCGTAGCCAGAGCTGCGAGAAGCACCCCGGGGCCCTGCCAGCCCCCTGCAGGTAGGAGAATTGTTTTGACGCTGGCGTGGGGACATAGCCCCATTAATTAAAGAATCCCGCCCATGATCTCAGTATATACTCCATCAACCCCCCTCAGAATCTTATAGGATTCAATTCGATCACCACTCATTCTTCAAAACTCCATTGACAAACTTATATTCATGACCTTTAGCTCTGGTTTGTCCGGAAGTGGAAATATCTTCCTTACACCCACCCTATCAAATCCTTCCGTGTAAAATGACAATAAATTGGAAATCGATTGCAAAACGAAAGTCAGTTCAGTATCAAGGATGCTTTACTCTGAATGGTTTTATGGATCAGGCAAGCGGTTAGGAAGGTAAATGGTCTGAGGCCCCGGGTTCGATCCCAGCCCCGTGTCACTGTCCGTGTGGTGTTTGCACATTCTCCCCGTGTGTGCGTGGGCCTCACCCCCCCACAACCCAAACGTTGTGCAGGGTAGGTGGATTGGCTACGCTAAATTGCCCCTTAATTGGAAAAAAAAAGAATTGGGTACTTTAAATTTATTTTAAAGAAAGATAGGGAAGTGCTATGTTGGCCTTCATTGCAAGAGGACTTGAGTACAGGAGCAAGGCTGTCTTACTGCAGGTGTACCGGACCTTGGTGAGACCACACCTGGATAATTGTGAGCAGTTTTAATCTCCTTACCTGAGAAAGGGTAAACATGCCACAGAGGGAGTGCAGCGAAGGTTCACCAGACTGAATCCTGGGATGGCAGGATTGTCGTACGAGGAGAGATTGGGTCGACTGGGCTTGTATTCACTGGAGTTTAGAAGAATGAAGGGGTAAGTTAGGGCCTCGGTGTGGACCCCGATATGGGGGAACCACCGGTTTGTCCCAGGGAGAATAGATGGAGGGTTTTCGGGGTGGCACAGGGCAGGGATAAGAAGGTTGGGGGACCTGTTTGTGGATGGGAAGTTTGCGAGCCTGGCTGAGCTGGAGGAGAAGTATGGGCTCCCCCCGGGGAACACCTTTAGGTATCTACAGGTAAGGGCGTTTGCCAGGCAGCAAGTGGTGGAATTCCCGCTGCTGCTGCCATGCATGGTACAGGACAGGGTGCTCTCGGGGGCGTGGGTTGGAGAGGGGAAGATCTCGGCAACATACCAGGTGATGCAGGAGGAGGAGGCGGCCTCGGTGGAGGAGTTGAAAGGTAAGTGGGAGGAGCAGTTGGGGGAGGAGATCGAGGAAGGGACGTGGGCAGATGCCCTGGGGAGGGTGAACTCTTCCTCTTCGTGCGCGAGGCTCAGCCTCATACAGTTTAAGGTGCTGCACAGGGCACACATGACCAGGACAAGGATGAGCCGGTTTTTTTGGGGTGAGGACAGGTGTGTTAGGTGCTCAGGGAGCCCAGCAAACCACACCCATATGATCTGGGCATGCCCAGCGCTGGAGGAATTTTGGAAGGACGTAGCAAGGATGGTGTCGAGGGTGGTGGGATCCAGGGTCAAACCGGGCTGGGGGCTCGCAATATTTGGGGTTGCAGGGGTGCTGGGAGTGCAGGTGGCGAAAGAGGCCGGTATTCTGGCCTTTGCGTCCCTGGTAGCCCGACAAAGGATTCTTCTTCAGTGGAAGGATGCGAGGCCCCCAAGCGTGGAATCCTGGATCAACGATATGGCGGGGTTTATTAAATTGGAGAGGATGAAGTTTGCCTTAAGGGGATCGGTACACGGGTTCTTCAGGCGGTGGCAACCGTTCTTGGACTTGCTGGCAGAACGGTAGACAATGGTCAGCAGCAGCAGGGGTAGGGGGGGTCTATTTTATTTTTGTTTGTCTATACCGGGGGATCTGAGGGGGTGTATATATTTGCTATGTTTGCTATGTGTTAATTTGGGGTGTTAATTTATTATTTATGTATGGGGGGGAGGGGGGCACGGGGTTGTTTTGTTTTGTTTTGTGTTTAATTCTATTGGGTTCCTTTTACATTTTGTTGTTGATATTTTGTGAAAACTTTAATAAAAATTATTTTAAAAAAAAAAGAAGAATGAGGGGGTATCTTATTGAAATTCAGCCAGGGTGGGACAGGCTGGATGCAGGGATATCATGTCCTCTGGCTGGGAGGGAGCGGGGTGGCGGGGGGGGAGCAGGGGGCTGGACTAAGGCGTCACAGTCTCAGGATATGGGATAGGCCACTTGGGGCTGAGGTGAGGAGACATTTCTTCACCCAGGGAGTGAAGATCAAGGATCAGAAAGCTGTGGAGGACAAATCGCTGAATATACTTAAGAGTGAAATAGACAGGTTTCTAGATACCAAAGGCAGGATGGTAGGAGGCAAGACAGCTGGACCTACCAACCTTTGTGTTATTGACTGCACTTCATAAATACTTCACCGGCATTGGACGGGGCTACATAAAAACAAATTATTTTATTCTTTGCGAGGCCTTTTCAAGGCGAGAGTTTGACTTGCACTTACGTCCAACTCGAACGTCTGCAGTGCTGTCCGGTAGCCGCCTGAGACAGGCGGAAGCAAACGCAGGACCTCCTTGATGACGCAGTCCAGGTACTTGAGGCGCACCACCGTGTCCATCCTGGGGGTTTCCTCGCACTTGCAGCCATTGTGAAGGATCCCGTGATGCCTCAGCTCCTCCCTCAATTTCTCCAGTACCGCTGGGTGCTGCAGGAGCTGGAGGATCAGCGATGTCGTCGCGCTAGAGGTTGTCGCGAAGGCAGCAAAGATCAGCTCCACTGTGGATTCCTGGAGGGGGGGGCACAGAGAACAACATTGAATTTACAACCAAGGTTTGGTCTATGATGAGAAGTTGAATGGATTGGATCTAAGCGGCGCCCCCTTGAGTTCAGAAGAATGACAGGTGCGCTTGTTAAAATTTACAAGATTCTGAAGACGTTTGACAGGGCAGCTGTGGAGAGAGGGACAGAGATAACGTTCAGAGTCCAATATGAGTCCAATTCAGAGTTGAAGAAGAATCCAGAGAAGATCACATTGGACTTGAGGCATTAGTTCTGTTTCTCTCGCCAAAGGTTGCCAGACCCGCTGAGTTTTTCCCGCACTTTCTGTTTTCATGTTACATTTATAATTCCCAGTTTTGGGAGCAGGAACATTTTCTCTACGTTGACCCTGTTGAATCCTTCATCATTTTGCTGCTCATCTCTCAGCCTTTCCAGCAGCAGAAGAATTAAATATTTAGAATCGTTTTTAAATTTTGTTTACAATGAAGGGGCCATTTAGCATGGCCATCCGCCTACCCAGTAGTGTTATGGGGGTGAAACCCACGTAGACATGGGGAGAATGTGCAAATTCCACACAGACAGTGACCCGGGGCCAGGATCGAGCCCATGTGCTCGCCACCATGAGGCAGCTGTGCCACCCAAATATTCAGAAACATGGTGTGAGGATCTTCTTCCAGCACAGTCATCATTGGCAAGATGCAAGGTGCTGACTGATGTGTTAGGCAGGTTGGTTCGATGTGGACTGCACTCAATGCAGGGAAGCTAGAAACAGGCGTCTAACACTGGAGAAGATCCAACACTGTTTTATTCAACGATAGAACTGATATACATATTCAGCTGTGGGTCGACACGATACTGAACTGACTGGAGACCTCGTAGTAGCCTGACCAGACTTACTAGCTACCGCATGGTGTCTGCACTTGCTAGCTCGTGGACTCTGACTGTCTCAGTGGCTGGGTCCCGAGAGAGCGGGAAACCTAGTGCCCTCTGGCTTTATAGTGGTAGTGCCCTGTCTGGTGATTGGCTGCACTGTGTTGTGTGCTTACTGGTCATCCTGTGTGTCAATCACTGCCTGTCTGCATCTCATTATATACATGAGTGGATATTATGACACTGTGAGTGGGCTTAAGAGAGATATGGCAGCACAGTAGCATAGTGGTTAACACTGTGGCTTCACAGCACCAGAGTACCAGGTTTGATTCCCTGCTTGGTCACTGTCTGTGCGGTATCTGCACATTCTCCCCATGTCTGCGTGGGTTTCCGTCGGGTGCTCCAGTTTCCTACCACAGTCCAAAGACGTGCAGGTTAGGTGGATTGGCCATGCTAAATTGCCCTCAGTGTCCAAAAAGGTTAGATGGGGTCAAGGTTAGGAGACTTGATGGGCCAAATGTCCTCTATCTGCACTGTATGTTCTATGTTCTATTATTGAAGATACCACAGAAAGCATCGCTGAATCACAGCCTGATATGGCAACTGCTCGGCCCAAGACCGCAAGAAATTACAGAGTCGTGAACACAGCCCAGTCCATCAAACGAAAGTGCCTCCCATTGACTCTGTCGACACCTCCCGCTGCCTTGGGAAAGTGGGCAGCATAATCAAAGACCCCTCCACCCAGGTTATTCACTCTTCCAACCTCTTCCATCGGGCAGAAGATAAATAAAGTCTGAGAATACGCACTAACAGATTCAAAAACCAGCTTCTTCCCTGCTGAATGACCCTCTTATAGATTGAACTGACCTCTTCACACATCTTCCCTACTGAGTAGTACTACACTCCGTATGCTTCAGCCGATGTCTACGTCTGTGTATTCACATTGTGTATTTGTGTTTGTCCTGCGCTTTTTTTTTCATGTAGGGAACAATCTGTCTGGACTGTACGCAGAACAATACTTTATACTGTACCTCGGTACACGTGACAACAAATCAAATCCAAATAAATCAAATCCAAGATCCACATCTCAAACTGATGGAGGCCCCATTCACAACGACAGGAAGAGGAGCCGGGCGTTCAATGCCTCTAGCCAATCCTCCCATTCACTTACATTGTGGCCGAGCTACACTTTAACTCCATGTATCGTGAGACCCCTGATGCCCTTATTGACTATCAACGTTTTATCACAGCCCGGTAATTCTTTATCAGAGAACTTCCCTTCAATACTCCACCCAGTCTAATCCCACATCTTGCTCACTCCCCCTATGCCTTCAATACTCCACCCAGTCTAATCCCACTCCCAGCTCCCTCTCCCCTATCCCTTCAATACTCCACCCAGTCTAATCCCACATCCTGCTCACTCCCCCTATCCCTCCAATACTCCGCCCAGTAAAATCCCACTCCCTGCTCTCTCTCCCCTATCCCTTCAATACTCCACCCAGTCTAATCCCACTCCCTACTCTCTCCCCCTATCCCTTCAATACTCCACCTAGTCTAATCCCACTTCCTGCTCACTCCCCCCTATCCCTTCAATACTCCACCCAGTCTAACCCCACTCCCTGCTCCCTCTCCCCTATCCCTTGAATACTCCACCCAGTCTAATCCCACTCCCTGCTCCCTCTCCCCTATCCCTTCAATACTCCACCCAGTCTAATCCCACTCCCTACTCTCTCGCCTCTATCCCTTCAATACTCCGCCCAGTCTAATCCCACTCCCTGCTCACTGTCGCCTATCGCTTCAATACTCTGCCCAGCCTAGTCCCACTCCCTGCTCACTCCCCCTTATCCCTTCAATACTCCACCCAGACTAATACCACTCCCAGCTCACTCCCCCTATCCCTTCAATACTCCGTCCAGTCTAACCCCACTCCCTGCTCACTCCCCCCTATCCCTTCAATACTCCACCCAGACTAATCCCACTCCCAGCTCCCTCTCCCCTATCCCTTCAATACTCCGCCCAGTCTAACCCCACTCCCTGCTCCCTTTCCCCTATCCCTTCAATACTCCACCCAGTCTAATCCCACTCCCTGCTCACTCCCCCTATCCCTGCAATACTCCACCCAGTCTAATCCCACTCCCTGCTCACTCTCCCCTGTCCCTTCAATACTCCACACAGTCCAACCCCACTCCCTGCTCACTCCCCCCTATCCCTTCAATACTCCACCCAGTCTAACCCCACACCCTGCTCACTCTCCCCTATCCCTTCAATAATCCGCCCAGTCTAATCCCACTCACTGTCGCCTATCCCTTCAATACTCCACCCAGTCTAATCCCACTCCCTGCTCACTCCCCCCTATCCCTTCAATACTCCGCCCAGTCTAATCCCACTCCCTGCTCACTCTCCCTTATCCCTTCAATACTCCGCCCAGTCTAATCCCACTCCCTGCTCTCTCTCCCCTATCCCTTCAATACTCCACCCAGTCTAATCCTACTCCCTGCTCTCTCTCCCCTATCCCTTCAATAATCCGCCCAGTCTAATCCCACTCCCTGCTCACTCTCCCCATCCCTTCAATACTCCACCCAGTCTAATCCCACTCCCTGCTCTCTCTCCTCTATCCCTTCAATACTCCACCCAGTCTAATCCCACTCCCTACTCTCTCTCCCCTATCCCTTCAATACTCCGCCCAGTCTAATCCCACTCCCTGCTCACTGTCGCCTATCCCTTCAATACTCTGCCCAGTCTAGTCCCACTCCCTGCTCACTCCCCCTATCCCTTCAATACCCCGCCCAGTCTAACCCCACTCCCTGCTCACTCCCCCCTATCCCTTCTATACTCCACCCAGTCTAATCCCACTCCCAGCTCCCTCTCCCCTATCCCTTCAATACTCCGCCCAGTCTAACCCCACTCCCAGCTCACTCCCCCCTATCCCTTCAATACTCCGCCCAGTAAAATCCCACTCCCTGCTCCCTTTCCCCTATCCCATCAATATTCCGCCCAGCCTAATCCCACTCCCTGCTCACTCTCCCTTATCCCTTCAATATTCCGCCCAGTCTCATCCCACTCCCTGCTCTCTCTCCCCTATCCCTTCAATACTCCACCCAGTCTAATCCTACTCCCTGCCCTCTCTCCCCTATCCCTTCAATACTCCACCCAGTCTAATCCCACTCCCTGCTCAATCCCCCCTATCCCTTCAATACTCCGCCCAGCCTAATCCCACTCCCTGCTCACTCTCCCATATCCCTTCAATACTCCACCCAGTCTAATCCCACTCCCTGCTCTCTCTCCCCTATCCCTTCAATACTCCACCCAGTCTAATCCTACTCCCTGCTCTCTCTCCCCTAACCCTTCAATACTCCGCCCAGTCTAATCCCACTCCCTGCTCCCTCTCCCCATCCATTCAATACTCCACCCAGTCTAATCCCACTCCCTGCTCTCTCTCCTCTATCCCTTCAATACTCCACCCAGTCTAGTCCCACTCCCTGCTCTCTCTCCCCTATCCCTTCAATACTCCACCCAGTCTAATCCCACTCCCTGCTCTCTCTCCTCTATCCCTTCAATACTCCACCCAGTCTAGTCCCACTCCCTGCTCTCTCTCCTCTATCACTTCAATACTCCGCCCAGTCTAATCCCACTCCCTGCTCTCTCTCCCCTATCCCTTCAATACTCCGCCCAGTCTAATCCCACTCCCTGCTCCCTCTCCTCTATCCCTTCAATACTCCATCGAGTCTAATCCCACTCCCTGCTCCATCTCCCCGATCCCTTCAATACTCCGCCCAGTTTAATCCCACTCCCTGCTCTCTCCCCCTATCCCTTCAATACTCCACCTAGTCTAATCCCACTCCCTGCTCTCTCCCCTATCCCTTCAATACTCCACCAAGTCTAATCCCACTCCCTGCTCACTCCCCCATCCGTTCAATCCTCCACCCAGTCTAATCCCACTCCCTGCTCTCTCTCCCCTATCCCTTCAATACTCCACCTAGTCTAATCCCACTTCCTGCTCTCTCTCTCCTATCCCTTCAATACTCCACCCAGTCTAATCCCACTCCCTGCTCACTCCCCCTATCCCTTCAATACTCCACCTAGTCTAATCCCACTCCCTGCTCTCTCTCCCCTATCCCTTCAATACTCCACCGAGTCTAATCCCACTTCCTGGTCACTCCCTCATCCCTTCAATACTCCATCCAGTCTAATCCCACTCCCTGCTCTCTCTCCCCATCCCTTCAATACTCCACCCAGTCTAATCCCACTCCCTGCTCACTCTCCCCTATCCCTTCAATACTCCACCCAGTCTAATCCCACTCCCTGCTCACTCTCTCCTATCCCTTCAATACTCCACGCAGTCTAACCCCACTACCTGCTCTCTCTCCCCTATCCCTTCAATACGCCACCCAGTCTAACCCCACTCCCTGCTCACTCTCCCTTTACCCTTCAATACTCCTCCCAGTCTAATCCCACTCCCTGCTCCCTCTCCCCTATCCCTTCAATACTCCACCCAGTCTATTCCCACTCCCTGCTCACTCCCCCTATCCCTTCAATACTCCACTTTTTCTTTTTTTTAAATAAATTTAGAGTACCCAATTGATTTTTTCCAATTAAGGGGCAATTTAGCGTGGCCAATCCACCTACTCGGCACATCTTTGGGTTGTGGGGGCGGAACCCACGCAAACACGGGGAGAATGTGCAAACTCCACACGGACAGTGACCCAGAGCCGGGATCGAACCTGTGACCTCGGCGCCATGAGGCAGCAGTGCTAACCACTGCGCCACCGCGCTGCCCTCACTCCACTGTTTCAACGACATCCCTTATCAAAGAATTTGATGTATTTTGCTGCAAAGACGTTCTCTCCCACATGGTTATGGGATTTATATCGAAAGCGGGACCCTGGAGCTGTGAAGCAACAGTGCTAACCACTGTGCTACCGAGCCGCCCCGTTCGGCCGAACCAAATGGAAATGTTTTGACTATTTGATCTGTGATTATTCACACCAGCCCCAGTTAGGAGGCAGTGCTGAAAAAAAGAGACGCGCCCAATGTGAACCCTCTCTTGCACCCCCCCCCCCACCCACAGTGTAATAGGTCACCAACTGATAATGTAATAATGGCACAAGAAAGACAGTGGGAATCACATTCTCACCAAGCCAACTCTACTCCATTTTATCTGCCTCGGGGAGACTTGTGCAGAATAACTCGCCAAACCCTTAAAGGCAAACGAGTAAAACTCCAGAACGTTCCGCCTTGTTCACGGGTTCGCTATTCAACCCTGCTGTCATCTCTAGAAAATGTTTCTCCTCACTAACCTCCACCAGCCTCCCTCTCTGTCTACCCTGGACCGGACGCACTGTCTCCAGTGGAGAAATAGACCACCCCAGCCTGTTCCTCTTCCTATGGACACTGGTTCTGTTGCCAACCAACAGTTTATTGATAAAGGCTTTTTGGGTGGGTGTGAGGATTGAAAGAGTTAATTACCTTCAGTTCCTGCATGGTGAGTTCTTTCCCGTGCTCCCGTGCGCTGTCTATCAGAATGTCCAACGCATCTGAGTAATCTTTATCCTGTTTGCACTGTAGTTTCTCACTGATGGCTTTTTCCAGGTATTTATGAAGGTTGTCCCGGGCTTGCATACCCTGCAGCAACCAAGAGATGAAGATACAATTCAATCTTTATTGGTCAGGCCAAAACCCCATTGTACATCATTCAAAAACAACTTGTATATACACAGGGTCTTTGACATAATAAACATCCCACATTGATCCACAGAAGCTGCTATCAAACCAAATATTGAAACCTATGAGGTGATAAACTATAAGCTTGACAAAGGTTTTAAGGAGCCTTTTAAAGGGCAGGGTTGCGGGCAGCACGGTGGCGCAGTGGGTTCGCACTGCAGCCTCATGGCGCCGAGGTCCCAGGTTCGATCCCTGCTCTGGGTCGCTGTCCGTGTGGAGTTTGCACATTCTCCCCGTGTCTGCATGGGTTTTGCCCCCACAACCCAAAGATGTGCAGGGTAGGTGGATTGGCCACGCTAAATTGCCCCTTAATTGGAAAAAATTAATTGGGTACTCTAAATTCATATTTAAAAAATGAAAGGGTGGGGCCGAGGGTTCATGGAGGGAATTCGAGAGCTTCGGGCCTCAGCAGCTGAATGCACGGCCACCGTAGGTGGAGCAAGGAAATGAGCGATGTGCCAGAGATGGTGGGATGAGATGGGGTGAAAGCAGAACTATGGAGCGTACCCTCAAAATAAGGGGGAAGTAGATTTAGGACTGAGCTTAGGAGGAACTTCTTCACCCAAAGGGTTGTGAATCTATGGAATTCCTTGCCCAGTGAAGCAGTAGAGGCTCCTTCATTAAATGTTTTTAAGATAAAGATAGATAGTTTTTTGAAGAATAAAGGGATTAAGGGTTATGGTGTTCGGGCCGGAAAGTGGAGCTGAGTCCACAAAATATCAGCCATGATCTCATTGAATGGCGGAGCAGGCTCGAGGGGCCAGATGGCCTACTCCTGCTCCTAGTTCTTATGAGAGAGCGAGGGAATTGGAGGAGGGCAGAGATCTCAAAGTGATCTCAATCTCCGCTGGCCTCCTATCTACACCACCCCCCTCCGCCCCCTCTCACAACAGTATAAATCTGGCCCCATTTGCATCCCCTCCAGCTTTGACGAAGAATCACCCAGACTCGAAACGTTAGCTCCCTTCTCTCTCTCCACAGATGCTGTCAGACCTGCTGAGATTTTCTGGGTGGGATTCTCCAGCCCGCCAGCCACGTTCTCCCGCGCAGCGCACGCCCTCGCCGGCAGCGGGGTCCTCTGTTCCGGCAGCCGGGACAATGGGATTTGCCATTGTGGTCAACCCGCGGGGCGTGGGTGCGTTGCCGGCGGAGCGGAAAATCCCGCCGACGGAGAATTCCGCTGCATGTTTTTGATCGCAAAGGGCTGCGGGGCTGGAGGATGTCCCAGCAACAGGAAAGGGTGAGACCGGAGAGGGATTTGTAAAGAACTAGGCGTATTTTATATCCAAGATGTTTGCTTGACTAGGAACTGAGGGAAGTCAGCGATGAGCCGGGCTTGGTGCAAGTAAAGAGATGGGCAGCAACATTCTGGATGAGCTCCAGAAACGTCAGCCCATCGCCAGTGGTCACCGGACAGCTCCACCTGCACCTGAGTGACTTTTCACATCTCACAAACAACAAGAGAGGCAACTAGGGGCTAACACCTTCTTCGGAACCTGGTGGTAGGATTGATATCAATCTAAACTCAGTCCTGCTGTGACTACCATGAGAGAGGGAGAGAGAAAGCGGAGAGAGAGAGAGAGCAGACAGTGCGATGCAATCGTTCCAGAATGCATTTGAAGTCAGCCCCTTTTGGACAACAGAACAAACAATAACCAATTACATTACCCTCACCCAGTAATAAAATCTCTCTCTTGGACTTTTACATTCAATCCAAATAATGACAGAGAGAGACAGTGTGAGGGAGCTGGATTAACATCAGTAGAGATACAGTCAGTAACACAGGGTGCTGGGGGAGAGGGGTCACTGAGTGACAGTGTGAGGGAGCTGGATTAACATCAGTAGAGATACAGTCAGTAACACAGGGTGTTGGGGGAGAGGGGTTACTGAGTGACAGTGTGAGGGAGCTGGATTAACAACAGTAGAGATACAGTCAGTAACACAGGGTGCTGGGGGGAGGGGTTACTGAGTGACAGTGTGAGGGAGCTGGATTAACATCAGTAGAGATACAGTCAGTAACACAGGGTGCTGGGGGATAGGGGTTACTGAGTGACAGTGTGAGGGAGCTGGATTAACATCAGTAGAGATACAGTCAGTAACACAGGGTGCTGGGGGAGAGGGGTTACTGAGTGACAGTGTGAGGGAGCTGGATTAACATCAGTAGAGATACAGTCAGTAACACAGGGTGTTGGGGGAGAGGGGTTACTGAGTGACAGTGTGAGGGAGCTGGATTAACAACAGTAGAGATACAGTCAGTAACACAGGGTGCTGGGGGAGAGGGGTTACTGAGTGACAGTGTGAGGGAGCTGGATTAACATCAGTCGAGATACAGTCAGTAACACAGGGTTGGGGGAGGGATTACTGAGTGACAGTGTGAGGGAGCTGGATTAACATCAGTACAGATACAGTCAGTAACACAGGGTGTTGGGGGAGAGGGGTTGCTGAGTGACAGTGTGAGGGAGCTGGATTAACATGAGTAGCGATACAGTCAATAACACAGGGTGCTGGGGGAGAGGGGTCACAGAGTGACAGTGTGAGGGAGCTGGATTAACATCAGTAGAGATACAGTCAGTAACACAGGGTGCTGGGGGAGAGTGGTTACTGAGTGACAGTGTGAGGGAGCTGGATTAACATCAGTACAGATACAGTCAGTAACACAGGGTGTTGGGGGAGAGGGGTTGCTGAGTGACAGTGTGAGGGAGCTGGATTAACATGAGTAGAGATACAGTCAATAACACAGGGTGCTGGGGGAGAGGGGTCACAGAGTGACAGTGTGAGGGAGCTGGATTAACATCAGTAGAGATACAGTCAGTAACACAGGGTGCTGGGGGAGAGCGGTTACTGAGTGACAGTGTGAGGGAGCGGGATTAACATCAGTAGAGATACAGTCAGTAACACGGTGCTGGGGGAGAGGGGTTACTGAGTGACAGTGTGAGGGAGCTGGATTAACATCAGTAGAGATACAGTCAGTAACACAGGGTGCTGGGGGAGAGCGGTTACTGAGTAACAGTGTGAGGGAGCTGGATTAACATCAGTAGAGATACAGTCAGTAACACAGGGTGCTTGGGGAGAGGGGTTACTGAGTGACAGTGTGAGGGAGCTGGATTAACATCAGTAGAGACACAGTCAGTAACACAGGGTGCTGGCGGGGGGGTTACTGAGTGACAGTGTGAGGGAGCTGGATTAACATCAGTAGAGACACAGTCAGTAACACAGGGTGCTGGGGGAGTGGGGTTACTGAGTGACAGTGTGAGAGAGCTGGATTAACATTAATCCAGATTCAATCAATCTTGACGGCGAAACCCAACCATTAAGTTACTTTCCACGTCAAATTACCCACCTTCCTGTAACCACTAAATGGAAAGTCGAGAGGCAAGGAGAAGAGATTGGCGACAAGTTGTTCAAAACTCTCAGACAGGATGTCTAACTCAGCCTCGGAAATGCGGAATCCCAGTAAGACGCGGACTGCAATGCGGAATGTCAGTTTCTTGGCCTCCTGGTAAACTGTGATGGGTTCCACGCTGCTGCTCCACTCTCGGATACCATCCTGGATAGCTTGCTGGATCTTGGGAAGGTAACATTCCAGCGCATCATGGCTGAAAACCTTGGCAAAGATCTGGAAATTGAAACAGATGAATGGAGATTTTAATTCATTCTCCATATGTGAGCGTCACAGGCACAGCCAGGATTTATTCCTCAGTTTTGATACAAATGAATAGATTGACAGACCAATTCATAGATCAGTTAAGAGTTGACTAGCATCACATTTAGGCACGGATTATTAAAGACTGCCGCTTCCTGTCCCCTCGGACAGCAATGAACCAGTTGGGTGTTTATGACGATCTCATAGTTTCAATTGGGTTCTCAAAGTTACAGGGAAACGGGATAAGGTTTCTTCGTGATATCTTCTCAGACATTGACTTTAAAGATTGTGGTTATAAAGGCTATTGAATGGATATAGAGTCTTACTTTTATCAAGCGTTTTACTACCAGATTTTTAAAAATTAAACCAAGCACAAATTCTCCAGTTGCCATGGTGAAAGTGCTACGCTGAATTATTAGTCCAATAAGACCGCGAAACAAATGTATCCCAGAGACATGTCTCAGCCTTCACATTGGCTCCCTTCCTGCTGAAGCGAATGGCGATTGAGGGCTCAGGACAATGGTGAAGGGGGATTGAGGATAACAGTGAGGAGGGATTGAGGGCAACAGTCAGGAGGGATTGAGTGTAACAGTGAGGAGGGATTGAGGGCAACAGTCAGGAGGGATTGAGGGTAACAGTGAGGAGGGATTGAGGGCAACAGTCAGGAGGAACTGAGGATAACAGTCAGGAGGGATTGAGGGTATCAGTGAGGAGGGATTGAGGGCAACAAACAGTCAGGAGGGATTGAGGATAACAGTGAGGAGGGATTGAGGATAACAGTCAGGAGGAACTGAGGGTAACAGTGAGGAGGGATTGAGGGCAACAGTCAGGAGGGATTGAGGATAACAGTCAGGAGGAACTGAGGGTAACAGTGAGGAGGGATTGAGGGTAACAGTGAGGAGGGATTGAGGGCAACAGTGAGGAGGAACTGAGGGTAACAGTGAGGAGGGATTGAGGGTAACAGTGAGGAGGGATTGAGGGCAACAGTCAGGAGGGATTGAGGATAACAGTGAGGAGGGATTGAGGGTAACAGTGAGGAGGGATTGAGGGCAACAGTCAGGAGGGGTTGAGGATAACAGTGAGGAGGGATTGAGGATAACAGTGAAGAGGGACTGAGGATAACAGTGAGGAGGGACTGAGGATAACAGTGAGGAGGGACTGAGGATAACAGTGAGGAGGGACTGAGGGTAACAGTGAGGAGGGATTGAGGGTAACACTGAGGAGCGATTTAGGATAACAGTGAGGAGGGACTGAGGATAACAGCGAGGAGGGATTGAGGGTAACAGTGAGAAGGAACTGAGGATAACAGTGAGGAGGGATTGAGGATAACAGTGAGGAGGGATTGAGGGTAACAGTGAGGAGGGATTGAGTGAAACAGTGAGGAGGGATTGAGGGTAACAGTGAGGAGGGATTGAGGATAACAGTGAGGAGGGACTGAGGGTAACAGTGAGTAGGGATTGAGGGTAACACTGAGGAGCGATTTAGGATAACAGTGAGGAGGGACTGAGGATAACTGAGGATGGACTGAGGATAACAGTGAGGAGGGACTGAGGGTAACAGTGAGGAGGGATTGAGGGTAACACTGAGGAGCGATTTAGGATAACAGTGAGGAGGGACTGAGGATAACAGCGAGGAGGGATTGAGGGTAACAGTGAGGAGGAACTGAGGATAACAGTGAGGAGGGATTGAGGATAACAGTGAGGAGGGATTGAGGGTAACAGTGAGGAGGGATTGAGTGAAACAGTGAGGAGGGATTGAGGATAACAGTGAAGAGGGATTGAGGATAACAGTGAGGAGGGATTGAGGGTAACAGTGAGGAAGGATTGAGGATAACAGTGAGGAGGGATTGAGGGTAACAGTGAGGAGGGATTGAGGGCAACAGTCAGGAGGGATTGAGGATAACAGTGAGGAGGGATTGAGGGTAACAGTGAGGAGGGATTGAGTGAAACAGTGAGGAGGGATTGAGGATAACAGTGAAGAGGGACTGAGGATTACAGTGAGGAGGGACTGAGGATAACAGTGAGGAGGGACTGAGGATAACAGTGACGAGGGACTGAGGGTAACAGTGAGGAGGGATTGAGGGTAACACTGAGGAGGGATTTAGGATAACAGTGAGGAGGGACTGAGGATAACAGTGAGGAGGGATTGAGGGTAACAGTGAGGAGGGACTGAGGGTAACAGTGAGGAGGGATTGAGGATAACAGTGAGAAGGGACTGAGGATAACAGTGAGGAGGGATTGAGGGTAACACTGAGGTGCGATTTAGGATAACAGTGAGGAGGGACTGAGGATAACAGTGAAGAGGGACTGAGGATAACAGTGAGGAGGGACTGAGGATAACAGTGAGGAGGGACTGAGGTAACAGTGAGGAGCGATTTAGGATAACAGTGAGGAGGGACTGAGGATAACAGCGAGGAGGGATTGAGGGATATCGAGAGGAGGGATTGAGGGATACGGAGAGGAGGGATTGAGGAATACGAAGAGGAGGGATTGAGGAACACGAAGAGGAGGGATTGAGGGTAACAGTGAGGAGGGATTAAGGATAACAGTGAGGAGGGATTGAGGGAAACAGTGAGGAGGGATTGAGGATAACAGTGAGGAGGGACTGAGGATAACTGAGGAGGGACTGAGGATAACAGTGAGGAGGGACTGAGGATAACAGTGAGGAGGGATTGAGGATAACAGTGAAGAGGGACTGAGGATAACAGTGAGGAGGGACTGAGGATAACAGTGAGGCGGGACTGAGGATAACAGTGAGGAGGGACTGAGGTAACAGTGAGGAGGGATTGAGGGTAACACTGAGGAGCGATTTAGGATAACAGTGAGGAGGGACTGAGGATAACAGCGAGGAGGGATTGAGAGATATCGAGAGGAGGGATTGAGGGATACGGAGAGGAGGGATTGAGGAATACGAAGAGGAGGGATTGAGGAATACGAAGAGGAGGGATTGAGGGTAACAGTGAGGAGGGATTGAGGATAACAGTGAGGAGGGATTGAGTGAAACAGTGAGGAGGGATTGAGGATAACAGTGAGGAGGGACTGAGGATAACTGAGGAGGGACTGAGGATAACAGTGAGGAGGGATTGAGGATAACAGTGAGGAGTGACTGAGGGTAACAGTGTGGAGGGATTGAGGGTAACAGTGAGGAGGCACTGAGGATAACAGTGAGGAGGGATTGAGGGATACGGAGAGGAGGGATTGAGGAATACGAAGAGGAGGGATTGAGGGTAACAGTGAAGAGGGATTGAGGGTAACAGTGAGGAGGGACTGAGGTAACAGTGAGGAGGGATTGAGGGTAACACTGAGGAGTGATTTAGGATAACAGTGAGGAGGGACTGAGGATAACAGCGAGGAGGGATTGAGGGATATCAAGAGGAGGGATTGAGGGATACGGAGAGGAGGGATTGAGGAATACGAAGAGGAGGGATTGAGGAATACGAAGAGGAGGGATTGAGGGTAACAGTGAGGAGGGATTGAGGATAACAGTGAGGAGGGATTGAGTGAAACAGTGAGGAGGGATTGAGGATAACAGTGAGGAGGGACTGAGGATAACTGAGGAGGGACTGAGGATAACAGTGAGGAGGGACTGAGGATAACAGTGAGGAGTGACTGAGGGTAACAGTGAGGAGGGATTGAGGGTAACAGTGAGGAGGCACTGAGGATAACAGTGAGGAGGGATTGAGGGATACGGAGAGGAGGGATTGAGGAATACGAAGAGGAGGGATTGAGGGTAACAGTGAAGAGGGATTGAGGGTAACAGTGAGGAGGGTTTGAGGATAACTGTGAGAAAGGATTGAGGGCAACCTTCACGAGGGATTGAGGATAACCATGAGGAGGGACTGAGGGTAACAGTGGAGGGACTAAGGGTAACAGTGAGGAGGGATTGAGGGTAACAGTGAGGAGGGACTGAGGGTAACAGTGAGGAGGGATTGAGGGTAACAGTGAGGAGGGATTGAGGAATACGAAGGGGAGGGATTGAGGATAACAGTGAGGAGGGACTGAGGGTAACAGTGGAGGTACTAAGGGTAACAGTGAGGAGGGATTGAGGATAACAGTGAGGAGGGATTGAGGGTAACAGTGAGGAGGGATTGAGGATAACAGTGAGGAGGGACTGAGGGTAACAGTGGAGCGACTAAGGGTAACAGTGAGGAGGGATTGAGGATAACAGTGAGTAGGGATTGAGGGTAACAGTGCGGAGGGATTGAGGATAGCAGTGAGCAGGGACTGAGGGTAACAGTGAGGAGGGACTGAGGGTAACAGTGAGGAGGGATTGAGGAAAACAGTGAGGAGGGATTGATGGTAACAATGAGGAGGGATTGAGGGTAACAGTGAGGAGGGATTGAGGATAACAGTGAGGAGGGATTGAGGATAACAGTGAGGAGGGATTGAGGATAACAGTGAGGAGGGATTGAGGATAACAGTGAGGAGGGACTGAGGGTAACAGTGAGGAGGGATTGAGGATAACATTGAGGAGGGACTGAGGGTAACAGTGAGGAGGGATTGAGGATAACAGTGAGGAAGGACTGAGGGTAACAGTGAGGAGGGATTGAGGGTAACAGTGAGGAGGGATTGAGGGTAACAGTGAGGAGGGATTGATGGTAACAGTGAGGAGGGATTGAGAATAACAGTGAGGAAGGGTTGAGGATAACTGTGAGGAGGGATTGAGGATAACAGTGAGGAGGGATTGAGGATAACAGTGAGGAGGGATTGAGGATAACAGTGAGGAGGAATTGAGGATAACAGTGAGGAGGGGTTGAGGATAACAGTGAGGAGGGATTGAGGATAACAGTGAGGAGGGAGTGAGGATAACAGTGAGGAGGTATTTAGGATAACAGTGAGGAGGGATTGAGGATAACAGTGAGGAGGGATTGAGGATAACAGTGAGGAGGGATTGAGGATAACAGTGAGGAGGGGTTGAGGATAACAGTGAGGAGGGATTGAGGGTAACAGTGAGGAGGGATTGAGGATAACAGTGAGGAGGGATTGAGGGTAACAGTGAGGAGGGACTGAGGATAACAGTGAGGAGGGATTGAGGGTAACAGTGAGGAGGGATTGAGGATAACAGTGAGGAGGGACTGAGGATAACAGTGAGGAGGGATTGAGGATAACAGTGAGCAGGGTTTGAGGATAACAGTGAGGAGGGATTGAGGATAGCAGTGAGGAGGGACTGAGGTAACAGTGAGGAGGGATTGAGGCTAACAGTGAGGAGGGATTGAGGATAACAGTGAGGAGGGATTGAGGATAACAGTGAGGAGGGATTGAGGATAACAGTGAGGAGGGGTTGAGGATAACAGTGAGGAGGGATTGAGGATAACAGTGAGGAGGGATTGAGGATAGCAGTGAGGAGGGATTGAGGATAACAGTGAGGAGGGAATGAGGATAACAGTGAGGAGGCACTGAGGATAACAGTGAGGAGGGATTGAGGATAACAGTGAGGAGGTACTGAGGGTAACAGTGAGGAGGGATTGAGGGAAACAGCGAGGAGGGATTGAGGATAACAATGAAGAGGGACTGAGGATAACAATGAGGAGGGACTGAGGATAACAGTGAGGAGGGACTGAGGATAACAGTGAGAAGGGACTGAGGGTAACAGTGAGCAAGGATTGAGGGTAACAGTGAGGAGGGACTGAGGATAACAGTGAGGAGGGATTGAGGGATATGGTGAGGCGGGATTGAGGATAACAGTGAGGAGGGATTGAGGGTAACAGTGAGGAGGGACTGAGGATAACAGTGAGGAGGGATTGAGGGTAACAGTGAGGAGGGATTGAGGATAACAGTGAGGAGGGACTGAGGATAACAGTGAGGAGGGATTGAGGATAGCAGTGAGCAGGGTTTGAGGATAACAGTGAGGAGGGATTGAGGATAGCAGTGAGGAGGGACTGAGGTAACAGTGAGGAGGGATTGAGGCTAACAGTGAGGAGGGATTGAGGATAACAGTGAGGAGGGATTGAGGATAACAGTGAGGAGGGATTGAGGATAACAGTGAGGAGGGGTTGAGGATAACAGTGAGGAGGGATTGAGGATAACAGTGAGGAGGGATTGAGGATAGCAGTGAGGAGGGATTGAGGATAACAGTGAGGAGGGAATGAGGATAACAGTGAGGAGGCACTGAGGATAACAGTGAGGAGGGATTGAGGATAACAGTGAGGAGGTACTGAGGGTAACAGTGAGGAGGGATTGAGGGAAACAGTGAGGAGGGATTGAGGATAACAATGAAGAGGGACTGAGGATAACAATGAGGAGGGACTGAGGGTAACAGTGAGGAGGGATTGAGGAAAACAGTGAGGAGGGATTGATGGTAACAATGAGGAGGGATTGAGGGTAACAGTGAGGAGGGATTGAGGATAACAGTGAGGAGGGATTGAGGATAACAGTGAGGAGGGATTGAGGATAACAGTGAGGAGGGATTGAGGATAACAGTGAGGAGGGACTGAGGGTAACAGTGAGGAGGGATTGAGGATAACATTGAGGAGGGACTGAGGGTAACAGTGAGGAGGGATTGAGGATAACAGTGAGGAAGGACTGAGGGTAACAGTGAGGAGGGATTGAGGGTAACAGTGAGGAGGGATTGAGGGTAACAGTGAGGAGGGATTGATGGTAACAGTGAGGAGGGATTGAGAATAACAGTGAGGAAGGGTTGAGGATAACTGTGAGGAGGGATTGAGGATAACAGTGAGGAGGGATTGAGGATAACAGTGAGGAGGGATTGAGGATAACAATGAGGAGGAATTGAGGATAACAGTGAGGAGGGGTTGAGGATAACAGTGAGGAGGGATTGAGGATAACAGTGAGGAGGGAGTGAGGATAACAGTGAGGAGGTATTTAGGATAACAGTGAGGAGGGATTGAGGATAACAGTGAGGAGGGATTGAGGATAACAGTGAGGAGGGATTGAGGATAACAGTGAGGAGGGGTTGAGGATAACAGTGAGGAGGGATTGAGGGTAACAGTGAGGAGGGATTGAGGATAACAGTGAGGAGGGATTGAGGGTAACAGTGAGGAGGGACTGAGGATAACAGTGAGGAGGGATTGAGGGTAACAGTGAGGAGGGATTGAGGATAACAGTGAGGAGGGACTGAGGATAACAGTGAGGAGGGATTGAGGATAACAGTGAGCAGGGTTTGAGGATAACAGTGAGGAGGGATTGAGGATAGCAGTGAGGAGGGACTGAGGTAACAGTGAGGAGGGATTGAGGCTAACAGTGAGGAGGGATTGAGGATAACAGTGAGGAGGGATTGAGGATAACAGTGAGGAGGGATTGAGGATAACAGTGAGGAGGGGTTGAGGATAACAGTGAGGAGGGATTGAGGATAACAGTGAGGAGGGATTGAGGATAGCAGTGAGGAGGGATTGAGGATAACAGTGAGGAGGGAATGAGGATAACAGTGAGGAGGCACTGAGGATAACAGTGAGGAGGGATTGAGGATAACAGTGAGGAGGTACTGAGGGTAACAGTGAGGAGGGATTGAGGGAAACAGTGAGGAGGGATTGAGGATAACAATGAAGAGGGACTGAGGATAACAATGAGGAGGGACTGAGGATAACAGTGAGGAGGGACTGAGGATAACAGTGAGAAGGGACTGAGGGTAACAGTGAGCAAGGATTGAGGGTAACAGTGAGGAGGGACTGAGGATAACAGTGAGGAGGGATTGAGGAATATGGAGAGGAGGGATTGAGGGATACGGAGAGGAGGGATGGAGTAATACGAAGAGGAGGGATTGAGGAACACGAAGAGGAGGGATTAAGGGTAACAGTGAGGAGGGATTGAGGATAACAGTGAGGAGGGATTGAGGGACACAGTGAGGTGGGATTGAGGATAACATTGAGGAGGGACTGAGGATAACTGAGGAGGGACTGAGGATAACCGTGAGGAGGGACTGAGGATAACAGTGAGGAGTGACTGAGGGTAACAGTGAGGAGGGACTGAGGATACCAGTGAGGAGTGACTGAGGGTAACAGTGAGGAGAGATTTAGGGTAACAGTGAAGAGGGATTGAGGGTAACAGTGCGGAGGGATTGAGGGTAACAGTGAAGAGGGATTGAGGGTAACAGTGAGGAGGGATTGAGGGTAACAGTGAAGAGGGTTTGAGGATAACTGTGAGGAGGGATTGAGGAATACGAAGAGGAGGGATTGAGGAACACGAAGAGAAGAGATTGAGGGTAACATTGAAGAGGAATTGAGGGTAATAGTGAGGAGGGATTGAGGATAACGGTGCAGAGAGATTGAGGGTAATAGTGAGGAGGGATTGAGTATAACAGTGAGGAGGGATTGAGGATAACAGTGAGGAGGGATTGAGGATAACAGTGAGGAGGGATTGAGGATAACAGTGAGGAGGGACTGAGGATAACAGTGAGGAGGGATTGAGGGTAACAGTGAGGAGGGATTGAGGATAACAGTGAGGAGCGACTGAGGATAACAGTGAGGAGGGTTTGAGGATAACAGTGAGGAGGGACTGAGGATAACAGTGAGGAGGGATTGAGGGTAACAGTGAGGAGGGACTGAGGATAACAGTGAGGAGTGACTGCGGGTAACAGTGAGGAGGGACTGAGGATACCAGTGAGGAGTGACTGAGGGTAACAGTGAGGAGGGATTTAGGGTAACAGTGAAGAGGGATTGAGGGTAACAGTGCGGAGGGATTGAGGGTAACAGTGAAGAGGGATTGAGGGTAACAGTGAGGAGGGATTGAGGGTAACAGTGAAGAGGGTTTGAGGATAACTGTGAGGAGGGATTGAGGAATACGAAGAGGAGGGATTGAGGAACACGAAGAGGAGAGATTGAGGGTAACATTGAAGAGGAATTGAGGGTAATAGTGAGGAGGGATTGAGGATAACGGTGCAGAGAGATTGAGGGTAATAGTGAGGAGGGATTGAGTATAACAGTGAGGAGGGATTGAGGATAACAGTGAGGAGGGATTGAGGATAACAGTGAGGAGGGATTGAGGATAACAGTGAGGAGGGACTGAGGATAACAGTGAGGAGGGATTGAGGGTAACAGTGAGGAGGGATTGAGGATAACAGTGAGGACCGACTGAGGATAACAGTGAGGAGGGATTGAGGATAACAGAGAGGAGGGACTGAGGATAACAGTGAGGAGTGATTGAGGGTAACAGTGAGGAAGGATTGAGGGTAACAGTGAGGAGGGATTGAGGGTAACAGTGAGGAAGGATTGAAGATAACAGTGAGGAGGGATTGAGGGATACAGAGAGGAGGGATTGAGGATAACAGTGAGGAGGGATTGAGGGACACGAAGAGTGGGATTGAGGGATACGGCGAGGAGGGATTGAGGGACACGAAGATGAGGGATTGAGGGAACCGGAGAGGAGGGATTGAGGGATATGGATAGGAGGGATTGAGGGATACGAAGATGAGGGATTGAGGGATCTGGAGAGGATGGATTGAGGGATATGGATAGGAGGAATTGAGGGATACGAAGAGGAGGGATTGAGGGATACGAAGAGGAGGGATTGAGGGATATGGATAGGAGCGATTGAGGATACAAAGAGGAGGGATTGAGGGATCTGGAGAGGAGGGATTGAGGGATATGGATAGGAGGAATTGAGGGATACGAAGAAGAGGGATTGAGGGATATGAAGAGGAGGGATTGAGGGATCCGGAGAGGAGGGATTGAGGGATACGAAGAAGAGGGATTGAGGGATATGAAGAGGAGGGATTGAGGGATCCGGAGAGGAGGGATTGAGGGATAGCGATAGGAGGGATTGAGGATACAAAGAGGAGGGATTGTAGGATACGAAGAGGAGGGATTGAGGGATACGGGCAGGAGGGATTGAGGGACACGAAGAGGAGACATTCAGGGATCCGGAGAGGAGGGATATGGATAGGCGGGATTGAGGGTTATGGATAGGAGGGATTGAGGGATACGAAGAGGAGGGATTGAGGGAAACGAAGAGGAGGGATTGAGGAATACGGAGAGGAGGGATTGAGGGACACGAAGAGGAGGGATTGAGGGATCCGGAGAGGAGGGATTGAGGGATATGGATAGGAGGGATTGAAGGATATGAATAGGAGGGATTGAGGGATCCGGAGAGGAGGGATTGAGGGATTTGGAGAGGAGGGATTGAGGGATATGGATAGGAGGGATTGAGTGATCCGGAGAGGAGGGATTGAGGGATATGGATAGGAGGGATTGAGGGATATGGATAGGAGTGATTGAGGTATCCGGAGAGGAGGGATTGAGGGATATAGATAGGAGGGATTGAGGGATATGGATAGGAGGGATAGAGGGATACGAGGAGGAGGGATTGAGGGATCCGGAGAAGAGGGATTGAGGGATATGGATAGGAGGGATTGAGGGATCCGGAGAGGAGGGATTGAGGGATTATGGATAGGAGGGATTGAATGATATGGATAGGAGGGATACGAAGAGGAGGGATTGAGGGAAACGAAGAGGAGGGATTGAGGAATACGGAGAGGAGGGATTGAGGGACACGAAGAGGAGGGATTGAGGGATATGGATAGGAGGGATTGAGGGATTATGGATAGGAGGGATTGAAAGATATGGATAGGAGGGATACGAAGAGGAGGGATTGAGGGAAACGAAGAGGAGGGATTGAGGAATACGGAGAGGAGGGATTGAGGGACACGAAGAGGAGGGATTGAGGGATCCGGAGAGGAGGGATTGAGGGATATGGATAGGAGGGATTGAAGGATATGGA
Source organism: Scyliorhinus torazame (assembly GCF_047496885.1). Taxonomy (NCBI): domain Eukaryota; kingdom Metazoa; phylum Chordata; class Chondrichthyes; order Carcharhiniformes; family Scyliorhinidae; genus Scyliorhinus; species Scyliorhinus torazame. The sequence continues at coordinate 344,501,992 of NC_092709.1, read as the reverse complement.
TAGGAGGGATTGAGGGATCCGGAGAGGAGGGATTGAGGGGTATGGAGAGGAGGGATTGAGGGACACGAAGAGGAGGGATTGAGGGATCCGGAGAGGAGGGATTGAGGGATATGGATAGGAGGGATTGAGGGATATGGATAGGAGGGATTGAGGGATCCGGAGAGGAGGGATTGAGGGATATAGATAGGAGGGATTGAGGGATATGGATAGGAGGGATAGAGGGATACGAGGAGGAGGGATTGAGGGATCCGGAGAGGAGGGATTGAGGGATATGGATAGGAGGGATTGCGGGATATGGATAGGAGGGATTGAGGGATCCGGAGAGGAGGGATTGAGGGATATGGATAGGAGGGATTGAGGGATATGGATAGGAGTGATTGAGGGATACGAAGAGGAGGGATTGAGGGAAACGAAGAGGAGGGATTGAGGAATACGGAGAGGAGGGATTGAGGGACACGAAGAGGAGGGATTCAGGGATCCGGAGAGGAGGGATTGAGGGATATGGATAGGAGGGATTGAAGGATACGAAGAGGAGGGATTGAGGGAAACGAAGAGGAGGGATTGAGGAATACGGAGAGGAGGGATTGAGGGACACGAAGAGGAGGGATTGAGGGATCCGGAGAGGAGGGATTGAGGGATATGGATAGGAGGGATTGAAGGATATGGATAGGAGGGATTGAGGGATCCGGAGAGGAGGGATTGAGGGATATGGATAGGAGGGATTGAGGGATATGGATAGGAGGGATTGCGAGATATGGATAGAAGGGATTGAGGGATATGGATAGGAGGGATTGAGAGATATGGATAGAAGGGATTGAGGGATCCGGAGAGGAGGGATTGAGAGATATGGATAGAAGGGATTGAGGGATCCGGAGAGGAGGGATTGAGGGATATGGATAGGAGGAATTGAGGGATACGAAGAGGAGGGATTGAGGGAAACGAAGAGGACGGATTGAGGGATAAGGATAGCAGGGATTGAGGAAAGCGTGTGAATTTGGATCGTTCGGTAGATCTGTCAAAAATGAATGGAATGTTTGGCCGAATGTCAGTTTCTTTTTCCCCTGACACTAAAGCAAGAGGTAATTCTGATGTCAATCAGTCATTGTTTATCAGGGAGAATGGAAACAGCAGAGAGACCATACACTGGGAGCAGTCAGAATCCGAGGCTAATGGAACAGTTCAGCTCCTGACCTTTAAAAACAGCCTCAGTGGAGGTGGTTTTCCTGGTCTCGGAAAAGGTAAGATTTTCCTGGCCCCGTTTCTTTAGGTTTATATAATTCACTTTCAGCTGTCAACTGTTCAAATAATGTCCAGGTTCCCTTTTCAGACTGGCTCCACCCATCTCTTTCACAAAGTAACTCAATGCTATTTCTCTACTGGGCTCTGTATTGTGTGCTGAGGTATTCGGCTCAGAGTGCTATACAATAATGGCACGAGACGGGAGGAGCTTTGAGGAAGTCTGGTGTGATAGTGATGATCAGACGCAGACAGGCAATTGCAGACTGAGATACAACTGGCAAAGGTTACAGATGATAGAGCTGGTAAAATGCAAACAATCTTGTCCGCTACTGGGAGCACCACTGTGTGGAACTGTGCTGTACCATGGCTGCTGTGAATTCTCACAGTGTAAGGTGCTATGTGCTTGGAGTGTAAACACACTACAGACTTGTAATATAACATGCTGCGATCTTGCAGTGTGACAAATGCGGTGCACAATTGCATCCACTTGCAAAGTAGCAGGACGCATGCCGGGTGGTACCTGATACTCACGTCGAAAAGGTAAAAGAGAAGTACTTGTATTTATATAGCGCCTTCCACAACCTCAGCAACTTGCCAAAGCACTTTTGAAACGCAGTCGCTGTTATAACATCGGAAAAACTGTTGCTTCACAGCGCGGGGGTCGCAGGTTCGATTCCAGCCTCGGGTCACTGTCTGTGCGGAGTCTGCACGTTCTCCCTGTGTCTGCGTGGGATTCCTCCGGGTGCTCCGGTTTCCTCCCACAAGTCCTGAAAGACGTGCTCTTAGGTAATTTGGACATTCTGAATTCTCCCTCCGTGTACCCGAACAGGCGCCGGAATGTGGCGACGAGGGGATTTTCACAGTAATTTCATTGCAATGTTAATAAAGAACAAAGAAATGTACAGCACAGGAACAGGTCCTTTGGCCCTCCAAGCCCGTGCCGACCATGCTGCCCGACTAAACTACAATCTTCTACACTTCCTGGGTCCGTATCCCTCTATTCCCATCCTATTCATGTATTTGTCAAGATGCCCCTTAAATGTCACTATCGTCCCTGCTTCCACCACCTCCTCCGGTAGCGAGTTCCAGGCACCCACTACCCTCTGCGTAAAAAACTTGCCTCGTACATCTACTCTAAACCTTGCCCCTCTCACCTTAAACCTATGCCCCCTAGTAATTGACCCCTCTACCCTGGGGAAAAGCCTCTGACTATCCACTCTGTCTATGCCCCTCATAATTTTGTATACCTCTATCAGGTCTCCCCTCAACCTCCTTCGTTCCAGTGAGAACAAACCGGGTTTATTCAACCGCTCCTCATAGCTAATGCCCTCCATACCAGGCAACATTCTGGTAAATCTCTTCAGCACCCTCACTAAAGCCTCCACATCCTTCTGGTAGTGTGGCGACCAGAATTGAACACTACACTCCAAGTGTGGTCTAACTAAGGTTCTATACAGCTGCAACATGACTTGCCAATTCTTATACTCAATGCCCCGGCCAATGAAGGCAAGCATGCCGTATGCCTTCTTGACTACCTTCTCCACCTGTGTTGCCCCTTTCAGTGACCTGTGGACCTGTACTCCTAGATCTCACTGACTTTCAATACTCTTGAGGGTTCTACCATTCACTGTCTATTCCCTACCTGCATTAGACCTTCCAAAATGCATTAATGTAAGCACACTTGTGACATAAAGATTATTATAATAAAAACAACAGAGAGGTCGCTCGCAGCACCACTCTCACCAGCTGCAAAGTGATAACGACTGAAACATCGGCCTTTATTGATATTGGATGAGAGATAATTATTGTCCGAGACGCCCCTACTCTTCCTGAAAACAGCACTGCAGGAACCTTTAGATCTGCCAGCAGATATAGGACAAATTACAGTACCTGCTGTCAGTGCAGCACTCGGTCAGTACCCGCTGTCAGTGCAGCACTCTGTCAGTACCCGCTGACAGTGCAGTACTCTGTCAGTAACCCGCTGACAGTGCAGCACTCTGTCAGTACCCGCTGTCAGTGCAGCACTCTGTCAGTACCCGCAGTCAGTGCAGCACTCTGTCAGTACCCGCTGACAGTGCAGCACTCTGTCAGTAACCCGCTGACAGTGCAGCGCTCTGTCAGTACCCGCTGACAGTGCAGTACTCTGTCAGTAACCCGCTGACAGTGCAGCGCTCTGTCAGTACCCGCTGACAGTGCAGCAGTCTGTCAGTACCCGCTGTCAGTGCAGCACTCTGTCAGTACCCGCTGACAGTGCAGCACTCTGTCAGTACCCGCTGACAGTGCAGCACTCTGTCAGTAACCCGCTGACATTGCAGCACTCTGTTAGTCCCCACTGACAGTGCAGCACTCTGTCAGTACCCGCTGACAGTGCAGCACTCTGTCAGTAACCCGCTGACAGTGCAGCACTCTGTCAGTACCCACTGACAGTACAGCGCTCTGTCAGTACCCGCTGACAGTGCAGCACTCTGTCAGTAACCCGCTGACAGTGCAGCACTCTGTTAGTCCCCACTGACAGTGCAGCACTCTGTCAGTACCCGCTGACAGTGCAGCACTCTGTCAGTACCCGCTGTCAGTGCAGCACTCTGTCAGTACCCGCTGACAGTGCAGCACTCTGTCAGTACCCGCTGTCAGTGCAGCACTCTGTCAGTACCCGCTGACAGTGCAGCACTCTGTCAGTACCCGCTGACAGTGCAGCACTCTGTCAGTACCCGCTGTCAGTGCAGCGCTCTGTCAGTACCCGCTGACAGTGCAGCACTCTGTCAGTACCCGCTGTCAGTGCAGCACTCTGTCAGTAACCCGCTGACAGTGCAGCGCTCTGTCAGTACCCGCTGACAGTGCAGCGCTCTGTCAGTACCCGCTGACAGTGCAGCGCTCTGTCAGTAACCCGCTGACAGTGCAGCGCTCTGTCAGTACCCGCTGACAGTGCAGCACTCTGTCAGTACCCGCTGTCAGTGCAGCACTCTGTCAGTACCCGCTGACAGTGCAGCACTCTGTCAGTACCCGCTGACAGTGCAGCACTCTGTCAGTACCCGCTGACAGTGCAGCACTCTGTCAGTACCCGCTGTCAGTGCAGCGCTCTGTCAGTACCCGCTGACAGTGCAGCACTCTGTCAGTACCCGCTGTCAGTGCAGCACTCTGTCAGTACCCGCTGTCAGTGCAGCACTCTGTCAGTACCCGCTCACAGTGCAGCACTCTGTCAGTACCCGCTGACAGTGCAGCACTCTGTCAGTACCCACTGACAGTGCAGCACTCTGTCAGTACCCGCTGTCAGTGCAGCACTCTGTCAGTAGCCACTGTCAGTGCAGCACTCTGTCAGTACCCGCTGACAGTGCAGCACTCTGTCAGTACCCGCTGACAGTGCAGCACTCTGTCAGTACCCACTGACAGTGCAGCACTCTGTCAGTACCCGCTGACAGTGCAGCACTCTGTCAGTACCCGCTGACAGTGCAGCACTCTGTCAGTACCCACTGTCAGTGCAGCACTCTGTCAGTACCCGCTGACAGTGCAGCGCTCTGTCAGTACCCGCTGACAGTGCAGCACTCTGTCAGTACCCGCTGACAGTGCAGCACTCTGTCAGTACCCGCTGACAGTGCAGCGCTCTGTCAGTACCCGCTGACAGTGCAGCACTCTGTCAGTACCCACTGACAGAGCAGCACTCTGTCAGTACCCGCTGTCAGTGCAGCACTCTGTCAATACCCGCTGACAGTGCAGCACTCTGTCAGTACCCGCTGACAGTGCAGTACTCTGTCAGTACCCGCTGTCAGTGCAGCACTCTGTCAGTACCCACTGACAGTGCAGCACTCTGTCAGTACCCACTGACAGTGCAGCACTCTGTCAGTACCCGCTGTCAGTGGAGCACTCTGTCAGTACCCGCTGACAGTGCAGCACTCTGTCAGTACCCGCTGTCAGTGCAGCACTCTGTCAGTAACCCACTGACAGTGCAGTACTCTGTCAGTACCCGCTGACAGTGCAGCACTCTGTCAGTACCCGCTGACAGTGCAGCGCTCTGTCAGTATCCACTGTCAGTGCAGCACTCTGTCAGTACCCGCTGACAGTGCAGCACTCTGTCAGTACCCGCTGACAGTGCAGCGCTCTGTCAGTACCCGCTGACAGTGCAGCACTCTGTCAGTACCCGCTGACAGTGCAGCACTCTGTCAGTACCCACTGACAGAGCAGCACTCTGTCAGTACCCGCTGTCAGTGCAGCACTCTGTCAGTACCCACTGACAATGCAGCACTCTGTCAGTACCCGCTGAGAGTGCAGCACTCTGTCAGTACCCGCTGTCAGTGCAGCACTCTGTCAGTACCCGCTGTCAGTGCAGCACTCTATCAGTACCCGCTGACGGTGCAGCACTCTGTCAGTATCCGCTGACAGTGCAGCGCTCTGTCAGTACCCGCTGACAGTGCAGCACTCTGTCAGTACCCACTGACAGTGCAGCACTCTGTCAGTACCCGCTGACAGTGCAGCGCTCTGTCAGTACCCGCTGACAGTGCAGCACTCTGTCAGTACCCGCTGACAGTGCAGCACTCTGTCAGTACCCACTGACAGTACAGCGCTCTGTCAGTACCCGCTGACAGTGCAGCGCTCTGTCAGTACCCGCTGACAGTGCAGCACTCAGTCAGTGCCCACTGTCAGTGCAGCACTCTGTCAGTACCCGCTGACAGTGCAGCACTCTGTCAGTACCCGCTGACAGTGCAGCGCTCTGTCAGTACCCGCTGACAGTGCAGCACTCTGTCAGTACCCACTGACAGTGCAGCACTCTGTCAGTACCCGCTGACAGTGCAGCGCTCTGTCAGTACCCGCTGACAGTGCAGCACTCTGTCAGTACCCGCTGACAGTGCAGCACTCTGTCAGTACCCGCTGACAGTGCAGCACTCTGTCAGTACCCACTGACAGTGCAGCACTCTGTCAGTACCCGCTGACAGTGCAGCACTCTGTCAGTACCCGCTGTCAGTGCAGCACTCTGTCAGTACCCGCTGACAGTGCAGCACTCTGTCAGTACCCGCTGTCAGTGCAGCACTCTGTCAGTACCCGCTGACAGTGCCGCACTCTGTCAGTACCCGCTGGCAGTGCAGCACTCTGTCAGTATCCGCTGACAGTGCAGCACTCTGTCAGTACCCGCTGACAGTGCAGCACTCTGTCAGTACCCGCTGACAGTGCAGCGCTCTGTCAGTACCCGCTGACAGTGCAGCACTCTGTCAGTACCCGCTGACAGTGCAGCACTCTGTCAGTACCCGCTGACAGTGCAGCACTCTGTCAGTACCCGCTGACAGTGCAGCACTCTGTCAGTAACCCACTGTCAGTGCAGCACTCTGACAGTACCCGCTGACAGTGCAGCGCTCTGTCAGTACCCGCTGACAGTGCAGCACTCTGTCAGTACCCGCTGTCAGTGCAGCACTCTGTCAGTACCCGCTGACAGTGCAGCACTCTGTCAGTACCCGCTGTCAGTGCAGCACTCTGTCAGTACCCGCTGACAGTGCAGCACTCTGTCAGTACCCGCTGACAGTGCAGCACTCTGTTAGTACCCGCTGACAGTGCAGCACTCTGTCAGTACCCGCTGACAGTGCAGCACTCTGTCAGTGCCCGCTGTCAGTGCAGCACTCTGTCGGGTACCTGCTGACAGTGCAGCACTCTGTCAGCACCCGCTGACAGTGCAGCGCTCTGTCAGTACCCGCTGACAGTGCAGCGCTCTGTCAGTTCCCGCTGTCAGTGCAGCACTCTGTTTGTACCCGCTGTCAGTGCAGCACTCTGTCAGTACCCACTGTCAGTGCAGCACTCTGTCAGTACCCGCTGACAGTGCAGGACTCTGTTAGTACCCGCTGACAGTGCAGCACTCTGTCAGTAACCCGCTGACAGTGCAGCTCTCTGTCAGTACCCGCTGACAGCGCAGCACTCTGTCAGTAACCCGCTGTCAGTGGAGCACTCTGTCAGTACCCACTGTCAGTGCAGCACTCTGTCAGTACCCACTGACAGTGCAGCACTCTGTCAGTACCCGCTGACAGTGCAGCGCTCTGTCAGTACCTGCAGACAGTGCAGCACTCTGTCAGTACCCGCTGTCAGTGCTGCACTCTGTCAGTACCCACTGACAGTGCAGCACTCTGTCAGTACCCGCTGTCAGTGCAGCACTCTGTCAGTACCCATTGACAGTGCAGCACTCTGTCAGTACCCACTGACAGTGCAGCACTCTGTCAGTACCCACTGACAGTGCAGCACTCTGTCAGTAACCCGCTGTCAGTGGTGCACTCTGTCAGTACCCACTGACAGAGCAGCACTCTGTCAGTACCCGCTGTCAGTGCAGCACTCTGTCAGTACCCGCTGACAGTGCAGCACTCTGTCAGTACCCGCTGACAGTGCAGCGCTCTGTCAGTACCCGCTGACAGTGCAGCTCTCTGTCAGTACCCGCTGACAGTGCAGCTCTCTGTCAGTACCCGCTGACAGTGCAGCACTCTGTCAGTACCCGCTGACAGTGCAGCACTCTGTCAGTACCCGCTGACAGTGCAGCACTCTGTCAGTAACCCGCTGTCAGTGCAGCACTCTGTCAGTACCCGCTGACAGTGCAGCACTCTGTCAGTACCCGCTAACAATGCAGGACTCTGTCAGTAACCCGCTGTCAGTGCAGCACTCTGTCAGTACCCGCTGACAGTGCAGCACTCTGTCAGTACCCGCTGACAGTGCAGCTCTCTGTCAGTACCCGCTGACAGTGCAGCTCTCTGTCAGTACCCGCTGACAGTGCAGCACTCTGTCAGTACCCGCTGTCAGTGCAGCACGCTGTCAGTACCCGCTGACAGTGCAGCACTCTGTCAGTACCCGCTGACAGTGCAGCACTCTGTCAGTAACCCGCTGTCAGTGCAGCACTCTGTCAGTACCCGCTGACAGTGCAGCACTCTGTCAGTACCCGCTGACAGTGCAGCACTCTGTCAGTACCCGCTGTCAGTGCAGCACTCTGTCAGTACCCGCTGACAATGCAGCACTCTGTCAGTACCCGCTGACAGTGCAGCACTCTGTCAGTACCCGCTGACAGTGCAGCACTCTGTCAGTACCCGCTGACAGTGCAGCACTCTGTCAGTACCCACTGACAGTGCAGCACTCTGTCAGTACCCGCTGACAGTGCAGCACTCTGTCAGTACCCGCTGTCAGTGCAGCACTCTGTCAGTACCCGCTGTCAGTGCAGCACTCTGTCAGTACCCGCTGTCAATGCAGCACTCTGTCAGTACCCGCTGACAGTGCAGCGCTCTGTCAGTACCCGCTGACAATGCAGTACTCTGTCTGTACCGCACTGGGAGCGAGAGTCAGCGTGAGAGTTTGTGCTCAGCATGCTGGAAGATGTAAGTGGGGTAATGCAGCCTCTGTTATATTCTCCCGATTGTGCTATGAACAGGCAGGTTCACATCTTGACTCACTGCTGCATGGTTAATTTGTGGCTTTTGTGTGCAAGACTACAACTGGCCTCAGTTCCTCCACTCAACACTGTCCACGAAGCTGAGGGGAGGGAGGTTATTTGAGTTAAGAGCGAGGCTCAGCTGTGATGTCCCAGTGGTCGAATATGTTGCCAGGGCTCCCTGGCCACACACATAAGTGTGGCTGGTCTCTTAGCGTGCTAAAAGGTAAAAGGTAAAGTCGCCATAATCCCAGATGACCATAGGCTGCTTCCCCCTTTGAGGGGGAGAGCTGACTGGTGGCGATTTAACCCGAGGGTCACCACACCTCAGGCGCGGGGGCGAGGTTGAGAAGGTGGGACCTTGATGAATAACCTCAGCCGGTACGGGAATTGAACTATATCTGCAAGCTGGCAATATCCCGGTAAAGGGTGTTTATTTATTTAGTTACTTTGCGGGTCCGCAATTCAGAATTGCTTTATCCAGTTCCCAGCAATTGAATTCAATTGCCTTGGTAAAAAGAATTGGATAAGTATTTGAAACATTCTCTGGGCTGTGGGGGAAACGGCAGAGGACAGTGGGACTTAGATAACTCCATCAGTGAGCCATCCCAGGCAAGCTGGGCCCACTGGGCTGTGAGCGTCTACGAGGTGACGGGGTTTGAGTCCATCCATTCAAGGCATTTAATGTTTTGACATGTTTCTCGCTGACTATTGGGGTTTTATAAACTATTGTTTTCTCGAATCCTGTTTGACCGGGCTCTCTTTGAACAGCTGATCTACTCGCCTGTCAGCTAACCCTAAACCTGCTACTTGATGCAGCGGCTCCTCCATGTTGTCATGTACTGCCACTGCACCCTCTGCTCAAATCTTGACACCATTGCAATTTTGCAAAGAAAGGTAGCAGCCGAAACCCCATTGGACAGCTGCAGGAACAAAGAATCCCGCTGCTGATGGCGGCGCGCATGCGGCGCCGGAATGTGGGGCGGGCGGGATGGAGAATTCCGCCCCAAGCCTTTCCTCTTTATAACAGAGCCAGACACGAGACGAGGGAAATGCCAATGGTGTAGAGCTTTGGGAAACATAGGTCGGAAGGCGCCTGTTCGAGCTTCCTTTCTGTGTTGGCCATTTCAGAATGGTTTCTCCTGTCAGGAAGTTCCACAAGAGCCGCTCTAAAGAATCAATGTGGACCAAATCCTAAGAGGCCCAAGATCACAGTCTCCAGAGCCTAAGCTAGATTCAACAGGAATATGTATTTAAAGTTCATACTTGGAGCTCCAGTTGATGGATCTGAGCAGCTCATTAAAACAATAGCTTTGAGCCTCCTGCTTCACTGAAATCGGGATAAGATTGTGTTCTCAACAGAGACACACAGTCCAAATGCCTGGTTTTCTGAGGGTTTGCAGTTGTCGATCCCTCAATGAACACTCCGCCCCCCAGCACGTAAACCATTGTACGATCCATTCGAAAAATCTGGTTCAACTGGGCATTGTTACCAATCAAAGTTCAGGCATTGAAGCTATCTAGTGTTTGTATCAGGGGAGACAGAACGAGCAGAGAGGAGAAATATAAGCGAGAGAGAGAGAGAATGAGGAAGTCTTTGATAGAAACACAAAATCCTGGACATGCCCAGCAGGTGAATACTCAGCTCCTGGTGAAGCTCACTGCCTTATGATATTCCGACACGACAAACCAGCCCTGAGGCAAGGTCATCAAACTGAAACGTTAACTCTCTTCCTCCCTCCACGGACGCTGTCTGACCTGCAGAGTATTTCCAGCATTTACCAGGTTTTATCTCACGTTTCCAGGATTTGCCGTATTTTTGCCTTGGCATTGGACAAGCTGAGCCCTAGGGAACGGGATGATCCGAGCTTTGACCGAGGAAAGTCATGTCAGTTGAGACCCAATAACTGAGTGGTCTCGGTATACATGGAGGAAGAGTGGGCAGGCTTCCTGTGCCTGATCCCTGTCTTTTTGCTAATATTGGAAAGTGCACAGGAGCAAGAACTGGAATGGGTTCTGTTGTGATGCCTCACTGGTTGAATAGCCCGATGACACCCACTTTCGAAATTTGTGCGTAAACAGTGATGACCAGCTGCACCAGCCTCCAAGCGAAGAGGGGAGAACATTTAATTTGGGACACAAGATTGAGTTTGGAAAGAGAGTGAGATCCAGAAAGGGTAGAGGGCGATTGAGTCGGTTATAAGGAAAGATTCAGGAGCACCCATAGAGACAGTAATTGATTCTTTATGAGATGGTTTTTCATCAATCTATTAATCCAACAGGGGTGAATAGTGAACAGAAGATGATGAAAATCGACTCATTATAAGGAAGACTACTCACAAACTCTCCTATTTCTTCAGCCAAAGATCATCTAAAGGAATCACTAAAGGGAAATGTGCCTTGGAACCATGCTTTAAATTGAATTCCTTGAGTGCCAGAGCTGACGCACTCTGTATTTCATTTACTTTTGTGTATGTTTGTTAATATATCCATTCCCTAGAAACTATTACTGGAGCAATAACTCTGCAACTAAATTTGCAACTAATATAAATTTAACTGGGTTAGGTTCAATTGCATTGTGTTGGATGAATACTGTTCAATTCAGTCGAATTGCACTAAGTTGTGTCAGGTCCAGTCAAGTTGTATTATATTGATTTGGGTTGGGTTGATTTGGGTTGGGAGGAGCTGAGCTGGGTTGAGTTGGGTTGGATTGGTTGGTTTGAGTTGGGTTGGGTTGGGTTGGGTTGAGTTGGGTTGAGTTGGGTTGGGTTAGGTTGAGTTGGGTTGGGTTGTGTTGGGTTGTGTTGTGTTGGGTTGAGTTGAGTTGGGTTAAGTTGGGTTGGGTTTGGTTGAGTTGGTTTGGATGGGGCTGGGTTTGATTAGGTTAGGTTGGGTTTGGTTGATGGAATTGGTTTGGGTTGAGTTGGGTTGGGTTGAGTTGAGCTGTGTTGAGTTGGTTTGAGATTGGTTGGTTTGAGTTGGGTTGAGTTGAGTTGAGTTGGGTTGAGTTGGGTTGAGTTTGGGTGGGTTGAGTTGGGTTGAGTTGGGTTGAGTTTGGGTGGGTTGAGTTGGGTTGAGTTGGGTTGAGTTTGGGTGGGTTGAGTTGGGTTGAGTTGGGTTGAGTTTGGGTGGGTTGAGTTGGGTTGAGTTGGGTTGAGTTTGGGTGGGTTGAGTTGGGTTGAGTTGGGTTGAGTTTGGGTGGGTTGAGTTGGGTTGAGTTGGGTTGAGTTTGGGTGGGTTGAGTTGGGTTGGATTGGATTGAGATTGGTTGGTTTGAGTTGAGTTAGGTTAAGTTTGGTTGGATTCAGTTGGGTTGGGTTGCATTGGGTTGGGTTGGATTGATTTGGGTTAGGTTGAGTTGGATTGGGTTGGGTTGGGTTGACTTCAGTTGGGATAGGTTGGATTGGGTTGTGTTGGATTGAGTTGTGTTGGGTTGGGATGGATTGGGTTGGGTTGAGTTGGGATGGGCTGTGTTGGGTTATGTTGTGTTGGGTTGGGTTGGGTAGGGTTGGGTTGAGTTATGATGGGTAGGGCTGAGTTGGGATGAGTTGAATGGGTTGGGTTGGGTTGGGCTGTGTTCGGTTGAATTGGGTTGGGTTGAGCTGTATTGGGTTGTGTTGTGTTGTGTTGGGTTGAGTTGGGTTGGGTTGAGTTGTGTTCGGTTGAGTTGATTTGTTGGGGTGGATCGGGTTGCACTGGGGTGAGTTGAGCTGGGTTGAGTTGGGTCGGGTTGGGGTGTGCTCGGTTGAGTTGGGTTCGGTTGGGTTGAGTTCGGTTTGGTTGAGTTGGATTGGGTTGGGTTGGATTGAGTTAGGTTGGGTTGGGTTGAGTTTGATTGAGTTGGGTTGGGTTAATTTGAGTTGAGTTGGGTTGGATTGGGTTGAGTTATGTTGTGTTGTGTTGGGTTTAGTTGTGTTGGGTTGGGCTGAAGTTGGAATGAGTTGAGTTGGGTTGGGTTGGGTTAAGTTGGGTTGGGTTGAGATGTGTAGGGTTGTGTTGTGTTGGGTTGAGTTGTGTTGGGTTAGGGTGAGTTAGGTTGAGTTGAGTTGGGTTTGGTTGACTTGATTTGTGTTGGGTTGGGTTGAGCTGGGGTGAGTTGAGCTGAGTTGGGTTGAGTGTGGTCGGGTAGGGTTGTGCTGAGTTGAGTTTGGTTGAGCTGGATTGAGTTAGGTTGAGTTCGGTTGAGCTGAGTTGAGTTGAGGTAAGTTGGGTTGGGCTGGGTTTGGTTGAGTTGGGTTTGGTTGGGTTGGTTTGGATTGAGCTGTGTTGGGTTCAGTTGAGTTGGGTTGAGTTGGGTTGGGTTGGATTGGGGTGGGATGATCTGGGTTGAGCTGGGTTGGGTTGGGTCGGGTTGGGTTGAGTTGGGTTGGGTTGGGTTGAGTTGGGTTGGGTTGGATTGGGGTGGGATGATCTGGGTTGAGCTGGGTTGAGTTGGGTCGGGTTGGGTTGAGTTGGGTTGGGTTGGGTTGAGTTGGGTTGGGTTGGATTGGGGTGGGATGATCTGGGTTGAGCTGGGTTGAGTTGGGTCGGGTTGGGTTGGGTTGGGTTGAGTTGGGTTGGGTTTAGTTGGGTTTGGTTGAACTGAGTTGAATTGTGGTAAGTGAGTTGTGTTTGGTTGGGTTGGGTTGGGCTGGGTTCGGTTGAATTGAGTTGGGTTGGGTTGAGTTGGGTTGGGTTGACTTGGGTTTGGTTGAGTTGGGTTGTGTCAGGTTGGGTTGGGTTAAGTCGAATTGTGTTGGGTTATAGTTTTCTCCAAGATCAGTTATGGTAACCCGCGTGGTGTTGAGTTAGGTTTTGTCATGTCCAAACTGTGTGGAATTGGATTGAACACAATTTAACCTGGATTAACATAGATTAGGATTGTGGTGGTTTGACCTGGCTTCGACACAGAGTATCTCACTGTTGTTCATCAAGCTGCATTGAGCATGGCCTGAATCATGAATATGTCTGCCTCAGTGTCCCACACCACCTTAGCTTTGGGTAGTGAAGGCAAGTTGAGCAATAAACGTAGATTGAAATCAACAATTTAAAAAAGTTTGAGAAGTTGATGCATCATGACGGGTATGAAACAAGACAAGTTTAACTAAATAGCAAGAGGAAGCTGTTCAAAAAAGATTACATTAAAACAGCGTGAGAAATAAGGGGCAGAATTCTCCATCCCGCCAGCCACATTTTCCGTAGCTGCGTGCCTCCACCGGCAGCGGATTTCCCCATTTTCACAGTCGGTCAATGAGGTTTCCCATTGTGTCCAGCTCGCATCATTGGGAAACCCACGGACGTGTGTGCGCTGCATACAGACCGGAGAATCCCGCCAGCGGAGACTTCCGCTGATGGTATCAGTTTAATTAACTACAAGTGTAGCATAACCCCTCCAAATAAATATTGCTTCATAAAGTACAGTTCAATGAATGGGAAAGCTGAATAACATGCGGAATAAAGGAATAGAAGGATAAATTGCTTGGAGGAGATGAAGTAAGGTAGGAGGAGGCTCCTGTGGAAAATAAACACCAGAATAATATCTGTGGACCAAATATTGTTTCTCTATTTCCCCTTTCGGTAATATGAGATATATTACCGCCATTAGAGAAGGCCATGGAAGTAGATAGCGCAAATTAATTCCAGAGACAGTTATATGGATGATAATTGAATGATGGGGGCGGGGATCATAGACAGTAGGTTATACATCAGAGAATCAGTTAGCAGTGCAGGAGGTACTCTCAAATGAAGTTGAAGGAGGGCGAGCGACCCACAGTAAGCCCACAGGGATACCTCGGGTTGCTACTAATCAGCCCCACCCATTCAACTCCCAGGAAAAACTGCACAAATCCTTCTTTCATCCGACATCCAGCTTCACCATCGCCATGAGTCCTACTCCAGCACGTTCTCCCAGGAACGCAGAACCACATCCTGTTCCTTGCTAATCTTTTGAATTCAGAAGTGAAGTCTGCTCTCTCCAAAGAAAGATCTTGCATTTCTTTCGGGCATTTCACTACCCCAGGTTATCCCAAATCGCCTTACAACTGTTTAAGAACCTTTTTGGGAATGGAGCAGCCAATTTGGGAACAGGAGGATCTTCCCAGCAAAAGGTAACACCGACAGCTTGTATTTATAGCGTGCATTTTCCAGAATGAAACATCTCAAGATGCTTCCCAGGGGCATTACTGAACACAATCTGACACCGAGCCACACACGCTGATATTAACTCAGATGACCCAAACCTTGGACGAAGGGGTGGTTTTTGAAGGAGTGGCTTAAAGTAAGAAAGAGAAGTGGAGAGGTCGAGGGAGGGAAATGCAGAGTTTATGGCCAGGCCGTTGAAGCCGCTGTCACCAATGGTGGAGTGACGAAAGGGAAGATAGGCAGAGATCGAGGAGGAGGAGGAGGTTACAGGGAGAGCATGGTGGGGCCGGGCGGGATAGGGGAGACCAGGGAGGGATTTGAACACAAGAATGGGGAACTTAAAATTGGGGTGTTGATGGACTGGGAGCAAGTGTCGGTCAGCGAACGAGGGAGTGGGAGATGGGGTGGGGGGGGGGGGGGGCGGGCGCACTTCCCAGCCAATAGAGTACCTTTGAAGTATTGTGCATGGAATGTGGCCATCAATAACATAACCAGCAACAAGCTTGCACAAATAGCAATGTCATCGGGTCATACAGGTCTACAGCACAGAAAAGACCCCTTGGCCCATCGCCGCTGACAACCAATATTTGTGTGTTTTTTCTCTGTGACGTTGACTGTGGTGTAAATACTAGGCCCTGGAACTAACTGATACATGTTCTTTGTCACGATTAGTCAGGATGGTTGTACCCCGCCTCTACCAGCTGCTAGAAGGTGAACTAGATGATACTCCACCTACTTTCTCTGCTCTAGCAGGTCAGTAACATCAGTAACATTTGACGAGTGTTTCTAATGTCCCTGAATGTGCCCATCCTGGGGATGAAGGAGATGACGGGGATCGGTGTGGGCTGTGGCGATGGAGGAGATGACGGGGATTGGTGTGGGCTGTGGCGATGGAGGAGATGACGGGGATCGGTGTGGCTGTGGGGATGGAGGAGATGACGGAGATTGGTGAGGCTGTGGGGATGGAGGAGATGACAGGGTTCGGTGAGGGCTGTGGCGATGGAGGAGATGACGGGGATCGGTGTGGCTGTGGGGATGGAGGAGATGACGGAGACCGGTGTGGGCTGTGGCGATGGAGGAGATGACCGTGATTGGTGTGGGCTGTGGGGATGGAGGAGATGACGGGGATCGGTGTGGCTGTGGCGATGGAGGAGATGACGGAGACCGGTGTGGGCTGTGGCGATGGAGGAGATGACCGTGATTGGTGTGGGCTGTGGGGATGGAGGAGATGACGGGGATCAGTGAGGCTGTGGCGATGGAGGAGATGACGGAGATCGGTGAGGGCTGTGGGGATGGAGGAGATGACGGAGGTCGGTGTGGGCTGTTGGGATGTAGGAGATGACGGAGATCGGTGAGGCTGTGGCGATGGAGGAGATGACGGAGATCGGTGTGGGCTGTGGCGATGGAGGAGATGACCGTGATTGGTGTGGGCTGTGGGGATGGAGGAGATGACGGGGATCGGTGAGGCTGTGGCGATGGAGGAGATGACAGAGATCGGTGAGGCTGTGGGGATGGAGGAGATGACGGGGATCGGTGTGGCTGTGGCGATGGAGGAGATGACGGGGACCGGTGAGGGCTGTGGGGATGGAGGAGATGACGGGGATCGGTGTGGGCTGTGGGGATGGAGGAGATGACGGAGATTGGTGAGGCTGTGGCGATGGAGGAGATGACGGGGATCGGTGACGCTGTGGGGATGACGGAGATGACGGGGATCGGTGTGGGCTGTGGGGATGGAGGAGATGACGGGGATCGGTGTGGGCTGTGGCGATGGAGGAGATGACGGAGATCGGTGAGGCTGTGGCGATGGAGGAGATGACGGAGATCGATGAGGGCTGTGGCGATGGAGGAGGTGACGGAGATCGGTGAGGCTGTAGCGATGGAGGAGATGACGGGGATCGGTGTGGGCTGTGGCGATGGAGGAGATGACGGGGATCGGTGAGGCTGTGGGGATGGAGGAGATGACGGGGATCGGTGTGGGCTGTGGCGATGGAGGAGATGACGGGGATCGGTGAGGCTGTGGCGATGGAGGAGATGACGGAGATCGGTGAGGGCTGTGGCGATGGAGGAGATGATGGAGATCGGTGTGGGCTGTGGCGATGGAGGAGATGACGGAGATCGGTGAGGCTGTGGCGATGGAGGAGATGACGGGGATCGGTGTGGGCTGTGGGGATGGAGGAGATGACGGGGATCGGTGAGGCTGTGGCGATGGAGGAGATGACGGAGATCGGTGAGGGCTGTGGCGATGGAGGAGATGACGGAGATCGGTGTGGGCTGTGGCGATGGAGTAGATGACGGAGATCGGTGTGGGCTGTGGGGATGGAGGAGATGACGGAGATCGGTGTGGGCTGTGGTGATGGAGGAGATGACGGAGATCGGTGTGGGCTGTGGCGATGGAGGAGATGACGGGGATCGGTGTGGGCTGTGGCGATGGAGGAGATGACGGAGATCGGTGAGGGCTGTGGCGATGGAGGAGATGACGGGGATCGGTGAGGCTGTGGCGATGGAGGAGATGATGGAGATCGGTGAGGCTGTGGCGATGGAGGAGATGACGGAGATCGGTGAGGCTGTGGCGATGGAGGAGATGACGGAGGTCGGTGAGGCTGTGGCGATGGAGGAGATGACGGAGATCGGTGTGGGCTGTGGGGATGGAGGAGATGACGGAGATCGGTGAGGCTGTGGGGATGGAGGAGATGACGGGGATCGGTGAGGGCTGTGGCGATGGAGGAGATGACGGAGATCGGTGATGCTGTGGCGATGGAGGAGATGACGGGGATCGGTGTGGGCTGTGGGGATGGAGGAGATGACGGGGATCGGTGAGGCTGTGGCGATGGAGGAGATGACGGGGATCGGTGAGTGCTGTGGGGATGGAGGAGATGACGGGGATCGGTGAGGCTGTGGCGATGGAGGAGATGACGGGGATCGGTGTGGGCTGTGGCGATGGAGGAGATGACGGAGATCGGTGAGGGCTGTGGCGATGGAGGAGATGACGGGGATCGGTGTGGGCTGTGGCGATGGAGGAGATGACGGAGATCGGTGAGGGCTGTGGGGATGGAGGAGATGACGGGGATCGGTGAGGATGTGGCGATGGAGGAGATGACGAGGATCGGTGAGGCTGTGGCGATGGAGGAGATGACGGAGATCGGTGAGGCTGTGGGGATGGAGGAGATGACGGGGATCGGTGAGGGCTGTGGCGATGGAGGAGATGATGGAGATCGGTGAGGCTGTGGCGATGGAGGACATGATGGAGATCGGTGAGGGCTGTGGGGATGGAGGATATGACGGAGATCGGTGTGGGCTGTGGGGATGGAGGATATGACGGAGATCGGTGAGGCTGTGGCGATGGAGGAGATGACGGAGATCGGTGAGGGCTGTGGGGATGGAGGAGATGACGGAGATCGGTGAGGCTGTGGCGATGGAGGAGATGACGGAGATCGGTGAGGCTGTGGCGATGGAGGAGATGACGGAGATCGGTGAGGCTGTGGGGATGGAGGAGATGACGGGGATCGGTGTGGTCTGTGGGGATGGAGGAGATGACGGGGATCGGTGAGGGCTGTGGCGATGGAGGAGATGACGGAGATCGGTGAGGGCTGTGGCGATGGAGGAGATGACGGGGATCGGTGAGGCTGTGGCGATGGAGGAGATGACGGGGATCGGTGAGGGCTGTGGGGATGGAGGAGATGACGGAGATCGGTGAGGCTGTGGGGATGGAGGAGATGACGGGGATCGGTGAGGGCTGTGGGGATGGAGGAGATGACGGAGATTGGTGAGGCTGTGGCGATGGAGGAGATGACGGGGATCGGTGAGGGCTGTGGCAATGGAGGAGATGACGGGGATCGGTGAGGCTGTGGGGATGGAGGAGATGACGGGGATCGGTGAGGCTGTGGCGATGGAGGAGATGACGGGGATCGGTGAGGCTGTGGGGATGGAGGAGATGACGGGGATCGGTGAGGCTGTGGTGATGGAGGAGATGACGGAGATCGGTGAGGCTGTGGCGATGGAGGAGATGACGGGGATCGGTGAGGCTGTGGCGATGGAGGAGATGACGGAGATCGGTGAGGGCTGTGGGGATGGAGGAGATGACGGAGATCGGTGAGGGATGTGGGGATGGAGGAGATGACGGAGATCGGTGTGGGCTGTGTCGATGGAGGAGATGACAGAGATCGGTGAGGCTGTGGGGATGGAGGAGATGACGGGGATCGGTGAGGCTGTGGCGATGGAGGAGATGACGGGGATCGGTGAGGCTGTGGGGATGGAGGAGATGACGGGGATCGGTGAGGCTGTGGCGATGGAGGAGATGACGGAGATCGGTGAGGCTGTGGTGATGGAGGAGATGACGGGGATCGGCGAGGCTGTGGCGATGGAGGAGATGACGGAGATCGGTGAGGGCTGTGGGGATGGAGGAGATGACGGGGATCGGTGAGGCTGTGGCGATGGAGAGATGACGGAGATCGGTGAGGGCTGTGGGGATGGAGGAGATGACGGAGATCGGTGAGGGCTGTGGGGATGGAGGAGATGACGGAGATCGGTGAGGGCTGTGGGGATGGAGGAGATGACGGAGATCGGTGTGGGCTGTGTCGATGGAGGAGATGACAGAGATCGGTGAGGGCTGTGGCGATGGAGGAGATGACGGAGATCGGTGAGGGCTGTGGCGATGGAGGAGATGACAGGGATCGGTGTGGGCTGTGGCGATGGAGGAGATGACGGAGATCGGTGAGGCTGTGGCGATGGAGGAGATGACAGAGATCGGTGAGGGCTGTGGCGATGGAGGAGATGACTGGGATCGGTGAGGGATGTGGCGATGGAGGAGATGACGGAGATCGGTGAGGCTGTGGCGATGGAGGAGATGACAGAGATCGGTGAGGGCTGTGGCGATGGAGGAGATGACTGGGATCGGTGAGGCTGTTGACGAATTTGAAAACACAAGTAAAAATTTTGAAATCAAGGCATTTCTCAACCAGGAGACAAGAGAGAGCAGCGAGCACAAGGGCAATAATTTAAAGGGACTTGGTGTGAGTTAAGACATAGGGAGCTGAGTTTTGAGTCACCTCAGGTTGTAAAGGATAAAAGTGTGAGAGACCAGCTGAGGAAGACTCCATTGGAATGGTCATGTCTGGAGCTAACAAAGGCATGAATGAAGGTTTCAGCACATGAGTTGGGGCCGGGGTTCAGTCGGGTCATGTTCTGGAGGTAAAAATAGAAGATCTTAGTGAAGATGCAGATAAGTGGTTGGAAGCTCATTGCATGGTCCAATCTGACACCAAGTCTTGTTTAGTCTCAAACTGTGGCTGGGGAGTGGGATGGAGTCAGTAGTCAGGGATGGAGTTTGAGAAGTGGACCAAAAAAATGCCTTCACTCTTAACTAAATTCCTACAACAGGAGGCCGTGACCCTTAAGGAGGGCGCAAGCTGCAGTTGTCTTTTTTGAGTAACCCACCTTCCTCTTGTGGCGATGAATATCACCGATGGAGTTGATGAGGCTGGTGGACCCCAGAAGCATCCTGGTACTGCGGGGCCACTGGCTGCTCACCAGGGTGTGTTCGCCCATCAGAATCTTCCTGACGTTCTCGGAGCCAGTCACACGGATCAGGGGGCGGCCCAGAAGGTGAGTCTTGAACACGTTGCCATACTTTTCCCGCCTTGATGAATGGAAACTGGACCCCTATTGAGGAGAGAATGAATATTACACGTCGTAGACTCAAGGCCTGAAGAACGATGATTTGACACCAGCTCCCCTACCCACCAATACAGGCAAGCACGGAATGAGGCCAACCAGCCCATTGTGTACATGCCAGCACTTTGACAAAGCGACCTCATTCAGCCCAATCGCCTGCTCTTCCCACACAGGGTTGTATATTTTCCTCACTCAAGTACTTGCCCAATTCTCGTTTGAAAGTTCCCATTGATTTGTCCTCTTTCAGCTACCGCATTGCAACTCACTGCGCAAACATAAATCCCTTTCTCACATTGTGGAGTTAATGCCATTGATCTTCAAACCTCTCATTGCTTCTGTCGCTGGAGACAGTTTCTCTCTAATCTGCTTCAGCAAAAGTCCTTCATAATAATGAAGAGAAAGGAGGGGGTGAGGGAAAGATAATGAATCAAACACAAATAAGTGGCTGCACTCCATTTATAATGGCTCAAGGTGGACAGTGGAAACGGTCCCCCTTTAAGCTGAATCAATGAATCGTGTTTGTTATTAAACCCTGGGCATTCATTCCTTCTCTTTCCCCTTTGGCCCTGCCACTCTGCCCTCTGATTCACAGCCCCGAGAATTCAGCCCCAAATGCGAAACTACAGCTGCTGCTTCAAGTCTACCAGTATGGGAAGATGAGGCGTGTTTTCTTTATTCATTCACATGATGTTGGCATCGCTGGCAAGGCCAGTATTTACTGCCCATTGTTAATTGCCCTTGAGACGGTGGTGGTGAGCCACTTCCTGAATCTATTGTCGTCCACGTGATGTAGGTACACCCACAGTGCTGTTCGGGAGGGTGTTCCAGGGGTTTGCCTCAGCGACAATGAAGGAATGTCGATAGGGCGATACGGTAGCACAGTGTGGGCGGCACAGGAGCACAATGCTTAGCACTGTTGCATCACAGCTCCAGGGTCCCAGGTTCGATTCCCGGCTTGGGTCACTGTCTGTGCGGAGTCTGCACATTCTCCCCGTGTGTGCGTGGGTTTCCTCCGGGTGCTCCGGTTTCCTCCCACAGTCCAAAGATGTGCAGGTTAGGTGGATTGAACCTGATACATTTCCCTTAGTGTGCAAAACAAAAAAAGGTTAGGTGGGGTTACTGGGTTATGGGAATAGGATAGAGGCGTGGCTTAAGTAGGGTGCTCTTTCCAAGGGCTGGTGCAGGCTCGATGGGCCGAATGGCCTCCTTCTGCACTAAATTCTAGGATTCTATGATATAGTCAGGATGGTGAGCGACTTGGAAGGCGGAATGCACGCACTTGCTTTTTCCATATTAGTCACTCATTCTCCATTCTGTCTTCAATCCTCCAGCGTTCTCATGTGAAGAGCCAGATCCTCCCACAGAGGAAGAAGACACCTCGAAGAAGCTTGCTCATCCTGAGGAACAGAAACTGGGTCATCAAATGGGTGCGTTAGTCAAACACACGATGCCAGCATTGGGTGAAGTCAGCGGGGGCCGACATTGGGGGCAGCACCAACAGAGGTTGCAGCCCTCTCTCAGCTATACTCAACAGAAAATGAATTCAGAACCACGGGCTCCAGCTATGGAAAAGAGAATAATGGAGACACACAGACAACTGTCTGGGCTGTCAGCACACCTGTCCACTGTGGTGAGGATTCCCCAGGGTGCTCCCTCCTTCTCTCTCGCAGTTTCTTTCAATCTTGAAACTTCTCTTAAGTTTCTCTTTCAAATATGTCTCTTTCAGATCCTCTCTCCTTGTTTCTCTCTCGGAATTCCTATCGGTTTGTCGCTCTCTCAGTCTTCAAAATTCTCTCTCCCTCAGTAACTCTCACCATTGTTCCATTCTCTCTCACGTTATTTGACTGATTTACTCTCACTCACATTCTCGCCCTCTCTCCCTGTCTCTTTCTGACTCTCACTATATACCTACATATACCTCCCTCTCTCTCTCTCTCTATCTCTCTGTCTCTCAGCCTCTCTATCTCCCATTTCCTATCTATCTCTCACTGTCTCTCTCTCTCTCTCTTCTACCTCCCACCCGCTCCCGATTTCTGTTTTTCAGTTTCTCTCAATCTCACTGTCTCTCTCTGTCTCTCACTGTCACTTATCTCTCACTTGCTGTGTCTCTCCATCTCTCTATTTCTGGTTCTCTCACTGTCTCGGGTTCTCTCTCTCTGTATCTCACAGCCACAGCTGTGTCTCGCTCTCTCCCACTCATTCTCTCTCTGTCTGTCTCCCTGTTACTCTCTCTCTCTCTCTCTCTCTCTCTCTGCCTCCCTGCTACACACACTCTCTCTCTCTGTCTCCCTGTTACTCTCTCTCTGTCTCCCTGCTACACACTCTCTCTCTCTCTCTCTCTCTGTCTCCCTGTTACACTCTCTCTCTCTCTGTCTCCCTGCTACACACACTCTCTGTCTCTGTCTCAATGTTACGCTCTCTCTCTCTGTCTCCCTGTTACACTCTCTCTCTGTCTCCCTGTTACACACTCTCTCTCTGTCTCCCTGCTACACACTCTCTCTCTCTGCGCCTCCCTGCTACACATTCTCTCTGTCTCTGTCTCCCTGTTACACTCTCTCCCTCTGTGTTCCTGCTACACAAACTCTCTGTCTCTGTCTCCCTGTTACATTCTCTCTCTCTGTCTCCCTGTTACACTCTCTCTCTCTGTGTCTCGCAGCTACACCCGCTCTCTGTCTCGCAGCTACACCCTCTCTCTGTCTCCCAGCTACACCCTCTCTGTCTCGCAGTTACTCCCTCTCTCTCTGTCTCCCCGTTACACCCTCTGTCTTCCCATTACACACTCTTTCTGTCTCCCTGTTACACCCTTTCTCTGTCTCCTTGTTACACCCTCTCTCTCTATCTCCCTGTTACACTCTCTCTGTCTCCCTGTTGCACCCTCTCTCTGTCTCCCTGCTACACCCTCTCTCTATCTCCCTGTTACACTCTCTCTCTGTCTCCCTGTTACACTCTCTCTCTGTCTCCCTGTTGCATCCTCTCTCTCTGTCTCCCTGTTCCACCATCTCTCTCTATCTCCCTGTTACACTCTCTCTGTCTCCCTGTTGCACCCTCTCTCTGTCTCCCTGTTACACCCTCTCTCTATCTCCCTGTTACACTCTCTCTCTGTCTCCCTGTTACACCCTCTCTCTATCTCCCTGTTACACTCTCTCTCTGTCTCCCTGTTACATCCTCTCTCTCTCTGTCTCCCTGTTCCACCATCTCTCTCTTTCGCTCTCTGTCTCCCCGTTACAAACTCTCTCTCTGTCTGTCTCCCTGTTACACTCTCTCTCTGTCTTCCTGTTGCACTCTCTCTCTCTGCCTGTCTCCCTGTTACACACTCTCTCTCTCTGTCTCCATTACTCCTTCTCTCTGTCTCCCTGTTACACTCCCTCTCTCTCTGTCTCCCAGTTACACACTCTCTCTGTCTCCCTGTTACACTCTCTCACTCTGTCTCCCTGTTACACTGTCTCTCTCGCTGTCTTCCTGTTACACACTCTCTCTCTACCTGTCTCCCTGTTACACACTTTCCATCTCTCTGTCTCACTGTCGCACCCTCTCTCTCTGTCTCCCCATTACACTCCCTCTCTCTGTCTGTGTTCCTATTACACGCTCTCTCTGTGTTGCCTCATTACACACTCTGTCTCCCTGTTTACACACTCCCTCTCTCTGTCTCCCTGTTACACTCTCTCTCTGTCGCCTCATTACACACTCTGTCTCCCCGTTTACACACTCTCTCTCTCTGTCTCCCTGTTACACAGTCGCTCTCTCTGACTCCCTGTTACAGCCTCTCTCTCTCTCCCTGTTACACTCTCTCTCTCTCTGTCTCCCTGTTACACACTCTCTCCTTGTTACACTCTCTCTGTTTCCCAGTTACACACTCTCTCTGTCTCCCTGTTACAATCTCTCTCTGTCTCCCTGTTACAAACTCTCTCTCTCTGTCTCCCTGGTACACACTCTCTCTGTCTCCCTGTTACACTCCCTCTCTCTCTCTGTCTCCCTGTTACACTCCCTCTCTCTCTCTGTCTCCCTGTTACAGCCTCTCTCTCTGTCACCTCGTTACACATTCTCTGTCTCCCCATTTACACACTCTCTCTCCCTGTTACACACTCTCTCTCTGTCTCCCAGTTACACTCTCTCTCTCTCTCTCTGTCTCCCTTTACATGCTCTCTGTCTGTCTCCCTGTTGCATACTCTGTCTGTCTCTCTGTTACTTACACTCTCTCTCTCTGTCTCACTGTTACACTCTCTCTCTCCCTTTACATACTCTATCTGTCTCCCTGTTGCATACTCTGTCTGTCTCTCTGTTACACACTCTCTCTCTCTCTCTCTCTCTCTGTCTCACTGTTACACTCTCTCTCTCGCTCTGTCTTCCGTTATATACTCTCTGTCTGTCTCCCTGTTGCATACTCTCTCTCTCTGTCTCCTTGTTACACCCTCTCTCTCTCTGTCTCTGTTACACCCTCTCTCTCTCTTTCTCTGCTACACCCTCTCTCTCTCTGTCTCCCTGTTACACTCTCCCTCTCTCTGTCTCACTGTTACACCCTTTCTCTCTGTCCCTGTCTCCCTGTTACACTCTCTCTCTCTCCTCTCTCTCTCTCTGTCTCCCTGTTACACTCTCTCTCTCTCCCTTTACATACTCTCTGTCTGTCTCCCTGTTGCATACTCTGTCTGTCTCTCTGTTACACACTCTCTCTGTCTCCCTGTTACACTCTCTCTCTCTGTCCAATTTACACACACTCCCTCTCTCTTTCCCTGTCATACTCCCTGTTACACAGTCACTCTCTCTGTCTCCCTGTTACACTCTCTCTCTCTGTCCCATTTACACACACTTTCTCTCTCTTTCCCTGTTATACACTCGTTCACCCTCTGTCTGTCTCCCTGTTACACAGTCGCTCTCTCTGTCCACCTGTTACACTCCCCCTCTCTCTCTGTCTCCCTGTTATAGCCTCTCTCTCTGTCGCCTCGTTACACACTCTCTGTCTCCCCATTTACACTCTCTCTCTCCCTGTTACACTCTTTCTCTCTGTCTCCCAGTTACACACTCTCTCTGTCTCCCTGTTACACACTCTCTCTCTGTCTCACTGTTACACTTTCTCTCTCTCCCTGTCTCCCTTTACATACTCTATCTGTCTCCCTGCTGCATACTCTGTCTGTCTCTCTGATACACATTCTCTCTCTCTCTGTCTCACTGTTACACTCTCTCTCTCGCTCTGTCTCCCTGTTACACCCTCTCTCTCCCCATTTACATACTCTCTGTCTGTCTCCCTGTTGCGTATTCTGTCTGTCTTTCTGTTACACACTCTCTCTGTCTCCCTGTTACACTCTCTCTCTCTGTCCCGTTTACACACACTCTCTCTCTTTCCCTGTTACACACTTGTTCGCTCTCTCTGTCTCCCTGTTACACAGTCGCTCTCTCTGTCTCCCTATTACACTCCCTCTCTCTGTGTCTCCCTGTTACACTCTCCATCTCTCTCTCTCTCTCTCCCTGTTACATTCTCTCTCTCTCTCTGTCTCCCTGTTACATTCTCTCTCTCTGTCTCCCTGATACACTCTTCCTCTCTCTCTGACTCCCTGTTACACACTCCCTGTCTCCCCATTTACACACTCTCTCTCTCCCTGTCACACGTTCTCAATTGCTCCCTGTTACACACTCACTCTCTCTGTCTCCCTGTTACACTCTCTCTCGCTCTCTCTCTCTGTCTCCCTGTTACAGCCTCTCTCTCTCTGTCGCCTCGTTACACATTCTCTGTCTCCCCATTTACACACTCTCTCTCTCTCTCCCTGTTACACTCTCTCTCTCTGTCTCCCAGTTACACACTCTCTCTGTCTCACTGTTACACTCTCTCTCTCTCTCTGTCTCCCTTTTAAAAAAATATATATTTATTAAAGTTTTTTAACACAATTTTTCTCCCTTACAAACAATAACCCCCCCCCCCCCCCCCCCGTCGTAACAAAAAAAAACGAGAATTCGAGCAGAGCAAGATATATACATGGCAAAATGATATATTTACACAGCTTTGTACACTGGCCCTCACCCCTACGTGCCAGTTTCCCCGACCCTTCATGTTATCTCTTGCTCATCCACCCTCCCAGGCAGTCCCCCCCCTCCCCTCGCCACAGGACGTCCCCTCCACCCCCCCTAGGTTGCTGCTGCTGCTGACCGACCTTCCTCTAACGCTCCGCGAGATAGTCTAGGAACGGTTGCCACCGCCTGTAGAACCCCTGCACAGACCCTCTCAAGGCGAACTTAATCCTCTCCAGCTTTATGAACCCAGCCATGTCGTTTATCCAGGCCTCCAGGCTGGGGGGCTTCGCCTCCTTCCACATTAGCAAGATCCTTCGCCGCTCTGTCTCCCTTTACATGCTCTCTGTCAGTCTCCCTGTTGCGTACTCTGTCTGTCTCTCTGTTACTTACACTCTCTCTGTCTCACTGTTACACTCTATCTCTCTCTTGCTCTGTCTCCCTTTACATACTCGCTGTCTGTCTCCCTGTTGCATACTCTGCCTGTCTCTCTGTTACTTACACTCTCTCTCTCTGTTTCACTGTTACACTTTCTCTCTCTCCCTGTCTCCCTTTACGTACTCTATCTGTCTCCCTGCTGCATACTCTGCCTGTCTCTCTGTTACACACTCTCTCTCTCTCTGTCTCACTGTTACACTCTCTCTCTCTCTCGCTCTGTCTCCCATTACATACTCTCTGTCTGTCTCCCTGGTGCATACTCTCTCTGTCTCTCCGTTACACCCTCTCTCTCCCTGTTACACCCTCTCTCTCTCGCTCTGTCTCTCTGTTACACCCTCTCTCTGTCTGTCTCACTGTTACACCCTCTCTCTCTCTGTCTCCCTGTTACACCCACCCTCTCTCTGTCTCCCTATTACACCCTCTTTCTCTCTCTCTGTCTCCCTGTTACACTCTCTCTCTCTCTCTCTCTTTACATACTCTGTCTGTCTCTCTGTTACATACTCTCTCTGTCTCCCTGTTACACACACTCTCTCTCTCTCTGTCTCCCTGTTACACTCTCTCTCTCTTTACATACTCTCTGTCTGTCTCCCTGTTGCGTACTCTGTCTGTCTCCCTGTTACACTCTCTCTCTCTCTACCCCGCTTACACACACTCTCTCTTCCCCTGTTGCACACTCGTTCGCTCTCTGCCTGTCTCCTTGTTACGCAGTCGCTCTCTCTGTCTCCCTGTTACACTCTCTCCCTCTCTCTCTGTCTCCCCGTTTACACACACTCTCTCGCCCTGTCACACATTCGCTCTCTCTCTCTGTCTCCCTGTTACACTCTCCCTCTCGCCCAGTCACCGTTTTTCTCTCCTCTCTCCCTCTCGCTCACTCCTTCTCTCCACTGTGTCTGACACAGACACCGAACAGGCGGGTACAGTCTCTCTGTCTCTGACACAGTCTCTCCCGCCCCCCCCCCCCCCCCTTGCAGTATTTGCTTGGTGCATAATGAGGACCATCCGATAAATCTTATTAAACCAAATTTGAGGGATAATCTGAGTAATCGTGGCTTTTAGCGCAATTACTGGCCTGATCTCAATAAATATGATTACAGGTTCCTTTGTGTTTAAATAAAGGGTTATTGATACATTTCCACCCGGGGACAAAGCGTGCTTTATGCGGGGGGAAGTTCAGACCAGTTTGCACTAAGAATTAGTATTTTAACAGAGCCACTGAGCAGGGAATGGGAGCCGTCCCGCTCCCTCTGTGTGTTAAACAAAATTCTCCCTCATTTTGGGATGAATGAATGAGATTGTGAGTGTGTTGCAGGTCGGCCCAGGTTACATTACCTCGCGAATCGCTTGGTGCGCAGACAGTACCCGGAGTGTGTGAGACATCAGTGCAGCAGTCAGGCTGACAGTTAAAGAGCCTCCTTGTTGGGTTCAGACTGGATAGACAGGGATATATACACACACACACACAGCCCCTCACCTGGCAGGGAGCTAGCCCCCAATACTCTTTCCCCAACAACCAACCTCAGACGCCTCTCCCCAGCCCGCTGTGCTATTTGACTGCGGGGGCCTTCACTCCAGAAGCCCGGTCGCTTCCTTGGCGGTGGGGGCGAGGGGTGCGGGGGAAGTGGGGTGGGAGGGGGGGGGGGGGCTTTTCGCCCGTCACCTTCCAGCAAGCGAGGGAGGGAGAAACCGGAGAGGGATTAGGGGAAACCAGGGGAGAAAAAAACTCATCCTCCTCTCCTCCCTCCAACCCAGAGACAGCTGTGCCCCCCCCCCCCCCCACCCCGGCTCCGAGCTAATAACGAGGGTGTGAGAGAGGGAGGGAGGGGTGCTGTGTCCATGAATCAAATGCTTCCGAAACGAAACGGCCGCCGAAAATTAGATACAAGCACATTGAGTGATGGGTGATATAGATTAGCATTGAAATAATTAGAGATATTGTTAATATATATACACTATGATAACTGTACATAACATATATACTGTATGTGTGTGTGCGCGTTGGTCTATGGAGCTGATTCATGGTTTATTTACACACACATATATATGTAAATATATACCAGCTCATACATACATGGGCCCTCAAGCACAAAGATTGGAGATTGACAATCGCTTGCAAGAGATTATTCAGCGTTTGTTCATTTCTCAGACTGGCTCTTTGGGGCAGAAGCAATGTTTTTTTCATTAAAGAGAGAGAGAGAGTGTGTGTGGGTGGGGGGGGGGGGGGCGGTGGAGAGGGACGCACTCAATACACAGTAGCACGTGTATTGGAGGGGCAGACAGCAGCTTCTATCCGTGAATGGGACCTTGCAGCGCTCAGGGTGCGAGGACACACATTGACCGATTCAGTGTTGTCATGATAAACTCTGAAACTCTCCTCCACAGAGAGACACCCCCAATTTCTAAACAAAAAAACAATCCTAGCGGGTATTTACACCGGGTGATTTGATAAATAGTTGATAAAGAGGGTATGGATTGGGGAGCTGGGGGGGGCGGGGGGGGCCTGGGCTGACCGGCAGAATCTCGGGTCAGCTCGCAAACAAGCACTCCACACTCGCAAAGCTGGCATTTAAAAAGAGGGTCATTCAAACCCCACCATCAGGCACAGAGACGCGGGCAGGGGCAACCAGACGCGGGGCGAGAGAGTGCAACCTCTGACATGTCAAAGCTGCCAATTCAATAGCAAAAACAAAAACAGAAATTGACATTACGCGGTCAAAGGAAATTGCAATGACTCTGAGTTGACACCGAACAGCACGCTGCCCGCTGCACACACACACAGACAGAGAGAATTGGATGTTGTATGCTCACCTCGACCAGCCAGTGGAATGTCTCTCCGATGACAGGTAAGCCCATGGAACCTTTGGGGATGGGTAAACTGCAGCTCCTGTCCCGGGTCACCGTCCAGCGAAATTGCCAAAGTTGCCTGGAGACTGCAGCCAACAGCATCATAGAGACCAGGCAAGCAGTTACTGTCGCCACGGCAGAGACCAGCTCAAACCCTTCCAAAAACATCCTTTGAGAAGAGTGACACGACAACAGCAACAAAAAACGGAAGCAGGTTGGTGATAGCAGGAAGATTTACAAAAAATTTAAAAACCTCCAACACCCTCCCCCCCCCCACTCGCCACCTTGCCTTTGCAATCAAGAAAAAGAAATGGGGAAAACTTTCCTTGAGAATTTATTGGTACAGGTTCTGAGGGTAGACACGCACACACACACAGACACACACAAGGGTCTCTGAATGTGGTGCTGTCGAGCCTTGGTGTGTGTGTGTGTGTATATATGTGTGTGTGTGTGTGAGTTGAATGATTTCCTGCACACAGCTCGCCTGCAGTGTGTCTATATAGAGGCGGGGAAGGTTTAAATCGTGGCCACATGCCACAACGGTGGCCGCTCCCCGGGCAGCCTCCGGAGGCGCGTTCAGGAGTCAGGGTGGAAGTGCACCAGCAAATCTCCATCTCGCGCCTTTCAGACACAGCTCCTCCAAAGAGTTGGAGGGAGCACTTCTCTCCCTCTCTCTCTCTGCCTGTCTCTCTCTCTCTCACCTCCAATCCCCGTGTTGCAGGACAAATCTGAAGTAAATAGAGCAAGGCACTGGTGCACATTCGCAAAGCAGCCTTGTTGTACAGATTCCATATCAGAGCGCTGCCGTTCAAATCCCCAGCGCTGTCACACCAAACGCAATGATTAAATATCCTGAGAAGTTCCCAGATCTTTTAATTCAGAGATTTCTCGTTCCATATATCAGACAAGGTCATATAGACTGACACAGCCCTCAATTCCAAATCAGGGGCACACATGTAGAGTGTATAGACGCCTATATGCACTAACCTATACAACCAGGCGTATATACATTCAGACAGATACAGCTGTGCATTCCCTATGTGAATGTGTGTATCACCCCTCCCTGTCTCAGGGTAACCTCATCTACAGGTTTATGCCCACGCTGTTTATTTGTCTGTTTATTGACGCTCCTGTCCATATATTCCGCGGGATTTTACCCTGCAGAGTACAGACAGTGTAGTGAATGTGAGATAGGGAGTTAGAGAGAATGAGACAGCGAGAGGAGGAGAGTGTGTGAGAGAGGGAGATAGGAGAGAGAGGGAGGAGAGAGTTTATCAGAGAAAGAGATGGAGAGGGAGAGAGAGAGAGGAGAGTGTGAGAGAGAGAGAGGTAGAAAGAGAGGGATAGAGAGCAGGAGAGATTGAGAAGGAGGGAGGAAACGAGAGTAAGAGAGAAAGCCAATTGGAGAGAGAGAAAGGAGGGGGGAGAGAAATGGAGAGAAGGTGTGAGGGAGGAGAGGACGACGGGGAGAGGTGAGAAAAAGAGGGAGGGAACGAGGAGAGGGGGAGAGATGGCGAGAAGGTGTGGGGGAGAGGGAGGGAGAAGGAGAGCAGAGGGAGAGGGTGGCAGAAAGGGAAGAGGGGGAGAGCGAGGAGAGGCAGAGATGGAGAGAAGGTGAGAGGAGAGGTGCTTTACTCTCGGAGTGACACCAGGAGCTGGTGAAAGTTCAGGGGGTGTAATGTGGTTGAGATTGAGCTGGGGCTAGCCTCTCACACCTCTGACTGCCTAGTTCAGCTGTTCCATTCATTCCTGCCATCATTCATGCTTCAATTCATAGTGTAACTCATCAGACACATTCAACCTGATCGAATGAATTACAATGCACTGTTTGGACAAACATGAATAAAGTGGTTCAGCCACATGTACAGACTGGAATGCACAATGCACGGGTACAGCCTGGTGCAACTTATTTTTTATGTGTTTTATTTATAACACATCCGTGGTTATTGCGAAAGCTTTCGAGGGATGTGAACCTTTGGTAGTGTTGGAGTGAGTAGCTGTCTTTTTGCTGACCTTGCTTTGCCCCAGGCTGCTGTGTGAGTGCAGCTTGTTCCCACTCTGATCACTTGCTATCAACACTCCCATCAAGCGGACACAGGCGGTACTGCAGCGCAGCCGCCCCTTTCCCACCTGTGCGCCACGCCGCAGAGCGAGGCCACTCGGTCCATCGTGGCTGCGCTGCCTATTCGGCCCATACCCCACCCTTTCTTCATAAAAATAAATAAATCGTGCATTTGCATAGCGCCTCTCACGACCCCAGGACCTTCCAAAGCGCTCTACAGCCAATGAGCTACTTTGATGTGGGGCAATTGTAATGTCAAGAGGCACCTGCAGCCAATTTGTACACAGCAGGATCCCACAAACAGCACTGTGATGATGACCAGGCGCCAGGGTCCCGGGTTCCATTCCAGCCTGGGCTGACTGTGCAGAGTGTGCACGTTCTCCCCGTGTCTGCGTGGGTTTCCTCCGGGTGCCTCGGTTTCCTCCCACAAGTCCAATGATGTAAGGGTTAGGTGGATTGGCCATGCTAAATTGCCCCTTTGTGTCCGGGGATGTGCGTTTTAGGTTTTGGAGTTATTGAGATAGAGCGGGGTTGGTGTAGGAGTGGACCTGGCTAGGGTGCTCTTCTGGAGGGTCGGTGTAGACTCGATGGGCCGAATGGCCTCCTTCTGCATTGCAGGGAGGCTACGATTCTGTAAATATGAGAGGCTGGGACAGCAGAGGGAGGGCTCAGTTGCTGGACTTCCAAATCCCAAAGGTCTCTTGCACCCAACTCAACGGGGAACAGGGGTCTCCGCACAAGGCATCATCCGAAATGTGGCAAGTATAACCCTGTAAGCTCGTCATCCTCGAGCGTCTGTTCTTTAAAATTATTCACAGAATCAGCTTCCACCACCTGATTTATATCCAGTGTTCCCCATCCCAACAAACCTGTGGGTGAAAACATTCCTGTTCATCTCCCTGAATCCCATCCACCACCTGTGCCCTCCCGACACACCCCACCCTCACCCCCGACCTCTGACTATTAACCCACTCTCCAGTGCAAACAGCCTTTCTCTATCTACTTCATCAAAACTTCTCATCACCTTGAAGACTTCCGCAAAGTCGTCTTTTAATGTTCTCTGTCCAAAGGTGAACAGACCTATCATTTCCAACATCTCCTGATAGCTGAATAACCTCATCCCAGTATCATCCTGGCAAACCTCCTCGGCACCCACTTTACACTTCATTATGCTCCATCTGCCAGCTCATTCACCACTCAGTAAACCTGTCTGGATCTCTTTGCAGCCTCTCCGTGTCCTCCCCACAGCTTACCTTCCCACCCATCTTTGCAACCTCAGCAAACCCAGTTACATTACTCTGTCCCTTCACCTGCATCGTGAATACGGATTGTAAATGGCTGAGGTCCCAGCGCTGACCTTACGGGTACTCTGCCCGTCAAGCCTGGCAACTTGAAAATGCCCTATTTGTGCCCATTTTCTGCCTCCTGTCCATTAACCAATTCTCTAACCAAGTTTCATCATCCCAACTCTGAGCCTTTATCAAATGCCTTTTATAATCCAGGTATATTCAGCCACTACTTCCCCTTTATCCACCCGACTCGTTACATCCTCAAAATCTTTGAGTACATATGTCAAACGCAATTTCCCACTGTGAAAGGAGTGATTTTGATTTGTTCCAACAATATGGTTTTCTACATGCCTGTATAGAACCTTAGTTAGGCCACACTTGGAGTATAGTGTTCAATTCTGGTCGCCACACTACCAGAAGGATGTGGAGGCTTTACAGAGGGTGCAGAAGAGATTTACCAGAATGTTGCCTGGTATGGAGGGCATTAGCTATGAGGAGCGGTTGAATAAACTCGGTTTGTTCTCACTGGAACGAAGGAGGTTGAGGGGCGACCTGATAGAGGTCTACAAAATTATGAGGGGCATAGAGTGGATAGTCAGAGGCTTTTCCCTGGGGTAGAGGGGTCAATTACTAGAGGGCATAGGTTTAAGGTGAGAGGGGCAAGGTTTAGAGTAGATGTACGAGGCAAGTTTTTTACGCAGAGGGTAGCGGGTGCCTGGAACTCGCTACCGGAGGAGGTGGTGGAAGCAGGGACGGTAGTGACATTTAAGGGGCATCTTGACAAATACATGAATAGGATGGGAATAGAGGGATACGGATCCAGGAAGTGTAGAAGATTGTAGCTTTGGCGGGCAGCATGGTCGGCACGGGCTTGGAGGGCCGAAGGGCCTGTCCCTGTGCTGTACATTTCTTTGTTCTTTGTTCTTTGTTTGTAAAGGCTTCCTTTATAATAATTCCAGAAATTTCCCAGTGACTGATGTTAGGCAAAATGGCCAGTAGCTTCATGCCTTCTCTCTGTCTCCATTCTTAAAGAGCGGTGTAACATTTTCCAACTTCCAATCTGATGGGACCGTTCCCAAATCGGAGGAATTTTGGAAAATCAGAGCGAGCACATCCACTATCCCAACAGCTATCTCTTTTAAAACCCTCGGGTGCACTCCACCAGACCCCAGGGATTTGTCGAGTTTTAGTTCCTGATGTTTCTACAATACTTTATCTCTGCTGATATTAATTACCTTAATTTCCACACTGTTTAGCCCTGAGGTTACCTTCTATGGTTTTTTTAATTCGCTCATGGGGCAGCTCGGTGGCACAGCGGTTAGCACTGCTGCCTCACGGTGCCAGGGACCTGGGATCGATTCCGGCCTGAGGTGACTGTGTGGAGTTTGCACTTTCTCCCCGTGTGTGCGTGGGTTTCCTCCGGGTGCTCTGGTTTCGTCCCACTGTCCAAAGATGTGCAGGTTAGGTGAATTGGCCATGCTAAATTGCCCCTTAATGTCCAACGGTTCGGTGGGGTTACTGGGTTACGGGGACAGGGTGGGGTAGTGGACCTAGGTAGGGTGCTCTCTCGGAGGATCAGTGCAGCCTCGATGGGCCGAATGGCCTCCTTCTGCACTCTAGGCATTCTATACGGAGTTGCTGGCCTGAGGGCAGTTAAGAATCAACCACATTGTTGTGCGTCTGGCGTTGCATGTCAGCCAGACCAGACCAGGTAAAGATGGCAGAAGGGCAGCACGGTGGCGCAGTGGTTAGCACTGCTGCCTCACGGCGCCGAGGTCCCAGGTTCGATCCCGGCTCTGGGTCACTGTCCGTGTGGAGTTTGCACATTCTCCCCTTGTCTGCGTGGGTTTCGCCCCCACAACCCAAAGGTGTGCAGGGTAGGTGGATTGGCCACGCTAAATTACCCCTTAATTGGAAAGAATATTAATTGTCTACTTTTAAAATGTTTTTAAAGGTACAGTCAGCAGATTTCCATCCCTAAAGGACATTAGTGAACCAGATGGGGGTTTTTACAACAATCAACAATTTAATTCCAAATGTTTATTGAATTTAAATTTCACCATCTGCCATGGTGGGATTCGAACACTCGGATCCAGGTCATCGGCCAGGATTGCGAGTCACGTGGAAATGCCACTCTGCCACTGACCCCCCCCCCCCCTCCTGCCCCCCACCCCATTGCTGAAACCTTCTGGCATGCAGCTTGTGTCAACATAAGTGGATCAGTGCGAGCATGGTCCTTCCCAACGTGACTGTGAACTTTCCCAATGTGTGTGAGCTTTCCAAATGCAAGTGTGAACTTCCCAATGTGAGTGTGAACTTTCCCAATGTGAGTGTGAACTTTCCCAGTGTGAGTGTGAACTTCCCCAATGTGAGTGTGAACTTTCCCAATGTGGGTGTGAACTTTCCCAGTGTGAGTGTGAACTTCCCCAATGTGAGTGTGAACTTTCCCAATGTGGGTGTGAACTTTCCCAATGTGAGCACGAATGTTCCCAGTGTAAGTGTGAACATTCCCAATGTGAGTGTGAATGTTCCCAATGTGAGTGTGAACTTTCTCTATGTGAGTCAGTGTGACTGTGAATTTTCCCAATGTGAGTGTTAACGTTCCCAATGAGAGTATGAATGTTCCCAGTGTGAGTGTGAACTTTCCCAACGTGAGTATGAATGTTCCCAGTGTGAGTATGAATGTTCCCAATGTGAGTGTGAACTCCCCCAGTGTGCGTCAGTGTGAGTATGGACCTTCCAAATATGAGTGTGAAGTTTCCCAGTGTGACTGTGAAGTTTCCCAATGTGAGTGTGAACTTACCCAATGTGAGTGTGAATTTTCCAGAATGGGTCAGTGTGACTGTGAATTTTCCCAGAGTGAGTGTGAACTTTACCAGTGTGGATCAGTGTGAGTACGGAACTGCCTAATGTGAGTGTGAACTTTCCCAATGTGAGTGTGAACATTCCCAATGTGAGTGTGAAGTTCCCCAATGTGAGTGTGAACTTTCC
Source organism: Scyliorhinus torazame (assembly GCF_047496885.1). NCBI lineage: Eukaryota > Metazoa > Chordata > Chondrichthyes > Carcharhiniformes > Scyliorhinidae > Scyliorhinus > Scyliorhinus torazame. Next base: position 344,465,967 of record NC_092709.1, on the reverse strand, counting down.
CAATGTGACTGTGAACTATCCCATTGTGGATCAGTGTGAGTGTGAATGTACCATATGTGAGTGTGTACTTTCCCAATGTGAGTGTTAACCTTCCCAATGTGAGTATGAATGTTCCCAATGTGAGTGTGAATGTTCCCAGTGTGAGTGTGAACATTCCCAATGTGAGTGTGAATGTTTCCAATGTGAGTGTGAACTTTCTCAATGTGAGTCCGTGTGACTGTGAACTTTCCCAATATGAGTGTTAACCTTCCCAACGTATGAATGTTCCCAGTGTGAGTGTGAACGTTCCTAATGTGAGTGTGAAATTTCCCAACGTGAGTGTGAACTTTCCTAATGTGATTATGAATGTTCTCATGTGAGTGTCAACTTTCCAAATGTGACTGTGAACTTTCCCAATGTGAGTGTGAACTTTCCAATTGTGAGTGTGAACTTTCCCAATGTGAGTGTGAACTTTCCCCATGTGAGTGTGAACTCTCCCAGTGTGGATCAGTGTGAGTACGGACCTTCCCAATGTGAGTGTGAACATTCCCAATGTGAGTGTGAACTTTCCCAATGTGAGTGTGAAGTTTCCCAATGTGAGTGTGAACTTGCCCAATGTGAGCGTGAACATTTCCAGAATGGGTCAGTGTGACTGGATTTTCCCTATGTGAGTGTGAACTTTCACAGTGTGGATCAGTGTGAGTATGGACCAGCCCAATGTGAGTGTGAACTTTCCCAATGTGAGTGTGAACTATCCCAGTGTGGATCAGTGTGAGTATGGATCTCCCAAATGTGAGTGTGAACGTTCCCAGTGGCAGTGTAAATTTTCCCAAACTGAGAGTGAACTTTCCCAGTGTGGATCAGTGTGAGCATAGACCTTCACAATGTGAGTGTGAACTTTCCCAATGTGAATGTGAATTTTCCCAATGTGAGTGTGAACTATCACAGTGTGGATCAGTGTGAGTATGGACCTTCCCAATGTGAGTGTGAATTTTCCCAATTTGAGTGTGAACATTCCCAATGTGAGTGTGAACTTACCCAATGTGAGTGTGAATTTTCCAGAATGGGTCAGTGTGACTGTGAATTTTCCCAGAGTGAGTGTGAACTTTACCAGTGTGGATCAGTGTGAGTACAGAACTGCCTAATGTGAGTGTGAACTTTCCCAATGTGTGTGTGAACATTCCCAATGTGAGTGTGAAGTTCCCCAATGTGAGTGTGAACTTTCCCAATGTGACTGTGAACTATCCCATTGTGGATCAGTGTGAGTGTGAATGTACCATATGTGAGTGTGTACTTTCCCAATGTGAGTGTTAACCTTCCCAATGTGAGTATGAATGTTCCCAATGTGAGTGTGAATGTTCCCAGTGTGAGTGTGAACATTCCCAATGTGAGTGTGAATGTTTCCAATGTGAGTGTGAACTTTCTCAATGTGAGTCCGTGTGACTGTGAACTTTCCCAATATGAGTGTTAACCTTCCCAACGTATGAATGTTCCCAGTGTGAGTGTGAACGTTCCTAATGTGAGTGTGAAATTTCCCAACGTGAGTGTGAACTTTCCTAATGTGATTATGAATGTTCTCATGTGAGTGTCAACTTTCCAAATGTGACTGTGAACTTTCCCAATGTGAGTGTGAACTTTCCAATTGTGAGTGTGAACTTTCCCAATGTGAGTGTGAACTTTCCCCATGTGAGTGTGAACTCTCCCAGTGTGGATCAGTGTGAGTACGGACCTTCCCAATGTGAGTGTGAACATTCCCAATGTGAGTGTGAACTTTCCCAATGTGAGTGTGAAGTTTCCCAACGTGAGTGTGAACATGCCCAATGTGAGCGTGAACGTTTCCAGAATGGGTCAGTGTGACTGAATTTTCCCTATGTGAGTGTGAACTTTCACAGTGTGGATCAGTGTGAGTATGGACCAGCCCAATGTGAGTGTGAACTTTCCCAATGTGAGTGTGAACTATCCCAGTGTGGATCAGTGTGAGTATGGATCTCCCAAATGTGAGTGTGAACGTTCCCAGTGGCAGTGTAAATTTTCCCAAACTGAGAGTGAACTTTCCCAGTGTGGATCAGTGTGAGCATAGACCTTCACAATGTGAGTGTGAACTTTCCCAATGTGAATGTGAATTTTCCCAATGTGAGTGTGAACTATCACAGTGTGGATCAGTGTGAGTATGGACCTTCCCAATGTGAGTGTGAATTTTCCCAATGTGAGTGTGAACATTCCCAATGTGAGTATGCACTATCACAGTGTGGGCCAGTGTGAGTATGGACCTTCCCAGTGTGAGTGTGAATGTACCCAATGTGAGTGTGAACTTTCCCAATGTGAGTGTGAACTCTCCCAGCGTGGATCACTGTGAGTATGGACCTTCCCAACGTGAGTGTGAACTTTCCCAATGTGAGTATGAACATTCCCAGTGTGGATCAGTGTGAGTGTGAACTCTCCCAGTGTGGATCAGCGTGAGTATGGACCTTCCCAACGTGAGCGTGAACTTTCCCAATGTGAGTATGAACATTCCCAGTGTGGATCAGTGTGAGTGTGAACTTTCCAAATGTGAGTGTGAACTTTCCCAGCATGGATCAGTGTGAGTATGAACTTTTCCAATGTGAGTGTGAACATTCCCAAAGTGAGTGTGAACTTTCCCAGCATGGATCAGTGTGAATATGAACTTTCCAAATGTGAGTGTGAACTTCCCCAATGTCAGGGTGTACTGTCTGAATGTGAGTGTAAACTTTCCAGAGTGGATCAGTGTGAGTGTGATCTTCCCCAATGTGAGTGTGAACATTCCCAGTGTGGATCAGTGTGAGTATAGACCTTCCCAATATGAGTGTGAATTTTCCCAATGTGAGTATGAACATTCCCAATGTGAGTGTGAAGTTTCCCAATGTGAGTGTGAAGTTTCCCAATGTGAGTGTGAATTTTCCCAATGTGAGTGTGAACTTTACCAGTGTTGATCAGTGTGAGTATGGACCTGCCCAATGTGAGTGTGAACTTTCCCAATGTGACTGAACTATCCCAGTGTGGATCAGTGTGAGTATGGACATTCCCAATGTGAGTCTGAATTTTCCGAATGTGAGTGTGAATTTTCCCAATGTGAGTGTGAACATTCGCAGTGTGGAGCAGTGTGAGTATAGACCTTCCCAATGTGAATGTGAAATTTCCCAATGTGAAATGAAATGAAATGAAAATGTCAATGTGAACTTTCCCAATGTGAGTGTGAATTTTCCCAATGTGAATGTGAACTATCACAGTGTGGATCAGTGAGTGTATGGACCTTCCCAATGTGAGTGTGAATGTACCCAATGTGAGTGTGACCTTTCCCAATGTGATTATGATTGTTCCCAGTGTGAGTGTGAACTTTCCAAATGTGACTGTGAACGTTCCCAATGTGAGTGTGAACTTTCCAATTGTGAGTGTGAACTTTCCCAATGTGAGTGTGTACTTTCCCAATGTGAGTGTGAACTCTCCCAGTGTGGGTAGGTTTGAGTATGGACCTTCCCAATGTGAGTGTGAACATTCCCAGTTTGAGTGTGAAGTTTCCCAATGTGGGTGTGAAGTTTCCCAATGTGAGTGTGAACATTCCCAATGTGAGTGTGAACTTTCCCAATGTGAGTGTGAACTATCACAGTGTGAATCAGTGTGAGTATAGACCTTCCCAATGTGAGTGTGGACGTACCCAATGTGATGTGAACTTTCCCAATGGGAGTGTGAACTTTCCCAGTGTGGATCAGTGTGAGTGTAGACTTTCCCAATGTGAGTGTGAACGTTCCCAATGTGAGTGTGAAGTTACCCAATGTGAGTGTGAAGTTTCCGAATGTGAGTGTGAACTTTTCCAGAGTGGATCAGTGTGAGTATGAATTTTACCAATGTGAGTGTGAACTTTACCAGTGTGGATCAGTGTGTGTATGGACCTGCACAATGTGAGTGTGAACTTTCCCAATGTGAGTGTGAACATTCCCAATGTCAGTGTGAAGTTTCCCAATGTGAGTGTGAACTTTCCCAATGTGAATGTGAACTATCACAGTGTGGATCAGTATTAATATGGACCGTCCCAATGTGAGTGTGAATGTACCCAATATGAGGGTGAATTTTCCCAATGTGAGTGTTAAATCTCCCACTGTGGATCAGTGTGAGTCAGGACTTTCCCAATGTGTGTGAACTTCCCCAAGGTGATTATGAACATTCCCAGTGTGATTGTGAACTTTCCCAGCGTGGATCAGTGTGAGTGTGAACTTTCCAAATGTGAGTGTGAACTTTCCCAGTGCGGATCAGTGTGTGTGATCTTTCCCAAAGTGAGTGTGAACTTTCCCAATGTGAGTGTGAACTTTCCCAATGTGAGCGTGAACCTTAATAGTGTGGATCAGTGTGAGTATAGACCATCCCAATGTGAGTGTGAATGTTCCCAATGTAAATATGAATTTTCCCAATGTGAGTGTGAACTATCACAGTGTGGATCAGTGTGAGTATACATGTGAGTGTGAATTTTGCCAATGTGAGTGTGAATTTTCCCAATGAGAGTGTGGACTTTCCCAATATGGACCAGTGTGAGTATGGATATTCCCAGTGTGAGTGTGAACATACCCAATGTGAGTGTGAACTTTCCCAATGTGAGTGTCAACTCTCCCAGCGTGGATCACTGTGAGTATGGACATTCCCAATGTGAGTGTGAACTTTCCCAATGCGAGTATGAACATTCCCAGTGTGGATCAGTGTGAGTCAGGACTTTCCCAATGTGAGTGTGAACTTCCCCAATGTGATTATGAACATTCCCAGTGTGATTGTGAACTTTCCCAGTGTGGATCAGTGTGAGTCTGAACTTTCCCAATGTGAGTGTGAACTTTCCCAGTGTGGATCAGTGTGGGTGTGAACTTTCCCAATGTAAGTGTGAACTTTCCCAATGTGAGTGTGAACATTCCCTGTGTGGATCAGTGTGAGTATGAATTTCCTAATGTGAGTGTGAACTTCCCCAATGTGAGTGTGTACTGTCCAAATGTGAGTGTGAACTTCACAGTGTGGATCAGTGTGATTGTGAATTTTCCCAATGTGGATCAGTGCTAGTGTGAAATATCCCAGTGTGGACCAGTGCTAGTGTGAAATATCCCAGTGTGGATCAGTGCGAGTGTGAAATATCGCAGTGCAGATCAGTGCTAGTGTGAAATAGCCCAGTGTAAATCAGTGCTAGAGTGAAATATCCCAGTGTGGACCAGTGCTAGTGTGAAATATCCCAGTGTGGATCAGTGCTGGTGTGAAATATCCCAGTGCTATTGTGAAATATTCCAGTGTGGATCAGTGTTATTGTGAAATATCCCAGTGCTATTGTGAAATATCCCAGTGTGGATTAGTGTTATTGTGAAATATCCCAGTGCTATTGTGAAATATCCCAGTGTGGATCAGTGCTAGTGTGAAATATCCCAGTGTGGATCAGTGCTGGTGTGAAATATCCCAGTGTGGATCAGTGCTGGTGTGAAATATCCCAGTGTGGATCAGTGCTATTGTGAAATATCCCAGTTTGGAACATTGCTAGAGTAAAATATCCCAGTGTGGATCAGTGTTATTGTGAAATATCCCAGTGCTATTGTGAAATATCCCAGTGTAGATCAGTGTTATTGTGAAATATCCCAGTGCTAGTGTGAAATATCCCAGTGTGGATCAGTGTTATTGTGAAATATCCCAGTGTGGATCAGTGTTATTGTGAAATATCCCAGTGTGGATCAGTGCTAGTGTGAAATATCCCAGTGTGGATCAGTGCTATTGTGAAATATCCCAGTGTGGAACATTGCTCGAGTAAAATATCCCAGTGTGGATCAGTGTTATTGTGAAATATCCCAGTGTGGATCAGTGGTATTGTGAAATATCCCAGTGCTATTGTGAAATATCCCAGTGTGGATCAGTGCTAGTGTGAAATATCCTAGTCTGGATCAGTGCTGGTGTGAAATATCCCAGTGTGGATCAATGCTAGTGTGAACTTTCCCATCAGTGCTACTGTGAAATATCCCAGTGTGGATCAGTGTGAGTGTGAACCTTCACAGTGTGGATCAGTGTGAGTGTGAACTTTCAGAATGTGTATAAGTGCTATTGTGAAATATCGCAGTGCGGATCAGTGCTAGTGTGAGTTATCGCAGTGCGGATCAGTGCTATTATGAAATATCCCAGTGTGGAACATTGCTAATGTAAAATATCCCAGTGTGGATCAGTGTTATTGTGAACTATTCCAGTGCTATTGTGAAATGTCCCAGTGTGGAAAATTGCTAGTGTGAAATATCCCAGTGTGGATCAGTGTTATTGTGAAATATCCCAGTGCTATTGTGAAATATCCCAGTGTGGATCAGTGTTAGTGTGAAATATCGCAGTGTGGATCAGTGTTATTGTGAAATATCCCAGTGCTATTGTGAAATATCCCAGTGTGGATCAGTGCTAGTGTGAAATATCCTAGTGTGGATCAGTGCTGGTGTGAAATATCCCAGTGTGGATCAGTGTTATTGTGAAATATCCCAGTGCTATTGTAAAATATCCCAGTGTGGATCAGTGCTTGTGTGAAATATCCCAGTGTGGATCAATGCTGGTGTGAACTTTCCCAATATATATCAGTGCTACTGTGAAATATCCCAGTGTGGATCAGTGTGAGTGTGAACTTTCACAGTGTGGATCAGTGTGAGTGTGAACCTTCACAATCTGGATCAGAATGAGTGTGAATTGGAGCAGTGTATGTGTGAACTGTCCCAGAGGGGATCATTGTGAGTGTGAACTGTCCCAGTGTGGATCAGTGTGAGTGTGAACTTTCCTAATGTGGGTCAATGTGAGTGTGAACTTTCCCAATGTGGATCAGTGCTGTTGTGAAATATCCCAGCATGGATCAGTCTGAGTGCGAATTTCACAGTGTGGATCAGTGTGAGTGTGAGCTGTCCAACAATCACAACCATCTTCCTTTGTGCTAGGTATGACTCCAGGGGAGAGATTCACATTGACTCCAGTTTAGCGAGGGCTCCTTGATGCCACACTTGGTCAAATGCTGCCTTGATGTCAAGGGCAGACGCTCTCACCCCACCTCTGGCATTCAGCTCTTTTTCAATGTTTGAACCAAGGCTGTAATGAGATCAGGAGCTGAGTGACCCTCGCGGAACCCAAACTGAGTAGGTTACTGCTGAGTAAGTGCCGCTTGATAGCACTGTTGGTGACTCCTTCTATCACTTTAATGGTGATCAAGAGTAGACTGATAGGACGGTAATTGGCCGGATTGGATTAGTCTTATTTTTTTGTGTACAGGACACACCTGGGCAATTTTCCACATCGCCGGAAAGATGCCATTGGTACATGTGACAAAGGCAATGTAATAACTGTGGGGGACTTTAATCTTCATATAGACTGGGAGAATCAAATTGGAAAACTACACGCTAAAGGTATCCAAGATAAAGTTGCCAGTTGGATCCAAAACTGGCTGAGTGGCAAAAACCACAGGCTTTGTGCATGATTTAATGGGACATAAACATAGTCCCGTTTTGGTCGCTTTTAGCGGGGTGAGAGTTTCTCAGCGCCTGCCGCACCAAGAATGACACCGCCATTATTTTTTATAAATTTAGAGTATCCAATTTATTTTTTCCAATTATGGGGAAATTTGCTGTGGCCAATCCAGCTACCCTGCACATCTCCCACGCAAACACGGGGAGAATATGCAAATTCCACACAGACAGTGACCCAGAGCCAGGATCGAACCTGGGACCTGGCTGCCGTGAGGTGCTAACCACATGCGCCACCGTGCTGCCCTCACCGCCATTTTGGGGGGCTTGGCAGGAAACGCCCCACTGAGGACGTACTTACATAATATTCGTGGATCGGGGTGCCATTTTTAAATGCTGCCCCGATCTTTCGATGCCCCCCCCCCCAGCATCCCCAACGTGGCCTCCAGACATCCCAGTGCCCCCAACATACCTCTTTCGGGGTCCTTGAGCCCCCTCTGACCTCACCTCTTAAGGGCAAGGCACCCCCAGAGCTGATCCCTGGCACGGATGACCTGGCATCAGGGCACCAGCCTGGCAGTGCCACACAGATACCCTGATAGTGCCAGGGTGACGCCGTCAGGGTACCAGGGTGACACTGCCAAGGTGCCAGGCTGGCAGTGCCATGGTGCCCAGGTGTCAGCGGGAGTGAAAGGGTACCCTGTCCAGAGCCCAACGGCCCAGGGGCCTCTAATAGCCTGGGATACTCCCTCGATGCCGTTACGCCTGGTCCACGTTTGTGGAAACTAGTGTTAAACTGCGCCATAGCTCACCTAAATATGTTCACCTGGAACTCATCCAGCGAGGGCAAGATCCAGATTGCGATGTCCCGCGGGATATCGTTAAATCTCCCGTGGCTTTTCGAGCGCATGCAAATCTCACAAGACGCCTCTCGCGAGAGTCAAAGGCCTTGTCACATCAACAAGTCAGGCCCAACTAGGCCATTAAATCGTGCGCTTCATTTTTGATTGGTGTCTTTATGGCTGGGAGGTAGCTTTCAATGGGGTTCCGGAGGGCTCAGTACTGGCTCCTTTGCAGTTCATTGTACTTACCAACAGTCTGGATTTAAATGATTAAATGCTGGGAACGTGATTAAAAGTTTGCAGATTATATGAAAATTGGCCACGTCATTAATAATGATGAAGAAAGCTGTAGACTATAGGAGGGGCAAAAAGTGACAAATGGCAATGAATCCAGAAAGGTGTGAGGTAATGCAATGGGGAGGGTGGACATTGCAAAGTAGATGGGAGGGTTTTTGCCCATCAGGTCCACTAATGCCCTTTAGGGAAGGAAATCTGCCATCCTTACCCGCTCTGGCCTACATGTGACTCTGAAATGGCCTAGCCAGCCACTCAGTCCAAAGGCAATTAGGGATGGGCCACAAATACTGGCCCAGATAGCGACGCCCACATCCCATGTATGAATTTTTAAAAATTGAAGACTGGAGGAACTTCGGGACCTTGGAGTGCCTGTTCCAGATTCCCGAAGAAAGTCGGGAAGGTACTTGAGGAATTTGGAGAATTTTGTTGAGGCAAGGAACAAGGGCATAGAACATACAGTGCAGAAGGAGGCCACTCGGCCTATCGAGTCTGCACCGACCCACTTAAGCCCTCACTTCCACCCCATCCCCGTAACCCAATAACCCCTCCTAACCTTTTTGGTGACTAAGGGCAATTTATCATGGCCAATCCACCTAACCTGCACGTCTTTGGACTGTGGGAGGAAACCCACGCAGACACGGGGAGAACGTGCAGACTCCGCACAGACAGTGGCCCAGCGGGGAATCGAACCTGGGGCCCTGGCGCTGTGAAGCCACAGTGCAATCCACTGTGCTACCGTGCTGCCCAAGGAGAAAGGTTTACTTTTATATTGTGCTTTTCACAGCCAATCTATGCCACAAAGCGTTTACAGCCAGTGAGGTACGTTCAAAGTGTAGTCACTATTGTAATACAGGAAAATCGCAGCCCCTCTGTGCACAGAAAGATCCCATAAACTGCACCGTGATAATGACCGGATTTTATTGGGGCATGTTGATTGAGGGATAGATTTTGACCAGGACACTAGGGCTATAGTGCAATGGGAGAGAATATTAGGAAGCCCCACTGGAGGGCTGGTAGGCAGAGTGGGTGGGGGAACGTCTCCATGGGACCTCCGGGTAGCCTTCCCACCACCCTTCCGGATTGTGACAGAGGATGGGTGAGACATATGGCAGCCCGCTCACCCTCAACACAACTGAGGCCCATAAGCAGCCAATTATTGGGCAATTAAGGGCAGCTTCCCCCCCCCCCCCCACCCCACCCCCCTCCTCAATTTTGAGGCTGCGGGGGAGGGGGGGGGGTTCAGGGCAGAGGGGAGGGGAGCAGGCCACCGTGCTCAGATGTTGAACATAAAGAGTGGAGTGCGGGGGGGGGGCTCCCTTCAGGGCTCCTTTACACATTGGCCATTGTCGCTCCCCAAATTATGCCTCGGGTGACTGTGTGTGTGTGTGCAGAGTTTTACATGTTCTCCCCGTGTCTGCGTGGGTTTCCTCCGGGTGCTCTTGTTTCCTCCCACAGTGCAAAGAGGTGCAGGTTAGGCAGATTAGCCATGTTAAATTGTCCCTTAGAATCCAAAGATGTGCAAGTTAGGTGGGGTTATGGGGATGGGGCGGGTGAATGAGCCTAGATAGGGTGCTCTTTTGGAGGGTAGGTATGGACTCGATGGGCTGAATGGCCTCCTTCTGCACTGTAGGGATTCTATAAGACCATAAGACATAGGAGCGGAAGTAAGGCCATTCGGCCCATCGAGTCCACTCCGCCATTCAATCATGGCTGATTTCAACTCCATTTACCCGCTCTCTCTCCACAGCCCTTAATTCCTCGAGAAATCAAGAATTTATCAACTTCTGTCTTAAAGACACTCAACGTCCCGGCCTCCACCGCCCTCTGTGGCAATGAATTCCACAGACCCACCACTCTCTGGCTGAAGAAATTTCTCCTCATCTCTGTTCTAAAGTGACTCCCTTTTATTCTAAGGCTGTGCCCCCGGGTCCTAGTCTCCCCTGCTAATGGAAACAACTTCCCTACATCCACCCTATCTAAGCCATTCATTATCTTGTAAGTTTCTATTAGATCTCCCCTCAACCTCCTAAACTCCAATGAATATAATCCCAGGATCCTCAGACATTCAGCGTATGTTAGGCCTACCATTCCTGGGACCATCCGTGTGAATCTCCGCTGGACCCGCTCCAGTGCCAGTATGTCCTTCCTGAGGTGTGGGGCCCAAAATTGCTCACAGTATTCTAAATGGGGCCTAACTAATGCTTTATAAAGCTTCAGAAGTACATCCCTGCTTTTATATTCCAAGCCTCTTGAGATGAATGACAACATTGCATTTGCTTTCTTAATTACGGACTCAACCTGCAAGTTTACCTTTAGAGAATCCTGGACTAGGACTCCCAAGTCCCTTTGCACTTCAGCATTATGAATTTTAACTATAAGTTGGGGCTTTGTGAGAACTATCCAAAACGCTTGTTAGAATACGGCACATTTATGGTCACCTCATTACAAGGAGGATGTGGTCACACTAGGGAGGGTACACAGGATATTCCCAGGTATGGAGAATTTTATCTATGATGGAAGATTGAATAGGCTGGGAATATTTTTGTCAGAACAGGGGAGGCTGAGGAAGATTTGACCGAGTTGCGCAAAGGTATGAGGATTGTCAGAGGATACAGCAGGACATAGATAGGTTGGAGACTTGGGCAGAGAAATGGCAAATGGAGTTTAATCCGGACAAATGTGAGGTATTGCAGATCCACAGATCTTTGAAAGTGGCAACACAAGTGGACAAGGTAGTCAAGAAAGCATACGGAATGCTTGCCTTCATTGGACAGGGCATCGAGTATAAAAACTGGCAAGCCATGCTGTAGTTGTATAGAACCTTGGTAAGGCCGCACTTGGAATATTGCGCACAATTCTGGTCGCAACAGTATCAGAAGGATGTGGAGGTTTTGGAGAGGGTGCAGAGGAGGTTTACAAGGATGTTACCTGGTCTGGAGGGCGTTAGCTATGCAGAGAGGCTGGATAGACTCGGACTGTTTTCATTAGAAAGACGGAGGTTGAGGGGTGACCTGATAGAGGTCTACAAGATTATGAGGGGCATGGATAGAGTGGATGGGCAGGCACTCTTTCCCAGGGTGGAGGGGTCAGTCACTAGGGGTGGACCCATGGACGGGTCACCGCACGTACGGTTTAAGGTCCATGTCTTTTTGACACAGAGGGTGGTGAATGCCTGGAACGCGTTGCCAGGGGAGGTTGTGGGGGCAGATACATTAATGGCGTTCAAAAGGCATCTCGACAAATACGTGGATAGAATGGGCACAGTTGGATACGGCACAAGGAAGTGCTGAGGGTTTTGGCCAAGGTTGGTATCATGGCCGATACAGGCCTGAAGGGCCTGTTCCTGCGCTGTGTTGTTCTTTGTTCTTTGAATGATTTTAAGGCAGAGCCAGATGGATTCTTGATTAACAAGGGGTAGACAGAACATTCCAGGTAGAGGAAACTGTAGCGACATGTACGAACAACTGGTAGAGAGGGCTGACACTGTACTGGACGTGACAAGGAGGAAATGGGAGAAAGACCTGGGGCTCGAAATAGGGTGGGGACTCTGGAGTGAAGCACTACATAGGGTGAACTCCACCTCCATGTGCGCAAGGCTCAACCTAACGCAACTAAAGGTGTTACATAGAGCCCCCTTAATGAGAACTCGAATGAGTAGGTTCTTCCCGGAGGTGGAGGACAGATGTGAACGGTGCCAAGGAGGCCCGGCCAACCACGCCCACGTGTTCTGGTCTTGCCCCAGACTTGCTGGGTACTGGACAGCCGTCTTCGAGGCAATGGTGGTGGGGATGAGGGTGGAGCCATGCCCGAAAGTGGCGGTCTTCGAGGTTTCAGACCAGCCAGATCTCTTCCTGGGGAGGAGGGCGGACGCCCTTGCCTTTGCCTCCCTGATCGCCCGCCATAGAATCCTGTTCGGCTGGCGGTCAGCAGCACCACCCAAAGCTGCAGACTGGCTGTCCGATCTCTCGGAATCTCTCCAAATGGAGAAAATCAAATTCGCCATCCGGGGGCTTCCTCAGGACATGGGAGCCATTCACCCGACTGTTCCGGGACCTGATTGCGGCCAACGAGCAAACAAATAGATAAACAAGTAGCCACGAGCCAGGGGTAAGTAGCCGAGACATGAGAGATGAGAGGGAAGGGAGGGAAGACCCGGGGGTGGGGGGGGGGTGCGTACAGTGCAAGAGGAGGTAAGCAAACACAACTGAAAAGGGGAGCTGCAAAGAGGGAGAGGAGGGGAGGGAGGAGAAGGAGGGCAGAGAAGAAGGGAGGACAGGGGTCGGAGAATAATAGAGGGGAGGAAAGACGAGGAAACACAAACTGGAAGGAGAGTACGGGAAACGACAACGGCCACAATGAACACAGCGGGGCAACAGAGAGTAAGGAAATGCAGGAAGGAACAACCGAGGCGGAGACATACACACAACAGCAAAAACCGACTAGGAGAAGCAAGTAACATGAGGGGCACCGCCCAGACGCCCCTCCCACCCAGTTTTGTTTTGTTTTGCTCCTTCTGTATGTATTTTCTTTTTTAAAAAGAAACATAAAAGGGGGGGGGAGAGAAAGCCCCCCCCCCCCCCCACCCCCACAATGACATGTATAACGTAATTGTCTCTTCGGTGTTTCTCTGTACACACACTCCCCCAGTTTTTATTTTCCCACCCCTTGGTTTTTTAGTTATGTCGTGTTTTTGTTAACTCCTGTTGTTTTCTCTAAGTGTACATCTGTAAATACAACACGTATAAAAACACCAATAAAAAACACGCGTTAAACAAAAAACAAGGGGTTGCCGGGAGGTTACGATCAGATCAGCCATGATCATGTTAAATAGAAGAGGAGGCTTGAAGGGCCGAGTGGCCAACTCCTGCTCCGAACCCGTATGTTCATATGGCCAAAAACAGTCACATACAGAAATGGAGGGACACAGATGGACCCACATTAACAGACACTGAGATGCACACATATACAGACATATAGACACAAATATACAGATTCTCAGACACATACACTGAGATGCACACATATACAGACATACAGACACAAATATACAGATTCTCAGACACATACACTGAGATGCACACATATACAGACATACACACACAAATATACAGATTCTCAGACACATACACTGAGATGCACACATATACAGACATACAGACACAAATATACAGATTCTCAGACACATACACTGAGATGCACACATATACAGACTTATAGACACAAATATACAGATTCTCAGACACATACACTGAGATGCACACATATACAGACATACAGACACAAATATACAGATTCTCAGACACATACACTGAGATGCACACATATACAGACATACACACACAAATATACAGATTCTCAGACACATACACTGAGATGCACACATATACAGACACAAATATACAGATTCTCAGACACATACACTGAGATGCACACATATACAGACTTATAGACACAAATATACAGATTCTCAGACACATACACTATGATGCACACATATACAGACATACAGACACAAATATACAGATTCTCAGACACATACAGACACTGAGATGCACATATATACAGACATACAGACACAAATATACAGATTCTCAGACACATACACTGAGATGCACACATATAGAGACACAAATATACAGATTCTCAGACACATACACTGAGATGCACACATATACAGACATACAGACACAAATATACAGATTCTCAGACACATACACTGAGATGCACACATATACAGACATACACACACAAATATACAGATTCTCAGACACATACACTGAGATGCACACATATACAGACTTATAGACACAAATATACAGATTCTCAGACACATACACTATGATGCACACATATACAGACATACAGACACAAATATACAGATTCTCAGACACATACAGACACTGAGATGCACATATATACAGACATACAGACACAAATATACAGATTCTCAGACACATACACTGAGATGCACATATAGAGACACAAATATACAGATTCTCAGACACATACACTGAGATGCACACATATACAGACATACAGACACAAATATACAGATTCTCAGACACATACACTGAGATGCACACATATACAGACTTATAGACACAAATATACAGATTCTCAGACACATACACTATGATGCACACATATACAGACATACAGACACAAATATACAGATTCTCAGACACATACACTGAGATGCACACATATACAGACATACACACACAAATATACAGATTCTCAGACACATACACTGAGATGCACACATATACAGACATACAGACACAAATATACAGATTCTCAGACACATACACTGAGATGCACACATATACAGACTTGTAGACACAAATATACAGATTCTCAGACACATACACTGTGATGCACACATATACAGACACAAATATACAGATTCTCAGACACATACACTGAGATGCACACATATACAGACACAAATATACAGATTCTCAGACACATACAGACACTGAAATGCACATATATACAGACATACAGACACAAATATACAGATTCTCAGACACATACACTGAGATGCACACATATACAGACACAAATATACAGATTCTGAGACACATACACTGAGATGCACACATATACAGACACAAATATACAGATTCTCAGACACATACACTGAGAAGCACACATATCCAGACATATAGGCACAAATATACAGATTCTCAGACACATACACTGAGATGCACACATATACAGACATACACACACAAATATACAGATTCTCAGACACATACACTGAGATGCACATATATAGACATACACACACAAATATACAGATTCACAGACACATACACTGAGATGCACATATATACAGACATACAGACACAAATATACAGATTCTCAGACACATACATACACTGAGATGCACACATATAGACATATAGACACAAATATACAGATTCTCAGACACATACATACACTGAGATGCACACATATAGACATATAGACGCAAATATACAGATTCTCAGAAACATACACTGAGATGCACACATAAACAGACGTATAGACACAAATATACAGATTCTGAAGCTTACAGATAACACCAGCTCTCTCACACGCACACACACTCACACAGGAGTCCCATGAACATATAAGCTCTCTCACACACAGGAGCTCCATGAACATACCAGCTCTCTCTCTCTCTCGCACACACACACACACAGGAGCCCCATGAACATATCAGCTCTCTCTCACACACACACACACACACACACAGGAGCCCCATGAACATACCAGCTCTCTCTCTCTCTCACACACACACACACACAGGAGCCCCATGAACATATCAGCTCTCTCTCTCTCGCACACACACACACACAGGAGCCCCATGAACATATCAGCTCTCTCTCACACACACACACACACACAGGAGCCCATGACCATACCAGCTCTCTCTCTCACACACACACAGGAGCCCATGAACATACCAGCTCTCTCTCTCACACACACACATGAGCCCATGACCATACCAGCTCTCTCTCTCTCTCTCACACACACACACACAGGAGCCCATGACCATACCAGCTCTCTCTCTCTCTCTCTCACACACACACAGGAGCCCATGACCATACCAGCTCTCTCTCTCTCTCTCTCACACACACAGGAGCCCATGACCATACCAGCTCTCTCTCTCTCTCGCACACACACACACAGGAGCCCATGACCATACCAGCTCTCTCTCTCTCTCTCTCACACACACACAGGAGCCCATGAACATACCAGCTCTCTCTCTCTCTCTCTCTCTCACACACACACAGGAGCCCATGAACATACCAGCTCTCTCTCTCTCTCTCTCTCACACACACACAGGAGCCCATGAACATACCAGCTCTCTCTCTCTCTCTCGCACACACACACACAGGAGCCCATGACCATACCAGCTCTCTCTCTCTCTCTCTCACACACACACAGGAGCCCATGACCATACCAGCTCTCTCTCTCTCTCTCTCACACACACACAGGAGCCCATGACCATACCAGCTCTCTCTCTCTCTCTCTCTCTCACACACACAGGAGCCCATGAACATACCAGCTCTCTCTCTCTCTCACACACACACACACAGGAGCCCATGACCATACCAGCTGTCTCTCTCTCTCACACACACAGGAGCCCATGAACATACCAGCTCTCTCTCTCTCTCTCTCTCTCACACACGCAGGAGCCCATGAACATACCAGCTCTCTCTCTCTCTCTCTCTCACACACACAGGAGCCCATGAACATACCAGCTCTCTCTCTCTCTCTCTCTCTCACACACACAGGAGCCCATGAACATACCAGCTCTCTCTCTCTCTCTCACACACACACACAGGAGCCCATGAACATACCAGCTCTCTCTCTCTCTCTCTCACACACACACACACAGGAGCCCATGGACATACCAGCTCTCTCTCTCTCTCTCTCACACACACAGGAGCCCATGAACATACCAGCTCTCTCTCTCTCTCACACACACACAGGAGCCCATGAACATACCAGCTCTCTCTCTCTCTCTCTCACACACACAGGAGCCCATGAACATACCAGCTCTCTCTCTCTCTCTCTCTCACACACACAGGAGCCCATGAACATACCAGCTCTCTCTCTCTCTCTCTCTCTCTCACACACACAGGAACCCATGACCATACCAGCTCTCTCTCTCTCTCTCTCTCTCTCACACACACAGGAGCCCATGAACATACCAGCTCTCTCTCTCTCTCTCTCACACACACAGGAGCCCATGACCATACCAGCTCTCTCTCTCTCTCTCTCTCTCACACACAGGAGCCCATGAACATACCAGCTCTCTCTCTCTCTCTCACACACACACACAGGAGCCCATGAACATACCAGCTCTCTCTCTCTCTCACACACACACACACAGGAGCCCATGACCATACCAGCTCTCTCTCTCTCTCTCTCTCTCACACACAGGAGCCCATGAACATACCAGCTCTCTCTCTCTCTCTCTCACACACACAGGAGCCCATGAACATACCAGCTCTCTCTCTCTCTCTCTCTCTCACACACAGGAGCCCATGAACATACCAGCTCTCTCTCTCTCTCTCTCACACACACAGGAGCCCATGAACATACCAGCTCTCTCTCTCTCTCTCTCACACACACAGGAGCCCATGAACATACCAGCTCTCTCTCTCTCTCTCTCACACACACAGGAACCCATGACCATACCAGCTCTCTCTCTCTCTCTCTCTCACACACACACAGGAGCCCATGAACTTACCAGCTCTCTCTCTCTCTCACACACACACACACAGGAACCCATGACCATACCAGCTCTCTCTCTCTCTCTCTCTCTCACACACACAGGAGCCCATGAACATACCAGCTCTCTCTCTCTCTCTCTCACACACACACAGGAGCCCCATGACCATACCAGCTCTCTCTCTCTCTCTCTCTCACACACACACACAGGAACCCATGACCATACCAGCTCTCTCTCTCTCACACACACACAGGAGCCCATGAACATACCAGCTCTCTCTCTCTCTCACACACACACACAGGAGCCCCATGACCATACCAGCTCTCTCTCTCTCTCTCTCTCTCACACACACAGGAGCCCATGAACATACCAGCTCTCTCTCTCTCTCTCTCACACACACACACAGGAGCCCATGAACATACCAGCTCTCTCTCTCTCTCACACACACAGGAGCCCATGAACATACCAGCTCTCTCTCTCTCTCTCACACACACACACAGGAGCCCATGACCATACCAGCTCTCTCTCTCTCTCTCTCACACACACACAGGAGCCCATGACCATACCAGCTCTCTCTCTCTCTCTCTCACACACACACACAGGAGCCCATGACCATACCAGCTCTCTCCCTCTCTCGCACACACACACACAGGAACCCATGAACATACCAGCTCTCTCTCTCTCACACACACAGGAACCCATGACCATACCAGCTCTCTCTCTCTCTCTCTCTCTCTCACACACAGGAGCCCATGAACATACCAGCTCTCTCTCTCTCTCTCTCTCACACACACACAGGAGCCCATGAACATACCAGCTCTCTCTCTCTCTCTCACACACACACACAGGAGCCCATGAACATACCAGCTCTCTCTCTCTCTCTCACACACACACACAGGAGCCCATGACCATACCAGCTCTCTCTCTCTCTCTCTCTCTCACACACAGGAGCCCATGAACATACCAGCTCTCTCTCTCTCTCTCTCTCTCTCACACACAGGAGCCCATGAACATACCAGCTCTCTCTCTCTCTCTCTCTCTCACACACACAGGAGCCCATGAACATACCAGCTCTCTCTCTCTCTCACACACACACAGGAGCACATGAACATACCAGCTCTCTCTCTCTCTCTCTCTCACACACACACAGGAGCCCATGAACATACCAGCTCTCTCTCTCTCTCTCTCTCTCACACACACAGGAGCCCATGAACATACCAGCTCTCTCTCTCTCTCTCTCACACACACACAGGAGCCCATGAACATACCAGCTCTCTCTCTCTCTCTCTCTCTCTCACACACAGGAGCCCATGAACATACCAGCTCTCTCTCTCTCTCTCTCTCTCTCTCACACACAGGAGCCCATGAACATACCAGCTCTCTCTCTCTCTCTCTCTCTCACACACACAGGAGCCCATGAACATACCAGCTCTCTCTCTCTCTCTCTCTCACACACACACACAGGAACCCATGACCATACCAGCTCTCTCTCTCTCACACACACAGGAGCCCATGAACATACCAGCTCTCTCTCTCTCTCTCACACACACAGGAGCCCATGAACATACCAGCTCTCTCTCTCTCTCTCTCACACACACACAGGAGCCCATGAACATACCAGCTCTCTCTCTCTCTCACACACACACAGGAGCCCATGAACATACCAGCTCTCTCTCTCTCTCTCTCTCTCACACACACACAGGAGCCCATGAACATACCAGCTCTCTCTCTCTCACACACACACACAGGAGCCCATGAACATACCAGCTCTCTCTCTCTCTCTCTCTCACACACACACAGGAGCCCATGAACATACCAGCTCTCTCTCTCTCTCTCTCTCTCTCACACACACACACAGGAGCCCATGAACATACCAGCTCTCTCTCTCTCTCTCTCTCACACACACAGGAGCCCATGAACATACCAGCTCTCTCTCTCTCTCACACACACACAGCCCATGACCATACCAGCTCTCTCTCTCTCTCTCACACACACACAGGAACCCATGAACATACCAGTTCTCTCTCTCTCACACACACACACAGGAGCCCATGAACATACCAGCTCTCTCTCTCTCACACACACACACAGGAGCCCATGAACATACCAGCTCTCTCTCTCTCTCTCTCACACACACAGGAGCCCATGAACATACCAGCTCTCTCTCTCTCTCACACACACACAGGAGCCCATGAACATACCAGCTCTCTCTCTCTCTCTCTCTCTCTCACACACAGGAGCCCATGAACATACCAGCTCTCTCTCTCTCTCTCACACACACACACAGGAGCCCATGAACATACCAGCTCTCTCTCTCTCTCTCACACACACAGGAGCCCATGAACATACCAGCTCTCTCTCTCTCTCTCTCTCACACACACACAGGAGCCCATGAACATACCAGCTCTCTCTCTCTCTCTCTCTCACACACACAGGAGCCCATGACCATACCAGCTCTCTCTCTCTCTCTCACACACACACACAGGAGCCCATGAACATACCAGCTCTCTCTCTCTCACACACACACACACAGGAGCCCATGAACATACCAGCTCTCTCTCTCTCACACACACACACACAGGAGCCCATGAACATACCAGCTCTCTCTCTCTCTCTCACACACACAGGAGCCCATGAACATACCAGCTCTCTCTCTCTCTCTCTCTCTCACACACACACAGGAGCCCATGAACATACCAGCTCTCTCTCTCTCACACACACACACACACAGGAGCCCATGAACATACCAGCTCTCTCTCTCTCTCTCACACACACACACAGGAGCCCATGAACATACCAGCTCTCTCTCTCTCACACCCACACACAGGAGCCCATGAACATACCAGCTCTCTCTCTCTCTCTCACACACACAGGAGCCCATGAACATACCAGCTCTCTCTCTCTCACACCCACACACAGGAGCCCATGAACATACCAGCTCTCTCTCTCTCTCTCTCACACACTCAGGAGCCCATGAACATACCAGCTCTCTCTCTCTCTCTCTCTCACACACACAGGAGCCCATGAACATACCAGCTCTCTCTCTCTCTCTCACACACACACAGGAGCCCATGAACATACCAGCTCTCTCTCTCTCACACACACAGGAGCCCATGAACATACCAGCTCTCTCTCTCTCTCTCTCTCTCTCACACACACAGGAGCCCATGAACATACCAGCTCTCTCTCTCTCACACACACACACAGGAGCCCATGACCATACCAGCTCTCTCTCTCTCTCTCACACACACACAGGAGCCCATGAACATACCAGCTCTCTCTCTCTCTCTCTCTCACACACACAGGAGCCCATGAACATACCAGCTCTCTCTCTCTCTCTCTCTCACACACACAGGAACCCATGACCATACCAGCTCTCTCTCTCTCTCTCTCTCACACACACACACAGGAGCCCATGACCATACCAGCTCTCTCTCTCTCTCTCTCTCTCACACACACAGGAGCCCATGAACATACCAGCTCTCTCTCTCTCTCACACACACACAGGAGCCCATGAACATACCAGCTCTCTCTCTCTCTCTCTCTCACACACACAGGAACCCATGACCATACCAGCTCTCTCTCTCTCTCGCACACACACAGGAGCCCATGAACATACCAGCTCTCTCTCTCTCTCTCTCTCTCTCTCACACACAGGAGCCCATGAACATACCAGCTCTCTCTCTCTCTCTCTCTCTCTCTCACACACAGGAGCCCATGAACATACCAGCTCTCTCTCTCTCTCTCTCTCTCTCACACACAGGAGCCCATGAACATACCAGCTCTCTCTCTCTCTCTCTCACACACACAGGAGCCCATGAACATACCAGCTCTCTCTCTCTCACACACACACAGGAGCCCATGAACATACCAGCTCTCTCTCTCTCTCTCTCTCACACACACAGGAACCCATGAACATACCAGCTCTCTCTCTCTCACACACACACACAGGAGCCCATGACCATACCAGCTCTCTCTCTCTCACACACACAGGAACCCATGACCATACCAGCTCTCTCTCTCTCACACACACACACATGAGCCCATGACCATACCAGCTCTCTCTCTCTCTCTCACACACACAGGAGCCCATGACCACACCAGGTCTCTCTCTCTCTCACACACACTCACACCTAGGAACCCAGGAACATACCAGCTCTCTCTCACACACAGGAACCCATGACCATACCAGCTCTCTCTCTCTCACACACACACAGGAGCCCATGACCATACCAGCTCTCTCTCTCTCTCTCACACACTCAGGAGCCCATGAACATACCAGCTCTCTCTCTCTCTCTCTCTCACACACTCAGGAGCCCATGAACATACCAGCTCTCTCTCTCTCTCTCTCTCACACACTCAGGAGCCCATGACCATACCAGCTCTCTCTCTCTCTCTCTCACACACACACACACAGGAGCCCATGAACATACCAGCTCTCTCTCTCTCTCTCTCACACACACACAGGAGCCCATGAACATACCAGCTCTCTCTCTCTCTCTCACACACACACACAGGAGCCCATGACCATACCAGCTCTCTCTCTCTCACACACACAGGAGCCCATGAACATACCAGCTCTCTCTCTCTCTCTCACACACACACACAGGAGCCCATGAACATACCAGCTCTCTCTCTCTCTCTCTCTCACACACACAGGAGCCCATGACCATACCAGCTCTCTCTCTCTCTCTCTCTCTCTCACACACATGAGCCCATGACCATACCAGCTCTCTCTCTCTCTCTCTCTCTCTCACACAGGAGCCCATGAACATACCAGCTCTCTCTCTCTCTCTCTCTCACACACACAGGAACCCATGACCATACCAGCTCTCTCTCTCTCTCTCTCTCACACACACACAGGAGCCCATGAACATACCAGCTCTCTCTCTCTCTCTCTCACACACACAGGAGCCCATGAACATACCAGCTCTCTCTCTCTCTCACACACACACACAGGAGCCCATGAACATACCAGCTCTCTCTCTCTCTCTCACACACACAGGAGCCCATGAACATACCAGCTCTCTCTCTCTCTCTCACACACACACACAGGAGCCCATGAACATACCAGCTCTCTCTCTCTCTCTCACACACACACACAGGAGCCCATGACCATACCAGCTCTCTCTCTCTCTCTCTCACACACACAGGAACCCATGAACATACCAGCTCTCTCTCTCTCTCTCTCTCTCTCTCACACACACAGGAGCCCATGACCATACCAGCTCTCTCTCTCTCTCTCACACACACACACAGGAGCCCATGAACATACCAGCTCTCTCTCTCTCTCTCTCACACACACACAGGAGCCCATGAACATACCAGCTCTCTCTCTCTCTCTCTCACACACACACAGGAGCCCATGAACATACCAGCTCTCTCTCTCTCTCACACACACACAGGAGCCCATGAACATACCAGCTCTCTCTCTCTCTCTCTCTCACACACACACAGGAGCCCATGAACATACCAGCTCTCTCTCTCTCACACACACAGGAGCCCATGAACATACCAGCTCTCTCTCTCTCTCACACACACACACAGGAGCCCATGAACATACCAGCTCTCTCTCTCTCTCTCTCTCACACACTCAGGAGCCCATGACCACACCAGGTCTCTCTCTCTCTCACACACACACACACAGGAGCCCATGAACATACCAGCTCTCTCTCTCTCTCTCTCACACACACACACAGGAGCCCATGAACATACCAGCTCTCTCTCTCTCTCACACACACACAGGAGCCCATGAACATACCAGCTCTCTCTCTCTCTCTCACACACACACACAGGAGCCCATGAACATACCAGCTCTCTCTCTCTCTCACACACACACAGGAGCCCATGAACATACCAGCTCTCTCTCTCTCTCACACACACAGGAGCCCATGAACATACCAGCTCTCTCTCTCTCTCACACACACACAGGAGCCCATGAACATACCAGCTCTCTCTCTCTCTCTCACACACACACACACAGGAGCCCATGAACATACCAGCTCTCTCTCTCTCACACACACTCACACCTAGGAACCCAGGAACATACCAGCTCTCTCTCTCTCTCTCTCTCTCACACACACACAGGAGCCCATGAACATACCAGCTCTCTCTCTCTCACACACACTCACACCTAGGAACCCAGGAACATACCAGCTCTCTCTCTCTCTCTCTCTCACACACACACAGGAGCCCATGAACATACCATCTCTCTCTCTCTCTCTCTCTCACACACACACAGGAGCCCATGAACATACCAGCTCTCTCTCTCTCTCTCACACACACACACACAGGAGCCCATGAACATACCAGCTCTCTCTCTCTCACACACACTCACACCTAGGAACCCAGGAACATACCAGCTCTCTCTCACACACTCACGTGGACAGACTACACATCTCCGTTGCAGAATTGAAGCGTCATTAGATTGAAGAGGAGATTTCGCACTGGGACAGGGGCTGGAGAGAGTGGGGTCTCTGCTCTTTGCACAGACTCTGTCACACAGTCAGCTGGCTCTCCGCCAGCTGCCTCCTCTACCCTGTGTCCCCCTCTTCCTGTTTGCTGGACAGCAGAACACCAACACACGCCCATGGACGGGGCTGGCCACACTGCCAATGCATCAAGAACATGCGCCATAAACCATGTTTGGTGAATAAATATTCACTGAGGGGTTGCTGGGGCTGGCTGGCGGGATGGGGCAGCAGGAGGGTGTCAGTTCCAGCGATGAGCAGAATCACACAGCATCAGACAGGCGGGAGACTCTGCGCACACACAGGGACTGCGGGAGACTCTGTGCACACACAGGGACTGCGGGAGACTCTGTGCACACACAGGGACTGCGGGAGACTCTGTGCACACACAGGGACTGCGGGAGACTCTGCACACACAGGGACTGCGGGACACTCTGTGCACACACAGGGACTGCGGGAGACTCTGTGCACACTTAGGGACTGCGGGAGACTGTGCACACACAGGGACTGCGGGAGACTGTGCACACGGAGACTGTGCACACACAGGGTCTGCGGCAGACTATGTGCACACACAGGGACTGCGGGAGGCTCTGCGCGCACACAGGGTCTGTGGGAGACTGTGCACGCACAGGGACTGCGGGAGACTCTGTGCACACACAGGGACTGCGGGAGACTGTGCACACACAGGGACTGCGGGAGACTGTGCACACACAGGTTCTGCGGGAGACTCTGTGCACACACAGGGACTGCGGGAGACTCTGTGCACGCACAGGGACTGCGGGAGACTCTGTGCACACACAGGCACTGCGGGAGACTCTGTGCACACACAGGGACTGCGGGAGACTCTGTGCACGCACAGGGACTGCGGGAGACTCTGTGCACACACAGGGACTGCGGGAGACTCTGCACACACAGGGACTGCGGGACACTCTGTGCACACACAGGTTCTGCGGGAGACTCTGTGCACACACAGGGACTGCGGGAGACACTGTGCACACACAGGGACTGCGGGAGACTCTGTGCACACACAGGGACTGCGGGAGACTCTGTGCACACACAGAGACTGCGAGAGACTCTGTGCACACAGGGTCTGCGGGAGACTGTGCACACACAGGGACTGCGGGAGACTGTGCACACACAGGGACTGCGGGGGACTCTGTGCACACACAGGGACTGCGGGAGACTCTGTGCACACACAGGGACTGCGGGAGACTCTGTGCACACACAGGGACTGCGGGAGACTCTGCACACACAGGGACTGCGGGACACTCTGTGCACACACAGGGACTGCGGGAGACTGTGCACACACAGGGACTGCGGGAGACTGTGCACACGGAGACTGTGCACACACAGGGTCTGCGGCAGACTCTGTGCACACAGGGACTGCGGGAGGCTCTGCGCGCACACAGGGTCTGTGGGAGACTCTGTGCACACACAGAGACTGCGGGAGACTGTGCACACACAGGGACTGCGGGAGACTGTGCACGCACAGGGACTGCGGGAGACTCTGTGCACACACAGGGACTGCGGGAGACTCTGTGCACACACAGGGACTGCGGGAGACGGTGTGCACACACAGGGACTGCGGGAGACGGTGTGCAAACACAGGGACTGCGGGAGACTCTGTGCACACACAGGGACTGCGGGAGAATGTGCACACAAAGGGACTGCGGGAGACTGCACACACAGGGACTGCGGGAGACTCTGTGCACACACAGGGACTGCGGGAGACTCTGTGCACACACAGGGACTGCGGGACACTCTGTGCACACACAGGGACTGCGGGAGACTGTGCACACACAGGGACTGCGGGAGACTCTGTGCACACACAGGGACTGCGGGAGACTCTGTGCGGACACAGAGACTGCGGGAGACTGTGCACACACAGGGACTGCGGTAGATTGTGCACACCCAGGGACTGCGGGAGACTCTGTGCACACACAGAGACTGCGGGAGACTCTGTGCACACACAGGGACTGCGGGCGACTGTGCACACACAGGGACTGCGGGAGACTCTGTGCACACACAGGAACTGCGGGAGACTCTGTGCACACACAGGGACTGCGGGAGACTCTGTGCACACACAGGGACTGCGGGGGACTCTGTGCACACACAGGGACTGCGGGAGACTCTGTGCACACACAGGGACTGCGGGAGACTCTGCACACACAGGGACTGCGGGAGACTGTGCACACACAGGGACTGCGGGAGACTGTGCACACTGAGAATGTGCACACACAGGGTCTGCGGCAGACTCTGTGCACACAGGGTCTGTGGGAGACTCTGCGCACACACAGGGATTGCGGGAAGCTCTGTGCACACACAGAGACTGCGGGAGACTGTGCACACACAGGGACTGCGGGAGACTGTGCACACACAGGGACTGCGGGAGACTCTGTGCACACACAGGGACTGCGGGAGACTGTGCACACACAGGGACTGCGGGAGACTGTGCACACACAGGGACTGCGGGAGACTGTGCACACACAGAGACTGCGGGAGACTGCACACACAGGGACTGCAGGAGACTCTGTGCACACACAGGGACTGCAGGAGACTCTGTGCACACACAGGGACTGCGGGAGACACTGTGCACACACAGGGTCTGCGGGTGACTCTGTGCACACACAGGGACTGCAGGAGACTCTATGCACACACAGGGTCTGCGGGAGACTCTGTGCACACACAGGGACTGCGGGAGACTCTGTGCACACACAGGGACTGCGGGAGACTGTGCACACAGAGGGACTGCGACATGGTCTGCCGGAAACTGTGCACACACAGGGACTGCGGGACACTGCACACACAGGGACTGCGGGAGACTCTGTGCACACACAGGGACTGCGGGAGACTCTGGGTACACACAGGGACTGCGGGAGACTCTGTGCACACACAGGGTCTGCGGGAGACTCTGTGCACACACAGGGACTGCGGGAGACTGTGCACACACAGGGACTGCGGGTGACTCTGTGCACACACAGGGACTGCGGGAGACTCTGTGCACACACAGGGACTGCGGGAGACTCTGTGCACACACAGGGTCTGCGGGAGACTCTGTGCACACACAGGGACTGCGGGAGACTGTGCACACACAGGGACTGCGGGTGACTCTGTGCACACACAGGGACTGCGGGAGACTCTGTGCACGCACAGGGACTGCGGGAGACTCTGTGCACACACAGGCACTGTGGGAGACACTGTGCACACACAGGGACTGCGAGAGACTCTGTGCACACACCGGGACTGCAGGAGACTCTGTGCACACACAGAGACTGCGAGAGACTCTGAGCACACAGGGTCTGCGGGAGACTGTGCACACACAGGGACTGCGGGAGACTGTGCACACACAGGGACTGCGGGGGACTCTGTGCACACACAGGGACTGCGGGAGACTGTGCACACACAGGGACTGCGGGACACTCTGTGCACACACAGGGACTGCGGGAGACTGTGCACACACAGGGAATGCGGGAGACTGTGCACACGGAGACTGTGCACACACAGGGTCTGCGGCAGACTCTGTGCACACACAGGGACTGCGGGAGGCTCTGCGCGCACACAGGGTCTGTGGGAGACTCTGTGCACACACAGAGACTGCGGGAGACTGTGCACACACAGGGACTGCGGGAGACTGTGCACACACAGGGACTGCTGGAGACTCTGTGCACACACAGGGACTGCGGGAGACTGTGCACACACAGGGACTGCGGGAGACTGTGCACACACAGAGACTGCGGGAGACTCTGCGCACACACAGGGTCTGCGGGAGACTCTGTGCACACACAGGACTGCGGGAGACTGTGCACACACAGGGACTGCGGGAGACTGTGCACACACAGGGACTGCGTGAGACTCTGTGCACACACAGGGACTGCGGGAATGTGCACACAGAGGGACTGCGACAGGGTCTGCGGGAGACTGTGCACACACAGGGACTGCGGGAGACTCTGTGCACACACAGGGTCTGCGGGAGACTCTGTGCACACACAGGGACTGCGGGAGACTCTGTGCACACACAGGGACTGCGGGAGACTCTGTGCACACACAGGGACTGCGGGAGACTCTGTGCACACACAGGGACAGCGGGAGACTCTGTGCACACACAGGGACTGCGGGAGACTCTGTGCACACACAGGGACTGCGGGAGACTCTGTGCACACACAGGGACTGCGGGAGACTCTGTGCACGCACAGGGACTGCGGGAGACTCTGTGCACACACAGGCACTGCGGGAGACTCTGTGCACACACAGGGACTGCGGGACACTCGGTGCACACACTGGTTCTGCGGGAGATTCTGTGCACACACAGGGACTGCGGGAGACACTGTGCACACACAGGGACTGCGGGAGACTCTGTGCACACACAGGGACTGCAGGAGACTCTGTGCACACACAGAGACTGCGAGAGACTCTGTGCACACAGTGTCTGCGGGAGACTGTGCACACACAGGGACTGCGGGAGACTGTGCACACACAGGGACTGCGGGGGACTGTGCACACACAGGGACTGCGGCAGACTGTGCACACGGAGACTGTGCACACACAGGGTCTGCGGCAGACTCTGTGCACACACAGAGACTGCGGGAGACTGTGCACACACAGGGACTGCGGGAGACTGTGCACACACAGGGACTGCGGGAGACTCTGTGCACACACAGGGACTGCGGGAGACTGTGCACACACAGGGACTGCGAGAGACTGTGCACACACAGAGACTGCGGGAGACTCTGCGCACACACAGGGTCTGCGGGAGACTCTGTGCACACACAGGACTGCGGGAGACTCTGTGCACACACAGGGACTGCGGGAGACTGTGCACACACAGGGACTGCGACAGGGTCTGCGGGAGACTGTGCACACACAGGGACTGCGGGAGACTCTGTGCACACACAGGGACTGCGGGAGACTCTGTGCACACACAGCGACTGCGGGAGACTCTGTGCACACACAGGGACTGGAGGAGACTCTGTGCACACATAGAGACTGCGGGAGACTGTGCACACACAGGGACTGCGTGAGACTCTGTGCACACACAGGGACTGCTGGAATGTGCACACAGAGGGACTGCGACAGGGTCTGCGGGAGACTGTGCACACACAGGGACTGCGGGAGACTCTGTGCACACACAGGGACTGCGGGAGTCTCTGTGCACACACAGGGTCTGCGGGAGACTCTGTGCACACACAGGGACTGCGGGAGACTGTGCACACACAGGGACTGCGCACACACAGGGACTGCGGGAGACTCTGTGCACACACAGGGACTGCGGGAGACTCTGTGCACACACAGGGACTGCGGGAGACTCTGTGCACGCACAGGGACTGCGGGAGACTCTGTGCACACACAGGCACTGTGGGAGACTCTGTGCACACACAGGGACTGCGGGACACTCTGTGCACACACAGGTTCTGCGGGAGACTCTGTGCACACACAGGGACTGCGGGAGACACTGTGCACACACAGGGACTGCGGGAGACTGTGCACACACAGGGACTGCGGCAGACTGTGCACACGGAGACTGTGCACACACAGGGTCTGCGGCAGACTCTGTGCACACACAGGGACTGCGAGAGTCTCTGCGCGCACACAGGGTCTGTGGGAGACTCTGTGCACACACAGAGACTGCGGGAGACTGTGCACACACAGGGACTGCGGGAGACTGTGCACACACAGGGACTGCGGGAGACTCTGTGCACACACAGGGACTGCGGGAGACTGTGCACACACAGGGACTGCGGGAGACTGTGCACACACAGAGACTGCGGGAGACTCTGCGCACACACAGGGTCTGCGGGAGACTCTGTGCACACACAGGGCTGCGGGAGACTCTGCACACACAGGGACTGCGGGAGACTGTGCACACACAGGGACTGCGACAGGGTCTGCGGGAGACTGTGCACACACAGGGACTGCGGGAGACTGTGCACACACAGGGACTGCGCACACACAGGGACTGCGGGAGACTCTGCACACACAGCGACTGCGGGCGACTCTGTGCACACACAGGGACTGGAGGAGACTCTGTGCACACACAGAGACTGTGGGAGACTCTGTGCACACAGGGTCTGCGTGAGACTGTGCACACACAGGGACTGCGGGAGACTGTGCACACACAGGGACTGCGGGAGACTGCACACAGAGACTGCGGGAGACTGTGCACACACAGGGTCTGCGGGAGACTGTGCACACACAGGGACTGCGGGAGACTGTGCACACACAGGGACTGCGGGAGACTGTGCACACAGAGACTGCGGGAGACTGTGCACACACAGGGTCTGCGGGAGACTGTGCACACACAGGGACTGCGGGAGGCTCTGTGCACACACAGGGACTGCGGGAGACTCTGTGCACAAACAGGGACTGCGAGAGACTCTGTGCACACAGGGTCTGCGGGAGACTGTGCACACACAGGGACTGCGGGAGACTGTGCACAAACAGGGACTGCGGGGGACTCTGTGCACACACAGGGACTGCGGGAGGCACTGCACACACAGGGACTGCGGGACACTCTGTGCACACACAGGGACTGCGGGAGACTGTGCACACACAGGGACTGCGGCAGACTGTGCACACGGAGACTGTGCACACACAGGGTCTGAGGCAGACTCTGTGCACACACAGGGACTGCGGGAGTCTCTGCGCGCACACAGGGTCTGTGGGAGACTCTGTGCACACACAGAGACTGCGGGAGACTGTGCACACACAGGGACTGCGGGAGACTGTGCACACACAGGGACTGCGGGAGACTCTGTGCACACACAGGGACTGCGGGAGACTGTGCACACACAGGGACTGCGGGAGACTGTGCACACACAGAGACTGCGGGGGACTCTGCGCACACACAGGGTCTGCGGGAGACTCTGTGCACACACAGGGCTGCGGGAGACTCTGCACACACAGGGACTGCGGGAGACTGTGCACACACAGGGACTGCGACAGGGTCTGCGGGAGACTGTGCACACACAGGGACTGCGGGAGACTCTGTGCACACACAGGGACTGCGGGAGACTCTGCACACACAGCGACTGCGGGAGACTCTGTGCACACACAGGGACTGGAGGAGACTCTGTGCACACACAGAGACTGTGGGAGACTCTGTGCACACAGGGTCTGCGTGAGACTGTGCACACACAGGGACTGCGGGAGACTGTGCACACACAGGGACTGCGGGAGACTGTGCACACAGAGACTGCGGGAGACTGTGCACACACAGGGTCTGCGGGAGACTGTGCACACACAGGGACTGCGGGAGACTGTGCACACACAGGGACTGCGGGAGACTGTGCACACAGAGACTGCGGGAGACTGTGCACACACAGGGTCTGCGGGAGACTGTGCACACACAGGGACTGCGGGAGACTCTGTGCACACACAGGGACTGCGGGAGACTCTGTGCACACACAGGGACTGCGGGAGACTCTGTGCACACACAGGTTCTGCGGGAGACTCTGTGCACACACAGGGACTGCGGGAGACACTGTGCACACACAGGGACTGTGGGAGCCTCTGTGCACACACAGGGACTGGAGGAGACTCTGTGCGCACACAGAGACTGCGGGAGACTCTGTGCACACAGGGTCTGCGTGAGACTGTGCACACACAGGGACTGCGGGAGACTGTGCACACACAGGGACTGCGGGAGACTGTGCACACAGAGACTGCGGGAGACTGTGCACACACAGGGTCTGCGGGAGACTGTGCACACACAGGGACTGCGGGAGACTCTGTGCACACACAGGGACTGCGGGAGACTCTGTGGACACACAGGGACTGTGGGAGACTGTGCACACACAGGGACTGCGGGAGACTCTGTGCACACAGGGACTGCGGGAGACTCTGTGCACACACAGGGACTGCGGGAGACTCTGTGCACACACAGGGACTGCGGGAGACTCTGCACACACAGGGACTGCGGGACACTCTGTGCACACTTAGGGACTGCGGGAGACTGTGCACACACAGGGACTGCGGGAGACTGTGCACACGGAGACTGTGCACACACAGGGTCTGCGGCAGACTCTGTGCACACACAGGGACTGCGGGAGGCTCTGCGCGCACACAGGGTCTGTGGGAGACTGTGCACGCACAGGGACTGCGGGAGACTCTGTGCACACACAGGGACTGCGGGAGACTGTGCACACACAGGGACTGCGGGAGACTGTGCACACACAGGTTCTGCGGGAGACTCTGTGCACAC
Source organism: Scyliorhinus torazame (assembly GCF_047496885.1). Taxonomy (NCBI): domain Eukaryota; kingdom Metazoa; phylum Chordata; class Chondrichthyes; order Carcharhiniformes; family Scyliorhinidae; genus Scyliorhinus; species Scyliorhinus torazame. The sequence continues at coordinate 344,433,499 of NC_092709.1, read as the reverse complement.
ACAGGGACTGCGGGAGACTCTGTGCACGCACAGGGACTGCGGGAGACTCTGTGCACACACAGGCACTGCGGGAGACTCTGTGCACACACAGGGACTGCGGGAGACTCTGTGCACGCACAGGGACTGCGGGAGACTCTGTGCACACACAGGGACTGCGGGAGACTCTGCACACACAGGGACTGCGGGACACTCTGTGCACACACAGGTTCTGCGGGAGACTCTGTGCACACACAGGGACTGCGGGAGACACTGTGCACACACAGGGACTGCGGGAGACTCTGTGCACACACAGGGACTGCGGGAGACTCTGTGCACACACAGAGACTGCGAGAGACTCTGTGCACACAGGGTCTGCGGGAGACTGTGCACACACAGGGACTGCGGGAGACTGTGCACACACAGGGACTGCGGGGGACTCTGTGCACACACAGGGACTGCGGGAGACTCTGTGCACACACAGGGACTGCGGGAGACTCTGTGCACACACAGGGACTGCGGGAGACTCTGCACACACAGGGACTGCGGGACACTCTGTGCACACACAGGGACTGCGGGAGACTGTGCACACACAGGGACTGCGGGAGACTGTGCACACGGAGACTGTGCACACACAGGGTCTGCGGCAGACTCTGTGCACACAGGGACTGCGGGAGGCTCTGCGCGCACACAGGGTCTGTGGGAGACTCTGTGCACACACAGAGACTGCGGGAGACTGTGCACACACAGGGACTGCGGGAGACTGTGCACGCACAGGGACTGCGGGAGACTCTGTGCACACACAGGGACTGCGGGAGACTGTGCACCCACAGGGACTGCGGGAGACTGTGCACACACAGGTTCTGCGGGAGACTCTGTGCACACACAGGGACTGCGGGAGACTCTGTGCACACACAGGGACTGCGGGAGACGGTGTGCACACACAGGGACTGCGGGAGACGGTGTGCAAACACAGGGACTGCGGGAGACTCTGTGCACACACAGGGACTGCGGGAGAATGTGCACACAAAGGGACTGCGGGAGACTGCACACACAGGGACTGCGGGAGACTCTGTGCACACACAGGGACTGCGGGAGACTCTGTGCACACACAGGGACTGCGGGACACTCTGTGCACACACAGGGACTGCGGGAGACTGTGCACACACAGGGACTGCGGGAGACTCTGTGCACACACAGGGACTGCGGGAGACTCTGTGCGGACACAGAGACTGCGGGAGACTGTGCACACACAGGGACTGCGGTAGATTGTGCACACCCAGGGACTGCGGGAGACTCTGTGCACACACAGAGACTGCGGGAGACTCTGTGCACACACAGGGACTGCGGGCGACTGTGCACACACAGGGACTGCGGCAGACTCTGCACACACAGGGACTGCGGGAGACTCTGCACACACAGGGACTGCGGGAGACTCTGTGCACACACAGGAACTGCGGGAGACTCTGTGCACACACAGGGACTGCGGGAGACTCTGCACACACAGGGACTGCGGGAGACTCTGTGCACACACAGGGACTGCGGGAGACTGTGCACACACAGGGACTGCGGGGGACTCTGTGCACACACAGGGACTGCGGGAGACTCTGTGCACACACAGGGACTGCGGGAGACTCTGCACACACAGGGACTGCGGGAGACTGTGCACACACAGGGACTGCGGGAGACTGTGCACACTGAGAATGTGCACACACAGGGTCTGCGGCAGACTCTGTGCACACAGGGTCTGTGGGAGACTCTGCGCACACACAGGGATTGCGGGAAGCTCTGTGCACACACAGAGACTGCGGGAGACTGTGCACACACAGGGACTGCGGGAGACTGTGCACACACAGGGACTGCGGGAGACTCTGTGCACACACAGGGACTGCGGGAGACTGTGCACACACAGGGACTGCGGGAGACTGTGCACACACAGGGACTGCGGGAGACTGTGCACACACAGAGACTGCGGGAGACTGCACACACAGGGACTGCAGGAGACTCTGTGCACACACAGGGACTGCAGGAGACTCTGTGCACACACAGGGACTGCGGGAGACACTGTGCACACACAGGGTCTGCGGGTGACTCTGTGCACACACAGGGACTGCAGGAGACTCTATGCACACACAGGGTCTGCGGGAGACTGTGCACACACAGGGACTGCGGGAGACTGTGCACACACAGGGTCTGCGGGTGACTCTGAGCACACACAGGGACTGCAGGAGACTCTGTGCACACACAGGGACTGCGGGAGACTCTGTGCACACACAGGGACTGCGGGAGACTGTGCACACAGAGGGACTGCGACATGGTCTGCCGGAAACTGTGCACACACAGGGACTGCGGGAGACTCTGTGCACACACAGGGACTGCGGGACACTGCACACACAGGGACTGCGGGAGACTCTGTGCACACACAGGGACTGCGGGAGACTCTGGGTACACACAGGGACTGCGGGAGACTCTGTGCACACAGGGACTGCGGGAGACTCTGTGCACACACAGGGACTGCGGGAGACTCTGTGCACACACAGGGTCTGCGGGAGACTCTGTGCACACACAGGGACTGCGGGAGACTGTGCACACACAGGGACTGCGGGTGACTCTGTGCACACACAGGGACTGCGGGAGACTCTGTGCACGCACAGGGACTGCGGGAGACTCTGTGCACACACAGGCACTGTGGGAGACACTGTGCACACACAGGGACTGCGAGAGACTCTGTGCACACACCGGGACTGCAGGAGACTCTGTGCACACACAGAGACTGCGAGAGACTCTGAGCACACAGGGTCTGCGGGAGACTGTGCACACACAGGGACTGCGGGAGACTGTGCACACACAGGGACTGCGGGGGACTCTGTGCACACACAGGGACTGCGGGAGACTGTGCACACACAGGGACTGCGGGACACTCTGTGCACACACAGGGACTGCGGGAGACTGTGCACACACAGGGAATGCGGGAGACTGTGCACACGGAGACTGTGCACACACAGGGTCTGCGGCAGACTCTGTGCACACACAGGGACTGCGGGAGGCTCTGCGCGCACACAGGGTCTGTGGGAGACTCTGTGCACACACAGAGACTGCGGGAGACTGTGCACACACAGGGACTGCGGGAGACTGTGCACACACAGGGACTGCTGGAGACTCTGTGCACACACAGGGACTGCGGGAGACTGTGCACACACAGGGACTGCGGGAGACTGTGCACACACAGAGACTGCGGGAGACTCTGCGCACACACAGGGTCTGCGGGAGACTCTGTGCACACACAGGACTGCGGGAGACTGTGCACACACAGGGACTGCGGGAGACTGTGCACACACAGGGACTGCGTGAGACTCTGTGCACACACAGGGACTGCGGGAATGTGCACACAGAGGGACTGCGACAGGGTCTGCGGGAGACTGTGCACACACAGGGACTGCGGGAGACTCTCTGCACACACAGGGACTGCGGGAGACTCTGTGCACACACAGGGTCTGCGGGAGACTCTGTGCACACACAGGGACTGCGGGAGACTGTGCACACACAGGGACTGCGGGAGACTCTGTGCACACACAGGGACTGCGGGAGACTCTGTGCACACACAGGGACTGCGGGAGACTCTGTGCACGCACAGGGACTGCGGGAGACTCTGTGCACACACAGGCACTGCGGGAGACTCTGTGCACACACAGGGACTGCGGGACACTCGGTGCACACACTGGTTCTGCGGGAGATTCTGTGCACACACAGGGACTGCGGGAGACACTGTGCACACACAGGGACTGCGGGAGACTCTGTGCACACACAGGGACTGCAGGAGACTCTGTGCACACACAGAGACTGCGAGAGACTCTGTGCACACAGTGTCTGCGGGAGACTGTGCACACACAGGGACTGCGGGAGACTGTGCACACACAGGGACTGCGGGGGACTGTGCACACACAGGGACTGCGGCAGACTGTGCACACGGAGACTGTGCACACACAGGGTCTGCGGCAGACTCTGTGCACACACAGAGACTGCGGGAGACTGTGCACACACAGGGACTGCGGGAGACTGTGCACACACAGGGACTGCGGGAGACTCTGTGCACACACAGGGACTGCGGGAGACTGTGCACACACAGGGACTGCGAGAGACTGTGCACACACAGAGACTGCGGGAGACTCTGCGCACACACAGGGTCTGCGGGAGACTCTGTGCACACACAGGACTGCGGGAGACTCTGTGCACACACAGGGACTGCGGGAGACTGTGCACACACAGGGACTGCGACAGGGTCTGCGGGAGACTGTGCACACACAGGGACTGCGGGAGACTCTGTGCACACACAGGGACTGCGGGAGACTCTGTGCACACACAGCGACTGCGGGAGACTCTGTGCACACACAGGGACTGGAGGAGACTCTGTGCACACACAGAGACTGCGGGAGACTGTGCACACACAGGGACTGCGTGAGACTCTGTGCACACACAGGGACTGCTGGAATGTGCACACAGAGGGACTGCGACAGGGTCTGCGGGAGACTGTGCACACACAGGGACTGCGGGAGACTCTGTGCACACACAGGGACTGCGGGAGTCTCTGTGCACACACAGGGTCTGCGGGAGACTCTGTGCACACACAGGGACTGCGGGAGACTGTGCACACACAGGGACTGCGCACACACAGGGACTGCGGGAGACTCTGTGCACACACAGGGACTGCGGGAGACTCTGTGCACACACAGGGACTGCGGGAGACTCTGTGCACGCACAGGGACTGCGGGAGACTCTGTGCACACACAGGCACTGTGGGAGACTCTGTGCACACACAGGGACTGCGGGACACTCTGTGCACACACAGGTTCTGCGGGAGACTCTGTGCACACACAGGGACTGCGGGAGACACTGTGCACACACAGGGACTGCGGGAGACTGTGCACACACAGGGACTGCGGCAGACTGTGCACACGGAGACTGTGCACACACAGGGTCTGCGGCAGACTCTGTGCACACACAGGGACTGCGAGAGTCTCTGCGCGCACACAGGGTCTGTGGGAGACTCTGTGCACACACAGAGACTGCGGGAGACTGTGCACACACAGGGACTGCGGGAGACTGTGCACACACAGGGACTGCGGGAGACTCTGTGCACACACAGGGACTGCGGGAGACTGTGCACACACAGGGACTGCGGGAGACTGTGCACACACAGAGACTGCGGGAGACTCTGCGCACACACAGGGACTGCGGGAGACTGTGCACACACAGGGACTGCGACAGGGTCTGCGGGAGACTGTGCACACACAGGGACTGCGGGAGACTGTGCACACACAGGGACTGCGCACACACAGGGACTGCGGGAGACTCTGCACACACAGCGACTGCGGGCGACTCTGTGCACACACAGGGACTGGAGGAGACTCTGTGCACACACAGAGACTGTGGGAGACTCTGTGCACACAGGGTCTGTGTGAGACTGTGCACACACAGGGACTGCGGGAGACTGTGCACACACAGGGACTGCGGGAGACTGTGCACACAGAGACTGCGGGAGACTGTGCACACACAGGGTCTGCGGGAGACTGTGCACACACAGGGACTGCGGGAGACTGTGCACACACAGGGACTGCGGGAGACTGTGCACACAGAGACTGCGGGAGACTGTGCACACACAGGGTCTGCGGGAGACTGTGCACACACAGGGACTGCGGGAGACTCTGTGCACACACAGGGACTGCGGGAGACTCTGTGCACAAACAGGGACTGCGAGAGACTCTGTGCACACAGGGTCTGCGGGAGACTGTGCACACACAGGGACTGCGGGAGACTGTGCACAAACAGGGACTGCGGGGGACTCTGTGCACACACAGGGACTGCGGGAGGCTCTGCACACACAGGGACTGCGGGACACTCTGTGCACACACAGGGACTGCGGGAGACTGTGCACACACAGGGACTGCGGCAGACTGTGCACACGGAGACTGTGCACACACAGGGTCTGAGGCAGACTCTGTGCACACACAGGGACTGCGGGAGTCTCTGCGCGCACACAGGGTCTGTGGGAGACTCTGTGCACACACAGAGACTGCGGGAGACTGTGCACACACAGGGACTGCGGGAGACTGTGCACACACAGGGACTGCGGGAGACTCTGTGCACACACAGGGACTGCGGGAGACTGTGCACACACAGGGACTGCGGGAGACTGTGCACACACAGAGACTGCGGGGGACTCTGCGCACACACAGGGTCTGCGGGAGACTCTGTGCACACACAGGGCTGCGGGAGACTCTGCACACACAGGGACTGCGGGAGACTGTGCACACACAGGGACTGCGACAGGGTCTGCGGGAGACTGTGCACACACAGGGACTGCGGGAGACTCTGTGCACACACAGGGACTGCGGGAGACTCTGCACACACAGCGACTGCGGGAGACTCTGTGCACACACAGGGACTGGAGGAGACTCTGTGCACACACAGAGACTGTGGGAGACTCTGTGCACACAGGGTCTGCGTGAGACTGTGCACACACAGGGACTGCGGGAGACTGTGCACACACAGGGACTGCGGGAGACTGTGCACACAGAGACTGCGGGAGACTGTGCACACACAGGGTCTGCGGGAGACTGTGCACACACAGGGACTGCGGGAGACTGTGCACACACAGGGACTGCGGGAGACTGTGCACACAGAGACTGCGGGAGACTGTGCACACACAGGGTCTGCGGGAGACTGTGCACACACAGGGACTGCGGGAGACTCTGTGCACACACAGGGACTGCGGGAGACTCTGTGCACACACAGGGACTGCGGGAGACTCTGTGCACACACAGGTTCTGCGGGAGACTCTGTGCACACGCAGGGACTGCGGGAGACACTGTGCACACACAGGGACTGTGGGAGACTCTGTGCACACACAGGGACTGGAGGAGACTCTGTGCGCACACAGAGACTGCGGGAGACTCTGTGCACACAGGGTCTGCGTGAGACTGTGCACACACAGGGACTGCGGGAGACTGTGCACACACAGGGACTGCGGGAGACTGTGCACACAGAGACTGCGGGAGACTGTGCACACACAGGGTCTGCGGGAGACTGTGCACACACAGGGACTGCGGGAGACTCTGTGCACACACAGGGACTGCGGGAGACTCTGTGGACACACAGGGACTGCGGGAGACTGTGCACACACAGGGACTGCGGGAGACTCTGTGCACACAGGGACTGCGGGAGACTCTGTGCACACACAGGGACTGCGGGAGACTGTGCAAACGGAGACTGTGTACGCACAGGGTCTGCGGGAGACTCTGTGCACACACAGGGACTGCGGGAGGCTCTGCGCACACACAGGGTCTGTGGGAGACTCTGTGCACACACAGGGACTGCGGGAGACTCTGTGCACACACAGGGTCTGCGGGAGACTCTGTGCAGACACAGGGACTGCGGGAGACTGTGCACACACAGGGACTGCGGGAGACTCTGTGCACACACAGGGACTGCGGGAGACTCTGTGCACACACAGGGACTGCGGGACACTCTGTGCACACACAGGTTCTGCGGAAGACTGTGCACGCACAGGGACTGCGGGAGACACTGTGCATACACAGGGACTGCGGGAGACTCTGTGCACACACAGGGACTGCAGGAGACTCTGTGCACACACAGAGACTGCGAGAGACTCTGTGCACACAGGGTCTGCGGGAGACTGTGCACACACAGGGACTGCGGGAGACTGTGCACACACAGGGACTGCAGGGGACTATGTGCACACACAGGGACTGCGGGAGACTGTGCACACGGAGACTGTGCACACACAGGGTCTGCGGCAGACTCTGTGCACACACAGGGACTGCGGGAGGCTCTGCGCGCACACAGGGTCTGTGGGAGACTCTGTGCACACACAGAGACTGCGGGAGACTGTGCACACACAGGGACTGCGGGAGACTGTGCACACACAGGGACTGCGGGAGACTCTGTGCACACACAGGGACTGCGGGAGACTGTGCACACACAGGGACTGCGGGAGACTGTGCACACACAGAGACTGCCGGAGACTCTGCGCACACACAGGGTCTGCGGGAGACTCTGTGCACACACAGGGACTGCGGGAGACTCTGTGCACACACAGGGACTGCGGGAGACGGTGTGCACACACAGGGACTGCGGGAGACGGTGTGCAAACACAGGGACTGCGGGAGACTCTGTGCACACACAGGGACTGCGGGAGAGTGTACACACAAAGGGACTGCGGGAGACTGCACACACAGGGACTGCGGGACACTCTGTGCACACACAGAGACTGCGGGAGACTCTGTGCACACACAGGGACTGCGGGAGACTCTGTGCACACACAGGGACTGCGGGAGACTCTGTGCATACACAGGGACTGTGGGACACTCTGTGCACACACAGGGACTGCGGGAGACTGTGCACACACAGGGACTGCGGGAGACTCTGTGCACACACAGGGACTGCGGGAGACTCTGTGCGGACACAGAGACTGCGGGAGACTCTGTGTACACACAGGGACTGCGGGAAACTGTGCACACACAGGGACTGCGGTAGATTGTGCACACCCAGGGACTGCGGGAGACTCTGTGCACACAAAGAGACTGCGGGAGGCTCTGTGCACACACAGGGACTGCGGGCGACTGTGCACACACAGGGACTGCGGCAGACTCTGCACACACAGGGACTGCGGGAGACTCTGCACACACAGGGACTGCGGGAGACTCTCTGCCCACACAGGGACTGCGGGAGACTCTGTGCACACACAGGGACTGCGGGAGACTCTGTGCACACACAGGGACTGCGGGAGACTCTGCACACACAGGGACTGCGGGAGACTCTGTGCACACACAGGGACTGCGGGAGACTGTGCACACACAGGGACTGCGGGGGACTCTGTGCACACACAGGGACTGCGGGAAACTCTGTGCACACACAGGGACTGCGGGAGACTCTGCACACACAGGGACTGCGGGAGACTCTGTGCACACACAGGGACTTCGGGAGACTGTGCACACACAGGGACTGCGGGAGACTGTGCACACGGAGACTGTGCACACACAGGGTCTGCGGCAGACTCTGTGCACACAGGGTCTGTGGGAGACTCTGCGCACACACAGGGATTGCGGGAAGCTCTGTGCACACACAGAGACTGCGGGAGACTGTGCACACACAGGGACTGCGGGAGACTGTGCACACACAGGGACTGCGGGAGACTCTGTGCACACACAGGGACTGCGGGAGGCTCTGCGCGCACACAGGGTCTGTGGGAGACTCTGTGCACACATAGAGACTGCGGGAGACTGTGCACACACAGGGACTGCGGGAGACTGTGCACACACAGGGACTGCGGGAGACTCTGTGCACACACAGGGACTGCGGGAGACTGTGCACACACAGGGACTGCGGGAGGCTCTGCGCGCACAGAGGGTCTGTGGGAGACTCAGTGCACACATAGAGACTGCGGGAGACTGTGCACACACAGGGACTGCGGGAGACTGTGCACACACAGGGACTGCGGGAGACTCTGTGCACACAGGGACTGCGGGAGACTCTGTGAACACACAGGGACTGCGGGAGACTGTGCAAACGGAGACTGTGCACGCACAGGGTCTGCGGGAGACTCTGTGCACACACAGGGACTGCGGGAGGTTCTGCGCACACACAGGGTCTGTGGGAGACTCTGTGCACACACAGGGACTGCGGGAGACTCTGTGCACACACAGGGACTGCGGGAGACGGTGTGCACACACAGGGACTGCGGGAGACGGTGTGCAAACACAGGGACTGCGGGAGACTCTGTGCACACACAGGGACTGCGGGAGAGTGTACACACAAAGGGACTGCGGGAGACTGCACACACAGGGACTGCGGGACACTCTGTGCACACACAGAGACTGCGGGAGACTCTGTGCACACACAGGGACTGCGGGAGACTCTGTGCACACACAGGGACTGCGGGAGACTCTGTGCATACACAGGGACTGTGGGACACTCTGTGCACACACAGGGACTGCGGGAGACTGTGCACACACAGGGACTGCGGGAGACTCTGTGCACACACAGGGACTGCGGGAGACTCTGTGCGGACACAGAGACTGCGGGAGACTCTGTGTACACACAGGGACTGCGGGAAACTGTGCACACACAGGGACTGCGGTAGATTGTGCACACCCAGGGACTGCGGGAGACTCTGTGCACACAAAGAGACTGCGGGAGGCTCTGTGCACACACAGGGACTGCGGGCGACTGTGCACACACAGGGACTGCGGCAGACTCTGCACACACAGGGACTGCGGGAGACTCTGCACACACAGGGACTGCGGGAGACTCTCTGCCCACACAGGGACTGCGGGAGACTCTGTGCACACACAGGGACTGCGGGAGACTCTGTGCACACACAGGGACTGCGGGAGACTCTGCACACACAGGGACTGCGGGAGACTCTGTGCACACACAGGGACTGCGGGAGACTGTGCACACACAGGGACTGCGGGGGACTCTGTGCACACACAGGGACTGCGGGAAACTCTGTGCACACACAGGGACTGCGGGAGACTCTGCACACACAGGGACTGCGGGAGACTCTGTGCACACACAGGGACTTCGGGAGACTGTGCACACACAGGGACTGCGGGAGACTGTGCACACGGAGACTGTGCACACACAGGGTCTGCGGCAGACTCTGTGCACACAGGGTCTGTGGGAGACTCTGCGCACACACAGGGATTGCGGGAAGCTCTGTGCACACACAGAGACTGCGGGAGACTGTGCACACACAGGGACTGCGGGAGACTGTGCACACACAGGGACTGCGGGAGACTCTGTGCACACACAGGGACTGCGGGAGGCTCTGCGCGCACACAGGGTCTGTGGGAGACTCTGTGCACACATAGAGACTGCGGGAGACTGTGCACACACAGGGACTGCGGGAGACTGTGCACACACAGGGACTGCGGGAGACTCTGTGCACACACAGGGACTGCGGGAGACTGTGCACACACAGGGACTGCGGGAGGCTCTGCGCGCACAGAGGGTCTGTGGGAGACTCAGTGCACACATAGAGACTGCGGGAGACTGTGCACACACAGGGACTGCGGGAGACTGTGCACACACAGGGACTGCGGGAGACTCTGTGCACACAGGGACTGCGGGAGACTCTGTGAACACACAGGGACTGCGGGAGACTGTGCAAACGGAGACTGTGCACGCACAGGGTCTGCGGGAGACTCTGTGCACACACAGGGACTGCGGGAGGTTCTGCGCACACACAGGGTCTGTGGGAGACTCTGTGCACACACAGGGACTGCGGGAGACTCTGTGCACACACAGGGTCTGCGGGAGACTCTGTGCACACACAGGGACTGCGGGAGACTGTGCACACACAGGGACTGCGGGAGACTCTGTGCACACACAGGGACTGCGGGAGACTCTGCACACACAGAGACTGCGGGAGACTCTGTGCACGCACTGGGACTGCGGGAGACTCTGTGCACACACAGGCACTGCGGGAGACTCTGTACACACACAGGGACTGCGGGACACTCTGTGCACACACAGGTTCTGCGGAAGACTGTGCACACACAGGGACTGCGGGAGACACTGTGCATACACAGGGACTGCGGGAGACTCTGTGCACACACAGGGACTGCAGGAGACTCTGTGCACACACAGAGAATGCGAGAGACTCTGTGCACACAGGATCTGCGGGAGACTGTGCACACACAGGGACTGCGGGAGACTGTGCACACACAGGGACTGCGGGGGACTCTGTGCACACACAGGGACTGCGGGAGACTGTGCACACGGAGACTGTGCACACACAGGGTCTGCGGCAGACTCTGTGCACACACAGGGACTGCGGGAGGCTCTGCGCGCACACAGGGTATGTGGGAGACTCTGTGCACACACAGACACTGCGGGAGACTGTGCACACACAGGGACTGCGGGAGACTGTGCACACACAGGGACTGCGGGAGACTCTGTGCACACACAGGGACTGCGGGAGACTGTGCACACACAGGGACTGCGGGAGACTGTGCACACACAGAGACTGCGGGAGACTCTGCGCACACACAGGGTCTGCGGGAGACTCTGTGCACACACAGGGACTGCGGGAGACTCTGTGCACACACAGGGACTGCGGGAGACTCTGTGCACACACAGGGACTGCAGGAGACTCTGTGCACACACAGGGACTGCGGGAGACTGTGCACACACAGGGACTGCGGGAGACTGTGCACACACAGAGACTGCGGGAGACTCTGCGCACACACAGGGCTGCGGGAGACTCTGCACACACAGGGACTGCGGGAGACTGTGCACACACAGGGGCTGCGACAGGGTCTGCGGGAGACTGTGCACACACAGGGACTGCGGGAGACTCTGTGCACACACAGGGACTGCGGGAGACTCTGTGCACACACAGGGACTGGAGGAGACTCTGTGCACACACAGAGACTGTGGGAGACTCTGTGCACACAGGGTCTGCGTGAGACTGTGCACACACAGGGACTGCGGGAGACTGTGCACACACAGGGACTGCGGGAGACTGTGCACACACAGGGACTGCGGGGGACTCTGTGCACACACAGGGACTGCGGGAGACTGTGCACACGGAGACTGTGCACACACAGGGTCTGCGGCAGACTCTGTGCACACACAGGGACTGCGGGAGGCTCTGCGCGCACACAGGGTATGTGGGAGACTCTGTGCACACACAGACACTGCGGGAGACTGTGCACACACAGGGACTGCGGGAGACTGTGCACACACAGGGACTGCGGGAGACTCTGTGCACACACAGGGACTGCGGGAGACTGTGCACACACAGGGACTGCGGGAGACTGTGCACACACAGAGACTGCGGGAGACTCTGCGCACACACAGGGTCTGCGGGAGACTCTGTGCACACACAGGGACTGCGGGAGACTCTGTGCACACACAGGGACTGCGGGAGACTCTGTGCACACACAGGGACTGCAGGAGACTCTGTGCACACACAGGGACTGCGGGAGACTGTGCACACACAGGGACTGCGGGAGACTGTGCACACACAGAGACTGCGGGAGACTCTGCGCACACACAGGGTCTGCGGGAGACTCTGTGCACACACAGGGCTGCGGGAGACTCTGCACACACAGGGACTGCGGGAGACTGTGCACACACAGGGACTGCGACAGGGTCTGCGGGAGACTGTGCACACACAGGGACTGCGGGAGACTCTGTGCACACACAGGGACTGCGGGAGACTCTGTGCACACACAGGGACTGGAGGAGACTCTGTGCACACACAGAGACTGTGGGAGACTCTGTGCACACAGGGTCTGCGTGAGACTGTGCACACACAGGGACTGCGGGAGACTGTGCACACACAGGGACTGCGGGAGACTGTGCACACAGAGACTGCGGGAGACTGTGCACACACAGGGTCTGCGGGAGACTGTGCACACACAGGGACTGCGGGAGACTGTGCACACAGAGACTGCGGGAGACTGTGCACACACAGGGTCTGCGGGAGACTGTGCACACACAGGGACTGCGGGAGACTCTGTGCACACACAGGGACTGCGGGAGACTCTGTGCACACACAGGGACTGCGGTAGACTCTGTGCACACACAGGTTCTGCGGGAGACTCTGTGCACACACAGGGACTGCGGGAGACACTGTGCACACACAGGGACTGTGGGAGACTCTGTGCACACACAGGGACTGGAGGAGACTCTGTGCGCACACAGAGACTGCGGGAGACTCTGTGCACACAGGGTCTGCGTGAGACTGTGCACACACAGGGACTGCGGGAGACTGTGCACACACAGGGACTGCGGGAGACTGTGCACACAGAGACTGCGGGAGACTGTGCACACACAGGGTCTGCGGGAGACTGTGCACACACAGGGACTGCGGGAGACTCTGTGCACACACAGGGACTGCGGGAGACTCTGTGGACACACAGGGACTGCGGGAGACTGTGCACACACAGGGACTGCGGGAGACTCTGTGCACACACAGGGACTGCGGGAGACTCTGTGCACACACAGGGACTGCGGGAGGCTCTGCGCACACACAGGGTCTGTGGGAGACTCTGTGCACACACAGGGACTCCGGGAGACTCTGTGCACACACAGGGTCTGCGGGAGACTCTGTGCACACACAGGGACTGCGGGAGACTGTGCACACACAGGGACTGCGGGAGACTCTGTGCACACACAGGGACTGCGGGAGACTCTGTGCACACACAGAGACTGCGGGAGACTCTGTGCACGCACTGGGACTGCGGGAGACTCTGTGCACACACAGGCACTGCGGGAGACTCTGTGCACACACAGGGACTGCGGGACACTCTGTGCACACACAGGTTCTGCGGAAGACTGTGCACACACAGGGACTGCGGGAGACACTGTGCATACACAGGGACTGCGGGAGACTCTGTGCACACACAGGGACTGCAGGAGACTCTGTGCACACACAGAGACTGCGAGAGGCTCTGTGCACACAGGGTCTGCGGGAGACTGTGCACACACAGGGACTGCGGGAGACTCTGTGCACACACAGGGACTGCAGGAGACTCTGTGCACACACAGAGACTGCGAGAGGCTCTGTGCACACAGGGTCTGCGGGAGACTGTGCACACACAGGGACTGCGGGAGACTGTGCACACACAGGGACTGCGGGAGACTGTGCACACGGAGACTGTGCACACACAGGGTCTGCGGCAGACTCTGTGCACACACAGGGACTGCGGGAGGCTCTGCGCGCACACAGGGTCTGTGGGAGACTCTGTGCACACACAGAGACTGCGGGAGACTGTGCACACACAGGGACTGCGGGAGACTGTGCACACACAGGGACTGCGGGAGACTCTGTGCACACACAGGGACTGCGGGAGACTGTGCACACACAGGGACTGCGGGAGACTGTGCACACACAGAGACTGCGGGAGACTCTGCGCACACACAGGGTCTGCGGGAGACTCTGTGCACACACAGGGACTGCGGGAGACTCTGTGCACACACAGGGACTGCGGGAGACGGTGTGCACACACAGGGACTGCGGGAGACGGTGTGCAAACACAGGGACTGCGGGAGACTCTGTGCACACACAGGGACTGCGGGAGAATGTACACACAAAGGGACTGCGGGAGACTGCACACACAGGGACTGCGGGAGACTCTGTGCACACACAGGGACTGCGGGAGACTCTGTGCATACACAGGGACTGTGGGACACTCTGTGCACACACAGGGACTGCGGGAGACTGTGCACACACAGGGACTGCGGGAGACTCTGTGCACACACAGGGACTGCGGGAGACTCTGTGCGGACACAGAGACTGCGGGAGACTCTGTGTACACACAGGGACTGCGGGAGACTGTGCACACACAGGGACTGCGGTAGATTGTTCACACCCAGGGACTGCGGGAGACTCTGTGCACACACAGGGACTGCGGGCGACTGTGCACACACAGGGACTGCGGCAGACTCTGCACACACAGGGACTGCGGGAGACTCTGTGCACACACAGAGACTGCGGGAGACTCTGTGCACGCACTGGGACTGCGGGAGACTCTGTGCACACACAGGGACTGCGGGACACTCTGTGCACACACAGGTTCTGCGGAAGACTGTGCACACACAGGGACTGCGGGAGACACTGTGCATACACAGGGACTGCGGGAGACTCTGTGCACACACAGGGACTGCAGGAGACTCTGTGCACACACAGAGACTGCGAGAGACTCTGTGCACACAGGGTCTGCGGGAGACTGTGCACACACAGGGACTGCGGGAGACTGTGCACACACAGGGACTGCAGGGGACTATGTGCACACACAGGGACTGCGGGAGACTGTGCACACGGAGACTGTGCACACACAGGGTCTGCGGCAGACTCTGTGCACACACAGGGACTGCGGGAGGCTCTGCGCGCACACAGGGTCTGTGGGAGACTCTGTGCACACACAGAGACTGCGGGAGACTGTGCACACACAGGGACTGCGGGAGACTGTGCACACACAGGGACTGCGGGAGACTCTGTGCACACACAGGGACTGCGGGAGACTGTGCACACACAGGGACTGCGGGAGACTGTGCACACACAGAGACTGCGGGAGACTCTGCGCACACACAGGGTCTGCGGGAGACTCTGTGCACACACAGGGACTGCGGGAGACTCTGTGCACACACAGGGACTGCGGGAGACGGTGTGCACACACAGGGACTGCGGGAGACGGTGTGCAAACACAGGGACTGCGGGAGACTCTGTGCACACACAGGGACTGCGGGAGAGTGTACACACAAAGGGACTGCGGGAGACTGCACACACAGGGACTGCGGGACACTCTGTGCACACACAGAGACTGCGGGAGACTCTGTGCACACACAGGGACTGCGGGAGACTCTGTGCACACACAGGGACTGCGGGAGACTCTGTGCATACACAGGGACTGTGGGACACTCTGTGCACACACAGGGACTGCGGGAGACTGTGCACACACAGGGACTGCGGGAGACTCTGTGCACACACAGGGACTGCGGGAGACTCTGTGCGGACACAGAGACTGCGGGAGACTCTGTGTACACACAGGGACTGCGGGAAACTGTGCACACACAGGGACTGCGGTAGATTGTGCACACCCAGGGACTGCGGGAGACTCTGTGCACACAAAGAGACTGCGGGAGGCTCTGTGCACACACAGGGACTGCGGGCGACTGTGCACACACAGGGACTGCGGCAGACTCTGCACACACAGGGACTGCGGGAGACTCTGCACACACAGGGACTGCGGGAGACTCTCTGCCCACACAGGGACTGCGGGAGACTCTGTGCACACACAGGGACTGCGGGAGACTCTGTGCACACACAGGGACTGCGGGAGACTCTGCACACACAGGGACTGCGGGAGACTCTGTGCACACACAGGGACTGCGGGAGACTGTGCACACACAGGGACTGCGGGGGACTCTGTGCACACACAGGGACTGCGGGAGACTCTGTGCACACACAGGGACTGCGGGAGACTCTGCACACACAGGGACTGCGGGAGACTCTGTGCACACACAGGGACTTCGGGAGACTGTGCACACACAGGGACTGCGGGAGACTGTGCACACGGAGACTGTGCACACACAGGGTCTGCGGCAGACTCTGTGCACACAGGGTCTGTGGGAGACTCTGCGCACACACAGGGATTGCGGGAAGCTCTGTGCACACACAGAGACTGCGGGAGACTGTGCACACACAGGGACTGCGGGAGACTGTGCACACACAGGGACTGCGGGAGACTCTGTGCACACACAGGGACTGCGGGAGACTCTGTGCACACACAGGGACTGCGGGAGGCTCTGCGCGCACACAGGGTCTGTGGGAGACTCTGTGCACACATAGAGACTGCGGGAGACTGTGCACACACAGGGACTGCGGGAGACTGTGCACACACAGGGACTGCGGGAGACTCTGTGCACACACAGGGACTGCGGGAGACTGTGCACGCACAGGGACTGCGGGAGGCTCTGCGCGCACAGAGGGTCTGTGGGAGACTCAGTGCACACATAGAGACTGCGGGAGACTGTGCACACACAGGGACTGCGGGAGACTCTGTGCACACAGGGACTGCGGGAGACTCTGTGAACACACAGGGACTGCGGGAGACTGTGCAAACGGAGACTGTGCACGCACAGGGTCTGCGGGAGACTCTGTGCACACACAGGGACTGCGGGAGGTTCTGCGCACACACAGGGTCTGTGGGAGACTCTGTGCACACACAGGGACTGCGGGAGACTCTGTGCACACACAGGGTCTGCGGGAGACTCTGTGCACACACAGGGACTGCGGGAGACTGTGCACACACAGGGACTGCGGGAGACTCTGTGCACACACAGAGACTGCGGGAGACTCTGTGCACGCACTGGGACTGCGGGAGACTCTGTGCACACACAGGCACTGCGGGACACTCTGTGCACACACAGGTTCTGCGGAAGACTGTGCACACACAGGGACTGCGGGAGACACTGTGCATACACAGGGACTGCGGGAGACTGTGCACACACAGGGACTGCGGGGGACTCTGTGCACACACAGGGACTGCGGGAGACTGTGCACACGGAGACTGTGCACACACAGGGTCTGCGGCAGACTCTGTGCACACACAGGGACTGCGTGAGGCTCTGCGCGCACACAGGGTATGTGGGAGACTCTGTGCACACACAGACACTGCGGGAGACTGTGCACACACAGGGACTGCGGGAGACTGTGCACACACAGGGACTGCGGGAGACTCTGTGCACACACAGGGACTGCGGGAGACTGTGCACACACAGGGACTGCGGGAGACTGTGCACACACAGAGACTGCGGGAGACTCTGCGCACACACAGGGTCTGCGGGAGACTCTGTGCACACACAGGGACTGCGGGAGACTCTGTGCACACACAGGGACTGCGGGAGACTCTGTGCACACACAGGGACTGCGGGAGACTCTGTGCACACACAGGGACTGCGGGAGACTGTGCACACACAGGGACTGCGGGAGACTGTGCACACACAGAGACTGCGGGAGACTCTGCGCACACACAGGGTCTGCGGGAGACTCTGTGCACACACAGGGCTGCGGGAGACTCTGCACACACAGGGACTGCGGGAGACTGTGCACACACAGGGACTGCGACAGGGTCTGCGGGAGACTGTGCACACACAGGGACTGCGGGAGACTCTGTGCACACACAGGGACTGCGGGAGACTCTGTGCACACACAGGGACTGGAGGAGACTCTGTGCACACACAGAGACTGTGGGAGACTCTGTGCACACAGGGTCTGCGTGAGACTGTGCACACACAGGGACTGCGGGAGACTGTGCACACACAGGGACTGCGGGAGACTGTGCACACAGAGACTGCGGGAGACTGTGCACACACAGGGTCTGCGGGAGACTGTGCACACACAGGGACTGCGGGAGACTGTGCACACAGAGACTGCGGGAGACTGTGCACACACAGGGTCTGCGGGAGACTGTGCACACACAGGGACTGCGGGAGACTCTGTGCACACACAGGGACTGCGGGAGACTCTGTGCACACACAGGGACTGCGGGAGACTCTGTGCACACACAGGTTCTGCGGGAGACTCTGTGCACACACAGGGACTGCGGGAGACACTGTGCACACACAGGGACTGTGGGAGACTCTGTGCACACACAGGGACTGGAGGAGACTCTGTGCGCACACAGAGACTGCGGGAGACTCTGTGCACACAGGGTCTGCGTGAGACTGTGCACACACAGGGACTGCGGGAGACTGTGCACACACAGGGACTGCGGGAGACTGTGCACACAGAGACTGCGGGAGACTGTGCACACACAGGGTCTGCGGGAGACTGTGCACACACAGGGACTGCGGGAGACTCTGTGCACACACAGGGACTGCGGGAGACTCTGTGGACACACAGGGACTGCGGAGACTGTGCACACACAGGGACTGCGGGAGACTCTGTGCACACAGGGACTGCGGGAGACTCTGTGCACACACAGGGACTGCGGGAGACTGTGCAAACGGAGACTGTGTACGCACAGGGTCTGCGGGAGACTCTGTGCACACACAGGGACTGCGGGAGGCTCTGCGCACACACAGGGTCTGTGGGAGACTCTGTGCACACACAGGGACTCCGGGAGACTCTGTGCACACACAGGGTCTGCGGGAGACTCTGTGCACACACAGGGACTGCGGGAGACTGTGCACACACAGGGACTGCGGGAGACTCTGTGCACACACAGGGACTGCGGGAGACTCTGTGCACACACAGAGACTGCGGGAGACTCTGTGCACGCACTGGGACTGCGGGAGACTCTGCGCACACACAGGGTCTGTGGGAGACTCTGTGCACACACAGGGACTCCGGGAGACTCTGTGCACACACAGGGTCTGCGGGAGACTCTGTGCACACACAGGGACTGCGGGAGACTGTGCACACACAGGGACTGCGGGAGACTCTGTGCACACACAGGGACTGCGGGAGACTCTGTGCACACACAGGCACTGCGGGAGACTCTGTGCACACACAGGGACTGCGGGACACTCTGTGCACACACAGGTTCTGCGGAAGACTGTGCACACACAGGGACTGCGGGAGACACTGTGCATACACAGGGACTGCGGGAGACTCTGTGCACACACAGGGACTGCAGGAGACTCTGTGCACACACAGAGACTGCGAGAGACTCTGTGCACACAGGGTCTGCGGGAGACTGTGCACACACAGGGACTGCGGGAGACTGTGCACACACAGGGACTGCAGGGGACTATGTGCACACACAGGGACTGCGGGAGACTGTGCACACGGAGACTGTGCACACACAGGGTCTGCGGCAGACTCTGTGCACACACAGGGACTGCGGGAGGCTCTGCGCGCACACAGGGTCTGTGGGAGACTCTGTGCACACACAGAGACTGCGGGAGACTGTGCACACACAGGGACTGCGGGAGACTGTGCACACACAGGGACTGCGGGAGACTCTGTGCACACACAGGGACTGCGGGAGACTGTGCACACACAGGGACTGCGGGAGACTGTGCACACACAGAGACTGCGGGAGACTCTGCGCACACACAGGGTCTGCGGGAGACTCTGTGCACACACAGGGACTGCGGGAGACTCTGTGCACACACAGGGACTGCGGGAGACGGTGTGCACACACAGGGACTGCGGGAGACGGTGTGCAAACACAGGGACTGCGGGAGACTCTGTGCACACACAGGGACTGCGGGAGAATGTACACACAAAGGGACTGCGGGAGACTGCACACACAGGGACTGCGGGACACTCTGTGCACACACAGAGACTGCGGGAGACTCTGTGCACACACAGGGACTGCGGGAGACTCTGTGCACACACAGGGACTGCGGGAGACTCTGTGCATACACAGGGACTGTGGGACACTCTGTGCACACACAGGGACTGCGGGAGACTGTGCACACACAGGGACTGCGGGAGACTCTGTGCACACACAGGGACTGCGGGAGACTCTGTGCGGACACAGAGACTGCGGGAGACTCTGTGTACACACAGGGACTGCGGGAAACTGTGCACACACAGGGACTGCGGTAGATTGTGCACACCCAGGGACTGCGGGAGACTCTGTGCACACAAAGAGACTGCGGGAGACTCTGTGCACACACAGGGACTGCGGGCGACTGTGCACACACAGGGACTGCGGCAGACTCTGCACACACAGGGACTGCGGGAGACTCTGCACACACAGGGACTGCGGGAGACTCTCTGCCCACACAGGGACTGCGGGAGACTCTGTGCACACACAGGGACTGCGGGAGACTCTGTGCACACACAGGGACTGCGGGAGACTGCACACACAGGGACTGCGGGAGACTCTGTGCACACACAGGGACTGCGGGAGACTGTGCACACACAGGGACTGCGGGGGACTCTGTGCACACACAGGGACTGCGGGAGACTCTGTGCACACACAGGGACTGCGGGAGACTCTGCACACACAGGGACTGCGGGAGACTCTGTGCACACACAGGGACTTCGGGAGACTGTGCACACACAGGGACTGCGGGAGACTGTGCACACGGAGACTGTGCACACACAGGGTCTGCGGCAGACTCTGTGCACACAGGGTCTGTGGGAGACTCTGCGCACACACAGGGATTGCGGGAAGCTCTGTGCACACACAGAGACTGCGGGAGACTGTGCACACACAGGGACTGCGGGAGACTGTGCACACACAGGGACTGCGGGAGACTCTGTGCACACACAGGGACTGCGGGAGACTCTGTGCACACACAGGGACTGCGGGAGGCTCTGCGCGCACACAGGGTCTGTGGGAGACTCTGTGCACACATAGAGACTGCGGGAGACTGTGCACACACAGGGACTGCGGGAGACTGTGCACACACAGGGACTGCGGGAGACTCTGTGCACACACAGGGACTGCGGGAGACTGTGCACACACAGGGACTGCGGGAGGCTCTGCGCGCACAGAGGGTCTGTGGGAGACTCAGTGCACACATAGAGACTGCGGGAGACTGTGCACACACAGGGACTGCGGGAGACTGTGCACACACAGGGACTGCGGGAGACTCTGTGCACACAGGGACTGCGGGAGACTCTGTGAACACACAGGGACTGCGGGAGACTGTGCAAACGGAGACTGTGCACGCACAGGGTCTGCGGGAGACTCTGTGCACACACAGGGACTGCGGGAGGCTCTGCGCACACACAGGGTCTGTGGGAGACTCTGTGCACACACAGGGACTGCGGGAGACTCTGTGCACACACAGGGTCTGCGGGAGACTCTGTGCACACACAGGGACTGCGGGAGACTGTGCACACACAGGGACTGCGGGAGACTCTGTGCACACACAGGGACTGCGGGAGACTCTGTGCACACACAGAGACTGCGGGAGACTCTGTGCACGCACTGGGACTGCGGGAGACTCTGTGCACACACAGGCACTGCGGGAGACTCTGTACACACACAGGGACTGCGGGACACTCTGTGCACACACAGGTTCTGCGGAAGACTGTGCACACACAGGGACTGCGGGAGACACTGTGCATACACAGGGACTGCGGGAGACTCTGTGCACACACAGGGACTGCAGGAGACTCTGTGCACACACAGAGACTGCGAGAGACTCTGTGCACACAGGATCTGCGGGAGACTGTGCACACACAGGGACTGCGGGAGACTGTGCACACACAGGGTCTGCGGGAGACTCTGTGCACACACAGGGACTGCGGGAGACTGTGCACACACAGGGACTGCGGGAGACTCTGTGCACACACAGGGACTGCGGGAGACTCTGTGCACACACAGAGACTGCGGGAGACTCTGTGCACGCACTGGGACTGCGGGAGACTCTGTGCACACACAGGCACTGCGGGAGACTCTGTACACACACAGGGACTGCGGGACACTCTGTGCACACACAGGTTCTGCGGAAGACTGTGCACACACAGGGACTGCGGGAGACACTGTGCATACACAGGGACTGCGGGAGACTCTGTGCACACACAGGGACTGCAGGAGACTCTGTGCACACACAGAGAATGCGAGAGACTCTGTGCACACAGGATCTGCGGGAGACTGTGCACACACAGGGACTGCGGGAGACTGTGCACACACAGGGACTGCGGGGGACTCTGTGCACACACAGGGACTGCGGGAGACTGTGCACACGGAGACTGTGCACACACAGGGTCTGCGGCAGACTCTGTGCACACACAGGGACTGCGGGAGGCTCTGCGCGCACACAGGGTATGTGGGAGACTCTGTGCACACACAGACACTGCGGGACACTGTGCACACACAGGGACTGCGGGAGACTGTGCACACACAGGGACTGCGGGAGACTCTGTGCACACACAGGGACTGCGGGAGACTGTGCACACACAGGGACTGCGGGAGACTGTGCACACACAGAGACTGCGGGAGACTCTGCGCACACACAGGGTCTGCGCGAGACTCTGTGCACACACAGGGACTGCGGGAGACTCTGTGCACACACAGGGACTGCGGGAGACTCTGTGCACACACAGGGACTGCAGGAGACTCTGTGCACACACAGGGACTGCGGGAGACTGTGCACACACAGGGACTGCGGGAGACTGTGCACACACAGAGACTGCGGGAGACTCTGTGCACACACAGGGACTGCGGGAGACTCTGTGCACACACAGGGACTGCGGGAGACTCTGTGCACACACAGGTTCTGCGGGAGACTCTGTGCACACACAGGGACTGCGGGAGACACTGTGCACACACAGGGACTGTGGGAGACTCTGTGCACACACAGGGACTGGAGGAGACTCTGTGCGCACACAGAGACTGCGGGAGACTCTGTGCACACAGGGTCTGCGTGAGACTGTGCACACACAGGGACTGCGGGAGACTGTGCACACACAGGGACTGCGGGAGACTGTGCACACAGAGACTGCGGGAGACTGTGCACACACAGGGTCTGCGGGAGACTGTGCACACACAGGGACTGCGGGAGACTCTGTGCACACACAGGGACTGCGGGAGACTCTGTGGACACACAGGGACTGCGGAGACTGTGCACACACAGGGACTGCGGGAGACTCTGTGCACACAGGGACTGCGGGAGACTCTGTGCACACACAGGGACTGCGGGAGACTGTGCAAACGGAGACTGTGTACGCACAGGGTCTGCGGGAGACTCTGTGCACACACAGGGACTGCGGGAGGCTCTGCGCACACACAGGGTCTGTGGGAGACTCTGTGCACACACAGGGACTCCGGGAGACTCTGTGCACACACAGGGTCTGCGGGAGACTCTGTGCACACACAGGGACTGCGGGAGACTGTGCACACACAGGGACTGCGGGAGACTCTGTGCACACACAGGGACTGCGGGAGACTCTGTGCACACACAGAGACTGCGGGAGACTCTGTGCACACACAGGCACTGCGGGAGACTCTGTGCACACACAGGGACTGCGGGACACTCTGTGCACACACAGGTTCTGCGGAAGACTGTGCACACACAGGGACTGCGGGAGACTCTGTGCACACACAGGGACTGCGGGACACTCTGTGCACACACAGGTTCTGCGGAAGACTGTGCACACACAGGGACTGCGGGAGACACTGTGCATACACAGGGACTGCGGGAGACTCTGTGCACACACAGGGACTGCAGGAGACTCTGTGCACACACAGAGACTGCGAGAGACTCTGTGCACACAGGGTCTGCGGGAGACTGTGCACACACAGGGACTGCGGGAGACTGTGCACACACAGGGACTGCAGGGGACTATGTGCACACACAGGGACTGCGGGAGACTGTGCACACGGAGACTGTGCACACACAGGGTCTGCGGCAGACTCTGTGCACACACAGGGACTGCGGGAGGCTCTGCGCGCACACAGGGTCTGTGGGAGACTCTGTGCACACACAGAGACTGCGGGAGACTGTGCACACACAGGGACTGCGGGAGACTGTGCACACACAGGGACTGCGGGAGACTCTGTGCACACACAGGGACTGCGGGAGACTGTGCACACACAGGGACTGCGGGAGACTGTGCACACACAGAGACTGCGGGAGACTCTGCGCACACACAGGGTCTGCGGGAGACTCTGTGCACACACAGGGACTGCGGGAGACTCTGTGCACACACAGGGACTGCGGGAGACGGTGTGCACACACAGGGACTGCGGGAGACGGTGTGCAAACACAGGGACTGCGGGAGACTCTGTGCACACACAGGGACTGCGGGAGAATGTACACACAAAGGGACTGCGGGAGACTGCACACACAGGGACTGCGGGACACTCTGTGCACACACAGAGACTGCGGGAGACTCTGTGCACACACAGGGACTGCGGGAGACTCTGTGCACACACAGGGACTGCGGGAGACTCTGTGCATACACAGGGACTGTGGGACACTCTGTGCACACACAGGGACTGCGGGAGACTGTGCACACACAGGGACTGCGGGAGACTCTGTGCACACACAGGGACTGCGGGAGACTCTGTGCGGACACAGAGACTGCGGGAGACTCTGTGTACACACAGGGACTGCGGGAGACTGTGCACACACAGGGACTGCGGTAGATTGTGCACACCCAGGGACTGCGGGAGACTCTGTGCACACAAAGAGACTGCGGGAGACTCTGTGCACACACAGGGACTGCGGGCGACTGTGCACACACAGGGACTGCGGCAGACTCTGCACACACAGGGACTGCGGGAGACTCTGCACACACAGGGACTGCGGGAGACTCTCTGCCCACACAGGGACTGCGGGAGACTCTGTGCACACACAGGGACTGCGGGAGACTCTGTGCACACACAGGGACTGCGGGAGACTGCACACACAGGGACTGCGGGAGACTCTGTGCACACACAGGGACTGCGGGAGACTGTGCACACACAGGGACTGCGGGGGACTCTGTGCACACACAGGGACTGCGGGAGACTCTGTGCACACACAGGGACTGCGGGAGACTCTGCACACACAGGGACTGCGGGAGACTCTGTGCACACACAGGGACTTCGGGAGACTGTGCACACACAGGGACTGCGGGAGACTGTGCACACGGAGACTGTGCACACACAGGGTCTGCGGCAGACTCTGTGCACACAGGGTCTGTGGGAGACTCTGCGCACACACAGGGATTGCGGGAAGCTCTGTGCACACACAGAGACTGCGGGAGACTGTGCACACACAGGGACTGCGGGAGACTGTGCACACACAGGGACTGCGGGAGACTCTGTGCACACACAGGGACTGCGGGAGACTCTGTGCACACACAGGGACTGCGGGAGGCTCTGCGCGCACACAGGGTCTGTGGGAGACTCTGTGCACACATAGAGACTGCGGGAGACTGTGCACACACAGGGACTGCGGGAGACTGTGCACACACAGGGACTGCGGGAGACTCTGTGCACACACAGGGACTGCGGGAGACTGTGCACACACAGGGACTGCGGGAGGCTCTGCGCGCACAGAGGGTCTGTGGGAGACTCAGTGCACACATAGAGACTGCGGGAGACTGTGCACACACAGGGACTGCGGGAGACTGTGCACACACAGGGACTGCGGGAGACTCTGTGCACACAGGGACTGCGGGAGACTCTGTGAACACACAGGGACTGCGGGAGACTGTGCAAACGGAGACTGTGCACGCACAGGGTCTGCGGGAGACTCTGTGCACACACAGGGACTGCGGGAGGCTCTGCGCACACACAGGGTCTGTGGGAGACTCTGTGCACACACAGGGACTGCGGGAGACTCTGTGCACACACAGGGTCTGCGGGAGACTCTGTGCACACACAGGGACTGCGGGAGACTGTGCACACACAGGGACTGCGGGAGACTCTGTGCACACACAGGGACTGCGGGAGACTCTGTGCACACACAGAGACTGCGGGAGACTCTGTGCACGCACTGGGACTGCGGGAGACTCTGTGCACACACAGGCACTGCGGGAGACTCTGTGCACACACAGGGACTGCGGGAGACTCTGTGCACACACAGAGACTGCGGGAGACTCTGTGCACGCACTGGGACTGCGGGAGACTCTGTGCACACACAGGCACTGCGGGAGACTCTGTACACACACAGGGACTGCGGGACACTCTGTGCACACACAGGTTCTGCGGAAGACTGTGCACACACAGGGACTGCGGGAGACACTGTGCATACACAGGGACTGCGGGAGACTCTGTGCACACACAGGGACTGCAGGAGACTCTGTGCACACACAGAGAATGCGAGAGACTCTGTGCACACAGGATCTGCGGGAGACTGTGCACACACAGGGACTGCGGGAGACTGTGCACACACAGGGACTGCGGGGGACTCTGTGCACACACAGGGACTGCGGGAGACTGTGCACACGGAGACTGTGCACACACAGGGTCTGCGGCAGACTCTGTGCACACACAGGGACTGCGGGAGGCTCTGCGCGCACACAGGGTATGTGGGAGACTCTGTGCACACACAGACACTGCGGGACACTGTGCACACACAGGGACTGCGGGAGACTGTGCACACACAGGGACTGCGGGAGACTCTGTGCACACACAGGGACTGCGGGAGACTGTGCACACACAGGGACTGCGGGAGACTGTGCACACACAGAGACTGCGGGAGACTCTGCGCACACACAGGGTCTGCGCGAGACTCTGTGCACACACAGGGACTGCGGGAGACTCTGTGCACACACAGGGACTGCGGGAGACTCTGTGCACACACAGGGACTGCAGGAGACTCTGTGCACACACAGGGACTGCGGGAGACTGTGCACACACAGGGACTGCGGGAGACTGTGCACACACAGAGACTGCGGGAGACTCTGCGCACACACAGGGTCTGCGGGAGACTCTGTGCACACACAGGGCTGCGGGAGACTCTGCACACACAGGGACTGCGGGAGACTGTGCACACACAGGGACTGCGACAGGGTCTGCGGGAGACTGTGCACACACAGGGACTGCGGGAGACTCTGTGCACACACAGGGACTGCGGGAGACTCTGTGCACACACAGGGACTGGAGGAGACTCTGTGCACACACAGAGACTGTGGGAGACTCTGTGCACACAGGGTCTGCGTGAGACTGTGCACACACAGGGACTGCGGGAGACTGTGCACACACAGGGACTGCGGGAGACTGTGCACACAGAGACTGCGGGAGACTGTGCACACACAGGGTCTGCGGGAGACTGTGCACACACAGGGACTGCGGGAGACTGTGCACACAGAGACTGCGGGAGACTGTGCACACACAGGGTCTGCGGGAGACTGTGCACACACAGGGACTGCGGGAGACTCTGTGCACACACAGGGACTGCGGGAGACTCTGTGCACACACAGGGACTGCGGGAGACTCTGTGCACACACAGGTTCTGCGGGAGACTCTGTGCACACACAGGGACTGCGGGAGACACTGTGCACACACAGGGACTGTGGGAGACTCTGTGCACACACAGGGACTGGAGGAGACTCTGTGCGCACACAGAGACTGCGGGAGACTCTGTGCACACAGGGTCTGCGTGAGACTGTGCACACACAGGGACTGCGGGAGACTGTGCACACACAGGGACTGCGGGAGACTGTGCACACAGAGACTGCGGGAGACTCTGCACACACAGGGTCTGCGGGAGACTGTGCACACACAGGGACTGCGGGAGACTCTGTGCACACACAGGGACTGCGGGAGACTCTGTGGACACACAGGGACTGCGGGAGACTGTGCACACACAGGGACTGCGGGAGACTCTGTGCACACACAGGGACTGCGGGAGACTCTGTGCACACACAGGGACTGCGGGAGGCTCTGCGCACACACAGGGTCTGTGGGAGACTCTGTGCACACACAGGGACTCCGGGAGACTCTGTGCACACACAGGGTCTGCGGGAGACTCTGTGCACACACAGGGACTGCGGGAGACTGTGCACACACAGGGACTGCGGGAGACTCTGTGCACACACAGGGACTGCGGGAGACTCTGTGCACACACAGAGACTGCGGGAGACTCTGTGCACACACAGGCACTGCGGGAGACTCTGTGCACACACAGGCACTGCGGGAGACTCTGTGCACACACAGGGACTGCGGGACACTCTGTGCACACACAGGTTCTGCGGAAGACTGTGCACACACAGGGACTGCGGGAGACACTGTGCATACACAGGGACTGCGGGAGACTCTGTGCACACACAGGGACTGCAGGAGACTCTGTGCACACACAGAGACTGCGAGAGGCTCTGTGCACACAGGGTCTGCGGGAGACTGTGCACACACAGGGACTGCGGGAGACTGTGCACACACAGGGACTGCAGGGGACTATGTGCACACACAGGGACTGCGGGAGACTGTGCACACGGAGACTGTGCACACACAGGGTCTGCGGCAGACTCTGTGCACACACAGGGACTGCGGGAGGCTCTGCTCGCACACAGGGTCTGTGGGAGACTCTGTGCACACACAGAGACTGCGGGAGACTGTGCACACACAGGGACTGCGGGAGACTGTGCACACACAGGGACTGCGGGAGACTCTGTGCACACACAGGGACTGCGGGAGACTGTGCACACACAGGGACTGCGGGAGACTGTGCACACACAGAGACTGCGGGAGACTCTGCGCACACACAGGGTCTGCGGGAGACTCTGTGCACACACAGGGACTGCGGGAGACTCTGTGCACACACAGGGACTGCGGGAGACGGTGTGCAAACACAGGGACTGCGGGAGACTCTGTGCACACACAGGGACTGCGGGAGAATGTACACACAAAGGGACTGCGGGAGACTGCACACACAGGGACTGCGGGAGACTCTGTGCACACACAGGGACTGCGGGAGACTCTGTGCACACACAGGGACTGCGGGAGACTCTGTGCACACACAGGGACTGCGGGAGACTCTGTGCATACACAGGGACTGCGGGAGACTCTGTGCACACACAGGGACTGCGGGAGACTCTGTGCATACACAGGGACTGTGGGACACTCTGTGCACACACAGGGACTGCGGGAGACTGTGCACACACAGGGATTGCGGGAGACTCTGTGCACACACAGGGACTGCGGGAGACTCTGTGCGGACACAGAGACTGCGGGAGACTCTGTGTACACACAGGGACTGCGGGAGACTCTGTGCACACTCAGGGACTGCGGGAGACTCTGTGCGGACACAGAGACTGCGGGAGACTCTGTGTACACACAGGGACTGCGGGAGACTCTGTGCACACACAGGGACTGCGGTAGATTGTGCACACCCAGGGACTGCGGGAGACTCTGTGCACACACAGGGACTGCGGGAGACTGTGCACACACAGGGACTGCGGGAGACTGTGCACACACAGAGACTGCGGGAGACTCTGCGCACACACAGGGTCTGCGGGAGACTCTGTGCACACACAGGGACTGCGGGAGACTCTGTGCACACACAGGGACTGCGGGAGACGGTGTGCACACACAGGGACTGCGGGAGACGGTGTGCAAACACAGGGACTGCGGGAGACTCTGTGCACACACAGGGACTGCGGGAGAATGTACACACAAAGGGACTGCGGGAGACTGCACACACAGGGACTGCGGGACACTCTGTGCACACACAGAGACTGCGGGAGACTCTGTGCACACACAGGGACTGCGGGAGACTCTGTGCACACACAGGGACTGCGGGAGACTCTGTGCATACACAGGGACTGTGGGACACTCTGTGCACACACAGGGACTGCGGGAGACTGTGCACACACAGGGACTGCGGGAGACTCTGTGCACACACAGGGACTGCGGGAGACTCTGTGCGGACACAGAGACTGCGGGAGACTCTGTGTACACACAGGGACTGCGGGAGACTGTGCACACACAGGGACTGCGGTAGATTGTGCACACCCAGGGACTGCGGGAGACTCTGTGCACACAAAGAGACTGCGGGAGACTCTGTGCACACACAGGGACTGCGGGCGACTGTGCACACACAGGGACTGCGGCAGACTCTGCACACACAGGGACTGCGGGAGACTCTGCACACACAGGGACTGCGGGAGACTCTCTGCCCACACAGGGACTGCGGGAGACTCTGTGCACACACAGGGACTGCGGGAGACTCTGTGCACACACAGGGACTGCGGGAGACTGCACACACAGGGACTGCGGGAGACTCTGTGCACACACAGGGACTGCGGGAGACTGTGCACACACAGGGACTGCGGGGGACTCTGTGCACACACAGGGACTGCGGGAGACTCTGTGCACACACAGGGACTGCGGGAGACTCTGCACACACAGGGACTGCGGGAGACTCTGTGCACACACAGGGACTTCGGGAGACTGTGCACACACAGGGACTGCGGGAGACTGTGCACACGGAGACTGTGCACACACAGGGTCTGCGGCAGACTCTGTGCACACAGGGTCTGTGGGAGACTCTGCGCACACACAGGGATTGCGGGAAGCTCTGTGC
Organism: Scyliorhinus torazame; assembly: GCF_047496885.1. Taxonomy (NCBI): domain Eukaryota; kingdom Metazoa; phylum Chordata; class Chondrichthyes; order Carcharhiniformes; family Scyliorhinidae; genus Scyliorhinus; species Scyliorhinus torazame. The sequence goes on along the minus strand of NC_092709.1, from coordinate 344,402,062 downwards.
ACACACAGAGACTGCGGGAGACTGTGCACACACAGGGACTGCGGGAGACTGTGCACACACAGGGACTGCGGGAGACTCTGTGCACACACAGGGACTGCGGGAGACTCTGTGCACACACAGGGACTGCGGGAGGCTCTGCGCGCACACAGGGTCTGTGGGAGACTCTGTGCACACATAGAGACTGCGGGAGACTGTGCACACACAGGGACTGCGGGAGACTGTGCACACACAGGGACTGCGGGAGACTCTGTGCACACACAGGGACTGCGGGAGACTGTGCACACACAGGGACTGCGGGAGGCTCTGCGCGCACAGAGGGTCTGTGGGAGACTCAGTGCACACATAGAGACTGCGGGAGACTGTGCACACACAGGGACTGCGGGAGACTGTGCACACACAGGGACTGCGGGAGACTCTGTGCACACAGGGACTGCGGGAGACTCTGTGAACACACAGGGACTGCGGGAGACTGTGCAAACGGAGACTGTGCACGCACAGGGTCTGCGGGAGACTCTGTGCACACACAGGGACTGCGGGAGGCTCTGCGCACACACAGGGTCTGTGGGAGACTCTGTGCACACACAGGGACTGCGGGAGACTCTGTGCACACACAGGGTCTGCGGGAGACTCTGTGCACACACAGGGACTGCGGGAGACTGTGCACACACAGGGACTGCGGGAGACTCTGTGCACACACAGGGACTGCGGGAGACTCTGTGCACACACAGAGACTGCGGGAGACTCTGTGCACGCACTGGGACTGCGGGAGACTCTGTGCACACACAGGCACTGCGGGAGACTCTGTGCACACACAGGGACTGCGGGAGACTCTGTGCACACACAGAGACTGCGGGAGACTCTGTGCACGCACTGGGACTGCGGGAGACTCTGTGCACACACAGGCACTGCGGGAGACTCTGTACACACACAGGGACTGCGGGACACTCTGTGCACACACAGGTTCTGCGGAAGACTGTGCACACACAGGGACTGCGGGAGACACTGTGCATACACAGGGACTGCGGGAGACTCTGTGCACACACAGGGACTGCAGGAGACTCTGTGCACACACAGAGAATGCGAGAGACTCTGTGCACACAGGATCTGCGGGAGACTGTGCACACACAGGGACTGCGGGAGACTGTGCACACACAGGGACTGCGGGGGACTCTGTGCACACACAGGGACTGCGGGAGACTGTGCACACGGAGACTGTGCACACACAGGGTCTGCGGCAGACTCTGTGCACACACAGGGACTGCGGGAGGCTCTGCGCGCACACAGGGTATGTGGGAGACTCTGTGCACACACAGACACTGCGGGACACTGTGCACACACAGGGACTGCGGGAGACTGTGCACACACAGGGACTGCGGGAGACTCTGTGCACACACAGGGACTGCGGGAGACTGTGCACACACAGGGACTGCGGGAGACTGTGCACACACAGAGACTGCGGGAGACTCTGCGCACACACAGGGTCTGCGCGAGACTCTGTGCACACACAGGGACTGCGGGAGACTCTGTGCACACACAGGGACTGCGGGAGACTCTGTGCACACACAGGGACTGCAGGAGACTCTGTGCACACACAGGGACTGCGGGAGACTGTGCACACACAGGGACTGCGGGAGACTGTGCACACACAGAGACTGCGGGAGACTCTGCGCACACACAGGGTCTGCGGGAGACTCTGTGCACACACAGGGCTGCGGGAGACTCTGCACACACAGGGACTGCGGGAGACTGTGCACACACAGGGACTGCGACAGGGTCTGCGGGAGACTGTGCACACACAGGGACTGCGGGAGACTCTGTGCACACACAGGGACTGCGGGAGACTCTGTGCACACACAGGGACTGGAGGAGACTCTGTGCACACACAGAGACTGTGGGAGACTCTGTGCACACAGGGTCTGCGTGAGACTGTGCACACACAGGGACTGCGGGAGACTGTGCACACACAGGGACTGCGGGAGACTGTGCACACAGAGACTGCGGGAGACTGTGCACACACAGGGTCTGCGGGAGACTGTGCACACACAGGGACTGCGGGAGACTGTGCACACAGAGACTGCGGGAGACTGTGCACACACAGGGTCTGCGGGAGACTGTGCACACACAGGGACTGCGGGAGACTCTGTGCACACACAGGGACTGCGGGAGACTCTGTGCACACACAGGGACTGCGGGAGACTCTGTGCACACACAGGTTCTGCGGGAGACTCTGTGCACACACAGGGACTGCGGGAGACACTGTGCACACACAGGGACTGTGGGAGACTCTGTGCACACACAGGGACTGGAGGAGACTCTGTGCGCACACAGAGACTGCGGGAGACTCTGTGCACACAGGGTCTGCGTGAGACTGTGCACACACAGGGACTGCGGGAGACTGTGCACACACAGGGACTGCGGGAGACTGTGCACACAGAGACTGCGGGAGACTCTGCACACACAGGGTCTGCGGGAGACTGTGCACACACAGGGACTGCGGGAGACTCTGTGCACACACAGGGACTGCGGGAGACTCTGTGGACACACAGGGACTGCGGGAGACTGTGCACACACAGGGACTGCGGGAGACTCTGTGCACACACAGGGACTGCGGGAGACTCTGTGCACACACAGGGACTGCGGGAGGCTCTGCGCACACACAGGGTCTGTGGGAGACTCTGTGCACACACAGGGACTCCGGGAGACTCTGTGCACACACAGGGTCTGCGGGAGACTCTGTGCACACACAGGGACTGCGGGAGACTGTGCACACACAGGGACTGCGGGAGACTCTGTGCACACACAGGGACTGCGGGAGACTCTGTGCACACACAGAGACTGCGGGAGACTCTGTGCACACACAGGCACTGCGGGAGACTCTGTGCACACACAGGCACTGCGGGAGACTCTGTGCACACACAGGGACTGCGGGACACTCTGTGCACACACAGGTTCTGCGGAAGACTGTGCACACACAGGGACTGCGGGAGACACTGTGCATACACAGGGACTGCGGGAGACTCTGTGCACACACAGGGACTGCAGGAGACTCTGTGCACACACAGAGACTGCGAGAGGCTCTGTGCACACAGGGTCTGCGGGAGACTGTGCACACACAGGGACTGCGGGAGACTGTGCACACACAGGGACTGCAGGGGACTATGTGCACACACAGGGACTGCGGGAGACTGTGCACACGGAGACTGTGCACACACAGGGTCTGCGGCAGACTCTGTGCACACACAGGGACTGCGGGAGGCTCTGCTCGCACACAGGGTCTGTGGGAGACTCTGTGCACACACAGAGACTGCGGGAGACTGTGCACACACAGGGACTGCGGGAGACTGTGCACACACAGGGACTGCGGGAGACTCTGTGCACACACAGGGACTGCGGGAGACTGTGCACACACAGGGACTGCGGGAGACTGTGCACACACAGAGACTGCGGGAGACTCTGCGCACACACAGGGTCTGCGGGAGACTCTGTGCACACACAGGGACTGCGGGAGACTCTGTGCACACACAGGGACTGCGGGAGACGGTGTGCAAACACAGGGACTGCGGGAGACTCTGTGCACACACAGGGACTGCGGGAGAATGTACACACAAAGGGACTGCGGGAGACTGCACACACAGGGACTGCGGGAGACTCTGTGCACACACAGGGACTGCGGGAGACTCTGTGCACACACAGGGACTGCGGGAGACTCTGTGCACACACAGGGACTGCGGGAGACTCTGTGCATACACAGGGACTGCGGGAGACTCTGTGCACACACAGGGACTGCGGGAGACTCTGTGCATACACAGGGACTGTGGGACACTCTGTGCACACACAGGGACTGCGGGAGACTGTGCACACACAGGGATTGCGGGAGACTCTGTGCACACACAGGGACTGCGGGAGACTCTGTGCGGACACAGAGACTGCGGGAGACTCTGTGTACACACAGGGACTGCGGGAGACTCTGTGCACACTCAGGGACTGCGGGAGACTCTGTGCGGACACAGAGACTGCGGGAGACTCTGTGTACACACAGGGACTGCGGGAGACTCTGTGCACACACAGGGACTGCGGTAGATTGTGCACACCCAGGGACTGCGGGAGACTCTGTGCACACAAAGAGACTGCGGGAGACTCTGTGCACACACAGGGACTGCGGGCGACTGTGCACACACAGGGACTGCGGGAGACTCTGTGCACGCACTGGGACTGCGGGAGACTCTGTGCACACACAGGAACTGCGGGAGACTCTGTGCACACACAGGGACTGCGGGACACTCTGTGCACACACAGGTTCTGCGGAAGACTGTGCACACACAGGGACTGCGGGAGACACTGTGCATACACAGGGACTGCGGGAGACTCTGTGCACACACAGGGACTGCAGGAGTCTCTGTGCACACACAGAGACTGCGAGAGACTCTGTGCACACAGGGTCTGCGGGAGACTGTGCACACACAGGGACTGCGGGAGACTGTGCACACACAGGGACTGCAGGGGACTATGTGCACACACAGGGACTGCGGGAGACTGTGCACACGGAGACTGTGCACACACAGGGTCTGCGGCAGACTCTGTGCACACACAGGGACTGCGGGAGGCTCTGCGCGCACACAGGGTCTGTGGGAGACTCTGTGCACACACAGAGACTGCGGGAGACTGTGCACACACAGGGACTGCGGGAGACTGTGCACACACAGGGACTGCGGGAGACTCTGTGCACACACAGGGACTGCGGGAGACTGTGCACACACAGGGACTGCGGGAGACTGTGCACACACAGAGACTGCGGGAGACTCTGCGCACACACAGGGTCTGCGGGAGACTCTGTGCACACACAGGGACTGCGGGAGACTCTGTGCACACACAGGGACTGCGGGAGACGGTGTGCACACACAGGGACTGCGGGAGACGGTGTGCAAACACAGGGACTGCGGGAGACTCTGTGCACACACAGGGACTGCGGGAGAGTGTACACACAAAGGGACTGCGGGAGACTGCACACACAGGGACTGCGGGACACTCTGTGCACACACAGAGACTGCGGGAGACTCTCTGCACACACAGGGACTGCGGGAGACTCTGTGCACACACAGGGACTGCGGGAGACTCTGTGCATACACAGGGACTGTGGGACACTCTGTGCACACACAGGGACTGCGGGAGACTGTGCACACACAGGGACTGCGGGAGACTCTGTGCACACACAGGGACTGCGGGAGACTCTGTGCGGACACAGAGACTGCGGGAGACTCTGTGTACACACAGGGACTGCGGGAAACTGTGCACACACAGGGACTGCGGTAGATTGTGCACACCCAGGGACTGCGGGAGACTCTGTGCACACAAAGAGACTGCGGGAGGCTCTGTGCACACACAGGGACTGCGGGCGACTGTGCACACACAGGGACTCCGGCAGACTCTGCACACACAGGGACTGCGGGAGACTCTGCACACACAGGGACTGCGGGAGACTCTCTGCCCACACAGGGACTGCGGGAGACTCTGTGCACACACAGGGACTGCGGGAGACTCTGTGCACACACAGGGACTGCGGGAGACTCTGCACACACAGGGACTGCGGGAGACTCTGTGCACACACATGGACTGCGGGAGACTCTGTGCACACACAGGGACTGCGGGAGACTCTGTGCACACACAGGGACTGCGGGAGACTCTGCACACACAGGGACTGCGGGAGACTCTGTGCACACACAGGGACTTCGGGAGACTGTGCACACACAGGGACTGCGGGAGACTGTGCACACGGAGACTGTGCACACACAGGGTCTGCGGCAGACTCTGTGCACACAGGGTCTGTGGGAGACTCTGCGCACACACAGGGATTGCGGGAAGCTCTGTGCACACACAGAGACTGCGGGAGACTGTGCACACACAGGGACTGCGGGAGACTGTGCACACACAGGGACTGCGGGAGACTCTGTGCACACACAGGGACTGCGGGAGACTCTGTGCACACACAGGGACTGCGGGAGGCTCTGCGCGCACACAGGGTCTGTGGGAGACTCTGTGCACACATAGAGACTGCGGGAGACTGTGCACACACAGGGACTGCGGGAGACTGTGCACACACAGGGACTGCGGGAGACTCTGTGCACACACAGGGACTGCGGGAGACTGTGCACGCACAGGGACTGCGGGAGGCTCTGCGCGCACAGAGGGTCGGTGGGAGACTCAGTGCACACATAGAGACTGCGGGAGACTGTGCACACACAGGGACTGCGGGAGACTGTGCACACACAGGGACTGCGGGAGACTCTGTGCACACAGGGACTGCGGGAGACTCTGTGAACACACAGGGACTGCGGGAGACTGTGCAAACGGAGACTGTGCACGCACAGGGTCTGCGGGAGACTCTGTGCACACACAGGGACTGCGGGAGGTTCTGCGCACACACAGGGTCTGTGGGAGACTCTGTGCACACACAGGGACTGCGGGAGACTCTGTGCACACACAGGGTCTGCGGGAGACTCTGTGCACACACAGGGACTGCGGGAGACTGTGCACACACAGGGACTGCGGGAGACTCTGTGCACACACAGGGACTGCGGGAGACTCTGTGCACACACAGAGACTGCGGGAGACTCTGTGCACGCACTGGGACTGCGGGAGACTCTGTGCACACACAGGCACTGCGGGAGACTCTGTACACACACAGGGACTGCGGGACACTCTGTGCACACACAGGTTCTGCGGAAGACTGTGCACACACAGGGACTGCGGGAGACACTGTGCATACACAGGGACTGCGGGAGACTCTGTGCACACACAGGGACTGCAGGAGACTCTGTGCACACACAGAGAATGCGAGAGACTCTGTGCACACAGGATCTGCGGGAGACTGTGCACACACAGGGACTGCGGGAGACTGTGCACACACAGGGACTGCGGGAGACTGTGCACACGGAGACTGTGCACACACAGGGTCTGCGGCAGACTCTGTGCACACACAGGGACTGCGTGAGGCTCTGCGCGCACACAGGGTATGTGGGAGACTCTGTGCACACACAGACACTGCGGGAGACTGTGCACACACAGGGACTGCGGGAGACTGTGCACACACAGGGACTGCGGGAGACTCTGTGCACACACAGGGACTGCGGGAGACTGTGCACACACAGGGACTGCGGGAGACTGTGCACACACAGAGACTGCGGGAGACTCTGCACACACACAGGGTCTGCGGGAGACTCTGTGCACACACAGGGACTGCGGGAGACTCTGTGCACACACAGGGACTGCGGGAGACTCTGTGCACACACAGGGACTGCGGGAGACTCTGTGCACACACAGGGACTGCGGGAGACTGTGCACACACAGGGACTGCGGGAGACTGTGCACACACAGAGACTGCGGGAGACTCTGCGCACACACAGGGTCTGCGGGAGACTCTGTGCACACACAGGGCTGCGGGAGACTCTGCACACACAGGGACTGCGGGAGACTGTGCACACACAGGGACTGCGACAGGGTCTGCGGGAGACTGTGCACACACAGGGACTGCGGGAGACTCTGTGCACACACAGGGACTGCGGGAGACTCTGTGCACACACAGGGACTGGAGGAGACTCTGTGCACACACAGAGACTGTGGGAGACTCTGTGCACACAGGGTCTGCGTGAGACTGTGCACACACAGGGACTGCGGGAGACTGTGCACACACAGGGACTGCGGGAGACTGTGCACACAGAGACTGCGGGAGACTGTGCACACACAGGGTCTGCGGGAGACTGTGCACACACAGGGACTGCGGGAGACTGTGCACACAGAGACTGCGGGAGACTGTGCACACACAGGGTCTGCGGGAGACTGTGCACACACAGGGACTGCGGGAGACTCTGTGCACACACAGGGACTGCGGGAGACTCTGTGCACACACAGGGACTGCGGGAGACTCTGTGCACACACAGGTTCTGCGGGAGACTCTGTGCACACACAGGGACTGCGGGAGACACTGTGCACACACAGGGACTGTGGGAGACTCTGTGCACACACAGGGACTGGAGGAGACTCTGTGCGCACACAGAGACTGCGGGAGACTCTGTGCACACAGGGTCTGCGTGAGACTGTGCACACACAGGGACTGCGGGAGACTGTGCACACACAGGGACTGCGGGAGACTGTGCACACAGAGACTGCGGGAGACTGTGCACACACAGGGTCTGCGGGAGACTGTGCACACACAGGGACTGCGGGAGACTCTGTGCACACACAGGGACTGCGGGAGACTCTGTGGACACACAGGGACTGCGGAGACTGTGCACACACAGGGACTGCGGGAGACTCTGTGCACACAGGGACTGCGGGAGACTCTGTGCACACACAGGGACTGCGGGAGACTGTGCAAACGGAGACTGTGTACGCACAGGGTCTGCGGGAGACTCTGTGCACACACAGGGACTGCGGGAGGCTCTGCGCACACACAGGGTCTGTGGGAGACTCTGTGCACACACAGGGACTCCGGGAGACTCTGTGCACACACAGGGTCTGCGGGAGACTCTGTGCACACACAGGGACTGCGGGAGACTGTGCACACACAGGGACTGCGGGAGACTCTGTGCACACACAGGGACTGCGGGAGACTCTGTGCACACACAGAGACTGCGGGAGACTCTGTGCACGCACTGGGACTGCGGGAGACTCTGTGCACACACAGGCACTGCGGGAGACTCTGTGCACACACAGTGACTGCGGGACACTCTGTGCACACACAGGTTCTGCGGAAGACTGTGCACACACAGGGACTGCGGGAGACACTGTGCATACACAGGGACTGCGGGAGACTCTGTGCACACACAGGGACTGCAGGAGACTCTGTGCACACACAGAGACTGCGAGAGACTCTGTGCACACAGGGTCTGCGGGAGACTGTGCACACACAGGGACTGCGGGAGACTGTGCACACACAGGGACTGCAGGGGACTATGTGCACACACAGGGACTGCGGGAGACTGTGCACACGGAGACTGTGCACACACAGGGTCTGCGGCAGACTCTGTGCACACACAGGGACTACGGGAGGCTCTGCGCGCACACAGGGTCTGCGGGAGACTGTGCACACACAGGGACTGCGGGAGACTCTGTGCACACACAGGGACTGCGGGAGACTCTGTGCACACACAGGGTCTGCGGGAGACTGTGCACACACAGGGACTGCGGGAGACTCTGTGCACACACAGGGACTGCGGGAGACTGTGCACACACAGGGACTGCGGGAGACTGTGCACACACAGGGACTGCGGGAGACTGTGCACACACAGAGACTGCGGGAGACTCTGCGCGCACACAGGGTCTGCGGGAGACTGTGCACACACAGGGACTGCGGGAGACTCTGTGCACACACAGGGACTGCGGGAGACTGTGCACACACAGGGACTGCGGGAGACTGTGCACACACAGGGACTGCGGGAGACTGTGCACACACAGAGACTGCGGGAGACTCTGCGCACACACAGGGTCTGCGGGAGACTCTGTGCACACACAGGGACTGCGGGAGACTCTGTGCACACACAGGGACTGCGGGAGGCTCTGCGCGCACACAGGGACTGCGGGAGACTGTGCACACACAGGGACTGCGGGAGACTCTGTGCACACACAGGGACTGCGGGAGACTCTGTGCACACACAGGGACTGCGGGAGACTGTGCACACACAGGGACTGCGGGAGACTGTGCACACACAGAGACTGCGGGAGACTCTGCGCACACACAGGGTCTGCGGGAGACTCTGTGCACACACAGGGACTGCGGGAGACTCTGTGCACACACAGGGACTGCGGGAGACGGTGTGCACACACAGGGACTGCGGGAGACGGTGTGCAAACACAGGGACTGCGGGAGACTCTGTGCACACACAGGGACTGCGGGAGAATGTACACACAAAGGGACTGCGGGAGACTGCACACACAGGGACTGCGGGACACTCTGTGCACACACAGAGACTGCGGGAGACTCTGTGCACACACAGGGACTGCGGGAGACTCTGTGCACACACAGGGACTGCGGGAGACTCTGTGCATACACAGGGACTGTGGGACACTCTGTGCACACACAGGGACTGCGGGAGACTGTGCACACACAGGGACTGCGGGAGACTCTGTGCACACACAGGGACTGCGGGAGACTCTGTGCGGACACAGAGACTGCGGGAGACTCTGTGCACACACAGGGACTGCGGGAGACTGTGCACACACAGGGACTGCGGGAGACTGTGCACACACAGGGACTGCGGTAGATTGTGCACACCCAGGGACTGCGGGAGACTCTGTGCACACAAAGAGACTGCGGGAGACTCTGTGCACACACAGGGACTGCGGGCGACTGTGCACACACAGGGACTGCGGCAGACTCTGCACACACAGGGACTGCGGGAGACTCTGCACACACAGGGACTGCGGGAGACTCTCTGCCCACACAGGGACTGCGGGAGACTCTGTGCACACACAGGGACTGCGGGAGACTCTGTGCACACACAGGGACTGCGGGAGACTCTGCACACACAGGGACTGCGGGAGACTCTGTGCACACACAGGGACTGCGGGAGACTGTGCACACACAGGGACTGCGGGGGACTCTGTGCACACACAGGGACTGCGGGAGACTCTGTGCACACACAGGGACTGCGGGAGACTCTGCACACACAGGGACTGCGGGAGACTCTGTGCACACACAGGGACTTCGGGAGACTGTGCACACACAGGGACTGCGGGAGACTGTGCACACGGAGACTGTGCACACACAGGGTCTGCGGCAGACTCTGTGCACACAGGGTCTGTGGGAGACTCTGCGCACACACAGGGATTGCGGGAAGCTCTGTGCACACACAGAGACTGCGGGAGACTGTGCACACACAGGGACTGCGGGAGACTGTGCACACACAGGGACTGCGGGAGACTCTGTGCACACACAGGGACTGCGGGAGACTCTGTGCACACACAGGGACTGCGGGAGGCTCTGCGCGCACACAGGGTCTGTGGGAGACTCTGTGCACACATAGAGACTGCGGGAGACTGTGCACACACAGGGACTGCGGGAGACTGTGCACACACAGGGACTGCGGGAGACTCTGTGCACACACAGGGACTGCGGGAGACTGTGCACACACAGGGACTGCGGGAGGCTCTGCGCGCACAGAGGGTCTGTGGGAGACTCAGTGCACACATAGAGACTGCGGGAGACTGTGCACACACAGGGACTGCGGGAGACTGTGCACACACAGGGACTGCGGGAGACTCTGTGCACACAGGGACTGCGGGAGACTCTGTGAACACACAGGGACTGCGGGAGACTGTGCAAACGGAGACTGTGCACGCACAGGGTCTGCGGGAGACTCTGTGCACACACAGGGACTGCGGGAGGCTCTGCGCACACACAGGGTCTGTGGGAGACTCTGTGCACACACAGGGACTGCGGGAGACTCTGTGCACACACAGGGTCTGCGGGAGACTCTGTGCACACACAGGGACTGCGGGAGACTGTGCACACACAGGGACTGCGGGAGACTCTGTGCACACACAGGGACTGCGGGAGACTCTGTGCACACACAGAGACTGCGGGAGACTCTGTGCACGCACTGGGACTGCGGGAGACTCTGTGCACACACAGGCACTGCGGGAGACTCTGTACACACACAGGGACTGCGGGACACTCTGTGCACACACAGGTTCTGCGGAAGACTGTGCACACACAGGGACTGCGGGAGACACTGTGCATACACAGGGACTGCGGGAGACTCTGTGCACACACAGGGACTGCAGGAGACTCTGTGCACACACAGAGACTGCGAGAGACTCTGTGCACACAGGATCTGCGGGAGACTGTGCACACACAGGGACTGCGGGAGACTGTGCACACACAGGGACTGCGGGGGACTCTGTGCACACACAGGGACTGCGGGAGACTGTGCACACGGAGACTGTGCACACACAGGGTCTGCGGCAGACTCTGTGCACACACAGGGACTGCGGGAGGCTCTGCGCGCACACAGGGTATGTGGGAGACTCTGTGCACACACAGAGACTGCGGGAGACTGTGCACACACAGGGACTGCGGGAGACTGTGCACACACAGGGACTGCGGGAGACTCTGTGCACACACAGGGACTGCGGGAGACTGTGCACACACAGGGACTGCGGGAGACTGTGCACACACAGAGACTGCGGGAGACTCTGCGCACACACAGGGTCTGCGGGAGACTCTGTGCACACACAGGGACTGCGGGAGACTCTGTGCACACACAGGGACTGCGGGAGACGGTGTGCACACACAGGGACTGCGGGAGACGGTGTGCAAACACAGGGACTGCGGGAGACTCTGTGCACACACAGGGACTGCGGGAGAATGTACACACAAAGGGACTGCGGGAGACTGCACACACAGGGACTGCGGACACTCTGTGCACACACAGAGACTGCGGGAGACACTGTGCACACACAGGGACTGCGGGAGACTCTGTGCACACACAGGGACTGCGGGAGACTCTGTGCATACACAGGGACTGTGGGACACTCTGTGCACACACAGGGACTGCGGGAGACTGTGCACACACAGGGACTGCGGGAGACTCTGTGCACACACAGGGACTGCGGGACACTCTGTGCGGACACAGGGACTGCGGGAGACTCTGTGTACACACAGGGACTGCGGGAGACTGTGCACACACAGGGACTGCGGTAGATTGTGCACACCCAGGGACTGCGGGAGACTCTGTGCACACACAGAGACTGCGGGAGACTCTGTGCACACACAGGGACTGCGGGCGACTGTGCACACACAGGGACTGCGGCAGACTCTGCACACACAGGGACTGCGGGAGACTCTGTGCACACACAGGGACTGCGGGAGACTCTGTGCACACACAGGGACTGCGGGAGACTCTGTGCACACACAGGGACTGCGGGAGACTCTGCACACACAGGGACTGCGGGAGACTCTGTGCACACACAGGGACTGCGGGAGACTCTGTGCATACACAGGGACTGTGCGACACTCTGTGCACACACAGGGACTGCGGGAGACTGTGCACACACAGGGACTGCGGGAGACTCTGTGCACACACAGGGACTGCGGGAGACTCTGTGCGGACACAGAGACTGCGGGAGACTCTGTGTACACACAGGGACTGCGGGAGACTGTGCACACACAGGGACTGCGGTAGATTGTGCACACCCAGGGACTGCGGGAGACTCTGTGCACACAAAGAGACTGCGGGAGACTCTGTGCACACACAGGGACTGCGGGCGACTGTGCACACACAGGGACTGCGGCAGACTCTGCACACACAGGGACTGCGGGAGACTCTGCACACACAGGGACTGCGGGAGACTCTCTGCCCACACAGGGACTGCGGGAGACTCTGTGCACACACAGGGACTGCGGGAGACTCTGTGCACACACAGGGACTGCGGGAGACTCTGCACACACAGGGACTGCGGGAGACTCTGTGCACACACAGGGACTGCGGGAGACTGTGCACACACAGGGACTGCGGGGGACTCTGTGCACACACAGGGACTGCGGGAGACTCTGTGCACACACAGGGACTGCGGGAGACTCTGCACACACAGGGACTGCGGGAGACTCTGTGCACACACAGGGACTTCGGGAGACTGTGCACACACAGGGACTGCGGGAGACTGTGCACACGGAGACTGTGCACACACAGGGTCTGCGGCAGACTCTGTGCACACAGGGTCTGTGGGAGACTCTGCGCACACACAGGGATTGCGGGAAGCTCTGTGCACACACAGAGACTGCGGGAGACTGTGCACACACAGGGACTGCGGGAGACTGTGCACACACAGGGACTGCGGGAGACTCTGTGCACACACAGGGACTGCGGGAGACTCTGTGCACACACAGGGACTGCGGGAGGCTCTGCGCGCACACAGGGTCTGTGGGAGACTCTGTGCACACATAGAGACTGCGGGAGACTGTGCACACACAGGGACTGCGGGAGACTGTGCACACACAGGGACTGCGGGAGACTCTGTGCACACACAGGGACTGCGGGAGACTGTGCACACACAGGGACTGCGGGAGGCTCTGCGCGCACAGAGGGTCTGTGGGAGACTCAGTGCACACATAGAGACTGCGGGAGACTGTGCACACACAGGGACTGCGGGAGACTGTGCACACAGGGACTGCGGGAGACTCTGTGCACACACAGGGACTGCGGGAGACTCTGTGCACACACAGGGACTGCGGGAGTCTCTGTGCACACAGGGACTGCGGGAGACTGTGCACACACAGGGACTGCGGGAGACTCTGTGCACACAGGGACTGCGGGAGACTCTGTGAACACACAGGGACTGCGGGAGACTGTGCAAACGGAGACTGTGCACGCACAGGGTCTGCGGGAGACTCTGTGCACACACAGGGACTGCGGGAGGCTCTGCGCACACACAGGGTCTGTGGGAGACTCTGTGCACACACAGGGACTGCGGGAGACTCTGTGCACACACAGGGTCTGCGGGAGACTCTGTGCACACACAGGGACTGCGGGAGACTCTGTGCACACACAGAGACTGCGGGAGACTCTGTGCACGCACTGGGACTGCGGGAGACTCTGTGCACACACAGGCACTGCGGGAGACTCTGTACACACACAGGGACTGCGGGACACTCTGTGCACACACAGGTTCTGCGGAAGACTGTGCACACACAGGGACTGCGGGAGACACTGTGCATACACAGGGACTGCGGGAGACTCTGTGCACACACAGGGACTGCAGGAGACTCTGTGCACACACAGAGACTGCGAGAGACTCTGTGCACACAGGATCTGCGGGAGACTGTGCACACACAGGGACTGCGGGAGACTGTGCACACACAGGGACTGCGGGGGACTCTGTGCACACACAGGGACTGCGGGAGACTGTGCACACGGAGACTGTGCACACACAGGGTCTGCGGCAGACTCTGTGCACACACAGGGACTGCGGGAGGCTCTGCGCGCACACAGGGTATGTGGGAGACTCTGTGCACACACAGAGACTGCGGGAGACTGTGCACACACAGGGACTGCGGGAGACTGTGCACACACAGGGACTGCGGGAGACTCTGTGCACACACAGGGACTGCGGGAGACTGTGCACACACAGGGACTGCGGGAGACTGTGCACACACAGAGACTGCGGGAGACTCTGCGCACACACAGGGTCTGCGGGAGACTCTGTGCACACACAGGGACTGCGGGAGACTCTGTGCACACACAGGGACTGCGGGAGACGGTGTGCACACACAGGGACTGCGGGAGACGGTGTGCAAACACAGGGACTGCGGGAGACTCTGTGCACACACAGGGACTGCGGGAGAATGTACACACAAAGGGACTGCGGGAGACTGCACACACAGGGACTGCGGACACTCTGTGCACACACAGAGACTGCGGGAGACACTGTGCACACACAGGGACTGCGGGAGACTCTGTGCACACACAGGGACTGCGGGAGACTCTGTGCATACACAGGGACTGTGGGACACTCTGTGCACACACAGGGACTGCGGGAGACTGTGCACACACAGGGACTGCGGGAGACTCTGTGCACACACAGGGACTGCGGGAGACTCTGTGCGGACACAGGGACTGCGGGAGACTCTGTGTACACACAGGGACTGCGGGAGACTGTGCACACACAGGGACTGCGGTAGATTGTGCACACCCAGGGACTGCGGGAGACTCTGTGCACACACAGAGACTGCGGGAGACTCTGTGCACACACAGGGACTGCGGGCGACTGTGCACACGCAGGGACTGCGGCAGACTCTGCACACACAGGGACTGCGGGAGACTCTGCACACACAGGGACTGCGGGAGACTCTGTGCACACACAGGGACTGCGGGAGACTGCACACGGAGACTGTGCACACACAGGGTCTGCGGCAGACTCTGTGCACACACAGGGACTGCGGGAGGCTCTGCGCGCACACAGGGTATGTGGGAGACTCTGTGCACACACAGAGACTGCGGGAGACTGTGCACACACAGGGACTGCGGGAGACTGTGCACACACAGGGACTGCGGGAGACTCTGTGCACACACAGGGACTGCGGGAGACTGTGCACACACAGGGACTGCGGGAGACTGTGCACACACAGAGACTGCGGGAGACTCTGCGCACACACAGGGTCTGCGGGAGACTCTGTGCACACACAGGGACTGCGGGAGACTCTGTGCACACACAGGGACTGC
Organism: Scyliorhinus torazame; assembly: GCF_047496885.1. Taxonomy (NCBI): domain Eukaryota; kingdom Metazoa; phylum Chordata; class Chondrichthyes; order Carcharhiniformes; family Scyliorhinidae; genus Scyliorhinus; species Scyliorhinus torazame. The sequence continues at coordinate 344,385,848 of NC_092709.1, read as the reverse complement.
GGGAGACGGTGTGCACACACAGGGACTGCGGGAGACGGTGTGCAAACACAGGGACTGCGGGAGACTCTGTGCACACACAGGGACTGCGGGAGAATGTACACACAAAGGGACTGCGGGAGACTGCACACACAGGGACTGCGGACACTCTGTGCACACACAGAGACTGCGGGAGACACTGTGCACACACAGGGACTGCGGGAGACTCTGTGCACACACAGGGACTGCGGGAGACTCTATGCATACACAGGGACTGTGGGACACTCTGTGCACACACAGGGACTGCGGGAGACTGTGCACACACAGGGACTGCGGGAGACTCTGTGCACACACAGGGACTGCGGGAGACTCTGTGCGGACACAGGGACTGCGGGAGACTCTGTGTACACACAGGGACTGCGGGAGACTGTGCACACACAGGGACTGCGGTAGATTGTGCACACCCAGGGACTGCGGGAGACTCTGTGCACACACAGAGACTGCGGGAGACTCTGTGCACACACAGGGACTGCGGGCGACTGTGCACACACAGGGACTGCGGCAGACTCTGCACACACAGGGACTGCGGGAGACTCTGCACACACAGGGACTGCGGGAGACTCTGTGCACACACAGGGACTGCGGGAGACTGTGTGCACACACAGGGACTGCGGGAGACTCTGTGCACACACAGGGACTGCGGGAGACTCTGCACACACAGGGACTGCGGGAGACTCTGTGCACACACAGGGACTGCGGGAGACTGTGCACACACAGGGACTGCGGGGGACTCTGTGCACACACAGGGACTGCGGGAGACTCTGTGCACACACAGGGACTGCGGGAGACTCTGCACACACAGGGACTGCGGGAGACTCTGTGCACACACAGGGACTTCGGGAGACTGTGCACACACAGGGACTGCGGGAGACTGTGCACACGGAGACTGTGCACACACAGGGTCTGCGGCAGACTCTGTGCACACAGGGTCTGTGGGAGACTCTGCGCACACACAGGGATTGCGGGAAGCTCTGTGCACACACAGAGACTGCGGGAGACTGTGCACACACAGGGACTGCGGGAGACTGTGCATACACAGGGACTGCGGGAGACTGTGCACACACAGGGACTGCGGGAGACTCTGTGCACACACAGTGACTGCGGGAGGCGCTGCGCGCACACAGGGTCTGTGGGAGACTCTGTGCACACATAGAGACTGCGGGAGACTGTGCACACACAGGGACTGCGGGAGACTGTGCACACACAGGGACTGCGGGAGACTTTGTGCACACACAGAGACTGCGGGAGACTGTGCACACACAGGGACTGCGGGAGACTGTGCACACACAGGGACTGCGGGAGACTCTGTGCACACACAGGGACTGCGGGAGACTGTGCACACACAGGGACTGCGGGAGACTGTGCTCACACAGAGACTGCGGGAGACTCTGCGCACACACAGGGTCTGCGGGAGACTCTGTGCACACACAGGGACTGCGGGAGACTCTGTGCACACACAGGGACTGCGGGAGACGGTGTGCACACACAGGGACTGCGGGAGACGGTGTGCAAACACAGGGACTGCGGGAGACTCTGTGCACACACAGGGACTGCGGGAGAATGTACACACAAAGGGACTGCGGGAGACTGCACACACAGGGACTGCGGGACACTCTGTGCACACACAGAGACTGCGGGAGACTCTGTGCACACACAGGGACTGCGGGAGACTCTGTGCACACACAGGGACTGCGGGAGACTCTGTGCATACACAGGGACTGTGGGACACTCTGTGCACACACAGGGACTGCGGGAGACTGTGCACACACAGGGACTGCGGGAGACTCTGTGCACACACAGGGACTGCGGGAGACTCTGTGCGGACACAGAGACTGCGGGAGACTCTGTGTACACACAGGGACTGCGGGAGACTGTGCACACACAGGGACTGCGGTAGATTGTGCACACCCAGGGACTGCGGGAGACTCTGTGCACACAAAGAGACTGCGGGAGACTCTGTGCACACACAGGGACTGCGGGCGACTGTGCACACACAGGGACTGCGGCAGACTCTGCACACACAGGGACTGCGGGAGACTCTGCACACACAGGGACTGCGGGAGACTCTCTGCCCACACAGGGACTGCGGGAGACTCTGTGCACACACAGGGACTGCGGGAGACTCTGTGCACACACAGGGACTGCAGGAGACTCTGCACACACAGGGACTGCGGGAGACTCTGTGCACACACAGGGACTGCGGGAGACTGTGCACACACAGGGACTGCGGTGGACTCTGTGCACACACAGGGACTGCGGGAGACTCTGTGCACACACAGGGACTGCGGGAGACTCTGCACACACAGGGACTGCGGGAGACTCTGTGCACACACAGGGACTTCGGGAGACTGTGCACACACAGGGACTGCGGGAGACTGTGCACACGGAGACTGTGCACACACAGGGTCTGCGGCAGACTCTGTGCACACAGGGTCTGTGGGAGACTCTGCGTACACACAGGGATTGCGGGAAGCTCTGTGCACACACAGAGACTGCGGGAGACTGTGCACACACAGGGACTGCGGGAGACTGTGCACACACAGGGACTGCGGGAGACTCTGTGCACACACAGGGACTGCGGGAGACTCTGTGCACACACAGGGACTGCGGGAGGCTCTGCGCGCACAGAGGGTCTGTGGGAGACTCTGTGCACACATAGAGACTGCGGGAGACTGTGCACACACAGGGACTGCGGGAGACTGTGCACACACAGGGACTGCGGGAGACTCTGTGCACACACAGGGACTGCGGGAGACTGTGCACACACAGGGACTGCGGGAGGCTCTGCGCGCACAGAGGGTCTGTGGGAGACTCAGTGCACACATAGAGACTGCGGGAGACTGTGCACACACAGGGACTGCGGGAGACTGTGCACACACAGGGACTGCGGGAGACTCTGTGCACACAGGGACTGCGGGAGACTCTGTGAACACACAGGGACTGCGGGAGACTGTGCAAACGGAGACTGTGCACGCACAGGGTCTGCGGGAGACTCTGTGCACACACAGGGACTGCGGGAGGCTCTGCGCACACACAGGGTCTGTGGGAGACTCTGTGCACACACAGGGACTGCGGGAGACTCTGTGCACACACAGGGACTGCGGGAGACTGTGCACACACAGGGACTGCGGGAGACTCTGTGCACACACAGGGACTGCGGGAGACTCTGTGCACACACAGAGACTGCGGGAGACTCTGTGCATGCACTGGGACTGCGGGAGACTCTGTGCACACACAGGCACTGCGGGAGACTCTGTACACACACAGGGACTGCGGGACACTCTGTGCACACACAGGTTCTGCGGAAGACTGTGCACACACAGGGACTGCGGGAGACACTGTGCATACACAGGGACTGCGGGAGACTCTGTGCACACACAGGGACTGCAGGAGACTCTGTGCACACACAGAGACTGCGAGAGACTCTGTGCACACAGGATCTGCGGGAGACTGTGCACACACAGGGACTGCGGGAGACTGTGCACACACAGGGACTGCGGGGGACTCTGTGCACACACAGGGACTGCGGGAGACTGTGCACACGGAGACTGTGCACACACAGGGTCTGCGGCAGACTCTGTGCACCCAAAGGGACTGCGGGAGGCTCTGCGCGCACACAGGGTATGTGGGAGACTCTGTGCACACACAGAGACTGCGGGAGACTGTGCACACACAGGGACTGCGGGAGACTGTGCACACACAGGGACTGCGGGAGACTCTGTGCACACACAGGGACTGCGGGAGACTGTGCAAACGGAGACTGTGCACGCACAGGGTCTGCGGGAGACTCTGTGCACACACAGGGACTGCGGGAGGCTCTGCGCACACACAGGGTCTGTGGGAGACTCTGTGCACACACAGGGACTGCGGGAGACTCTGTGCACACACAGGGACTGCGGGAGACTGTGCACACACAGGGACTGCGGGAGACTCTGTGCACACACAGGGACTGCGGGAGACTCTGTGCACACACAGAGACTGCGGGAGACTCTGTGCATGCACTGGGACTGCGGGAGACTCTGTGCACACACAGGCACTGCGGGAGACTCTGTACACACACAGGGACTGCGGGACACTCTGTGCACACACAGGTTCTGCGGAAGACTGTGCACACACAGGGACTGCGGGAGACACTGTGCATACACAGGGACTGCGGGAGACTCTGTGCACACACAGGGACTGCAGGAGACTCTGTGCACACACAGAGACTGCGAGAGACTCTGTGCACACAGGATCTGCGGGAGACTGTGCACACACAGGGACTGCGGGAGACTGTGCACACACAGGGACTGCGGGGGACTCTGTGCACACACAGGGACTGCGGGAGACTGTGCACACGGAGACTGTGCACACACAGGGTCTGCGGCAGACTCTGTGCACCCAAAGGGACTGCGGGAGGCTCTGCGCGCACACAGGGTATGTGGGAGACTCTGTGCACACACAGAGACTGCGGGAGACTGTGCACACACAGGGACTGCGGGAGACTGTGCACACACAGGGACTGCGGGAGACTCTGTGCACACACAGGGACTGCGGGAGACTGTGCACACACAGGGACTGCGGGAGACTGTGCACACACAGAGACTGCGGGAGACTCTGCGCACACAGAGACTGCGGGAGACTGTGCACACACAGGGTCTGCGGGAGACTGTGCACACACAGGGACTGCGGGAGAATCTGTGCACACACAGGGACTGCGGGAGACTCTGTGCACACACAGGGTCTGCGGGAGACTCTGTGGACACACAGGGACTGCGGGAGACTGTGCACACACAGGGACTGCGGGAGACTGTGCACACACAGGGGCTGCGGGAGACACTGTGCACACACAGGGTCTGCGGGAGACTCTGTGCACACAGGGACTGCGGGAGACTCTGCACACACAGGGACTGCGGGAGACTCTGTGCACACACAGGGACTGCGGGAGACTGTGCACACACAGGGACTGCGGTGGACTCTGTGCACACACAGGGACTGCGGGAGACTCTGTGCACACACAGGGACTGCGGGAGACTCTGCACACACAGGGACTGCGGGAGACTCTGTGCACACACAGGGACTTCGGGAGACTGTGCACACACAGGGACTGCGGGAGACTGTGCACACGGAGACTGTGCACACACAGGGTCTGCGGCAGACTCTGTGCACACAGGGTCTGTGGGAGACTCTGCGCACACACAGGGATTGCGGGAAGCTCTGTGCACACACAGAGACTGCGGGAGACTGTGCACACACAGGGACTGCGGGAGACTGTGCACACACAGGGACTGCGGGAGACTCTGTGCACACACAGGGACTGCGGGAGACTCTGTGCACACACAGGGACTGCGGGAGGCTCTGCGCGCACAGAGGGTCTGTGGGAGACTCTGTGCACACATAGAGACTGCGGGAGACTGTGCACACACAGGGACTGCGGGAGACTGTGCACACACAGGGACTGCGGGAGACTCTGTGCACACACAGGGACTGCGGGAGACTGTGCACACACAGGGACTGCGGGAGGCTCTGCGCGCACAGAGGGTCTGTGGGAGACTCAGTGCACACATAGAGACTGCGGGAGACTGTGCACACACAGGGACTGCGGGAGACTGTGCACACACAGGGACTGCGGGAGACTCTGTGCACACAGGGACTGCGGGAGACTCTGTGAACACACAGGGACTGCGGGAGACTGTGCAAACGGAGACTGTGCACGCACAGGGTCTGCGGGAGACTCTGTGCACACACAGGGACTGCGGGAGGCTCTGCGCACACACAGGGTCTGTGGGAGACTCTGTGCACACACAGGGACTGCGGGAGACTCTGTGCACACACAGGGTCTGCGGGAGACTCTGTGCACACACAGGGACTGCGGGAGACTGTGCACACACAGGGACTGCGGGAGACTCTGTGCACACACAGGGACTGCGGGAGACTCTGTGCACACACAGAGACTGCGGGAGACTCTGTGCATGCACTGGGACTGCGGGAGACTCTGTGCACACACAGGCACTGCGGGAGACTCTGTACACACACAGGGACTGCGGGACACTCTGTGCACACACAGGTTCTGCGGAAGACTGTGCACACACAGGGACTGCGGGAGACACTGTGCATACACAGGGACTGCGGGAGACTCTGTGCACACACAGGGACTGCAGGAGACTCTGTGCACACACAGAGACTGCGAGAGACTCTGTGCACACAGGATCTGCGGGAGACTGTGCACACACAGGGACTGCGGGAGACTGTGCACACACAGGGACTGCGGGGGACTCTGTGCACACACAGGGACTGCGGGAGACTGTGCACACGGAGACTGTGCACACACAGGGTCTGCGGCAGACTCTGTGCACCCAAAGGGACTGCGGGAGGCTCTGCGCGCACACAGGGTATGTGGGAGACTCTGTGCACACACAGAGACTGCGGGAGACTGTGCACACACAGGGACTGCGGGAGACTGTGCACACACAGGGACTGCGGGAGACTCTGTGCACACACAGGGACTGCGGGAGACTGTGCACACACAGGGACTGCGGGAGACTGTGCACACACAGAGACTGCGGGAGACTCTGCGCACACAGAGACTGCGGGAGACTGTGCACACACAGGGTCTGCGGGAGACTGTGCACACACAGGGACTGCGGGAGAATCTGTGCACACACAGGGACTGCGGGAGACTCTGTGCACACACAGGGTCTGCGGGAGACTCTGTGGACACACAGGGACTGCGGGAGACTGTGCACACACAGGGACTGCGGGAGACTGTGCACACACAGGGGCTGCGGGAGACACTGTGCACACACAGGGTCTGGGGGAGACTCTGTGCACACAGGGACTGCGGGAGACTCTGTGCACACACAGGGACTGCGGGAGTCTCTGTGCACACACAGGAACTGCGGGAGACTCTGTGCACACAGGGACTGCGGGAGACTCTGTGCACACACAGGGACTGTGGGAGACTCTGTGCACACACAGGGACTGCGGGAGACTGTGCACACGGAGACTGTGCACACACAGGGTCTGCGGCAGACTCTGTGCACACAGGGACTGCGGGAGACTCTGTGTACACACAGGGACTGTGGGAGACTCTGTGCACACACAGGGACTGCGGGAGACTGTGCACACGGAGACTGTGCAAACACAGGGTCTGCGGCAGACTCTGTGCACACACAGGGACTGCGGTAGACTCTGTGCACACACAGGGACTGCGGGAGACTCTGTGCACACACAGGGACTGCAGGAGACTCTGCACACACAGGGACTGCGGGAGTTTCTGTGCACACACAGGGACTGCGGGAGACTGTGCACACACAGGGACTGCAGGAGACTGTGCACACAGAGACTGCAGGAGACTGTGCACACACAGGTTCTGCGGGAGACTGTGCACACACAGGGACTGCGGGAGACTCTGTGCACACACAGGGACTGCGGGAGACTCTGTGCACACAGGGATTGCGGGAGACTCTGTGCACACACAGGGACTGCGGGAGACAGTGCAAACGGAGACTGTGCACGCACAGGGTCTGCGGGAGACTCTGTGCACACACAGGGACTGCGGGATGCTCTGCGCACACACAGGGTCTGTGGGAGACTCTGTGCACACACAGGGACTGCGGGAGACTCTGTGCACACACAGGGACTGCGGGAGACTCTGTGCACACACAGGGACTGCGGGAGACTCTGTGCACACACAGGCACTGCGGGAGACTCTGTGCACACACAGGGACTGCGGGACACTCTGTGCACACACAGGTTCTGCGGGAGACTCTGTGCACACACAGGGACTGCGGGAGACTCTGTGCACACACAGGGACTGCGGGAGACTCTGTGCACGCAGGGTCTGCGGGAGACTGTGCACACACAGGGACTGCGGGAGACTGTGCACACACAGGGACTGCGGGAGACTGTGCACACAGAGACTGCGGGAGACTGTGCACACACAGGGTCTGTGGGAGACTGTGCACACACAGGGACTGCGGGAGAATCTGTGCACCCACAGGGACTGCGGGAGACTCTGTGCACACACAGGGACTGCGGGAGACTCTGTGGACACACAGGGACTGCGGGAGACTGTGCACACACAGGGACTGCGGGAGACTGTGCACACACAGGGGCTGCGGGAGACACTGTGCACACACAGGGTCAGGGGGAGACTCTGTGCACACAGGGACTGCGGGAGACTCTGTGCACACACAGGGACTGCGGGAGACTCTGTGCACACACAGGGACTGCGGGAGACTGTGCACACACAGAGACTGCGGGAGACTGTGCACACGGAGACTGTGCACACTCAGGGTCTGCGGCAGACTCTGTGCACACACAGGGTCTGCGGGAGACTCTGTGCACACACAGGGACTGCGGGAGACTCTGTGCACACACAGGGACTGCGGGAGACTCTGTGCACACACAGGGTGCGGGAGACTGTGCACACAGAGACTGCGGGAGACTGTGCACACACTGTCTGCGGGAGACTGTGCACACACAGGGACTGCGGGAGACTCTGTGCCCACACAGGGACTGCGGGAGACTCTGTGCACACACAGGGACTGCGGGAGACTCTGTGGACACACAGGGACTGCGGGAGACTGTGCACACACAGGGACTGTGGGAGACTCTGTGCACACAGGGACTGCGGGAGACTCTGTGCACACACAGGGACTGCGGGAGACTGTGCAAACGGAGACTGTGCACGCACAGGGTCTGCGGGAGACTCTGTGCACACACAGGGACTGCGGGAGGCTCTGCGCACACACAGGGTCTGCGGGAGACTCTGTGCACACACAGGGACGGCGGGAGACTCTGTGCACACACAGGGACTGCGGGAGACTCTATGCACACACAGGGACTGCGGGAGACTCTGTGCACACACAGGGACTGCGGGAGACTCTGTGCACACACAGGGACTGCGGGAGACTCTATGCACACACAGGGACTGCGGGAGACTCTGTGCACACACAGGGACTGCGGGAGACGCTGTGCACACACAGGGACTGCGGGAGACTCTGTGGACACACAGGGACTGCGGGAGACTGTGCACACACAGGGACTGCGGGAGACTGTGCACACACAGGGTCTGCGGGAGACTCTGTGCACACACAGGGTCTGGGGGAGACTCTGTGCACACAGGGACTGAGGGAAAATCTGTGCACACACAGGGACTGCGGGAGACTCTGTGCACAAAGGGACTGCGGGAGACTCTGTGCACACACAGGGACTGCGGGAGTCTCTGTGCACACACAGGGACTGCGGGAGTCTCTGTGCACACACAGGGACTGCGGGAGACTCTGTGCACACAGGGACTGCGGGAAACTCTGTGCACACACAGGGACTGTGGGAGACTCTGTGCACACAGGGACTGCGGGAGACTCTGTGCACAAAGGGACTGCGGGAGACTCTGTGCACACACAGGGACTGCGGGAGACTCTGTGCACACACAGGGACTGCGGGAGTCTCTGTGCACACACAGGTACTGCGGGAGACTCTGTGCACAAAGGGACTGCGGGAGACTCTGTGCACACACAGGGACTGTGGGAGACTCTGTGCACACACAGGGACTGCGGGAGACTCTGTGCACACACAGGGACTGCGGGAGACTCTGTGCACACACAGGGACTGCGGGAGACTCTGTGCAGAAAGGGACTGCGGGAGACTCTGTGCACACACAGGGACTGCGGGAGACTCTGTGCACACACAGGGACTGCGGGAGACTCTGTGCACACACAGGGACTGCGGGAGACTCTGTGCACACACAGAGACTGCGGGAGACTCTGTGCACACACAGGGACTGCGGGAGACTGTGCACACACAGGGACTGCGGTAGATCGTGCACACACAGGGACTGCGGGAGACTCTGTGCACACACAGAGACTGCGGGAGACTGTGCACACACAGGGACTGCGGCAGACTGTGCACACGGAGACTGTGCACACACAGGGTCTGCGGCAGACTCTGTGCACACACAGGGACTGCGGGAGACTCTGTGCACACACAGGGACTGCGGGAGACTCTGTGCACACACAGGGACTGCGGGAGACTGTGCACACACAGGGTCTGCGGCAGACTCTGTGCACACACAGGGTCTGCGGGAGACTCTGTGCACACACAGGGACTGCGGGAGACTCTGTGCACACACAGGGACTGCGGGAGACTCTGTGCACACACAGGGACTGCGGGAGACTCTGTGCACACACAGGGACTGCGGGAGACACTGTGCACACACAGGGACTGCGGGAGACTCTGTGCACACACAGGCACTGCGGGAGACTCTGTGCACACACAGGGACTGCGGGACACTCTGTGCACACACAGGGACTGCGGGAGACTGTGCACACACAGGGACTGCGGGAGACTCTGTGCACACACAGGGACTGCGGGAGACTCTGTGCACACACAGGGACTGCAGGAGACTCTGTGCACACACAGAGACTGCGGGAGACTCTGTGCACACAGGGTCTGCGGGAGACTGTGCACACACAGGGACTGCGGGAGACTGTGCACACACAGGGACTGCGGGAGACTGTGCACACAGAGACTGCGGGAGACTGTGCACTCACAGGGTCTGCGGGAGACTGTGCACACACAGGGACTGCGGGAGAATCTGTGCACACACAGGGACTGCGGGAGACTCTGTGCACACACAGGGTCTGCGGGAGACTCTGTGGACACACAGGGACTGCGGGAGACTGTGCACACACAGGGACTGCGGGAGACTGTGCACACACAGGGGCTGTGGGAGACACTGTGCACACACAGGGTCTGGGGGAGACTCTGTGCACACAGGGACTGCGGGAGACTCTGTGCACACACAGGGACTGCGGGAGTCTCTGTGCACACACAGGAACTGCGGGAGACTCTGTGCACACAGGGACTGCGGGAGACTCTGTGCACACACAGGGACTGTGGGAGACTCTGTGCACACACAGGGACTGCGGGAGACTGTGCACACGGAGACTGTGCACACACAGGTTCTGCGGCAGACTCTGTGCACACAGGGACTGCGGGAGACTCTGTGCACACACAGGGACTGTGGGAGACTCTGTGCACACACAGGGACTGCGGGAGACTGTGCACACGGAGACTGTGCACACACAGGGTCTGCGGCAGACTCTGTGCACACACAGGGACTGCGGTAGACTCTGTGCACACACAGGGACTGCGGGAGACTCTGTGCACACACAGGGACTGCAGGAGACTCTGCACACACAGGGACTGCGGGAGTTTCTGTGCACACACAGGGACTGCGGGAGACTCTGTGCACACACAGGGACTGCGGGAGACTCTGTGCACACACAGGGACTGCGGGAGACTCTGTGGACACACAGGGACTGCGGGAGACTGTGCACACACAGGGACTGTGGGAGACTCTGTGCACACAGGGACTGCGGGAGACTGTGCACACACAGGGACTGCGGGAGACTGAGCAAACGGAGACTGTGCACGCACAGGGTCTGCGGGAGACTCTGTGCACACACAGGGACTGCGGGAGGATCTGCGCACACACAGGGTCTGTGGGAGACTCTGTGCACACACAGGGACTGCGGGAGACTCTGTGCACACACAGGGACTGCGGGAGACTCTGTGCACACACAGGGACTGCGGGAGACTCTGTGCACACACAGGGACTGCAGGAGACTCTGTGCACACACAGGGACTGCAGGAGACTCTGTGCACACACAGGGACTGCGGGAGACTTTGCACACACAGGGACTGCGGGAGACTCTGTGCACACACAGGGACTGCAGGAGACTCTGTGCACACACAGAGACTGCGGGAGACTCTGTGCACACAGGGTCTGCGGGAGACTGTGCACACACAGGGACTGCGGGAGACTGTGCACACAGAGACTGCGGGAGACTGTGCACACACAGGGTCTGCGGGAGACTGTGCACACACAGGGACTGCGGGAGACTCTGTGCACACACAGGGACTGCGGGAGACTCTGTGCACACACAGGGACTGCGGGAGACTGTGCACACACAGGGACTGCGGGAGACTCTGTGCACACACAGGGTCTGGGGGTGACTCTGTGCACACAGGGACTGAGGGAAACTCTGTGCACACACAGGGACTGCGGGAGACTCTGTGCACAAAGGGACTGCGGGAGACTCTGTGCACACACAGGGACTGCGGGAGTCTCTGTGCACACACAGGGACTGCGGGAGACTCTGTGCACACACAGGGACTGCGGGAGACTGTGCACACAGGGACTGCGGGAGACTCTGTGCACACAGGGACTGCGGGAGACTCTGTGCACACACAGGGACTGCGGGAGACTCTGTGCACACACAGGGACTGCGGGAGACTGTGCACACACAGGGACTGCGGGAGACTGTGCACACACAGGGACTGCGGGAGACTCTGTGCACACACAGGGACTGCGGGAGACTGTGCACACAGGGACTGCGGGAGACTCTGTGCACACACAGGGACTGCGGGAGACTCTGTGCGGACACAGAGACTGCGGGAGACTCTGTGCACACACAGGGACTGCGGGAGACTGTGCACACACAGGGACTGCGGCAGACTGTGCACACGGAGACTGTGCACACACAGGGTCTGCGGCAGACTCTGTGCACACACAGGGACTGCGGGAGACTGTGCACACACAGGGACTGCGGGAGACTGTGCACACAGAGACTGCGGGAGACTGTGCACACACAGGGTCTGCGGGAGACTGTGCACACACAGGGACTGCGGGAGACTCTGTGCACACACAGGGACTGCGGGAGACTCTGTGCACACACAGGGACTGCGGGAGACTCTGTGCACACACAGGTTCTGCGGGAGACTCTGTGCACACACAGGGACTGCGGGAGACACTGTGCACACACAGGGACTGTGGGAGACTCTGTGCACATACAGGGACTGGAGGAGACTCTGTGCGCACACAGAGACTGCGGGAGACTCTGTGCACACAGGGTCTGCGTGAGACTGTGCACACACAGGGACTGCGGGAGACTGTGCACACACAGGGACTGCGGGAGACTGTGCACACAGAGACTGCGGGAGACTGTGCACACACAGGGTCTGCGGGAGACTGTGCACACACAGGGACTGCGGGAGACTCTGTGCACACACAGGGACTGCGGGAGACTCTGTGGACACACAGGGACTGCGCGAGACTGTGCACACACAGGGACTGCGGGAGACTCTGTGCACACAGGGACTGCGGGAGACTCTGTGCACACACAGGGACTGCGGGAGACTGTGCAAACGGAGACTGTGTACGCACAGGGTCTGCGGGAGACTCTGTGCACACACAGGGACGGCGGGAGGCTCTGCGCACACACAGGGTCTGTGGGAGACTCTGTGCACACACAGGGACTGCGGGAGACTCTGTGCACACACAGGGTCTGCGGGAGACTCTGTGCACACACAGGGACTGCGGGAGACTGTGCACACACAGGGACTGCGGGAGACTCTGTGCACACACAGGGACTGCGGGAGACTCTGTGCAGACACAGACACTGCGGGAGACTCTGTGCACGCACTGGGACTGCGGGAGACTCTGTGCACACACAGGCACTGCGGGAGACTCTGTGCACACACAGGGACTGCGGGACACTCTGTGCACACACAGGTTCTGCGGAAGACTGTGCACACACAGGGACTGCGGGAGACACTGTGCATACACAGGGACTGCGGGAGACTCTGTGCACACACAGGGACTGCAGGAGACTGTGCACACACAGGGACTGCGGGGGACTGTGCACACACAGGGACTGCAGGGGACTATGTGCACACACAGGGACTGCGGGAGACTGTGCACACGGAGACTGTGCACACACAGGGTCTGCGGCAGACTCTGTGCACACACAGGGACTGCGGGAGGCTCTGCGCGCACACAGGGTCTGTGGGAGACTCTGTGCACACACAGAGACTGCGAGAGACTGTGCACACACAGGGACTGCGGGAGACTGTGCACACACAGGGACTGCGGGAGACTCTGTGCACACACAGGGACTGCGGGAGACTGTGCACACACAGGGACTGCGGGAGACTGTGCACACACAGAGACTGCGGGAGACTCTGCGCACACACAGGGTCTGCGGGAGACTCTGTGCACACACAGGGACTGCGGGAGACTCTGTGCACACACAGGCACTGCGGGAGACTCTGTGCACACACAGGGACTGCGGGAGACGGTGTGCACACACAGGGACTGCGGGAGACGGTGTGCAAACACAGGGACTGCGGGAGACTCTGTGCACACACAGGGACTGCGGGAGAATGTACACACAAAGGGACTGCGGGAGACTGCACACACAGGGACTGCGGGACACTCTGTGCACACACAGAGACTGCGGGAGACTCTGTGCACACACAGGGACTGCGGGAGACTATGTGCACACACAGGGACTGCGGGAGACTCTGTGCATACACAGGGACTGTGGGACACTCTGTGCACACACAGGGACTGCGGGAGACTGTGCACACACAGGGACTGCGGGAGACTCTGTGCACACACAGGGACTGCGGGAGACTCTGTGCGGACACAGAGACTGCGGGAGACTCTGTGTACACACAGGGACTGCGGGAGACTGTGCACACACAGGGACTGCGGTAGATTGTGCACACCCAGGGACTGCGGGAGACTCTGTGCACACAAAGAGACTGCGGGAGACTCTGTGCACACACAGGGACTGCGGGCGACTGTGCACACACAGGGACTGCGGCAGACTCTGCACACACAGGGACTGCGGGAGACTCTGCACACACAGGGACTGCGGGAGACTCTCTGCCCACACAGGGACTGCGGGAGACTCTGTGCACACACAGGGACTGCGGGAGACTCTGTGCACACACAGGGACTGCGGGAGACTCTGCACACACAGGGACTGCGGGAGACTCTGTGCACACACAGGGACTGCGGGAGACTGTGCACACACAGGGACTGCGGGGGACTCTGTGCACACACAGGGACTGCGGGAGACTCTGTGCACACACAGGGACTGCGGGAGACTCTGCACACACAGGGACTGCGGGAGGCTCTGTGCACACACAGGGACTTCGGGAGACTGTGCACACACAGGGACTGCGGGAGACTGTGCACACGGAGACTGTGCACACACAGGGTCTGCGGCAGACTCTGTGCACACAGGGTCTGTGGGAGACTCTGCGCACACACAGGGATTGCGGGAAGCTCTGTGCACACACAGAGACTGCGGGAGACTGTGCACACACAGGGACTGCGGGAGACTGTTCACACACAGGGACTGCGGGAGACACTGTGCACACACAGGGACTGCGGGAGACTCTGTGCACACACAGGGACTGCGGGAGGCTCTGCGCGCACACAGGGTCTGTGGGAGACTCTGTGCACACATAGAGACTGCGGGAGACTGTACACACACAGGGACTGCGGGAGACTGTGCACACACAGGGACTGTGGGAGACTCTGTGCACACACAGGGACTGCGGGAGACTGTGCACACACAGGGACTGCGGGAGGCTCTGCGCGCACAGAGGGTCTGTGGGAGACTCAGTGCACACATAGAGACTGCGGGAGACTGTGCACACACAGGGACTGCGGGAGACTGTGCACACAGGGACTGCGGGAGACTCTGTGCACACAGGGACTGCGGGAGACTCTGTGAACACACAGGGACTGCGGGAGACTGTGCAAACGGAGACTGTGCACGCACAGGGTCTGCGGGAGACTCTGTGCACACACAGGGACTGCGGGACGCTCTGCGCACACACAGGGTCTGTGGGAGACTCTGTGCACACACAGGGACTGCGGGAGACTCTGTGCACACACAGGGTCTGCGGGAGACTCTGTGCACACACAGGGACTGCGGGAGACTGTGCACACACAGGGACTGCGGGAGACTCTGTGCACACACAGGGACTGCGGGAGACTCTGTGCACACACAGAGACTGCGGGAGACTCTGTGCACGCACTGGGACTGCGGGAGACTCTGTGCACACACAGGCACTGCGGGAGACTCTGTACACACACAGGGACTGCGGGACACTCTGTGCACACACAGGTTCTGCGGAAGACTGTGCACACAGGATCTGCGGGAGACTGTGCACACACAGGGACTGCGGGAGACTGTGCACACACAGGGACTGCGGGGGACTCTGTGCACACACAGGGACTGCGGGAGACTGTGCACACGGAGACTGTGCACACACAGGGTCTGCGGCAGACTCTGTGCACACACAGGGACTGCGGGAGGCTCTGCGCGCACACAGGGTATGTGGGAGACTCTGTGCACACACAGAGACTGCGGGAGACTGTGCACACACAGGGACTGCGGGAGACTGTGCACACACAGGGACTGCGGGAGACTCTGTGCACACACAGGGACTGCGGGAGACTGTGCACACACAGGGACTGCGGGAGACTGTGCACACACAGAGACTGCGGGGGACTCTGCGCACACACAGGGTCTGCGGGAGACTCTGTGCACACACAGGGACTGCGGGAGACTCTGTGCACACACAGGGACTGCGGGAGACGGTGTGCACACACAGGGACTGCGGGAGACGGTGTGCAAACACAGGGACTGCGGGAGACTCTGTGCACACACAGGGACTGCGGGAGAATGTACACACAAAGGGACTGCGGGAGACTGCACACACAGGGACTGCGGACACTCTGTGCACACACAGAGACTGCGGGAGACACTGTGCACACACAGGGACTGCGGGAGACTCTGTGCACACACAGGGACTGCGGGAGACTCTGTGCATACACAGGGACTGTGGGACACTCTGTGCACACACAGGGACTGCGGGAGACTGTGCACACACAGGGACTGCGGGAGACTCTGTGCACACACAGGGACAGCGGGAGACTCTGTGCGGACACAGGGACTGCGGGAGACTCTGTGTACACACAGGGACTGCGGGAGACTGTGCACACACAGGGACTGCGGTAGATTGTGCACACCCAGGGACTGCGGGAGACTCTGTGCACACACAGAGACTGCGGGAGACTGTGCACACACAGGGACTGCGGGAGACTCTGTGCACACACAGGGACTGCGGGAGACTCTGTGCGGACACAGGGACTGCGGGAGACTCTGTGCACACACAGGGACTGCGGGACACTCTGTGCACACACAGGTTCTGCGGAAGACTGTGCACACACAGGGACTGCGGGAGACACTGTGCATACACAGGGACTGCGGGAGACTCTGTGCACACACAGGGACTGCAGGAGACTGTGCACACACAGGGACTGCGGGAGACTGTGCACACACAGGGACTGCAGGGGACTATGTGCACACACAGGGACTGCGGGAGACTGTGCACACGGAGACTGTGCACACACAGGGTCTGCGGCAGACTCTGTGCACACACAGGGACTGCGGGAGGCTCTGCGCGCACACAGGGTCTGTGGGAGACCCTGTGCACACACAGAGACTGCGGGAGACTGTGCACACACAGGGACTGCGGGAGACTGTGCACACACAGGGACTGCGGGAGACTCTGTGCACACACAGGGACTGCGGGAGACTGTGCACACACAGGGACTGCGGGAGACTGTGCACACACAGAGACTGCGGGAGACTCTGCGCACACACAGGGTCTGCGGGAGACTCTGTGCACACACAGGGACTGCGGGAGACTCTGTGCACACACAGGGACTGCGGGAGACGGTGTGCACACACAGGGACTGCGGGAGACGGTGTGCAAACACAGGGACTGCGGGAGACTCTGTGCACACACAGGGACTGCGGGAGAATGTACACACAAAGGGACTGCGGGAGACTGCACACACAGGGACTGCGGGACACTCTGTGCACACACAGAGACTGCGGGAGACTCTGTGCACACACAGGGACTGCGGGAGACTCTGTGCACACACAGGGACTGCGGGAGACTCTGTGCATACACAGGGACTGTGGGACACTCTGTGCACACACAGGGACTGCGGGAGACTGTGCACACACAGGGACTGCGGGAGACTCTGTGCACACACAGGGACTGCGGGAGACTCTGTGCGGACACAGAGACTGCGGGAGACTCTGTGTACACACAGGGACTGCGGGAGACTGTGCACACACAGGGACTGCGGTAGATTGTGCACACCCAGGGACTGCGGGAGACTCTGTGCACACAAAGAGACTGCGGGAGACTCTGTGCACACACAGGGACTGCGGGCGACTGTGCACACACAGGGACTGCGGCAGACTCTGCACACACAGGGACTGCGGGAGACTCTGCACACACAGGGACTGCGGGAGACTCTCTGCCCACACAGGGACTGCGGGAGACTCTGTGCACACACAGGGACTGCGGGAGACTCTGCACACACAGGGACTGCGGGAGACTCTGTGCACACACAGGGACTGCGGGAGACTGTGCACACACAGGGACTGCGGGGGACTCTGTGCACACACAGGGACTGCGGGAGACTCTGTGCACACACAGGGACTGCGGGAGACTCTGCACACACAGGGACTGCGGGAGACTCTGTGCACACACAGGGACTTCGGGAGACTGTGCACACACAGGGACTGCGGGAGACTGTGCACACGGAGACTGTGCACACACAGGGTCTGCGGCAGACTCTGTGCACACAGGGTCTGTGGGAGACTCTGCGCACACACAGGGATTGCGGGAAGCTCTGTGCACACACAGAGACTGCGGGAGACTGTGCACACACAGGGACTGCGGGAGACTGTGCACACACAGGGACTGCGGGAGACTCTGTGCACACACAGGGACTGCGGGAGACTCTGTGCACACACAGGGACTGCGGGAGACTCTGTGCACACACAGGGACTGCGGGAGGCTCTGCGCGCACACAGGGTCTGTGGGAGACTCTGTGCACACATAGAGACTGCGGGAGACTGTGCACACACAGGGACTGCGGGAGACTGTGCACACACAGGGACTGCGGGAGACTCTGTGCACACACAGGGACTGCGGGAGACTGTGCACACACAGGGACTGCGGGAGGCTCTGCGCGCACAGAGGGTCTGTGGGAGACTCAGTGCACACATACAGACTGCGGGAGACTGTGCACACACAGGGACTGCGGGAGACTGTGCACACACAGGGACTGCGGGAGACTCTGTGCACACAGGGACTGCGGGAGACTCTGTGAACACACAGGGACTGCGGGAGACTGTGCAAACGGAGACTGTGCATGCACAGGGTCTGCGGGAGACTCTGTGCACACACAGGGACTGCGGGAGGCTCTGCGCACACACAGGGTCTGTGGGAGACTCTGTGCACACACAGGGACTGCGGGAGACTCTGTGCACACACAGGGTCTGCGGGAGACTCTGTGCACACACAGGGACTGCGGGAGACTGTGCACACACAGGGACTGCGGGAGACTCTGTGCACACACAGGGACTGCGGGAGACTCTGTGCACACACAGAGACTGCGGGAGACTCTGTGCACGCACTGGGACTGCGGGAGACTCTGTGCACACACAGGCACTGCGGGAGACTCTGTACACACACAGGGACTGCGGGACACTCTGTGCACACACAGGTTCTGCGGAAGACTGTGCACACAGGATCTGCGGGAGACTGTGCACACACAGGGACTGCGGGAGACTGTGCACACACAGGGACTGCGGGGGACTCTGTGCACACACAGGGACTGCGGGAGACTGTGCACACGGAGACTGTGCACACACAGGGTCTGCGGCAGACTCTGTGCACTCACAGGGACTGCGGGAGGCTCTGCGCGCACACAGGGTATGTGGGAGACTCTGTGCACACACAGAGACTGCGGGAGACTGTGCACACACAGGGACTGCGGGGGACTCTGTGCACACACAGGGACTGCGGGAGACTGTGCACACGGAGACTGTGCACACACAGGGACTGCGGGGGACTCTGTGCACATACAGAGACTGCGGGAGACTGTGCACACACAGGGACTGCGGGAGACTCTGTGCACACACAGGGACTGCGGGAGACTGTGCACACACAGGGACTGCGGGAGACTGTGCACACACAGAGACTGCGGGAGACTCTGCGCACACACAGGGTCTGCGGGAGACTCTGTGCACACACAGGGACTGCGGGAGACTCTGTGCACACACAGGGACTGCGGGAGACGGTGTGCACACACAGGGACTGCGGGAGACGGTGTGCAAACACAGGGACTGCGGGAGACTCTGTGCACACACAGGGACTGCGGGAGAATGTACACACAAAGGGACTGCGGGAGACTGCACACACAGGGACTGCGGACACTCTGTGCACACACAGAGACTGCGGGAGACACTGTGCACACACAGGGACTGCGGGAGACTCTGTGCACACACAGGGACTGCGGGAGACTCTGTGCATACACAGGGACTGTGGGACACTCTGTGCACACACAGGGACTGCGGGAGACTGTGCACACACAGGGACTGCGGGAGACTCTGTGCACACACAGGGACTGCGGGAGACTCTGTGCGGACACAGGGACTGCGGGAGACTCTGTGTACACACAGGGACTGCGGGAGACTGTGCACACACAGGGACTGCGGTAGATTGTGCACACCCAGGGACTGCGGGAGACTCCGTGCACACACAGAGACTGCGGGAGACTCTGTGCACACACAGGGACTGCGGGCGACTGTGCACACACAGGGACTGCGGCAGACTCTGCACACACAGGGACTGCGGGAGACTGTGCACACACAGGGACTGCGGTAGATCGTGCACACACAGGGACTGCGGGAGACTCTGTGCACACACAGAGACTGCGGGAGACTGTGCACACACAGGGACTGCGGCAGACTGTGCACACGGAGACTGTGCACACACAGGGTCTGCGGCAGACTCTGTGCACACACAGGGACTGCGGGAGACTGTGCACACACAGGGACTGCGGGAGACTGTGCACACAGAGACTGCGGGAGACTGTGCACACACAGGGTCTGCGGGAGACTGTGCACACACAGGGACTGCGGGAGACTCTGTGCACACACAGGGACTGCGGGAGACTCTGTGCACACACAGGGACTGCGGGAGACTCTGTGCACACACAGGTTCTGCGGGAGACTCTGTGCACACACAGGGACTGCGGGAGACACTGTGCACACACAGGGACTGTGGGAGACTCTGTGCACATACAGGGACTGGAGGAGACTCTGTGCGCACACAGAGACTGCGGGAGACTCTGTGCACACAGGGTCTGCGTGAGACTGTGCACACACAGGGACTGCGGGAGACTGTGCACACACAGGGACTGCGGGAGACTGTGCACACAGAGACTGCGGGAGACTGTGCACACACAGGGTCTGCGGGAGACTGTGCACACACAGGGACTGCGGGAGACTCTGTGCACACACAGGGACTGCGGGAGACTCTGTGGACACACAGGGACTGCGCGAGACTGTGCACACACAGGGACTGCGGGAGACTCTGTGCACACAGGGACTGCGGGAGACTCTGTGCACACACAGGGACTGCGGGAGACTGTGCAAACGGAGACTGTGTATGCACAGGGTCTGCGGGAGACTCTGTGCACACACAGGGACGGCGGGAGGCTCTGCGCACACACAGGGTCTGTGGGAGACTCTGTGCACACACAGGGACTGCGGGAGACTCTGTGCACACACAGGGTCTGCGGGAGACTCTGTGCACACACAGGGACTGCGGGAGACTGTGCACACACAGGGACTGCGGGAGACTCTGTGCACACACAGGGACTGCGGGAGACTCTGTGCAGACACAGAGACTGCGGGAGACTCTGTGCACGCACTGGGACTGCGGGAGACTCTGTGCACACACAGGGGCTGCGGGAGACTCTGTGCACACACAGGCACTGCGGGAGACTCTGTGCACACACAGGGACTGCGGGACACTCTGTGCACACACAGGTTCTGCGGAAGACTGTGCACACACAGGGACTGCGGGAGACACTGTGCATACACAGGGACTGCGGGAGACTCTGTGCACACACAGGGACTGCAGGAGACTGTGCACACACAGGGACTGCGGGAGACTGTGCACACACAGGGACTGCAGGGGACTATGTGCACACACAGGGACTGCGGGAGACTGTGCACACGGAGACTGTGCACACACAGGGTCTGCGGCAGACTCTGTGCACACACAGGGACTGCGGGAGGCTCTGCGCGCACACAGGGTCTGTGGGAGACTCTGTGCACACACAGAGACTGCGGGAGACTGTGCACACACAGGGACTGCGGGAGACTGTGCACACACAGGGACTGCGGGAGACTCTGTGCACACACAGGGACTGCGGGAGACTGTGCACACACAGGGACTGCGGGAGACTGTGCACACACAGAGACTGCGGGAGACTCTGCGCACACACAGGGTCTGCGGGAGACTCTGTGCACACACAGGGACTGCGGGAGACTCTGTGCACACACAGGGACTGCGGGAGACGGTGTGCACACACAGGGACTGCGGGAGACGGTGCAAACACAGGGACTGCGGGAGACTCTGTGCACACACAGGGACTGCGGGAGACTGTGCAAACACAGGGACTGCGGGAGACTCTGTGCACACACAGGGACTGCGGGAGACTCTGTGCACACACAGGGACTGCGGGAGACTGTGCAAACACAGGGACTGCGGGAGACTCTGTGCACACACAGGGACTGCGGGAGACTCTGTGCACACACAGGGACTGCGGGAGACTGTGCAAACACAGGGACTGCGGGAGACTCTGTGCACACACAGGGACTGCGGGAGAATGTACACACAAAGGGACTGCGGGAGACTGCACACACAGGGACTGCGGGACACTCTGTGCACACACAGAGACTGCGGGAGACTCTGTGCACACACAGGGACTGCGGGAGACTCTGTGCACACACAGGGACTGCGGGAGACTCTGTGCATACACAGGGACTGTGGGACACTCTGTGCACACACAGGGACTGCGGGAGACTGTGCACACACAGGGACTGCGGGAGACTCTGTGCACACACAGGGACTGCGGGAGACTCTGTGCGGACACAGAGACTGCGGGAGACTCTGTGTACACACAGGGACTGCGGGAGACTGTGCACACACAGGGACTGCGGTAGATTGTGCACACCCAGGGACTGCGGGAGACTCTGTGCACACAAAGAGACTGCGGGAGACTCTGTGCACACACAGGGACTGCGGGCGACTGTGCACACACAGGGACTGCGGGAGACTCTCTGCCCACACAGGGACTGCGGGAGACTCTGTGCACACACAGGGACTGCGGCAGACTCTGTGCACACAGGGACTGCGGGAGACTCTCTGCCCACACAGGGACTGCGGGAGACTCTGTGCACACACAGGGACTGCGGCAGACTCTGCACACACAGGGACTGCGGGAGACTCTGCACACACAGGGACTGCGGGAGACTCTCTGCCCACACAGGGACTGCGGGAGACTCTGTGCACACACAGGGACTGCGGGAGACTCTGTGCACACACAGGGACTGCGGGAGACTCTGCACACACAGGGACTGCGGGAGACTCTGTGCACACACAGGGACTGCGGGAGACTGTGCACACACAGGGACTGCGGGGGACTCTGTGCACACACAGGGACTGCGGGAGACTCTGTGCACACACAGGGACTGCGGGAGACTCTGCACACACAGGGACTGCGGGAGGCTCTGTGCACACACAGGGACTTCGGGAGACTGTGCACACACAGGGACTGCGGGAGACTGTGCACACGGAGACTGTGCACACACGGGGTCTGCGGCAGACTCTGTGCACACAGGGTCTGTGGGAGACTCTGCGCACACACAGGGATTGCGGGAAGCTCTGTGCACACACAGAGACTGCGGGAGACTGTGCACACACAGGGACTGCGGGAGACTGTTCACACACAGGGACTGCGGGAGACACTGTGCACACACAGGGACTGCGGGAGACTCTGTGCACACACAGGGACTGCGGGAGGCTCTGCGCGCACACAGGGTCTGTGGGAGACTCTGTGCACACATAGAGACTGCGGGAGACTGTACACACACAGGGACTGCGGGAGACTGTGCACACACAGGGACTGCGGGAGACTCTGTGCACACACAGGGACTGCGGGAGACTGTGCACACACAGGGACTGCGGGAGGCTCTGCGCGCACAGAGGGTCTGTGGGAGACTCAGTGCACACATAGAGACTGCGGGAGACTGTGCACACACAGGGACTGCGGGAGACTGTGCACACAGGGACTGCGGGAGACTCTGTGCACACAGGGACTGCGGGAGACTCTGTGAACACACAGGGACTGCGGGAGACTGTGCAAACGGAGACTGTGCACGCACAGGGTCTGCGGGAGACTCTGTGCACACACAGGGACTGCGGGACGCTCTGCGCACACACAGGGTCTGTGGGAGACTCTGTGCACACACAGGGACTGCGGGAGACTCTGTGCACACACAGGGACTGCGGGAGACTGTGCACACACAGGGACTGCGGGAGACTCTGTGCACACACAGGGACTGCGGGAGACTCTGTGCACACACAGAGACTGCGGGAGACTCTGTGCACGCACTGGGACTGCGGGAGACTCTGTGCACACACAGGCACTGCGGGAGACTCTGTACACACACAGGGACTGCGGGACACTCTGTGCACACACAGGTTCTGCGGAAGACTGTGCACACAGGATCTGCGGGAGACTGTGCACACACAGGGACTGCGGGAGACTGTGCACACACAGGGACTGCGGGGGACTCTGTGCACACACAGGGACTGCGGGAGACTGTGCACACGGAGACTGTGCACACACAGGGTCTGCGGCAGACTCTGTGCACACACAGGGACTGCGGGAGGCTCTGCGCGCACACAGGGTATGTGGGAGACTCTGTGCACACACAGAGACTGCGGGAGACTGTGCACACACAGGGACTGCGGGAGACTGTGCACACACAGGGACTGCGGGAGACTGTGCACACACAGGGACTGCGGGAGACTCTGTGCACACACAGGGACTGCGGGAGACTCTGTGCACACACAGGGACTGCGGGAGACTGTGCACACACAGGGACTGCGGGAGACTGTGCACACACAGAGACTGCGGGGGACTCTGCGCACACACAGGGTCTGCGGGAGACTCTGTGCACACGCAGGGACTGCGGGAGACTCTGTGCACACACAGGGACTGCGGGAGACGGTGTGCACACACAGGGACTGCGGGAGACGGTGTGCAAACACAGGGACTGCGGGAGACTCTGTGCACACACAGGGACTGCGGGAGAATGTACACACAAAGGGACTGCGGGAGACTGCACACACAGGGACTGCGGACACTCTGTGCACACACAGAGACTGCGGGAGACACTGTGCACACACAGGGACTGCGGGAGACTCTGTGCACACACAGGGACTGCGGGAGACTCTGTGCATACACAGGGACTGTGGGACACTCTGTGCACACACAGGGACTGTGGGAGACTGTGCACACACAGGGACTGCGGGAGACTCTGTGCACACACAGGGACAGCGGGAGACTCTGTGCGGACACAGGGACTGCGGGAGACTCTGTGTACACACAGGGACTGCGGGAGACTGTGCACACACAGGGACTGCGGTAGATTGTGCACACCCAGGGACTGCGGGAGACTCTGTGCACACACAGAGACTGCGGGAGACTGTGCACACACAGGGACTGCGGGAGACTCTGTGCACACACAGGGACTGCGGGAGACTCTGTGCGGACACAGGGACTGCGGGAGACTCTGTGCACACACAGGGACTGCGGGACACTCTGTGCACACACAGGTTCTGCGGAAGACTGTGCACACACAGGGACTGCGGGAGACACTGTGCATACACAGGGACTGCGGGAGACTCTGTGCACACACAGGGACTGCAGGAGACTGTGCACACACAGGGACTGCGGGAGACTGTGCACACACAGGGACTGCAGGGGACTATGTGCACACACAGGGACTGCGGGAGACTGTGCACACGGAGACTGTGCACACACAG
Organism: Scyliorhinus torazame; assembly: GCF_047496885.1. Classification (NCBI taxonomy): domain Eukaryota; kingdom Metazoa; phylum Chordata; class Chondrichthyes; order Carcharhiniformes; family Scyliorhinidae; genus Scyliorhinus; species Scyliorhinus torazame. The sequence goes on along the minus strand of NC_092709.1, from coordinate 344,359,964 downwards.
GGTCTGCGGCAGACTCTGCACACACAGGGACTGCGGGAGGCTCTGCGCGCACACAGGGTCTGTGGGAGACCCTGTGCACACACAGAGACTGCGGGAGACTGTGCACACACAGGGACTGCGGGAGACTGTGCACACACAGGGACTGCGGGAGACTCTGTGCACACACAGGGACTGCGGGAGACTGTGCACACACAGGGACTGCGGGAGACTGTGCACACACAGAGACTGCGGGAGACTCTGCGCACACACAGGGTCTGCGGGAGACTCTGTGCACACACAGGGACTGCGGGAGACTCTGTGCACACACAGGGACTGCGGGAGATGGTGTGCACACACAGGGACTGCGGGAGACGGTGTGCAAACACAGGGACTGCGGGAGACTCTGTGCACACACAGGGACTGCGGGAGAATGTACACACAAAGGGACTGCGGGAGACTGCACACACAGGGACTGCGGGACACTCTGTGCACACACAGAGACTGCGGGAGACTCTGTGCACACACAGGGACTGCGGGAGACTCTGTGCACACACAGGGACTGCGGGAGACTCTGTGCACACACAGGGACTGTGGGACACTCTGTGCACACACAGGGACTGCGGGAGACTCTGTGCACACACAGAGACTGCGGGAGACTGTGCACACACAGGGACTGTGGGACACTCTGTGCACACACAGGGACTGCGGGAGACTGTGCACACACAGGGACTGCGGGAGACTCTGTGCACACACAGGGACTGCGGGAGACTCTGTGCGGACACAGAGACTGCGGGAGACTCTGTGTACACACAGGGACTGCGGGAGACTGTGCACACACAGGGACTGCGGTAGATTGTGCACACCCAGGGACTGCGGGAGACTCTGTGCACACAAAGAGACTGCGGGAGACTCTGTGCACACACAGGGACTGCGGGCGACTGTGCACACACAGGGACTGCGGCAGACTCTGCACACACAGGGACTGCGGGAGACTCTGCACACACAGGGACTGCGGGAGACTCTCTGCCCACACAGGGACTGCGGGAGACTCTGTGCACACACAGGGACTGCGGGAGACTCTGCACACACAGGGACTGCGGGAGACTCTGTGCACACACAGGGACTGCGGGAGACTGTGCACACACAGGGACTGCGGGGGACTCTGTGCACACACAGGGACTGCGGGAGACTCTGTGCACACACAGGGACTGCGGGAGACTCTGCACACACAGGGACTGCGGGAGACTCTGTGCACACACAGGGACTTCGGGAGACTGTGCACACACAGGGACTGCGGGAGACTGTGCACACGGAGACTGTGCACACACAGGGTCTGCGGCAGACTCTGTGCACACAGGGTCTGTGGGAGACTCTGCGCACACACAGGGATTGCGGGAAGCTCTGTGCACACACAGAGACTGCGGGAGACTGTGCACACACAGGGACTGCGGGAGACTGTGCACACACAGGGACTGCGGGAGACTCTGTGCACACACAGGGACTGCGGGAGACTCTGTGCACACACAGGGACTGCGGGAGGCTCTGCGCGCACACAGGGTCTGTGGGAGACTCTGTGCACACATAGAGACTGCGGGAGACTGTGCACACACAGGGACTGCGGGAGACTGTGCACACACAGGGACTGCGGGAGACTCTGTGCACACACAGGGACTGCGGGAGACTGTGCACACACAGGGACTGCGGGAGACTGTGCACACACAGGGACTGCGGGAGACTCTGTGCACACACAGGGACTGCGGGAGACTGTGCACACACAGGGACTGCGGGAGGCTCTGCGCGCACAGAGGGTCTGTGGGAGACTCAGTGCACACATAGAGACTGCGGGAGACTGTGCACACACAGGGACTGCGGGAGACTGTGCACACAGGGACTGCGGGAGACTCTGTGCACACAGGGACTGCGGGAGACTCTGTGCACACAGGGACTGCGGGAGACTCTGTGCACACAGGGACTGCGGGAGACTGTGCAAACGGAGACTGTGCACGCACAGGGTCTGCGGGAGACTCTGTGCACACACAGGGACTGCGGGACGCTCTGCGCACACACAGGGTCTGTGGGAGACTCTGTGCACACACAGGGACTGCGGGAGACTCTGTGCACACACAGGGTCTGCGGGAGACTCTGTGCACACACAGGGACTGCGGGAGACTGTGCACACACAGGGACTGCGGGAGACTCTGTGCACACACAGGGACTGCGGGAGACTCTGTGCACACACAGAGACTGCGGGAGACTCTGTGCACGCACTGGGACTGCGGGAGACTCTGTGCACACACAGGCACTGCGGGAGACTCTGTACACACACAGGGACTGCGGGACACTCTGTGCACACACAGGTTCTGCGGAAGACTGTGCACACAGGATCTGCGGGAGACTGTGCACACACAGGGACTGCGGGAGACTGTGCACACACAGGGACTGCGGGGGACTCTGTGCACACACAGGGACTGCGGGAGACTGTGCACATGGAGACTGTGCACACACAGGGTCTGCGGCAGACTCTGTGCACACACAGGGACTGCGGGAGGCTCTGCGCGCACACAGGGTATGTGGGAGACTCTGTGCACACACAGAGACTGCGGGAGACTGTGCACACACAGGGACTGCGGGAGACTGTGCACACACAGGGACTGCGGGAGACTCTGTGCACACACAGGGACTGCGGGAGACTGTGCACACACAGGGACTGCGGGAGACTGTGCACACACAGAGACTGCGGGGGACTCTGCGCACACACAGGGTCTGCGGGAGACTCTGTGCACACACAGGGACTGCGGGAGACTCTGTGCACACACAGGGACTGCGGGAGACGGTGTGCACACACAGGGACTGCGGGAGACGGTGTGCAAACACAGGGACTGCGGGAGACTCTGTGCACACACAGGGACTGCGGGAGAATGTACACACAAAGGGACTGCGGGAGACTGCACACACAGGGACTGCGGACACTCTGTGCACACACAGAGACTGCGGGAGACACTGTGCACACACAGGGACTGCGGGAGACTCTGTGCACACACAGGGACTGCGGGAGACTCTGTGCATACACAGGGACTGTGGGACACTCTGTGCACACACAGGGACTGTGGGAGACTGTGCACACACAGGGACTGCGGGAGACTCTGTGCACACACAGGGACAGCGGGAGACTCTGTGCGGACACAGGGACTGCGGGAGACTCTGTGTACACACAGGGACTGCGGGAGACTGTGCACACACAGGGACTGCGGTAGATTGTGCACACCCAGGGACTGCGGGAGACTCTGTGCACACACAGAGACTGCGGGAGACTGTGCACACACAGGGACTGCGGGAGACTCTGTGCACACACAGGGACTGCGGGAGACTCTGTGCGGACACAGGGACTGCGGGAGACTCTGTGCACACACAGGGACTGCGGGACACTCTGTGCACACACAGGTTCTGCGGAAGACTGTGCACACACAGGGACTGCGGGAGACACTGTGCATACACAGGGACTGCGGGAGACTCTGTGCACACACAGGGACTGCAGGAGACTGTGCACACACAGGGACTGCGGGAGACTGTGCACACACAGGGACTGCAGGGGACTATGTGCACACACAGGGACTGCGGGAGACTGTGCACACGGAGACTGTGCACACACAGGGTCTGCGGCAGACTCTGCACACACAGGGACTGCGGGAGGCTCTGCGCGCACACAGGGTCTGTGGGAGACCCTGTGCACACACAGAGACTGCGGGAGACTGTGCACACACAGGGACTGCGGGAGACTGTGCACACACAGGGACTGCGGGAGACTCTGTGCACACACAGGGACTGCGGGAGACTGTGCACACACAGGGACTGCGGGAGACTGTGCACACACAGAGACTGCGGGAGACTCTGCGCACACACAGGGTCTGCGGGAGACTCTGTGCACACACAGGGACTGCGGGAGACTCTGTGCACACACAGGGACTGCGGGCGACGGTGTGCACACACAGGGACTGCGGGAGACGGTGTGCAAACACAGGGACTGCGGGAGACTCTGTGCACACACAGGGACTGCGGGAGAATGTACACACAAAGGGACTGCGGGAGACTGCACACACAGGGACTGCGGGACACTCTGTGCACACACAGAGACTGCGGGAGACTCTGTGCACACACAGGGACTGCGGGAGACTCTGTGCACACACAGGGACTGCGGGAGACTCTGTGCATACACAGGGACTGTGGGACACTCTGTGCACACACAGGGACTGCGGGAGACTGTGCACACACAGGGACTGCGGGAGACTCTGTGCACACACAGGGACTGCGGGAGACTCTGTGCGGACACAGAGACTGCGGGAGACTCTGTGTACACACAGGGACTGCGGGAGACTGTGCACACACAGGGACTGCGGTAGATTGTGCACACCCAGGGACTGCGGGAGACTCTGTGCACACAAAGAGACTGCGGGAGACTCTGTGCACACACAGGGACTGCGGGCGACTGTGCACACACAGGGACTGCGGCAGACTCTGCACACACAGGGACTGCGGGAGACTCTGCACACACAGGGACTGCGGGAGACTCTCTGCCCACACAGGGACTGCGGGAGACTCTGTGCACACACAGGGACTGCGGGAGACTCTGCACACACAGGGACTGCGGGAGACTCTGTGCACACACAGGGACTGCGGGAGACTGTGCACACACAGGGACTGCGGGGGACTCTGTGCACACACAGGGACTGCGGGAGACTCTGTGCACACACAGGGACTGCGGGAGACTCTGCACACACAGGGACTGCGGGAGACTCTGTGCACACACAGGGACTTCGGGAGACTGTGCACACACAGGGACTGCGGGAGACTGTGCACACGGAGACTGTGCACACACAGGGTCTGCGGCAGACTCTGTGCACACAGGGTCTGTGGGAGACTCTGCGCACACACAGGGATTGCGGGAAGCTCTGTGCACACACAGAGACTGCGGGAGACTGTGCACACACAGGGACTGCGGGAGACTGTGCACACACAGGGACTGCGGGAGACTCTGTGCACACACAGGGACTGCGGGAGACTCTGTGCACACACAGGGACTGCGGGAGGCTCTGCGCGCACACAGGTCTGTGGGAGACTCTGTGCACACATAGAGACTGCGGGAGACTGTGCACACACAGGGACTGCGGGAGACTGTGCACACACAGGGACTGCGGGAGACTCTGTGCACACACAGGGACTGCGGGAGACTGTGCACACACAGGGACTGCGGGAGGCTCTGCGCGCACAGAGGGTCTGTGGGAGACTCAGTGCACACATACAGACTGCGGGAGACTGTGCACACACAGGGACTGCGGGAGACTGTGCACACACAGGGACTGCGGGAGACTCTGTGCACACAGGGACTGCGGGAGACTCTGTGAACACACAGGGACTGCGGGAGACTGTGCAAACGGAGACTGTGCATGCACAGGGTCTGCGGGAGACTCTGTGCACACACAGGGACTGCGGGAGGCTCTGCGCACACACAGGGTCTGTGGGAGACTCTGTGCACACACAGGGACTGCGGGAGACTCTGTGCACACACAGGGTCTGCGGGAGACTCTGTGCACACACAGGGACTGCGGGAGACTGTGCACACACAGGGACTGCGGGAGACTCTGTGCACACACAGGGACTGCGGGAGACTCTGTGCACACACAGAGACTGCGGGAGACTCTGTGCACGCACTGGGACTGCGGGAGACTCTGTGCACACACAGGCACTGCGGGAGACTCTGTACACACACAGGGACTGCGGGACACTCTGTGCACACACAGGTTCTGCGGAAGACTGTGCACACAGGATCTGCGGGAGACTGTGCACACACAGGGACTGCGGGAGACTGTGCACACACAGGGACTGCGGGGGACTCTGTGCACACACAGGGACTGCGGGAGACTGTGCACACGGAGACTGTGCACACACAGGGACTGCGGGAGACTCTGTGCACACACAGGGACTGCGGGAGACTCTGTGCGGACACAGGGACTGCGGGAGACTCTGTGCACACACAGGGACTGCGGGACACTCTGTGCACACACAGGTTCTGCGGAAGACTGTGCACACACAGGGACTGCGGGAGACACTGTGCATACACAGGGACTGCGGGAGACTCTGTGCACACACAGGGACTGCAGGAGACTGTGCACACACAGGGACTGCGGGAGACTGTGCACACACAGGGACTGCAGGGGACTATGTGCACACACAGGGACTGCGGGAGACTGTGCACACGGAGACTGTGCACACACAGGGTCTGCGGCAGACTCTGTGCACACACAGGGACTGCGGGAGGCTCTGCGCGCACACAGGGTCTGTGGGAGACCCTGTGCACACACAGAGACTGCGGGAGACTGTGCACACACAGGGACTGCGGGAGACTGTGCACACACAGGGACTGCGGGAGACTCTGTGCACACACAGGGACTGCGGGAGACTGTGCACACACAGGGACTGCGGGAGACTGTGCACACACAGAGACTGCGGGAGACTCTGCGCACACACAGGGTCTGCGGGAGACTCTGTGCACACACAGGGACTGCGGGAGACTCTGTGCACACACAGGGACTGCGGGAGACGGTGTGCACACACAGGGACTGCGGGAGACGGTGTGCAAACACAGGGACTGCGGGAGACTCTGTGCACACACAGGGACTGCGGGAGAATGTACACACAAAGGGACTGCGGGAGACTGCACACACAGGGACTGCGGGACACTCTGTGCACACACAGAGACTGCGGGAGACTCTGTGCACACACAGGGACTGCGGGAGACTCTGTGCACACACAGGGACTGCGGGAGACTCTGTGCATACACAGGGACTGTGGGACACTCTGTGCACACACAGGGACTGCGGGAGACTGTGCACACACAGGGACTGCGGGAGACTCTGTGCACACACAGGGACTGCGGGAGACTCTGTGCGGACACAGAGACTGCGGGAGACTCTGTGTACACACAGGGACTGCGGGAGACTGTGCACACACAGGGACTGCGGTAGATTGTGCACACCCAGGGATTGCGGGAGACTCTGTGCACACAAAGAGACTGCGGGAGACTCTGTGCACACACAGGGACTGCGGGCGACTGTGCACACACAGGGACTGCGGCAGACTCTGCACACACAGGGACTGCGGGAGACTCTGCACACACAGGGACTGCGGGAGACTCTCTGCCCACACAGGGACTGCGGGAGACTCTGTGCACACACAGGGACTGCGGGAGACTCTGCACACACAGGGACTGCGGGAGACTCTGTGCACACACAGGGACTCCGGGAGACTGTGCACACACAGGGACTGCGGGGGACTCTGTGCACACACAGGGACTGCGGGAGACTCTGTGCACACACAGGGACTGCGGGAGACTCTGCACACACAGGGACTGCGGGAGACTCTGTGCACACACAGGGACTTCGGGAGACTGTGCACACACAGGGACTGCGGGAGACTGTGCACACGGAGACTGTGCACACACAGGGTCTGCGGCAGACTCTGTGCACACAGGGTCTGTGGGAGACTCTGCGCACACACAGGGATTGCGGGAAGCTCTGTGCACACACAGAGACTGCGGGAGACTGTGCACACACAGGGACTGCGGGAGACTGTGCACACACAGGGACTGCGGGAGACTCTGTGCACACACAGGGACTGCGGGAGACTCTGTGCACACACAGGGACTGCGGGAGGCTCTGCGCGCACACAGGGTCTGTGGGAGACTCTGTGCACACATAGAGACTGCGGGAGACTGTGCACACACAGGGACTGCGGGAGACTGTGCACACACAGGGACTGCGGGAGACTCTGTGCACACACAGGGACTGCGGGAGACTGTGCACACACAGGGACTGCGGGAGGCTCTGCGCGCACAGAGGGTCTGTGGGAGACTCAGTGCACACATACAGACTGCGGGAGACTGTGCACACACAGGGACTGCGGGAGACTGTGCACACACAGGGACTGCGGGAGACTCTGTGCACACAGGGACTGCGGGAGACTCTGTGAACACACAGGGACTGCGGGAGACTGTGCAAACGGAGACTGTGCATGCACAGGGTCTGCGGGAGACTCTGTGCACACACAGGGACTGCGGGAGGCTCTGCGCACACACAGGGTCTGTGGGAGACTCTGTGCACACACAGGGACTGCGGGAGACTCTGTGCACACACAGGGTCTGCGGGAGACTCTGTGCACACACAGGGACTGCGGGAGACTGTGCACACACAGGGACTGCGGGAGACTCTGTGCACACACAGGGACTGCGGGAGACTCTGTGCACACACAGAGACTGCGGGAGACTCTGTGCACGCACTGGGACTGCGGGAGACTCTGTGCACACACAGGCACTGCGGGAGACTCTGTACACACACAGGGACTGCGGGACACTCTGTGCACACACAGGTTCTGCGGAAGACTGTGCACACAGGATCTGCGGGAGACTGTGCACACACAGGGACTGCGGGAGACTGTGCACACACAGGGACTGCGGGGGACTCTGTGCACACACAGGGACTGCGGGAGACTGTGCACACGGAGACTGTGCACACACAGGGTCTGCGGCAGACTCTGTGCACTCACAGGGACTGCGGGAGGCTCTGCGCGCACACAGGGTATGTGGGAGACTCTGTGCACACACAGAGACTGCGGGAGACTGTGCACACACAGGGACTGCGGGGGACTCTGTGCACACACAGGGACTGCGGGAGACTGTGCACACGGAGACTGTGCACACACAGGGACTGCGGGGGACTCTGTGCACACACAGAGACTGCGGGAGACTGTGCACACACAGGGACTGCGGGAGACTCTGTGCACACACAGGGACTGCGGGAGACTGTGCACACACAGGGACTGCGGGAGACTGTGCACACACAGAGACTGCGGGAGACTCTGCGCACACACAGGGTCTGCGGGAGACTCTGTGCACACACAGGGACTGCGGGAGACTCTGTGCACACACAGGGACTGCGGGAGACGGTGTGCACACACAGGGACTGCGGGAGACGGTGTGCAAACACAGGGACTGCGGGAGACTCTGTGCACACACAGGGACTGCGGGAGAATGTACACACAAAGGGACTGCGGGAGACTGCACACACAGGGACTGCGGACACTCTGTGCACACACAGAGACTGCGGGAGACACTGTGCACACACAGGGACTGCGGGAGACTCTGTGCACACACAGGGACTGCGGGAGACTCTGTGCATACACAGGGACTGTGGGACACTCTGTGCACACACAGGGACTGCGGGAGACTGTGCACACACAGGGACTGCGGGAGACTCTGTGCACACACAGGGACTGCGGGAGACTCTGTGCGGACACAGGGACTGCGGGAGACTCTGTGTACACACAGGGACTGCGGGAGACTGTGCACACACAGGGACTGCGGTAGATTGTGCACACCCAGGGACTGCGGGAGACTCCGTGCACACACAGAGACTGCGGGAGACTCTGTGCACACACAGGGACTGCGGGCGACTGTGCACACACAGGGACTGCGGCAGACTCTGCACACACAGGGACTGCGGGAGACTCTGCACACACAGGGACTGCGGGAGACTCTGTGCACACACAGGGACTGCGGGAGACTCTGTGCACACACAGGGACTGCGGGAGACTCTGTGCACACACAGGGACTGCGGGAGACTCTGCACACACAGGGACTGCGGGAGACTCTGTGCACACACAGGGACTGCGGGAGACTGTGCACACACAGGGACTGCGGGGGACTCTGTGCACACACAGGGACTGCGGGAGACTCTGTGCACACACAGGGACTGCGGGAGACTCTGCACACACAGGGACTGCGGGAGACTCTGTGCACACACAGGGACTTCGGGAGACTGTGCACACACAGGGACTGCGGGAGACTGTGCACACGGAGACTGTGCACACACAGGGTCTGCGGCAGACTCTGTGCACACAGGGTCTGTGGGAGACTCTGCGCACACACAGGGATTGCGGGAAGCTCTGTGCACACACAGAGACTGCGGGAGACTGTGCACACACAGGGACTGCGGGAGACTGTGCACACACAGGGACTGTGGGAGACTGTGCACACACAGGGACTGCGGGAGACTGTGCACACACAGGGACTTCGGGAGACTCTGTGCACACACAGGGTCTGGGGGTGACTCTGTGCACACAGGGACTGAGGGAAACTCTGTGCACACACAGGGACTGCGGGAGACTCTGTGCACAAAGGGACTGCGGGAGACTCTGTGCACACACAGGGACTGCGGGAGTCTCTGTGCACACACAGGTACTGCGGGAGACTCTGTGCACACAGGGACTGCGGGAGACTCTGTGCACACACAGGGACTGTGGGAGACTCTGTGCACACACAGGGACTGCGGCAGACTCTGTGCACACACAGGGACTGCGGGAGACTGTGCACACAGGGACTGCGGGAGACTCTGTGCACACAGGGACTGCGGGAGACTCTGTGCACACACAGGGACTGCGGGAGACTCTGTGCACACAGGGACTGCGGGAGACTCTGTGCACACACAGGGACTGCGGGAGACTCTGTGCGGACACAGAGACTGCGGGAGACTCTGTGCACACACAGGGACTGCGGGAGACTGTGCACACACAGGGACTGCGGTAGATCGTGCACACACAGGGACTGCGGGAGACTCTGTGCACACACAGAGACTGCGGGAGACTGTGCACACACAGGGACTGCGGCAGACTGTGCACACGGAGACTGTGCACACACAGGGTCTGCGGCAGACTCTGTGCACACACAGGGACTGCGGGAGACTGTGCACACACAGGGACTGCGGGAGACTGTGCACACAGAGACTGCGGGAGACTGTGCACACACAGGGTCTGCGGGAGACTGTGCACACACAGGGACTGAGGGAGACTGTGTGCACACACAGGGACTGCGGGAGACTCTGTGCACACACAGGGACTGCGGGAGACTCTGTGCACACACAGGGACTGCGGGAGACTCTGTGCACACACAGGTTCTGCGGGAGACTCTGTGCACACACAGGGACTGCGGGAGACACTGTGCACACACAGGGACTGTGGGAGACTCTGTGCACATACAGGGACTGGAGGAGACTCTGTGCGCACACAGGGACTGCGGGAGACTCTGTGCACACAGGGTCTGCGTGAGACTGTGCACACACAGGGACTGCGGGAGACTGTGCACACACAGGGACTGCGGGAGACTGTGCACACAGAGACTGCGGGAGACTGTGCACACACAGGGTCTGCGGGAGACTGTGCACACACAGGGACTGCGGGAGACTCTGTGCACACACAGGGACTGCGGGAGACTCTGTGGACACACAGGGACTGCGCGAGACTGTGCACACACAGGGACTGCGGGAGACTCTGTGCACACAGGGACTGCGGGAGACTCTGTGCACACACAGGGACTGCGGGAGACTGTGCAAACGGAGACTGTGTACGCACAGGGTCTGCGGGAGACTCTGTGCACACACAGGGACGGCGGGAGGCTCTGCGCACACACAGGGTCTGTGGGAGACTCTGTGCACACACAGGGACTGCGGGAGACTCTGTGCACACACAGGGTCTGCGGGAGACTCTGTGCACACACAGGGACTGCGGGAGACTGTGCACACACAGGGACTGCGGGAGACTCTGTGCACACACAGGGACTGCGGGAGACTCTGTGCACACACAGAGACTGCGGGAGACTCTGTGCACGCACTGGGACTGCGGGAGACTCTGTGCACACACAGGCACTGCGGGAGACTCTGTACACACACAGGGACTGCGGGACACTCTGTGCACACACAGGTTCTGCGGAAGACTGTGCACACAGGATCTGCGGGAGACTGTGCACACACAGGGACTGCGGGAGACTGTGCACACACAGGGACTGCGGGGGACTCTGTGCACACACAGGGACTGCGGGAGACTGTGCACACGGAGACTGTGCACACACAGGGACTGCGGGAGACTCTGTGCACACACAGGGACTGCGGGAGACTCTGTGCACACACAGGGACTGCGGGAGACTCTGTGCGGACACAGGGACTGCGGGAGACTCTGTGCACACACAGGGACTGCGGGACACTCTGTGCACACACAGGTTCTGCGGAAGACTGTGCACACACAGGGACTGCGGGAGACACTGTGCATACACAGGGACTGCGGGAGACTCTGTGCACACACAGGGACTGCAGGAGACTGTGCACACACAGGGACTGCGGGAGACTGTGCACACACAGGGACTGCAGGGGACTATGTGCACACACAGGGACTGCGGGAGACTGTGCACACGGAGACTGTGCACACACAGGGTCTGCGGCAGACTCTGTGCACACACAGGGACTGCGGGAGGCTCTGCGCGCACACAGGGTCTGTGGGAGACCCTGTGCACACACAGAGACTGCGGGAGACTGTGCACACACAGGGACTGCGGGAGACTGTGCACACACAGGGACTGCGGGAGACTCTGTGCACACACAGGGACTGCGGGAGACTGTGCACACACAGGGACTGCGGGAGACTGTGCACACACAGAGACTGCGGGAGACTCTGCGCACACACAGGGTCTGCGGGAGACTCTGTGCACACACAGGGACTGCGGGAGACTCTGTGCACACACAGGGACTGCGGGAGACGGTGTGCACACACAGGGACTGCGGGAGACGGTGTGCAAACACAGGGACTGCGGGAGACTCTGTGCACACACAGGGACTGCGGGAGAATGTACACACAAAGGGACTGCGGGAGACTGCACACACAGGGACTGCGGGACACTCTGTGCACACACAGAGACTGCGGGAGACTCTGTGCACACACAGGGACTGCGGGAGACTCTGTGCACACACAGGGACTGCGGGAGACTCTGTGCATACACAGGGACTGTGGGACACTCTGTGCACACACAGGGACTGCGGGAGACTGTGCACACACAGGGACTGCGGGAGACTCTGTGCACACACAGGGACTGCGGGAGACTCTGTGCGGACACAGAGACTGCGGGAGACTCTGTGTACACACAGGGACTGCGGGAGACTGTGCACACACAGGGACTGCGGTAGATTGTGCACACCCAGGGACTGCGGGAGACTCTGTGCACACAAAGAGACTGCGGGAGACTCTGTGCACACACAGGGACTGCGGGCGACTGTGCACACACAGGGACTGCGGCAGACTCTGCACACACAGGGACTGCGGGAGACTCTGCACACACAGGGACTGCGGGAGACTCTCTGCCCACACAGGGACTGCGGGAGACTCTGTGCACACACAGGGACTGCGGGAGACTCTGCACACACAGGGACTGCGGGAGACTCTGTGCACACACAGGGACTCCGGGAGACTGTGCACACACAGGGACTGCGGGGGACTCTGTGCACACACAGGGACTGCGGGAGACTCTGTGCACACACAGGGACTGCGGGAGACTCTGCACACACAGGGACTGCGGGAGACTCTGTGCACACACAGGGACTTCGGGAGACTGTGCACACACAGGGACTGCGGGAGACTGTGCACACGGAGACTGTGCACACACAGGGTCTGCGGCAGACTCTGTGCACACAGGGTCTGTGGGAGACTCTGCGCACACACAGGGATTGCGGGAAGCTCTGTGCACACACAGAGACTGCGGGAGACTGTGCACACACAGGGACTGCGGGAGACTGTGCACACACAGGGACTGCGGGAGACTCTGTGCACACACAGGGACTGCGGGAGACTCTGTGCACACACAGGGACTGCGGGAGGCTCTGCGCGCACACAGGGTCTGTGGGAGACTCTGTGCACACATAGAGACTGCGGGAGACTGTGCACACACAGGGACTGCGGGAGACTGTGCACACACAGGGACTGCGGGAGACTCTGTGCACACACAGGGACTGCGGGAGACTGTGCACACACAGGGACTGCGGGAGGCTCTGCGCGCACAGAGGGTCTGTGGGAGACTCAGTGCACACATACAGACTGCGGGAGACTGTGCACACACAGGGACTGCGGGAGACTGTGCACACACAGGGACTGCGGGAGACTCTGTGCACACAGGGACTGCGGGAGACTCTGTGAACACACAGGGACTGCGGGAGACTGTGCAAACGGAGACTGTGCATGCACAGGGTCTGCGGGAGACTCTGTGCACACACAGGGACTGCGGGAGGCTCTGCGCACACACAGGGTCTGTGGGAGACTCTGTGCACACACAGGGACTGCGGGAGACTCTGTGCACACACAGGGTCTGCGGGAGACTCTGTGCACACACAGGGACTGCGGGAGACTGTGCACACACAGGGACTGCGGGAGACTCTGTGCACACACAGGGACTGCGGGAGACTCTGTGCACACACAGAGACTGCGGGAGACTCTGTGCACGCACTGGGACTGCGGGAGACTCTGTGCACACACAGGCACTGCGGGAGACTCTGTACACACACAGGGACTGCGGGACACTCTGTGCACACACAGGTTCTGCGGAAGACTGTGCACACAGGATCTGCGGGAGACTGTGCACACACAGGGACTGCGGGAGACTGTGCACACACAGGGACTGCGGGGGACTCTGTGCACACACAGGGACTGCGGGAGACTGTGCACACGGAGACTGTGCACACACAGGGTCTGCGGCAGACTCTGTGCACTCACAGGGACTGCGGGAGGCTCTGCGCGCACACAGGGTATGTGGGAGACTCTGTGCACACACAGAGACTGCGGGAGACTGTGCACACACAGGGACTGCGGGGGACTCTGTGCACACACAGGGACTGCGGGAGACTGTGCACACGGAGACTGTGCACACACAGGGACTGCGGGGGACTCTGTGCACACACAGAGACTGCGGGAGACTGTGCACACACAGGGACTGCGGGAGACTCTGTGCACACACAGGGACTGCGGGAGACTGTGCACACACAGGGACTGCGGGAGACTGTGCACACACAGAGACTGCGGGAGACTCTGCGCACACACAGGGTCTGCGGGAGACTCTGTGCACACACAGGCACTGCGGGAGACTCTGTGCACACACAGGGACTGCGGGAGACGGTGTGCACACACAGGGACTGCGGGAGACGGTGTGCAAACACAGGGACTGCGGGAGACTCTGTGCACACACAGGGACTGCGGGAGAATGTACACACAAAGGGACTGCGGGAGACTGCACACACAGGGACTGCGGACACTCTGTGCACACACAGAGACTGCGGGAGACACTGTGCACACACAGGGACTGCGGGAGACTCTGTGCACACACAGGGACTGCGGGAGACTCTGTGCATACACAGGGACTGTGGGACACTCTGTGCACACACAGGGACTGCGGGAGACTGTGCACACACAGGGACTGCGGGAGACTCTGTGCACACACAGGGACTGCGGGAGACTCTGTGCGGACACAGGGACTGCGGGAGACTCTGTGTACACACAGGGACTGCGGGAGACTGTGCACACACAGGGACTGCGGTAGATTGTGCACACCCAGGGACTGCGGGAGACTCCGTGCACACACAGAGACTGCGGGAGACTCTGTGCACACACAGGGACTGCGGGCGACTGTGCACACACAGGGACTGCGGCAGACTCTGCACACACAGGGACTGCGGGAGACTCTGCACACACAGGGACTGCGGGAGACTCTGTGCACACACAGGGACTGCGGGAGACTCTGTGCACACACAGGGACTGCGGGAGACTCTGTGCACACACAGGGACTGCGGGAGACTCTGCACACACAGGGACTGCGGGAGACTCTGTGCACACACAGGGACTGCGGGAGACTGTGCACACACAGGGACTGCGGGGGACTCTGTGCACACACAGGGACTGCGGGAGACTCTGTGCACACACAGGGACTGCGGGAGACTCTGCACACACAGGGACTGCGGGAGACTCTGTGCACACACAGGGACTTCGGGAGACTGTGCACACACAGGGACTGCGGGAGACTGTGCACACGGAGACTGTGCACACACAGGGTCTGCGGCAGACTCTGTGCACACAGGGTCTGTGGGAGACTCTGCGCACACACAGGGATTGCGGGAAGCTCTGTGCACACACAGAGACTGCGGGAGACTGTGCACACACAGGGACTGCGGGAGACTGTGCACACACAGGGACTGCGGGAGACTGTGCACACACAGGGACTGCGGGAGACTGTGCACACACAGGGACTTCGGGAGACTCTGTGCACACACAGGGTCTGGGGGTGACTCTGTGCACACAGGGACTGAGGGAAACTCTGTGCACACACAGGGACTGCGGGAGACTCTGTGCACAAAGGGACTGCGGGAGACTCTGTGCACACACAGGGACTGCGGGAGTCTCTGTGCACACACAGGTACTGCGGGAGACTCTGTGCACACAGGGACTGCGGGAGACTCTGTGCACACACAGGGACTGTGGGAGACTCTGTGCACACACAGGGACTGCGGCAGACTCTGTGCACACACAGGGACTGCGGGAGACTCTGTGCGCACACAGAGACTGCGGGAGACTGTGCACACACAGGGACTGCGGGAGACTCTGTGCACACACAGGGACTGCGGGAGACTGTGCACACAGGGACTGCGGGAGACTCTGTGCACACAGGGACTGCGGGAGACTCTGTGCACACACAGGGACTGCGGGAGACTCTGTGCACACAGGGACTGCGGGAGACTCTGTGCACACACAGGGACTGCGGGAGACTCTGTGCGGACACAGAGACTGCGGGAGACTCTGTGCACACACAGGGACTGCGGGAGACTGTGCACACACAGGGACTGCGGTAGATCGTGCACACACAGGGACTGCGGGAGACTCTGTGCACACACAGAGACTGCGGGAGACTGTGCACACACAGGGACTGCGGCAGACTGTGCACACGGAGACTGTGCACACACAGGGTCTGCGGCAGACTCTGTGCACACACAGGGACTGCGGGAGACTGTGCACACACAGGGACTGCGGGAGACTGTGCACACAGAGACTGCGGGAGACTGTGCACACACAGGGTCTGCGGGAGACTGTGCACACACAGGGTCTGCGGGAGACTCTGTGCACACACAGGGACTGCGGGAGACTCTGCACACACAGGTTCTGCGGGAGACTCTGTGCACACACAGGGACTGCGGGAGACACTGTGCACACACAGGGACTGTGGGAGACTCTGTGCACATACAGGGACTGGAGGAGACTCTGTGCGCACACAGAGACTGCGGGAGACTCTGTGCACACAGGGTCTGCGTGAGACTGTGCACACACAGGGACTGCGGGAGACTGTGCACACACAGGGACTGCGGGAGACTGTGCACACAGAGACTGCGGGAGACTGTGCACACACAGGGTCTGCGGGAGACTGTGCACACACAGGGACTGCGGGAGACTCTGTGCACACACAGGGACTGCGGGAGACTCTGTGGACACACAGGGACTGCGCGAGACTGTGCACACACAGGGACTGCGGGAGACTCTGTGCACACAGGGACTGCGGGAGACTCTGTGCACACACAGGGACTGCGGGAGACTGTGCAAACGGAGACTGTGTACGCACAGGGTCTGCGGGAGACTCTGTGCACACACAGGGACGGCGGGAGGCTCTGCGCACACACAGGGTCTGTGGGAGACTCTGTGCACACACAGGGACTGCGGGAGACTCTGTGCACACACAGGGTCTGCGGGAGACTCTGTGCACACACAGGGACTGCGGGAGACTGTGCACACACAGGGACTGCGGGAGACTCTGTGCACACACAGGGACTGCGGGAGACTCTGTGCAGACACAGAGACTGCGGGAGACTCTGTGCACGCACTGGGACTGCGGGAGACTCTGTGCACACACAGGCACTGCGGGAGACTCTGTGCACACACAGGGACTGCGGGACACTCTGTGCACACACAGGTTCTGCGGAAGACTGTGCACACACAGGGACTGCGGGAGACACTGTGCATACACAGGGACTGCGGGAGACTCTGTGCACACACAGGGACTGCAGGAGACTGTGCACACACAGGGACTGCGGGAGACTGTGCACACACAGGGACTGCAGGGGACTATGTGCACACACAGGGACTGCGGGAGACTGTGCACACGGAGACTGTGCACACACAGGGTCTGCGGCAGACTCTGTGCACACACAGGGACTGCGGGAGGCTCTGCGCGCACACAGGGTCTGTGGGAGACTCTGTGCACACACAGAGACTGCGGGAGACTGTGCACACACAGGGACTGCGGGAGACTGTGCACACACAGGGACTGCGGGAGACTCTGTGCACACACAGGGACTGCGGGAGACTGTGCACACACAGGGACTGCGGGAGACTGTGCACACACAGAGACTGCGGGAGACTCTGCGCACACACAGGGTCTGCGGGAGACTCTGTGCACACACAGGGACTGCGGGAGACTCTGTGCACACACAGGGACTGCGGGAGACGGTGTGCACACACAGGGACTGCGGGAGACGGTGTGCAAACACAGGGACTGCGGGAGACTCTGTGCACACACAGGGACTGCGGGAGAATGTACACACAAAGGGACTGCGGGAGACTGCACACACAGGGACTGCGGGACACTCTGTGCACACACAGAGACTGCGGGAGACTCTGTGCACACACAGGGACTGCGGGAGACTCTGTGCACACACAGGGACTGCGGGAGACTCTGTGCATACACAGGGACTGTGGGACACTCTGTGCACACACAGGGACTGCGGGAGACTGTGCACACACAGGGACTGCGGGAGACTCTGTGCACACACAGGGACTGCGGGAGACTCTGTGCGGACACAGAGACTGCGGGAGACTCTGTGTACACACAGGGACTGCGGGAGACTGTGCACACACAGGGACTGCGGTAGATTGTGCACACCCAGGGACTGCGGGAGACTCTGTGCACACAAAGAGACTGCGGGAGACTCTGTGCACACACAGGGACTGCGGGCGACTGTGCACACACAGGGACTGCGGCAGACTCTGCACACACAGGGACTGCGGGAGACTCTGCACACACAGGGACTGCGGGAGACTCTCTGCCCACACAGGGACTGCGGGAGACTCTGTGCACACACAGGGACTGCGGGAGACTCTGTGCACACACAGGGACTGCGGGAGACTCTGCACACACAGGGACTGCGGGAGACTCTGTGCACACACAGGGACTGCGGGAGACTGTGCACACACAGGGACTGCGGGGGACTCTGTGCACACACAGGGACTGCGGGAGACTCTGTGCACACACAGGGACTGGGGGAGACTCTGCACACACAGGGACTGCGGGAGGCTCTGTGCACACACAGGGACTTCGGGAGACTGTGCACACACAGGGACTGCGGGAGACTGTGCACACGGAGACTGTGCACACACAGGGTCTGCGGCAGACTCTGTGCACACAGGGTCTGTGGGAGACTCTGCGCACACACAGGGATTGCGGGAAGCTCTGTGCACACACAGAGACTGCGGGAGACTGTGCACACACAGGGACTGCGGGAGACTGTTCACACACAGGGACTGCGGGAGACACTGTGCACACACAGGGACTGCGGGAGACTCTGTGCACACACAGGGACTGCGGGAGGCTCTGCGCGCACACAGGGTCTGTGGGAGACTCTGTGCACACATAGAGACTGCGGGAGACTGTACACACACAGGGACTGCGGGAGACTGTGCACACACAGGGACTGCGGGAGACTCTGTGCACACACAGGGACTGCGGGAGACTGTGCACACACAGGGACTGCGGGAGGCTCTGCGCGCACAGAGGGTCTGTGGGAGACTCAGTGCACACATAGAGACTGCGGGAGACTGTGCACACACAGGGACTGCGGGAGACTGTGCACACAGGGACTGCGGGAGACTCTGTGCACACAGGGACTGCGGGAGACTCTGTGAACACACAGGGACTGCGGGAGACTGTGCAAACGGAGACTGTGCACGCACAGGGTCTGCGGGAGACTCTGTGCACACACAGGGACTGCGGGACGCTCTGCGCACACACAGGGTCTGTGGGAGACTCTGTGCACACACAGGGACTGCGGGAGACTCTGTGCACACACAGGGTCTGCGGGAGACTCTGTGCACACACAGGGACTGCGGGAGACTGTGCACACACAGGGACTGCGGGAGACTCTGTGCACACACAGGGACTGCGGGAGACTCTGTGCACACACAGAGACTGCGGGAGACTCTGTGCACGCACTGGGACTGCGGGAGACTCTGTGCACACACAGGCACTGCGGGAGACTCTGTACACACACAGGGACTGCGGGACACTCTGTGCACACACAGGTTCTGCGGAAGACTGTGCACACAGGATCTGCGGGAGACTGTGCACACACAGGGACTGCGGGAGACTGTGCACACACAGGGACTGCGGGGGACTCTGTGCACACACAGGGACTGCGGGAGACTGTGCACACGGAGACTGTGCACACACAGGGTCTGCGGCAGACTCTGTGCACACACAGGGACTGCGGGAGGCTCTGCGCGCACACAGGGTATGTGGGAGACTGTGCACACACAGGGACTGCGGGAGACTGTGCACACACAGGGACTGCGGGAGACTCTGTGCACACACAGGGACTGCGGGAGACTGTGCACACACAGGGACTGCGGGAGACTGTGCACACACAGAGACTGCGGGGGACTCTGCGCACACACAGGGTCTGCGGGAGACTCTGTGCACACACAGGGACTGCGGGAGACTCTGTGCACACACAGGGACTGCGGGAGACGGTGTGCACACACAGGGACTGCGGGAGACGGTGTGCAAACACAGGGACTGCGGGAGACTCTGTGCACACACAGGGACTGCGGGAGAATGTACACACAAAGGGACTGCGGGAGACTGCACACACAGGGACTGCGGACACTCTGTGCACACACAGAGACTGCGGGAGACACTGTGCACACACAGGGACTGCGGGAGACTCTGTGCACACACAGGGACTGCGGGAGACTCTGTGCAT
The DNA here is from genome assembly GCF_047496885.1 of Scyliorhinus torazame. Lineage (NCBI taxonomy): Eukaryota > Metazoa > Chordata > Chondrichthyes > Carcharhiniformes > Scyliorhinidae > Scyliorhinus > Scyliorhinus torazame. Next base: position 344,339,058 of record NC_092709.1, on the reverse strand, counting down.
ACACAGGGACTGTGGGACACTCTGTGCACACACAGGGACTGCGGGAGACTGTGCACACACAGGGACTGCGGGAGACTCTGTGCACACACAGGGACAGCGGGAGACTCTGTGCGGACACAGGGACTGCGGGAGACTCTGTGTACACACAGGGACTGCGGGAGACTGTGCACACACAGGGACTGCGGTAGATTGTGCACACCCAGGGACTGCGGGAGACTCTGTGCACACACAGAGACTGCGGGAGACTGTGCACACACAGGGACTGCGGGAGACTCTGTGCACACACAGGGACTGCGGGAGACTCTGTGCGGACACAGGGACTGCGGGAGACTCTGTGCACACACAGGGACTGCGGGACACTCTGTGCACACACAGGTTCTGCGGAAGACTGTGCACACACAGGGACTGCGGGAGACACTGTGCATACACAGGGACTGCGGGAGACTCTGTGCACACACAGGGACTGCAGGAGACTGTGCACACACAGGGACTGCGGGAGACTGTGCACACACAGGGACTGCAGGGGACTATGTGCACACACAGGGACTGCGGGAGACTGTGCACACGGAGACTGTGCACACACAGGGTCTGCGGCAGACTCTGTGCACACACAGGGACTGCGGGAGGCTCTGCGCGCACACAGGGTCTGTGGGAGACCCTGTGCACACACAGAGACTGCGGGAGACTGTGCACACACAGGGACTGCGGGAGACTGTGCACACACAGGGACTGCGGGAGACTCTGTGCACACACAGGGACTGCGGGAGACTGTGCACACACAGGGACTGCGGGAGACTGTGCACACACAGAGACTGCGGGAGACTCTGCGCACACACAGGGTCTGCGGGAGACTCTGTGCACACACAGGGACTGCGGGAGACTCTGTGCACACACAGGGACTGCGGGAGACGGTGTGCACACACAGGGACTGCGGGAGACGGTGTGCAAACACAGGGACTGCGGGAGACTCTGTGCACACACAGGGACTGCGGGAGAATGTACACACAAAGGGACTGCGGGAGACTGCACACACAGGGACTGCGGGACACTCTGTGCACACACAGAGACTGCGGGAGACTCTGTGCACACACAGGGACTGCGGGAGACTCTGTGCACACACAGGGACTGCGGGAGACTCTGTGCATACACAGGGACTGTGGGACACTCTGTGCACACACAGGGACTGCGGGAGACTGTGCACACACAGGGACTGCGGGAGACTCTGTGCACACACAGGGACTGCGGGAGACTCTGTGCGGACACAGAGACTGCGGGAGACTCTGTGTACACACAGGGACTGCGGGAGACTGTGCACACACAGGGACTGCGGTAGATTGTGCACACCCAGGGACTGCGGGAGACTCTGTGCACACAAAGAGACTGCGGGAGACTCTGTGCACACACAGGGACTGCGGGCGACTGTGCACACACAGGGACTGCGGCAGACTCTGCACACACAGGGACTGCGGGAGACTCTGCACACACAGGGACTGCGGGAGACTCTCTGCCCACACAGGGACTGCGGGAGACTCTGTGCACACACAGGGACTGCGGGAGACTCTGCACACACAGGGACTGCGGGAGACTCTGTGCACACACAGGGACTGCGGGAGACTGTGCACACACAGGGACTGCGGGGGACTCTGTGCACACACAGGGACTGCGGGAGACTCTGTGCACACACAGGGACTGCGGGAGACTCTGCACACACAGGGACTGCGGGAGACTCTGTGCACACACAGGGACTTCGGGAGACTGTGCACACACAGGGACTGCGGGAGACTGTGCACACGGAGACTGTGCACACACAGGGTCTGCGGCAGACTCTGTGCACACAGGGTCTGTGGGAGACTCTGCGCACACACAGGGATTGCGGGAAGCTCTGTGCACACACAGAGACTGCGGGAGACTGTGCACACACAGGGACTGCGGGAGACTGTGCACACACAGGGACTGCGGGAGACTCTGTGCACACACAGGGACTGCGGGAGACTCTGTGCACACACAGGGACTGCGGGAGGCTCTGCGCGCACACAGGGTCTGTGGGAGACTCTGTGCACACATAGAGACTGCGGGAGACTGTGCACACACAGGGACTGCGGGAGACTGTGCACACACAGGGACTGCGGGAGACTCTGTGCACACACAGGGACTGCGGGAGACTGTGCACACACAGGGACTGCGGGAGGCTCTGCGCGCACAGAGGGTCTGTGGTAGACTCAGTGCACACATACAGACTGCGGGAGACTGTGCACACACAGGGACTGCGGGAGACTGTGCACACACAGGGACTGCGGGAGACTCTGTGCACACAGGGACTGCGGGAGACTCTGTGAACACACAGGGACTGCGGGAGACTGTGCAAACGGAGACTGTGCATGCACAGGGTCTGCGGGAGACTCTGTGCACACACAGGGACTGCGGGAGGCTCTGCGCACACACAGGGTCTGTGGGAGACTCTGTGCACACACAGGGACTGCGGGAGACTCTGTGCACACACAGGGTCTGCGGGAGACTCTGTGCACACACAGGGACTGCGGGAGACTGTGCACACACAGGGACTGCGGGAGACTCTGTGCACACACAGGGACTGCGGGAGACTCTGTGCACACACAGGGACTGCGGGAGACTCTGCACACACAGGGTCTGTGGGAGACTCTGTGCACACACAGGGACTGCGGGAGACTCTGTGCACACACAGGGTCTGCGGGAGACTCTGTGCACACACAGGGACTGCGGGAGACTGTGCACACACAGGGACTGCGGGAGACTCTGCGCACACACAGGGACTGCGGGAGACTCTGTGCACGCACTGGGACTGCGGGAGACTCTGTGCACACACAGGGACTGCGGGAGACTCTGCGCACACACAGGGACTGCGGGAGACTCTGCGCACACACAGGGACTGCGGGAGACTCTGTGCACACACAGAGACTGCGGGAGACTCTGTGCACGCACTGGGACTGCGGGAGACTCTGTGCACACACAGGCACTACGGGAGACTCTGTACACACACAGGGACTGCGGGACACTCTGTGCACACACAGGTTCTGCGGAAGACTGTGCACACAGGATCTGCGGGAGACTGTGCACACACAGGGACTGCGGGAGACTGTGCACACACAGGGACTGCGGGGGACTCTGTGCACACACAGGGACTGCGGGAGACTGTGCACACGGAGACTGTGCACACACAGGGTCTGCGGCAGACTCTGTGCACTCACAGGGACTGCGGGAGGCTCTGCGCGCACACAGGGTATGTGGGAGACTCTGTGCACACACAGAGACTGCGGGAGACTGTGCACACACAGGGACTGCGGGGGACTCTGTGCACACACAGGGACTGCGGGAGACTGTGCACACGGAGACTGTGCACACACAGGGACTGCGGGGGACTCTGTGCACACACAGAGACTGCGGGAGACTGTGCACACACAGGGACTGCGGGAGACTCTGTGCACACACAGGGACTGCGGGAGACTGTGCACACACAGGGACTGCGGGAGACTGTGCACACACAGAGACTGCGGGAGACTCTGCGCACACACAGGGTCTGCGGGAGACTCTGTGCACACACAGGGACTGCGGGAGACTCTGTGCACACACAGGGACTGCGGGAGACGGTGTGCACACACAGGGACTGCGGGAGACGGTGTGCAAACACAGGGACTGCGGGAGACTCTGTGCACACACAGGGACTGCGGGAGAATGTACACACAAAGGGACTGCGGGAGACTGCACACACAGGGACTGCGGACACTCTGTGCACACACAGAGACTGCGGGAGACACTGTGCACACACAGGGACTGCGGGAGACTCTGTGCACACACAGGGACTGCGGGAGACTCTGTGCATACACAGGGACTGTGGGACACTCTGTGCACACACAGGGACTGCGGGAGACTGTGCACACACAGGGACTGCGGGAGACTCTGTGCACACACAGGGACTGCGGGAGACTCTGTGCGGACACAGGGACTCCGGGAGACTCTGTGTACACACAGGGACTGCGGGAGACTGTGCACACACAGGGACTGCGGTAGATTGTGCACACCCAGGGACTGCGGGAGACTCCGTGCACACACAGAGACTGCGGGAGACTCTGTGCACACACAGGGACAGCGGGCGACTGTGCACACACAGGGACTGCGGCAGACTCTGCACACACAGGGACTGCGGGAGACTCTGCACACACAGGGACTGCGGGAGACTCTGTGCACACACAGGGACTGCGGGAGACTCTGTGCACACACAGGGACTGCGGGAGACTCTGTGCACACACAGGGACTGCGGGAGACTCTGCACACACAGGGACTGCGGGAGACTCTGTGCACACACAGGGACTGCGGGAGACTGTGCACACACAGGGACTGCGGGGGACTCTGTGCACACACAGGGACTGCGGGAGACTCTGTGCACACACAGGGACTGCGGGAGACTCTGCACACACAGGGACTGCGGGAGACTCTGTGCACACACAGGGACTTCGGGAGACTGAGCACACACAGGGACTGCGGGAGACTGTGCACACGGAGACTGTGCACACACAGGGTCTGCGGCAGACTCTGTGCACACAGGGTCTGTGGGAGACTCTGCGCACACACAGGGATTGCGGGAAGCTCTGTGCACACACAGAGACTGCGGGAGACTGTGCACACACAGGGACTGCGGGAGACTGTGCATACACAGGGACTGCGGGAGACTGTGCACACACAGGGACTGCGGGAGACTCTGTGCACACACAGTGACTGCGGGAGGCTCTGCGCGCACACAGGGTCTGTGGGAGACTCTGTGCACACATAGAGACTGCGGGAGACTGTGCACACACAGGGACTGCGGGAGACTGTGCACACACAGGGACTGCGGGAGACTCTGTGCACACACAGGGACTGCGGGAGACTGTGCACACACAGGGACTGCGGGAGGCTCTGCGCGCACACAGGGTCTGTGGGAGACTCTGTGCACACATAGAGACTGCGGGAGACTGTGCACACACAGGGACTGCGGGAGACTGTGCACACACAGGGACTGCGGGAGACTCTGTGCACACACAGGGACTGCGGGAGACTGTGCACACACAGGGACTGCGGGAGACTGTGCACACACAGAGACTGCGGGAGACTCTGCGCACACACAGGGTCTGCGGGAGACTCTGTGCACACACAGGACTGCGGGAGACTCTGTGCACACACAGGGACTGCGGGAGACTCTGTGCACACACAGGGACTGCGTGAGACACTGTGCACACACAGGGACTGCGGGAATGTGCACACAGAGGGACTGCGACAGGGTCTGCGGGAGACTGTGCACACACAGGGACTGCGGGAGACTCTGTGCACACACAGGGACTGCGGGAGACTCTGTGCACACACAGCGACTGCGGGAGATTCTGTGCACACACAGGCACTGCGGGAGACTCTGTGCACACACAGGGACTGCGGGACACTCTGTGCACACACAGGTTCTGCGGGAGACTCTGTGCACACACAGGGACTGCGGGAGACACTGTGCACACACAGGGACTGCGGGAGACTCTGTGCACACACAGGGACTGCAGGAGACTGTGCACACACAGAGACTGCGGGAGACTATGTGCACACAGGGTCTGCGGGAGACTGTGCACACACAGGGACTGCGGGAGACTGTGCACACACAGGGACTGCGGGAGACTGTGCACACAGAGACTGCGGGAGACTGTGCACACACAGGGACTGCGGGAGACTGTGCACACACAGGGACTGCGGGAGACTCTGTGCACACACAGGGACTGCGGGAGACTCTGTGCACACACAGGGACTGCGGGAGACTCTGTGGACACACAGGGACTGCGGGAGACTGCACACACAGGGACTGCGGGAGACTCTGTGCACACAGGGACTGCGGGAGACTCTGTGCACACACAGGGACTGCGGGAGACTGTGCAAACGGAGACTGTGCACGCACAGGGTCTGCAGGAGACTCTGTGCACACACAGGGACTGCGGGAGGCTCTGCGCACACACAGGGTCTGTGGGAGACTCTGTGCACACACAGGGACTGCGGGAGACTCTGTGCACACACAGGGACTGCGGGAGACTCTGTGCACACACAGGTTCTGCGGGAGACTCTGTGCACACACAGGGACTGCGGGAGACTCTGTGCACACACAGGGACTGCGGGAGACTCTGTGCACACAGGGTCTGCGGGAGACTGTGCACACACAGGGACTGCGGGAGGCTGTGCACACACAGGGACTGCGGGAGACTGTGCACACAGAGACTGCGGGAGACTGTGCACACACAGGGTCTGCGGGAGACTGTGCACACACAGGGACTGCGGGAGAATCTGTGCACCCACAGGGACTGCGGGAGACTCTGTGCACACACAGGGACTGCGGGGGACTCTGTGGACACACAGGGACTGCGGGAGACTGTGCACACACAGCGACTGCGGGAGACTGTTCACACACAGGGGCTGCGGGAGACACTGTGCACACACAGGGTCTGGGGGAGACTCTGTGCACACAGGGACTGCGGGAGACTCTGTGCACACACAGGGACTGCGGGAGACTCTGTGCACACACAGGGACTGCGGGAGACTGTGCACACACAGAGACTGCGGGAGACTGTGCACACGGAGACTGTGCACACACAGGGTCTGCGGCAGACTCTGTGCACACACAGGGTCTGCGGGAGACTCTGTGCACACACAGGGACTGCGGGAGACTGTGCAAACGGAGACTGTGCACGCACAGGGTCTGCGGGAGACTCTGTGCACACACAGGGTCTGGGGGAGACTCTGTGCACACACAGGGTCTGGGGGAGACTCTGTGCACACAGGGACTGAGGGAGACTCTGTGCACACACAGGGACTGCGGGAGACTCTGTGCACACAGGGACTGCGGGAGACTCTGTGCACACACAGGGACTGCGGGAGTCTCTGTGCACACACAGGAACTGCGGGAGACTCTGTGCACACAGGGACTGCGGGAAACTCTGTGCACACACAGGGACTGTGGGAGACTCTGTGCACACACAGGGACTGCGGGAGACTCTGTGCACACACAGGGACTGCGGGAGACTCTGTGCACACACAGGGACTGCGGGAGACTCTGTGCACACACAGGGACTGCGGGAGACTCTGTGCACACACAGGGACTGCGGGAGACTCTGTGCACACACAGGCACTGCTGGAGACTCTGTGCACACACAGGGACTGCGGGACACTCTGTTCACACACAGGGTCTGCGGGAGACTCTGTGCACACACAGGGACTGCGGGAGACACTGTGCACACACAGGGACTGCGGGAGACTCTGTGCACACACAGGGACTGCGGGAGACTTTGTGCACACACAGAGACTGCGGGAGACTCTGTGCACACAGGGTCTGCGGGAGACTGTACACACACAGGGACTGCGGGAGACTGTGCACACACAGGGACTGCGGGAGACTGTGCACACAGAGACTGCGGGAGACTGTGCACACACAGGGTCTGCGGGAGACTGTGCACACACAGGGACTGCGGGAGACTCTGTGCACACACAGGGACTGCGGGAGACTCTGTGCACACACAGGGACTGCGGGAGACTCTGTGGACACACAGGGACTGCGGGAGACTGTGCACACACAGGGACTGCGGGAGACTGTGCACACAGAGGGTCGGCGGGAGACTCTGTGCACGCACAGGGTCTGCGTGAGACTGTGCACACACAGGGACTGCGGGAGACTCTGTGCACACACAGGGACTGCGGGAGACTCTGTGGACACACAGGGACTGCGGGAGACTGTGCACACACAGGGTCTGCGTGAGACTCTGTGCACACAGGGACTGAGGGAGACTCTGTGCACACACAGGGACTGCGGGAGACTCTGTGCACACAGGGACTGCGGGAGACTCTGTGCACACACAGGGACTGCGGGAGTCTCTGTGCACACACAGGAACTGCGGGAGACTCTGTGCACACACAGGGACTGCGGGAGACTCTGTGCACACACAGGGACAGTGGGAGACTCTGTGCACACACAGGGACTGCGGGAGACTCTGTGCACACACAGGGACCGCGGGAGACTCTGTGCACACACAGGGACTGCGGGAGACTCTGTGCACACAGGTACTGCGGGAGACTCTGTGCACACAGGGACTGCGGGAGACTCTGTTCACACACAGGTTCTGCGGGAGACTCTGTGCACACACAGGGACTGCGGGAGACACTGTGCACACACAGGGACTGCGGGAGACTCTGTGCACACACAGGGACTGCGGGAGACTTTGTGCACACACAGAGACTGCGGGAGACTCTGTGCACACACAGGGACTGCGGGAGACTCTGTGGACACACAGGGACTGCGGGAGACTGTGCACACACAGGGACTGCGGGAGACTGTGCACACACAGGGTCTGCGGGAGACTCTGTGCACACACAGGGTCTGCGTGAGACTCTGTGCACACAGGGACTGAGGGAGACTCTGTGCACACACAGGGACTGCGGGAGACTCTGTGCACACAGGGACTGCGGGAGACTCTGTGCACACACAGGGACTGCGGGAGTCTCTGTGCACACACAGGGACTGCGGGAGACTCTGTGCACACAGGGACTGCGGGAAACTCTGTGCACACACAGGGACTGCGGGAGACTCTGTGCACACACAGGGACTGCGGGAGACTCTGTGCACACACAGGGACTGCGGGAGACTCTGTGCACACACAGAGACTGCGGGAGACTCTGTGCACACACAGGGACCGCGGGAGACTCTGTGCACACACAGGGACTGCGGGAGACTCTGTGCACACAGGGACTGCGGGAGACTCTGTGCACACAGGGACTGCGGGAGACTCTGTGCACACACAGGGACTGCGGGATACTCTGTGCACACACAGGGACTGCGGGAGACTCTGTGCACACACAGGGACTGCGGGAGACTCTGTGCACACACAGGGACTACGGGAGACTCTGTGCACACACAGCGACTGCAGAAGACTGTGCACACACAGGGACTGCGGGAGACTCTGCGCACACACAGGGACTGCGGGAGACTCTGCGCACACACAGGGACTGCGGGAGACTCTGCGCACACACAGGGTCTGCGGGAGACTCTGTGCACACACAGGACTGCGGGAGACTCTGTGCACACACAGGGACTGCGGGAGACTCTGTGCACACAGGGACTGCGGGAGACTCTGTGCACACACAGGGACTGCGGGAGACTGTGCACACACAGGGACTGCGGGACACTCTGTGCACACACAGGTTCTGCGGGTGACTCTGTGCACACAGGCACTGCTGGAGACTCTGTGCACACACAGGGACTGCGGGAGACTGTGCACACACAGGGACTGCGGGACACTCTGTGCACACACAGGTTCTGCGGGTGACTCTGTGCACACACAGGGACTGCGGGAGACTGTGCACACACAGGGACTGCGGGACACTCTGTGCACACACAGGTTCTGCGGGTGACTCTGTGCACACACAGGGACTGCGGGAGACTGTGCACACACAGGGACTGCGGGACACTCTGTGCACACACAGGTTCTGCGGGTGACTCTGTGCACACAGGCACTGCGGGAGACTCTGTGCACACAGGGACTGCGGGACACTCTGTGCACACACAGGTTCTGCGGGTGACTCTGTGCACACACAGTGACTGCGGGAGACACTGTGCACACACAGGGACTACGGGAGACTCTGTGCACACACAGGGACTGCAGGAGACTCTGTGCACGCACAGAGACTGCGGGAGACTCTGTGCACACAGGGTCTGCGGGAGACTGTGCACACACAGTGACTGCGGGAGACTGTGCACACAGAGACTGCGGGAGACTCTGTGCACACAGGGACTGCGGGAGACTGTGCACACACAGTGACTGCGGGAGACTGTGCACACAGAGACTGCGGGAGACTGTGCACACACAGGGTCTGCGGGAGACTGTGCACACACAGGGACTGCGGGAGACTCTGTGCACACACAGGGACTGCGGGAGACTGTGCACACACAGGGTCTGCGGGTGACTCTGTGCACACACAGGGTCTGGGGAGACTCTGTGCACACAGGGACTGAGGGAGACTCTGTGCACACACAGGGACTGCGGGAGACTCTGTGCACACAGGGACTGCGGGAGACTCTGTGCACACACAGGGACTGCGGGAGTCTCTGTGCACACACAGGAACTGCGGGAGACTCTGTGCACACAGGGACTGCGGGAAACTCTGTGCACACACAGGGACTGTGGGAGACTCTGTGCACACACAGGGACTGCGGGAGACTCTGTGCACACACAGGGACTGCGGGAGACTCTGTGCACACACAGGGACTGCGGGAGACTCTGTGCACACACAGGGACTGCGGGAGACTCTGTGCACACAAAGGGACTGCGGGAGACTCTGTGCACACACAGGCACTGCGGGAGACTGTGCACACACAGGGACTGCGGGAGACTCTGCACACACAGGGACTGCTGGAGACTCTGTGCACACACAGGGACTGCGGGACACTCTGTTCACACACAGGGTCTGCGGGAGACTCTGTGCACACACAGGGACTGCGGGAGACACTGTGCACACACAGGGACTGCGGGAGACTCTGTGCACACACAGGGACTGCGGGAGACTTTGTGCACACACAGAGACTGCGGGAGACTCTGTGCACACAGGGTCTGCGGGAGACTGTGCACACACAGGGACTGCGGGAGACTGTGCACACACAGGGACTGCGGGAGACTGTGCACACAGAGACTGCGGGAGACTGTGCACACACAGGGTCTGCAGGAGAATGTGCACACACAGGGACTGCGGGAGACTCTGTGCACACACAGGGACTGCTGGAGACTCTGTGCACACACAGGGACTGCGGGAGACTCTGTGGACACACAGGGACTGCGGGAGACTGTGCACACACAGGGACTGCGGGAGACTCTGTGCACACAGGGACTGCGGGAGACTCTGTGCACACACAGGGACTGCGGGACACTCTGTGCACACAGGGACTGAGGGAGACTGTGCACACACAGGGACTGCGGGAGACTCTGTGCACACACAGGGACTGCGGGAGACTCTGCACACAGAGGGTCGGCGGGAGACTCTGTGCACACACAGGGACTGCGGGAGACTCTGTGCACACACAGGGACTGCGGGAGACTCTGCACACAGAGGGTCGGCGGGAGACTCTGTGCACACAGGGACTGAGGGAGACTGTGCACACACAGGGACTGCGGGAGACTCTGTGCACACAGGGACTGCGGGAGACTCTGTGCACACACAGGGACTGCGGGAGACTCTGTGCACACACAGGGACTGCGGGAGACTCTGCACACACAGGGTCTGCAGGAGACTCTGTGCACACACAGGGACTGCGGGAGACTCTGTGCACACACAGGGACTGCGGGAGACTCTGTGCACACACAGGGACTGCGGGAGACTCTGTGCACACACAGGGACTGCGGGAGACTCTGTGCACACAGGGACTGCGGGAGACTCTGTGCACACAGGGACTGCGGGAGACTGTGCACACAGAGACTGCGGGAGACTCTGTGCACACACAGGGACTGCGGGAGACTGTGCACACACAGGGACTGCGGGAGACTCTGTGCACACACAGGGACTGCGGGAGACTTTGTGCACACAGAGAGACTGCGGGAGACGCTGTGCACACAGGGTCTGCGGGAGACTGTGCACACACAGGGACTGCGGGAGACTGTGCACACACAGGGACTGCGGGAGACTGTGCAAACAGAGACTGCGGGAGACTGTGCACACACAGGGTCTGCGGGAGACTGTGCACACACAGGGTCTGCGGGAGACTCTGTGCACACACAGGGACTGCGGGAGACTCTGTGCACACACAGGGACTGCGGGAGACTCTGTGGACACACAGGGACTGCGGGAGACTGTGCACACACAGGGTCTGCGGGAGACTGTGCACACACAGGGACTGCGGGAGACTCTGTGCACACACAGGGACTGCGGGAGACTCTGTGCACACACAGGGACTGCGGGAGACTGTGCACACACAGGGTCTGCGTGAGACTCTGTGCACACAGGGACTGAGGGAGACTCTGTGCACACACAGGGACTGCGGGAGACTCTGTGCACACAAAGGGACTGCGGGAGACTCTGTGCACACACAGGGACTGCGGGAGACTCTGTGCACACACAGGCACTGCGGGAGACTCTGTGCACACACAGGGACTGCGGGAGACTCTGTGCACACAAAAGGACTGCGGGAGACTCTGTGCGCATACAGGGACTGCGAGAGACTGTGCACACACAGGGACTGCGGGAGACTCTGTGCACACACAGGGACTGCGGGAGACTCTGTGCACACAGGGACTGCGGGAGACTCTGTGCACACACAGGGACTGCGGGAGTCTCTGTGCACACACAGGAACTGCGGGAGACTCTGTGCACACAGGGACTGCGGGAGACTCTGTGCACACAGGGACTGCGGGAGACTCTGTGCACACACAGGGACTGCGGGAGTCTCTGTGCACACACAGGAACTGCGGGAGACTCTGTGCACACAGAGACTGCGGGAGACTCTGTGCACACACAGGGACTGCGGGAGACTCTGTGCACACAGTGACAGTGGGAGACTCTGTGCACACACAGGGACTGCGGGAGACTCTGTGCACACACAGGGACCGCGGGAGACTCTGTGCACACAGAGACTGCGGGAGTCTCTGTGCACACACAGGGACTGCGGGAGACTCTGTGCACACAGTGACAGTGGGAGACTCTGTGCACACACAGGGACTGCGGGAGACTCTGTGCACACACAGGGACCGCGGGAGACTCTGTGCACACACAGGGACTGCGGGAGACTCTGTGCACACAGGGACTGCGGGAGACTCTGGGCACCCAGGGACTGCGGGAGACTCTGTTCACACACAGGTTCTGCGGGAGACTCTGTGCACACACAGGGACTGCGGGAGACACTGTGCACACACAGGGACTGCGGGAGACTCTGTTCACACACAGGGACTGCGGGAGACTTTGTGCACACACAGAGACTGCGGGAGACGCTGTGCACACAGGGTCTGCGGGAGACTGTTCACACACAGGGACTGCGGGAGACTGTGCACACACAGGGACTGCGGGAGACTGTGCAAACAGAGACTGCGGGAGACTGTGCACACACAGGGTCTGCGGGAGACTGTGCACACACAGGGTCTGCGGGAGACTCTGTGCACACACAGGGTCTGCGTGAGACTCTGTGCACACAGGGACTGAGGGAGACTCTGTGCACACACAGGGACTGCGGGAGACTCTGTGCACACAGGGACTGCGGGAGACTCTGTGCACACACAGGGACTGCGGGAGTCTCTGTGCACACACAGGAACTGCAGGAGACTCTGTGCACGCAGAGACTGCGGGAGACTCTGTGCACACACAGGGACAGTGGGAGACTCTGTGCACACACAGGGACTGCGGGAGACTCTGTGCACACACAGGGACCGCGGGAGACTCTGTGCACACACAGGGACTGCTGGAGACTCTGTGCACACAGGGACTGCGGGAGACTCTGTGCACACAGGGACTGCGGGAGACTCTGTGCACACACAGGGACTGCGGGATACTCTGTGCACACACAGGGACTGCGGGAGACTCTGTGCACACACAGGGACTGCGGGAGACTCTGTGCACACACAGGGACTGCGGGAGACTCTGTGCACACACAGGCACTGCGGGAGACTCTGTGCACACACAGGGACTGCGGGAGACTCTGTGCACACAAAGGGACTGCGGGAGACTCTGTGCACACACAGGGACTGCGGGAGACTCTGTGCACACACAGGGACTGCGGGAGACTCTGTGCACACACAGGGACTGCGGGAGACTCTGTGCACACACAGGCACTGCGGGAGACTCTGTGCACACACAGGGACTGCGGGAGACTCTGTGCACACAAAGGGACTGCGGGAGACTCTGTGCGCATACAGGGACTGCGGGAGACTGTGCACACACAGGGACTGCGGGAGACTCTGCACACACAGGGTCTGCGGGGGAGACTCTGTGCACACACAGGGTCTGCGGGAGACTCTGTGCACACACAGGGACTGCGGGAGACTCTGTGCACACACAGGGACTGCGGGAGACTCTGTGCACACACAGGGACTGCGGGAGACTCTGTGCAGACACAGGGACTGCGGGAGACTCTGTTCACACACAGGTGCTGCGGGAGACTCTGTGCACACACAGGGACTGCGGGAGACTCTGTGCACACACAGGTGCTGCGGGAGACTCTGTGCACACACAGGGACTGCGGGAGACACTGTGCACACACAGGGACTGCGGGAGACTCTGTGCACACACAGGGACTGCGGGAGACTCTGTGCACACAGGGACTGCGGGAGACTCTGTGCACACACAGGGACTGCGGGAGTCTCTGTGCACACACAGGAACTGCGGGAGACTCTGTGCACACAGGGACTGCGGGAAACTCTGTGCACACACAGGGACTGTGGGAGACTCTGTGCACACACAGGGACTGCGGGAGACTCTGTGCACACACAGGGACTGCGGGAGACTCTGTGCACACACAGGGACTGCGGGAGACTCTGTGCACACACAGGGACTGCGGGAGACTCTGTGCACACACAGGGACTGCGGGAGACTCTGTGCACACACAGGCACTGCTGGAGACTCTGTGCACACACAGGGACTGCGGGACACTCTGTTCACACACAGGGTCTGCGGGAGACTCTGTGCACACACAGGGACTGCGGGAGACTCTGTGCACACACAGGGACTGCGGGAGACTCTGTGCACACACAGGGACTGCGGGAGACATTGTGCACACACTGAGACTGCGGGAGACTCTGTGCACACAGGGTCTGCGGGAGACTGTGCACACACAGGGACTGCGGGAGACTGTGCACACACAGGGACTGCGGGAGACTGTGCACACAGAGACTGCGGGAGACTGCGCACACACAGGGTCTGCGGGAGACTGTGCACACACAGGGACTGCGGGAGACTCTGTGCACACACAGGGACTGCGGGAGACTCTGTGCACACACAGGGACTGCGGGAGACTCTGTGGACACACAGGGACTGCGGGAGACTGTGCACACACAGGGACTGCGGGAGACTGTGCACACAGAGGGTCGGCGGGAGACTCTGTGCACACACAGGGACTGCGGGAGACTGTGCACACACAGGGACTGCGGGAGACTGTGCACACAGAGGGTCGGCGGGTGACTCTGTGCACACACAGGGACTGCGGGAGACTCTGTGCACACACAGGGACTGCGGGAGACTCTGTGCACACACAGGGACTGCGGGAGACTCTGTGCACACAGGGACTGCGGGAGACTCTGTGCACACACAGGGACTGCGGGAGACTCTGTGCACACACAGGGACTGCGGGAGACTCTGCACACACAGGGTCTGCAGGAGACTCTGTGCACACACAGGGACTGCGGGAGACTCTGTGCACACACAGGGACTGCGGGAGACTCTGTGCACACACAGGGACTGCGGGAGACTCTGTGCACACACAGGGACTGCGGGAGACTCTGTGCACACACAGGGACTGCGGGAGACTCTGTGCACACAGGGACTGCGGGAGACTCTGTGCACACACAGGGACTGCGGGAGACTGTGCACACACAGGGACTGCGGGAGACTTTGTGCACACACAGAGACTGCGGGAGACGCTGTGCACACAGGGTCTGCGGGAGACTGTGCACACACAGGGACTGCGGGAGACTGTGCACACACAGGGACTGCGGGAGACTGTGCAAACAGAGACTGCGGGAGACTGTGCACACACAGGGTCTGCGGGAGACTGTGCACACGCAGGGACTGCGGGAGACTGTGCACACACAGGGTCTGCGGGAGACTCTGTGCACACACAGGGACTGCGGGAGACTCTGTGCACACACAGGGACTGCGGGAGACTCTGTGGACACACAGGGACTGCGGGAGACTGTGCACGCACAGGGACTGCGGGAGACTGTGCACACACAGGGTCTGCGGGAGACTCTGTGCACACACAGGGTCTGCGTGAGACTCTGTGCACACAGGGACTGAGGGAGACTCTGTGCACACACAGGGACTGCGGGAGACTCTGTGCACACAGGGACTGCGGGAGACTCTGTGCACACACAGGGACTGCGGGAGTCTCTGTGCACACACAGGAACTGCGGGAGACTCTGTGCACACAGAGACTGCGGGAGACTCTGTGCACACACAGGGACTGTGGGAGACTCTGTGCACACACAGGGACTGCGGGAGACTCTGTGCACACACAGCGACTGCGGGAGACTCTGTGCACACACAGGGACTGCGGGAGACTCTGTGCACACAGGGACTGCGGGAGACTCTGTGCACACAGGGACTGCGGGAGACTCTGTGCACACACAGTGACTGCGGGATACTCTGTGCACACACAGGGACTGCGGGAGACTCTGTGCACACACAGGGACTGCGGGAGACTCTGTGCACACACAGGGACTGCGGGAGACTCTGTGCACACACAGGGACTGCGGGAGACTCTGTGCACACACAGGCACTGCGGGAGACTCTGTGCACACACAGGGACTGCGGGAGACTCTGTGCACACACAGGGACTGCGGGAGACTCTGTGCACACACAGGGACTGCGGGAGACTCTGTGCACACAAAGGGACTGCGGGAGACTCTGTGCGCATACAGGGACTGCGAGAGACTGTGCACACACAGGGACTGCGGGAGACTCTGTGCACACACAGGGACTGCGGGAGACTCTGTGCACACAGGGACTGCGGGAGACTCTGTGCACACACAGGGACTGCGGGAGTCTCTGTGCACACACAGGAACTGCGGGAGACTCTGTGCACACAGGGACTGCGGGAGACTCTGTGCACACAGGGACTGCGGGAGACTCTGTGCACACACAGGGACTGCGGGAGTCTCTGTGCACACACAGGAACTGCGGGAGACTCTGTGCACACAGAGACTGCGGGAGACTCTGTGCACACACAGGGACAGTGGGAGACTCTGTGCACACACAGGGACTGCGGGAGACTCTGTGCACACACAGGGACCGCGGGAGACTCTGTGCACACACAGGGACTGCGGGAGACTCTGTGCACACAGGGACTGCGGGAGACTCTGGGCACCCAGGGACTGCGGGAGACTCTGTTTACACACAGGTTCTGCGGGAGACTCTGTGCACACACAGGGACTGCGGGAGACACTGTGCACACACAGGGACTGCGGGAGACTCTGTGCACACACAGGGACTGCGGGAGACTTTGTGCACACACAGAGACTGCGGGAGACGCTGTGCACACAGGGTCTGCGGGAGACTGTTCACACACAGGGACTGCGGGAGACTGTGCACACACAGGGACTGCGGGAGACTGTGCAAACAGAGACTGCGGGAGACTGTGCACACACAGGGTCTGCGGGAGACTGTGCACACACAGGGTCTGCGGGAGACTCTGTGCACACACAGGGTCTGCGTGAGACTCTGTGCACACAGGGACTGAGGGAGACTCTGTGCACACACAGGGACTGCGGGAGACTCTGTGCACACAGGGACTGCGGGAGACTCTGTGCACACACAGGGACTGCGGGAGTCTCTGTGCACACACAGGAACTGCGGGAGACTCTGTGCACGCAGAGACTGCGGGAGACTCTGTGCACACACAGGGACAGTGGGAGACTCTGTGCACACACAGGGACTGCGGGAGACTCTGTGCACACACAGGGACCGCGGGAGACTCTGTGCACACACAGGGACTGCTGGAGACTCTGTGCACACAGGGACTGCGGGAGACTCTGTGCACACAGGGACTGCGGGAGACTCTGTGCACACACAGGGACTGCGGGATACTCTGTGCACACACAGGGACTGCGGGAGACTCTGTGCACACACAGGGACTGCGGGAGACTCTGTGCACACACAGGGACTGCGGGAGACTCTGTGCACACACAGGCACTGCGGGAGACTCTGTGCACACACAGGGACTGCGGGAGACTCTGTGCACACAAAGGGACTGCGGGAGACTCTGTGCACACACAGGGACTGCGGGAGACTCTGTGCACACACAGGGACTGCGGGAGACTCTGTGCACACACAGGCACTGCGGGAGACTCTGTGCACACACAGGGACTGCGGGAGACTCTTTGCACACAAAGGGACTGCGGGAGACTCTGTGCGCATACAGGGACTGCGGGAGACTGTGCACACACAGGGACTGCGGGAGACTCTGCACACACAGGGTCTGCGGGGGAGACTCTGTGCACACACAGGGTCTGCGGGAGACTCTGTGCACACACAGGGACTGCGGGAGACTCTGTGCAGACACAGGGACTGCGGGAGACTCTGTTCACACACAGGTGCTGCGGGAGACTCTGTGCACACACAGGGACTGCGGGAGACACTGTGCACACACAGGGACTGCGGGAGACTCTGTGCACACACAGGGACTGCGGGAGACACTGTGCACACACAGGGACTGCGGGAGACTCTGTGCACACACAGGGACTGCGGGAGACTCTGTGCACACACAGGGACTGCGGGAGACTCTGTGCACACACAGGGACTGCGGGAGACTCTGTGCACACATAGAGACTGCGGGAGACTCTGTGCACACAGGGTCTGCGGGAGACTGTGCACACACAGGGACTGAGGGAGACTGCACACACAGGGACTGCGGGAGACTGTGCACACAGAGACTGCGGGAGACTGTGCACACACAGGGTCTGCGGGAGACTGTGCACACACAGGGACTGCGGGAGACTCTGTGCACACACAGGGACTGCGGGAGACTCTGTGCACACACAGGGACTGCGGGAGACTCTGTGGACACACAGGGACTGCGGGAGACTGTGCACACACAGGGACTGCGGGAGACTGTGCACAAACAGGGTCTGCGGGAGACTCTGTGCACACACAGGGTCTGCGTGAGACTCTGTGCACACAGGGACTGAGGGAGACTCTGTGCACACACAGGCACTGCAGGAGACTCTGTGCACACACAGGGACTGCGGGAGACTCTGTGCACACAAAGGGACTGCGGGAGACTCTGTGCGCATACAGGGACTGCGGGAGACTGTGCACACACAGGGACTGCGGGAGACTGTGCACACACAGGGTCTGCGGGGGAGACTCTCTGCACACACAGGGTCTGCGGGAGACTCTGTGCACACACAGGGACTGCGGGAGACTCTGTGCACACACAGGGATTGCGGGAGACTCTGTGCACACACAGGGACTGCGGGAGACTCTGTGCACACAGGGACTGCGGGACACTCTGTTCACACACAGGGACTGCGGGAGACTCTGTGCACACACAGGGACTCCGGGAGACTCTGTGCACACACAGGTTCTGCGGGAGACTCTGTGCACACACAGGGACTGCGGGAGACACTGTGCACACACAGGGACTGCGGGAGACTCTGTGCACACACAGGGGCTGTGGGAGACTCTGTGCACACACAGGGACTGCGGGAGACTCTGTGCACACAGGGTCTGCGGGAGACTCTGTGCACACACAGGGACTGCGGGAGACTCTGTGCACACAGGGACTGCGGGAGACTCTGTGCACACAGGGACTGCGGGAGACTCTGTGCACACACAGTGACTGCGGGATACTCTGTGCACACACAGGGACTGCGGGAGACTCTGTGCACACACAGGGACTGCGGGAGACTCTGTGCACACACAGGGACTGCGGGAGACTCTGTGCACACACAGGGACTGCGGGAGACTCTGTGCACACACAGGCACTGCGGGAGACTCTGTGCACACACAGGGACTGCGGGATACTCTGTGCACACAAAGGGACTGCGGGAGACTCTGTGCACACACAGGGACTGCGGGAGACTCTGTGCACACACAGGCACTGCGGGAGACTCTGTGCACACACAGGGACTGCGGGAGACTCTGTGCACACACAGGGACTGCGGGAGACTCTGTGCACACAGGGACTGCGGGAGACTCTGTGCACACACAGGGACTGCGGGAGACTCTGTGCACACAGGGACTGCGGGAGACTCTGTGCACACACAGGGACTGCGGGAGACTCTGTGCACACAAAAGGACTGCGGGAGACTCTGTGCGCATACAGGGACTGCGAGAGACTGTGCACACACAGGGACTGCGGGAGACTCTGTGCACACACAGGGACTGCGGGAGACTCTGTGCACACAGGGACTGCGGGAGACTCTGTGCACACACAGGGACTGCGGGAGTCTCTGTGCACACACAGGAACTGCGGGAGACTCTGTGCACACAGGGACTGCGGGAGACTCTGTGCACACAGGGACTGCGGGAGACTCTGTGCACACACAGGGACTGCGGGAGTCTCTGTGCACACACAGGAACTGCGGGAGACTCTGTGCACACAGAGACTGCGGGAGACTCTGTGCACACACAGTGACAGTGGGAGACTCTGTGCACACACAGGGACTGCGGGAGACTCTGTGCACACACAGGGACCGCGGGAGACTCTGTGCACACACAGGGACTGCGGGAGACTCTGTGCACACAGGGACTGCGGGAGACTCTGGGCACCCAGGGACTGCGGGAGACTCTGTTCACACACAGGTTCTGCGGGAGACTCTGTGCACACACAGGGACTGCGGGAGACACTGTGCACACACAGGGACTGCGGGAGACTCTGTTCACACACAGGGACTGCGGGAGACTTTGTGCACACACAGAGACTGCGGGAGACGCTGTGCACACAGGGTCTGCGGGAGACTGTTCACACACAGGGACTGCGGGAGACTGTGCACACACAGGGACTGCGGGAGACTGTGCAAACAGAGACTGCGGGAGACTGTGCACACACAGGGTCTGCGGGAGACTGTGCACACACAGGGTCTGCGGGAGACTCTGTGCACACACAGGGTCTGCGTGAGACTCTGTGCACACAGGGACTGAGGGAAACTCTGTGCACACACAGGGACTGCGGGAGACTCTGTGCACACAGGGACTGCGGGAGACTCTGTGCACACACAGGGACTGCGGGAGTCTCTGTGCACACACAGGAACTGCAGGAGACTCTGTGCACGCAGAGACTGCGGGAGACTCTGTGCACACACAGGGACAGTGGGAGACTCTGTGCACACACAGGGACTGCGGGAGACTCTGTGCACACACAGGGACCGCGGGAGACTCTGTGCACACACAGGGACTGCTGGAGACTCTGTGCACACAGGGACTGCGGGAGACTCTGTGCACACAGGGACTGCGGGAGACTCTGTGCACACACAGGGACTGCGGGATACTCTGTGCACACACAGGGACTGCTGGAGACTCTGTGCACACACAGGGACTGCGGGAGACTCTGTGCACACACAGGGACTGCGGGAGACTCTGTGCACACACAGGCACTGCGGGAGACTCTGTGCACACACAGGGACTGCGGGAGACTCTGTGCACACAAAGGGACTGCGGGAGACTCTGTGCACACACAGGGACTGCGGGAGACTCTGTGCACACACAGGGACTGCGGGAGACTCTGTGCACACACAGGCACTGCGGGAGACTCTGTGCACACACAGGGACTGCGGGAGACTCTGTGCACACAAAGGGACTGCGGGAGACTCTGTGCACACACAGGGACTGCGGGAGACTCTGTGCACACACAGGGACTGCGGGAGACTCTGTGCACACACAGGCACTGCGGGAGACTGTGCACGCACAGGGACTGCGGGAGACTCTGCACACAGGGACCGCGGGAGACTCTGTGCACACACAGGGACTGCGGGAGACTCTGTGCACACAAAGGGACTGCGGGAGACTCTGTGCACACACAGGGACTGCGGGAGACTCTGTGCACACACAGGGACTGCGGGAGACTCTGTGCACACACAGGCACTGCGGGAGACTCTGTGCGCATACAGGGACTGCGGGAGACTGTGCACACACAGGGTCTGCGGGAGACTGTGCACACACAGGGTCTGCGGGAGACTCTGTGCACACACAGGGACTGCGGGAGACTCTGTGCACACACAGGGACTGCGGGAGACTCTGTGGACACACAGGGACTGCGGGAGACTGTGCACACACAGGGACTGCGGGAGACTGTGCACACACAGGGTCTGCGTGAGACTCTGTGCACACAGGGACTGAGGGAGACTCTGTGCACACACAGGGACTGCGGGAGACTCTGTGCACACAGGGACTGCGGGAGACTCTGTGCACACACAGGGACTGCGGGAGTCTCTGTGCACACACAGGAACTGCGGGAGACTCTGTGCACACAGAGACTGCGGGAGACTCTGTGCACACACAGGGGCTGTGGGAGACTCTGTGCACACACAGGGACTGCGGGAGACTCTGTGCACACACAGGGACCGCGGGAGACTCTGTGCACACACAGGGACTGCGGGAGACTCTGTGCACACAGGGACTGCGGGAGACTCTGTGCACACAGGGACTGCGGGAGACTCTGTGCACACACAGTGACTGCGGGATACTCTGTGCACACACAGGGACTGCGGGAGACTCTGTGCACACACAGGGACTGCGGGAGACTCTGTGCACACACAGGGACTGCGGGAGACTCTATGCACACACAGGGACTGCGGGAGACTCTGTGCACACACAGGGACTGCGGGATACTCTGTGCACACAAAGGGACTGCGGGAGACTCTGTGCACACACAGGGACTGCGGGAGACTCTGTGCACACACAGGCACTGCGGGAGACTCTGTGCACACACAGGGACTGCGGGAGACTCTGTGCACACACAGGGACTGCGAGAGACTGTGCACACACAGGGACTGCGGGAGACTCTGTGCACACACAGGGACTGCGGGAGACTCTGTGCACACAGGGACTGCGGGAGACTCTGTGCACACACAGGGACTGCGGGAGTCTCTGTGCACACACAGGAACTGCGGGAGACTCTGTGCACACAGGGACTGCGGGAGACTCTGTGCACACAGGGACTGCGGGAGACTCTGTGCACACAGGGTCTGCGGGGGAGACTCTGTGCACACACAGGGACTGCGGGAGTCTCTGTGCACACACAGGAACTGCGGGAGACTCTGTGCACACAGAGACTGCGGGAGACTCTGTGCACACACAGTGACAGTGGGAGACTCTGTGCACACACAGGGACTGCGGGAGACTCTGTGCACACACAGGGACCGCGGGAGACTCTGTGCACACACAGGGACTGCGGGAGACTCTGTGCACACAGGGACTGCGGGAGACTCTGGGCACCCAGGGACTGCGGGAGACTCTGTTCACACACAGGTTCTGCGGGAGACTCTGTGCACACACAGGGACTGCGGGAGACACTGTGCACACACAGGGACTGCGGGAGACTCTGTTCACACACAGGGACTGCGGGAGACTTTGTGCACACACAGAGACTGCGGGAGACGCTGTGCACACAGGGTCTGCGGGAGACTGTTCACACACAGGGACTGCGGGAGACTGTGCACACACAGGGACTGCGGGAGACTGTGCAAACAGAGACTGCGGGAGACTGTGCACACACAGGGTCTGCGGGAGACTGTGCACACACAGGGTCTGCGGGAGACTCTGTGCACACACAGGGTCTGCGTGAGACTCTGTGCACACAGGGACTGAGGGAGACTCTGTGCACACACAGGGACTGCGGGAGACTCTGTGCACACAGGGACTGCGGGAGACTCTGTGCACACACAGGGACTGCGGGAGTCTCTGTGCACACACAGGAACTGCAGGAGACTCTGTGCACGCAGAGACTGCGGGAGACTCTGTGCACGCAGAGACTGCGGGAGACTCTGTGCACACACAGGGACAGTGGGAGACTCTGTGCACACACAGGGACTGCGGGAGACTCTGTGCACACACAGGGACCGCGGGAGACTCTGTGCACACACAGGGACTGCTGGAGACTCTGTGCACACAGGGACTGCGGGAGACTCTGTGCACACAGGGACTGCGGGAGACTCTGTGCACACACAGGGACTGCGGGATACTCTGTGCACACACAGGGACTGCGGGAGACTCTGTGCACACACAGGGACTGCGGGAGACTCTGTGCACACACAGGGACTGCGGGAGACTCTGTGCACACACAGGCACTGCGGGAGACTCTGTGCACACACAGGGACTGCGGGAGACTCTGTGCACACAAAGGGACTGCGGGAGACTCTGTGCACACACAGGGACTGCGGGAGACTCTGTGCACACACAGGGACTGCGGGAGACTCTGTGCACACACAGGCACTGCGGGAGACTCTGTGCACACACAGGGACTGCGGGAGACTCTGTGCACACAAAGGGACTGCGGGAGACTCTGTGCGCATACAGGGACTGCGGGAGACTGTGCACACACAGGGACTGCGGGAGACTCTGCACACACAGGGTCTGCGGGGGAGACTCTGTGCACACACAGGGTCTGCGGGAGACTCTGTGCACACACAGGGACTGCGGGAGACTCTGTGCACACACAGGGACTGCGGGAGACTCTGTGCACACACAGGGACTGCGGGAGACTCTGTGCAGACACAGGGACTGCGGGAGACTCTGTTCACACACAGGTGCTGCGGGAGACTCTGTGCACACACAGGGACTGCGGGAGACTCTGTGCACACACAGGTGCTGCGGGAGACTCTGTGCACACACAGGGACTGCGGGAGACACTGTGCACACACAGGGACTGCGGGAGACTCTGTGCACACACAGGGACTGCGGGAGACTCTGTGCACACAGGGACTGCGGGAGACTCTGTGCACACACAGGGACTGCGGGAGTCTCTGTGCACACACAGGAACTGCGGGAGACTCTGTGCACACAGGGACTGCGGGAAACTCTGTGCACACACAGGGACTGTGGGAGACTCTGTGCACACACAGGGACTGCGGGAGACTCTGTGCACACACAGGGACTGCGGGAGACTCTGTGCACACACAGGGACTGCGGGAGACTCTGTGCACACACAGGGACTGCGGGAGACTCTGTGCACACACAGGGACTGCGGGAGACTCTGTGCACACACAGGCACTGCTGGAGACTCTGTGCACACACAGGGACTGCGGGACACTCTGTTCACACACAGGGTCTGCGGGAGACTCTGTGCACACACAGGGACTGCGGGAGACACTGTGCACACACAGGGACTGCGGGAGACTCTGTGCACACACAGGGACTGCGGGAGACATTGTGCACACACTGAGACTGCGGGAGACTCTGTGCACACAGGGTCTGCGGGAGACTGTGCACACACAGGGACTGCGGGAGACTGTGCACACACAGGGACTGCGGGAGACTGTGCACACAGAGACTGCGGGAGACTGCGCACACACAGGGTCTGCGGGAGACTGTGCACACACAGGGACTGCGGGAGACTCTGTGCACACACAGGGACTGCGGGAGACTCTGTGCACACACAGGGACTGCGGGAGACTCTGTGGACACACAGGGTCTGCGGGAGACTGTGCACACACAGGGACTGCGGGAGACTCTGTGCACACACAGGGACTGCGGGAGACTCTGTGCACACACAGGGACTGCGGGAGACTCTGTGGACACACAGGGACTGCGGGAGACTGTGCACACACAGGGACTGCGGGAGACTGTGCACACACAGGGACTGCGGGAGACTGTGCACACACAGGGACTGCGGGAGACTCTGTGCACACACAGGGACTGCGGGAGACTCTGTGGACACACAGGGTCTGCGGGAGACTGTGCACACACAGGGACTGCGGGAGACTCTGTGCACACACAGGGACTGCGGGAGACTCTGTGCACACACAGGGACTGCGGGAGACTCTGTGGACACACAGGGACTGCGGGAGACTGTGCACACACAGGGACTGCGGGAGACTGTGCACACACAGGGACTGCGGGAGACTCTGTGCACACAGAGGGTCGGCGGGAGACTCTGTGCACACACAGGGTCTGCGTGAGACTCTGTGCACACACAGGGACTGCGGGAGACTCTGTGCACACAGGGACTGCGGGAGACTCTGTGCACACACAGGGACTGCGGGAGACTCTGTGCACACACAGGGACTGCGGGAGACTCTGTGCACACAGGGACTGCGGGAGACTCTGTGCACACACAGGGACTGCGGGAGACTCTGTGCACACACAGGGACTGCGGGAGACTCTGCACACACAGGGTCTGCAGGAGACTCTGTGCACACAGGTACTGTGGGAGACTCTGCACACACAGGGACTGCGGGAGACTCTGCACACACAGGGACTGCGGGAGACTCTGTGCACACACAGAGACTGCGGGAGACTCTGTGCACACACAGGGACTGCGGGAGACTCTGTGCACACAGGGACTGCGGGAGACTCTGTGCACACAGGGACTGCGGGAGACTGTGCACACAGAGACTGCGGGAGACTCTGTGCACACACAGGGACTGCGGGAGACTGCACACACAGGGACTGCGGGAGACTGTGCACACACAGGGTCTGCGGGAGACTCTGTGCACACACAGGGTCTGCGTGAGACTCTGTGCACACAGGGACTGAGGGAGACTCTGTGCACACACAGGGACTGCGGGAGACTCTGTGCACACAGGGACTGCGGGAGACTCTGTGCACACACAGGGACTGCGGGAGTCTCTGTGCACACACAGGAACTGCGGGAGACTCTGTGCACACAGAGACTGCGGGAGACTCTGTGCACACACAGGGACTGTGGGAGACTCTGTGCACACACAGGGACTGCGGGAGACTCTGTGCACACACAGGGACCGCGGGAGACTCTGTGCACACACAGGGACTGCGGGAGACTCTGTGCACACAGGGACTGCGGGAGACTCTGTGCACACAGGGACTGCGGGAGACTCTGTGCACACACAGTGACTGCGGGATACTCTGTGCACACACAGGGACTGCGGGAGACTCTGTGCACACACAGGGACTGCGGGAGACTCTGTGCACACACAGGGACTGCGGGAGACTCTGTGCACACACAGGGACTGCGGGAGACTCTGTGCACACACAGGCACTGCGGGAGACTCTGTGCACACACAGGGACTGCGGGATACTCTGTGCACACAAAGGGACTGCGGGAGACTCTGTGCACACACAGGGACTGCGGGAGACTCTGTGCACACACAGGGACTGCGGGAGACTCTGTGCACACACAGGGACTGCGGGAGACTCTGTGCACACAAAGGGACTGCGGGAGACTCTGTGCACACACAGGGACTGCGGGAGACTGTGCACACACAGGCACTGCGGGAGACTCTGTGCACACACAGGGACTGCGGGAGACTCTGTGCACACAAAGGGACTGCGGGAGACTCTGTGCGCATACAGGGACTGCGAGAGACTGTGCACACACAGGGACTGCGGGAGACTCTGTGCACACACAGGGACTGCGGGAGACTCTGTGCACACAGGGACTGCGGGAGACTCTGTGCACACACAGGGACTGCGGGAGTCTCTGTGCACACACAGGAACTGCGGGAGACTCTGTGCACACAGGGACTGCGGGAGACTCTGTGCACACAGGGACTGCGGGAGACTCTGTGCACACACAGGGACTGCGGGAGTCTCTGTGCACACACAGGAACTGCGGGAGACTCTGTGCACACAGAGACTGCGGGAGACTCTGTGCACACACAGGGACAGTGGGAGACTCTGTGCACACACAGGGACTGCGGGAGACTCTGTGCACACACAGGGACCGCGGGAGACTCTGTGCACACACAGGGACTGCGGGAGACTCTGTGCACACAGGGACTGCGGGAGACTCTGGGCACCCAGGGACTGCGGGAGACTCTGTTTACACACAGGTTCTGCGGGAGACTCTGTGCACACACAGGGACTGCGGGAGACACTGTGCACACACAGGGACTGCGGGAGACTCTGTGCACACACAGGGACTGCGGGAGACTTTGTGCACACACAGAGACTGCGGGAGACGCTGTGCACACAGGGTCTGCGGGAGACTGTTCACACACAGGGACTGCGGGAGACTGTGCACACACAGGGACTGCGGGAGACTGTGCAAACAGAGACTGCGGGAGACTGTGCACACACAGGGTCTGCGGGAGACTGTGCACACACAGGGTCTGCGGGAGACTCTGTGCACACACAGGGTCTGCGTGAGACTCTGTGCACACAGGGACTGAGGGAGACTCTGTGCACACACAGGGACTGCGGGAGACTCTGTGCACACAGGGACTGCGGGAGACTCTGTGCACACACAGGGACTGCGGGAGACTCTGTGCACACACAGGGACTGCGGGAGACTCTGTGCACACACAGGCACTGCGGGAGACTCTGTGCACACACAGGCACTGCGGGAGACTCTGTGCACACACAGGGACTGTGGGAGACTCTGTGCACACACAGGAACTGCGGGAGACTCTGTGCACGCAGAGACTGCGGGAGACTCTGTGCACACACAGGGACAGTGGGAGACTCTGTGCACACACAGGGACTGCGGGAGACTCTGTGCACACACAGGGACCGCGGGAGACTCTGTGCACACACAGGGACTGCTGGAGACTCTGTGCACACAGGGACTGCGGGAGACTCTGTGCACACAGGGACTGCGGGAGACACTGTGCACACACAGGGACTGCGGGATACTCTGTGCACACACAGGGACTGCGGGAGACTCTGTGCACACACAGGGACTGCGGGAGACTCTGTGCACACACAGGGACTGCGGGAGACTCTGTGCACACACAGGCACTGCGGGAGACTCTGTGCACACACAGGGACTGCGGGAGACTCTGTGCACACAAAGGGACT
Source organism: Scyliorhinus torazame (assembly GCF_047496885.1). NCBI lineage: Eukaryota > Metazoa > Chordata > Chondrichthyes > Carcharhiniformes > Scyliorhinidae > Scyliorhinus > Scyliorhinus torazame. The sequence continues at coordinate 344,310,411 of NC_092709.1, read as the reverse complement.
GCGGGAGACTCTGTGCACACACAGGGACTGCGGGAGACTCTGTGCACACACAGGGACTGCGGGAGACTCTTTGCACACAAAGGGACTGCGGGAGACTCTGTGCGCATACAGGGACTGCGGGAGACTGTGCACACACAGGGACTGCGGGAGACTCTGCACACACAGGGTCTGCGGGGGAGACTCTGTGCACACACAGGGTCTGCGGGAGACTCTGTGCACACACAGGGACTGCGGGAGACTCTGTGCAGACACAGGGACTGCGGGAGACTCTGTTCACACACAGGTGCTGCGGGAGACTCTGTGCACACACAGGGACTGCGGGAGACTCTGTGCACACAGGGACTGCGGGAGACTCTGTGCACACACAGGGACTGCGGGAGACACTGTGCACACACAGGGACTGCGGGAGACTCTGTGCACACACAGGGACTGCGGGAGACTCTGTGCACACATAGAGACTGCGGGAGACTCTGTGCACACAGGGTCTGCGGGAGACTGTGCACACACAGGGACTGAGGGAGACTGCACACACAGGGACTGCGGGAGACTGTGCACACAGAGACTGCGGGAGACTGTGCACACACAGGGTCTGCGGGAGACTGTGCACACACAGGGACTGCGGGAGACTCTGTGCACACACAGGGACTGCGGGAGACTCTGTGCACACACAGGGACTGCGGGAGACTCTGTGGACACACAGGGACTGCGGGAGACTGTGCACACACAGGGACTGCGGGAGACTGTGCACAAACAGGGTCTGCGGGAGACTCTGTGCACACACAGGGTCTGCGTGAGACTCTGTGCACACAGGGACTGAGGGAGACTCTGTGCACACACAGGCACTGCAGGAGACTCTGTGCACACACAGGGACTGCGGGAGACTCTGTGCACACAAAGGGACTGCGGGAGACTCTGTGCGCATACAGGGACTGCGGGAGACTGTGCACACACAGGGACTGCGGGAGACTGTGCACACACAGGGTCTGCGGGGGAGACTCTCTGCACACACAGGGTCTGCGGGAGACTCTGTGCACACACAGGGACTGCGGGAGACTCTGTGCACACACAGGGATTGCGGGAGACTCTGTGCACACACAGGGACTGCGGGAGACTCTGTGCAGACACAGGGACTGCGGGAGACTCTGTTCACACACAGGTTCTGCGGGAGACTCTGTGCACACACAGGGACTGCGGGAGACACTGTGCACACACAGGGACTGCGGGAGACTCTGTGCACACACAGGGGCTGTGGGAGACTCTGTGCACACACAGGGACTGCGGGAGACTCTGTGCACACAGGGTCTGCGGGAGACTCTGTGCACACACAGGGACTGCGGGAGACTCTGTGCACACAGGGACTGCGGGAGACTCTGTGCACACAGGGACTGCGGGATACTCTGTGCACACACAGGGACTGCGGGAGACTCTGTGCACACACAGGGACTGCGGGAGACTCTGTGCACACACAGGGACTGCGGGAGACTCTGTGCACACACAGGGACTGCGGGAGACTCTGTGCACACACAGGCACTGCGGGAGACTCTGTGCACACACAGGGACTGCGGGATACTCTGTGCACACAAAGGGACTGCGGGAGACTCTGTGCACACACAGGGACTGCGGGAGACTCTGTGCACACACAGGCACTGCGGGAGACTCTGTGCACACACAGGGACTGCGGGAGACTCTGTGCACACAAAAGGACTGCGGGAGACTCTGTGCACACACAGGGACTGCGGGAGACTCTGTGCACACAGGGACTGCGGGAGACTCTGTGCACACACAGGGACTGCGGGAGTCTCTGTGCACACACAGGAACTGCGGGAGACTCTGTGCACACAGGGACTGCGGGAGACTCTGTGCACACAGGGACTGCGGGAGACTCTGTGCACACACAGGGACTGCGGGAGTCTCTGTGCACACACAGGAACTGCGGGAGACTCTGTGCACACAGAGACTGCGGGAGACTCTGTGCACACACAGTGACAGTGGGAGACTCTGTGCACACACAGGGACTGCGGGAGACTCTGTGCACACCCAGGGACCGCGGGAGACTCTGTGCACACACAGGGACTGCGGGAGACTCTGTGCACACAGGGACTGCGGGAGACTCTGGGCACCCAGGGACTGCGGGAGACTCTGCACACACAGGTTCTGCGGGAGACTCTGTGCACACACAGGGACTGCGGGAGACTCTGTGCACACACAGGGACTGCGGGAGACACTGTGCACACACAGGGACTGCGGGAGACTCTGTTCACACACAGGGACTGCGGGAGACTTTGTGCACACACAGAGACTGCGGGAGACGCTGTGCACACAGGGTCTGCGGGAGACTGTGCACACACAGGGACTGCGGGAGACTGTGCAAACAGAGACTGCGGGAGACTGTGCACACACAGGGTCTGCGGGAGACTGTGCACACACAGGGTCTGCGGGAGACTCTGTGCACACACAGGGTCTGCGTGAGACTCTGTGCACACAGGGACTGAGGGAGACTCTGTGCACACACAGGGACTGCGGGAGACTCTGTGCACACAGGGACTGCGGGAGACTCTGTGCACACACAGGGACTGCGGGAGTCTCTGTGCACACACAGGAACTGCAGGAGACTCTGTGCACGCAGAGACTGCGGGAGACTCTGTGCACACACAGGGACAGTGGGAGACTCTGTGCACACACAGGGACTGCGGGAGACTCTGTGCACACACAGGGACCGCGGGAGACTCTGTGCACACACAGGGACTGCTGGAGACTCTGTGCACACAGGGACTGCGGGAGACTCTGTGCACACAGGGACTGCGGGAGACTCTGTGCACACACAGGGACTGCGGGATACTCTGTGCACACACAGGGACTGCGGGAGACTCTGTGCACACACAGGGACTGCGGGAGACTCTGTGCACACACAGGGACTGCGGGAGACTCTGTGCACACACAGGCACTGCGGGAGACTCTGTGCACACACAGGGACTGCGGGAGACTCTGTGCACACAAAGGGACTGCGGGAGACTCTGTGCACACACAGGGACTGCGGGAGACTCTGTGCACACACAGGGACTGCGGGAGACTCTGTGCACACACAGGCACTGCGGGAGACTCTGTGCACACACAGGGACTGCGGGAGACTCTGTGCACACAAAGGGACTGCGGGAGACTCTGTGCGCATACAGGGACTGCGGGAGACTGTGCACACACAGGGACTGCGGGAGACTCTGCACACACAGGGTCTGCGGGGGAGACTCTGTGCACACACAGGGTCTGCGGGAGACTCTGTGCACACACAGGGACTGCGGGAGACTCTGTGCACACACAGGGACTGCGGGAGACTCTGTGCACACACAGGGACTGCGGGAGACTCTGTGCAGACACAGGGACTGCGGGAGACTCTGTTCACACACAGGTGCTGCGGGAGACTCTGTGCACACACAGGGACTGCGGGAGACTCTGTGCACACACAGGTGCTGCGGGAGACTCTGTGCACACACAGGGACTGCGGGAGACACTGTGCACACACAGGGACTGCGGGAGACTCTGTGCACACACAGGGACTGCGGGAGACTCTGTGCACACAGGGACTGCGGGAGACTCTGTGCACACACAGGGACTGCGGGAGTCTCTGTGCACACACAGGGACTGCGGGAGACTCTGCACACACAGGGACTGCGGGAGACTCTGTGCACACAGGGACTGCGGGAAACTCTGTGCACACACAGGGACTGTGGGAGACTCTGTGCACACACAGGGACTGCGGGAGACTCTGTGCACACACAGGGACTGCGGGAGACTCTGTGCACACACAGGGACTGCGGGAGACTCTGTGCACACACAGGGACTGCGGGAGACTCTGTGCACACACAGGGACTGCGGGAGACTCTGTGCACACACAGGCACTGCTGGAGACTCTGTGCACACACAGGGACTGCGGGACACTCTGTTCACACACAGGGTCTGCGGGAGACTCTGTGCACACACAGGGACTGCGGGAGACACTGTGCACACACAGGGACTGCGGGAGACTCTGTGCACACACAGGGACTGCGGGAGACATTGTGCACACACTGAGACTGCGGGAGACTCTGTGCACACAGGGTCTGCGGGAGACTGTGCACACACAGGGACTGCGGGAGACTGTGCACACACAGGGACTGCGGGAGACTGTGCACACAGAGACTGCGGGAGACTGTGCACACACAGGGTCTGCGGGAGACTGTGCACACACAGGGACTGCGGGAGACTCTGTGCACACACAGGGACTGCGGGAGACTCTGTGCACACACAGGGACTGCGGGAGACTCTGTGGACACACAGGGACTGCGGGAGACTGTGCACACACAGGGACTGCGGGAGACTGTGCACACAGAGGGTCGGCGGGAGACTCTGTGCACACACAGGGACTGAGGGAGACTCTGTGCACACACAGGGACTGCGGGAGACTCTGTGCACACAGGGACTGCGGGAGACTCTGTGCACACACAGGGACTGCGGGAGACTCTGTGCACACACAGGGACTGCGGGAGACTCTGCACACACAGGGTCTGCAGGAGACTCTGTGCACACACAGGGACTGCGGGAGACTCTGTGCACACACAGGGACTGCGGGAGACTCTGTGCACACACAGGGACTGCGGGAGACTCTGTGCACACACAGGGACTGCGGGAGACTCTGTGCACACAGGGACTGCGGGAGACTGTGCACACAGAGACTGCGGGAGACCCTGTGCACACACAGGGACTGCGGGAGACTGCACACACAGGGACTGCGGGAGACTCTGTGCACACACAGGGACTGCGGGAGACTTTGTGCACACACAGAGACTGCGGGAGACGCTGTGCACACAGGGTCTGCGGGAGACTGTGCACACACAGGGACTGCGGGAGACTGTGCACACACAGGGACTGCGGGAGACTGTGCAAACAGAGACTGCGGGAGACTGTGCACACACAGGGTCTGCGGGAGACTGTGCACACGCAGGGACTGCGGGAGACTGTGCACACACAGGGTCTGCGGGAGACTCTGTGCACACACAGGGACTGCGGGAGACTCTGTGGACACACAGGGACTGCGGGAGACTGTGCACGCACAGGGACTGCGGGAGACTGTGCACACACAGGGTCTGCGGGAGACTCTGTGCACACACAGGGTCTGCGTGAGACTCTGTGCACACAGGGACTGAGGGAGACTCTGTGCACACACAGGGACTGCGGGAGACTCTGTGCACACAGGGACTGCGGGAGACTCTGTGCACACACAGGGACTGCGGGAGTCTCTGTGCACACACAGGAACTGCGGGAGACTCTGTGCACACAGAGACTGCGGGAGACTCTGTGCACACACAGGGACTGTGGGAGACTCTGTGCACACACAGGGACTGCGGGAGACTCTGTGCACACACAGGGACCGCGGGAGACTCTGTGCACACACAGGGACTGCGGGAGACTCTGTGCACACAGGGACTGCGGGAGACTCTGTGCACACAGGGACTGCGGGAGACTCTGTGCACACACAGGGACTGCGGGAGACTCTGTGCACACACAGGGACTGCGGGAGACTCTGTGCACACAGGGACTGCGGGAGACTCTGTGCACACACAGTGACTGCGGGAGACTCTGTGCACACACAGGGACTGCGGGAGACTCTGTGCACACACAGGGACTGCGGGAGACTCTGTGCACACACAGGGACTGCGGGAGACTCTGTGCACACACAGGGACTGCGGGAGACTCTGTGCACACACAGGCACTGCGGGAGACTCTGTGCACACACAGGGACTGCGGGATACTCTGTGCACACAAAGGGACTGCGGGAGACTCTGTGCACACACAGGGACTGCGGGAGACTCTGTGCACACACAGGCACTGCGGGAGACTCTGTGCACACACAGGGACTGCGGGAGACTCTGTGCACACAAAGGGACTGCGGGAGACTCTGTGCGCATACAGGGACTGCGAGAGACTGTGCACACACAGGGACTGCGGGAGACTCTGTGCACACACAGGGACTGCGGGAGACTCTGTGCACACAGGGACTGCGGGAGACTCTGTGCACACACAGGGACTGCGGGAGTCTCTGTGCACACACAGGAACTGCGGGAGACTCTGTGCACACAGGGACTGCGGGAGACTCTGTGCACACAGGGACTGCGGGAGTCTCTGTGCACACACAGGAACTGCGGGAGACTCTGTGCACACAGAGACTGCGGGAGACTCTGTGCACACACAGGGACTGCGGGAGTCTCTGTGCACACACAGGAACTGCGGGAGACTCTGTGCACACAGAGACTGCGGGAGACTCTGTGCACACACAGGGACAGTGGGAGACTCTGTGCACACACAGGGACTGCGGGAGACTCTGTGCACACACAGGGACCGCGGGAGACTCTGTGCACACACAGGGACTGCGGGAGACTCTGTGCACACAGGGACTGCGGGAGACTCTGGGCACCCAGGGACTGCGGGAGACTCTGTTTACACACAGGTTCTGCGGGAGACTCTGTGCACACACAGGGACTGCGGGAGACACTGTGCACACACAGGGACTGCGGGAGACTCTGTGCACACACAGGGACTGCGGGAGACTTTGTGCACACACAGAGACTGCGGGAGACGCTGTGCACACAGGGTCTGCGGGAGACTGTTCACACACAGGGACTGCGGGAGACTGTGCACACACAGGGACTGCGGGAGACTGTGCAAACAGAGACTGCGGGAGACTGTGCACACACAGGGTCTGCGGGAGACTGTGCACACACAGGGTCTGCGGGAGACTCTGTGCACACACAGGGTCTGCGTGAGACTCTGTGCACACAGGGACTGAGGGAGACTCTGTGCACACACAGGGACTGCGGGAGACTCTGTGCACACAGGGACTGCGGGAGACTCTGTGCACACACAGGGACTGCGGGAGTCTCTGTGCACACACAGGAACTGCGGGAGACTCTGTGCACGCAGAGACTGCGGGAGACTCTGTGCACACACAGGGACAGTGGGAGACTCTGTGCACACACAGGGACTGCGGGAGACTCTGTGCACACACAGGGACCGCGGGAGACTCTGTGCACACACAGGGACTGCTGGAGACTCTGTGCACACAGGGACTGCGGGAGACTCTGTGCACACAGGGACTGCGGGAGACTCTGTGCACACACAGGGACTGCGGGATACTCTGTGCACACACAGGGACTGCGGGAGACTCTGTGCACACACAGGGACTGCGGGAGACTCTGTGCACACACAGGGACTGCGGGAGACTCTGTGCACACACAGGCACTGCGGGAGACTCTGTGCACACACAGGGACTGCGGGAGACTCTTTGCACACAAAGGGACTGCGGGAGACTCTGTGCACACACAGGGACTGCGGGAGACACTGTGCACACACAGGGTCTGCGGGAGACTCTGTGCACACAGGGACTGCGGGAGACTCTGTGCACACACAGGGTCTGCGGGAGACTCTGTGCACACACAGGGTCTGCGTGAGACTCTGTGCACACAGGGACTGAGGGAGACTCTGTGCACACACAGGGACTGCGGGAGACTCTGTGCACACAGGGACTGCGGGAGACTCTGTGCACACACAGGGACTGCGGGAGTCTCTGTGCACACACAGGAACTGCGGGAGACTCTGTGCACGCAGAGACTGCGGGAGACTCTGTGCACACACAGGGACAGTGGGAGACTCTGTGCACACACAGGGACTGCGGGAGACTCTGTGCACACACAGGGACCGCGGGAGACTCTGTGCACACACAGGGACTGCTGGAGACTCTGTGCACACAGGGACTGCGGGAGACTCTGTGCACACAGGGACTGCGGGAGACTCTGTGCACACACAGGGACTGCGGGATACTCTGTGCACACACAGGGACTGCGGGAGACTCTGTGCACACACAGGGACTGCGGGAGACTCTGTGCACACACAGGGACTGCGGGAGACTCTGTGCACACACAGGCACTGCGGGAGACTCTGTGCACACACAGGGACTGCGGGAGACTCTGTGCACACAAAGGGACTGCGGGAGACTCTGTGCACACACAGGGACTGCGGGAGACTCTGTGCACACACAGGGACTGCGGGAGACTCTGTGCACACACAGGCACTGCGGGAGACTCTGTGCACACACAGGGACTGCGGGAGACTCTTTGCACACAAAGGGACTGCGGGAGACTCTGTGCGCATACAGGGACTGCGGGAGACTGTGCACACACAGGGACTGCGGGAGACCCTGCACACACAGGGTCTGCGGGGGAGACTCTGTGCACACACAGGGTCTGCGGGAGACTCTGTGCACACACAGGGACTGCGGGAGACTCTGTGCAGACACAGGGACTGCGGGAGACTCTGTTCACACACAGGTGCTGCGGGAGACTCTGTGCACACAGGGACTGCGGGAGACTCTGTGCACACACAGGGACTGCGGGAGACACTGTGCACACACAGGGACTGCGGGAGACTCTGTGCACACACAGGGACTGCGGGAGACACTGTGCACACACAGGGACTGCGGGAGACTCTGTGCACACACAGGGACTGCGGGAGACTCTGTGCACACATAGAGACTGCGGGAGACTCTGTGCACACAGGGTCTGCGGGAGACTGTGCACACACAGGGACTGAGGGAGACTGCACACACAGGGACTGCGGGAGACTGTGCACACAGAGACTGCGGGAGACTGTGCACACACAGGGTCTGCGGGAGACTGTGCACACACAGGGACTGCGGGAGACTCTGTGCACACACAGGGACTGCGGGAGACTCTGTGCACACACAGGGACTGCGGGAGACTCTGTGGACACACAGGGACTGCGGGAGACTGTGCACACACAGGGACTGCGGGAGACTGTGCACAAACAGGGTCTGCGGGAGACTCTGTGCACACACAGGGTCTGCGTGAGACTCTGTGCACACAGGGACTGAGGGAGACTCTGTGCACACACAGGCACTGCAGGAGACTCTGTGCACACACAGGGACTGCGGGAGACTCTGTGCACACAAAGGGACTGCGGGAGACTCTGTGCGCATACAGGGACTGCGGGAGACTGTGCACACACAGGGACTGCGGGAGACTGTGCACACACAGGGCCTGCGGGGGAGACTCTCTGCACACACAGGGTCTGCGGGAGACTCTGTGCACACACAGGGACTGCGGGAGACTCTGTGCACACACAGGGATTGCGGGAGACTCTGTGCACACACAGGGACTGCGGGAGACTCTGTGCAGACACAGGGACTGCGGGAGACTCTGTTCACACACAGGTTCTGCGGGAGACTCTGTGCACACACAGGGACTGCGGGAGACACTGTGCACACACAGGGACTGCGGGAGACTCTGTGCACACAGGGTCTGCGGGAGACTGTGCACACACAGGGACTCAGGGAGACTGTGCACACACAGGGACTGCGGGAGACTGTGCACACAGAGACTGCGGGAGACTGCACACACAGGGTCTGCGGGAGACTGTGCACACACAGGGACTGCGGGAGACTCTGTGCACACACAGGGACTGCGGGAGACTCTGTGCACACACAGGGACTGCGGGAGACTCTGTGGACACACAGGGACTGCGGGAGACTGTGCACACACAGGGACTGCGGGAGACTGTGCACAAACAGGGTCTGCGGGAGACTCTGTGCACACACAGGGTCTGCGTGAGACTCTGTGCACACAGGGACTGAGGGAGACTCTGTGCACACACAGGGACTGCGGGAGACTCTGTGCACACACAGGGACTGCGGGAGTCTCTGTGCACACACAGGAACTGCGGGAGACTCTGTGCACACACAGGGACTGCGGGAGACACTGTGCACACACAGGGACTGCGGGAGACTCTGTGCACACACAGGGACTGCGGGAGACTCTGTGCACACAGGGACTGCGGGAGACTCTGTGCACACACAGGGACTGCGGGAGTCTCTGTGCACACACAGGAACTGCGGGAGACTCTGTGCACACAGGGACTGCGGGAAACTCTGTGCACACACAGGGACTGTGGGAGACTCTGTGCACACACAGGGACTGCGGGAGACTCTGTGCACACACAGGGACTGTGGGAGACTCTGTGCACACACAGGGACTGCGGGAGACTCTGTGCACACACAGGGACTGCGGGAGACTCTGTGCACACACAGGGACTGCGGGAGACTCTGTGCACACACAGGCACTGCTGGAGACTCTGTGCACACACAGGGACTGCGGGACACTCTGTTCACACACAGGGTCTGCGGGAGACTCTGTGCACACACAGGGACTGCGGGAGACACTGTGCACACACAGGGACTGCGGGAGACTCTGTGCACACACAGGGACTGCGGGAGACATTGTGCACACACTGAGACTGCGGGAGACTCTGTGCACACAGGGTCTGCGGGAGACTGTGCACACACAGGGACTGCGGGAGACTGTGCACACACAGGGACTGCGGGAGACTGTGCACACAGAGACTGCGGGAGACTGTGCACACACAGGGTCTGCGGGAGACTGTGCACACACAGGGACTGCGGGAGACTCTGTGCACACACAGGGACTGCGGGAGACTCTGTGCACACACAGGGACTGCGGGAGACTCTGTGGACACACAGGGACTGCGGGAGACTCTGTGCACACAGAGGGTCGGCGGGAGACTCTGTGCACACACAGGGACTGCGGGAGACTCTGTGCACACAGGGACTGCGGGAGACTCTGTGGACACACAGGGACTGCGGGAGACTGTGCACACACAGGGTCTGCGGGAGACTCTGTGCACACACAGGGACTGCGGGAGACTCTGTGCACACACAGGGACTGCGGGAGACTGTGCACACACAGGGACTGAGGGAGACTCTGTGCACACACAGGGACTGCGGGAGACTCTGTGCACACAGGGACTGCGGGAGACTCTGTGCACACACAGGGACTGCGGGAGTCTCTGTGCACACACAGGAACTGCGGGAGACTCTGTGCACACAGAGACTGCGGGAGACTCTGTGCACACACAGGGACTGTGGGAGACTCTGTGCACACACAGGGACTGCGGGAGACTCTGTGCACACACAGGGACCGCGGGAGACTCTGTGCACACACAGGGACTGCGGGAGACTCTGTGCACACACAGGGACCGCGGGAGACTCTGTGCACACACAGGGACTGCGGGAGACTCTGTGCACACAGGGACTGCGGGAGACTCTGTGCACACAGGGACTGCGGGAGACTCTGTGCACACACAGTGACTGCGGGATACTCTGTGCACACACAGGGACTGCGGGAGACTCTGTGCACACACAGGGACTGCGGGAGACTCTGTGCACACACAGGGACTGCGGGAGACTCTGTGCACACACAGGGACTGCGGGAGACTCTGTGCACACACAGGCACTGCGGGAGACTCTGTGCACACAGGGACTGCGGGAGACTCTGTGCACACACAGGGACTGCGGGAGTCTCTGTGCACACACAGGAACTGCGGGAGACTCTGTGCACACAGGGACTGCGGGAGACTCTGTGCACACAGGGACTGCGGGAGTCTCTGTGCACACACAGGCACTGCGGGAGACTCTGTGCACACAGGGACTGCGGGAGACTCTGTGCACACACAGGGACTGCGGGAGTCTCTGTGCACACACAGGCACTGCGGGAGACTCTGTGCACACAGGGACTGCGGGAGACTCTGTGCACACACAGGAACTGCGGGAGACTCTGTGCACACAGGGACTGCGGGAGACTCTGTGCACACAGGGACTGCGGGAGACTCTGTGCACACACAGGGACTGCGGGAGTCTCTGTGCACACACAGGAACTGCGGGAGACTCTGTGCACACAGAGACTGCGGGAGACTCTGTGCACACACAGGGACAGTGGGAGACTCTGTGCACACACAGGGACTGCGGGAGACTCTGTGCACACACAGGGACCGCGGGAGACTCTGTGCACACACAGGGACTGCGGGAGACTCTGTGCACACAGGGACTGCGGGAGACTCTGGGCACCCAGGGACTGCGGGAGACTCTGTGCACACAGGGACTGCGGGAGACTCTGTGCACACACAGGGACTGCGGGAGACTCTGTGCACACAAAGGGACTGCGGGAGACTCTGTGCACACACAGGGACTGCGGGAGACACTGTGCACACACAGGGACTGCGGGAGACTCTGTGCACACACAGGGACTGCGGGAGACTTTGTGCACACACAGAGACTGCGGGAGACGCTGTGCACACAGGGTCTGCGGGAGACTGTTCACACACAGGGACTGCGGGAGACTGTGCACACACAGGGACTGCGGGAGACTGTGCAAACAGAGACTGCGGGAGACTGTGCACACACAGGGTCTGCGGGAGACTGTGCACACACAGGGTCTGCGGGAGACTCTGTGCACACACAGGGTCTGCGTGAGACTCTGTGCACACAGGGACTGAGGGAGACTCTGTGCACACACAGGGACTGCGGGAGTCTCTGTGCACACACAGGAACTGCGGGAGACTCTGTGCACGCAGAGACTGCGGGAGACTCTGTGCACACACAGGGACAGTGGGAGACTCTGTGCACACACAGGGACTGCGGGAGACTCTGTGCACACACAGGGACCGCGGGAGACTCTGTGCACACACAGGGACTGCTGGAGACTCTGTGCACACAGGGACTGCGGGAGACTCTGTGCACACAGGGACTGCGGGAGACTCTGTGCACACACAGGGACTGCGGGATACTCTGTGCACACACAGGGACTGCGGGAGACTCTGTGCACACACAGGGACTGCGGGAGACTCTGTGCACACACAGGCACTGCGGGAGACTCTGTGCACACACAGGGACTGCGGGAGACTCTGTGCACACAAAGGGACTGCGGGAGACTCTGTGCACACACAGGGACTGCGGGAGACTCTGTGCACACACAGGGACTGCGGGAGACTCTGTGCACACACAGGCACTGCGGGAGACTCTGTGCACACACAGGGACTGCGGGAGACTCTTTGCACACAAAGGGACTGCGGGAGACTCTGTGCGCATACAGGGACTGCGGGAGACTGTGCACACACAGGGACTGCGGGAGACTCTGCACACACAGGGTCTGCGGGGGAGACTCTGTGCACACACAGGGTCTGCGGGAGACTCTGTGCACACACAGGGACTGCGGGAGACTCTGTGCAGACACAGGGACTGCGGGAGACTCTGTTCACACACAGGTGCTGCGGGAGACTCTGTGCACACACAGGGACTGCGGGAGACACTGTGCACACACAGGGACTGCGGGAGACTCTGTGCACACACAGGGACTGCGGGAGACACTGTGCACACACAGGGACTGCGGGAGACTCTGTGCACACACAGGGACTGCGGGAGACTCAATGCACACAGGGTCTGCGGGAGACTGTGCACACACAGGGACTGAGGGAGACTGCACACACAGGGACTGCGGGAGACTGTGCACACAGAGACTGCGGGAGACTGTGCACACACAGGGTCTGCGGGAGACTGTGCACACACAGGGACTGCGGGAGACTCTGTGCACACACAGGGACTGCGGGAGACTCTGTGCACACACAGGGACTGCGGGAGACTCTGTGGACACACAGGGACTGCGGGAGACTGTGCACACACAGGGACTGCGGGAGACTGTGCACAAACAGGGTCTGCGGGAGACTCTGTGCACACACAGGGTCTGCGTGAGACTCTGTGCACACAGGGACTGAGGGAGACTCTGTGCACACACAGGGACTGCGGGAGACTGTGCACACACAGGGTCTGCGGGGGAGACTCTCTGCACACACAGGGTCTGCGGGAGACTCTGTGCACACACAGGGACTGCGGGAGACTCTGTGCACACACAGGGATTGCGGGAGACTCTGTGCACACACAGGGACTGCGGGAGACTCTGTGCAGACACAGGGACTGCGGGAGACTCTGTTCACACACAGGTTCTGCGGGAGACTCTGTGCACACACAGGGACTGCGGGAGACACTGTGCACACACAGGGACTGCGGGAGACTCTGTGCACACACAGGGACTGCGGGAGACTCTGTGCACACACAGAGACTGCGGGAGACTCTGTGCACACAGGGTCTGCGGGAGACTGTGCACACACAGGGACTCAGGGAGACTGTGCACACACAGGGACTGCGGGAGACTGTGCACACAGAGACTGCGGGAGACTGCACACACAGGGTCTGCGGGAGACTGTGCACACACAGGGACTGCGGGAGACTCTGTGCACACACAGGGACTGCGGGAGACTCTGTGCACACACAGGGACTGCGGGAGACTCTGTGGACACACAGGGACTGCGGGAGACTGTGCACACACAGGGACTGCGGGAGACTGTGCACAAACAGGGTCTGCGGGAGACTCTGTGCACACACAGGGTCTGCGTGAGACTCTGTGCACACAGGGACTGAGGGAGACTCTGTGCACACACAGGGACTGCGGGAGACTCTGTGCACACAGGGACTGCGGGAGACTCTGTGCACACAGGGACTGCGGGAGACTGTGCACACACAGGGTCTGCGGGAGACTCTGTGCACACACAGGGACTGCGGGAGACTCTGTGCACACAGGGACTGCGGGAGACTCTGTGCACACAGGGACTGCGGGAGACTCTGTGCACACAGGGACTGCGGGAGACTCTGTGCACACACAGGAACTGCGGGAGACTCTGTGCACACAGGGACTGCGGGAGACTCTGTGCACACACAGGGACAGTGGGAGACTCTGTGCACACACAGGGACTGCGGGAGACTCTGTGCACACACAGGGACTGCGGGAGACTCTGTGCACACACAGGGACTGCGGGAGACTCTGTGCACACAGGGACTGCGGGAGACTCTGTGCACACAGGGACTGCGGGGGACTCTGTGCACACAGGGACTGCGGCAGACTCTGTGCACACACAGGGACTGCGGGAGACTCTGTGCACACACAGGGACTGCGGGAGACTCTGTGCACACACAGGGACTGCGGGAGACTCTGCACACACAGGGTCTGCAGGAGACTCTGTGCACACACAGGGACTGCGGGAGACTCTGTGCACACACAGGGACTGCGGGAGACTCTGTGCACACACAGGGACTGCGGGAGTCTCTGTGCACACACAGGGACTGCGGGAGACTCTGTGCGCATACAGGGACTGCGGGAGACTGTGCACACACAGGGACTGCGGGAGACTGTGCACACACAGGGTCTGCGGGGGAGACTCTGTGCACACACAGGGTCTGCGGGAGACTCTGTGCACACACAGGGACTGCGGGAGACTCTGTGCACACACAGGAACTGCGGGAGACTCTGTGCACACAGGGACTGCGGGAGACTCTGTGCACACAGGGACTGCGGGAGACTCTGTGCACACAGGGACTGCGGGAGACTCTGTGCACGCACAGTGACTGCGGGATACTCTGTGCACACACAGGGACTGCGGGAGACTCTGTGCACACACAGGGACTGCGGGAGACTCTGTGCACACACAGGGACTGCGGGAGACTCTGTGCACACACAGGGACTGCGGGAGACTCTGTGCACACACAGGCACTGCGGGAGACTCTGTGCACACACAGGGACTGCGGGATACTCTGTGCACACACAGGGACTGCGGGAGACACTGTGCATACACAGGGACTGCGGGAGACTGTGCACACACAGGGACTGCGGGAGACTCTGTGCACACACAGGGACTGCGGGATACTCTGTGCACACACAGGGACTGCGGGAGACACTGTGCATACACAGGGACTGCGGGAGACTGTGCACACACAGGGACTGCGGGAGACTCTGTGCACACAAAGGGACTGCGGGAGACTCTGTGCGCATACAGGGACTGCGAGAGACTGTGCACACACAGGGACTGCGGGAGACTCTGTGCACACACAGGGACTGCGGGAGACTCTGTGCACACAGGGACTGCGGGAGACTCTGTGCACACACAGGGACTGCGGGAGTCTCTGTGCACACACAGGAACTGCGGGAGACTCTGTGCACACAGAGACTGCGGGAGACTCTGTGCACACACAGGGACAGTGGGAGACTCTGTGCACACACAGGGACTGCGGGAGACTCTGTGCACACACAGGGACCGCGGGAGACTCTGTGCACACACAGGGACTGCGGGAGACTCTGTGCACACAGGGACTGCGGGAGACTGGGCACCCAGGGACTGCGGGAGACTCTGTTCACACACAGGTTCTGCGGGAGACTCTGTGCACACACAGGGACTGCGGGAGACACTGTGCACACACAGGGACTGCGGGAGACTCTGTGCACACACAGGGACTGCGGGAGACTTTGTGCACACACAGAGACTGCGGGAGACGCTGTGCACACAGGGTCTGCGGGAGACTGTTCACACACAGGGACTGCGGGAGACTGTGCACACACAGGGACTGCGGGAGACTGTGCAAACAGAGACTGCGGGAGACTGTGCACACACAGGGTCTGCGGGAGACTGTGCACACACAGGGTCTGCGGGAGACTCTGTGCACACACAGGGACTGCAGGAGACTCTGTGCACACACAGGGACTGCGGGAGACTGTGCACACACAGGGACTGCGGGAAACTGTGCACACACAGGGTCTGCGGGGGCGACTCTGTGCACACACAGGGTCTGCGGGATACTCTGTGCACACACAGGGACTGCGGAAGACTCTGTGCACACACAGGGACTGCGGGAGACTCTGTGCACACACAGGGACTGCGGGAGACTGTGCACACAGAGGGAATGCAACAGGGTCTGCGGGAGACTGTGCACACACAGGGACTGCGGGAGACTGTGCACACACAGGGACTGCGGGAGACTCTGGGTACACACAGGGACTGCGGGAGACTCTGTGCACACAGGGACTGTGGTAGACTCTGTGCACACACAGGGACTGCGGGAGACTCTGTGCACACACAGAGACTGCGGGAGACTCTGTGCACACACAGGGACTGCGGGAGACTCTGTGCACACACAGGGTCTGCGGGAGACTCTGTGCACACACAGGGACTGCGGGAGACTCTGTGCACACACAGGGACTGCGGGAGACACTGTGCACACACAGGGACTGCGGGAGACTCTGTGCACACACAGGGACTGCGGGAGACTTTGTGCACACACAGAGACTGCGGGAGACGCTGTGCACACAGGGTCTGCGGGAGACTGTTCACACACAGGGACTGCGGGAGACTGTGCACACACAGGGACTGCGGGAGACTGTGCAAACAGAGACTGCGGGAGACTGTGCACACACAGGGTCTGCGGGAGACTGTGCACACACAGGGTCTGCGGGAGACTCTGTGCACACACAGGGACTGCAGGAGACTCTGTGCACACACAGGGACTGCGGGAGACTGTGCACACACAGGGACTGCGGGAAACTGTGCACACACAGGGTCTGCGGGGGCGACTCTGTGCACACACAGGGTCTGCGGGATACTCTGTGCACACACAGGGACTGCGGAAGACTCTGTGCACACACAGGGACTGCGGGAGACTCTGTGCACACACAGGGACTGCGGGAGACTGTGCACACAGAGGGAATGCAACAGGGTCTGCGGGAGACTGTGCACACACAGGGACTGCGGGAGACTGCACACACAGGACTGCGGGAGACTGTGCACACACAGGGATTGCGGGAGACTCTGGGTACACACAGGGACTGCGGGAGACTCTGTGCACACAGGGACTGTGGTAGACTCTGTGCACACACAGGGACTGCGGGAGACTCTGTGCACACACAGGGACTGCGGGAGACTCTGTGCACACACAGGGACTGCGGGAGACTCTGTGCACACACAGGGTCTGCGGGAGACTCTGTGCACACACAGGGGCTGCGGGAGACTCTGTGCACACACAGGGACTGCGGGAGACTCTGTGCACACACAGGGACTGCGGGAGACTCTGTGCACACACAGGGACTGCGGGAGGCTCTGTGCACACACAGGGACTGCGGGAGACTCTGTGCACACACAGGGACTGCGGGAGACTCTGTGCACAAACAGGGACTGCGGGAGACTCTGTGCACACACAGCGACTGCGGGAGACTCTGTGCACACACAGGCACTGCGGGAGACTCTGTGCACACACAGGGACTGCGGGACACTCTGTGCACACACAGGTTCTGCGGGTGACTCTGTGCACACACAGGGACTGCGGGAGACACTGTGCACACACAGGGACTACGGGAGACTCTGTGCACACACAGGGACTGAGGAGACTCTGTGCACGCACAGAGACTGCGGGAGACTCTGTGCACAGGGTCTGCGGGAGACTGTGCACACACAGGGACTGCGGGAGACTGTGCACACACAGGGACTGCGGGAGACTGTGCACACAGAGACTGCGGGAGACTGTGCACACACAGGGTCTGCGGGAGACTGTGCACACACAGGGACTGCGGGAGACTCTGTGCACACAGGGACTGAGGGAGACTCTGTGCACACACAGGGACTGCGGGAGACTCTGTGCACACAGGGACTGCGGGAGACTCTGTGCACACACAGGGACTGCGGGAGTCTCTGTGCACACACAGGAACTGCGGGAGACTCTGTGCACACAGGGACTGCGGGAGACTCTGTGCACACACAGGGACTGTGGGAGACTCTGTGCACACACAGGGACTGCGGGAGACTCTGTGCACACACAGGGACTGCGGGAGACTCTGTGCACACACAGGGACTGCGGGAGACTGTGCACACAGGGACTGCGGGAGACTCTGTGCACACAGGGACTGCGGGAGACTCTGTGCACACACAGGGACTGCGGGAGACTCTGTGCACACAGGGACTGCGGGAGACTCTGTGCACACACAGGGACTGCGGGAGACTCTGTGCACACACAGGGACTGCGGGAGACTCTGTGCACACACAGGGACTGCGGGAGACTCTGCACACACAGGGTCTGCGGGAGACTCTGTGCACACACAGGGACTGCGGGAGACTCTGTGCACACACAGGGACTGCGGGAGACTCTGTGCACACACAGGGACTGCGGGAGACTCTGTGCACGCACAGGGACTGCGGGAGACTCTGTGCACACACAGGTTCCGCGGGAGACTCTGTGCACACACAGGGACTGCGGGAGACTCTGTGCACACAGGGTCTGCGGGAGACTGTGCACACACAGGGACTGCGGGAGGCTGTGCACACACAGGGACTGCGGGAGACTGTGCACACAGAGACTGCGGGAGACTGTGCACACACAGGGACTGCGGGAGACTGTGCACACACAGGGACTGCGGGAGACTGTGCACACAGAGACATGCTGGCGACTGCACACACAGGGACTGCGGGCGACTTTGTGCACACACAGGGACTGCGGAGACTCTGTGCACACACAGGTTCTGCGGGAGACTCTGTGCACACACAGGGACTGCGGGAGACGCTGTGCACACACAGGGACTGCGGGAGACTCTGTGCGCACACAGGGACTGCGGGAGACTCTGTGCACACAGGGACCGCGGGAGACTCTGTGCACACAGTGGGACTGCGGGAGACTGTGCACACACAGGGACTGCGGGAGACTCTGTGCACACAGGGACCGCGGGAGACTCTGTGCACACAGTGGGACTGCGGGAGACTGTGCACACACAGGGACTGCGGGAGACTCTGTGCACACACAGGGACTGCGGGAGACTCTGTGCACACACAGGGACTGCGGGAGACTCTGTGCACACAGTGGGACTGCGGGAGACTGTGCACACACAGGGACTGCGGGAGACTCTGTGCACACACAGGGACTGCGGGAGACTCTGTGCACACACAGGGACTGCGGGAGACTCTGTGCACACACAGGGACTGCGGGATACTCTGTGCACACACAGGGACTGCGGGAGACTGTGCACACACAGGGACTGCGGGAGACTCTGCACACAGTGGGACTGCGGGAGACTGTGCACGCACAGGGACTGCGGGAGACTCTGCACACACTGGGACTGTGGGAGACTCTGCACACACAGGGACTGCGGGAGACTCTGTGCACACAGGGTCTGCGGGAGACTGTGCACACACAGGGACTGCGGGAGACTCTGTGCACACACAGGGACTGCAGGCAGACAGTGGGAATTGCGCTTAGGATTCCCTCACTGGCAGCCCAGGGTGGGGAGAATTACCTGGATTTCTCAGGGAGCTGAGAGTGCTTGAAAAGTTTACTCTTTTTTTTGAACAGGTCAAGGCAAACATAGAATCAGGTAGAGGTCTGTGTGTGTGTGTGTGTGTGTTTCAAGATCTGTCTTTTTCGAAGTCTGTGTGTGTGTGTTTCAAGGTCTCTGTATGTGTGTTTTGAGGTCTGTGTTTTTCGAAGTATGTGTGTGGTTCTAGGTCTCTGTATGTGTGTGTGTGTGTTTAGAGGTCTGTGTGTTTGTGTTTTGAGGTCTGCGTTTTTCAAAGTATGTGTGTGATTCAAGGTGCGTATGTGTGTTTAGAGGTCTGTGTATGAGTGTGAGTGTTTTGAGGTCTGTGTGTGTGTTTCGAGGTGTGTGTGTGTTTCAAGGCCTGTGTGTGTTTCGCAGTCTGTGTGTGTGTGTGTTTCGAGGTCTCTGTGTGTGTGTTTAGAGGTCTGTGTATGAGTGTGTGTGTTTTGAGGTCTGTGTGTGTGTTTCGAGGTGTGTGTGTGTTTCAAGGTCTGTGTGTGTTTCACAGTCTGTGTGTGTGTGTGTTTCGAGGTCTCTGTGTGTGTGTTTCGCAGTCTGTGTGTGTGTTTTGAGGTCTGTGTGTGTTTTGAGGTGTGTGTGTATTTTGAGGTCTGTGTGTGTTTCGAGGTTTGTGTGTGTGTGTTTCAAGGTCTGTGTGTTTCAAGGTCTGTGTGTGTTTTGAGGTCTGTGTGTGTGTTTTGAGGTCTGTGTGTGTGTTTTGAGGTCTGTGTGTTTTGAGGCCTGTGTCTGTGTGTTTCAAGGTCTCTATGTGTTTCAACGTCTGTGTTTCGAGATCCATGTGTGTTTTTAGAGGTCTGTGTATGAGTGTGTGTGTTTTGAAGTCTGTGTGTTTGTGTTTCGAGGTCTGTTTTTCGAAGTGTGTGTGTGTGTGTGATTCAAGGTCCGTGTGTGTGTGTTTAGAGGTCTGTGTGTGTGTTTCGAGCCCTGTGTGTGTTTTGAGGTCTGTGTGTGTGCATGTTTCGAGGTTGCGTGTGTGCGTGTGTTCGAGGACTGTGTGTGTGTGTTTAGAGGTCTGTGTGTGTCTGTATTTCGCGGTCTGTGTGTGTCTGTCTGTGTTTAGCAGTCTGCGTGTTTGTGTTTAGCAGTCTGTGTGTTTAGAGATCTGTGTGTGTCTGTATTTAGCGGTCTGTGTGTGTCTGTCTGTATTTCGCGGTCTGTGTGTGTCTGTCTGTGTTTAGCAGTCTGTGTGTTTGTGTTTAGTAGTCTGTGTGTGTGTTTAGAGGTCTGTGTGTGTCTGTATTTGGTGGTCTGTGTGTGTGTTTAGCAGTCTGTGTGTGTTTAGAGGTTTGTGTGTGTCTGTGTGTATTTCGCGGTCTGTGTGTTTGTGTTTAGCAGTCTGTGTGTGTGTTTAGAGATCTGTGCGTGTCTGTATTTAGCGGTCTGTGTGTGTCTGTCTGTATTTAGCGGTCTGTGTGTGTGTTCAGCAGTCTGTGTGTGTGTTTAGAGGTCTGTGTGTGTCTGTATTTGGTGGTCTGTGTGTGTGTTTAGCAGTCTGTGTGTGTTTAGAGGTTTGTGTGTGTCTGTGTTTAGCAGTCTGTGTGTGTGTGTGTTGTTTGGGGTGCTGATCGGTCTAATAAAGGGATTCCAACTCTACCTGAACTCTCTGCCTCAAATTTAGCCAATAATGATAGGAACCCGATCTCTCCCAATACATTCATCCAATTTTTTAACAATCTAAATTTGGAGTACCCAATTCATTTTTCCAATTAAGGAGCAATTTAACATGGCCAATCCACCTACCCTGCACACCTTTTTGAGTTGCGCGGTGAGACACACGCAAACACGGGGAGAATGTGCAAACTCGATACGGGCAGTGACCCGGAGCCGGGATTGAACCCAGGACCTTGGCTCCGTGAGGCAGCAGTGCTAACCACTGCGCCACCGTGCCACCCCTTCATTCATCCAATTGATCAGCTCTCAAAATGTTTGTCCATTTTTCCCCTTCCCCCAAGTAGAAATCCTCAGTTAGAGATTAAAACGAAGGAAGATTGTCTCCCAATATCACGCAAGAACTTTAGAACGTGCCTGTGTGTAGGTGTGTGGGAGATGGGCATTATTGTGTGTCTCTGCTCTGTTTTCATAGAATCATAGAACCATTGGGCAGTTACAGCACAGAAGGAGACTATTCGGCCCATCTTGCAAGCCTGAAGCCACCTGGGTGCCCTTTCATTTTTGGATATGAATTTAGAGTACCCAAATCTTTATTTTTCCCAATTAAGGGGCAATTTAGTGTGGCCAATTGACCTACTCTGCACATATTTTTTGGGTTGTGGGGGTGAGACCCATGCAGACACGGGGAGAATGTGCAAACTCCAGACGGACAGTGACCCGGAGCCGGGATCGTACCCGGGTCCACGGTGCCGTGAGGTAGCAGTGCTAACTACTGCGCCACCGTGCTGCACCCCCCTCCCCAGGTGCCCTTTCTAATCCCACCTTCCTGAACCCAGTCCATACCCCTGTAGCTTAGAGCACTTAAAGTGCAGAACCAGATACCTTTTAAAAGAGTTTAGGGTCTTCGCCTCCACCAACAACTTGGAAACATTTATGGGATGTGTGATTCATTGGCTAGGCCAGCATTGACTGGGGCTGTTTAGCACAGGGCTAAATCATTGGCTTTGAAAGCAGACCAAGGCAGGCCAGCAGCACGGTTCAATTCCCGTACCAGCCTCCCCGAACAGGCGCCGGAATGTGGCGACTAGGGACTTTTCGCAGTAACTTCATTTGAAGCCTACTTGTGACAATAAGCGATTTTCATTCATTTCATTTTCATTTCATTCATTGGCCATCCCTGCGAGAAGGTGGGGGTGAGCTGTCTTCTTGAACCGCTGCAGTCCATGTGGTATATGTACACCCACAGTGCTGTTAGGGAGGGAGTTCCTGCATTTCCAAGTCAGGGTGGTGAGTGACTTGGAGGGGAACTTCCAGCTGCTGGGATTCCCATGTAACTGCTGCCCTTATCCTTCTAGGCGGCAGTGTTTGTGGGTTTGCAAGGCGTCGTCTTGGTGAGTTGCTACTGTGCATTTTGTAAATGGTACACATGGCTATCACTGTGTGTTGGGGGAAGGAGTGAATGTTTAGGTAGCAATGATGCTGAGGTTACAATCAAATCAGCCATGATCGTATTGAATGGCAAAGCAGAATCAAGGGGCCGAGTGGCCTAGTTCTATTTGTATGTTTGTATATTAAAGATGGTTGATGGGGTGTTAATCAAGCGGGGCTGCTTTGTTCTGGATGGTGTTGAGCTTCTTGATTGTTATTGGAGCTGCACTCATCCAGGCAAGTGGAGAGTATTCCATAACACTCCTGACTTGTGCCTTGGAGATGGTGGATAGGCTTTGGGGGGAAAGGAGGTGAGTTACTTGCCGCAGGATTCCCAGGCTCTGGCTTGCTCTTTTAGCCACAGTATTTATATGCCTACCCACCCCACCCCACCCCTCTCCCACGTGGCCACCTGTCCCTGGCAGGCCAGTTGCTCTCATTATCATATTCTGCTATCTTTTTACCAAGAGCTTTCCAGAGCTCGATGCCAATGGTGTAGTGCTGAAAATGTCTACATGTCTGTATATTCCCATGTGTCTGAATATTCCCCACGTGTCTGTACATTCCCTACATGTCTGTATATTCCCATGTGTCTGAATATTCCCCACGTGTCTGTACATTCCCTACATGTCTGTATATTCCCATGTGTCTGAATATTCCCCACGTGTCTGTACATTCCCTACATGTCTGTCTATTCCCCATGTGTCTGTATATTCCGTACATGTTTGAATATTCCTTATATGTTTGTCTATTCCCCATGTGTCTGTACATTCCCTACATGTCTGTCTATTCCCCATGTGTCTATATTACGCCATGTTTGCATATTTCCCGTGTGTCTGTATATTCCCTAACTGCCTTTATATTTCCTACATGTCTGTATATTCCCCATGTGTCTGGATATTCCCTACCTGTCTGTATATTCCATACATGGCTGCATATTTGCCCATGTGCCTGCATATTCCTTACCTGGCTGTATATTCCCTAACTGCCTGTATATTTCCTACACGTCTGTATATTCCCCATGTGTCTGTGTATTCCCTACCTGTCTATATATTCCCTACATGTCTGTATATTCCCAATGTGTCTGTATATTCCTTACATGTCTGTACATTCCCTACACGTCTGTATATTCCCGATATGTCAGGGGCTGGTTTAGCACAGTGGGCTAGACAGCTGACTTGTAATGCAGAACAATGCCAGCAGCATATATTCAATTCCCGTACCGGCCTCCCTGAACAGGTGCCGGAATGTGGCGACCAGGGGCTTTTCACAGAAACTTCATTGAAGCCGACTCGTGACAATAAACGATTATTATTATTATTATATTCTCTACATGTCTATATGTTCCCCATAGAACATAGAACGATACAGCGCAGTACAGGCCCTTCGGCCCAGGTACAGTGGTTAGCACTGCTGCCTCCCAGCTCCAGGGTCCCGGGTTCAATTCCAGCCTCAGGTGACTGTCTGGGTGAAGCTTGCACTTTCTCCCCGTGTCAGCGTGGGTTTCCTCCGGGTGCTCTGGTTTCCGCCCATAGTCCAAAGATGTGCAGGTTAGGTGGATTGGCCATGATAAATTGCCCCTTAGTGTCCAAAAGATTAGGTGGGGTTACTGGGTTACGGGGATGGGGTGGAGGTGTGGGCTTCAGTATAGTGCTCTTTCCAAGGGCCGGTGCAGACTCGATGGGCCGAATGACCTCATGTACTGTAGGGATTCTATGTCTATATATTCCCAATGGCGGCAAGGTAGTGCAGTGGTTAGCACTGCTGCCTCACGGTGCTGAGGACCCGGCTTCGATCCCGGCCCTGGGTCACTGTCCGTGCGGAGTTTGCACATTCTCCCCGTGTCTGCGTGGGTTTCACCCCCCACAACTCAAAGATGTGCAGGTTAGGTGTATTGGCCACGCTAAATTGCCCCTTAATTGGGGAAAAAAAGAATTGGGTACTGTAAATTTATATTTTAAAAATGTCTCTATATTCTGTACATGTCTGCTTATTCCCTGCATGTCTGTATATTCCCTAAATTTCACCTGAACAGAGCTGGGACTGAGTTCCTTTGTGTGCTAGTGGGAGGGTTTTACACTAACTCAGCAGAGATGTTGGAACCAAGGCAGAATATTAGAGGCATACCAGAGTGCACAAAATACAGGGAGAGACAGATAGCACTTGTTAAGAGAATAGTGAGTTAATAGGTGGAGTCAGATTGAGGGAGACATTAATGACGTCTAAATCAGGGTTACTGTGCATGTATGTGACTGCGTGGATTATAGTAAATAAAACTGGGGAGTTACAGGTGCAGATTACATTGCAGAACTATGATGTTATGAAAACAGAGACCTTAGCACTGAGTGTTCAATATTCCTGGGCACAAGGTGTTCAGAAAAGATAGTTAAAGAAGAAAAGGATTATAGAGATGCCAACATTATAATAATAATGTTTATTGTCACAAGTAGGCTTACATTAACACTGCAATGAAGTTACTGTGAAAATCCCCTGGTCGCCACATTCCAGCGCTTGTTTGGGTACACAGAGGGAGAATTCAGAATGTCCAATTCCCCTAACAAAACGTCTTTCGGGATTTGTGGGAGGAAACCGGAGCACCCGGAGGAAACCCCCGCAGGCACAGGGAGACTCCGCACAGACAGTGACCCAAGCCAGGAATCATACCTGGGACCCTGGAGCTGTGAAGCAACAGTGCTAACCACTGTGCTACCGTGCTGCCCCATCTAATGGGGGACTTTAATTAGCCAAATGTAGACTGGGACAGTGGTGGTGTAAAGGACAGCGAGGCGTAAACATTCCTGGATTGTGTTTTGGAGAATTTTCTACAGCAGTACGTGTCCAGTTCAGCAAGTAAGGAGGCTGTTGGAGCTGGTTCTTGGAAATGAGGTGGGCCAAGTAGATCAAGTGTCAGTGGGAGAACATTTAGGAGACGGTAGATGCATTGCAAGGGTTAAAATGAGATTAGAAAAGGAAAATGGACAACCCAGCAACAATAATTGTTATTGGGGCTGGTTTAGCACAGTGGGCTAAACAGCTGACTTGTAATGCGGAACAAGACAGCAGCGCGGGTTCAATTCCCGTACCGGCCTCCCCGAACAGGCGCCGAAATGTGGCGACTAGGGGCTTTTCACAGTGCCTTCACTGAAGCCTACTTGTGACAATAAGCTGTTATTGTTATTAACAGGGCCAGAGCTAACTTCAATGGGGCAAGAACGGGGCTGGGCCAGTTAGACTGGAACGAAAGGTTGGTGGGAAAACTGTAGCAGAACAATGGGCTACCTTCAAAATGGAAATGCACTGCCCTGGAAATGTGGTGGAGGCAGGTTCAATCGGGGCATTCAAGAGGGCATTGGATGATTACTTGAATTTAAGCAATGTGCAGGGGGATGGGGAAAAGACAGAGGAATGGCCCTCAGTCACAATGCCTGTTCAGAGAGCCGGTGCAGACAGTGTGGGGCAAATGGTCTCCTCCTGTACCGTAACGATTCGGTGATTCTCTGTGAAATGGCTCAGGCACAGTCAATGTAAATCTCTTAAAAGGGAAAGGGCAAACAAATCCGGGAAAAGTGTTAGGAATTAAGAAAAAAATGTGCCTCTGGCAGGTGGCAGGTAGCAACTACAGTTGAGAACCAAGAGGAATACAGAAGGTTCGGTGGCAGGTGAAAACGTACGTTAGAGAAGCAAAGAGGGATAATGAGAAAAAACTGGCAGCCAGCATAAAGGGGAATCGCAAAGTCTTCTTCTAATAATAATAATAATGTTTATTGTCACAAGTAGGCTTACACTAACACTGCAATTAAGTTACTGTGAAAATCCCCGAGTCGCCACATTCCGGCGCCTGTTCGGGTACACAGAGGGAGAATTCAGAATGCCCAATTCATCTGACAGCACGTCTTTCTGGACTTGTGGGAGGAAACCGGAGCGCCCGGAGGAAACCCACGCAGACACGGGGAGAGTGTGCAGACTCCGCACAGACAGTGACCCAAGCCGGGAATCGAAGCTGGGACCCTGGCGCTGTGAAGCAACAGTGCTAACCACTGGGCTACCATGCCGCATTTAATAGCAAAGAGATGGTAAAAAGAGGAGTAGGGCTGATTAGGGACCTAAAAGTAAACTTACACATGGAAAAAGGGGCCATGGCTGAGGTACTAAATGAGCACTTTGCATCTGTCTTTACCACGGACATAGATGCTATCCAGGTCGTGGTGATTGACGAGGAAACTCTGTCCCTGGAAGGGTTCAAAATCAATAAGGAGGAAGTGTCGAATTGACTGTCAGTTCTGAAAGTTGACAAGGCACCGGGACCGGATGAGATGCATGCAAGGATATTGAAGGAAGTGAGAATGGAAATTGCCGTGCTGCTGGCCATAATCTTCTAGTCTTCTATAGACTCAGAGGACTGGAGAATTGCAAATGTTATGCCCTTGTTCAAAAAAGGTTGTAACGATAACCCCAGCAATTACAGGCCAGTCAGTTTAACATCAGTAATTGGCAAGCTTCCAGTAACAATTATTCGGAAAAGAGATAGTAGTCACATGGCAAAATGTGGGTTGATTAAGAAGAGCCAGCATGAATTTCTAGAGGGGAGACTTGCTGGAGTTTTTTGAAATGGTAACAGAGAGAGTTGATGAGGGTAATGTTAAGCTGGTGCCCATAAACCTTCAAAAGAAATCGACGCAGTGCCACACAACAAAATTGAGAAATGTCATAGTTCATGGAATAAAAGTGACAGTAACAATGTGGATACAAAATTGATTGACTAATAGGAAACAGAGAGTACTGGTCAATGGATATTTTTTGGATTGGAGGAAGGTTCAAAGTAAAGTTCCCCAAGGGTCAGTACTGCTTTTCCTGATCTAGATCTTGGTCTACAGGGGACAATTTCAAAGTTTGTGGATAATGTGGAACCTGGAAGTATTTTAAACTGTGAGGAGGACAATGTGGAACTTTAAAAGGACATCTCGACATGTTAGTGGTGTTGGTTGATGATGTTCAATGCAGAGAAGTGCGAGGTGCTGCGTTTTAGTAGGTAGAACATGGAGAGACAATATAAAATAAAGGTAAAATTGTTCACGGGGTGCAGGAGCAGAGGGTAATGGGGCAGGACAGGTGGAGAGAGCAGTTAATAAAGTATATAGTACTCTGGTCTTTGTTAATAGGGGCAAAGAAACAAGAGCAAAGAGGTTATGCTGAACTTAGACAAGATACTCAGAGACCTCAGCTGGAATATTGTGGACAGTTCTGGGTGCCACGCTATAAGAAGGATGTGAACACACTGGAGAGAGCGCAGAAGAGGTTTACAAGAATGGTTTCAGGAGATGTGATGGTGCAGTGGTTAGCGCTGCTGTCTACAGCTCTGAGGACCCGGGTTCGATCCCGGCCCCGGGTCACTGTCCGTGTGGAGTTTGCACATTCCCTATGTGCCAGTATATTCCCTATGTGCCTGTATATTCCCTATGTGCCTGTATATTTCCGATGTGTCTGAATATTCCCTCTGTGCCTGTATATTCCCGATGTATCTGAATATTCACTCTGTGCCTGTATATTCCCGATGTATCTGAATATTCACTATGTGCCAGTATATTCCCAATGTGTTGGAATATTCCCTATGTTCCTGAATATTCACTCTGTGCCTGAATATTCCCTATGTGCCTGTATATTCCCTATGTGCCTGAATATTCCCTATGTGCCTCTATATTCCCTATGTGCCTGTATATTCATTATGTACCAATACATTCCCTATGTATCTGAATATTCACTATGTGCCTGTATATTCCCTATGTGCCTGTATATTCCCTATGTCCCGGTATATTTCCGATGTGTCTGAATATTCCCTCTGTGCCTGTATATTCCCAATGTATCTGAATATTCACTATCTGCCTGTATATTCCCGATGTATCTGAATATTCCCTATGTGCCTGTATATTCCCGATGTATCTGAATATTCATTATCTGCCTGTATATTCCCAATGTGTCTGAATATTCACTATCTGCCTGTATATTCCCAATGTGTCTGAATATTCACTATCTGCCTGTATATTCCCAATGTGTCTGAATATTCACTATCTGCCTGTATATTCCCAAACAAGTAGGCTTACATTAACACTGCAATGAAGTTACTGTGAAAAGCCCCTAGCCGCCACATTCCGGCGCTTGTTCGGGTACATTGAGGGGAGAAGTCAGAATGTCCAAATTACCTAACAGCACGTCTTTCAGGACTTGTAGGAAGAAACCGGAGCACCCGGAGGAAACCCAAGCAGACACAGGGAGAACGTGCAGACTCCCCACAGACAGTGACCCAAGCCCAGAATCGAACGTGCTCCGGTTTCCTCCCACAAGTCCTGAAAGACGTGCTGTTAGGTGAATTGGACATTCTGAATTCTCCCTCTGTGTACCCGAACAGGCACCGGAGTGTGGCGACTAGGGGCTTTTCATGGTAACTTCATTGCAATGTTAATTTAAGCCTACTTGTGACAATAAAGATTATTATTATATTCCCTGTGTGTCTGAATATTCCCTATGTGTCTGAATATTCCCTACGTGTCTGAATATTCCCAATGTGTCTGAATATTCCCTACGTGTCTGAATATTCCCTATGTGTCTGAATATTCCCTACATGTCTGAATATTCCCTATGTGTATGAATATTCCCTATGTACCAGTATATTCCCTATGTGTCTGAATATTGGGGGCTGGTTTAGCTCAGTGGGCTAGGCAGCTGTTTGTGATGCAGAACAAGGTCAGCAGCACGGATTCATTTCCCGTACCAGCTGAGAATTCTGAATTCTCTCTCTCTGTGTACCCGAACAGGTGCCGCAATGTGGCGACTAGGGGCTTTTCACAGTAACTTCATTGCAGTGTTAATGTAAACCTCCTTGTGAAAATAAAGATTATTTATTTATTCCCTGTGTCTGAATATTCCCTATGTGCCTGAATATTCCCGATGTGTCTGAATATTCCCTATGTGTCTGAATATTCCCTGTGTGTCTGAATATTCCCGGTGTGCCTGAATATTCCCGATGTGTCTGAATATTCCCTATGTGTCTGAATATTCCCTGTGTGTCTGAATATTCCCGGTGTGCCTGAATATTCCCGATGTGTCTGAATATTCCCGATGTGCCTGTATATTCCAGATGTATCTGAATATTCCCGATGTGTCTGTATATTCCCTCTGTGCCTGTACATTCCCTATGTGCCTGTATATTCCCGATGTATCTGAATATTCACTATGTGCTTGAATATTCCCTCTGTGCCTGAATATTCCCTGTGTGTCTGAATATTCCCTGTGTGTCTGAATATTCCCTGTGTGCCTGTATATTCCTGATGTATCTGAATATTCACTATGTGCCTGAATATTCCCGATGTGTCTGAATACTCCCAATGTGTCTGAATATTCCCTGTGTGTCTGAATATTCCCTATGTGCCTGAATATTCCCTATTTGCCTGAATATTCCCTATGTGTCTGTTCGAGAGGATTGTGTATAAGATACTAATACTTCTGAAATTTTCAGAGCATTTGATACATAGAATATTCGATTTTATTCCTGATTCAGTTCAAGGTCTCCACCTGTTCTTCTTGAGGTGCGGCAGTTTACAAAGGGGGGCATTTCCCAAATGGACCTGCAGTCGCTGTGCCCGAGCTGCCGGTGATCGGAGCGTACAGGGTGGGTGGTGAGGGGGCGCAAGGACTGTGTGACCCCCTGTGCCCACTCCACTCACTGTGTATTCCCCATGTGTCTGTCTCGCATATAAAACCGTTCAGTCACATCAACCACATCCCAGCACAGTCCCAACCCAACCCAATGGATCCACACTGATGGCTTCTAACGGGAATAGAAACAGACTCACTTTCTAAAGACATGGCAACACTTCAAAATAAGATACTTAATAGAATTAGAACACAGTTTGGTACATCCTGAGATCTCTATATAAAAGCTTCGATCTTATTCCTTGGCTGAATTGAATCCTGACACCCCGCTCTCCTTCAATCCCTCAGTCCTGATCCGATTGTAACTCAGTCGCACCAGGATTGCAATGAGCTCCAACTCCTCTCTCCCCACAACCTAATTGGCCTAATCGTTAGCTGTACCCAGTCGGGACCATTCCAAAAAATCCTCTGCTCTCCCTTGTCCCGTTGTGGAAAAGCGAGGTTAAAATGTGACTCCACCTGCCGCAGTCCTAACAGCCGAGAGAGCGATTTCTTTCTAACTCCGGGAGGAGGGGGAGAATATCAGAGCGACCTTTTAGATATAAAAAGGGCAGAATTCTCACTTTTAATTCGATTCTTACTGGGGGGGGAAATACACCCTCCAACCATTCACAAAACCGAATAACATTCGTTGCTTCGAATAAAAAGGACCTCAATTATACTTTCAGAAAACAATCCAGGGAAACGAAAAATAACTACAAATCGTTCATCAATTATATTAAAAACTGGGTGAATATTTTAGCTCAAAACTGGGAGGGGAGGAAATCCGGGTGGAATAATTGGAAACTTACCTCTCCAGCTTTGCTCCTGTCCCACACAACGGTGGCGTGTCTTGTGATATTTTAATTATTCGATTTTGAGCTTTTTCTTTTTGTTCTTGTTCGATGCTAAAGGTTCAAAATATAGAGCTGAATTTGCCCACATGTATATATACAAAACTTCTCCCGTTAGTTCCCACCTCCTGGGTGACGTGCTCTCTGGGTTTCTCTGTCTCATCATGAATATTCAACCCTGTAAGAAATGTTCACCTTTTTTTGCAACATATAACAAGACATTCGCAAATAGCTTTTCGATCAAATCACCGAGCCTTTCATCCCGGCTCACACACCAAGACAATTTAGAGCAGGGCTTTAAATTGTTTCATAATCAGCAAGTTAAAAACAAAATAAAAAAACAAGAGAAATAGTTTCTCCTGGCGTTCGAGGCTGGGGTGTCCAATGCTTTGTAAGATAAACGGTGGCGTGTCCAAGCTCTCTGGAAGTACGAAGGGTCTCACTTTTATTTTTGTTTTTAATGTTTTATTTATTTATTTATTT
This sequence comes from Scyliorhinus torazame, assembly GCF_047496885.1. Lineage (NCBI taxonomy): Eukaryota > Metazoa > Chordata > Chondrichthyes > Carcharhiniformes > Scyliorhinidae > Scyliorhinus > Scyliorhinus torazame. Next base: position 344,278,259 of record NC_092709.1, on the reverse strand, counting down.
TGCTGACTGATTTAAACAAAGCAAATCCCCTTTCACCAAATCAGTTCTTCAATTCCCAGCGTCTCGCAGGCAGATCACACTAGCCTGACACTTCGCTTTTTAACAATCCCCACCCTGGCCATACTTTGGGGAAGATGGTTCAATTTGTTTTTATTTATTGATCCACAGTTATTTATCCGCTCTCCTCCGTTACTCTGCCACTCCGTCTACTTACAATGCACCCCCCCCCCATTAGTAGCAGTTCCCCAGCTCTCACCCTCGCCCCCCCCCCCCCCCCCTCTCCATTCTGAAGACCCTCCCGTTCAGAGGGATAGTATACCAAGGGTAATACTAACCCCGTTTCAACAACTCGGAACTGTTTTCTGTTTCAAAAGGCTTTGACGTATCTGTGGCTGGATATCCAGCTATTCCTGGTTGGGAAGTCGATCTGTAAACACAGCTTTTTGTCAGCAGTGAAGGTTTTGTTGTAGTTTATTGCATCTGGCATGTGTTTGTATACACAGAATGTTTTTTGAATGCAACGGGAGCTCCATGTCCATCTGTCAGCCTGCCTCTCATGAACATAGGAGGCGGAAGTGTACATTTTTAAAAATAATATATATTGCAGAGGTAATGTTGAGAATGCACAACAGGTGGATTGCCATGCAAAGAGGAGGAGGAATTCTATCTGGTTCCTTTATCGGAATATTCTGGTGTCTGTTTGTCGATATAACTGTGTGTGTGTGTGTGTGAGAGAGAGAGAGAAGCTGGGAGTTTGTATCCGATTGTACCCTCGTTACAATTGTTTCAATCGGCGCCTTGTGTATGGTTGAGATGAAAGTGTGTGCTTTTCCGTCAGTGTGTGTAAATGTGGTTGTACAGGAACATGTTTCAATCATTCTGACTGTGTATGTTTGTATATAGCTGCACCGGGCTTTGGTGTAAGAGTATCCAATGTGTATCTAACCGGATGTGTGTTTCTATCTCATTGTTTCATTCTATATACATGTGAACCCAACTTTTCACTCGGTTTCCCTCCTATCCGTGTTCAATTACATTCTACCAAATCAACACTTGAGACAACAAAATCACAACTTAAACAGCAAATTTGCCCGGAACATTTTTTGCTGAATAAATATTTTAAGCCTCTACCTTTTTTAATGCAACAAGTTTGAGCTTTGGACACGCCAGCGGCTGGATGAACAGAATCAATGAAAATATTGACAGAAAAAAACAAAGACAAGAACAGAGGGGCTGGGAGCTGAGGGCTGAACACAAGCTGCCGGGGCGGTAAGATGAATTCGCATTGCCTCCGGGTTAGGCGCTGGATGCAATGAAAAGATTGACAAGAAGTGAGGAGCTGCAGGTGGATTGCAAAGTCATATCATTAGAACAATCCATTCAGCCCTTCTTTATGCCAGCCCTCTACAGCTGGTGTACTCACAGGTTTTGCTTCGGGTAAGAACACTATTCACGACACCCTATGCTGTTCTTCCTCATGTATTTGCTTTGTTTAGCCCTTGTTCCGCATGTTAACTAATTACTTATTTGTCGATGTACTTCGTCAATTATTCTTTTTGTCTACTGTGTGCGTTCCCTTAGCCACAGAAAAATACTTTTCACTGTACTTCGATACATGTGACAATAAATCAATCAATCTTTTTTGAAATCTTCCTTTGAATGTGTTCCCATCACACTCGTCCACATAGCGTTCCAGGTCCTTACTGCGGGCAACAAAGCATTGTTTTTCCTGATGTCGCTATCGCTTCTTTTGTCAATCATCTTAAATCTGATTAAGATTTTTCCATCTATTGGGAATGATTCTGTTTACTCTGTCCAGACCCCACAAGGATTTTAAGCACCTCCATCAAATCTTCTCCCAACCTTCTCGTCACCTAGGGCAACAGTGCCGACCCCTCCAATCTATCTCTGTAACTAAACTTTCCCATCTCTGGAGCCATTCTCGTGAATGTTTTCTGCACTCCCTCTCGAACCAGGCTATTCGCCCAGGGGCACATTGGATGATTTTTCTCACTCGAGGAGCCAATAAGCAAATTCTGGAAAGTCAAGGCTTGGCAAAATGATGAACGGAATTTCAGGAAAAGGTGCCATTTTAAGGAAAGAGGCAATTGCAGAACAAATGAAATATTGTCATAGCAGTAAATGATCAATAAATTATTGCATTAAAGAGCGAGCGATCAAAATGACCAGCATGTTGGAGGGACAGTGCATGTGGTGGAATTTTGAGGGTGTGTGTGGATGGGAGACTGAAGGTGTGCGTGGGTGGGAGAGTGAGGGTGTGTGTGTGTGGAAGTGTGAGGGTGTGTGTGTGTGTGGAACTGTGAGGGTGTGTGTGGGTGGGAGTGTGAAGGTGTGCGTGGGTGGGAGAGTGAGGGTGTGTGTGTGTGGGAGAGTGAGGGTGTGTGTGTGTGGAAGTGTGAGGGTGTGTGTGTGTGGAACTGTGAGGGTGTGTGTGGGTGGGAGTGTGAGGGTGTGTGTGTGTGTGGAAGTGTGAGGGTGAGGGTGGGTGGGAGTGTGAAGATGAGTGTGTGGTAGTGTGAGGGTGTGTGTGTGGGAGTGTGAGGGTGTGTGTGTGGGAGTGTGAGGGCATGTGGGCGTGAGAGTGTGTGGGAGTGTGAGGGTGTGTGTGGATGGGAGTGTGAGGGTGTGTGTGGGTGGGAGTGTGAGGGTGTGTGTGTGTGTGGAAGTGTGAGGGTGTGTGTGGGTGGGAGTGTGACGGTGTTTGTAGGAGTGTGAGGGTGTGTCTGAGGGTGTGAGTGTGTGTGGGAGTGGGAGGGTGTGTGTGTGAGGGTGTGAGATGGTCTGTGTGTGTGGGAGTGTGAGGGTGTGTGTGGTTGGGAGTGTGAGGGTGAGGGTGGGTGGGAGTGAGGGTGAGTGTGTGGTAGTGTGAGGGTGTGTGTGTGGGAGTGTGAGGGTGTGTGTGTGGGAGTGTGAGGGCATGTGGGTGTGAGGGTGTGAGGGTGTGTGTTTGTGGGACTGAGGGTGTGTGTGGGTAGGAATGTGAGGGTATGTTTGTGGGAATGTGAGGGCGTGGGTGTGAGGATGTGCGTGTAGGGGAGTGTGAGGGTGTGGGAGTGTGGGGGATGTGTAAGGGTGTGTGTGTGGGAGTGTGAGGGTGTGTGAGGGTGTGAGTGTGTGGGAGTGTGAGGGTGTGTGTTTGTGGGAGTGCGAGGATGTGTGTGGGTTGGGAGTGTGAGAGTGTGTGTGAGGGTGGGAGTCTGACGGTGTGTGGGAGTGTGAGGGCATGTGTGGGTGTGAGGGTGTTGTGTTGGAGTGTGAGGGTGTGTGCGAGTGTGAGGGTCTAGTGTGGGTGGGAGTGGAAGGGTGTGTGGGTGGGAGTGTGAGGGTGTGTGTGTGGGAGAGAGAGGGTGTGTGTGTGGGAGTGTGAGGGTGTGTGTGGGTGGGAGTGTGTGTGGGAGTGTGAGGGTGTGTGTATGTGGGAGTGTGAGGGTGTGTGTGAGGGTGTGTGTAGGTGTGAGTGTGAGGGTGTGTGTGTGTGTGGGAGTGTGGTGTGAGTGTGTGTGTGGAGTGGAGTGTGGGATGGTGTGTGTGGGAGTGTGAGGGTGTGTGTGAGGGTGTGTGTGGGTGTGAGGGTGAGTGTGTGGGTGTGCGTGTGGGAGTGTGAGGGTGTATGTGTCAGGGTGTGTGTTTGTGGGAGTGTGAGGTTGTGTGTGTCAGGGTGTGTGTGTGGGAGTGTGAGGGTGTGTGAGGGTATGTGTGTGAAGGTGTGTGTGTGTGAGGGTGTGTGTGGGTCAGTGTGTGAGGGTGTGTGTGTGTGTGTGTGTGAGGGTGTGTGTGTGGGGGAGGGGGAAGGTGTGTGTGTGAGGGTGTGTGTGTGGGAATCTTAGGGTGTGTGTGAGCGTGAGGGTGTGTGTGGATGGGTGTGTGAGGGTGTGCATGGGTGGGTGTGTGAGGGTGTGTGTGTGGGAGTGAGGGTGTGTGTGAGTGGGAGTGTCAGGGTGAGTGTGTGAGGGTGTGTGTGTATGGGTGTGCGAGGGTGTGTGTGGGTGGGAGTGTGTGAGGGTCTGTAAGGGTGGGAGTGTGAGGGTGTGTGTATGTAGGAGTGTGAGGGTGTCCGTGGGTGGGAGTGTGTGAGGGTGTGTATGGGTGGGAGGGTGAGGGTGTGTGTGGGGGGGGGGTGAGGGTGTGTGTGTGTGTGTGTGGGAGTGGGAGTGTGTGTGTGTGGGGGGGAGTGTGAGGGTGTGTGGGGTGTGTGAGGATGGGTGTGTGAGGTGTGTGTGGGTGGGAGTGTGAGGGTGTGTGGGGTGTGTGTGGGTGGGAGTGTGAGGGTGTGTCTGAAGGTATGTGAGGGTGTGTGTGTGTGTGGGAGTGTGTGAGGGTATGCGTGGGTGGGAGTGTGTGAGGGTGTGTCTGAGGGGGGGTGGGTGGGAGTGTGAGGGTGTGTGTGGGTGGGAGTGTGAGGGTGTGTGTGGGAGAGTGAGGATGTGTGTGAGGGTGTGTTCGTGTGGGAGTGTGAGGGTGTGTGTGGGTGGGAGTGTGAGGGTGTCTGTGTGGGTGGGAGTGTGTGAGGGTGTGTGTGCGAGGGTGTGTGTGGCTGGGAGTGTGAGGCTGTGTGTGGTACACCCTCACACTCCCACCCACAGACACCCTTACATACTCCCCCCCACCCTGCTCCATTCCCCCCACCCTGCTCCCCCCCACCCTGCTCCCCCCCACCCTGCTCCATTCCCCCCACCCTGCTCCCCCCCACCCTGCTCCCCCCCACCCTGCTTCACTCCCCCCACCCTGCTTCACACCCCGCCACCCTGCTCCCCCCCCACCCTGCTTCACTCCCCCCACCCTGCTTCACTCCCCCCACCCTGCTTCACACCCCGCCACCCTGCTCCCCCCCACCCTGCTTCACTCCCCCCACCCTGCTTCACTCCCCCCACCCTGCTTCACACCCCGCCACCCTGCTCCCCCCCACCCTGCTTCACTCCCCCCACCCTGCTTCACTCCCCCCACCCTGCTTCACTCCCCCTGCACCCTGCTTCACTCCCCCCACCCTGCTTCACTCCCCCCCACCCTGCTTCACTCCCCCCCACCCTGCTTCACTCCCCCCCACACCCTGCTTCATTCCCCCCCCACCCTGCTTCACTCCCCCCACCCTGCTTCACTCCCCCCACCCTGCTTCACTCCCCCCACCCTGCTTCACTCCCCCCCACCCTGCTTCACTCCCCCCCACACCCTGCTTCATTCCCCCCCCACCCTGCTTCACTCCCCCCACCCTGCTTCACTCCCCCCACCCTGCTTCACTCCCCCTGCACCCTGCTTCACTCCCCCCACCCTGCTTCACTCCCCCTGCACCCTGCTTCACTCCCCCCACCCTGCTTCATTCCCCCCCACCCTGCTTCACTCCCCCCACCCTGCTTCACTCCCCCCGACTCTGCTTCACTCCCCCCCACCCTGCTTCACTCCCCCCATCCTGCTCCCCCCCACACCCTGCTCCCCCCCACCCTGCTTCACCCCCCACCCTGCTTCACTCCCCCCCACCCTGCTCCCCCACACCCTGCTCCCCCCCACCCTGCTTCACCCCACCACCCTGCTCCCCCACCCTGCTTCACTCCGCCCCACCCTGCTTCACTCCCCCCACCCTGCTTCACTCCCCCCCACCCTGCTTCACTCCCCCCACCCTGCTCCCCCCCACACCCTGCTCCCCCCCACCCTGCTTCACCCCTCCCACCCTGCTCCCCCCACCCTGTTTCACTCCCTCCCACCCTGCTCCCCCCCACACCCTGCTCCCCCCCCACCCTGCTTCACCCCCCCAACCTGCTCCCCTCCCAGCCTGCTTCACTTCCCCCCACCCTGCTTCAACCCCCCCCACCCTGCTTCACTCCCCCCATCTTGCTTCACTCCCCCCACACCCTGCTTCACTCCCCCCCACCCTGCTTCACTCCTCCTCCCTCCCTGCTTCACTCCCCCCACCCTGCTTCACTCTCCCCCCCACCCCGCTTCACTCCCCCCACCCTGCTTCACTCCCCCCTCACCCTGTTTCACTCCCCCCACACCCTGCTTCACTCCCCCCCCTACCCTGCTTCACTCCCCCCCACCCTGCTTCACCCCCCACCCTGCTTCACTCCCCCCCACCCTGCTTCACCCCCCACCCCGCTTCACTCCCCCCACCCTGCTTCACTCCCCCCACCCTGCTTCACTCCCCCCACCCTGCTTCACTCCCCCCATCCTGCTCCCCCCCACACCCTGCTCCCCCCCACCCTGCTTCACCCCCCCACCCTGCTTCACTCCCCCCACCCTGCTCCCCCCACACCCTGCTCCCCCCACCCTGCTTCACCCCCCACCCTGCTCCCCCCACCCTGCCACACTCCCCCCCACCCTGCTTCACTCCCCCCACCCTGCTTCACTCCCCCCCCACCCTGCTTCACTCCCCCTACCCTGCTCCCCCCCACACCCTGCTCCCCCCCACCCTGCTTCACCCCTCCCACCCTGCTCCCCCCACCCTGCTTCACTCCCCCCCACCCAGCTTCACTCCCCCCACCCTGCCTCACTCCCCCCACCCTGCTTCACTCCCCCCCACCCTGCTTCACTCCCCCCCCATCCTGCTTCACTCCCCCCCACCCTGCTTCACTCCCCCCCACCCTGCTTCACCCCCCCCACCCTGCTTCACTCCCCCCACCCTGCCTCACTCCCCCCATCCTGCTTCACTCCCCCCACCCCGCTTCACTCCCCCCACCCTGCTTCACTCCCCCCTCACCCTGTTTCACTCCCCCCACACCCTGCTTCACTCCCCCCCTACCCTGCTTCACTCCCCCCCACCCTGCTTCACCCCCCACCCCGCTTCACTCCCCCCACCCTGCTTCACTCCCCCCACCCTGCTTCACACCCCCCCCACCCTGTTTCACTCCCCCCCACCCTGCTTCACTCCCCCCCACCCTGCTTCACTCTCCCCCCCACCCTGCTTCACTCCCCCCCACCCTGCTTCACTCCCCCCCCCACCCTGCTTCACTCCCCCCCTCACCCTGCTTCACCACCCCCCCCTCACCCTGCTTCACTCCCCCCCCCCCTCACCCTGCTTCACTCCCCTCTGCTGCACCCTGCTTCACTCCCCCCCCCCGTCACCCTGCTTCACTCCCCCCTGCTGCACCCTGCTTCACACCCCAGCATCCCCCACCCTGCTTCACCCCCAGACCCCCCCACTGCTTCAATCCCCACCCCCCCCCCCATCCCCCCCTCCCCTGCTTCACCCCCAGCCACCAGGTCCTGGCCTTGCCATTGCCTGAGCCTGGCCCTGACCCTGACCCTGGCCCTGGCCCTGACCCTGACCCTGACCCTGGCCCTGGCCCTGACCCTGACCCTGGCCCTGACCCTGACCTACTTTCACTTCTCTTGCCCAGCAGGCCTCCGCATGCTCTTTGCTAATCGACCAATCAAAGACTGCTTCTCTCCAACAATCAGCTATGAGTCAGCCTATCAGCTGCAAAGGCGGGAGAGAAGCAGCGTGTGATTGGAGGACTAGCTCCAAGCAGAATCTTGCATTGAAACTCAACTGGTTAACAGGAATTTGGAAAATGCACCTTGGGATTGAGTAGCCTGGCTTTGCGGGCGGGTGGGTCATCCGCCGCCGCCCCCCCCCCCACCAACCTCCATGCTTTTAAACCAATGCCCTTATTGATAAAGCCCTTGGTGTTGTATGCGTTACTTTTTTTTGTTAATGTATTTTGTTACAAACCTGTATCAGAACGGATTACAGCAAATAAACACCTCGGGAAACATACTTCCCAACAATCAGCTATCCAGTCTGTACAGGTTTTTCCCCTTTTTAACCCCCCTCCTGCGATGAATAGTTCCTCAAACACGGTCACAAACATCCCCCACCTTTTCTCAACCCCCCCTGCAGAGCCCCTTAACTCATACTTTATCTTCTCTAACCGCAGGAAGTCGTACAGGTCACCCAACCAAGCTGCTGCCCCCGGTGGCGATGCCGACCGCCACTCCAGCAAAATTCGCCACCGTGCAATCAGAGAGACGAAGGCCACGACATCGGCCTTCCTCCTCTCCGTGAGCTCCGGCTTCTCCCCTCCCAACTCTGCTTCCCATTTCTCCTTGATCTTCACCATCCGCTTGCCTCTCTGCCCCCACCCCCCTCCCCCCCCCCCCCACCCCCAGCCACTTGTATACATCCCCAATTCTTCCCTTCCCTTCCACATCCGGAAGCAGCAGTCGCTCCAGCAGGGTGTATCCCGGCAACCTAGGGATCCCCCTTCAGACCTTTCGTGCAAAGTCCCTAACCTGCAGCTACCTGAACTCACTCCCCCTCAGCAGCTCTACCCTCTCCCTTAGCTCCTCCAGACTGGCGAACCCTTCCTCCAAATACAACTCCACCATCTTGACTAACCCCAGTAACCTCCACCTCCTGTATACGCTATCCATCCCCCCCCCCCACCAGGCCCAAACCCATGATTCTCGCACAGCGGCGTTAGCACCGACATCCCTTCCACCCTAAAATGCCTCCTCAGCTGATTCCATATCTTCACCATGGACTGCACCACCGGGCTCCCTGAATACCTACTCGGAGCCATTGGCAACGCTGCCGTCACCAAAGCCCTCAAACTAGACCCCTTACAAGATTCCTCCTCCATCCTAACCCACTCTATCCTTTCTCCTTCCCACCACCGCCGCACCTTGTCCACATTCGCCACCCAATAATAATAAAGCAAGTTCGGCAACACCAACCCCCCCTGCAGCCTCTGCCTCTGTAGCAGGGTCCTCCCCACCCTCGGCATCCTCCCCGCCCATACAAAGTCTGAAATACTCCTGTCCACTTTCCGAAAAAAGGCCTTTGGTATAAAGATCGGGAGAGCCTGAAAGATAAACAAGAACCTCGGCAGAATATTCATTTTCACCACTTGGACCCTCCCCGCCAACGTTAAGTTCAGTGTATCCCACCTCTTAAGATGCTCCCTGGCCTCCTCCATCAGCTTTGTTAAGTTCCACTTATGGAGCCCCGTCCATTCCCTCGCTACCTGAATCCCCAAGTACCTAAACCTATCCCTCGCTACCGTAAATGGCATCCCCCCTAAATTAGCCCACCGTGCCAGCTCATTCACCAGGAATACCTCGCTTTTCCCTACATTCAGCTTGGTTGTCTGCATTACTAACCACTATCTCAATCTGTCCTCCTACTTTCAATAAACATTTACCCCAGGCCCCTCTGCTCCTGCACGCTTTACAATTGTACCTTGTATTTTTAATTGTCTTTCCTTGATCTTTTTTCCAAAATGAATCCTTTCATTCCTTTCATTCATCCCTGCGAGAAACCTTATTGGGCTTTATTCTCCACCGTCGGGATTCTCCATGTTGCCGGTTTCCCGACGCCGGTTTCCTGACAGCGCGGGGTTGCCCCACGATGGGAAACCCCATTGACCAGCCAGCGAAACGGAGCATCCCGCTGGAGTGCTGCATCAGAAATCTGGCGCGGCGGGATGAAGAAACCACCCCAAAGATCTCCCAGCGGAGATGAAGCACCTCTGATTTGTGTTTGCCCTGGGAGCGGGCTCCCCGGGCCATTACTAGCCCTTGCTATGCAAATTTATGCATGGCGGGGATTCTGAGGGCTTCCTCGCGAATCCCTCTATCTGGCCGCCATTTTGAGTGGGGGCCCAATAGCGAGTTCCAGCGGCTGGCCCCCTCCCCCCACAACACAATTCCGCTCCCCCCACCACGGGATTTGTTGGGCACGCCTCCCCTCAGTCCGACGGTGACCCGACCTGCCCACCGGAGACCCCCATAAGGGAGACACCCATCAGAAACCCATTTCAGAGACCCCCACCAGAGTCTCAACCACAAGTGAGATGCCCACCAGAACGCCCCCCCCCTATAAGAGAGATTCCGCCAGAGACCTCCTCATTACAGAGACTAGTTCAGTTCAGCATCTGATCAATGGTAACCCCCAGGATATTGATAGTGGGAGATTCAGCGATGGTAATGCCATTGAGTGTCAAGGGGCAGTGGTTAGATGTCTCTTGTAGGAGATGGTCATTGCCTGGCACTTGTGTGGCACAAATGTAACTTGCCACTTGTCAGCCCAAGCCTGGATATTGTCCAGGTCTTGCTCCATTTGGACATGGACTGCTTCATTATCTGAGGAGTCGTGAATGGTGCTCAACATTGTGCAGTCATCCACAAACATCCCCACTTCTGACCTTATGATAGAAGGAAGGTCATTGATGAAGCAGCTGAAGATGGCTGAGCCTAGGACACTACCTGCGGGACTCCTGCAGTGATGTCCTGGAGCTGAGATGCCTGATCTCCAACCATCACAACCATCTTCCTTTGTGCCGGGTATGACCCCCAACCAGCGGAGAGCTTTCCCCCTGATTCCCGTTGACACCAGTTCAGCTCGGGCTCTTTGATGCCAAACTCGGTCAAATGCTGCCTCACCTCACATATATGTAATGTAGAGAAATAAATAGACTGAGGTAAAAATATTGAGACATATAGATCGACAGGAAAATATGCACAAATACTTCACAGATAGTTGAAGTTTGACGGATGGAAAAATAAACAGCCTATTTTGGCTGATTCAAAGTATGACACAGCTTTACAGAAAGATGATGTTGACGGACAAGTGGATAAATAAACAGATGATAAAAGGGTGATGCACAGACAGATAGATACAGAAATGTATACAATGTGAAAATCATATAAATAGATATTTTAAACATATACAGGCACAGACTGTCAGAGGAGCAAACAAACCTACAAAAACACAACACCTAAACACAAAGTTTAAACAGATACCGAAACAGACTGAAGTGAATAGAAAGATGGTACAGAGACGCAGGCAGTCTGATACACGAAGAAAGAATGGGGACAGATGCTTATCCATGTGGAGAGAGTGAGTGGTGCAGAGAGGTAGACTCTCTGGATTGTGAATTTAAATTGAGATGACACTGGCTCTAAAGGCCATTGCTGGCTGAGTGACCAATTCCAGCCCAGCTATCTCTGGGCAAGGGCCGAAGGGGATGGAGGGATTTACAGATGGGGAGGGGGGGGGGGTATGAGGGATGGATGCAGGGTGAAAGGGAGGAAGGGATGGATGGAGGGAGGATGGAAGGAATGGATGGATAGATGGAGGGAAGGAGAGAGAGGGGGAGGGTGAAAGGATGGATGGATGGAGGGAGGGGGAGAGCAGGGTAGAGTGAACGGGATATATGGATGGAGGGAAGGAGAGAGAGGGAGGGTGAAAGGATGGATGGATGGAGGGAAGGAGAGAGAGGGAGAGTGAAAGGGATGGATGGATGGAGGGAAGGAGGGAGAGGGAGGGTGAAAGGGATGGATGGATGGAGGGAAGGAGGGAGAGGGAGGGTGAACGGGATGGATGGAGGGAAGGAGAGAGAGGGAGGGTGAACGGGATGGATGGAAGGAAGGAGAGAGAGGGAGGGTGAACGGGATAGATGGAGGGAAAGAGAGAGAGGGAGGGTGAAAGGGATGGATGGAGGGAAGGAGAGAGGGAGGGTGAAAGGGATGGATGGAGGGAAGGAGAGAGAGGGAGGGTGAAAGGGATGGATGGAGGGAAGGAGAGAGAGGGAGGGTGAACGGGATGGATGGAGGGAAGGAGAGAGAGGGAGGGTGAAAGGGATGGATGGATGGAGGGAAGGAGAGAGAGGGAGGGTGAACGGGAAGGATGGAGGGAAGGAGAGAGAGGGAGGGGTGAAGGGATGGATGGATGGAGGGAAGGAGAGAGGGAGGGTGAAAGGGATGGATGGACGAAGAGACAGGGCTGGGAGATTGTCAACGGGTAAAGAGATGCACTCTGTTTTTAGGATTTAGATTTAGGAAATGCATGCACAAATACATACATCGATTGAATCAATGATTGACAGATAAGCAAAGAAATGTAGGTGTATGTTTCCCAATTCTGGGGCTGGTTTAGCACAGTGGGCTAAACAGCTGGCTTGTAATGTTAAACAAGGCCAGCAGCGCGGGTTCCATTCCTGTACCAGCCTCCCCGAACAGGCGCCAGAATGTGGCGACTAGGGACTTTTCACAGTAACTTCATTGAAGGCTACTTGTGACAATAAACGATTATTATTATTCCATATGTGGGGCACACACTTTCACATTGCCCCCGCCTGGGTGAGAAGTGGAAAATTGCCAGGATGGTAGAGTAGTGGGAGCAGGTCAGAGGCTGCTGTAGGATTGGACTGGATGCAGATAATTAGTCAGAAAGTTCATTGCTTTGGTTCGAGATCATGCTAGAGGTTAGTGAGTCACCTTTACACTCGATGCTCATATTTATAAAGCCTGGGTTGCTTTATTTTTAGAACAACAACGACTAGATTTCTATCGCACCTTTAATGTAGTAAACTGGCCAATGGCTCTTCCCAGCTTTCCTACATTATCTTTTCACTTATAAGTTAATTACAAGCTGTGAATCATGGAAACATTGAAAGGAAGAAAGTGCATTTCTGTAGTGCCTTGCGTTCCTTCAGGATGTCTCCGAGAACTCGACAAAGAATGAAGTACATTTTGAAGTGGAGGTGCTAAGTTAATGCCCCCGCAAAGAAGTGAATTTGGAGGCGGGGTCCATGTGATCAGGTGGGACAATGCTGGCTAAAGATCCCCCAGGGGTAGGAGGGTGGTCATAGATCATAGATCATAGAATTTACAGTGCAGAAGGAGGCCATTCAGCCCATCGAGTCTGCACCAGCTCTTGGAAAGAGCACCCCACCCAAGGTCCACACCTCCACCCTATCCCCATAACCCAGTAACCCCACCCAACACTAAGGGCAATTTTGGACACTAAGGGCAATTTATCATTGGCCAACCCACCTAACCTGCACATCTTTGGACTGTGGGAGGAAACCGGAGCACCCGGAGGAAACCCACGCACACACGGGGAGGATGTGCAGACTCCGCACAGAGAGTGACCCAAGCCGGAATCGAACGTGGGACCCTGGAGCTGTGAAGCAATTGTGCTATCCACAATGCTACCGTCCTGCCGTGCATGCAGGAAGCCACCCTCCTCCTCACCTGCTCAAACCCCCCGATCCCTCCCACTTTACTTGTTTCTGGAGGATCCATTATCGATCCGCTGTGACGGCCCCCAACGCAATACCAGCAGCTGCCACCTCTCCCTGTGTAGTGACCTGTATATCTGCTGGTATGTAAAGGGTTGACAACTGTATCATAGTGCTAGACAGCCACTAGATGGCAGCACCATATCCATATATATAAACTTGTACTCAGAGGACACTCCTACCTCTCGTATCAGGAGTGACTGGATGGCAGAGTGTTAGAGAGATAGCTTAGTTGGTGTGGTGATATGCATCACTGTAAATACACAAGGGATTAATGTAGATACACTAGGACTGAGTAAACACTAGAGGGAGCACCGGAGACATCATGACATGCAGACATACAGCTAATCAATACATAGAATACGACACGACCAATGGGCAGTCAAGACACCCAGAGGTGACACTACCACAAGGGGGCAACCCATATAAAAGGACAGGGCACGCATGCTCTTTTCTTTCCACAGGCGACACTCAGAGAGAAGGACAGGGGCAGATCAGAGCATCACACCCACCGCATGGATTAGAGCAGACTGGTTAGTTAGACTGAGTTACTATAGCAAGATTAACAGGAGAGTCAAACTCAAGTAGGAGAATTGTTAACTGTTCAATAAATGTGTTAAACCTATCTCCAAGTCTGAGCCTTCCTTTGTCAGAGCATACATCAATGAAGCAGCTTATGCTACATGAAGAAGCAGAACACAACATGGTTCCAGGAGTGCCCTGTTGAATCTCTATAGTTCAACTCAAGATCCGTGACTACCAGCAACAGCACCCAGGCAGGATGTTCGAGATTCTGGTTCCACAGCAGCTCAGATACCACGGCAATCTCAGTGCAAACTGGCGTGCATTCAAACAGAGATTTGAGATCTACATGGTAGCGTCCGACCTAGATGGCGTGGCAGATGCAGGGAAAATGAAGCTTCTGCTCACCATTACAGGTGCAAGTGAACAGCAAGAAGACTATGACAGTCTACCACGCTCACGTGAACAACAAAAAAACTATGACAGTCTACCCAACTCATCTAACCGACAAGAAGACACTGAAGGTCTACCCACTGTATGTGCAACAAGTGACAAAGGCTTCACAATTCCCATACAAGATGTGCGACATGACAGCGAGACTGACAGATCTCAGCTATTATGTACAGAGGCACTCGACAATCAAAGTGAGGTTACTAGTGACTCCAGTGACACAACGTTAATTCAAACCTCATCCACCCATCCTTCATTGGCTGGGGCATTAAGTATAAGAATTGGCAAGTCATGTTGCAGCTGTATAGAACCTTAGTTAGGCCACACTTGGAGTATAGGGTTCAATTCTGGTCGCCACACTACCAGAAGGATGTGGAGGCTTTAGAGAGGGTGCTGGAGATTTACCAGAATGCTGCCTGGTATGGAGGGCATTAGCTATGAGGAGCGGTTGAATCAACTCGGTTTGTCCTCACTGGAATGACGGAGGTTGAGGGGCGACCTGATAGAGGTCTACAAAATTATGAGGGGCATAGACAGAGTGGATAGTCAGAGGTTTTTCCCCAGGGTAGAGGGGTCAATTACTAGGGGGCATAGATTTAAGGTGCGAAGGGCAAGGTTTAGAGGAGATGTACGAGGCAAGTTTTTTACGCAGAGGGTAGTGGGTGCCTGGAACTCACTACCGGAGGAAGTGGTGGAAGCAGGGACGATAGTGACATTTAAGGGGCATCTTGACAAATACATGAATAGGATGGGAATAGAGGGATACGGACCCAGGAAGTGTAGAAGATTGTAGTTTATTCGGGCAGCATGGTCGGCACGGGCTTGGAGGGCCGAAGGGCCTGTTTCTGTGCTGTACATTTCTTTGTTCTTTGTTCTTTGTTCACTCGAGCCTCTCCACAAGAAAATGCATTCCTGAACGTTTTGACTCCGGTCGGGGAGCATCAAGATGCTCAAGTGAACCTGAAATCACTCCGGACGGGGAGTGTCAAGAAACCAAAGCTGATTCAGGTGAACCAGAAAGGGCTCCAGACGGGGAGCATCGACAAGCCAAAGATGATTCTAGTGAACCGGACATGACTCCAGACGGGGAGCACCGAGGAATCAGAGTCGGCACGCTCAATGAAACAGCAGATGCCACAAAGGACACTGACACAAGTAACTTTGTGGAAGGCTTGAATTCTCCACTCGGTGTGGTCATTGGGCGCAACAAACACAACAAAACCTACAAAAACAAGAACAAAGACAACAGCAAGAAGCGTACCAGAGGCACCAACGTCAACAACAAGCACAACAAAAACAATAACACTGGAACAACGACTGGCACGACATGGTACAACTCTGCAAATGCAGGACAATGTAACAGGACAGCTCGTAACACTGGCAAGAGTACAGCCAGACCATGGCATGACAGCAAATCTCACTGGTTCAAGTTTGCTCCACTACAAACAAGCAGACCAGCTTTCAAGGCAGATGAGTTTGCTCCACTACGAATAAGCAAACCAGCTTTCAAGGCAGATGACATACAGCCTCAATTCCGCAAACACAGACACCAGTTCAGGTCAGACAACACAGATGACATACTGCATCGCCACCACAAGCATCAGAAGAAGAAAAAAAAGAGTCCAAATCAGACAACGAAGTGATTTGACCATTTGCACACCTCCTGATCACTTCTTGGTTCCTTAAGCACAGGGACACTGATGGCGTTCACAAGGAAATGCCACCATCAACAACCACTTCACCAACACAACAAGAAAGCCACACAACCATATTAATTCCTGAACTTTGGACTCATACATATTATTTGGTATTGTATAATCATCACAGTCATCATGATTTGTACATGTCATCACTTATCTACCAATTTGTTCAATTTTCTTTAATACTGTACAGAAAATATGTAACACGAAAAAAGTGGGGATGTGGTGATATGCATCACTGTAAATACACAAGGGATTAATGTAGATACACTAGGACTGAGTAAACACTAGAGGGAGCACCGGAGACATCATGACATGCAGACATACAGCTAATGACCAATGGGCAGTCAAGACACCCAGAGGTGGCACTACCACAAGGGGGCAACCCATATAAAAGGACAGGGCACACATGCTCTTTCTCTTTCCACAGGTGACACTTAGTGAGAGACACACAGGGGCAGATCAGAGCATCACACCCACCGCATGGCTGAGAGCAGACTGGTTAGTTAGACTGAGTTACTATAGCAAAATTAACAGGAGAGTCAAACTCAAGTAGGAGAATTGTTAACTGTTTAATAAATGTGTTAAAGCTATCTCCAAGTCTGAACCTTCCTTTGTCAGAGTATACATCAAGGAAGCAGCTTATGCTACATGAAGAAGCAGAACACAACAGTTGGCACGTGGAGTTAAACATTATTTATACTTCTTCTTATTTACTTAATCATCAGCACGGTAGCACAAGTGGATAGCACTGTGGCTTCACAGCGCCAGCGTCCCAGGTTCAATTCCCCAATGGGTCACTGTCTGTGTGGACCCTGTACGTTCTCCCCGTGTGTGTGTGGGTTTCCTCTGGGTGCTCCGGTTTCCTCCTACCGTCCAAAGATATGCAGGTTAGGTGGATTGGCCATGATAAATTGCCCTTAGTGACCAAAAAAAAAGGTTAGGAGGGGTTGTTGGGTTACGGGGATAGTGTGGAAGTGAGGGCTTAAGTGGGTCGGTGCAGACACGATGGGCTGAATGGCCTCCTTCTGCACTGTATGTTCTATGTTCATCAGTTATAGTTGTAGAAGAGTGAACAAATTCATTGATATTTATATTCGTTATTCATTAAATGTTATTTGCTTAATTTGAAGACTGATAGTTTTACTGAACTACAGCCATCAGGCCATTATGGAAGTTAACAAAAGAGTACCGACGTATTACAATCATGTAATATAACCCCCTGCAGAGTTTCCGGCCTCTGATTGGCTGGCAGCTCTCAGGGGGCGGGATTAAATTGTGGAGAGGCTGTCCAGGTAAGTGCCCGATTGCCTCGGAATAGCGTCGAGCCGCACATGGAAAGTCAACAGAGGGCCCCCACATGTTCTTCCATCGCTGGCAGGACCCCTGTTGCCGGGGTGAACCGTTGTAATGTAGGAAATGTGGCAGCCATTTTGTACACAGCAAGTTCCCACAAACAGCTATTTGACAATGTTTTTATAGATAATCTGTTTTTAGCGATGTCGGTTGGGGGGCAAATATTGGTCAGGACTGGGAGAACATTCCGGTTCATCTTTTAATAATGCCAAGCAATCTTTGGACTTGCATCCAGATAGTTTCAATTTATCTCATGGGAAAGACGGCAATGAAACGCCCCCCCCCCCCCCACTCAAACACTGCACTGGGATGCACAACCTCTGACCTCTGGGGTCAGAGTGTTCCCACTGATTCATGGCTTCCATAGGAATTCTCCAGAACAGGAAGCTTTCCCCTGCACATCATGATGGCTGGAGCATCACAACTCAACACATCCTCCCGCGCACCCACCCCACACTTCCATCCTCCACCATGAGCTCTCCTGGGAGAAACAAAGAAACAAACTATCCCTTGGCTTTACTGATGCACTCAGCCCCGAAGCATCCTGTGGAGTGCGTCCAATACGTTGTGGAAGGTGCTGCACAGACACAACTCTTTCTCCTTTACATTTGAGGTAAACAAGGCCAAATGGCTTCTTTCTGCACTGTAGCAATCCCAGGGTTGTTTTCTACGGTTCTAGACAGGGAGGCAGCTACAAAACCACAAATGATCCATGAACAGACAGAGTCAGTCAAGAACGGTGATGGGTAATCAGACAACGAAGCAATGAAGAGGAGTGGACTCCATTAACTTGCCTATCCTAACACAGGGTGGAGCCCAGCACGGGAGTTCACACGGAAGGGTTAAAGTGTGTGCAATTGTCTTCAGCCTCCTGATGTGCCCAGCGCCAAAGATATCAGTGTCCACTCAATTTGGACCACCCCAGCAAGCGGCAATTTTCTCACATTTGAAGAGTTTGAGGGCCGGTGTGGAGTTTTTGCAGGAGACCCACCTACGGGTGAAGGATCAAACTCCGTAAGAGCTGGGTCAGCCAGATGTTGCACGCGGGTTATGACAGCAGAGCCCAGGTCCAGATGGGGAAGGTGGCAGTGGACCAGAGTGGCAGGTATGTTATAATTACGGGGATGTTGGAGGGTAAGTCGGTGGTTTGAGCGAGCATGTACGCTCCATACTGGGACGATGTGCAGTCCATGGAGAGGATGTTGGCTGCCATACCAGGCATGGACATGCACCAGGTGATTCTGGGGGGAGATGGGGGGGGGAGATTGCGTTCTGAACCCTAAGTTGGATCGGTCTGAGCTGAAATCATTGGCCGCTTTGGGATAGCGAGAATGGCATTTATTTTTTAAAATAAATTTAGAGTATCCAATTCAGTTTTCCAATTAAGGGGCAATTTAGCATGGCCAATCCACCTACCCTGCTCAACTTTTGAGTTGTGGGGGTGAGACTCACGCAAACACGGGGAGAATGTGCAAACTCCGCACGGACAGTGACCCAGAGCCGGGATCGAACCTGGGACCTCGCCGCCGTGAGGCCGCAGTGCTAACCACTTGCGCCACCGTGCTGCCATTTACTGGCGGTATTCATGAAGGAGGTGGGTGGAGATGTGGCGGTCTTTGCACCCTGGGGGCAGGGAATTCTCCTTTTTCTCTCTCGGGTACACAATGCACATCAACCTTTTTGTGATGGGAACGTCTCTCCTGCCAGGAGTGAGGAAAAGGGAACATTCCACGATGGTGACATCAGACCGCGCGCCACACCTGGTGGATGTGGGGCTGGCCCAGCGGCCGGGCGTGAAGTTTGGATTTGGGTTTGTTAGCAGATTTGGGATTTTGCGTGAAGCCGGCCAAGGTGGTGGATGAGAATGTGGAGTTTAAGAAGAATGAGGAGGAGTCACCCTCAGTGCTGTGGGAGGCCCTCGAGGTGGTGGTGAGAGGGGAGGTAATCTCCCACAAGGCGCAGGTAGATGGGCAAGGGAAGAGCGGCAACAGTTGGTAGATGCGATCTTGGAGGCGGATGGAAAGCACTCGAGTGACCCCACCTCGGGAGCATTTTGCTAATCGAAAGAAGTTGATCTTTTATCTACTGATAAGGCGCACCCCTTTATCAGGTGATAAGGTGCTCGAGGGGGTAACATAGGAATATGGGGAGAAGGCCAGTTGCCTCTTTATCCATCGGTTTAGGCGGCAGGCAGTCTCCCGAGAGATTGTCCAAGTTCAGAATTCAGAGAGGGGATGTGTCAGCGCCGAATAAAACCAACAGGGTTTTGAGGCATTTTGCAAGAATCTCTATAGGTCACATTCTCCAGGAGAGGAGTCGTAAAAAGGGAATATCTGGAGGGGTTGGAGTGTCCAAAGGTAGAGGAAGAGAACCGGGAAGGGCTGGAGGAGCCATTGGGGGTGAAGGAGGTCCGGATAGCAACTGGACATGTGTCGGTGGGTAAGGTGCCGGGGCCAGATGAGTTCCCGGTGGAATTTTAGGAAAAGTTTGCTAAGGTTAGCAATGCTGCCGCACAGCGCTGACAAGCCGGGTTCGATCCCGGCCCCGGGTCCCTGACTGTGTGGAATTTGCACATTCTCCCTGTGACTGCATGGGCCTCACCCCCATAACTCCATCTCGCTTCTGCTAAAGAAGGATAAGGAGCTAGTGGTGTGTGGGTTGTACTGCCCAATTTCGTTACGAGCTGTGGATGCCATGATTTTGGCCAATGTTTTAGCAGTGAGGATGGAGGTGTATCTCCCTCAGGTTATTGGGGAAGATCAGGCAGGGTTGGTGAAGGGATGGCGGCTGTCGTTAAATGTGAGGCGTCTTTTAAACATTGTTTTTTTTTTCAGCAGAAGGCAGAGAGCAGGAGGTTATTGTGGCGTTGGATGCCGAGAAGGCATTTGATAGGGTAAAATGGGGATATTTGTTTGCGGTGCTGGAACGGTTTGAGATTGAACCTAAATTCATAGCATAGATCCGGTTGGTTTACAAGGCACCTAAGGCCAGTGATCGTAGAAATAATGTTAGTTCGGGATATTTTCAGTTACACTGGGGAACATAGAACATACAGTACAGAAGGAGGCCATTCGGCCCATCGAGTCTGCACAGACCCACTTAAGCCCTCACTTCCACCCTATCCCCGTAACCCAATCACCCCTCCTAACCTTTTTGGATACTAAGGGCAATTTAGCGTAGCCAATCCACCTAACCTGCACGTCTTTGGATTGTGGGAGGAAGCCGGAGCACCCGGAGGAAACCCACGCAGACACGGGGAGAACGTGCAGACTCCTCACAGACAGTGACCCAGCGGGGAATCGAACCTGGGACCCCGGCGCTGTGAAGCTACAGTGCTATCCACTTGTGCTACCGCGCTGCCCTAAGGGGTGCCCTCTGTCCCCCCTCTTGTTTGTGTTGGCAATTGAACCTGTGTCCAATGCCCTGAGGGCCTTGGATAAGTGGAAAGGGGTAATGGGAGGGTGGTGTTGGAACACAGGGTGTCCGTGTATGTTGATGATTTTCTATTGTATGTGACGGATCCAATCGCCACAATGGGTGACATCATGGCGCTGCTAAAGTGTTTTGGGGCTTTTTCAGGATATAAATTGAACTGGGAGAAAAGTGAGTGTTTTCCAGACACTCTGCCAGGGAAGGGAGCCAATCTGGGGGTGTTACCATTCTGCTTAACGGGTTCCCATTTTAGGTATCTGGGGCGCAGGTAGCTCTGGATTGGGCGCGGCTTTGGAAGCTGAACTTCCCAGAGTTTGGTGAAGCAGGGTTAAGGCAGACTGACAGAGCTGGGATCGTCTCATAGAATCATAGAATTTACAGTGCAGAAGGAGGCCATTCGGCCCAACAAGTCTGCACCGGCTCTTGGTAAGAGCACCCTTCCCAAGGTCAACACCCCCACTCTATCCCCATAACCCAGTAACCCACCCAACACTAAGGGCAATTTTGGACACTAAGGGCAATTTATCACGGCCAATCCACCTAACCTGCACATCTTTGGACTGTGGGAGGAAACCGGAGCACCCGGAGGAAACCCACGCAGCCACGGGGAGGATGTGCATACTCCGCACAGACAGTGACCCAAGCCGGGAATCGAACCTGGGACCCTGGAGCTGTGAAGCAATTGTGCCATCCACAATGCTACCCTGCTGCCCTACAATGTCTCCCTCTGTCCTTCGCGGGCAGAGTTTGAAAACTCATGTTTTGTCACAGTTCCTTTCTCTGTTCCATTGTTTGCCGGTTTTTCTGCAGAAATCCTTTTTAGGGGGTGCGGGGGGCGGGGCAGAGAAATTGATTTTGTCCTTTATTTGGGTGGTTAAAGTGGCTCGGATTTGGAAGTCTGTCCTCCAGAGGTTGCCGAGCTGATATATCATTACTGGGTGGGGAATGTGGAGAAGGTTTTAGCATAGTGTGGGGATGCGGAGGCTGTATGGGTTGTGGATGGAATCGGGGTCGTGTAAGGGGTCGGGATTAAGTAACGGCCTTCCTGCTGTTTTCTTCAGGGAAATATTCCGTGAACCTGCTGCCAGTGTCCATGTTGAAGATATGGAGACATTTCCGGCAACATTTTAAATTGGCGGCGGTTTCGAAGTTGCCGCCAATCTGTGCGAACCATTTGTTTGAGCTAGCGAGGCTGGATGCTCGGTTTAGGGGATGGGAGGAGAAGGAGGTGGAAGGGATGAGGAACCTGTTTTTGGAGTGGGCGATTTGCAAGTATGGAGGAGTTGTCGGAGCTGCAGACTGGGGCCTGGCTGACGTTCTGGCCTTCGCCTCTCTGGTTCGTCGAAGGCGGGTGCTGTGAGGGTGGAGGTCAGCTTCTCCACTCAGTGGCTCAGTGAGGCTGGGGGATCTGATGGAGTTTTTATATCTCGGGAAAGTTAAGTATACTATCGGGGGGGCAAGCAGCACGGTGGCCAGGTGGTTAGCACTGCTGCCTCACAGCACCGAGGCCCCGGGTCACTCTCCGTGGGAAGTTTGCACATTCTCCCCGTGTCTGCGTGAGTCTCACCCCTACAACCCAGAAAAGATGTGAGGGTAGGTGAACTGGTCAGGCTAAATTGACCCTTAAGTGGATAAAAAGAATTGGGTACCCTAAATTTATTTTTAAAAATAAGGGAGGGCAATTGAGGGCTTCTACCAGAGATGGCAGCCGTTTATTCCGCACTTTAAGTGTTACGTAGTTGTTAGGTAGGAGAGGGGGGTCTCTCTGTTGGCGGTTGTGCCAGTGTTGGGACGGGCGGGCGGGTTTATTTGTTTTCTTGTGTTAATGTTTATGTATCACATTTTAAAAGTGTGAATAAAAATACTTGTAAAAACAATTTGGATCACTCCAAGTGTATGAGATATTCCAGAATCACAGAATGGTTACTTGCAAGAGGCCATTCGGCCCATTGTTTCTGTGTCGACTCTCCGAAGAAACAATACACCTAGCTCCATTCTCCCGCCTTCTCCCTATAACCCTGCACATTCTTCCTTTACACATTACAGTCTAACTCCCTTTTGAATGCTTCATTTGAACCTGCCACCATCACATTCAGGCAGAGCATTCCAGAACCCAAACACTCGCTGTGTGAAAATGTTTTTCTCCTGCCTCCTTATGTCAATTCCCTTAAATCCCTGTCGTCTTGTTCCCAATCCTTCCATGATTTTCAACACCTCTATCAAATTTCCTCTCAGCCTCCTCGTCTCCAAGGAGAACAGTCCCAACTTCTCCAACCTGTCTGAAGTTGCTCATCCCTGGAACCCTTCTCATAATATTCTTTTCCGCACCCTCTCCAATACCTTTACATCTTCTCTAAAATATGATGTCCAGAGAATACTCCATGTGAGTGACTGAGTGGATCAGACACAACAAAGACTATAGGTCCTCATGACATCCCAAATGTAGTGCTGAATGTCTGAGTTCCAAAGCTGGCCAGTCCCCTAGCCAGGTTATGTCGCAGTGTTGTTATAACTCTGGCATTCGCCTCAGCAATACCTACCTGAGACTGGAACATGTCCCGCTGGCAGAGTGACGGGAAACTCCCGCCAAAACCCGCCACAAATGACCCAGAGAAATGTTTCCGTTAGATCGCTCCCATGGTCAAACCAAGGTTTAGTTAGCAAAACCTCCCCACTTTTCAATCCTGTCCCTTCAGAAATGAAGCCTCCTGCTTGCTTTGTGTTTTTTATGGTCTTGTTAAAAACGTGGGGCCACATTCCGAGGTTGGTATGTTTGTTCTGTGAGATCCCTTTGTTTCTCTCTCCCACTTTAACTCTTATTTTCTAAGTAATGTGCAACCTCTTTGTTTTTCGTACCATAATTTAATGCCTCACACTTTGTTATGTTGAAATTCATCTACCAGTAAAATGTCCATCCCAAAATTTATTAGTATCTTCTTGTAATTTGTTGCAATCCTCCTCAACATTGACTGTCCACTACCTACACCCCCAGGCCTCTCCAATTTGGTATCATCTGGAAATTTCGATTTAAAGATTAACATGGACTACAAAGTACTTCTTAAGCCACAGTGGTCTCATTAACACAAAGTCCCTTTTATGCACACAAGATGATTGCGGTCAAATACACACTCCGCTTTGAACCCAAGTTAGTGTCTTTGACTTCCTCCTCAGAAACCCCCAAGATAATAATCACATGAGAGTTTCCAAACTCCACTGCCAAAAATCACACTTTAAAATCTTCACTCATAATAATCCTTTCCCTCAGCGATTTGCATTCTGAAATCCTGTCCCGGTTTTCTAAATGACACTTTAAACAAAGCTTCCACTCCACTTTTATGTGAACCCAGTCCAAGAAGTTACACATCCTTTTAGGTTTCCTGGGCCTTAATCGCTTTTACACAAATTCTGAGATCTAGCCACCGTTTTCCACAGTTATTTTAGCTCATGTTCCACAGGCTGTAGTAAAATCTCACAAAACTAAAAATCACTTCGGATACCTTTCTGGCTTCTCAGCCTTCTTTTATTGGCAATTTCTCTTCATTGCTCTAGTTTCCTTAACTAGCTGCTCTTCAGGGGCGAAATTCTCTGGAAACGGCGCGATGTCCGCCGACTGGCGCCCAAAACGGCACAAATCAGACGGGTGCGGAATGCTCCACATCTTGGGGGGCCGGGCCCCGACCTTGAGGGGCTAGGTTGGCGCCGGACGCATTTCCGCCCCGCCAGCTGGCGCGGAAATGACATCTCCTTTTTTTTTTAAATAATATTTTATTGAAAATTTTTGGTCAACCAACACAGTACATTGTGCATCCTTTACACAACATTGTAACAATACAGATAATAATGACCTTTTTAAATTTAAACAAAAACAACAACCAATAAATAAATATTAAATAACAAAAAATAAAAACTAGCCCTAATTGGCAACTGCCTTGTCTCAGGCCACCCCCCCCCCCCCCCCCATCCCCCCCCCCATCCCTACTACTCCTTCCTCCTCTCCCATCCACTTACTCACCATTGAAATATTAGCGGCCCAATAATACTCACTTAGGCTCGGTAGTGCCAGCCCCCCCCTATCCCTACTACGCTGTAAGAATCCCTTCCTCACTCTCGGAGTCTTCCCGGCCCAAACAAAACCCATGATACTCTTTTCTATCCTTTTGAAAAAAGCCTTCGTGATCACCACCGGGAGACACTGAAACACAAAAAGGAATCTCGGGAGGACCACCATCTTAACCGCCTGCACCCTCCCTGCCATTGACAATGCTACCATATCCCATCTCTTGAAATCTTCCTCCATCTGTTCCACCAACCGCGTCAAATTTAGCCTGTGCAATGTGCCCCAATTCTTAGCTATCTGGATCCCCAGGTAACGAAAGTCTCTTGTTACCTTCCTCAACGGTAGGTCATCTATTTCTCTACTCTGCTCCCCTGGATGCACCACAAACAGCTCACTCTTCCCCATGTTCAATTTATACCCTGAAAAATCCCCAAACTCCCCAAGTATCCGCATTATTTCTGGCATCCCCTCCGCTGGATCCGCCACATATAGTAGCAGATCATCCGCATATAAAGATACCCGGTGTTCTTCTCCTCCCCTAAGTATTCCCCTCCATCCCTTGGAACCTCTCAGCGCTATCGCCAGGGGCTCAATCGCCAGTGCAAACAGTAATGGGGACAGAGGACATCCCTGCCTTGTCCCTCTATGGAGCCGAAAATATGCCGATCCCCGTCCATTCGTGACCACACTCGCCACTGGGGCCCTATACAACAGCTGCACCCATCTAACATACCCCTCTCCGAACCCAAATCTCCTCAACACCTCCCACAGATAATCCCACTCCACTCTATCAAATGCTTTCTCGGCATCCATCGCCACTACTATCTCCGTTTCACCCTCTGGTGGGGCCATCATCATTACCCCTAACAACCTCCGTATGTTCGTGTTCAGCTGTCTCCCCTTCACAAACCCAGTTTGGCCTCATGAACCACCCCCGGGACACATTCCTCTATTCTCATTGCCATTACCTTGGCCAAGACCTTGGCATCTACATTGAGGAGGGAGATTGGTCTGTAGGACCCGCATTGTAGCGGATCCTTTTCCTTCTTTAAAAGAAGCGATATCGTTGCTTCTGACATAGTCGGGGGCAGTTGTCCCCTTTCCTTTGCCTCGTTGAAGGTCCTCGTCAGTAGCGGGGCGAGCAAGTCCAAATATTTTCTGTAAAATTCAACTGGGAATCCGTCCGGTCCCGGGGCCTTTCCCGTCTGCATGTTCCTAATTCCTTTCACCACTTCTTCTACCGTGATCTGTGCTCCCAATCCCATCCTTTCCTGCTCTTCCACCTTGGGAATTTCCAGCCGATCCAAAAACTCCATCATTCTCTCCCTCCCATCCGGGGGTTGAGCTTCATACAATTTTTAATAAAATGTCTTAAACACTTCATTCACTCTCTCCGCTCCCCGCTCCGTCTCTCCATCTTCGTCTCTCACCCCCCCTATTTCCCTCGCTGCTCCCCTTTTCCTCAATTGGTGTGCCAGCAATCTGCTCGCCTTCTCTCCATATTCATACTGTACACCCTGCGCCTTCCTCCATTGTGCCTCTGCAGTGCCTGTGGTCAGCAAGTCAAATTCCACATGCAGCCTTTGCCTTTCCCTATACAGTCCCTCCTCCGGTGCTTCCGCATACTGTCTGTCCACCCTCAAAAGTTCTTGCAACAACCGCTCCCGTTCCTTACTCTCCTGCTTCCCTTTATGTGTCCTTATTGATATCAGCTCCCCCCTAACCACCGCCTTCAACGCCTCCCAGACCACTCCCACCTGAACCTCCTCATTGTCATTGAGTTCCAAGTACTTTTCAATGCATCCCCTCACCCTTAAGCACACCCCCTCATCCGCCATTAGTCCCATGTCCATTCTCCAGGGTGGACGCCCTCTTGTTTCCTCCCCTATCTCCAAGTCTACCCAGTGTGGGGCATGATCCGAAATGGCTATAGCCGTATATTCCGTTCCCCTCACCCTCGGGATCAATGCCCTACCCAACACAAAAAAGTCTATGCGTGAATAGACTTTATGGACATAGGAGAAAAACGAGAACTCCTTACTCCTAGGTCTACTGAATCTCCACGGGTCCACCCCTCCCATCTGCTCCATAAAATCCTTAAGCACCTTGGCTGCTGCCGGCCTCCTACCAGTCCTGGACTTCGACCTATCCAGCCTTGGTTCCAGCACCGTGTTAAAGTCTCCCCCCATTATCAGCTTTCCGGTCTCTAGGTCTGGGATGCGTCCTAGCATTCGCCTCATAAAATTGGCATCGTCCCAATTCGGGGCATACACGTTTACCAACACCACCATCTCTCCCTGTAATTTGCCACTCACCATCACGTATCTGCCCCCGTTATCCGCCACTATAGTCTTTGCCTCGAATATTACCCGCTTCCCCACTAATATAGCCACCCCCCTGTTTTTCGCATCCAGCCCCGAATGGAACACCTGCCCTACCCATCCTTTGCGCAACCTAACCTGATCTATCAGTTTCAGGTGCGTTTCCTGTAACATGACCACATCTGCTTTAAGTTTCTTAAGGTGTGCGAGTACTCGTGCCCTCTTTATCGGCCCGTTAAGCCCCCTCACGTTCCACGTGATCAGCCGAGTTGGGGGGCTTCCCACCCCACCCCCCCCCCCCCCCTTGCCGGTTAGCCATCATCTTTTTCCAGCTTCTCGCCCAGTTCCCACGCGGCTGTATTTCTCCCAGACGGTGCCCCCCCGCCTATCCTTTCCCGTACCCACTCCCCCCTTTCCCCAGCAGCAGCAACCCAGTAATTCTCCCCTCCCCCCTCCCCCGCTAGACCCCCCGCTAGCGTAATTACTCCCCCCATGTTGCTCCCAGAAGTCAGCAAACTCTGGCTGACCTCGGCTTCCCCCCGTGATCACGGCTCGCCCCGTGCGGCGCCCCCTCCTTCCTGCTTCTCTATTCCCGCCATAATTATCATAGCGCGGGAACCAAGCCCGCGCCTCTCCCTCGGCCCCGCCTCCCATGGCCAACGCCCCATCTCCTCTCCCTCCCCACCTCCCCCCACCACCACCTGTGGGAGAAAGAAAAGTTACCATACCGCAGGATTAATCATACAATCCCTCTTCGCCCCCCCCCACTCGTCCCACCACTTTGTCCAAACGTTCATTTTCGTAGTCCAATCATTCCAATTTTTCTTCTACAATAAAAGTCCACGCTTCATCCGCCGTCTCAAAGTAGTGGTGCCTCCCTTGATATGTGACCCACAGTCTTGCCGGTTGCAGCATTCCAAACTTTATCTTTTTTTTGTGAAGTACCGCTTTGGCCCGATTAAAGCTCGCCCTCCTTCTCGCCACCTCCGCACTCCAATCTTGATAGACGCGGATCACCGCGTTCTCCCATTTACTACACCGAGTTTTCTTCGCCCATCTAAGGACCATTTCTCTATCCTTAAAACGGAGAAATCTCACCACTATGGCTCTGGGAGCTTCTCCTGCTCTCGATCCTCGCACCATAACTCGGTATGCTCCCTCCACCTCCAACGGACCCGTCGGGGCCTCCACTCCCATTAACGAGTGCAGCATCGTGCTCACATATGCCCCGACGTCCGCCCCCTCCACACCTTCAGGAAGGCCAAGAATCCTCAAGTTGTTCCTCCTTGCGTTATTTTCCAGTGCCTCCAACCTCTCCACAGATCGTTTCTGGTGTGCCTCCTGTATCTCCGACTTCACCACCAGGCCCTGTATGTCGTTTTCATTCTCTGCTGCTTTCGCCTTCACGACCCGAAGCTCCTGCTCCTGGGTCTTTTGTTCCTCTTTCAGCCCTTCAATCGCCTGTAATATCGGGGCCAACAACTCTTTCTTCATTTCCTTTTTTATCTCCTCCACGCAGCGTTTCAAAAACTCTTGTTGTTCAGGGCCCCATATGAAACTGCCACCTTCCGACGCCATCTTGGTTTCTGCTTGCCTTCCTTGCCGTTGTTCCAAAGGATCCGCTGCAATCCGGCCACTTTCCTCTCCTTTTTCCATCCGTGTCCAGGGGGAACACCCTTCTGGTTTACCGCACGGTGTTTTCAGCCGTTAAAATTGCCGTTGGGGCTCCTATCAAGAGCCCAAAAGTCCGTTTCACAGGGAGCTGCCGAAACGTGCGACTCAGCTGGTCATCGCCGCACCCGTAAGTCCGGAAATGACATCTCCGGGCGGCGCATGCACGGGAGCGTCAGCGGCCGCTGACGGCATTCCCGCGCATGCGCAGTGAAGGGAGTCTCTTCCGCCTTTGCCATGGTGGAGACCGTGGCGGAGGCGGAAGGAAAAGAGTGCCCCCACAGCACAGGCCCGCCCGCGGATCGGTGGGCCCCGTTCGCGGGCCAGGCCACCATGGGGGCACCCCCCAGGGCCAGATCGCCCCGCGCCCCCCCCAGGACCCCGGAGCCCGCCCGCGCCGCCTTGTCCCGCCGGTAAGGTAGGTGGTTTAATTTACGCCGGCGGGACAGGCATTTTAGCAGCGGGACATCGGCCCAGCCGGGCCGGAGAATCGAGCGGGGGGCCCGCCAACCGGCGCGCCGCGATTCCCGCCCCCGCCGAATATCCGGTGCCGGAGACTTCGGAAAACGGCGGGGGCGGGATTCACGCCAGCCCCCGGCGATTCTCCGACCCAGCGGGGGGTCGGAGAATCTCGCCCCAGGTCTTTGCACATGGTTTCTTAACCATAATTTTCTCACTATTAAAATATTTAAGGGATATGGGGAGAGTGCAGGAAAATGGTCTTGGGGTAGACGATCAACCGTGATCCAGCTGAATGGTGGAACAGGCTCGAGGGGCTGAATGGCCTACTCCTGCTCCTATTTCCTGGTCCAATGAACAACCATCCTTTACTCCCATACTCTGCTTTGTGTCTTCAAATGAGCCAGCAATCCATTCTTTTACAATAAAAGCAAAATATTGCAAGTGCTGGAAATCTGAAATAAAAACATAAAATTCTGGAAAAGCTCAGCAGGACTGACAGCATCTGGAGAGAGAGCAACAGAGTTAGTGTTTCGAGTCCATATGACCCATCTTCGGAACTCTATTCTTCTACTTGGCCCTTGATTGCACATTTCTCTGAACTTATTCAGTAGTCTATCACGTGATATCTTATCAAAGATTTTTTTCAGAAACTAGATAAACCGCATCTACTGAATTACCTTTATCTACTCTAATATCTCTTCAAAGAATTCAATGAGGTTAGTCAAGAAAGACTTTCCCTTTGAAATCCACGCTGACTATTCATTATTATATTTTTGGTTTCTGGATTGTTCTTCTACTGTCTCTTTAATAGAGTCTGAATTATCTTTCCTAACGCTGAAGTTAAGCAAACTGGTTGATAGACAGCTGGATGTGTTTTACCTCCCTTCTTAAACACTGGTGATGACTTTAGCTGTTGGGTATTCTACTTTGCTCCAATGACTATTACAAATGTGAAGCCAAACTTTTCACCATCCCTGGGCTTGTCCTGTCTCACCGGCTGGACAGACCCAGCAGAGGTGGTGGCACAGTGGTACACAGTCGGGAGGTAGTTGCCCTGGGCTAGTGTCTTCAACACTAACTCTGGACCTCATGATGTCTCATGGCCTCATGTTAAACAAGGACAGGGGAACGTCCTGATGATTGCTACCTAACATCTTTTCTCAGCTGATGAATCAGTACCCCTCCACGTTGGACACCACTGGGAGGAAGCTCTGAGGGTGCCCCGGGCACAGAATGTATCCTGTGTGGGTGAATGTCAAGAGTGCGTTCGGCAGCTGCCTTGTCAAGGACAATCGGGGTTGGGCATTAAATGCTAGTCTAGCCAGCAATGCCAACATCCCAGGAACAAATAAAAACAAAAGCATAACTACTGACTGAGCTGGCCGGGTTCTAAAGGACATCGCTGCTACACTGGCACTGCGCCAGGGGGCAAGGGAACCAACAAGAGGGAAAAACATACTTGATCTCATCCTCACCAACCTGCCTGCTGCAGGTGCATCTGTCCATGACAGTATGGGTAAAAGTGACCACTGCACAGTCCTTGCGGAGACAAAGTCCTGTTTATATATTGAGGATACCCTCCATCGTGTTGTGTGGCACTACCACCATGCTAAATGGGATAAACTTTGAACAGATCTAACAACTCAAGACGGGGCATCCATGAGACGCTGTGGGCCATCAGCAGCAGCAGAATTGTGTCCAACCACAATCTGTAACCTCATAGCCCGGCATCTCCCCCACTCTACCATTATCACCAAGTCTTGGGATCAACCCTGGTACAAAGACGAGTGCAGGAGAGCATGCCCGGAGCAATATCAGGCGTACCGGAAAATGAGGTGTCAACCTGGTGACGCTACAACACAGGACTACTTGCATGTCAAACTGCATCAGCATAATGTGCTAGACCAGTGGCGCCCAATCAGTGTGGCTTCCCCCCCCCCACAAAGTGTGTTGCAAAAAAAGATGCAAAATTATTCAAGGTTCATGTAATTGAATTAAAACTAACCTTCGTCGTCAGCTCTGTGCTTGGCGTCGCCAAGACCTGACCAATCTTGGGCCTCCCGCACATGAGGCGGCTGCGTAAGAGCCAGATTTGAGATGTTGGTCAGGCCCGTGCGCATGACCAATGGGGCTTGAAGCGAAAGACAAGGATCCAATGCACCTGCACGAAAAGTGGAAATTCAAAAAGAGAAGGGGGAGGGACAGATAGAGGTAAAAAAAAAACAGGAGAGAGGAAGAGAGAATAAAGCTCCCAGGAAGAGAAGAAG
Source organism: Scyliorhinus torazame (assembly GCF_047496885.1). Classification (NCBI taxonomy): domain Eukaryota; kingdom Metazoa; phylum Chordata; class Chondrichthyes; order Carcharhiniformes; family Scyliorhinidae; genus Scyliorhinus; species Scyliorhinus torazame. Next base: position 344,246,984 of record NC_092709.1, on the reverse strand, counting down.
ACAGAGAAATTATGAGGTGTTCCTCAAAGGTCTTCTATGGTATAGAGGCGTGCCGTGACATATAAACGTTTGGGAACCGCTGCTCTAGACAAAGCAGAGTTTTTCCTCAATCAACAGATCAGATCTAAGCTCTGCAGTCCTGTCACATCCAGCCGTGAATGGTGGTGGACAATTAAACAACTCACAGGAGGAGGAGGCTCCACAAATATCCCCATCCTCAATGATGGAGGAATCCAGCACATTAGTGCAAATGATAAGGCTGAAGCACTCAAAACAATCTTCAGCCCGAAGTGCCGAGTGGATGATCCATCTCGGTCTCCTCCAGAGGTCCCCAGCATCACAGATGTCAGTCTTCAGCCAATATGATTCACTCCACGTGGTATCAAGAAACAGCTGAAGGCACTGGGTATTGCAAAGGCTCTGGCCCCTGACAATATTCCGGCAATAGTACTGAAGATTTGTGCTCCAGAACCTGCCACACCCCTAGCCAAGCTGTTCCAGTGCAGCGACAACACTGGCACCTACCCGGCAATGTGGGACCCAAATGTCTTGTTCACAACAGAGCAGGGCAAATACATGCCGGCCAACTACCGCCCCATTGTTCTCGGCCCAACCATCTTCAGCTGCTTCATAAATGACCTTCCGTCCATCATAAGGTATGAAGTGGGGATATTGAAGCAGTCCTTGTCCGTGTGCAACAAGATCTGGACAATATTCAGGCTTGGGTTGATATGTGGCAAGTAACATTCGCGTCACACAATTGTCAGGCACTGCTGAAGTGTTCCCCGACTGGAAGGGAACATTCCTGCCTGGCGATTGTCGCGCGATGTCCGTTCATCCGTTGTCGCAGCGTCTGCATGGTCTCGCCAATGTACAACGCTTCGGGACATCCTTTCCTGCAGGGTATGAGGTAGACAACGTTGGCCGAGTCGCACGAGTATGTACCGCGTACCTGGTGGGTGGTGTTCTCACGTGTAATGGTGGTACCCATGTCGATGATCTGGCACGTCTTGCAGAGATTGCCATGGCAGGGTTGTGTGGTGTCGTGGTCTCTGTTCTGAAGGCTGGGTAGTTTGCGGCAGAAATGTTCCCTTCCAGTCAGGGAACACTTCAGCAGTCAAGGACATTCAGCCTCTGATCTCCGGGTAAGCGTTCTCCAAGGCAGCCTTCAGGACGCGCGACAACGCAGAATCGCCGAGCAGAAACTTATAGCCAAGTTCCGCACACATGAGTGCGGCTTCAACCGGGACCTTGGATTCATTTTTTTTTTTTTAATTGAAAAAAATATACTTTATTCATAAAATTTATCATAAACATTACAGAACATTTCGAATTGTCTTGACTGTACATTTCCATCAGAGTTACACATTGCCTTGACTTTCTTCCATTCAATTTTGATAATGTTTCCACATATCACTCTTTACGTTACAATTCCTTCTTAAATATTTACATTGTCATGTTTGTTTTATACATTGGAGTGTTAATGGCCCAGACCGAGGGGGGTCTACACTGTTACCCGCCCCTCGGTGTACATTTGCTGGTAAGGCCTTACACAGTGGTCTTTCCCCATTGCGCCTTGGCGACAGCTGCCCCAAGCTTGAGTGCGTCCCTCAGCACGTAGTCCTGGACCTTGGAATGTGCCAGTCTGCAACACTCGGTCGAGGACAATTCTTTGCACTGGAAGATCAGCAAGTTCCGGGCAGACCAAAGAGCGTCTTTCACCGAGTTGATGACCTTCCAGCAGCAGTTGATGTTTGTCTCGGTGTGTGTCCCTGGAAACAGTCCGTAGAGCACAGAGTCCTGTGTCACAGAGCTGCTCGGGATAAACCTTGACAAATACCACTGCATCTCTCTCCAGACCTTCTTTGCAAAGGCACATTCCACAAGGAGGTGTGTGACCGTCTCATTTCCCCCACAGCCACTCCGAGGGCAGCGTGCATTGGCGCAGAGCCTTCGGGTGTGCATGAAGAATCTGACAGGGAGGGCCCTTCTCACCACCAGCCAAGCTAGGTCTTGGTGCTTGTTTGAAAGTTCTGGTGATGAGGCGTTCTGCCAGATGACTCTGAAAAATGAAATAAAAATCGCTTATTGTCACAAGTAGGCTTCAATGAAGTTACTGTGAAAAGCCCCTAGTCACCACATTCCGGCGCCTGTTCGGGGAGGCTGGTACAGGAATTGAACCGTGCTGCTGGCCTGCCTTGAAAGCCAGCGATTTAGCCCAGTGTGCTAAACCAGCCCTGACAGTCTGCTTAGGGAACCATCCAACGTCCTCCACAGTCTCCTTTTCCCTGAGGGCCTCGAGGACATTACGTGCTGACCACTGCTTCATTGCCTTGTGGTTAAAGGTGTTTTTCTTCAAAAACTTTTCCACGAAGGACAGGTGGTACAGAATGGTCCAACTACTTGGAGCGTTCCGCGGCAATGAGGCCAGGCCCATCCTTCGTAACACCGGGGACAGGTAGAACCTCAGTATGTAGTGACACTTGGTGTTTGCATACCGGGGGTCCACGCACAGTTTGATGCAGCTGGACACAAAGGTGGCCAACAGGATGAGGGAGGCATTGGGTACGTTCTGCCCTCCCTTCTCCAGAGGTTTGTACATGGTGTCCCTTCGGACACGGTCCATCTTGGATCTCCAGATGAATTTGAAGATGGCCCGGGTGACTACTGTGGCGTAGGGTCGGGTTATGGGCCAGACCTGCACTACGTACAGTAACACCGAGAGTACCTCACACCTGATGACCAGGGTTTTGCCCGATATGGAGAGGGAGTGTTGCTCCCACCAGCCCAGTTTCTGTCTTACCTTTGCTATGCGCTCCTCCCAGTTTTTGGTGCACGCCCCAGCAGCTCCGAACCATATCCCCAGCACCTTCAGGTAATCTGACCTGACAGTGAAGGGGACAAAGGACCGGTCGGCCCAGTTCCCAAAGAACATGGCCTCGCTCTTGCCACGGTTTACCTTGGCTCCCGAGGCCAGTTCAAACTGGTCGCAGGTGGTCAAGAGCCTGCGTACAGATGCAGGATCCGAGCAGAAGACGGCAACGTCGTCCATGTACAGGGAGGCCTTGACTTGCACGCCTCCACTGCCTGGGATCGTCACTCCTCTTATACCCGGATCCTTCCTGATGGACTCGGCAAAAGGTTCTATGCAGCACACAAAAAGGGCAGAGGAGAGAGGGCAGCCCTGCCTGACTCCGGATTTGATCTGGAACTTTTCTGATTCCCACCCATTGATTGAGACTGCTCTATAGATGTTGGTGTAGAGCAGTTTGATCCAATTGCAAATTCCCTCCCCAAACCCCATTTTGGAGAGCACATCCATCATGTAGGTGTGCGATATTCTGTCAAAAGCCTTCTCCTGGTCAAGGCTGATGAGGCAGGTGTCCACCCTCCTGTCCTGCACGTAGGCGATCGTATCCCTGAGTAGCGCGAGGCTATCAGAGATCTTCCTGCCGGGTACAGCACAGGTCTGGTCAGGGTGGATCACCGACTCCAGAGCAGACTTGACCTGATTGGCGATGACCTTGGCTAGAATTTTGTAATCCACATTCAACAGTGAAATGGGTCGCCAATTTTGAATTTCTTCCCTTTCCCCCTTCTGCTTGTAGATGAGAGTGATGATGCCTTTCCTCATGGACTCTGACATGCTGCCTTCCAGAAGCATACTCTCGTACATTTCCAGCAGGTCTGGGCCCATCCAGTCCCACAGAGCCGAATGCAACTCAACCGGTAAGCCGTCGCTTCCGGGAGTTTTACTCGTCTCGAAGGACCTGATGGCCTTGTCAGCTCGTCCAGAGTTAGTGGTTTGTCCAGGTTTTCCAGCTCGCTGTCACCTAAGACCTCCGTGATAGTCAACAGGAAGGTCTGGGAAACAGTGCTATCTGTTGGCTTCAGGTCATACAGTCTGGCATAAAAGGATTGGCTGATCCTCAGGATGTCAGACTGCGATGACTTTACAGAGCCATCTTCTTCCTTCAGGCTGCTGATCACAGAGGTCTCTCTGTGCACCTTTTGGAAGAAGAAGCGTGAGCACTTTTCATCCTGCTCCACGGAGCGGACTCTGGAACGGAAGATAACCTTGGAGGCCTCCGGGGTATAGAGCGAGGCTTGCTGGCTCTTCACCTCGTGGAGATCCTCCTTGACATCCACCCCCATCGACTGCAGCTGGAACAAATTCTGCATACTTTTCTGGAGCCTGGACATGACCCCTCGTCTCTCTATCTCACCTTTTGAACGCCCTTGAGGATGAAAAACCTTTTGATGTTCCCCTTGATTGCTTCCCACCAGAGATGTGGAGCCTCAAAGAGGGGTTTCACGGTTCTCCAACCTTTGTAATCCCTCCTGAGTTCCTCGAGGTTCTCAGGGGTTAGCAGTTTTACATTCAGCTTCCATGTCCCCCTGCCTACCCCCTGGTTTCCTGCAGGTGGCAGTCGGCCAGTAGGAGGCAGTGGTCAGAGAAGAACACCGGCTTTACATCGGTGGACCTGACCGTGAAAGCTCGGGACACAAAGAAGAAGTCTATCCTGGAGCGGACGGACCCGTCTGGCCGTGACCATGTGTACCTACGCTGCGCTCCGTCTGCAGGGTTGCTGCAGACGTCGAGCAGCTTGGCGTCTTTTACCGTTTCCATCAGGAGTCTGGACGTAGCGTCTAGTTTGCTGTCGGCTCTGCCGGATCGTCCAGCCGCATCGATGATGCAGTTGAAGTCACCGCCCAGAATGACCGGCTTGGAGTTGGCCAACAGCAGTGGGAGTTGCTGAAGGACTGCCCGCCGCTCACTTTTTACGGCCGGGGCGTACACGTTAATAAGTCTGAGAGGGGTGTTTTTGTATTTGACGTCTGCTACGAGGAGGCGCCCGCCCACCACCTCCTTAACGTCGGAGATGGTGAAGTTGCCTCCCCGCAGCAGAATACCCAGGCCGGAGGAGCGGCAGTCGTTTCCTCCTGACCAGATGGACGGCCCGTGGGACCACCAGCTCGACCAGCGCCTGTAGTTGCTGAGGTGCGGAATTCCGCACTCCTGCAGGAACAGTAGGTCAGCTTTCACATTTGCTAAATAGTTGAGTGTGGCTACACACCGCGAAGTATCTTTGATGCTTCGCACATTAATAGATGCAATTTTAAAACCCATTTTAAAAAGGTAGATTTACCAGTCTCAGAGTCCAGAGTCTATACAGTTGGCTGTTCCAGCTGTTGGATGTTCCCCAGCATGCCGGTGGTGCTCGCAAACTGTTGCACAGTTGCAGGGCTGAGAAAACTGTTCTGGTCCGCGCTGGCCCCGTGAACCTGATGCAGATGCATTGGGGGGGTGGTGTAGCCCTGGCGTTCGTTGTGGCAGTCAGGAGGTGTTGGGGTTGCAGGCCGGTCTTCGCCTGGGTTGTTGCTTCTTGTTACTTTCGGGTGTTGGTCTGTGACCTTGTTTTCGATGTCCGGCGTTTGGTGGCCGTTGGTCATATTGCTGTTCCCATTGTCTCGGCGGGTTTTATTTTCTTCCCGGTCTGTGGTCTGGGGGGGGCTGTGCCTCCCGTTCCACATTGGTGCTTTGCCTCTTTATTTGAGGCTGATTCTTGTCTTGTTTTCCCTCATCAGAGGAGGTGTCGGCACTAAGTGCGCTGGCTGAAAGATGTCGCTTTTTGCCACTCCCCCTCGGGGGGTTCTTCAGTTTGTTTTTTTGTTTCCTTTTCCGTTTGTCCCTGTTCACTGTTTCCCAGGGCTCTTTATTCTTTGTCCCATCCTCTTCCATTGAGTGTTCCTCGTCAGATGAGGTTGTGGTTGAGTTGTCAGGGCATGCTGGGGCCTCCCCTTTTTGTTGAGGGCCCTTCTGTTGCTTTTCCGCATTCTTTGCCGTGGTGTCTTTGTCGATGGAGGGTGCATGAACCTCCTCTCTGGTCGCCTTTTTAACTCCGCTGCTGATGAGTTGTGCGTATGTCGCCCCGCGTTTCGGGCAGGCCCTGTAAAGATGGCCGGCCTCCCCACACAGTTTGCAGCACTTGTTTTCCATGCAGTCCTTAGTCATGTGTCCCTCCTGCCTGCAGTTTCTGCAGAAGGTCGCACTGCAGTTTGCGGCAACGTGCCCCGTTTTGACACAGGTGTGGCATACTCGTGGCTGTCCCACGTAGTAGAGGTAGCCTCGATTTCCTACAATGGCGAAACTGGAGGGGGGATGCAGGATGGTTCCGTCACCGTCTGTTCTCAGAGTCACCTTGATCTGGTGCTCACTTGTCCAGATGCCAAAGGTGTCTTTCAATTGCACGCTGTCACTTTTCAGCTCAGCGTACCTGGCGAGGAATGTGAGCACATCAGACATGGAGACGTGGGGGTTGTACCTGTGCAGTGTAACAACCCGGTTTTGCTGCGACGGTAGCGGAAACAGAGGCTCCGCAGTCAGGATAGACAGGGGACTCTGGGTACCTTTTTCTTTGAACACGTTCAAGAATTTGATGCATGCTGCGACACTCTTGAAGGTGACATCAAAATATCCATTGTTGGGGAAGTTTTGCAAGCAGAAGATATCTGTTGCTTGAAACCCGCAGCACTCGAGCAGCACCCGCTTCACAAAGAAGTTCCGGTCCACAGGTGACTCCCGTTCCGCCTTCTTCACTGTGACTCGGACAGTGTTTCGCACTCCCCAGCCTGGTGGTCGGGATGCAGCTGCAGCCATAGCTCGTACGTTGAGTCTAAACTGTATCGGCGTTTGACCTAAACCAGAGGCTTAGACCAGCATGTAGATCCACCAATAGCAGCCGAGCTCTAAACGTTTCCTCTTCGACGACTTCAATCCCTCCGTGTTCTCCAATCCACGATCGACATCGAAATCCTCAGCTTCCCTTGATCAAATGTACTACACTTGATCTTAGCCAAAAGACCGAGACACATGTCTTACAACACCAGGTTAAAGTCCAACAGATTTGTTTCAAATAGTAGCTTTCGGAGCACTGCTCCTTCCTCAGGTAAATGAAGAGGTAGGTTCCAGAAACATTTATATAGACAAAGTCAAAGATGCACGACAATACTTTGAATGCGAGCATTTGCAGGTAATTAAGTCTTTACAGAGCCAGAGAGAGGGGTAATCCCAGGTTAAAGAGGTGTGAATTGCAATTCTGCGTAGTCGCACGTCCTGAATCGCCGAGCAGAAACTTATAGCCAAGTTCCTCACACATGAGTATGGCCTCAACCGGGACCTTGGATTCATGTTGCATTACATTCACCCTCTATCATCTGGCCTGGGCTTGCAAAATCCTACCAACTGTCCTGGCTTGAGACAATTCACACCTCTTTAACCTGTGATTATCCCTTTCTCCAGTGGCTCTGTCTGGACCTGTAAAGACTTAATTACCTGCAAAGACGCGCATTCAAAGTACCGTCTTGCATCATTGACATTGTCTATATATCTTTCTGGAAGCCACTTCATCATTCACCTGAGGTAGGAGCAGTGCTCCGAAAGCTAGTGTTTGAAACAAATCTGTTGGACTTTAACCTGGTGTTGTAACAGTGACTACACTTCAAGATTATTTCATTGGCTGTAAATGTCCCGAGGTCATGAAAGGCGCTATATAGATGCAAGCGGTTTCTTTCTGTTAATCTGGGCTGGGTCGGAGTTAAAGACCGGGAGGGTTATGTACCTCTCTGTCTCAGTAACTGTCTGTGTATTTACCTGTCTGGTTCATGTGTCAATGTTTCTGCCTGCTAAAATATCTTTCTGTTTATTTATTTCTTCATTATTTATCCTTTTTTTAATTATTTGTTCTTGGGATGTGGCGGCCTGGTAAGGCCAATGTTTATCGCCCATCCCTGCTTATCCTGAGGAAGTGGTGCTGGGACCTTGTCCTTGAACCGCTACAGAACGTGCATGGTGACGGTGCCCCGGGACAGTGATAGAAAACCTGCACCGGGTTAGGAGCCCAGTGATGATGAATGAACAGGGTGTGATGTGTGTCCGAGTTGGGATGGTCAGAGACTTGGAGGCGTATTAGGGGGAGCTCTTTCCGAGGGGTCCCTGCCTCCAGCTGCGAGTGCCTGCTATCAGTGAGTGTCTCGGTTGGGAACAGATCATTTGCCCAGCATCTTGTGGTGAGGACGTTTTAGTCTTTAGAGACAGAAAGTTTGACAACAGACAGAAAGTTTGACAACAGACAGTCAGGTTCAATGGCACACACTGACATGTGTAATAAAGAGAACTGCAGGAATAGTTCAGATTTACATCATCGGAAAATTATAAAGGAGAAAGATAAATAGATGCGAACATAAATTAGATAGTTAGAAAGGTGCATCAAGACTTCCGGTGGCGACTATGAGGGAGTAAGTCACGCATTCAGTGGCCCTCGCTCCGGTCAGACTTTTAGATCTTTTCCCCCGACGTTTTCGAACTTTTGAGCGCTGGGGGGGGGGGGAAACAACAGCACTGTAGATCTGGATCCATACAGAGTTGTATGGACTTAAGAAGTAGAAGGGAGACGACTTCCGGGTGCGGCGATGACCAGCTAAGTCGCACGTTTCGGCAGCTCCCGGTGGAACGGACTTTTGGGCTCTTAATAAGAGCCCCAACGGCAATTTTAACGGCTAAAAACACTGTGCGGTGAACCAGAAGGGAATCCCCCTGGATACGGATAGAAAAAGGAGAGGAAAGTGGCCGGATTGCGGTGGATCCTTTAGAGCAGCTGCAAGGAAGGCAAGCAAAAACCAAGATGGCGTCGGAAGGTGGCAGTTTAACATGGGGCCCTGAACAACACGAGTTTTTGAAACGCTGCGTGGAAGAGCTTAAAAAGGAGATGAAGAAGGAGCTGTTGGCCCCGATATTACAGGCGATTGAAGGGCTAAAAGATGAGCAAAAGACCCAGGAGCGGGAGCTTCGGGTCGTGAAGGCAAAGGCTGCCGAGAAAGAGGACGATATACAGGGCCTGGTGGTGAAGACGGAGATGCACGAGGCACACCATAAACGATGTGTGGAAAGGCTGGAGGTGCTGGAGAATAATGCGAGGAGGAAGAATTTAAGGATTCTTGGTCTTCCTGAAGGTGCAGAAGGGGCGGACGTCAGGGCATATGTGAGCACGATGCTGCACTCGTTAATGGGAGCGGAGGCCCCGACGGGTCCGCTGGAGGTGGAGGGAGCATACCGAGTGATGGCGCGAGGACCGAGAGCAGGAGAAATTCCCAGAGCCATAGTGATGAGATTCCTCTGTTTTAAGGACAGAGAGATGGTCCTCAGATGGGCAAAGAAAACTCGGAGCAGTAGGTGGGAGAACGCGGTGATCCGCGTATATCAAGACTGGAGTGCGGAGGTGGCGAGAAGGAGGGCAAGCTTTAATCGGGCCAAGGCGGTGCTTCATAAAAAGATTAAATTTGGAATGCTGCAGCCGGCAAGACTGTGGGTCACATATCAAGGGAAGCACCACTACTTTGAAACGGCGGATGAGGCGTGGACATTTATTGTTGAAGAGAAATTGGAATAAGCGGGTTATTAAAAAAGAACGTTTGAGACAAAGTGGTGGGGCGAATATGGGGGGCGAAGAGGGGGGAAAAAGGGGGGAGAGATGATTTTTATATTGTTAATCCTGCGACCCGGTAACTTTTCTCTCTTCCACAGGTTGTGGGGGAGGGAGGAAGGGAGGTGGAGGAGCTGGGGGCATTGGCCATTGGGGGCGGGGCCAAAAGGGAAGCGCGGGCTTTGTTCCCGCGCTATGATAATTATGGCGGGAATAGGGAAGCAGGAAGGAGGGGGCGTCGCACGGTGCGAGCCGAGGTCACGGGGGGAAGCCGAGGTCGGGCAGAGTTTGCTGACTTCTGGGAGCAACATGGGGGGTGTAACTACGCTAGTGGGGGATCTAGCGGGGGCGGTGGGAGGGGGGATTTACTGGGTTGCTGCTGCTGGGGAGAAGGGGGAGCTGGTATGGGGTGGGGTGGGCGGGGCGGGAGGGCACCGCCTGGGGGGGACACAGCTGCGTGGGAACCGGGTGAGGAGCTGGATAAAAGGGAATGGCTAATCGACAAGGGGGGGTGGTAAAGAGCCCCCCAACCCGGCTGATCACGTGGAATGTGAGAGGGCTGAACGGGCCGATAAAGAGGGCACGGGTACTCGCACACCTTAAGAAACTTAAGGCTGATGTGGTTATGTTACAGGAGACGCATTTGAAACTGATAGACCAAGTTAGACTACGCAAAGGATGGGTGGGGCAGGTGTTTCATTCGGGGCTAGATGCGAAAAACAGGGGGCTGGCTATACTAGTGGGGAAGCGGGTAATGTTTGAGGCAAAGACCATAGTGGCGGATAGTGGGGGCAGATACGTGATGGTGAGTGGCAAATTACAGGGGGAGACGGTGGTCTTAGTGAACGTACATGCCCCGAACTGGGATGGTGCCAACTTTATGAGGCGAATGTTAGGACGTATCCCGGACCTAGAGGTGGGGAAGTTGGTAATGGGTGGAGATTTTAACACGGTGCTGGAACCAGGGCTGGACAGATCGAGGTCCAGGACTGGAAGGAGGTCGGCAGCAGCTAAGGTGCTTAAAGGTTTTATGGAGCAGATGGGAGGAGTAGACCCGTGGAGATTTAGCAGACCTAGGAGTAAGGAGTTTTCGTTTTTCTCCTATGTCCACCAAGTTTATTCGCGAATAGACTTTTTTGTGTTGGGAAGGGCGTTGATCCCGAAGGTGAGGGGGACGGAGTATACGGCTATAGCTATTTCGGATCACGCTCCACACTGGGTGGACTTGGAGATAGGGGAGGAAAAAGAACGGCGTCCACCCTGGAGAATGGACATGGGACTAATGGCGGATGAGGGTGTGAGTCTAAGGGTGAGGGGGTGTATTGAAAAGTACTTGGAACTCAATGATAATGGGGAGGTCCAGGTGGGAGTGGTCTGGGAGGCGCTGAAGGCAGTGGTTAGAGGGGAGCTGATATCAATCAGGGCACATAAAGGAAAGCAGGAGAGTAGTGAACGGGAGCGGTTGCTGCAAGAACTTCTGAGGGTGGACAGGCAATATGCGGAGGCACCGGAGGAGGGACTGTACAGGGAAAGGCAAAGGCTACACGTAGAATTTGATTTGCTGACAACGGGTACTGCAGAGGCACAGTGGAGGAAGGCACAGGGTGTACAGTACGAATATGGGGAGAAAGCGAGCAGGTTGCTGGCCCACCAATTGAGGAAAAGGGGAGCAGCGAGGGAAATAGGGGGAGTGAGGGATGAGGAGGGAGAGATGGAGCGGGGAGCGGAGAGAGTGAATGGAGTGTTCAAGGCATTCTATGAAAGATTATATGAAGCTCAGCCCCCGGATGGGAAGGAGAGAATGATGTGTTTTCTGGACCAGCTGGAATTTCCTAAGGTGGAGGAGCAGGAGAGGGTGGGACTGGGAGCACAGATCGAAATGGAGGAAGTAGTGAAAGGAATTAGGAGCATGCAGGCGGGGAAGGCCCCGGGACCGGATGGATTCCCAGTTGAATTTTACAGGAAATATGTGGACTTGCTCGCCCCGCTACTGATGAGAACCTTTAATGAGGCGAGGGAAAGGGGACAGCTGCCCCCGACTATGTCAGAGGCAACGATATCGCTTCTCCTAAAGAAGGAAAAAGACCCGCTGCAATGCGGGTCCTATAGGCCTATTTCCCTCCTGAACGTAGACGCTAAGATTCTGGCCAAGGTAATGGCAATGAGGATAGAGGATTGTGTCCCGGGGGTGGTCCATGAGGACCAAACTGGGTTTGTGAAGGGGAGACAGCTGAATACGAATATACGGAGGCTGCTAGGGGTAATGATGATGCCCCCACCAGAGGGGGAAGCGGAGATAGTGGTGGCGATGGATGCCGAGAAAGCATTTGATAGAGTGGAGTGGGATTATTTGTGGGAGGTGTTGAGGAGATTTGGCTTTGGAGATGAGTATATTAGATGGGTACAGCTGCTGTATAGGGCCCCGATGGCGAGCGTGGTCACGAATGGACGGGGGTCTGCGTATTTTCGGCTCCATAGAGGGACGAGGCAGGGATGTCCTCTGTCCCCATTATTGTTTGCACTGGCGATTGAGCCCCTGGCAATAGCATTGAGGGGTTCCAGGAAGTGGAGGGGAGTACTCAGGGGAGGAGAAGAACACCGGGTATCTCTGTATACGGGCGATTTGTTGTTGTATGTGGCGGACCCGGCGGAGGGGATGCCAAAGATAATGCGGATACTTGGGGAGTTTGGAGAATTTTCAGGATATAAACTGAACATGGGGAAAAGTGAGTTGTTTGTGGTGCATCCTGGGGAGCAGAGCAGAGAAATAGAGGACTTACCGCTGAGGAAGGTAACAAGGGAATTTCGCTACTTGGGGATCCAGATAGCCAAGAATTGGGGGACATTGCATAGGTTACATTTAACGCGGTTGGTGGAACAGATGGAGGAGGACTTCAAGAGATGGGACATGGTATCCCTGTCACTGGCAGGGAGGGTGCAGGCGGTTAAAATGGTGGTCCTCCTGAGATTCCTCTTTGTGTTTCAGTGCCTCCCGGTGGTGATCACGAAGGCTTTTTTCAAAAGGATTGAGAAGAGTATCATGAGTTTTGTGTGGGCCGGGAAGACCCCGAGAGTGAGGAAGGGATTTTTGCAGCGTAGTAGGGATAGGGGGGTGCTGGCACTACCGAGCCTAAGTGAGTACTACTGGGCCGCCAATATCTCAATGGTATGTAAGTGGATGGGAGAAGAGGAGGGAGCGGCGTGGAAGAGATTGGAGAGGGCGTCCTGCAGGGGGACTAGCCTACAAGCTATGGTGACGGCGCCGTTGCCGTTCTCACCGAAGAAATACACCACAAGCCCGGTGATGGTGGCTACTCTGAAAATTTGGGGGCAGTGGAGACGGCATAGGGAAAAGACGGGAGCCTCGGTGTGGTCCCCGATAAGAAATAACCATAGGTTTGCTGCGGGGAGAATGGATGGGGGATTTGGAACATGGCAAAGAGCAGGAGTAACACAATTGAGAGATCTGTTTGTCGATGGGACGTTTGCAAGTCTGGGAGCACTGACCGAAAAATATGGGTTGCCCCAAGGGAATGCATTCCGGTATATGCAACTGAGGGCTTTTGCGAGGCAACAGGTGAGGGAATTCCCGCAGCTCCCGACGCAGGAGGTGCAGGACAGAGTGATCTCAAAGGCATGGGTGGGGGACGGTAAGGTGTCAGATATATATAGGGAAATGAGGGACGAGGGGGAGATTATGGTAGATGAGCTGAAAGGGAAATGGGAAGAAGAGCTGGGGGAGGAGATTGAGGAGGGGCTGTGGGCTGATGCCCTAAGTAGGGTAAACTCATCGTCCTCGTGTGCCAGGCTAAGCCTGATACAATTTAAGGTGTTACACAGGGCGCATATGACTGGAGCACGGCTCAGTAAATTTTTTGGAGTAGAGATTGGTGTGCGAGATGCTCGAGAAGCGAATCACACCCACATGTTCTGGTCATGTCCGGCACTACAGGGGTTTTGGGTGGGGGTGACAAAGGTGCTTTCGAAGGTGGTGGGGGTCCAGGTCGAACCAAGCTGGGGGTTGGCTATATTCGGGGTTGCAGAAGAGCCGGGAGTGCAGGAGGCGAAAGAGGCTGATGTTTTGGCCTTTGCGTCCCTAGTAGCCCGGCGCAGGATACTGTTGATGTGGAAGGAAGCCAAGCCCCCGGGTGTGGAGACCTGGATAAATGACATGGCAGGGTTTATAAAGCTGGAACGGATTAAGTTCGTCCTAAGGGGATCGGCTCAAGGGTTCACCAGGCGGTGGCAACCGTTCGTCGAATACCTCACAGAAAGATAGAGGGAATGGAAAAGAAGAAGACAGCAGCAGCAACCCAGCAGAGGGGCGGGGGGGGGGGAGGGGGGGGGTAGGAACCAGAAGGACTCTCAGGGATGTTAGTGTATATGTATAATATGTATAGGTTGTTGTTATAGGTAATTGTATACTGGACTGCTGAATTGTATTTTTGGAGAGTATTTATTTGGGACAAGGCAGTTGCCATTTAGTTTTGTTTTTTAATTTGGATGTTGTTTATATATTATTTATTTCTTGTTTAAAAAGCTGGCCATTGTTATTTATATTGTTATATTACTGTGTAAAAGATACACAATGTACTGTTATGGTTGGTCAAAAATTTTGAATAAAATATATTTTAAAAAAAAGAAGTAGAAGGGAGCGAAAACTGGCGAAGAAGGGGCTGAACAAAGGTGGTGTGGAAGTTCAAGTGGGAGGAAAGATGGCCGACGAACGGACCACAGAACGGACGGTCCAGACAGCACTGGACAACATGCTGAAGGTCATGAAGGAGAGCTTTGCAGCACTGAAGCGGGATAATTTGGAACCGCTTCAGAAAGCGGTGGAGCGACTGGACCAAAGGCTGGACGCCCAGGATAAGAAGGTCCAGGCATTGGAGAAGACAGTGGAGGAGCAGGCGGATTTTCAAACGGTAGCAGACGTGGAAATTAGAAAGTTGAAGGAGCAACAATCAAGGCTGATGGACAGGCTGGCGGGCCTGGAAAACAGGTCTCGCCGGCAGAATCGGAGAGTCGTTGGGCTCCCGGAGGGAGCGGATGCCACGGCGTATGTGGCAGACATGCTGCAGAAGCTGCTGGGGGAGGATTTCTACCCGCGTCCGTTGGAGCTGGACAGGGCACACAGAGTGCAGGCCGCGAGGGGCGGGGGGCGGGGCCCCCCCGGGCGATGGTGGTCAGGTTCCATAGGTTAGTGGACAAGGAGCGGGCCCTACAGTGGGCCAAGAACACGAAGAGCTGCTTATGGAACAACACTGTCCTGCGCATCTATCAGGATCTGAGCCAGGAGGTGGCCAGAAGGAGGGCAGCCTACAGACAAATTAAAGAGATCCTGTTTAAAAAGGTCAAGTTCGAGCTACTTTCTCCGGAGCGGCTTTGGGTCACATACCGGGAACAGCAACATTATTTTGACGACCCGGAGGAAGCGATGGACTTTGCTAAGGGGCATGGACCGGTGCTGAACTGAGGACCCATGGACTCAAGCTAGAGTCAAGGGATGTTTGCATTTGTTTGTGGATTGCCCTACGTGTTAGCGATGTCGTTCGGCATGTTCTTTCACTTAGAATTTGGGCTGTTCTTGTGTTTGTTTTTGCTTCTTTGAAAGTTTTAAAGTTAAAGCCAAAGTTAAGGTTAAGCTGTTTGGTGCTGGGGGCGGTACGGGTGTGAAGTTATTGGGTGCTGGGGGGCTGTACGGGTGTGAAGTTATTGGGCGCTGGGGGGCTGTACGGGTGTGAAGTTTTTGGGTGCTGGGGGGCTGTACGGGTGTGAAGTTATTGGGTGCTGGGGGGCGGTACGGATGTGAAGTTATTGGGTGCTGGGGGCGGTACGGGTGTGAAGTTATTGGGTGCTGGGGGGCTGTACGGGTGTGAAGTTTTTGGTGCTGGGGGGCGGTACGGGTGTGAAGTTATTGGGAGCTGGGGGGCTGTACGGGTGTGAAGTTATTGGGTGCTGGGGGGCTGTACGGGTGTGAAGTTATTGGGTGCTGGGGGGCGGTACAGGTGTGAAGTTATTGGGTGCTGGGGGCGGTACGGGTGTGACGTTATTGGGTGCTGGGGGGCGGTACGGGTGTGAAGTTATTGGGTGCTGGGGGCGGTACGGGTGTGAAGTTATTGGGTGCTGGGGGGGCTGTACGGGTGTGAAGTTATTGGGTGCTGGGGGGGCTGTACGGGTGTGGTTATTGGGTGCTGGGGGGCGGTACGGGTGTGAAGTTATTGGGTGCTGGGGGGGCTGTCCGGGTGTGAAGTTATTGGGTGCTGGGGGGGCTGTACGGGTGTGAAGTTATTGGGTGCTGGGGGGCTGTACGGGTGTGAAGTTATTGGGTGCTGGGGGGCGGTACGGGTGTGAAGTTATTGGGTGCTGGGGGGCGGTACGGGTGTGAAGTTATTGGGTGCTGGGGGGCGGTACGGGTGTGAAGTTATTGGGTGCTGGGGGGCGGTACGGGTGTGAAGTTATTGGGTGCTGGGGGGGCTGTACGGGTGTGAAGTTATTGGGTGCTGGGGGGCGGTACGGGTGTGAAGTTATTGGGTGCTGGGGGCGGTACGGGTGTGAAGTTATTGGGTGCTGGGGGGCGGTACAGGTGTGAAGTTATTGGGTGCTGGGGGGCTGTACGGGTGTGAAGTTATTGGGTGCTGGGGGGCTGTACGGGTGTGAAGTTATTGGGTGCTGGGGGGCGGTACGGGTGTGAAGTTATTGGGTGCTGGGGGCGGTACGGGTGTGAAGTTATTGGGTGCTGGGGGGCTGTACGGGTGTGAAGTTATTGGGTGCTGGGGGGCGGTACGGGTGTGAAGTTATTGGGTGCTGGGGGGCGGTACAGGTGTGAAGTTATTGGGTGCTGGGGGGCTGTACGGGTGTGAAGTTATTGGGTGCTGGGGGGCTGTACGGGTGTGAAGTTATTGGGTGCTGGGGGGCGGTACGGGTGTGAAGTTATTGGGTGCTGGGGGGCGGTACGGGTGTGAAGTTATTGGGTGCTGGGGGGCGGTACGGGTGTGAAGTTATTGGGTGCTGGGGGGCGGTACGGGTGTGAAGTTATTGGGTGCTGGGGGGCGGTACGGGTGTGAAGTTATTGGGTGCTGGGGGGGCTGTACGGGTGTGAAGTTATTGGGTGCTGGGGGGGCTGTACGGGTGTGAAGTTATTGGGTGCTGGGGGGGCTGTACGGGTGTGAAGTTATTGGGTGCTGGGGGGCGGTACGGGTGTGAAGTTATTGGGTGCTGGGGGGGCTGTACGGGTGTGAAGTTATTGGGTGCTGGGGGGCTGTACGGGTGTGAAGTTATTGGGTGCTGGGGGGGCTGTACGGGTGTGAAGTTATTGGGTGCTGGGGGGCTGTACGGGTGTGAAGTTATTGGGTGCTGGGGGGCGGTACGGGTGTGAAGTTATTGGGTGCTGGGGGGCGGTACGGGTGTGAAGTTATTGGGTGCTGGGGGGCGGTACGGGTGTGAAGTTATTGGGTGCTGGGGGGCGGTACGGGTGTGAAGTTATTGGGTGCTGGGGGGCGGTACGGGTGTGAAGTTATTGGGTGCTGGGGGGGCTGTACGGGTGTGAAGTTATTGGGTGCTGGGGGGCGGTACGGGTGTGAAGTTATTGGGTGCTGGGGGCGGTATGGGTGTGAAGTTATTGGGTGCTGGGGGGCGGTACAGGTGTGAAGTTATTGGGTGCTGGGGGGCTGTACGGGTGTGAAGTTATTGGGTGCTGGGGGGCGGTACGGGTGTGAAGTTATTGGGTGCTGGGGGGCTGTACGGGTGTGAAGTTATTGGGTGCTGGGGGGCGGTACGGGTGTGAAGTTATTGGGTGCTGGGGGGCGGTACAGGTGTGAAGTTATTGGGTGCTGGGGGGCTGTACGGGTGTGAAGTTATTGGGTGCTGGGGGGCGGTACGGGTGTGAAGTTATTGGGGGCTGGGGGGCGGTACGGGTGTGAAGTTATTGGGCACTGGGGGGCGGTACGGGTGTGAAGTTATTGGGTGCTGGGGGGCGGTACGGGTGTGAAGTTATTGGGTGCTGGGGGGCGGTACGGGTGTGAAGTTATTGGGTGCTGGGGGGGCTGTACGGGTGTGAAGTTATTGGGTGCTGGGGGGGCTGTACGGGTGTGAAGTTATTGGGTGCTGGGGGCGGTACGGGTGTGAAGTTATTGGGTGCTGGGGGCTGTACGGGTGTGAAGTTATTGGGTGCTGGGGGGGCTGTACGGGTGTGAAGTTATTGGGTGCTGGGGGGGCTGTACGGGTGTGAAGTGATTGGGTGCTGGGGGCGGTACGGGTGTGAAGTTATTGGGTGCTGGGGGGCGGTACGGGTGTGAAGTTATTGGGTGCTGGGGGGCGGTACGGGTGTGAAGTTATTGTGTGCTGGGGGGCGGTACGGGTGTGAAGTTATTGGGTGCTGGGGGGCTGTACGGGTGTGAAGTTATTGGGTGCTGGGGGGCGGTACGGGTGTGAAGTTATTGGGTGCTGGGGGGCGGTACGGGTGTGAAGTTATTGGGTGCTGTGGGGCGGTACGGGTGTGAAGTTAATAGGGGCTGGGGGGCGGTACGGGTGTGAAGTTATTGGGTGCTGGGGGGCTGTACGGGTGTGAAGTTATTGGGTGCTGGGGGGCGGTACGGGTGTGAAGTTATTGGGTGCTGGGGGGCGGTACGGGTGTGAAGTTATTGGGTGCTGGGGGGCGGTACGGGTGTGAGGTTATTGTGTGCTGGGGGGCTGTACGGGTGTGAAGTTATTGGGTGCTGGGGGGCTGTACGGGTGTGAAGTTATTGTGTGCTGGGGGGCTGTACGGGTGTGAAGTTATTGGGTGCTGGGGGGCGGTACGGGTGTGAAGTTATTGTGTGCTGGGGGGCTGTACGGGTGTGAAGTTATTGGGTGCTGGGGGGCTGTACGGGTGTGAAGTTATTGGGTGCTGGGGGCGGTACGGGTGTGAAGTTATTGTGTGCTGGGGGGCTGTACGGGTGTGAAGTTATTGGGTGCTGGGGGGCGGTACGGGTGTGAAGTTATTGGGTGCTGGGGGGCTGTACGGGTGTGAAGTTATTGTGTGCTGGGGGGCGGTACGGGTGTGAAGTTATTGGGTGCTGGGGGGGCTGTACGGGTGTGAAGTTATTGGGTGCTGGGGGGCGGTACGGGTGTGAAGTTATTGGGTGCTGGGGGGCTGTACGGGTGTGAAGTTATTGGGTGCTGGGGGGCGGTACGGGTGTGAAGTTATTGGGTGCTGGGGGGCGGTACGGGTGTGAAGTTAATAGGGGCTGGGGGGCGGTACGGGTGTGAAGTTTTTGGGTGCTGGGGGGCGGTACGGGTGTGAAGTTATTGGGTGCTGGGGGGGCTGTACGGGTGTGAAGTTATTGGGTGCTGGGGGGCTGTACGGGTGTGAAGTTATTGGGTGCTGGGGGGCGGTACGGGTGTGAAGTTATTGGGTGCTGGGGGGCTGTACGGGTGTGAAGTTATTGGGTGCTGGGGGGCGGTACGGGTGTGAAGTTATTGGGTGCTGGGGGGCGGTACGGGTGTGAAGTTATTGGGTGCTGGGGGGCGGTACGGGTGTGAAGTTATTGGGTGCTGGGGGGCGGTACGGGTGTGAAGTTATTGGGTGCTGGGGGGCGGTACGGGTGTGAAGTTATTGGGTGCTGGGGGGCGGTACGGGTGTGAAGTTATTGGGTGCTGGGGGGCGGTACGGGTGTGAAGTTATTGGGTGCTGGGGGGCGGTACGGGTGTGAAGTTATTGGGTGCTGGGGGGCTGTACGGGTGTGAAGTTATTGGGTGCTGGGGGGCGGTACGGGTGTGAAGTTATTGGGTGCTGGGGGGCGGTACGGGTGTGAAGTTATTGGGTGCTGGGGGGCGGTACGGGTGTGAAGTTATTGGGGGCTGGGGGGCGGTACGGGTGTGAAGTTATTGGGTGCTGGGGGGCTGTACGGGTGTGAAGTTATTGGGTGCTGGGGGGCGGTACGGGTGTGAAGTTATTGGGTGCTGGGGGGCGGTACGGGTGTGAAGTTATTGGGTGCTGGGGGGCGGTACGGGTGTGAAGTTATTGGGTGCTGGGGGGCTGTACGGGTGTGAAGTTATTGGGTGCTGGGGGGCGGTACGGGTGTGAAGTTATTGGGGGCTGGGGGGCGGTACGGGTGTGAAGTTATTGGGCACTGGGGGGCGGTACGGGTGTGAAGTTATTGGGTGCTGGGGGGCGGTACGGGTGTGAAGTTATTGGGTGCTGGGGGGCGGTACGGGTGTGAAGTTATTGGGTGCTGGGGGGCTGTACGGGTGTGAAGTTAATAGGGGCTGGGGGGCGGTACGGGTGTGAAGTTATTGGGTGCTGGGGGGGCTGTACGGGTGTGAAGTTATTGGGTGCTGGGGGGCGGTACGGGTGTGAAGTTATTGGGTGCTGGGGGGCGGTACGGGTGTGAAGTTATTGGGTGCTGGGGGGCGGTACGGGTGTGAAGTTATTGGGTGCTGGGGGGCGGTACGGGTGTGAAGTTATTGGGGGCTGGGGGGCGGTACGGGTGTGAAGTTAATAGGGGCTGGGGGGCGGTACGGGTGTGAAGTTATTGGGTGCTGGGGGGGCTGTACGGGTGTGAAGTTATTGGGTGCTGGGGGGCGGTACGGGTGTGAAGTTATTGTGTGCTGGGGGGGCGGTACGGGTGTGAAGTTATTGGGTGCTGGGGGGGCTGTACGGGTGTGAAGTTATTGGATGCTGGGGGGCGGTACGGGTGTGAAGTTATTGGGTGCTGGGGTGCTGTACGGGTGTGAAGTTATTGGGTGCTGGGGGGCGGTACGGGTGTGAAGTTATTGGGTGCTGGGGGGGCGGTACGGGTGTGAAGTTATTGGGTGCTGGGGGGGCTGTACGGGTGTGAAGTTATTGGGTGCTGTGGGGGCTGTACGGGTGTGAAGTTATTGGGTGCTGGGGGGCGGTACGGGTGTGAAGTTATTGGGTGCTGGGGGCGGTACGGGTGTGAAGTTATTGGGTGCTGGGGGGCGGTACGGGTGTGAAGTTATTGGGTGCTGGGGGGCGGTACGGGTGTGAAGTTATTGGGTGCTGGGGGGCGGTACGGGTGTGAAGTTATTGGGTGCTGGGGGGCGGTACGGGTGTGAAGTTATTGGGTGCTGGGGGGCGGTACGGGTGTGAAGTTATTGGGTGCTGGGGGGCGGTACGGGTGTGAAGTTATTGGGTGCTGGGGGGCGGTACGGGTGTGAAGTTATTGGGAGCTGGGGGGCTGTACGGGTGTGAAGTTATTGGATGCTGGGGGGGCTGTACGGGTGTGAAGTTATTGGGAGCTGGGGGGGCGGTACGGGTGTGAAGTTATTGGGTGCTGGGGGGCGGTACGGGTGTGAAGTTATTGGGGGCTGGGGGGCGGTACGGGTGTGAAGTTATTGGGTGCTGGGGGGCGGTACGGGTGTGAAGTTATTGGGTGCTGGGGGGCGGTACGGGTGTGAAGTTATTGGGTGCTGGGGGGCGGTACGGGTGTGAAGTTATTGGGTGCTGGGGGGCGGTACGGGTGTGAAGTTATTGGGTGCTGGGGGGCGGTACGGGTGTGAAGTTATTGGGTGCTGGGGGCGGTACGGGTGTGAAGTTATTGGGTGCTGGGCGGCGGTACGGGTGTGAAGTTATTGGGTGCTGGGGGGCGGTACGGGTGTGAAGTTATTGGGTGCTGGGGGGCGGTACGGGTGTGAAGTTATTGGGTGCTGGGGGGCGGTACGGGTGTGAAGTTATTGGGTGCTGGGGGGCGGTACGGGTGTGAAGTTATTGGGTGCTGGGGGGCGGTACGGGTGTGAAGTTATTGGGTGCTGGGGGGCGGTACGGGTGTGAAGTTATTGGGTGCTGGGGGGCGGTACGGGTGTGAAGTTATTGGGTGCTGGGGGGCTGTACGGGTGTGAAGTTATTGGGTGCTGGGGGGCGGTACGGGTGTGAAGTTATTGGGTGCTGGGGGGCTGTACGGGTGTGAAGTTATTGGGTGCTGGGGGGCTGTACGGGTGTGAAGTTATTGGGTGCTGGGGGGCTGTACGGGTGTGAAGTTATTGGGGGCTGGGGGGCGGTACGGGTTATTTTTGCTATTTTTCTGATAATGTTGGGAGGGGGGTGGGTGGTAGCGCCCACCTCATTACACAGCTTGAATTGCTATTGAGGGGGCGAGCTTTGTTCTTTGTTTTCTCTCTGTTTCAGTCCCAGAGCGATTGCTCGAACAGAGCTGTTCTGGGGAACTGGTGTTGATGGGCGGGGGGCAGGGGGGGGGGGATCTAGTCAACGGGAGCGAGGTGGGGGGGGGTGTATACAGCCAGTATATGGCAGGGGTTAGGTTACAGGGGGTTGTTGCTAGGGAGGGGAGGGGGGGGAAGATGATCTGGTGACGAGGGAGGGAACTGAACCCAAGTAACAGGGAAGAGGTCGGGGGTGGGAGCTGCCAAGAGGCAGACCAGGGGAGGCGCGGTACATGGGCAGGGGGTGGGCTCAAGAAGGGGGATGGCTGATCGGCGCGGGGGGGGGGCAGGGCGCCCTCCAACCAGGCTGATCACATGGAATGTTCGAGGGTTAAACGGGCCGGTCAAGAGGGCACGTGTGTTCGCGCACTTACGGGCTCTGAAGGCGGATGTAATGTTGCTGCAGGAGACACATTTGAGAGTGGCGGACCAGATTAGATTACGGAAGGGCTGGGTTAGCCAGGTCTTCCATTCGGGGCTTGACGCTAAGACCAGAGGGGCCCCGATCATGATTAACAAACGGGCTCAATTTGAGGCGGACAGCACAGTTGCGGATGGGGGTGGTAGATTTCTCATGGTCCAGGGTAAGCTTGAGGGGGTGAGGGTGGTCATAGTGAATGTCTACGCTCCAAACTGGGATGATATAGATTTCATCAAAAGACTGCTGGGGAAAATCCCCGGTTTGGATTCGCACAAGCTGATTATGGGTGGGGACTTTAATACAGTCCTTGATCCCGTCCTGGATTGGTCGTGCTCCAGAACGGGCAGGGTCTCGGCAATGGCAAGGGAACTGAGGGGGTTCATGGAACAAATGGGGGGGGTAGACCCCTGGAGAATCAGTCGGCCGACGGGGAAGGAGTTCTTGTTCTATTCATAAGTTCACAAGGGTTATTCTCGTATTGACTTCTTTATTATGAGTCGGGACTTTTTGGAGGGGGTGAGGGATACAGAATACTCGGTGATCACGATTTCGGACCATGCTCCACATTGGGTCGACCTGCAGGTCTGCAAAGAAAGTTACCAGCGCCCACAATGGAGGTTCGAGGTGGGATTGTTGGCAGATGAGGGTGTGTGAGAGAGAGTGGGGAAATGCACGCAGAACTACCTGCAGGTCAACGATACAGGGGAAGTCTCAGCAGCGGTGCTCTGGGAGGCGCTGAAGGCGGTGGTGAGAGGGGAACTGATCTCAATCCGAGCCCATAGGGACAGAACGGACAGGGCGGAGATGGACAGACTGGTTCAGGAGACGATACGGACGGACAGGGACTATGCGGAATCCCCGAGGGCAGAGCTACTTAGGGAACGACGGAGACTGCAGGCGGAGCTGGTGGCGCTATCCACTGGGAAGGCCCTAGAGCAGCTCAGAAAGGCGAGGGGCGCGGTGTATGAGTATGGGGAGAGAGCCAGCAGAATGCTTGCATAGCAACTTAGGAAGAGGGAGGCGGCCAGGGAAATAGGGACAGTAGTGGACGGGGCAGGGAGCCGGGTGGGAGACCCGGCAGGATTGAACAGAGTATTCAGGGACTTTTACAGCAATCTGTATACCTCGGAACCCCCCACGGGGCCGGAGGGGATGAGGCGCTCCTCAGATGGGCTGACCTTCCCAAAGGTGGGCAGGGGGTTGGTAGAGGGGCTGGGGGCCCCGATTAGGGCTGAAGAAGTAATGGGGGGCCTGAAGGCCATGTAGTCGGGTAAAGCCCCGGGGCCGGACGGGTATCCAGTGGAGTTCTACAAAAAGTTCTCGGGGATAGTGGGGCCGGTGCTGGTTAGGGTGTTTAATGAGGCGAGGGACAATGGGGTGTTACCCCCGATGATGTCGCAAGCCACCATCTCGCTGATATTAAAACAGGATAAAGATCCGGAAGCCTGTGGGTCCTATAGGCCAATCTCCTTGATTAATGTTGACGCTAAACTACTGGCCAAGTTCCTGGCGCCCAGAATCGAAGACTGTGTACCCGACGTGATTGTGGGGGACCAGACGGGTTTGTAAAGGGCAGGCAGCTGGTAGCCAACCTAAGAAGGTTACTCAATGTGATTATGATGCCCCCGGAGGGCAGAGAGGCGGAGGTAGTGGTGGCAATGGATGCTGAAAAGGCTTTTGACCGGGTGGAGTGGGACTATTTATGGGAGGTGCTGGGATGGTTTGGGTTTGGGGAAGGCTTTGTGGACTGGGTTAGACTGCTATATCAGGCCCCGGAGGCTAGTGTAAGGACGAACAGGACGACATCTGAGTATTTTCGACTATACCGTGGGACAAGACAGGGGTGCCCCCTCTCTCCATTGCTGTTTGCGTTGGCCATAGAACCATTGGCAATTGCTCTGAGAGCAGCAAGGGATGGAAGGGAATGGTCAGGTGGGGGGTAGATCACAAGGTTTCGCTCTACGCGGATGACCTGCTTTTGTACATGTCGGATCCAGTGGCAGGGATGGACGGGATTATGGAAATCCTCGGGGAATTTGGCCGGTTTTCGGGGTACAAGTTGAACATTGCAAAAAGCAAGATGTTTGTGGTGCAGGCGAGGGGTCAGGAGAATAGGCTGAGGGAGCTACCGTTTAGGCTGGTTGGGGAAAGTTTTAGGTATTTAGGGATACAAGTGGTGTGGGACAGGGGCAGGATGCATAAGTTGAACTTGTCTAGGCTGGTGGAGCAAATGAGGAGCGAGTTCCGGAGATGGGATGCACTCCCGCTGTCACTAGCGGGGAGAGTACAGACGGTGAAGGTGACGATCCTCCCGAGATTCCTGTTTATTTTTCAGTGTCTCCCTATTTTCATTCCGCGGTCCTTTTTTAAAAGGATCAAGAAAATAATCCTGGGATTTGTTTGGGCGGGGAAGTCCCCGCGGGTAAAGAGGGGGATGCTGGAACGGAACCGTAGCGAGGAGGGACTGGCGTTGCCGAACCTCAGCAACTACTATTGGGTGGCTAACATGGCCATGATAAGGAAATGGATGGTGGGTACGGGTCGGTTTGGGAGCGGGTGGAGGCTGCTTCGTGCAGGGGCACCAGCTTGGCAGCCCTGGTCACGGCTCCTCCGCCGCTCCTGCCGGCCAGGTACTCCACCAGCCCTATAGTGGAGGCTCTGCAGATTTGGGGCCAATGGAGGAAGCACGCGGGGGAAGTGGGAGCGTCGGTCTGCTCCCCAATATGCGACAACCACCGATTTGGCCCGGGGAAGATGGACAGCGGGTTTCGTGTGTGGCGGAGGGCGGGGGTGGGAAGGATGGGCGACTTGTTCCTGGAAGGGAGCTTCGCGAGCATGAGGGCGCTGGAGGAGAAGTTTGGGCTGGCAAGGGGAAATGACTTTCGGTACTTGCAGGTGCGGGATTTCGTACGTAGACAGGTCCCGTCCTTTCCACGCCTTCCACCAAGGGGATCCAGGACAGGGCAGTTTCCAGAGGAGAGGTCTCGGATATTTATAAGGAGCTTATGGGAGCAGAGGACACAGGGACCGAGGAACTGAAACTCAAGTGGGAGGAGGAGCTTGGTGGGGAGTTGGAGGGAGGCGTATGGGCAGACGCTCTGAGGAGGGTAAATGCAACCGCAACATGTGCCAGGCTCGGCCTGATTCAGTTCAAGGTAGTTCACCAGGCCCACATGGTGGTGGCCCGGATGAGTAAATTCTTTGGGCTGGAGGACAAGTGTGCTAAATGTGCGGGAGGACCAGTGAACCATGCCCACATGTTCTGGGCATGCCCAAAACTCAGGGGGTACTGGCAGGGATTTACGGACGTCATGTCCCGGGTACTGAAAACAAGGGTGGCGATGAGTCCAGAGGTGGAGATTTTTGGGGTGTCGGAGGACCCGGGAGTCCAGGAGGGGATAGAGGCCGACATTGTGGCCTTTGCTTCCCTGGTAGCCCGGCGACGAATACTGTTGGCCTGGAGGGACTCAAAGCCCCCGAAGACCAAAGTATGGCTGTTGGACATGGCGAGCTTTCTCGGCTTGGGAAAAAAAATCAAGTTCGCCTTACGAGGATCACTATCGGGTTTGAACGGAGGTGGCAACCATTCATCGACTTCTTCGCGGGGAACTAATTGTCAGCGGGGGGGGGGGGGAAGGGGGGTAGAATAGTGTAGAGTGGTGGGAAGAATAGGCGAGTGTATTTGCGAGAGAGGAACTGTTATTTTCACTATGTTTTTGTAATTGATATTTACACACTAATGTTACTGTTTACAATGCCAAAAATACCTCAATAAAATTGTTTGTTAAAAAAAAAAGAAAGGTGCATCAAGAGACAGATAGATAAACAGGCAGATAAACAGAGAAAAATAAAGAGCCACATTAATAAAACAACGATGAAGGACAGATGGATAGGTGTTTAGCGTTCCTTTCCTTCACTTCCCCGGATTGGGGAGAGCGTGGGGAAGGTGCAAAATCCACATCTGCCCTGAACTGTGAAGAGTGAACGTCATCACCCTGAAGCCATTTGTGTGCAGGCCTATGACCAAAGACTGCCGGTACCATCCTCCACCTGTCTCCACTTCCATTAGACTTGCTGGATCTGATATTGTGTCCGTATGCTTCACCCGTTGTCTATGTATTTACATTGTGTATTTATTGTATGTCCTATGTTTTCATGTAGGGAACGATCTGCCTGGACTGTACACAGAATAATACTTTTCACTGTACCTCGGTACATGTGACAACAAATCAAATCCAAATCTTTTGGTTGATGTTGCTGAACAATTTGCATGTTGACTATATTTAAATTTGGGAGGGTGGGGGCTTGAGCAGAGCATCTCCCACTCACTTTTTTAAAAACTCATTTATGGCTTGTGAGCGTCGCTGGTTAAGTCAGCATTTATTGCCCTTCAGAAGGTGGTGGTGCCTTGTTGAACTGCTGAGGTGTATGTCCATCCACAGTGCTGTTAGGGAGGGAGCTCCGGGATGTTGCTCCAGCGACAGTGAAGGAACGGCGATATATTTCCAAGTCGGGCTGGTGAGTGACTTGGAGGGGGAACCTCCAGGTGGTGGGGTTCCCAGGTATCTGCTGCTCCTGTCCGTCTAGATGGTAGTGGGCGTGGGTTTGGAAGATGCTAACAAAGGAACGTTGTCGAGTTCCTGCAGTGCATCTTGTAGATGGTAATAATAATAATCTTTATTAGTGTCACAAGTAGGCTTACATTAACATTGCAATGAAGTTACTGTGAAAATCCCCTAGTTGCCACATTCCGACGCTTGTTCGGGTACACAGAGGGAGAATCCGGAACGTCCAAACTACCTAACAATATGTCTTTTGGGACTTGTGGGAGGAAACCGGAGCACCTGGTACATGCCTGACTTGTGCCTTGTAGATGGTGGGCAGGCTTTGGGGGGTCAGGAGGTGAGTTACCCATCGTAGGATGCCTAGCCCTGGTAGCCACAGTATTAATGTGGCTAATCCAGTTCAGTTTCTGATCAATGGTAACCCCCAGGATGTTGATTCTGGGGGATTCAGCGATGGTAATGCCATTGAATGTCAAGGGGCGATGGTTAGATTCTCTTTTGTATGAGATGGTCATTGCCTGGCACTTGTGTGGCGCAAATGTAACTTATCACTTGTCAGCCCAAGCCTGGATATTGTCCAGGTCTTGCTGCATTAGGACAGGGACTGCTTCCGTATCTGAGGAGTCGCGAATGGTGCTGAACATTGTGCAGTCATCCGCAAACTAGGGGCTGGTTCAGCTAGTGGGTGTAGCACCATCGATCACACACGAGGCGAGACAGAGAGAACTTCAATCGAGGCTTTATTGAGCAGACTTGTTCAGACTTGTTCCCCAGCAGCTCAGTCGCAGAATGCAGCTGCGGAGAGTAAAACGGGTTCTTATACCCCGCCTATCTAGGTGGAGCCCAGTAGGCAAGAGATCCAATCGGGACCCAGCATCTGTCCTCCAATAGCACCTCGGCATTCATGGTGTACCGTATTACCCCTAATACACACCACCACATTCTCCCCTTGTTAAAAACGAACCCGGCGGGGTGGTGGGTGGGATGGTGGTAGGGGTTTACAGGGTCGGTGCCTTAACCATTGAACTATATACAACCATGCCGCTTTTACTGGGCCACCGAATTATTCACATTTTACCCGATTAGCAGCGTTAACTATTTACAACAATGCTGCTTTACTGGGCCACTGAATTATATACATCTTAAGTCAATTCGATGAGTCGAGATGGTGCTCTGGTCGCCCTTTCCGATCGTCTCAGCCCGGGTGGTGGTGGTGGTGCTGGCTCGGGTCCGGTCGACTCTGGGAGCATCACGCTGTCCCTCTCTGTTTCCTTACTCCTGGGAGGGCCTGGGATGAGAACCGATCCCCCCGGGAAGGGGGTGGCTGTGGGGTGCACGGGCGGGAGTGAGGGGGTGGTGATTGGTGTTGAGGGGGGTGTGGGGAGCTCCGGCGGGCACCAGGTCCCGCAGAGTGACCGTGTCCTGTCGGCCGTCTGGGTACGCCACGTAGGCGTACTGCGGGTTTGCGTGGAGTAGATGTACCTTCTCCACCAGTGGGTCTGATTTGTGCGCCCGCACATGTTTCCGGAGCAGAATGGGTCCCGGGGCTGCCAGCCAGGTCGGAAGTGACGTTTACAGAAGCGGACTTCCTAGGGAAGACAAGGAGGCGCTCGTGCGGCGTTTGGTTCGTGGTGGTGCACAGTAGGGACCGGATAGAATGAAGGGCATCCGGGAGTACTTACTGCCAGCGGGAAGTTGGGAGACTCCTAGACCGTAGGGCCAGTAGGACGGTCTTCCAGACCGTTCCATTCTCCCTCTCTACCTGCCCGTTCCCCCGGGGGTGGTAGCTGGTCGTCCTGCTCGAGGCTATGCCCTTGCTGAGCAGGAATTGACGCAGCTCGTCACTCATGAAGGAGGACCCCCTATCGCTATGGATGTAGGCGGGGAAACCGAACAGTGTAAAGATGGTGCATAGGGCTTTAATGACCGTGGCCGCGGTCATGTCGGGGCAGGGAATGGCGAAGGGGAAACGTGAGTATTCGTCAACGACATTAAGAAAGTAGGTGTTGCGATTGGTGGAGGGGAGGGGGGCCTTTGAAGTCCAAACTGAGGCGTTCAAAGGGACGGGAAGCCTTTATCAGGTGCGCTCTATCTGGCCTGAAAAAGTGCGGTTTGCATTCTGCGCAGATTTGGCAGTTCCTGGTGACTGTACGGACCTCCTCGACGGAGTACGGGAGGTTGCGGGCCTTTATGAAGTGGTAGAAACGAGTGACCCCCGGGTGGCAGAGGTCCTCGTGGAGGGCTTGGAGACGGTCCACTTGTACATTGGCACAAGTGCCACGAGATAAGGCATCGGACGGCTCGTTCAGCTTTCCGGGACGGTACAAGATCTCATAATTGTAGGTGGAGAGTTCGATCCTCCACCGCAGGATCTTGTCGTTTTTTTATCTTGCCCCGCTGTGCATTATCGAACATGAAGGCTACCGACCGTTGGTCAGTGAGGAGAGTGAATCTCCTACCGGCCAGGTCCTGGAGGGTCCGGGAGAAAAAAGCCACTGGTCTGCCCACTCGGTTGAGCGTGGCCGCCAGAGCTACGTCTGACGCGTCGCTCTCGACTTGGAAGGGGAGGGACTCGTCGATGGCGTGCATTGTGGCCTTTGCGATATCCGCTTTGATGCGGCTGAAGACCTGGCGGGCCTCTGTCGACAGGGGAAAAGTAGTGGACTGGATTAGTGGGCGGGCCTTGTCTACGTATTGAGGAACCCACTGGGCGTAATAAGAAAAGAAGCCCAGGCAGCGTTTCAGGGCTTTGGCACAGTGTGGGAAAGGGAACTCTATGAGGGGGCGCATGCGTTCGCGGTCGGGGCCTATCACTCCATTACGCACTAGGTAGCCAAGGATGGCTAGACGATAGGTGCTAAACACTCATTTTTCCTCGTTGTAGGTGAGGTTCAGGGCGTTAGCGGTCTGGAGGAATTTGCGGAGGTTGGCGTCGTGGTCCTGCTGGTCGTGGCCGCAGGTGATGACGTTGTCGAGGTACGGGAACGTGGCCCGTAAACCGTGCTGGTCGACCATTCGGTCCATCTCCTGTTGGAAGACCGAGACTCCGTTCGTGACGCCGAATGGAACCCTTAAGAAGTGGTATAGCCACCCGTCTGCTTCGAAGGCAGCATACTTGCGGTCACGGGGGCGAATGGGGAGCTGGTGGTAGGCGGACTTAAGGTCCACGGTGGAGAAGACCTTGTACTGTGCAATCCGATTGACCGTGTCGGATATGCGGGGAAGAGGGTACGCATCTAGCTGCGTGTACCTGTTGATGGTCTGACTGTAGTCTACGACCATCCTTTGCTTCTCCCTGTCTTCACTACTACCACCTGGGCTCTCCAGGGACTACTGCTGGCCTGGATTATGCCTTCCTTCAGCAGCCGCTGGACTTCGGACCTGATAAACGTCCGGTCCTGGGTGCTGTACTGTCTGCTCCTAGTGGCGACGGGTTTGCGAACCTCACCCCGGATTGCAAACCCGTCGGGAATTTGAAACTTGGTAATTTGGTGCAGTGAGGTAATTCGGTGCAGAGTGGGAGAAGGTGCTTTTTCCCTACTGTTTTGTTCTCTCTCTTTCTTCTGGCCTGTAACGTTTAATCAGCAGGGAGAGGACCTGAGAACATCTGAGACCCTCAGAAGGTAAGCAAGTGATTTTTACTCATTTTTACTTTTATTACCTTTTCAAATTGTGTGTGGGGGTGGGGTGGAAACTGAAGTGACATCACAGAAAAGCTGTGACCTGAGTGGCTGGTTGGGAATCTACACTAAATTAAAAAAATTAAGCATTAGTAACTAATTAAACATAATTACTTAATTATAATTTAGAGGGGTATCTAAGCCAGAGAGCGGAGAGTACTATATTTAGCTTTCGCATTTATATTAGAAATCGAGTGCTAGGAAACAGATAGTTAACAGTAACTTAAATTTTGTTAAAAAACTTTTAACTTTAATTTACTAATTAATTGACGCAATGTCAGTTAGAGGGGTGCAGTGCTCTGACTGTGAGATGTGGCAGGTCCGGGAGGCTTCCAGTGTCCCGGATGGCTTCATCTGCAGAAAGTGCACCCAACTGGAGCTCCTCACAGACCGCATGGTTCGGTTGGAGCAGCAATTGGATGCACTTAGGAGCATGCAGGTGGCGGAAAGCGTCATAGGTCGCAGTTATATAAATGTGGTCACACCCAAGGTGCAGGCAGAGAAATGGGTGACCACCAGAAAGGGCAGGCAGTCAGTGCAGGAATCCCCTGTGGTTGCCCCCCTCTCGAACAGGTATACCCCTTTGGATACTGTCGGGTGGGATAGCCTATCAGGGGAAAACAGCAGCAGCCAGAGCAGTGACACCACGGCTGGCTCTGATGTTCAGAAGGGAGGGTTAAAGCGCAGAAGAGCAATAGTAATAGGGGACTCTATAGTCAGGGGCTCAGATAGGTGCTTCTGTGGACGTGAAAGAGACTCCAGGATGGTATGTTGCCTCCCTGGTGCCAGGGTCCAGGATGTCTCCGAACGGGTAGAGGGCATCCTGAAGGGGGAGGGCAAACAGGCAGAGGTCGTTGTACATATTGGTACTAACAACATAGGCAGGTAGGGGCATGAGGTCCTGCAGCAGGAGTTCAGGGAGCTAGGCAGAAAGTTAAAAGACAGGACCTCTAGGGTTGTAATCTCGGGATTACTCCCTGTGCCACGTGCCAGTGAGGCTAGAAATAGGAAGATAGGGCAGCTAAACACGTGGCTAAACAGCTGGTGTAGGAGGGAGGGTTTCCGTTATCTGGACCACTGGGAGCTCTTCCGGGGCAGGTGTGACCTATATAAGAAGGACGGGTTGCATCTAAACTGGAGAGGCATAAATATCCTGGCCGCGAGGTTTTCTAGTGTCACACGGGAGGGTTTAAACTAGTATGGCAGGGGGGTGGGCACGGGAGCAATAGGTCAGAAGGTGAGAGCATTGAGGGAGAACTAGGGAATAGGGACAGTGTGGCTCTGAGGCAGAGCAGACAGGGAGAAGTTGCTGAACACAGCGGGTCTGGTGGCCTGAAGTGCATATGTTTTAATGCTAGAAGTATTACGGGTAAGGCAGATGAATTTAGAGCTTGGATTAGTACTTGGAACTATGATGTTGTTGCCATTACAGAGACCTGGTTGAGGGAAGGGCAGGATTGGCAGCTAAACATTCCAGGATTTAGATGTTTCAGGCGAGATAGAGGGGGATGTAAAAGGGGTGGCGGAGTTGCACTACTGGTTAGGAAGGATATCACAGCTGTACTACGGGAGGACACCTCAGAGGACACTACGACAGGCCTCCCAACAGCCAGCAGGAGATAGAGGAGCAGATAGGTAGACAGATTTTGGAAAAGTGTAAAAACAACAGGGTTGTGGTGATGGGAGACTTCAACTTCCCCAATATTGACTGGGACTCACTTAGTGCCAGGGGCTTAGATGGGGCAGAGTTTGTAAGGAGCATCCAGGAGGGCTTCTTAAAACAATATGTAGACAGTCCAACTAGGGAAGGAGCTGTACTGGACCTGGTATTGGGGAATGAGCCCGGCCAGGTGGTAGAAGTTTCAGTAGGGGAGCATTTTGGGAACAGTGACCACAATTCAGTAAGTTTTAAAGTGCCGGTGGACAAGGATAAGAGTGGTCCTAGGGTGAATGTGCTAAATTGGGGGAAGGCTAATTATAACAATATTAGGCGGGAACTGAAGAACCTAGGTTGGGGGCAGATGTTTGAGGGCAAATCAACATCTGACATGTGGGAGACTTTCAAGTGTCAGTTGAAAGGAATTCAGGACCGGCATGTTCCTGTGAGGAAGAAGGATAAATACGGCAATTTTCGGGAACCTTGGATAACGAGAGATATTGTAGGCCTCGTCAAAAAGAAAAAGGAGGCATTTGTCAGGGCTAAAAGGCTGGGAACAGACGAAGCCTGTGTGGAATATAAGGAAAGTAGGAAGGAACTTAAGCAAGGAGTCAGGAGGGTTAGAAGGGGTCACGAAAGGTCATTGACAAATAGGGTTCAGGAAAATCCCAAGGCTTTTTACACGTACATAAAAAGCAAGAGGGTAGCCAGGGAAAGGGTTGGCCCACTGAAGGATAGGCAAGGGAATCTATGTGTGGAGCCAGAGGAAATGGGCGAGGTACTAAATGAATACTTTGCATCAGTATTCACCAAAGAGAAGGAATTGGTAGCTGTTGAGTTTGGAGAATGGTGTGTAGATAGCCTGGGTCACATTGCGATCCAAAAAGACCATGTGTTGGGGGTCTTAAAAATATTAAGGTAGATAAGTCCCCAGGGCCTGATGGGATCTACCCCAGAATACTGAAGGAGGCTGGAGAGGAAATTGCTGAGGCCTTGACAGAAATCTTTGGATCCTCACTGTCTTCAGGTGATGTCCCGGAGGACTGGAGAATAGCCAATGTTGTTCCTCTGTTTAAGAAGGGTAGAAAGGATAATCCAGGGAACTACAGGCCGGTGAGCCTTACTTCAGTGGTAGGGAAATTACTGGAGAGAATTCTTCGAGACAGGATCTACTCCCATTTGGAAGCAAATGGACGTATTAGTGAGAGGCAGCACGGTTTTGTGAAGGGGAGGTCGTGTCTCACTAACTTGATAGAGTTTTTCGAGGAGGTCACTAAGATGATTGATGCAGGTAGGGCAGTGGATGTTGTCTATATGGACTTCAGTAAGGCCTTTGACAAGGTCCCTCATGGTAGACTAGTACAAAAGGTGAAGTCACACGGGATCAGGGGTGAGCTGGCAAGGTGGATACAGAACTGGCTAGGCCATAGAAGGCAGAGAGTAGCAATGGAAGGATGCTTTTCTAATTGGAGGGCTGTGACCAGTGGTGTTCCACAGGGATCAGTGCTAGGACCTTTGCTCTTTGTAGTATATATAAATGATTTGGAGGAAAATGTAACTGGTCTGATTAGTAAGTTTGCAGACGACACAAAGGTTGGTGGAATTGCGGATAGCGATGAGGACTGTCGGAGGATACAGCAGGATTTAGATTGTTTGGAGACTTGGGCGGAGAGATGGCAGATGGAGTTTAATCCGGACAAATGTGAGGTAATGCATTTTGGAAGGTCTAATGCAGGTAGGGAATATACGGTGAATGGTAGAACCCTCAAGAGTATTGAAAGTCAAAGAGATCTAGGAGTACAGGTCCACAGGTCATTGAAAGGGGCAACACAGGTGGAGAAGGTAGTCAAGAAGGCATACGGCATGCTTGCCTTCATTGGTCGGGGCATTGAGTATAAGAAATGGCAAGTCATGTTGCAGCTGTATAGAACCTTAGTTAGGCCACACTTGGAGTATAGTTTTCAATTCTGGTCGCCACACTACCAGAAGGATGTGGAGGCTTTAGAGAGGGTGCAGAAGAGATTTACCAGAATGTTGCCTGGTATGGAGGGCATTAGCTATGAGGAGCGGTTGAATAAACTCGGTTTGTTCTCACTGGAACGAAGGAGGTTGAGGGGAGACCTGATAGAGGTCTACAAAATTATGAGGGGCATAGACAGAGTGGATAGTCAGAGGCTTTTCCGCAGGGTAGAGGGGTCAATTACTAGGGGGCATAGGTTTAAGGTGAGAGGGGCAAGGTTTCGAGTAGATGTACGAGGCAAGTTTTTTACACAGAGGGTAGTGGGTGCCTGGAACTCGCTACCGGAGGAGGTGGTGGAAGCAGGGACGATAGTGACATTTAAGGGGCATCTTGACAAATACATGAATAGGATGGGAATAGAGGGATACGGACCCAGGAAGTGTAGAAGATTGTAGTTTAGTCGGGCAGCATGGTCGGCACGGGTTTGGAGGGCCGAAGGGCCTGTTCCTGTGCTGTACATTTCTTTGTTCTTTGTTCTGTGCGGAGTCTGCACATTCTCCCCGTGTCTGCATGGGTTTCGTCCTGGTGCTCCAGTTTCCTCCCACATGTCCCGAAAGACAAGCTTGTTAGGTGAATTGGACATTCTGAATTCTCCCTCTGTGTACCTGAACAGGCGCCGGAGTGTGGCGACTGGGGGCTTTTCACAGTAACTTCAGTGCAGTGTTAATGTCAGCCTTCTTGTGACAATAATAATGATTATTATTATTCTGCAAAATGCACTCTTCACTGTCACGGGCTGTACACCTTTCCTGTCGATTTCACTAATACATCATCCATAAACTGTTCCATCTTAAGAAACACATCTACCTTACAATCGCTTGTGAATTTTTGACGCCCATCTGTGACTCTCAATCCTTTAATCTTACATATCCGACCAAACACTTCCACATTTTACACATCTCCATTAGGACTCCCCTCAGCCTTCTTCTGCTAGAAGACAGTCCCAGCCTATTTACACTTTCCCAACGGTGGGGCCCCCACACTTCTGACACCATCCTTGTGAACCTTTCCCAGCACCCTCTGCAGTATCCTTTGTATAAAATGGAGACAGTCATTCACATCCTGGCCTGCACGAGTGATCTAACCCAGATCCACAACACAACATAACATAGAATCCCCACAGTGCAGAAGGAGGCTATTCGGATCATCAAGTCTGCACCGACCCTTCGAATGAGCAGTGTAATAATAATCTTTATTAGTGTCACAAGTAGGCTTACATTAACACTGCAATGAAGTTACTGTGAAGTTACTGTGAAGCACCCTTATGCACCCCACCCCATAACCTAATCTGCACATCCCTGGACACTAAGGGACAAATTAGCATGGCCAATCCACCTAACCTGCACATCATTAGAATGTGGGAGGAAACCGGAGCACCCGGAGGAAACCCACGCAGAAACAGGGAGAACGTGCAAACTCCACACAGACAGTGACCCAAGGCTGGAATTGAACCTGGGTCCCTGGCGCTGTGAGGCAGCAGTGCTAACCGTGCTGCCCTCTGCTTTCCAAATCGATCCCTTTCGAAAGGAGCTCCAGTGTTTAGTTTACATTGCTCCTAGCTTTGTCAACCTGCATTGTTGCTTCTAAAGAATTGTGCCTCTACCCCACTTAGATTTTAATATCCAAGGGCTGCGTTACCTTCACATTCCTCCTACCAAAATGCTGCAAGTCACCATTTCTGTACAGACATTCATTTTCCAGTTGCACAGCCCGATCTGCCAGTTAATTAACGCTGACTATTATTGTAGTCTGGCCCCACGATGCTCCAATTTTGGTGTCATCCATAAACTTCACTTTTTGACACCAAATGTGTTCCCAGCAGCAATCCCTGTGAGGAACAACACTTCCCACTGTGCAATAAAAGTGCGAGCTGGAAAAAATTGGTTTGAATTTTCATGAGACACTACAGAATAATTTGGCTCCTGCATCGACAAGAAGTACAGGGAATAGCAGCACAGTCTACTGACTAAGTGTTGATCTTTCTTATTTATATAAATCAGCTTGAATTTAGAGAAAGCAGATCAAAAATTCTACAATGATTTGGATCAAATCAGCGAAAAGAAGGGCTTATGTTTCATGATGGCACGATGTTCCGAAGTGTGTTAAAATACTACGACTGGGATTCTACTTCCGGGAAAACCGGCGTCAACGGGCAATGAAGGTGAGGGATTCTCCGCACTTTCGGGGGCGAGGTGGACGCCGGTGGGGTTGGCGCCGCTCCAGCTGGCGGCGAAGGGACTACACAAGTTCAAGCATGCGCTGAACGGCCGTCATGATCTCGCGCATGCGCAGACCGGCCATCGTATTTTGGCGCACGCGCGGGGGGGGGTTCTCTTCTCCGCGCCAGCCTGGCGGAGCCCTCCGGGGCCCGGCGCGGAAGGAAGAAGTGCCCCCAAGGAACAGGCCCGCCTGCAGATCGATGGGCCCCGATCGCAGGCCACGCCACCGTGAGGGCCCCCCCCCCCCCACCCCGGGGTCGGATACCCTCCCACGGCCCTCCGAGGACCGCCCACGCCGACTTACCTGCCAGGTCCCGCTGTGTGGGACCATACGTAACCTACGCCGGCGGGACTGGCCAAAAATGGACGGCCGCTCGGCCCATCAGGGCCCTGAGAATCGCCGGCGGGGCCGCTGCCAATGGCCCCCAATCGGGAATCCCGGCCCCGCCTGAAATACGGCGCCGGAGAATACGGCAGCCGGCGTCGGGGCGGCGGAGCGGGATTCGCGCCGCCCGCCGGGAATTCTCCGATAAGGCAGGGGGTGGTCGGAGAATCTCGCCCGCTATCTTTTGTACTTTTTTGAAATCTAGCCACTGTAGCAATGGAGAACACACTGCAACTAATCTCCACATAGCAAGATCCCAGTAACAGCAATGACATAATTTTAGTATCAGGGTACCTGGCATAACAAGGGTTGATGTGGGACTGGGAAATGGTACTGCCCATAGTGTGATCTCAAGAGACACATAACCTGGGACTCGGGTCAGTTGTGGAATGGACAGAGACGTGTGCAGAAGAAAGCATGGAGTTAGCTCATAGCTTGGGTGATCCCTTGTATACACATCTATTGTTATGTGTTGCTAGTAAACACAATGGGCGAAATCTTACCAGAATCGTTCAGACAGAAAACTGACGTACAATTCTCCAGTTGCGCAGATCAATTTTCTCACGGAATCTTGAGCCTCTTGCCAAAATAAAGTGAGTGGGAGTGGTTTACACCATCACTCTGGTGGGGCAGGGCCTCGTAGAGCTGGCGACCGCCTCCAAAGAGATCGGGGCACCATCTTCACGGGCAGCTAGATCTGCGCTTCAGGCTAACGGCCTCCATCACGGAGGTACCGAGAGCCTTCCCTACCACCATCCCACCCCCCCCCCCCCAACCCCCACCCCCACCCACCCCCGCCACAATAATCCCTGCTGGCAAACCAACATGGCCCAACATTTATTGCCGGAATTGTAACCCCCCTAACAACGTAGAGGTAGAGCCGGCACTCCCCCTACCCCAACTCACGGTCCGCTCTCCATCCCCCCTCGCCATCACACATCAACGCACCCCCACCATGGGGCTCTCACCAAACTCTGCCCCAGGCACCGCCACCGGAACAGGTTGGCACTGCACCAACCTGGTGGTGCCAACCAGTGCCAGGGGAACATGCCGGGACACTGGCTTGGCATATCTTTCTATCCCCCCCCCGGGGGCTATACTTACCTCTGCGCCTCTGGAGGTCTCCTCTCAAGCGCCTGGCCAAACGTGTTGTAAGCGTTGCCGATTCTAGAGACCATTATCAGAGCACTTAGAAAACAGTGATAGCGCCTGACAGAGTCAGCATCGATTTACAAAAGGGAAATGATACTTAGCAAATCTACTGGAATTCTTTGTGGATGCAACTAGTAGAGTTGATGAGGGGGAGCCAGTGGATGTGGTGTATTTAGACTTTCAGAAGGCTTTTGGCAAAGTTAAGTCCCACAAAAGACCATAAGACATAGGAGCAGAATTAGGCCACTCGGCCCATCGAGTCTGCTCCGCCATTCAATCATGGCTGCTATTTTCTCAGACCCATTCTCCTGCCTTCTCCCCATACCCCTGATCCCCTTATACAAGGGATTCATTGCAGCATAAGGGATTAGTGTGCAAAATTAAACCACAGGGGATTTGGGGTAGTATATTGAGATGGACAGAAAACTGGTTGGCAGACAGGAAACAAAGAGTAGGAATAAACGGGTCCTTTTCCAAATGGCAGGCAGTGATTCGGGGGGTACTGCAGGGGTTGGTGCTAGGATCCCCAGTTATTTGCAATATATATTAATGCTTGAGATGAGGGAACTATATGTAGTATCTCCAAATTTGCAAATGACACAAAGCTGGGTGGGAGGGTGAGCTGTGAGGAGGATATAGAGATACTTCAGTGTCATTTAAACCAGCTGATGAGAGGGCAAATGAATGGCAGATGCAATATAATGTGGCTAAATGTGAGGTTACCACTTTTGTAGCAAAAATAGGAAGGCTGATCGGCTGATTATTATATGAATGGCCATAAATTAGGAGAGGGGAATGTGCAACAAGACCTGGGTGTCCTCGTACACCAGTCGCAGAAGGTAAGCATGCAGGTGCAGCAGGCGGTAAAGAAGGCTAATGGTATGTAGGCCTTCATTGCGAGAGGATTCGAGTACAGGAGCAGGGATGTCTTGCTGCAATTATACAGGGTCTTGGTGAGACCACACCTGGAATATTGTGTGCAGTTTTGGTCCTTATCTGAGGATATTTTTGCTATCGAGACTGATTCCTGGGATGACAGGACTGATGTATGAGGAGAGATTGAGTCGGTTAGGATTGTATCTGCTGCAGTTCAGAAAAACGACGGGTATCTCACAGAGACTTATAAAATTCTAACAAGACTAAACAGGGTAGCTGCAATTAGGATGTTCCCGATGGTGGGGATGTCAGAACAGGGGTTTATAGTCAAAGGATATGGGATAAACCTCTAGGACAGAGATGAGGAGAAATCTCTTCAACCGGAGTGGTGAGCCTGTGGAATTCGTTACCACAGAAAGTAGTTGAGGTCAAAAGTAGTAGGGCAGCACGGCAGCACAGCGGTTAGCACTGTTGCTTCACAGCGCCAGGGTCCGAGGTTCGATTCCCAGCTTGGGTCACTGTCT
Source organism: Scyliorhinus torazame (assembly GCF_047496885.1). NCBI lineage: Eukaryota > Metazoa > Chordata > Chondrichthyes > Carcharhiniformes > Scyliorhinidae > Scyliorhinus > Scyliorhinus torazame. The sequence continues at coordinate 344,207,841 of NC_092709.1, read as the reverse complement.
GTGCGGAGTCTGCACGTTCTCCCCGTGTCTGCGTGGGTTTCCTCCGGGTGCTCCGGTTTCCTCCCACAAGTCCTGAAAGATAAGCTTGTTAGGTGAATTAGAAATTCTGAATTCTCCCTCTGTGTACCCGAACAGGCGCCGGAGTGTGGCGACTAGGGGCTATTCACAGTAACTTCATTGCAGTTTTAATGTAAACCTACTTGTGACAATAAAGGTTATCATTATTATAAGAAAACATTGTGGCGCGATTCTCCGGAAAGATTTCTGAGTGTTGTAGCGAGGGGGAACTGCGGCGAGCTTCCCGGAGCTCAGCCGGTAATGTTATTCAATGTTAATTGGTCCACTTAACAAGGCCTCACTGGTTTCTCGCTGCATATGAAGGCTCATCAGCTGATTCGCAGGGACCGTGCATTCCAGCCCCCTGCTAACCAGGTCGAACAGCACTTAAACAGCTCTTGCTCAGCCAACTCCCAGCCAGCTCTCAATAATGGCGTCCAGGAGGCCAGCCCCAAGATTCGGGGATGCAGATCTGGGGAGGCTCCTGGACGCAGTGGAGACCAGGAGGGATGTCCTGTTACCCCGAGGGTCCCGGAGGGTGAGCCACAAGGCAGCCAGTGCTGCCTGGGGTGAGGTGGCGGCAGCAGTCAGCTCGGGGAGTGTGAGCGGGAGGACTGGGGTCCAGTGCAGGAGGAAGGTCAATGACCTACACCGGGCAGCACGGGTGAGTAGACACCAACGCCCCCCCCCTCCCCCACCACCAAGGGAGCACACACCCCCCAACTTCCCAGGCAACCCCCAGCCCTTTCTCCCCTCCCCCTCAAACCCCCAAACCCACCTTCATACCCCTCTCCCACTGCTGAGCCATCTGTGTGGCTAACGATGCCCTCTCTGTGTCTCCTCAGGAAAAACTCTCCCACAATCGCCGGGAGAGGGCCCAGACTGGCGATGAGGTGCTGGACATGAGGAACCTCACCTCTTTCGAGGTAAGGGCCTTGGAAGTGACCAGTGTGGCCAAGGACAGAGCGGGCAGCAAGTGGAGTAGTGGGTGAGGGGGAATGGGAGAGGAGCAGGAGGGGCGTGGGACCATCGTTATGGGTCAGGGTTTAGAGAACCCCAAAATGTATCATGGAGTTCACCTGACCCACAACTTTTAATAGATTGTGGTATGGGGAGCACACGGTCCACTCTACAGGGGTGGGACAGCAGGCATGGACCAGTGGGTTTTTAAAACAAAACAATGTTTATTCTATGAACTCAAGTTAACCTTTCTAAAACAAACAGTGAACATCTCAGCAACCATTAATTCAAATACACCCCCTCAAAGAATACAACACTAAGTAATCTGTATGCTGTCCTTTTAACACCCAGAAGACTTAACAAACCTTTAAACAGAAGCACATCAGGGTTTATATTCAAGACTGAAAACATTTATAATTCTTCTGAATTCACCAAATGATTAAGAGACAGTCCTTCATGGCAGAGAGCACAGCAATACAGCTCACTTTTTACTTCACATTCAGCTCACTGAAAAACACAGACACACCCAAGCTCTTTCTCAAACTGAAACCAAAAAGCAGAACCAGAGCTCAGCTCCGCCCACACTCTGACATCACTCCATTAACATGAGCAGCTCCATTTCTTAAAGGTACATTTCTTAAACACCCATTTCTTAAAGGGTACTCTCACGTGACACCAGCGGGAGAGTGGGGAATTGTTACACACAATAAACACCCTTGTGTACAACCAGTATTATGCCTCTGTCACTTTCTTCCACAATGCGGGCCGACCTCCAAACCCTTGGCCCATTTCTCCAGGCAACCACCCCGCCCAGGGTACTCACACACCCAGAGCTGTGTGCCACCCCCGGATGTTCGGATGTTGGCTGCTGCATGTGTGGTGCTGCCTCCCACAGTGTTAAAGCGCAGTTTCCCGGCATCCAGGTGTCATTCGGATGACAGGAAATGACTCCCACATGCTACATGGCCCGCCCACCCACGGGAATCCACTTGGGTTTTGTGAAGTGCTCACTTAACCATGATTACCAATTCACTATTAGCCTTCAAACGCATGGCCAGAGGGTTTGGCAATCGATCGGGGTTAAGGGTGGCCGGTGGGGCAGATGGGCAAAGACAAGGGTTGCCCTGGAATGGGTACACACGATCCAGGGGTTCGCATAGTGGTGCCACGAGCGTTTGCCCCCCGGTTGCCCCCCCCCCCAGTGCCTCCCTGCCCCACCCTCCCATGGTGGGCCGCCCCTGAGGGGGGTCCCCCCCATCCCAGCCAAGGGCCCTCCAACCCCCGCTGAGCACTGGGGCGGCAAGCCCAGCACATCCGGGCTTTTTGCCTGTGAGCAAAGATGGCTGCTCACCTTCTTGGCTCCACACAGAAGCCCTTCCGCACGTTCACATTTTTCAAAAGGAGTACCAATCGGTGCCAGTGTGACCACTTGCTGGGGAGGCCGCAGAATGATGGAGGCCGTTGGTGTCGCTCCCGTTAATTGTATGGAAGTATGGCATTAGCGTTTGATAAGGTTCCCCACGGTAGGCTATTGCAGAAAATACGGAGGCTGGGGATTGAGGGTGATTTAGAGATGTGGATCAGAAATTGGCTAGCTGAAAGAAGACAGAGGGTGGTGGTTGATGGGAAATGTTCAGAATGGAGTTCAGTTACAAGTGGAGTACCACAAGGATCTGTTCTGGGGCCGTTGCTGTTTGTCATTTTTATCAATGACCTAGAGGAAGGCGCAGAAGGGTGGGTGAGTAAATTTGCAGACGATACTAAAGTCGGTGGTGTTGTCGACAGTGTGGAAGGAAGTAGCAGGTTACAGAGGGATATAGATAAGCTGCAGTGCTGGGCTGAGAGGTGGCAAATGGAGTTTAATGTAGAGAAGTGTGAGGTGATTCACTTTGGAAGGAAAAACAGGAATGTGGAATATTTGGCTAATGGAAGAGTTCTTGAAAGTGTGGATGAGCAGAGGGATCTAGGTGTCCATGTACATAGATCCCTGAAAGTTGCCACCCAGGTTGATAGGGTGGTGAAGAAGGCCTATGGAGTGTTGGCCTTTATTGGTAGAGGGATTGAGTTCCGGAGTCAGGAGGTCATGTTGCAGCTGTACAGAACTCTGGTACGGCCGCATTTGGAGTATTGCGTACTCTGGTCACCGCATTATAGGAAGGACGTGGAGGCTTTGGAATGGGTGCAGAGGAGATTTACCAGGATGTTGCCTGGTATGGAGGGAAAATCTTATGAGGAAAGGCTGATGGGCTTGAGGTTGTTTTCGTTAGAGAGAAGAAGGTTAAGAGGAGACTTAATAGAGGCATACAAAATGATCAGAGGGTTAGATAGGGTGGACAGTGAGAGCCTTCTCCCGCGGATGGAAATGGCTAGCACGAGGGGACATAGCCTTAAACTGATGGGTAATAGATATAGGACAGAGGTCAGGGGTAGGTTCTTTACGCAAAGAGTAGTGAGGCCGTGGAATGCCCTACCTGCTACAGTGGTGAACTCGCCAACATTGAGGGCATTTAAAAGTTTATTGGATAAACATATGGATGATAATGGTATGGTGTAGGTTAGATGGCTTTTGTTTCGGTGCAACATCGTGGGCCGAAGGGCCTGTACTGCGCTGTATTGTTCTATGTTCTATGTTCTATGTTCTATTAGTGATGATAATTGGTTTCTCTCCACGCTACAGCGAGATCCTGATTTCGCCACCGAGAGCGTGCAGGTTGTATCGCAAACTGTTTGGCGCCTGGTGTGGTTCTCGTTTTCGGCTTCTCCCGCTATTCACCGACCTCGTTTCGCTCGAGCGAGAGAATCGCACTTTGTGTGTTTTCAAGAAGGAGTTAGATATGGCGCTCGGGGCTAATGGGATTAAAGGATATGGTGGGAAAGCGGGAACACGTTACTGAGTTGGATGATCAGCGATCATCATAATGGTGGTGCAGGCTCAAAGGGCTGAATGGCCTCCTGCTCCTATTTTCTGTGAATATTTAGTGGCGGTGGGGGTGCTGGATCAGAGGCGGGGGCACTAATATCATGGAAATGTATCCAGATTTATTGAAATGAGGTTCACACCCTTTGTGTTTATTATTGGGGGAGGGTGTTTATTATTGGGGAGGGTGTTTATTATTGGGGGAGGGTGTTTATTATTGGAGGGGAGAGTGTTTATTATTGCAGGAAAGGGTGTTTATTATTGGAGCAGAGGATGTCTATTATTGCGGGAGGGTGTTTATTATTGGGGAGGGTGTTTATTATTGGAGGGGAGGGTGTTTATTTTGGAGTGAAGGGTGTTTATTATTATCAGGAAGGCTGTTTATTATTAGAGGGAAGAATGTTTTATTGGGGGATATTTACTTCAGAGGGAGGATGCTTATTACTAGAGGGGATGTTGTTTATTATTGGGAAGGATCTTTATCGTTGTGGGAGGGTGTTTATTATTGGGAGTGGGTGTTTTTTATTGGGTGAGGTTGTTTATTATTGGGGAGGATCATTATTACTGTAGGGAGGATGTTTTATATTGTGGGAAGGTGTTTATTATTGTGGGAGGGTGTTTGTTATTGGGGGAGGGTGTTTATTATTGGTGAGGGTGTTTAGTATTGGTGAGGGTGTTTATTATTGGGGAGGTGTTTATTATTGGGGGAGGATGTTTATTATTGCAGAGAGGATGTTTATCATTGTGGGAGGGTGTTTATTATTGGGGGAAGGGTGTTTGTTATTGGGGAGGGTGTTTATTATTGGAGGAGGACGTTTATCATTGCGGGGTGTTTTTTATTGGTGGGGCTGTTTATTATTTGAGGGGTGGGTGTTTATTATTGGATGGCTGGATGTTTATTGTTGGTGGAGGATGGTTATTATTGGAGGGGAGGGTGTTTATTATTGGTGGAGGATGGTTATTATTGGAGGGGTTGCTATTTATTATTGGAGGGTGGGGTACTTACTAGTGGGAGGGTATCTATTATTGGAGGGGTGTTTAGTATTGGGAAGCACTTTTAATATTGTGGAAGCTATTTATTATTGGAGAGGCTGTTTATTATTGGAGGGAGAATGTTTATTATTGGAGGGCAGGGTGTTTATTATTGGGACGTTGTTTATTATTGTGGGGGGGGTTATTGGTTAAGAATGTTTATTATTGGGTGAGGGTGCTTACTATTGGAGGGAACGGTGTTTATTATTGGGGAAGGTATTAATTATTAGCTTCAGGTTCCTGGGGGTCACCATCACCAACAGTCTGTCCGGGTCCACTCACGTTGATGGAACTGTCAAGAAAGCCCAACAACGTCTCGACTTCCTACGGAAGCTAAAGAAATTTGGCATGTCTGCATCGACTCTCACAAACTTCTACAGATGCGCCATTGAGAGCATCCTATCCGGCTGCATCACAGCCTGGTATGGCAACTGCTCGGCCCAGGATCACAAGAAACTGCAGAGTGTGGTGAACTCAGCCCAACGCAACCTTGAAACACTTACATTGATTCTGTATACACCTCCCACTGCCTCAGGAAGGCAGACAGCATTGTCAGAGACCCCTCCCACCCAGGCTTTGACCTCTTCCAGACCCTTCCATCAGGCAGAAGATACAGAAGTCTGAAGACCCGCACATCCCGACATAGGAACAGCTTCTTCCCCACAGCTACAAGACTCCTCAACGACTCCCCCTCAGACTGATATGTTCCCTGTAAGAACACTATTCACGACGCCCTATGCTGCTCTTGCTCATGTATTTGCTTTGTTTGCTTTGTTTTGCCCCTTGTTCCGCACTGTAACCAATCACTGTTTGTCGATGTACCATTTGTCAATGTTCGCTGTTGATTATTCTTTTGTCTTCTATGTACGTACTGTGCACGTTCCCTTGGCCGCAGAAAATACTTTTCACTGTACTTCGGTACATGTGACAATAAATCAAATCAATCAATCAATATTGGAGAGGAGGGTGTTCATTATTTGGGAAAGTTACTTTTATTGGAGGTGATGCTGTTGATTATTGAAGGGAATGGAGTTTATTATTGGGGGAGTGTGTTTATTATTGGAGAGAGTGTTTATTGTTGGAGGGGAGTGTGTTTATTATTGGAGGGGAGTGTGCATTTATTTTTGGAGGGGAGGGGGTTTATTATTGGAGGGGAGTGTGTTTATTATTGGGGGGAGTGTGTTTATTATTGGGGGGAGTGTGCATTTATTTTTGGAGGAGAGTGTGTTTATTATTGGAGGGGAGTGAGTTTATTATTGGAGGGCAGAGTGTTTATAATTGGAGGGGTGTATGTTTATTATTGGAGGGCAGGGTGTATATTATTGGAGGGGGTGTTTATTATTGGAGGGCAGAGTGTTTATTATTGGAGGGCAGAGTGTTTATTATTGGAGGGCAGAGTGTTTATTATTGGAGGGCAGAGTGTGTATTATTGGAGGGCAGAGTGTTTATTATTGGAGTGCAGAGTGTTTATTATTGGGGGGGAAGAGTGTTTATTATTGGAGGGCAGAGTGTTTATTATTGGAGGGCAGAGTGTTTATTATTGGAGGGCAGAGTGTTTATTATTGGAGGAGTGTGTTTATTATTGGAGTGCAGAGTGTTTATTATTGGAGGGCAGAGTGTTTATTATTGGAGGGCAGAGTGTTTATTATTGGAGGGCAGAGTGTTTATTATTGGAGGAGTGTGTTTATTATTGGAGGGCAGAGTGTTTATTATTGGAGGGCAGAGTGTTTATTATTGGAGGGCAGAGTGTTTATTATTGGAGGAGTGTGTTTATTATTGGAGGGCAGAGTGTTTATTATTGGAGGGCAGAGTGTTTATTATTGGAGGGCAGAGTGTTTATTATTGGAGGGCAGAGTGTGTATTATTGGAGTGCAGAGTGTTTATTATTGGAGGGCAGAGTGTTTATTATTGGAGGGCAGAGTGTTTATTATTGGAGGGCAGAGTGTTTATTATTGGAGTGCAGAGTGTTTATTATTGGAGGGCAGAGTGTTTATTATTGGAGGGCAGAGTGTGTATTATTGGAGGGCAGAGTGTTTATTATTGGAGGGCAGAGTGTTTATTATTGGAGGGCACAGTGTTTATTATTGGAGGGCAGAGTGTTTATTATTGGAGGGCAGAGTGTTTATTATTGGAGGGCAGAGTGTTTATTATTGGAGGGCAGAGTGTTTATTATTGGAGGGCAGAGTGTTTATTATTGGAGGGCAGAGTGTTTATTATTGGAGGGCAGAGTGTTTATTATTGGAGGGCAGAGTGTTTATTATTGGAGGAGTGTGTTTATTATTGGAGTGCAGAGTGTTTATTATTGGAGGGCAGAGTGTTTATTATTGGAGGGCAGAGTGTTTATTATTGGAGGAGTGTGTTTATTATTGGAGGGCAGAGTGTTTATTATTGGAGGGCAGAGTGTTTATTATTGGAGGGCAGAGTGTTTATTATTGGAGGAGTGTGTTTATTATTGGAGGGCAGAGTGTTTATTATTGGAGGGCAGAGTGTTTATTATTGGAGGGCAGAGTGTTTATTATTGGAGGGCAGAGTGTTTATTATTGGAGGGCAGAGTGTGTATTATTGGAGTGCAGAGTGTTTATTATTGGGGGGAAGAGTGTTTATTATTGGAGGGCAGAGTGTTTATTATTGGAGGGCAGAGTGTTTATTATTGGAGGGCAGAGTGTTTATTATTGGAGGGCAGAGTGTTTATTATTGGAGGGCAGAGTGTTCATTATTGGAGGGCAGAGTGTGTATTATTGGGGGGAAGAGTGTTTATTATTGGAGGGCAGAGTGTTTATTATTGGAGGGCAGAGTGTTTATTATTGGAGGGCAGAGTGTTTATTATTGGAGGGCAGAGTGTTTATTATTGGAGGGCAGAGTGTTTATTATTGGAGGGCAGAGTGTTTATTATTGGAGGGCAGAGTGTTTATTATTGGAGGGCAGAGTGTTTATTATTGGAGGGAAGAGTGTTTATTATTGGAGGGCAGAGTGTTTATTATTGGGGGGAAGAGTGTTTATTAGTGGAGGGCAGAGTGTTTATTATTGGAGGATGTGTTTATTATTGGAGGGCAGAGTGTGTATTAAAAATTTTTTTTTTTTAAATTCTCCTCCTTTTTCACATTTTATCCCGCATTTACACCCATCAACAATAAACAATAATCAGCAAGACATGTCAATCCCCATAATAACAACAACAATCCCATCCGCCCACCAACCCCCAAACATCAGCCCGCATCTTTACATAAACAAATGACAAAAAGGAATCAGGATTACCCATAGTCACAACCCCCCCCCCCCCCCCCCAACCCTCCGCCCCCAACTAATGTTCGATGTTATCCAGTTCTTGAAAGTGCATAATAAATAGTGCCCATGACTTGTAGAACCCCTCCGAGCTTCCCCTCAGTTCGAACTTAACCTTCTCAAGGGTCAAGTATTCCAACAGGTCCCCCCGCCACGCCAGGGCACTGGGTGGAGAGACTACTCTCCATCCCAGCAGGATCCGCCTTCGGGCGATCAACGAGGCGAAGGCTATGATATCTGCCTCCGCACCCGTGTCGAAACCCTGGCTGGTCCGACACCCCGAATATGGACTCCCGGGGACCTGGGTCCAGTTTCACATGCACCACCTTGGAAATTACCCTAAACACCTCCTTCCAGTACTCCCCTAGCTTTGGACAGGACCAAAACATATGAATGTGATTCGCGCCCCCCCTGCAATGCTCACACACATCCTCTACTCCTTCAAAAAATCGGCTCATCCTCGCCCTCGCGAGTTTCGCTCTATATACAACCTTCAGCTGTATCAGCCCCAACTTCGCGCACAAGGTGGAGGCATTCACTCTCCGGAGCACCTCACACTAGGGCAGAGTGTTTATTATTGGAGGGGGCGTTTATTATTGGACGGGAGTGTTTATTATTGGAGGGCAGTGTGTTTATTATTGGAGGGGGTGTTTATTATTGGAGGTGTTCTTTATTATTGGAGGGGGTGTTTATCATTGGAGTGGAGAGTGTTTCCTACTTGAGGGCAAAGAGTTATTTATTGGAGGTGGTGTTTATTATTGGTGGGCAGGGTGTTTATTTTTAGAGGGCTGTTTATTATTGGAGGGCATGGTGCTTATTATTGAAAGGAAGTGCATTTATTATTGGAGAAGAGGATGTTTATTATTGGAGTTTAGGGTGTTTATTATCAGAAGGCTGCTTATTATTGGAGGGCAGGGTGTTTGATATTAGAGGGATGTTTATTATTGGAGAGAAGAGTGTTTACTATTGGAGGGGAGTGTGTTTACTATTGGAGGGCAGAGTGTTTATTATTGGAGAAGAAGGATGTTTACTATTGGGGAGGTGGATGTTTATTATTGGAGAGTCAGTTGTTTACTACTGGTGTGGGGATATTATTGCCAGGGGTGTTTATTATTGGAGGGCAGAGTATTTATTATTGGAGAGTTGTAAGTTTATTACTGGCGGGGGGATATTATTGGAGGGCGGAGTGTTTATTATGGGAGGGCAGAGTGCTTATTATTGGAGAGCAGAGTGTTTATGTTGGGGGGCAGGGTGTTTATTGTTGGAGTGCAGGGTGTTTATTATTGGAGGTGCAGGGTGTTTATTATTGGAGAGGCGGATGTTTATTATTGGAGCGGGTGTTTATTATTGGAGGGCAGAGTGTTTATTATTGGAGGGCAGAGTGATTATTATTGGAGAGGCGGATGTTTATTTTTGTAGGGCAGCGTGTTTATTATTGGAGGGCAGAGTGTTTATTATTGGAGGGCAGGGTGTTTATTATTGGAGAGACGGATGTTTATTATTGGAAGGCAGCGTGTTTACTATTGGAGTGCAGGGTTTATATTATTGGAGGGCAGGGTGTTTATTATTGGAGTGCAGAGTGTTTATTATTGGATGGGGTGTTTATTATTGGAGGGCAGAGTGTTTATTATTGGAGAGGCGGATGTTTATTATTGGAGGGGGTGTTTATTATTGGAAGGCAGAGTGTTTATTATTGGATGGGGTGTTTATTATTGGAGGGCAAAGTGTTTATCATTGGAGGGCAGGGTGTTTATTATTGGAGAGACGGATGTTTATTATTGGAAGGCAGCATGTTTACTATTGGAGTGCAGGGTGTTTATTATTGGAGGGCAGAGTGTTTATTATTGGTAGGGTGTTTATTATTGGAGGGCAGAGTCTTTATGATTGGATAGGGTGTTTATTATTGGAGGGCAGGGTGTTTATTATTGGAGAGATGGATGTTTATGATTGGAAGGCAGCGTGTTTATTATTGGAGGGCAGAGTGTTTATTATTGGATAGGGTATTTATTATTGGAGGGCAGGGTGTTTATTATTGGAGAGCAGAGTGTTTATTATTGGGTAGGGTGTTTATTATTGGAGGGCAGGGTGTTTATTATTGGAGAGATGGATGTTTATGATTGGAAGGCAGCGTGTTTATTATTGGAGAGCAGAGTGTTTATTATTGGATAGGGTATTTATTATTGGAGGGCAGGGTGTTTATTATTGGAGAGCAGAGTGTTTATTATTGGATAGGGTGTTTATTATTGGAAGGCAGCGTGTTTATTATTGGAGGGCAGAGTGTTTATTATTGGATAGGGTGTTTATTATTGGAGGGCAGAGTGTTTATTATTGGATAGGGTATTTATTATTGGAGGGCAGGGTGTTTATTATTGGAGAGCAGAGTGTTTATTATTGGATAGGGTGTTTATTATTGGAGGGCAGAGTGTTTATTATTGGATAGGGTATTTATTATTGGAGGGCAGGGTGTTTATTATTGGAGAGCAGAGTGTTTATTATTGGATAGGGTATTTATTATTGGAGGGCAGGGTGTTTATTATTGGAGGGCAGAGTGTTTATTATTGGATAGGGTGTTTATTATTGGAGGGCAGAGTGTTTATTATTGGATAGGGTATTTATTATTGGAGGGCAGGGTGTTTATTTTTGGAGGGCAGAGTGTTTATTATTGGATAGGGTGTTTATTATTGGAGGGCAGAGTGTTTATTATTGGATAGGGTATTTATTATTGGAGGGCAGGGTGTTTATTATTGGAGAGCAGAGTGTTTATTATTGGATAGGGTGTTTATTATTGGAGGGCAGAGTGTTTATTATTGGATAGGGTATTTATTATTGGAGGGCAGGGTGTTTATTATTGGAGAGCAGAGTGTTTATTATTGGATAGGGTATTTATTATTGGAGGGCAGGGTGTTTATTATTGGAGAGCAGAGTGTTTATTATTGGATAGGGTGTTTACTATTGGAAGGCAGCGTGTTTATTATTGGAGGGCAGGGTGTTTATTATTGGAGGGCAGGGTGTTTATTATTGGAGAGGCGGATGTTTATTATTGGAGGGCGGAGTGTTTATTATTGGAGGGCAGGGTGTTTATTATTGGAGGGCAGGGTGTTTATTATTGGAGGGCAGGGTGTTTATTATTGGAGAGGCGGATGTTTATTATTGGAGGGCAGGGTGTTTATTATTGGAGAGCAGAGTGTTTATTATTGGATAGGGTGTTTATTATTGGAGGGCAGAGTGTTTATTATTGGATAGGGTATTTATTATTGGAGGGCAGGGTGTTTATTATTGGAGAGCAGAATGTTTATTATTGGATAGGGTATTTATTATTGGAGGGCAGGGTGTTTATTATTGGAGAGCAGAGTGTTTATTATTGGATAGGGTGTTTATTATTGGAAGGCAGCGTGTTTATTATTGGAGGGCCGGGTGTTTATTATTGGAGGGCAGAGTGTTTATTATTGGAGAGGCGGATGTTTATTATTGGAGGGCAGGGTGTTTATTATTGGAGGGCAGGGTGTTTATTATTGGAGGGCAGTGTGTTTATTATTGGAGAGGCGGATGTTTATTATTGGAGGGCGGAGTGTTTATTATTGGAGGGCAGCGTGTTTATTATTGGAGGGCCGGGTGTTTATTATTGGAGGGCAGAGTGTTTATTATTGGAGAGGCGGATGTTTATTATTGGAGGGCAGGGTGTTTATTATTGGCGGGCAGAGTGTTTATTATTGGAGGGCAGAGTGTTTATTATTGGAGGGCAGGGTGTTTATTATTGGAGGGCCGGGTGTTTATTTTTGGAGAGCAGCGTGATTATTATTGGAGAGGCGGATGTTTATTATTGGAGGGCAGTGTGTTTATTATTGGAGGGCAGAGTGTTTATTAATAGTTAGCAGGGTGTTTATTATTGGAGAGCAGAGTGTTTATTATTGGAGAGCAGAGTGTTTATTATTGGAGGGCAGAGTGTTTATTATTCGAGAGGCGGATGTTTATTATTGGAGGGCAGGGTGTTTATTATTGGAGAGACTGATGTTTATTTTTGGAAGGCAGCGTGTTTACTATTGGAGTGCAGGGTGTTTATTATTGGAGGGCAGGGTGTTTATTATTGGAGTGGAGGGTGTTTAATATTGGACAGGGTGATTATTATTGGAGGGCAGAGTGTTTATTATTGGACAGGGTGTTTATTATTGGAGGGAAGAGTGTTTATTATTGGAGGGCAGTGTGTTTATTATTGGAAGGCAGCGTGTTTACTATTGGAGTGGAGGGTGTTTATTATTGGACAGGGTGTTTATTATTGGAGGGCAGAGTGTTTATTATTGGACAGGGTGTTTATTATTGGAGGGAAGAGTGTTTATTATTGGAGGGCAGTGTGTTTATTATTGGACAGGGTGTTTATTATTGGAGGGCAGAGTGTTTATTATTGGAGTGCAGGGTGTTTATTATTGGAGGGCAGAGTGTTTATTATTGGAGTGCAGGGTGTTTATTATTGGAGGGGAGTGTGTTTATTATTGGAGGGCAGTGTGTTTATTATTGGAGGGCAGTGTGTTTATTATTGTACAGGGTGTATATTTTTGGAGGGCAGTGTGTTTAGTATTGGACAGGGTGTTTATTATTGGTGTGCAGAGTGTTTATTATTGGAGTGCAGAGTGTTTATCATTGGACAGGGAGTTTATTATTGGAGGGCAGAGTGTTTATTATTGGACAGGATGTTTATTATTGGAGGGCAGAGTGTTTATTATTGGAGGGCAGGGTGTTTATTATTGGACAGGGTGTTTATTATTGGAGGGCAGAGTGTTTATTTTTGGATGGGGAGTTTATTATTGGAGGGCAGAGTGTTTATTATTGGATGGGGTGTTTATTATTGGAGGGCAGAGTGTTTATTATTGGATAGGGTGTTTATTATTGGAGGGCAGAGTGTTTATTTTTGGATGGGGTGTTTATTATTGGAGGGCAGAGTGTTTATTATTGGATAGGGTGTTTATTATTGGAGGGCAGGGTGATTATTATTGGAGGACAGGGTGTGTATTATTAGAGAGGTGGATGTTTATTATTGGACGGGGTGTTTATTATTGGAGGGCAGGATGTTTATTATTGGATGGGGTGTTTATTATTGGAGGGCAGGATGTTTATTATTGGATGGGGTGTTTATTATTGGAGTGCAGAGTGTTTATTATTGGATGGGGTGTTTATTATTGGAGGGTGTGTTTATTATTGGAGGGGATCTTTATTATTGGAGGGGGTGTTTATCATTGGAGTGGAGAGTGTTTCTTATTTGAGGGCAAAGAGTTTATTATTAGAGGTGGTGTATTTATTATTGGAGAGGCGGATGTTTATTATTGGAGGGCGGAGTGTTTATTATTGGAGGGCAGAGTGTTTATTATTGGAGGGCAGAGTGTTTATTATTGGAGAGGCGGATGTTTATTATTGGAGGGCGGAGTGTTTATTATTGGAGGGCAGAGTGTTTATTATTGGAGGGCAGTGTGTTTATTATTGGAGAGACGGATGTTTATTATTGGAGGGCGGAGTGTTTATTATTGGAGGGCGGAATGTTTATTATTGGAAGGCAGCGTGTTTATTATTGGAGGGCAGAGTGTTTATTATTGGAGAGGCGGATGTTTATTATTGGAGGGCAGGGTGTTTATTATTTGAGAGACTGATGTTTATTATTGGAAGGCAGCGTGTTTACTATTGGAGTGCAGGGTGTTTATTATTGGAGGGCAGTGTGTCTATTATTGGAGAGACGGATGTTTATTATTGGAAGGCAGCGAGTTTACTATTGGAGTGCAGGGTGTTTATTATTGGAGGGCAGTGTGTTTATTATTGGATAGGGTGTTTGTTATTGGAGGGCAGGGTGTTTATTATTGGAGGGCAGGGTGTGTATTATTGGAGAGGCGGATGTTTATTATTGGAGGGCAGTGTGTTTATTATTGGAGGGCAGGGTATTTATTATTGGAGAGGCGGATGTTTATTATTGGAGGGCAGAGTGTGTATTATTGGAGGGCAGAGTGTTTATTATTGGAATGCAGAGTGTTTATTATTGGAGAGCAGAGTGTTTATTATTGGAGGGCAGAGTGTGTATTATTGGAAGGCAGCGTGTTTATTAACGGAGGGCAGTGTGTTTATTATTGAAGAGGCGGATGTTTATTATTGGCGGGCGGAGTGTTTATTATTGGAGGGCAGGGTGTTTATTATTGGAGAGGCAGTGTGTTTATTATTGGAGAGGCGGATGTTTATTTTTGGAGGGCGGAGTGTTTATTATTGGAGGGCAGGGTGTTTATTATTGGAGGGCAGCGTGTTTATTATTGGAGGGCAGTGTGTTTATTATTGGAGAGGCGGATGTTTATTATTGGAGGGCGGAGTGTTTATTATTGGAGGGCAGGGTGTTTATTATTGGAGGGCAGTGTGTTTATTATTGGAGAGGCGGATGTTTATTATTGGAGGGCGGAGTGTTTATTATTGGAGGGCAGCGTGTTTATTATTGGAGGGCCGGGTGTTTATTATTGGAGGGCAGAGTGTTTATTATTGGAGAGGCGGATGTTTATTATTGGAGGGCAGGGTGTTTATTATTGGCGGGCAGAGTGTTTATTATTGGAGGGCAGAGTGTTTATTATTGGAGGGCAGGGTGTTTATTATTGGAGGGCCGGGTGTTTATTATTGGAGAGCAGCGTGATTATTATTGGAGAGGCGGATGTTTATTATTGGAGGGCAGTGTGTTTATTATTGGAGGGCAGAGTGTTTATTAATAGTTAGCAGGGTGTTTATTATTGGAGTGCAGAGTGTTTATTATTGGAGGGGAGTGTGTTTATTGTTGGAGGGCAGTGTGTTTATTATTGGAGGGCAGTGTGTTTATTATTGTACAGGGTGTATATTTTTGGAGGGCAGTGTGTTTATTATTGGACAGGGTGTTTATTATTGGAGGGAAGAGTGTTTATTATTGGAGGGCAGAGTGTTTATTATTGGACAGGGTGTTTATTATTGGAGGGCAGAGTGTTTATTATTGGAGGGCAGGGTGTTTATTATTGGACAGGGTGTTTATTATTGGATGGCAGAGTGTTTATTTTTGGATGGGGAGTTTATTATTGGAGGGCAGAGTGTTTATTATTGGATGGGGTGTTTATTATTGGAGGGCAGAGTGTTTATTATTGGAAGGGTGTTTAAATTGGAGGGCAGAGTGTTTATTATTGGACAGGATGTTTATTATTGGAGGGCAGAGTGTTTATTTTTGGATGGGGTGTTTATTATTGGAGGGCAGATTGTTTATTATTGGAGAGCAGAGTGTTTATTATTGGGGGCTAGTGTGTTTATTATTGGAGAGCAGAGTGTTTATTATTGGAGAGCAGAGTGTTTATTATTGGGGGCTAGTGTGTTTATTACTGGAGGGCAGAGTGTTTATTATTGGAGAGCAGAGTGTTTATTATTGGAGAGCAGAGTGTTTATTATTGGGGGCTAGTGTGTTTATTATTGGAGAGCAGAGTGTTTATTATTGGAGAGCAGAGTGTTTATTATTGTGGGCTAGTGTGTTTATTATTGGAGAGCAGAGTGTTTATTATTGGAGAGCAGAGTGTTTATTATTGGGGGCTAGTGTGTTTATTATTGGAGGGCAGAGTGTTTATTATTGGAGGGCAGAGTGTTTATTATTGGAGAGCAGAGTGTTTATTATTGTGGCTAGTGTGTTTATTATTGGAGAGCAGAGTGTTTATTATTGGAGTGCAGAGTGTGTATTATTGGAGGGCAGGGTGTTTATTATTGGAGTGCAGAGTGTTTATTATTGGAGTGCAGAGTGTTTATTATTGGAGAGCAGAGTGTTTATTATTGGAGGGCAGACTGTTTATTATTGGAAGGCAGGGTGTTTATTATTGGAGGGCAGAGTGTTTATTATTGGAGGCCAGAGTGTTTATTATTGGAGGGCAGGGTGTTTATTATTGGAGAGCAGAGTGTTTATTATTGGAGGGCAGAGTGTTTATTATTGGAGGGCAGAGTGTTTATTATTGGAGAGCAGAGTGTTTATTATTGGAGGGCAGGGTGTGTATTATTGGAGTGCAGAGTGTTTATTATTGGAGGGCAGAGTGTTTATTATTGGAGGGCAGAGTGTTTATTATTGGAGGGCAGAGTGTGTTTATTATTGGAGGGCAGAGTGTGTATTATTGGAGTGCAGAGTGTTTATTATTGGAGTGCAGAGTGTTTATTATTGGAGGGCAGAGTGTTTATTATTGGAGGGCAGAGTGTTTATTACTGGAGGGCAGAGTGTTTATTATTGGAGGGCAGAGTGTTTATTATTGGAGGGCAGAGTGTTTATCATTGGAGGGCAGAGTGTTTATTATTGGAGGGCAGAGTGTTTATTATTGGAGGGCAGAGTGTTTATTATTGGAGTACAGAGTGTTTATTATTGGAGGCCAGAGTGTTTATTATTGGAGGGCAGAGTGTTTATTATTGGAGAGCAGAGTGTTTATTATTGGAGGGCAGGGTGTTTATTATTGGATGGCAGCGTGTTTATTATTGGAGTGCAGAGTGTTTATTATTGGAGGGCAGAGTGTTTATTATTGGAGGGCAGGGTGTTTATTATTGGAGTGCAGAGTGTTTATTATTGGAGAGCAGAGTGTTTATTATTGGAGCGGGTGTTTATAATTGGAGGGCAGAGTGTTTATTATTGGAGTGCAGAGTGTTTATTATTGGAGAGCAGAGTGTTTATTATTGGAGGGCAGGGTGTTTATTATTGGAGGGCAGAGTGTTTATTATTGGAGAGCAGAGTGTTTATTATTGGAGAGCAGAGTGTTTATTATTGGAGAGCAGAGTGTTTATTATTGGAGGGCAGAGTGTTTATTATTGGAGAGCAGAGTGTTTATTATTGGAGAGCAGAGTGTTTATTATTGGATGGCAGGGTGTTTATTATTGGAAGGCAGGGTGTTTATTATTGGAGAGCAGAGTGTTTATTATTGGAGAGCAGAGTGTTTATTATTGGAAGGCAGGGTGTTTATTATTGGAGTGCAGAGTGTTTATTATTGGAGGGCAGAGTGTGTATTATTGGAGAGCAGAGTGTTTATTATTGGAGTGCAGGGTGTTTATTATTGGAGAGCAGAGTGTCTATTATTGGAGTGCAGAGTGTTTATTATTGGAGAGCAGAGTGTTTATTATTGGAAGGCAGGGTGTTTATTATTGGAGAGCAGAGTGTTTATTATTGGAGGGCAGCGTGTTTATTATTGGAGAGCAGAGTGTTTATTATTGGAGGGCAGGGTGTTTATCATTGGAGAGTAGAGTGTTTATTATTGGAGAGCAGAGTGTTTATTATTGGAGAGCAGAGTGTTTATTATTGGAGAGCAGAGTGTTTATTATTGGAGGGCAGGGTGTTTATTATTGGAGAGCAGAGTGTTTATTATTGGAGAGCAGAGTGTTTATTATTGGAGAGCAGAGTGTTTTTTATTGGAGGGCAGGGTGTTTATTATTGGAGTGCAGAGTGTTTCTTATTGGAGTGCAGAGTGTTTATTATTGGAGAGCAGACTGTTTATTATTGGAAGGCAGGGTGTTTATTATTGGAGAGCAGAGTGTTTATTATTGGAGAGCAGAGTGTTTATTATTGGAAGGCAGGGTGTTTATTATTGGAGAGCAGAGTGTTTATTATTGGAGGGCAGAGTGTTTATTATTGGAGAGCAGAGTGTTTATTATTGGAGAGCAGAGTGTTTATTATTGGAGGGCAGGGTGTTTATTATTGGAGTGCAGAGTGTTTATTATTGGAGAGCAGAGTGTTTATTATTGGAGGGCAGACTGTTTATTATTGGAAGGCAGGGTGTTTATTATTGGAGGGCAGAGTGTTTATTATTGGAGTGCAGTGTGTTTATTATTGGAGGGCAGGGTGTTTATTATTGGAGTGCAGAGTGTGTATTATTGGAGGGCAGGGTGTTTATTATTGGAGTGCAGAGTGTTTATTATTGGAGAGCAGAGTGTTTATTATTGGAGTGCAGAGTGTGTATTATTGGAGGGCAGGGTGTTTATTATTGGAGTGCAGAGTGTTTATTATTGGAGTGCAGAGTGTTTATTATTGGAGAGCAGAGTGTTTATTATTGGAGGGCAGAGTGTTTATTATTGGAGAGCAGAGTGTTTATTATTGGAGTGCAGAGTGTGTATTATTGGAGGGCAGGGTGTTTATTATTGGAGTGCAGAGTGTTTATTATTGGAGTGCAGAGTGTTTATTATTGGAGAGCAGAGTGTTTATTATTGGAGTGCAGAGTGTTTATTATTGGAGGGCAGACTGTTTATTATTGGAAGGCAGGGTGTTTATTATTGGAGGGCAGAGTGTTTCTTATTGGAGGGCAGAGTGTGTATTATTGGAGTGCAGGGTGTTTATTATTGGAGTGCAGAGTGTGTATTATTGGAGGGCAGAGTGTTTATTATTGGAGTGCAGAGTGTTTATTATTGGAGGGCAAACTGTCTATTATTGGAGGGCAGAGTGTTTATTATTGGATAGGGTGTTTATTATTGGAGGGCAGGGTGTTTATTATTGGTGGGCAGGTTGTGTATTATTGGAGAGGCGGATGTATATTATTGGAGGGCAGAGTGTTTATTTTTGGAGTGCAGAATGTTTATTATTGGAGGGCAGAGTGTGTATTATTGGAGGGCAGAGTGTTTATTATTGGAGGACAGGGTGTGTATTATTAGAGAGACAGATGTTAATTATTGGAGGGCAGAGTGTTTATTATTGGAGGGCAGGGTATTTATTATTGGAGAGGCGGATGTTTATTATTGGAGGGGGTGTTTATTATTGGAAGGCAGAGTGTTTATTATTGGATGGGGTGTTTATTATTGGAGGGCAGAGTGTTTATTACTGGATGGGGCGTTTATTATTGGAGCGCAGAGTGTTTATTATTGGATGGGGTGTTTATTATTGGAGGGCAGAATGCTTATTATTGGAGAGGCGGATGTTTATTATTGGAGGGGGGGTTTATTATTGGAGGGCAGGGTGTTTATTATTGGAGGGGAGGGTGTTTATTATTGGAGAGCAGAGTGATTATTATTGGAGGACAGAGTGTTTATTATTGGAGAGCAGAGTGTTTATTATTCGAGAGGCGGATGTTTATTATTGGAGGGCATGGTGTTTATTATTGGAGAGACGGATGTTTATTATTGGAAGGCAGCGTGTTTACTATTGGAGTGCCGGGTGTTTATTATTGGAGGGCAGTGTGTTTATTATTGGAGAGACGGATGTTTATTATTGGAAGGCAGCGTGTTTACTATTGGAGTGCCGGGTGTTTATTATTGGAGGGCAGCGTGTTTACTATTGGAGTGCAGGGTGTTTATTATTGGAGGGCATGGTGTTTATTATTGGAGAGACGGATGTTTATTATTGGAAGGCAGCGTGTTTACTATTGGAGTGCAGGGTGTTTATTATTGGAAGGCAGCGTGTTTATTATTGGAGTGCAGGGTGTTTATTATTGGAGGGCAGTGTGTTTATTATTGGATAGGGTGTTTATTATTGGAGGGCAGGGTGATTATTATTGGAGGGCAGGGTGTGTATTATGGGACAGGGTGTTTTTTTGGGTGGGGTGTTTATTATTGGAGGGCAGAGTGTTTATTATTGGATGGTTGTTTATTATTGGAGGGCAGAGTGTTTATTATTGGATGGAGTGTTTATTATTGGAGGGCAGCGTGTTTACTATTGGATAGGGTGTTTATTATTGGAGGGCAGGGTGATTATTCTTGGAGGGCAGGATGTGTATTATTGGATAGGCGGATGTTTATTATTGGAGGGCAGAGTGTGTATTATTGGAGAGGTGGATGTTTATTATTGGATGGGGTGTTTATTATTGGAGGGCAGAGTGTTTATTACTGGATGGGGCGTTTATTATTGGAGCGCAGAGTGTTTATTATTGGATGGGGTCTTTATTATTGGAGGGCAGAGTGTTTATTATTGGAGAGGCGGATGCTTATTATTGGAGGGGGTGTTTATTATTGGAAGGCAGAGTGTTTATTATTGGATGGGGTGTTTATTATTGGAGGGCAGAATGCTTATTATTGGAGAGGCGGATGTTTATTATTGGAGGGGGGGTTTATTATTGGAGGGCAGAGTGTTTATTATTGGATAGGATGTTTATTATTGGAGGGCAGGGTGATTATTATTGGATAGGATGTTTATTATTGGAGGGCAGGGTGATTATTATTGGAGGACAGGGTGTGTATTATTGGAGAGGCGGATGTTTCTTATCGGAGGGCAGTGTGTTTATTATTGGAGGGCAGTGTGTTTATTATTGGATAGGGTGTTTATTATTGGAGGGCAGGGTGATTATTATTGGAGGGCAGGGTGTGTATTATGGGACAGGGTGTTTATTTTTGGGTGGGGTGTTTATTATTGGAGGCCAGAGTGTTTATTATTGGATGGTTGTTTATTATTGGAGGGCAGAGTGTTTATTATTGGATGGGGTGTTTATTATTGGAGGGCAGAGTGTTTATTATTGGACAGGATGTTTATTATTGGAGGGCAGGGTGATTATTATTGGAGGATAGGGTGTGTATTATTGGAGAGGCGGATGTTTATTATTGGAGGGCAGGGTGTTTATTATTGGAGTGCAGAGTGTTTATTATTGGAGTGCAGAGTGTTTATTATTGGAGAGCAGAGTGTTTATTATTGGAGGGCAGAGTGTTTATTATTGGAGAGCAGAGTGTTTATTATTGGAGTGCAGAGTGTGTATTATTGGAGGGCAGGGTGTTTATTATTGGAGTGCAGAGTGTTTATTATTGGAGTGCAGAGTGTTTATTATTGGAGAGCAGAGTGTTTATTATTGGAGTGCAGAGTGTTTATTATTGGAGGGCAGACTGTTTATTATTGGAAGGCAGGGTGTTTATTATTGGAGGGCAGAGTGTTTCTTATTGGAGGGCAGAGTGTGTATTATTGGAGTGCAGGGTGTTTATTATTGGAGTGCAGAGTGTGTATTATTGGAGGGCAGAGTGTTTATTATTGGAGTGCAGAGTGTTTATTATTGGAGGGCAAACTGTCTATTATTGGAGGGCAGAGTGTTTATTATTGGATAGGGTGTTTATTATTGGAGGGCAGGTTGTTTATTATTGGTGGGCAGGTTGTGTATTATTGGAGAGGCGGATGTATATTATTGGAGGGCAGAGTGTTTATTTTTGGAGTGCAGAATGTTTATTATTGGAGGGCAGAGTGTGTATTATTGGAGGGCAGAGTGTTTATTATTGGAGGACAGGGTGTGTATTATTAGAGAGACAGATGTTAATTATTGGAGGGCAGAGTGTTTATTATTGGAGGGCAGGGTATTTATTATTGGAGAGGCGGATGTTTATTATTGGAGGGGGTGTTTATTATTGGAAGGCAGAGTGTTTATTATTGGATGGGGTGTTTATTATTGGAGGGCAGAGTGTTTATTACTGGATGGGGCGTTTATTATTGGAGCGCAGAGTGTTTATTATTGGATGGGGTGTTTATTATTGGAGGGCAGAATGCTTATTATTGGAGAGGCGGATGTTTATTATTGGAGGGGGGGTTTATTATTGGAGGGCAGGGTGTTTATTATTGGAGGGGAGGGTGTTTATTATTGGAGAGCAGAGTGATTATTATTGGAGGACAGAGTGTTTATTATTGGAGAGCAGAGTGTTTATTATTCGAGAGGCGGATGTTTATTATTGGAGGGCATGGTGTTTATTATTGGAGAGACGGATGTTTATTATTGGAAGGCAGCGTGTTTACTATTGGAGTGCCGGGTGTTTATTATTGGAGGGCAGTGTGTTTATTATTGGAGAGACGGATGTTTATTATTGGAAGGCAGCGTGTTTACTATTGGAGTGCCGGGTGTTTATTATTGGAGGGCAGCGTGTTTACTATTGGAGTGCAGGGTGTTTATTATTGGAGGGCATGGTGTTTATTATTGGAGAGACGGATGTTTATTATTGGAAGGCAGCGTGTTTACTATTGGAGTGCAGGGTGTTTATTATTGGAAGGCAGCGTGTTTATTATTGGAGTGCAGGGTGTTTATTATTGGAGGGCAGTGTGTTTATTATTGGATAGGGTGTTTATTATTGGAGGGCAGGGTGATTATTATTGGAGGGCAGGGTGTGTATTATGGGACAGGGTGTTTATTTTTGGGTGGGGTGTTTATTATTGGAGGGCAGAGTGTTTATTATTGGATGGTTGTTTATTATTGGAGGGCAGAGTGTTTATTATTGGATGGAGTGTTTATTATTGGAGGGCAGCGTGTTTACTATTGGATAGGGTGTTTATTATTGGAGGGCAGGGTGATTATTCTTGGAGGGCAGGATGTGTATTATTGGATAGGCGGATGTTTATTATTGGAGGGCAGAGTGTGTATTATTGGAGAGGTGGATGTTTATTATTGGATGGGGTGTTTATTATTGGAGGGCAGAGTGTTTATTACTGGATGGGGCGTTTATTATTGGAGCGCAGAGTGTTTATTATTGGATGGGGTCTTTATTATTGGAGGGCAGAGTGTTTATTATTGGAGAGGCGGATGCTTATTATTGGAGGGGGTGTTTATTATTGGAAGGCAGAGTGTTTATTATTGGATGGGGTGTTTATTATTGGAGGGCAGAATGCTTATTATTGGAGAGGCGGATGTTTATTATTGGAGGGGGGGTTTATTATTGGAGGGCAGAGTGTTTATTATTGGATAGGATGTTTATTATTGGAGGGCAGGGTGATTATTATTGGATAGGATGTTTATTATTGGAGGGCAGGGTGATTATTATTGGAGGACAGGGTGTGTATTATTGGAGAGGCGGATGTTTCTTATTGGAGGGCAGTGTGTTTATTATTGGAGGGCAGTGTGTTTATTATTGGATAGGGTGTTTATTATTGGAGGGCAGGGTGATTATTATTGGAGGGCAGGGTGTGTATTATGGGACAGGGTGTTTATTTTTGGGTGGGGTGTTTATTATTGGAGGCCAGAGTGTTTATTATTGGATGGTTGTTTATTATTGGAGGGCAGAGTGTTTATTATTGGATGGGGTGTTTATTATTGGAGGGCAGAGTGTTTATTATTGGACAGGATGTTTATTATTGGAGGGCAGGGTGATTATTATTGGAGGATAGGGTGTGTATTATTGGAGAGGCGGATGTTTATTATTGGATGGCAGTGTGTTTATTATTGGAGAGCAGGGTATTTATTATTGGAGAGGCGGATGTTTATTATTGGAAGGCAGTGTGTTTACTATTGGAGTGCAGGGTGTTTATTATTGGAGGGCAGTGTGTTTATTATTGGAGTGCAGAGTGTTTATTATTGGATGGGGAGTTTATTATTGGAGGGCAGAGTGTTTATTATTGGACAGGGTGTTTATTATTGGAGGACAAAGTGTTTATTTTTGGGTGTGGTGTTTATTATTGGAGGGCAGAGTGTTTATTATTGGATGGAGTGTTTATTATTGGAGGGCAGAGTGTTTATTATTGGATAGGGTGTTTATTATTGGAGGGCAGGGTGATTATTCTTGGAGGGCAGGGTGTGTATTATTGGATAGGCGGATGTTTATTATTGGAGGGCAGAGTGTTTATTATTGGAGGGCAGAGTGATTATTATTGGAGGGCAGGGTGTTTATTATTGGAGGGCAGAGTGTTTATTATTGGAGGAGTGTGTTTATTATTGGAGGGCAGAGTGTTTATTATTGGAGGGCAGAGTGTTTATTATTGGAGGGCAGGGTGTTTATTATTGGAGGGCAGAGTGTTTATTATTGGAGGGCAAGGTGTTTATTCTTGGAGGGCAGGGTGTTTATTATTGGAGGGCAGAGTGATTTTTATTGGAGAGGTGGATGTAGATTATTGGAGGGCAGTGTGTTTATTATTGGAGAGAAGGGTGTTTATTATTGGAGAGGCGGATGTTTATTATTGGAGGACAGAGTGTTTATTATTGGGGGCTAGTATGTTTATTATTGGAGAGGCGGATGTTTATTATTGGAGGGCAGAGTGTGTATTATTGGAGAGCAGAGTGTTTATTATTGGGGGCTAGTATGTTTATTATTGGAGAGGCGGATGTTTATTATTGGAGGGCAGAGTGTGTATTATTGGAGAGCAGAGTGTTTATTATTGGGGGCTAGTATGTTTATTATTGGAGAGGCGGATGTTTATTATTGGAGGGCAGAGTGTTTATTATTGGAGTGCAGAGTGTTTATTATTGGAGGGCAAACTGTCTATTATTGGAGGGCAGAGTGTTTATTATTGGACAGGATGTTTATTATTGGAGGGCAGAGTCTTTATTATTGGATGGGGTGTTTATTTTTGGAGGGCAGAGTGTTTATTATTGGATGGTTGTTTATTATTGGAGGGCAGAGTGTTTATTGTTGGATGGGGTGTTTATTTTTGGAGGGCAGAGTGTTTATTATTCGATAGGGTGTTTATTATTGGATGGCAGGGTGTTTATTATTGGAGGGCAGGTTGTGTATTATTGGAGAGGCGGATGTTTATTATTGGAGGGCAGAGTGTGTATTATTGGAGGGCAGAGTGTATTATTGGAGAGCAGAGTGTTTATTATTGGAGTGTAGAGTGTTTATTATTGGAGGGCAAACTGTCTATTATTGGAGGGCAGAGTGTTTATTCTTGGACAGGATGTTTATTCTTGGAGGGCAGAGTCTTTATTATTGGATGGGGTGTTTATTTTTGGAGGGCAGAGTGTTTATTATTGGATAGGGTGTTGATTATTGGAGCGCAGGGTGTTTATTATTGGTGGGCAGGTTGTGTATTATTGGAGAGGCGGATGTTTATTATTGGAGGGCAGTGTGTTTATTATTGGAGGACAGGGTGTGTATTATTGGAGGACAGGGTGTGTATTATTGGAGAGACGGATGTTTATTATTGGAGGGCAGAGTGTTTATTATTGGAGGGCAGGGTATTTATTATTGGAGAGGTGGATGTTTATTATTGGAGGGGGTGTTTATTATTGGAAGGCAGAGTGTTTATTATTGGATGGGGTGTTTATTATTGGAGGGCAGAGTGTTTATTACTGGATACGGCGTTTATTATTGGAGCGCAGAGTGTTTATTATTGGATGGGGTGTTTATTATTGGAGGGCAGAATGCTTATTATTGGAGAGGCGGATGTTTATTATTGGAGGGGGGTTTATTATTGGAGGGCAGAGTGTTTATTATTGGAGGGCAGGGAGTTTATTATTGGAGGGGAGGGTGTTTATTATTGGAGAGCAGAGTGATTATTATTGGAGAGGCGGATGTTTATTATTGGAGGGCAGTGTGTTTATTATTGGAGGACAGAGTGTTTATTAATGGAGAGCGGGGTGTTTATTATGGAGAGCAGAGTGTTTATTATTCGAGAGGCGGATGTTTATTATTGGAGGGCAGAGTGTTTATTATTGGAGAGACGGATGTTTATTATTGGAAGGCAGCGTGTTTACTATTGGAGTGCCGGGTGTTTATTATTGGAGGGCAGTGTGTTTATTATTGGAGAGACGGATGTTTATTATTCGAAGGCAGCGTGTTTACTATTGGAGTGCAGGGTGTTTATTATTGGAGAGCATGGTGTTTATTATTGGAGAGACGGATGTTTATTATTGGAAGGCAGCGTGTTTACTATTGGAGTGCAGGGTGTTTATTATTGGAGGGCAGTGTGTTTATTATTGGACAGGGTGTTTATTATTGGAGGGCAGGGTGATTATTATTGGAGGGCAGGATGTGTATTATGGGACAGGGTGTTTATTTTTGGGTGCGGTGTTTATTATTGGAGGGCAGAGTGTTTATTATTGGAGGGCAAACTGTCTATTATTGGAGGGCAGAGTGTTTATTCTTGGACAGGATGTTTATTATTGGAGGGCAGAGTCTTTATTATTGGATGGGGTGTTTATTTTTGGAGGGCAGAGTGTTTATTATTGGATAGGGTGTTGATTATTGGAGGGCAGGGTGTTTATTATTGGTGGGCAGGTTGTGTATTATTGGAGAGGCGGATGTTTATTATTGGAGGGCAGTGTGTTTATTATTGGAGGACAGGGTGTGTATTATTGGAGGACAGGGTGTGTATTATTGGAGAGACGGATGTTTATTATTGGAGGGCAGAGTGTTTATTATTGGAGGGCAGGGTATTTATTATTGGAGAGGTGGATGTTTATTATTGGAGGGGGTGTTTATTATTGGAAGGCAGAGTGTTTATTATTGGATGGGGTGTTTATTATTGGAGGGCAGAGTGTTTATTACTGGATACGGCGTTTATTATTGGAGCGCAGAGTGTTTATTCTTGGATGGGGTGTTTATTATTGGAGGGCAGAATGCTTATTATTGGAGGACAGAGTGTTTATTAATGGAGAGCGGGGTGTTTATTATGGAGAGCAGAGTGTTTATTATTCGAGAGGCGGATGTTTATTATTGGAGGGCAGAGTGTTTATTATTGGAGAGACGGATGTTTATTATTGGAAGGCAGCGTGTTTACTATTGGAGTGCCGGGTGTTTATTATTGGAGGGCAGTGTGTTTATTATTGGCGAGACGGATGTTTATTATTCGAAGGCAGCGTGTTTACTATTGGAGTGCAGGGTGTTTATTATTGGAGAGCATGGTGTTTATTATTGGAGAGACGGATGTTTATTATTGGAAGGCAGCGTGTTTACTATTGGAGTGCAGGGTGTTTATTATTGGAGGGCAGTGTGTTTATTATTGGATAGGGTGTTTATTATTGGAGGGCAGGGTGATTATTATTGGAGGGCAGGGTGTGTATTATGGGACAGGGTGTTTATTTTTGGGTGGGGTGTTTATTATTGGAGGGCAGAGTGTTTATTATTGGATGGAGTGTTTATTATTGGAGGGCAGAGTGTTTATTATTGGATAGGGTGTTTATTATTGGAGGGCAGGGTGATTATTCTTGGAGGGCAGGATGTGTATTATTGGATGGGCGGATGTTTATTATTGGAGGGCAGAGTGTGTATTATTGGAGGGCAGAGTGTTTATTATTGGAGGACAGGGTGTGTATTATTGGAGAGACGGATGTTTATTATTGGAGGGCAAAGTGTTTATTATTGGCGGGCAGGGTATTTATTATTGGAGAGGCGGATGTTTATTATTGGATGGGGTGTTTATTATTGGAGGGCAGTGTGTTTATTACTGGATGGGGCGTTTATTATTGGAGCGCAGAGTGTTTATTATTGAATGGGGTCTTTATTATTGGAGGGCAGAGTGTTTATTATTGGAGAGGCGGATGCTTATTATTGGAGGGGGTGTTTATTATTGGAAGGCAGAGTGTTTATTATTGGATGGGGTGTTTATTATTGGAGGGCAGAATGCTTATTATTGGAGAGGCGGATGTTTATTATTGGAGGGGGGGTTTA
This sequence comes from Scyliorhinus torazame, assembly GCF_047496885.1. NCBI lineage: Eukaryota > Metazoa > Chordata > Chondrichthyes > Carcharhiniformes > Scyliorhinidae > Scyliorhinus > Scyliorhinus torazame. The sequence goes on along the minus strand of NC_092709.1, from coordinate 344,180,345 downwards.
TTATTGGAGGGCAGAGTGTTTATTATTGGATAGGATGTTTATTATTGGAGGGCAGGGAGATTATTATTGGATAGGATGTTTATTATTGGAGGGCAGGGTGATTATTATTGGAGGACAGGGTGTGTATTATTGGAGAGGCGGATGTTTATGATTGGAGGGCAATGTGTTTATTATTGGAGGGCAGGGTATTTATTATTGGAGAGGCGGATGTTTATTATTGGAAGGCAGTGTGTTTACTATTGGAGTGCAGGGTGTTTATTATTGGAGGGCAGTGTGTTTATTATTGGAGTGCAGAGTGTTTATTATTGGATGGGGTGTTTATTATTGGAGGGCAGAGTGTTTATTATTGGACAGGGTGTTTATTATTGGAGGGCAGAGTGTTTAATTTTGGGTGGGGTGTTTATTATTGGCGGGCAGAGTGTTTATTATTGGATGGTTGATTATTATTGGAGGGCAGAGCGTTTATTATTGGATGGAGTGTTTATTATTGGAGGGCAGAGTGTTTATTATTGGATAGGGTGTTTATTATTGGAGGGCAGGGTGATTATTCTTGGAGGGCAGGGTGTGTATTATTGGATAGGCGGATGTTTATTATTGGAGGGCAGAGTGTTTATTATTGGAGGGCAGAGTGTTTATTATTGGAGTGCAGAGTGTGTATTATTGGAGGGCAAGGTGTTTATTCTTGGAGGGCAGGGTGTTTATTATTGGAGGGCAGAGTGATTTTTACTGGAGAGGTGGATGTAGATTATTGGAGGGCAGTGTGTTTATTATTGGAGAGAAGGGTGTTTATTATTGGAGAGGCGGATGTTTATTATTGGAGGACAGAGTGTTTATTATTGGGGGCTAGTATGTTTATTATTGGAGAGGCGGATGTTTATTATTGGAGGGCAGAGTGTGTATTATTGGAGAGCAGAGTGTTTATTATTGGAGAGCAGAGTGTTTAGTATTGGAGTGCAGAGTGTGTATTATTGGAGGGCAGAGTGTTTATTATTGGAGGGCAGAGTGTTTATTATTGGAGTGCAGAGTGTGTATTATTGGAGAGCAGAGTGTTTATTATTGGAGTGCAGAGTGTGTATTATTGGAGGGCAGAGTGTTTATTATTGGAGGGCAGAGTGTTTATTATTGGAGTGCAGAGTGTTTATTATTGGAGGGCAAACTGTCTACTATTGGAGGGCAGAGTGTTTATTATTGGACAGGGTGTTTATTATTGGAGGGCAGAGTCTTTATTATTGGATGGGGTGTTTATTTTTGGAGGGCAGAGTGTTTATTATTGGAGTGCAGAGTGTTTATTATTGGAGGGCAAACTGTCTACTATTGGAGGGCAGAGTGTTTATTATTGGACAGGGTGTTTATTATTGGAGGGCAGAGTCTTTATTATTGGACAGGGTGTTTATTATTGGAGGGCAGAGTCTTTATTATTGGATAGGGTGTTGATTATTGGAGGGCATGGTGTTTATTATTGGTGGGCAGGGTATTTATTATTGGAGAGGCGGATGTTTATTATTGGAGGGCAGAGTGTGTATTATTGGAGGGCAGAGTGTTTATTATTGGAGGGCAGAGTGTTTATTATTGGAGGGCAGGGTATTTATTATTGGAGAGGCGGATGTTTATTATTGGAGGGGGTGTTTATTATTGGAAGGCAGAGTGTTTATTATTCGATGGGGTGTTTATTATTGGAGGGCAGAGTGTTTATTACTGGATGGGGCGTTTATTATTGGAGCGCAGAGTGTTTATTATTGGATGGGGTGTTTATTATTGGAGGGCAGAGTGTTTATTATTGGAGGGCAGGGTGTTTATTATTGGAGGGGAGGGTGTTTATTATTGGAGAGCAGAGTGATTATTATTGGAGAGGCGGATTTTTATTATTGGAGGGCAGTGTGTTTATTATTGGAGGACAGAGTGTTTATTAATGGAGAGCGGGGTGTTTATTATGGAGAGCAGAGTGTTTATTATTCGAGAGGCGGATGTTTATTATTGGAGGGCAGAGTGTGTGTTATTGGAGAGACGGATGTTTATTATTCGAAGGCAGCGTGTTTACTATTGTAGTGCAGGGTGTTTATTATTGGAGGGCAGTGTGTTTATTATTGGAGTGCAGAGTGTTTATTATTGGAGGGCAGGGTGTTTATTATTGGAGGGCAGGGTGTTTATTATTGGAGAGCAGAGTGTTTATTATTGGATAGGGTGTTTATTATTGGAGGGCAGGGTGTTTATTATTCGAAGGCAGCGTGTTTACTATTGGAGTGCAGGGTGTTTATTATTGGAGGGCAGGGTGTTTATTATTGGAGAGCAGAGTGTTTATTATTGGATAGGGTGTTTATTATTGGAGGGCATGGTGTTTATTATTGGAGAGACGGATGTTTATTATTGGAAGGCAGCGTGTTTACTATTGGAGTGCAGGGTGTTTATTATTGGAAGGCAGCGTGTTTATTATTGGAGTGCAGGGTGTTTATTATTGGAGGGCAGGGTGTTTATTATTGGAAATGCGGATATTTATTATTGGAAGGCAGCGTGTTTACTATTGGAGTGCAGGGTGTTTATTATTGGAGGGCAGTGTGTTTATTATTGGATAGGGTGTTTATTATTGGAGGGCAGGGTGATTATTATTGGAGGGCAGGGTGTGTATTATGGGACAGGGTGTTTATTTTTGGGTGGGGTGTTTATTATTGGAGGGCAGAGTGTTTATTATTGGATGGTTGTTTATTATTGGAGGGCAGAGTGTTTATTATTGGATGGTTGTTTATTATTGGAGGGCAGAGTGTTTATTATTGGATGGAGTGTTTATTATTGGAGGGCAGAGTGTTTATTATTGGGTAGGGCGTTTATTATTGGAGGGCAGGGTGATTATTCTTGGAGGGCAGGATGTGTATTATTGGATAGGCGGATGTTTATTATTGGAGGGCAGAGTGTTTATTATTGGAGGGCAAGGTGTTTATTCTTGGAGGGCAGGGTGTTTATTATTGGAGGGCAGAGTGATTTTTATTGGAGAGGTGGATGTAGATTATTGGAGGGCAGTGTGTTTATTATTGGAGAGAAGGGTGTTTATTATTGGAGAGGCGGATGTTTATTATTGGAGGACAGAGTGTTTATTATTGGGGGCTAGTGTGTTTATTATTGGAGAGGCGGATGTTTATTATTGGAGGGCAGAGTGTGTATTATTGGAGGGCAGTGTGTTTATTATTGGAGTGCAGAGTGTTTATTATTGGAGAGCAGATATTGGAAAGCAGAGTGTTTATTATTGGAGTGCAGAGTGTGTATTATTGGAGAGCAGAGTGTTTATTATTGGAGTGCAGAGTGTTTATTATTGGAGGGCAAACTGTCTATTATTGGAGGGCAGAGTGTTTATTATTGGACAGGATGTTTATTATTGGAGGGCAGAGTCTTTATTATTGGATGGCGTGTTTATTTTTGGAGGGCAGAGTGTTTCTTATTGGATAGGGCGTTAATTATTGGAGGGCAGGGTGTTTATTATTGGAGAGGCGGATGTTTATTATTGGAGGGCAGTGTGTTTATTATTCTAGGGCAGGGTATTTATTATTGGAGAGGCGGATGTTTATTATTGGAGGGCAGAGTGTGTATTATTGGAGGGCATAGTGTTTATTATTGGAGGACAGGGTGTGTATTATTGGAGAGATGGATGTTTATTATTGGAGGGCAAAGTGTTTATTATTGGAGGGCAGGGTATTTATTATTGGAGAGGCGGATGTTTATTATTGGATGGGATGTTTATTATCGGAGGGCAGAGTGCTTATTACTGGATGGGGCATTTATTATTGGAGCGCAGAGTGTTTATTATTGGATGTGGTCTTTATTATTGGAGGGCAGAGTGTTTATTATTGGAGAGGCGGATGTTTATTATTGGAGGGGGGTTTATTATTGGAGGGCAGAATGCTTATTATTGGAGAGGCGGATGTTTATTATTGGAGGAAGGGTTTATTATTGGAGGGCAGAGTGTTTATTATTGGAGGGCAGGGTGTTTATTATTGGAGGGGAGGGTGTTTATTATTGGAGAGCAGAGTGATTATTATTGGAGAGGCGGATGTTTATTATTGGAGGGCAGTGTGTTTATTATTGGTGGACAGAGTGTTTATTAATGGAGAGCGGGGTGTTTATTATGGAGAGCAGAGTGTTTACTATTGGAGTGCCGGGTGTTTATTATTGGAGGGCAGTGTGTTTATTATTGGAGAGACGGATGTTTATTATTCGAAGGCAGCGTGTTTACTATTGGAGTGCAGGGTGTTTATTATTGGAGGGCATGGTGTTTATTATTGGAGAGACAGATGTTTATTATTGGAAGGCAGCGTGTTTACTATTGGAGTGCAGGGTGTTTATTATTGGAGGGCAGTGTGTTTATTATTGGATAGGGTGTTTATTATTGGAGGGCAGGGTGATTATTATTGGAGGGCAGGGTGTGTATTATGGGACAGGGTGTTTATTATTGGAGGGCAGGGAGATTATTATTAGAGGGCAGGATGTGTATTATTGGATAGGCGGATGTTTATTATTGGAGGGCAGAGTGTTTATTATTGGAGGGCAAGGTGTTTATTATTGGAGGGCAGGGTGTTTATTTTTGGAGGGCAAAGTGATTATTATTGGATAGGGTGTTTATTATTGGAGGGCAGGGTGATTATTATTGGAGGGCAGGGTGTGTATTATGGGACAGGGTGTTTATTATTGGAGGGCAGAGTGTTTATTATTGGATGGGGTGTTCATTATTGGAGGGCAGATTGTTTATTATTGGATAGGGTGTTTATTATTGGAGGGCAGGGTGATTATTATTAGAGGGCAGGGTGTGTATTATTGGATAGGCGGATGTTTATTATTGGAGGGCAGAGTGTTTATTATTGGAGGGCAAGGTGTTTATTATTGGAGGGCAGGGTGTTTATTATTGGAGGGCAGAGTGATTTTTATTGGAGAGGTGGATGTAGATTATTGGAGGGCAGCGTGTTTATTATTGGAGAGAAGGGTGTTTATTATTGGAGAGGCCGATGTTTATTATTGGAGGACAGAGTGTTTATTATTGGATGGGGTGTTTATTATTGGAGGGCAGAGTGTTTATTATTGGACAGGGTGTTTATTATTGGAGGGCAGAGTGTTTATTATTGGATGGGGTGTTTATTATTGGAGGGCAGAGTGTTTATTATTGGATGGGGTGTTTATTATTGGAGGGCAGAGTGATTATTATTGGAGAGATGGATGTAGATTATTGGAGGGCAGTGTGTTTATTATTGGAGAGAAGGGTGTTTATTATTGGAGAGGTGGATGTTTATTATTGGAGGACAGAGTGTTTATAATTGGGGGCTAGTGTGTTTATTATTGGAGGGCAGAGTGTGTATTATTGGAGAGCAGAGTGTTTATTATTGGAGGGCAGAGTGTTTATTATTGGAGGGCAGAGTGTGTATTATTGGAGGGCAGAGTGTGTATTATTGGATGGCAGCATGTTTATTATTGGAGGGCAGTGTGTTTATTATTGGAGGGCAGAGTGTTTATTATTGGAGGGCAGAGTGTTTATTATTGGAGGGCAGAGTGTTTTTTATTGGAGGGCAGCGTGTTTATTATTGGAGGGCAGAGTGCTTATTATTGGAGGGCAGAGTGTTTATTATTGGAGGGCAGAGTGTTTATTATTGGAGGGCAGGGTGTTTATTATTGGAGGGCAGAGTGTTTTTTATTGGAGGGCAGGGTGTTTATTATTGGAGGGCAGAGTGTTTTTTATTGGAGGGCAGGGTGTTTATTATTGGAGGGCAGAGTGTTTTTTATTGGAGGGCAGGGTGTTTATTATTGGAGGGCAGAGTGCTTATTATTGGAGGGCAGAGTGTTTATTATTGGAGGGCAGAGTGTTTATTATTGGAGGGCAGGGTGTTTATTATTGGAGGGCAGAGTGCTTATTATTGGAGAGCAGAGTGTTTATTATTGGAGGGCAGAGTGTTTATTATTGGAGGGCAGAGTGTTTATTATTGGAGGGCAGCGTGTTTATTATTGGAGGGCAGAGTGCTTATTATTGGAGGGCAGAGTGTTTATTATTGGAGGGCAGAGTGTTTATTATTGGAGGGCAGGGTGTTTATTATTGGAGGGCAGAGTGTTTTTTATTGGAGGGCAGGGTGTTTATTATTGGAGGGCAGAGTGTTTTTTATTGGAGGGCAGGGTGTTTATTATTGGAGGGCAGAGTGTTTTTTATTGGAGGGCAGGGTGTTTATTATTGGAGGGCAGAGTGTTTTTTATTGGAGGGCAGTGTGTTTATTATTGGTGGACAGAGTGTTTATTAATGGAGAGCGGGGTGTTTATTATGGAGAGCAGAGTGTTTACTATTGGAGTGCCGGGTGTTTATTATTGGAGGGCAGTGTGTTTATTATTGGAGAGACGGATGTTTATTATTCGAAGGCAGCGTGTTTACTATTGGAGTGCAGGGTGTTTATTATTGGAGGGCATGGTGTTTATTATTGGAGAGACAGATGTTTATTATTGGAAGGCAGCGTGTTTACTATTGGAGTGCAGGGTGTTTATTATTGGAGGGCAGTGTGTTTATTATTGGATAGGGTGTTTATTATTGGAGGGCAGGGTGATTATTATTGGAGGGCAGGGTGTGTATTATGGGACAGGGTGTTTATTATTGGAGGGCAGGGTGATTATTATTAGAGGGCAGGGTGTGTATTATTGGATAGGCGGATGTTTATTATTGGAGGGCAGAGTGTTTATTATTGGAGGGCAAGGTGTTTATTATTGGAGGGCAGGGTGTTTATTTTTGGAGGGCAAAGTGATTATTATTGGATAGGGTGTTTATTATTGGAGGGCAGGGTGATTATTATTGGAGGGCAGGGTGTGTATTATGGGACAGGGTGTTTATTATTGGAGGGCAGAGTGTTTATTATTGGATGGGGTGTTCATTATTGGAGGGCAGATTGTTTATTATTGGATAGGGTGTTTATTATTGGAGGGCAGGGTGATTATTATTAGAGGGCAGGGTGTGTATTATTGGATAGGCGGATGTTTATTATTGGAGGGCAGAGTGTTTATTATTGGAGGGCAAGGTGTTTATTATTGGAGGGCAGGGTGTTTATTATTGGAGGGCAGAGTGATTTTTATTGGAGAGGTGGATGTAGATTATTGGAGGGCAGCGTGTTTATTATTGGAGAGAAGGGTGTTTATTATTGGAGAGGCCGATGTTTATTATTGGAGGACAGAGTGTTTATTATTGGATGGGGTGTTTATTATTGGAGGGCAGAGTGTTTATTATTGGACAGGGTGTTTATTATTGGTGGGCAGAGTGTTTATTATTGGATGGGGTGTTTATTATTGGAGGGCAGAGTGTTTATTATTGGATGGGGTGTTTATTATTGGAGGGCAGAGTGATTATTATTGGAGAGATGGATGTAGATTATTGGAGGGCAGTGTGTTTATTATTGGAGAGAAGGGTGTTTATTATTGGAGAGGTGGATGTTTATTATTGGAGGACAGAGTGTTTATAATTGGGGGCTAGTGTGTTTATTATTGGAGGGCAGAGTGTGTATTATTGGAGAGCAGAGTGTTTATTATTGGAGGGCAGAGTGTTTATTATTGGAGGGCAGAGTGTGTATTATTGGAGGGCAGAGTGTGTATTATTGGATGGCAGCATGTTTATTATTGGAGGGCAGTGTGTTTATTATTGGAGGGCAGAGTGTTTATTATTGGAGGGCAGAGTGTTTATTATTGGAGGGCAGAGTGTTTTTTATTGGAGGGCAGCGTGTTTATTATTGGAGGGCAGAGTGCTTATTATTGGAGGGCAGAGTGTTTATTATTGGAGGGCAGAGTGTTTATTATTGGAGGGCAGGGTGTTTATTATTGGAGGGCAGAGTGTTTTTTATTGGAGGGCAGGGTGTTTATTATTGGAGGGCAGAGTGTTTTTTATTGGAGGGCAGGGTGTTTATTGTTGGAGGGCAGAGTGTTTTTTATTGGAGGGCAGGGTGTTTATTATTGGAGGGCAGAGTGCTTATTATTGGAGGGCAGACTGTTTATTATTGGAGGGCAGAGTGTTTATTATTGGAGGGCAGGGTGTTTATTATTGGAGGGCAGAGTGCTTATTATTGGAGAGCAGAGTGTTTATTATTGGAGGGCAGAGTGTTTATTATTGGAGGGCAGAGTGTTTATTATTGGAGGGCAGCGTGTTTATTATTGGAGGGCAGAGTGCTTATTATTGGAGGGCAGAGTGTTTATTATTGGAGGGCAGAGTGTTTATTATTGGAGGGCAGGGTGTTTATTATTGGAGGGCAGAGTGTTTTTTATTGGAGGGCAGGGTGTTTATTATTGGAGGGCAGAGTGTTTTTTATTGGAGGGCAGGGTGTTTATTATTGGAGGGCAGAGTGTTTTTTATTGGAGGGCAGGGTGTTTATTATTGGAGGGCAGAGTGTTTTTTATTGGAGGGCAGGGTGTTTATTATTGGAGGGCAGCGTGTTTATTATTGGAGGGCAGAGTGCTTATTATTGGAGGGCAGAGTGTTTATTATTGGAGGGCAGAGTGTTTATTATTGGAGGGCAGACTGTTTATTATTGGAGGGTAGAGTGTTTATTATTGGAGGGCTGGGTATTTATTATTGGAGGGGCGGATGTTTATTATTGGACTGCGGAGTGTTTATTATTGGCGGGCAGGGTGTTTATTATTGGAGGGCAGAGTGTTTATTATTGGAGGGCAGAGTGTGTATTATTGGAGAGCAGAGTGTTTATTATTGGAGTGCAGAGTGTTTATTATTGGAGGGCAGAGTGTTTATTATTGGAGGGCAGGGTGTTTATTATTGGAGGGCAGCGTGTTTATTATTGGAGGGCAGAGTGTTTATTATTGGAGGGCAGAGTGTTTATTATTGGAGGGCCAAGTTTTTATTATTGGAGGGCAGGGTATTTATTATTGGAGAGGCGGATGTTTATTATTGGAGAGCGGAGTGTTTATTATTGGAGAGCAGGGTGTTTACTATTGGAGGGCAGTGTGTTTATTATTGGAGTGCAGAGTGTTTATTATTGGAGGGCAGAGTGTGTATTATTGGAAGGCAGCGTGTTTATTATTGGAGGGCAGTGTGTTTATTATTGGAGAGGCGGATGTTTATTATTGGAGGGCAGAGTGTTTATTATTGGAGGGCAGAGTGTTTATTATTGGAGAGCATGGTGTTTATTATTGGATGGGGTCTTTATTATTGGAGGGCAGAGTGTTTATTATTGGACAGGGTGTTTATTATTGGAGGGCAGAGTGTTTATTATTGGATGGGGTGTTTATTATTGGAGGGCAGAGTGTTTATTATTGGATGGTTGTTTATTATTGGAGGGCAGAGTGTTTATTGTTGGAGGGCAGAGTGTATGTTATTGGATAGGGTGTTTATTATTGGAGGGCAGGGTGATTATTATTGGACGGCAGGGTGTGTATTATTGGAGAGGCGGATGTTTATTATTGGAGGGCAGAGTGTTTATTATTGGAGGGCAGGGTGTTTATTATTGGAGGGCAGAGTGATTATTATTGGAGAGGTGTTTTTATTGGAGGGCAGAGTGTTTATTATTGGACAGGGTGTTTATTATTGGAGGGCAGAGTGTTTATTAATGGATGGGGTGTTTATTATTGGAGGGCAGAGTGTTTTTATAGGATGGGGTGTTTATTATTGGAGGACAGAGTGTTTATTATCGGATGGGCTGTTTATTATTGGAGGGCAGAGTGTTTATTATTGGATAGGGTGTTTATTATTGGAGGGCAGGGTGATTATTATTGGAGGGCAGGGTGTGTATTATTGGAGAGGCGGATGTTTATTATTGGAGGGCAGAGTGTTTATTATTGGAGGGCAGTGTGTTTATTATTGGAGGGCAGGGTGTTTTTTATTGGAGGGCAGAGTGATTATTATTGGAGAGGTGGATGTAGATTATTGGAGGGCAGTGTGTTTATTTTTGGAGAGAAGGGTGTTTATTATTGGAGAGGTGGATGTTTATTATTGGAGGACAGAGTGTTTATTATTGGGGGCTAGTGTGTTTATTATTGGAGAGGCGGATATTTATTATTGGAGGGCAGACTGTGTTTTATTGGAGGGCAGAGTGTTTATTATTGTAGGGCAGTGTGTTTATTATTGGAGGGCAGAGTGTGTCTTATTGGAGAGCAGAGTGTTTTTTATTGGAGAGCAGAGTGTTTCTTATTGGAGGGCAGAGTGTGTATTATTGGAGGGCAGAGTGTGTATTATTGGATGGCAGCGTGTTTATTATTGGAGGGCAGTGTGTTTATTATTGGAGGGCAGAGTGTTTATTCTTGGAGGGCAGAGTGTTTATTATTGGAGGGCAGAGTGTGTATTATTGGAGAGCAGAATGTTTAGTATTGGAGGGCAGAGTGTTTATTATTGGAGGGCAGTGTGTTTATTATTGGAGGGCAGAGTGTTTATTATTGGAGGGCAGGGTGTTTATTATTGGAGGGCAGCGTGTTTATTATTGGAGGGCAGAGTGTTTATTATTGGAGGGCAGAATGTTTATTATTGGAGGGCAGAGTGTTTATTATTGGAGGGCAGACTGTTTATTATTGGAGGGCAGAGTGTTTATTATTGGAGGGCAGGGTATTTATTATTGGAGAGGCGGATGTTTATTATTGGAGAGCGGAGTGTTTATTATTGGAGGGCAGAGTGTTTATTATTGGAGGGCAGAGTGTTTATTATTGGAGTGCAGAGTGTGTATTATTGGAGAGCAGAGTGTTTATTATTGGAGGGCAGAGTGTTTATTATTGGAGGGCAGGGTGTTTATTGTTGGGGGGCAGAGTGTTTATTATTGGAGGGCAGACTGTTTATTATTGGAGGGCAGAGTGTTTATTATTGGAGGGCAGGGTATTTATTATTGGAGAGGCGGATGTTTATTATTGGAGAGCGGAGTGTTTATTATTGGAGGGCAGAGTGTTTATTATTGGAGGGCAGAGTGTTTATTATTGGAGTGCAGAGTGTGTATTATTGGAGAGCAGAGTGTTTATTATTGGAGGGCAGAGTGTTTATTATTGGAGGGCAGGGAGTTTATTGTTGGGGGGCAGAGTGTTTATTATTGGAGGGCAGACTGTTTATTATTGGAGGGCAGAGTGTTTATTATTGGAGGGCAGGGTATTTATTATTGGAGAGGCGGATGTTTATTATTGGAGAGCGGAATGTTTATTATTGGAGGGCAGGGTGTTTATTATTGGATGGCAGAGTGTTTATTATTGGAGGGCAGGGTATTTATTATTGGAGAGGCGGATGTTTATTATTGCAGAGCGGAATGTTTATTATTGGAGAGCGGAATGTTTATTATTGGCGAGCAGAGTGTGTATTATTGGAGAGCAGAGTGTTTATTATTGGAGAGCAGAGTGTTTATTATTGGAAGGCAGAGTGTTTATTATTGGAGGGCAGAGTGTTTATTATTGGAGGGCAGAGTGTTTATTATTGGAGTGCAGAGTGTGTATTATTGGAGAGCAGAGTGTTTATTATTGGAGAGCAGAGTGTTTATTATTGGAAGGCAGAGTGTTTATTATTGGAGGGCAGAGTGTTTATTATTGGATGGCAGAGTGTTTATTATTGGAGGGCAGGGTATTTATTATTGGAGAGGCGGATGTTTATTATTGGAGAGCGGAATGTTTATTATTGGAGAGCGGAATGTTTATTATTGGAGAGCAGAGTGTGTATTATTGGAGAGCAGAGTGTTTATTATTGGAGAGCAGAGTGTTTATTATTGGAAGGCAGAGTGTTTATTCTTGGAGGGCAGAGTGTTTATTATTGGAGGGCAGAGTGTTTATTATTGGAGTGCAGAGTGTGTATTATTGGAGAGCAGAGTGTTTATTATTGGAGGGCAGAGTGTTTATTATTGGAGGGCAGGGTGTTTATTGTTGGGGGCAGAGTGTTTATTATTGGAGGGCAGACTGTTTATTATTGGAGGGCAGAGTGTTTATTATTAGAGGGCAGCGTATTTATTATTGGAGACGCGGATGTTTATTATTGGAGAGCGGAATGTTTATTATTGGAGGGCAGGGTGTTTATTATTGGATGGCAGAGTGTTTATTATTGGAGGGCAGGGTATTTATTATTGGAGAGGCGGATGTTTATTATTGGTGAGCGGAATGTTTATTATTGGAGAGCGGAATGTTTATTATTGGAGAGCAGAGTGTTTATTATTGGAGGGCAGGTTGTTTATTATTGGAGAGGCGGATGTTTATTATTGGAGAGCGGAATGTTTATTATTGGATGGCAGAGTGTTTATTATTGGAGGGCAGGGTATTTATTATTGGAGAGGCGGATGTTTATTATTGGAGAGGCGGATGTTTATTATTGGAGAGCGGAATGTTTATTATTGGAGGGCAGAGTGTTTATTATTGGAGGGCAGGGTATTTATTATTGGAGAGGCGGATGTTTATTATTGGAGAGCGGAATGTTTATTATTGGAGAGCGGAATGTTTATTATTGGATGGCAGAGTGTTTATTATTGGAGGGCAGGGTATTTATTATTGGAGAGGCGGATGTTTATTATTGGAGAGGCGGATGTTTATTATTGGAGAGCGGAATGTTTATTATTGGAGGGCAGAGTGTTTATTATTGGAAGGCAGCGTGTGTATTATTGGGGAGCAGAGTGTTTATTATTGGAGGGCAGAGTGTTTATTATTGGAGAGCAGAGTGTGTATTATTGGAGGGCAGAGTGTGTATTATTGGAGAGCAGAGTGTTTATTATTGGAGGGCAGAGTGTTTATTATTGGAGAGCAGAGTGTTTATTATTGGAGGGCAGAGTGTTTATTATTGGAGAGCAGAGTGTTTATTATTGGAGGGCAGAGTGTTTATTATTGGAGGGCAGAGTGTGTATTATTGGAGAGCAGAGTGTGTATTATTGGAGGGCAGAGTGTGTATTATTGGAGTGCAGATTGTTTGTTATTGGAGTGCAGAACGTTTATTATTGGAGTGCAGAGTGTTTATTATTGGAGGGCAGAGTGTGTATTGTTGGAGAGCAGAGTGTTTATTATTGGAGAGCAGAGTGTTTATTATTGGAGAGCAGAGTGTGTATTATTGGAGAGCAGAGTGTTTATTATTGGAGGGCAGAGTGTGTATTATTGGAGAGCAGAATGTTTATTATTGGAGTGCAGAGTGTTTATTATTGGAGGGCAGAGTGTGTATTATTGGAGAGCAGAGTGTTTATTATTGGAGGGCAGAGTGTTTATTATTGGAGGGCAGAGTGTTTATTATTGGAGAGCAGAGTGTGTATTATTGGAGAGCAGAGTGTGTATTATTGGAGAGCAGAGTGTTTATTATTGGAGAGCAGAGTGTTTATTATTGGAGAGCAGAGTGTTTATTATTGGAGAGCAGAGTGTTTATTATTGGAGGGCAGAATGTTTATTATTGGATGGGGTGTTTATTATTGGAGTGCAGAGTGTTTATTATTGGATGGGGTGTTTATTATTGGAGGGCAGAGTGTTTATTATTGGATGGGGTGTTTATTATTGGAGGGCAGAGTGTTTATTATTGGATGGGGTGTTTATTATTGGAGTGCAGAGTGTTTATTATTGGAGGGCAGAGTGTTTATTATTGGAGTGCAGAGTGTTTATTATTGGAGGGCAGAGTGTGTATTATTGGAAGGCAGCGTGTTTATTATTGGATGGGGTGTTTATTATTGGAGTGCAGAGTGTTTATTATTGGAGGGCAGAGTGTTTATTATTGGAGTGCAGAGTGTTTATTATTGGAGGGCAGAGTGTTTATTATTGGAGTGCAGAGTGTTTATTATTGGAGGGCAGAGTGTTTATTATTGGAGAGCATAGTGTTTATTATTGGAGGGCAGGGTGTTTATTATTGGAGGGCAGAGTGTTTATTATTGGAGGGCAGAGTGTTTATTTTTGGAGTGCAGAGTGTTTATTATTGGAGGGCAGAGTGTGTATTATTGGAGGGCAGTGTGTTTCTTATTGGATGGGGTGTTTATTATTGGAGTGCAGAGTGTTTATTATTGGAGGGCAGAGTGTTTATTATTGGAGTGCAGAGTTTTTATTATTGGAGTGCAGAGTGTTTATTATTGGAGAGCAGAGTGTTTATTATTGGAAGGCAGAGTGTTTATTATTGGAGTGCAGAGTGTTTATTATTGGAGTGCAGAGTGTTTATTATTGGAGTGCAGAGTGTTTATTATTGGAGAGCAGAGTGTGTATTATTGGAGGGCAGAGTGTGTATTATTGGAGTGCAGAGTGTTTATTATTGGAAGGCAGAGTGTGTATTATTGGAGGGCAGAGTGTTTATTATTGGAGTGCAGAGTGTTTATTATTGGAAGGCAGAGTGTGTATTATTGGAGGGCAGAGTGTTTATTATTGGAGAGCAGTGTTTATTATTGGAGGGCAGAGTGTGTATTATTGGAGTGCAGAGTGTTTATTATTGGAGGGCAGAGTGTTTATTATTGGAGTGCAGAGTGTTTATTATTGGAGTGCAGAGTGTTTATTATTGGAGGGCAGAGTATTTATTATTGGAAGGCAGAGTGTGTATTATTGGAGGGCAGAGTGTTTATTATTGGAGAGCAGAGTGTTTATTATTGGAGGGCAGAGTGTGTATTATTGGAGTGCAGAGTGTGTATTATTGGAGAGCAGAGTGTTTATTATTGGAGGGCAGAGTGTGTATTATTGGAGTGAAGAGTGTTTATTATTGGAGGGCAGAGTGTTTATTATTGGAGAGCAGAGTGTGTATTATTGGAGAGCAGAGTGTTTATTATTGGAGGGCAGAGTGTGTATTATTGGAGTGCAGAGTGTTTATTATTGGAGGGCAGAGTGTGTATTATTGGAGAGCAGAGTGTGTATTATTGGAGGGCAGAATGTTTATTATTGGAGAGCAGAGTGTTTATTATTGGAGAGCAGCGTGTGTATTATTGGAGAGCAGAGTGTTTATTATTGGAGGGCAGAGTGTGTATTATTGGAGTGCAGAGTTTTTATTATTGGAGTGCAGAGTGTTTATTATTGGAGAGCAGAGTGTATTATTGGAGGGCAGAATGTTTATTATTGGAGAGCAGAGTGTGTATTATTGGAGAGCAGAGTGTTTATTATTGGAGGGCAGAGTGTGTATTATTGGAGTGCAGAGTGTTTATTATTGGAGGGCAGAGTGTTTATTATTGGAGAGCAGAGTGTTTATTATTGGAGGGCAGAGTGTGTATTATTGGAGTGCAGAGTGTTTATTATTGGAGGGCAGAGTGTGTATTATTGGAGGGCAGAGTGTTTATTATTGGAAGGCAGAGTGTGTGTTATTGGAGGGCAGAGTGTTTATTATTGGAGGGCAGGGTATTTATTATTGGAGAGGCGGATGTTTATTATTGGAGAGCGGAGTGTTTATTATTGGAGGGCAGAGTGTTTATTATTGGAGGGCAGAGTGTTTATTATTGGAGTGCAGAGTGTGTATTATTGGAGAGCAGAGTGTTTATTATTGGAGGGCAGAGTGTTTATTATTGGAGGGCAGGGTGTTTATTGTTGGGGGGCAGAGTGTTTATTATTGGAGGGCAGACTGTTTATTATTGGAGGGCAGAGTGTTTATTATTGGAGGGCAGGGTATTTATTATTGGAGAGGCGGATGTTTATTATTGGAGAGCGGAGTGTTTATTATTGGAGGGCAGAGTGTTTATTATTGGAGGGCAGAGTGTTTATTATTGGAGTGCAGAGTGTGTATTATTGGAGAGCAGAGTGTTTATTATTGGAGGGCAGAGTGTTTATTATTGGAGGGCAGGGAGTTTATTGTTGGGGGGCAGAGTGTTTATTATTGGAGGGCAGACTGTTTATTATTGGAGGGCAGAGTGTTTATTATTGGAGGGCAGGGTATTTATTATTGGAGAGGCGGATGTTTATTATTGGAGAGCGGAATGTTTATTATTGGAGGGCAGGGTGTTTATTATTGGATGGCAGAGTGTTTATTATTGGAGGGCAGGGTATTTATTATTGGAGAGGCGGATGTTTATTATTGCAGAGCGGAATGTTTATTATTGGAGAGCGGAATGTTTATTATTGGCGAGCAGAGTGTGTATTATTGGAGAGCAGAGTGTTTATTATTGGAGAGCAGAGTGTTTATTATTGGAAGGCAGAGTGTTTATTATTGGAGGGCAGAGTGTTTATTATTGGAGGGCAGAGTGTTTATTATTGGAGTGCAGAGTGTGTATTATTGGAGAGCAGAGTGTTTATTATTGGAGAGCAGAGTGTTTATTATTGGAAGGCAGAGTGTTTATTATTGGAGGGCAGAGTGTTTATTATTGGATGGCAGAGTGTTTATTATTGGAGGGCAGGGTATTTATTATTGGAGAGGCGGATGTTTATTATTGGAGAGCGGAATGTTTATTATTGGAGAGAGGAATGTTTATTATTGGAGAGCAGAGTGTGTATTATTGGAGAGCAGAGTGTTTATTATTGGAGAGCAGAGTGTTTATTATTGGAAGGCAGAGTGTTTATTCTTGGAGGGCAGAGTGTTTATTATTGGAGGGCAGAGTGTTTATTATTGGAGTGCAGAGTGTGTATTATTGGAGAGCAGAGTGTTTATTATTGGAGGGCAGAGTGTTTATTATTGGAGGGCAGGGTGTTTATCGTTGGGGGGCAGAGTGTTTATTATTGGAGGGCAGACTGTTTATTATTGGTGGGCAGAGTGTTTATTATTAGAGGGCAGGGTATTTATTATTGGAGACGCGGATGTTTATTATTGGAGAGCGGAATGTTTATTATTGGAGGGCAGGGTGTTTATTATTGGATGGCAGAGTGTTTATTATTGGAGGGCAGGGTATTTATTATTGGAGAGGCGGATGTTTATTATTGGAGAGCGGAATGTTTATTATTGGAGAGCGGAATGTTTATTATTGGAGAGCAGAGTGTTTATTATTGGAGGGCAGGTTGTTTATTATTGGAGAGGCGGATGTTTATTATTGGAGAGCGGAATGTTTATTATTGGATGGCAGAGTGTTTATTATTGGAGGGCAGGGTATTTATTATTGGAGAGGCGGATGTTTATTATTGGAGAGGCGGATGTTTATTATTGGAGAGCGGAATGTTTATTATTGGAGGGCAGAGTGTTTATTATTGGAGGGCAGGGTATTTATTATTGGAGAGGCGGATGTTTATTATTGGAGAGCGGAATGTTTATTATTGGAGAGCGGAATGTTTATTATTGGATGGCAGAGTGTTTATTATTGGAGGGCAGGGTATTTATTATTGGAGAGGCGGATGTTTATTATTGGAGAGGCGGATGTTTATTATTGGAGAGCGGAATGTTTATTATTGGAGGGCAGAGTGTTTATTATTGGAAGGCAGCGTGTGTATTATTGGGGAGCAGAGTGTTTATTATTGGAGGGCAGAGTGTTTATTATTGGAGAGCAGAGTGTGTATTATTGGAGGGCAGAGTGTGTATTATTGGAGAGCAGAGTGTTTATTATTGGAGGGCAGAGTGTTTATTATTGGAGAGCAGAGTGTTTATTATTGGAGGGCAGAGTGTTTATTATTGGAGAGCAGAGTGTTTATTATTGGAGGGCAGAGTGTTTATTATTGGAGGGCAGAGTGTGTATTATTGGAGAGCAGAGTGTGTATTATTGGAGGGCAGAGTGTGTATTATTGGAGTGCAGATTGTTTGTTATTGGAGTGCAGAATGTTTATTATTGGAGTGCAGAGTGTTTATTATTGGAGGGCAGAGTGTGTATTGTTGGAGAGCAGAGTGTTTATTATTGGAGAGCAGAGTGTTTATTATTGGAGAGCAGAGTGTGTATTATTGGAGAGCAGAGTGTTTATTATTGGAGGGCAGAGTGTGTATTATTGGAGAGCAGAATGTTTATTATTGGAGTGCAGAGTGTTTATTATTGGAGGGCAGAGTGTGTATTATTGGAGAGCAGAGTGTTTATTATTGGAGGGCAGAGTGTTTATTATTGGAGGGCAGAGTGTTTATTATTGGAGAGCAGAGTGTGTATTATTGGAGAGCAGAGTGTGTATTATTGGAGAGCAGAGTGTTTATTATTGGAGAGCAGAGTGTTTATTATTGGAGAGCAGAGTGTTTATTATTGGAGAGCAGAGTGTTTATTATTGGAGGGCAGAATGTTTATTATTGGATGGGGTGTTTATTATTGGAGTGCAGAGTGTTTATTATTGGATGGGGTGTTTATTATTGGAGGGCAGAGTGTTTATTATTGGATGGGGTGTTTATTATTGGAGGGCAGAGTGTTTATTATTGGATGGGGTGTTTATTATTGGAGTGCAGAGTGTTTATTATTGGAGGGCAGAGTGTTTATTATTGGAGTGCAGAGTGTTTATTATTGGAGGGCAGAGTGTGTATTATTGGAAGGCAGCGTGTTTATTATTGGATGGGGTGTTTATTATTGGAGTGCAGAGTGTTTATTATTGGAGGGCAGAGTGTTTATTATTGGAGTGCAGAGTGTTTATTATTGGAGGGCAGAGTGTTTATTATTGGAGTGCAGAGTGTTTATTATTGGAGGGCAAAGTGTTTATTATTGGAGAGCAGAGTGTTTATTATTGGAGGGCAGGGTGTTTATTATTGGAGGGCAGAGTGTTTATTATTGGAGGGCAGAGTGTTTATTTTTGGAGTGCAGAGTGTTTATTATTGGAGGGCAGAGTGTGTATTATTGGAGGGCAGTGTGTTTATTATTGGATGGGGTGTTTATTATTGGAGTGCAGAGTGTTTATTATTGGAGGGCAGAGTGTTTATTATTGGAGTGCAGAGTTTTTATTATTGGAGTGCAGAGTGTTTATTATTGGAGAGCAGAGTGTTTATTATTGGAAGGCAGAGTGTGTATTATTGGAGGGCAGAGTGTTTATTATTGGAGTGCAGAGTGTTTATTATTGGAAGGCAGAGTGTGTATTATTGGAGGGCAGAGTGTTTATTATTGGAGAGCAGTGTTTATTATTGGAGGGCAGAGTGTGTATTATTGGAGTGCAGAGTGTTTATTATTGGAGGGCAGAGTGTTTATTATTGGAGTGCAGAGTGTTTATTATTGGAGTGCAGAGTGTTTATTATTGGAGGGCAGAGTGTTTATTATTGGAAGGCAGAGTGTGTATTATTGGAGGGCAGAGTGTTTATTATTGGAGAGCAGAGTGTTTATTATTGGAGGGCAGAGTGTGTATTATTGGAGTGCAGAGTGTGTATTATTGGAGAGCAGAGTGTTTATTATTGGAGGGCAGAGTGTGTATTATTGGAGTGAAGAGTGTTTATTATTGGAGGGCAGAGTGTT
Organism: Scyliorhinus torazame; assembly: GCF_047496885.1. Lineage (NCBI taxonomy): Eukaryota > Metazoa > Chordata > Chondrichthyes > Carcharhiniformes > Scyliorhinidae > Scyliorhinus > Scyliorhinus torazame. The sequence continues at coordinate 344,161,200 of NC_092709.1, read as the reverse complement.
TATTATTGGAGAGCAGAGTGTGTATTATTGGAGAGCAGAGTGTTTATTATTGGAGGGCAGAGTGTGTATTATTGGAGTGCAGAGTGTTTATTATTGGAGGGCAGAGTGTGTATTATTGGAGAGCAGAGTGTGTATTATTGGAGGGCAGAATGTTTATTATTGGAGAGCAGAGTGTTTATTATTGGAGAGCAGCGTGTGTATTATTGGAGAGCAGAGTGTTTATTATTGGAGGGCAGAGTGTGTATTATTGGAGTGCAGAGTTTTTATTATTGGAGTGCAGAGTGTTTATTATTGGAGAGCAGAGTGTATTATTGGAGGGCAGAATGTTTATTATTGGAGAGCAGAGTGTGTATTATTGGAGAGCAGAGTGTTTATTATTGGAGGGCAGAGTGTGTATTATTGGAGTGCAGAGTGTTTATTATTGGAGGGCAGAGTGTTTATTATTGGAGAGCAGAGTGTTTATTATTGGAGGGCAGAGTGTGTATTATTGGAGTGCAGAGTGTTTATTATTGGAGGGCAGAGTGTGTATTATTGGAGGGCAGAGTGTTTATTATTGGAAGGCAGAGTGTGTGTTATTGGAGGGCAGAGTGTTTATTATTGGAGAGCAGAGTGTTTATTATTGGAGGGCAGAGTGTTTATTATTGGAGAGCAGAGTGTTTATTATTGGAGGGCAGAGTGTTTATTATTGGAGGGCAGAGTGTGTATTATTGGAGAGCAGAGTGTTTATTATTGGAGAGGCAGAGTGTTTATTATTGGAGTGCAGAGTGTTTATTATTGGAGGGCAGAGTGTGTATTATTGGAGGGCAGAGTGTTTATTATTGGAGGGCAGAGTGTGTATTATTGGAGAGCAGAATGTTTATTATTGGAGAGCAGAGTGTTTATTATTGGAGAGCAGAGTGTTTATTATTGGAGGGCAGAATGTTTATTATTGGAGTGCAGGGTGTTTATTATTGGAGGGCAGAGTGTGTATTATTGGAGAGCAGAGTGTTTATTATTGGAGTGCAGAGTGTTTATTATTGGAGGGCAGAGTGTGTATTATTGGAGAGCAGAATGTTTATTATTGGAGAGCAGAGTGTTTATTATTGGAGAGCAGAGTGTTTATTATTGGAGAGCAGAATGTTTATTATTGGAGAGCAGAGTGTTTATTATTGGAGAGCAGAGTGTTTATTATTGGAGGGCAGAGTGTGTATTATTGGAGAGCAGAATGTTTATTATTGGAGAGCAGAGTGTTTATTATTGGAGAGCAGAGTGTTTATTATTGGAGAGCAGAATGTTTATTATTGGAGTGCAGAGTGTTTATTATTGGAGGGCAGAGTGTTTATTATTGGAGTGCAGGGTGTTTATTATTGGAGGGCAGAGTGTTTATTATTGGAGGGCAGAGTGTGTATTATTGGAGAGCAGAGTGTTTATTATTGGAAGGCAGAGTGTTTATTATTGGAGTGCAGAGTGTTTATTATTGGAGGGCAGAGTGTGTATTATTGGAGAGCAGAGTGTTTATTATTGGAGAGCAGAGTGTTTATTATTGGAGTGCAGGGTGTTTATTATTGGAGAGCAGAGTGTGTATTATTGGAGGGCAGAGTGTTTATTATTGGAGTGCAGAGTGTGTATTATTGGAGGGCAGAGTGTGTATTATTGGAGGGCAGAGTGTTTATTATTGGAGTGCAGAGTGTGTATTATTGGAGGGCAGAGTGTGTATTATTGGAGGGCAGAGTGTTTATTATTGGAGTGCAGAGTGTTTATTATTGGAGAGCAGAGTGTGTATTATTGGAGGGCAGAGTGTTTATTATTGGAGTGCAGGGTGTTTATTATTGGAGAGCAGAGTGTGTATTATTGGAGGGCAGAGTGTTTATTATTGGAGTGCAGAGTGTGTATTATTGGAGGGCAGAGTGTTTATTATTGGAGAGCAGAGTGTTTATTATTGGAGGGCAGAGTGTGTATTATTGGAGGGCAGAGTGTTTATTATTGGAGTGCAGAGTGTTTATTATTGGAGGGCAGAGTGTGTATTATTGGAGGGCAGAGTGTTTATTATTGGAGGGCAGAGTGTTTATTATTGGAGGGCACAGTGTTTATTATTGGAGGGCAGGGTGTTTATTATTGGAGTGCAGAGTGTTTATTATTGGAGGGCAGAGTGTTTATTATTGGAGAGCAGAGTGTTTATTATTGGAGGGCAGAGTGTTTATTATTGGAGAGCAGAGTGTGTATTATTGGAGGGCAGGGTGTTTATTATTGGAGAGCAGAGTGTTTATTATTGGAGGGCAGAGTGTTTATTATTGGAGAGCAGAGTGTTTATTATTGGAGGGCACAGTGTTTATTATTGGAGGCAGAGTGTGTATTATTGGAGGGCAGAGTGTTTATTATTGGAGAGCAGAGTGTGTATTATTGGAAGGCAGAGTGTGTATTATTGGAGGGCAGAGTGTGTATTATTGGAGAGCAGAGTGTTTATTAGTGGAGAGCAGAGTGTTTATTATTGGAGAGCAGAGTGTTTATTATTGGAGGGCAGAGTGTTTATTATTGGAGAGCAGAGTGTTTATTATTGGAGGGCAGAGTGTTTATTATTGGAGTGCAGAGTGTTTATTATTGGAGGGCAGAGTGTGTATTATTGGAGGGCAGAGTGTTTATTATTGGAGAGCAGAGTGTTTATTATTGGAGGGCAGAGTGTGTATTATTGGAGGGCAGAGTGTGTTTATTATTGGAGGGCAGAGTGTTTATTATTGGAGGGCAGAATGTTTATTATTGGAGGGCAGAGTGTGTATTATTGGAGGGCAGAGTGTGTTTATTATTGGAGGGCAGAGTGTTTATTATTGGAGGGCAGAATGTTTATTATTGGAGGGCAGAGTGTTTATTATTGGAGAGCAGAGTGTTTATTATTGGAGGGCAGAGTGTGTATTATTGGAGGGCAGAGTGTGTATTATTGGAGAGCAGAGTGTTTATTATTGGAGGGCAGAGTGTGTATTATTGGAGGGCAGAGTGTGTATTATTGGAGAGCAGAGTGTTTATTATTGGAGGGCAGAGTGTGTATTATTGGAGGGCAGAGTGTTTATTATTGGAGAGCAGAGTGTTTATTATTGGAGGGCAGAGTGTGTATTATTGGAGAGCAGAGTGTGTATTATTGGAGGGCAGACTGTTTATTATTGGAGTGCAGAATGTTTATTATTGGAGTGCAGAGTGTTTATTATTGGAGGGCAGAGTGTGTATTATTGGAGGGCAGAGTGTTTATTATTGGAGAGCAGAGTGTTTATTATTGGAGGGCAGAGTGTTTATTATTGGAGGGCAGGGTGTTTATTATTGGAGGGCAGTGTGTTTATTATTGGAGAGGCGGATGTTTATTATTGGAGAGCGGAATGTTTATTATTGGAGGGCAGGGTGTTTATTATTGGAGGGCAGAGTGTTTATTATTGGAGTGCAGAGTGTGTATTATTGGAGAGCAGAGTGTGTATTATTGGAGGGCAGAGTGTTTATTATTGGAGTGCAGAGTGTTTATTATTGGAGGGCAGAGTGTTTATTATTGGAGTGCAGAGTGTTTATTATTGGAGGGCAGAGTGTGTATTATTGGAGAGCAGAGTGTTTATTATTGGAGAGCAGAGTGTTTATTATTGGAGTGCAGGGTGTTTATTATTGGAGAGCAGAGTGTGTATTATTGGAGGGCAGAGTGTTTATTATTGGAGTGCAGAGTGTGTATTATTGGAGGGCAGAGTGTGTATTATTGGAGGGCAGAGTGTTTATTATTGGAGTGCAGAGTGTGTATTATTGGAGGGCAGAGTGTGTATTATTGGAGGGCAGAGTGTTTATTATTGGAGTGCAGAGTGTTTATTATTGGAGAGCAGAGTGTGTATTATTAGAGGGCAGAGTGTTTATTATTGGAGTGCAGGGTGTTTATTATTGGAGAGCAGAGTGTGTATTATTGGAGGGCAGAGTGTTTATTATTGGAGTGCAGAGTGTGTATTATTGGAGGGCAGAGTGTTTATTATTGGAGAGCAGAGTGTTTATTATTGGAGGGCAGTGTGTATTATTGGAGGGCAGAGTGTTTATTATTGGAGTGCAGAGTGTTTATTATTGGAGGGCAGAGTGTGTATTATTGGAGGGCAGAGTGTTTATTATTGGAGGGCAGAGTGTTTATTATTGGAGGGCAGAGTGTTTATTATTGGAGTGCAGAGTGTTTATTATTGGAGGGCAGAGTGTGTATTATTGGAGAGCAGAGTGTTTATTATTGGAGAGCAGAGTGTTTATTATTGGAGTGCAGGGTGTTTATTATTGGAGAGCAGAGTGTGTATTATTGGAGGGCAGAGTGTTTATTATTGGAGTGCAGAGTGTGTATTATTGGAGGGCAGAGTGTGTATTATTGGAGGGCAGAGTGTTTATTATTGGAGTGCAGAGTGTGTATTATTGGAGGGCAGAGTGTGTATTATTGGAGGGCAGAGTGTTTATTATTGGAGTGCAGAGTGTTTATTATTGGAGAGCAGAGTGTGTATTATTGGAGGGCAGAGTGTTTATTATTGGAGTGCAGGGTGTTTATTATTGGAGAGCAGAGTGTGTATTATTGGAGGGCAGAGTGTTTATTATTGGAGTGCAGAGTGTGTATTATTGGAGGGCAGAGTGTTTATTATTGGAGAGCAGAGTGTTTATTATTGGAGGGCAGTGTGTATTATTGGAGGGCAGAGTGTTTATTATTGGAGTGCAGAGTGTTTATTATTGGAGGGCAGAGTGTGTATTATTGGAGGGCAGAGTGTTTATTATTGGAGGGCAGAGTGTTTATTATTGGAGGGCACAGTGTTTATTATTGGAGGGCAGGGTGTTTATTATTGGAGTGCAGAGTGTTTATTATTGGAGGGCAGAGTGTTTATTATTGGAGAGCAGAGTGTTTATTATTGGAGGGCAGAGTGTTTATTATTGGAGAGCAGAGTGTGTCTTATTGGAGGGCAGGGTGTTTATTATTGGAGTGCAGAGTGTTTATTATTGGAGGGCAGAGTGTTTATTAGTGGAGAGCAGAGTGTTTATTATTGGAGAGCAGAGTGTTTATTATTGGAGGGCAGAGTGTTTATTATTGGAGAGCAGAGTGTTTATTATTGGAGGGCAGAGTGTTTATTATTGGATGGGGTGTTTATTATTGGAGTGCAGAGTGTTTATTATTGGAGGGCAGAGTGTTTATTATTGGAGTGCAGAGTGTTTATTATTGGAGGGCAGAGTGTGTATTATTGGAAGGCAGCGTGTTTATTATTGGATGGGGTGTTTATTATTGGAGTGCAGAGTGTTTATTATTGGAGGGCAGAGTGTTTATTATTGGAGTGCAGAGTGTTTATTATTGGAGGGCAGAGTGTTTATTATTGGAGTGCAGAGTGTTTATTATTGGAGGGCAAAGTGTTTATTATTGGAGAGCAGAGTGTTTATTATTGGAGGGCAGGGTGTTTATTATTGGAGGGCAGAGTGTTTATTATTGGAGGGCAGAGTGTTTATTTTTGGAGTGCAGAGTGTTTATTATTGGAGGGCAGAGTGTGTATTATTGGAGGGCAGTGTGTTTATTATTGGATGGGGTGTTTATTATTGGAGTGCAGAGTGTTTATTATTGGAGGGCAGAGTGTTTATTATTGGAGTGCAGAGTTTTTATTATTGGAGTGCAGAGTGTTTATTATTGGAGAGCAGAGTGTTTATTATTGGAAGGCAGAGTGTTTATTATTGGAGTGCAGAGTGTTTATTATTGGAGTGCAGAGTGTTTATTATTGGAGTGCAGAGTGTTTATTATTGGAGAGCAGAGTGTGTATTATTGGAGGGCAGAGTGTGTATTATTGGAGTGCAGAGTGTTTATTATTGGAAGGCAGAGTGTGTATTATTGGAGGGCAGAGTGTTTATTATTGGAGTGCAGAGTGTTTATTATTGGAAGGCAGAGTGTGTATTATTGGAGGGCAGAGTGTTTATTATTGGAGAGCAGTGTTTATTATTGGAGGGCAGAGTGTGTATTATTGGAGTGCAGAGTGTTTATTATTGGAGGGCAGAGTGTTTATTATTGGAGTGCAGAGTGTTTATTATTGGAGTGCAGAGTGTTTATTATTGGAGGGCAGAGTGTTTATTATTGGAAGGCAGAGTGTGTATTATTGGAGGGCAGAGTGTTTATTATTGGAGAGCAGAGTGTTTATTATTGGAGGGCAGAGTGTGTATTATTGGAGTGCAGAGTGTGTATTATTGGAGAGCAGAGTGTTTATTATTGGAGGGCAGAGTGTGTATTATTGGAGTGAAGAGTGTTTATTATTGGAGGGCAGAGTGTTTATTATTGGAGAGCAGAGTGTGTATTATTGGAGAGCAGAGTGTTTATTATTGGAGGGCAGAGTGTGTATTATTGGAGTGCAGAGTGTTTATTATTGGAGGGCAGAGTGTGTATTATTGGAGAGCAGAGTGTGTATTATTGGAGGGCAGAATGTTTATTATTGGAGAGCAGAGTGTTTATTATTGGAGAGCAGCGTGTGTATTATTGGAGAGCAGAGTGTTTATTATTGGAGGGCAGAGTGTGTATTATTGGAGTGCAGAGTTTTTATTATTGGAGTGCAGAGTGTTTATTATTGGAGAGCAGAGTGTATTATTGGAGGGCAGAATGTTTATTATTGGAGAGCAGAGTGTGTATTATTGGAGAGCAGAGTGTTTATTATTGGAGGGCAGAGTGTGTATTATTGGAGTGCAGAGTGTTTATTATTGGAGGGCAGAGTGTTTATTATTGGAGAGCAGAGTGTTTATTATTGGAGGGCAGAGTGTGTATTATTGGAGTGCAGAGTGTTTATTATTGGAGGGCAGAGTGTGTATTATTGGAGGGCAGAGTGTTTATTATTGGAAGGCAGAGTGTGTGTTATTGGAGGGCAGAGTGTTTATTATTGGAGAGCAGAGTGTTTATTATTGGAGGGCAGAGTGTTTATTATTGGAGAGCAGAGTGTTTATTATTGGAGGGCAGAGTGTTTATTATTGGAGGGCAGAGTGTGTATTATTGGAGAGCAGAGTGTTTATTATTGGAGAGGCAGAGTGTTTATTATTGGAGTGCAGAGTGTTTATTATTGGAGGGCAGAGTGTGTATTATTGGAGGGCAGAGTGTTTATTATTGGAGGGCAGAGTGTGTATTATTGGAGAGCAGAATGTTTATTATTGGAGAGCAGAGTGTTTATTATTGGAGAGCAGAGTGTTTATTATTGGAGGGCAGAATGTTTATTATTGGAGTGCAGGGTGTTTATTATTGGAGGGCAGAGTGTGTATTATTGGAGAGCAGAGTGTTTATTATTGGAGTGCAGAGTGTTTATTATTGGAGGGCAGAGTGTGTATTATTGGAGAGCAGAATGTTTATTATTGGAGAGCAGAGTGTTTATTATTGGAGAGCAGAGTGTTTATTATTGGAGAGCAGAATGTTTATTATTGGAGAGCAGAGTGTTTATTATTGGAGAGCAGAGTGTTTATTATTGGAGGGCAGAGTGTGTATTATTGGAGAGCAGAATGTTTATTATTGGAGAGCAGAGTGTTTATTATTGGAGAGCAGAGTGTTTATTATTGGAGAGCAGAATGTTTATTATTGGAGTGCAGAGTGTTTATTATTGGAGGGCAGAGTGTTTATTATTGGAGTGCAGGGTGTTTATTATTGGAGGGCAGAGTGTTTATTATTGGAGGGCAGAGTGTGTATTATTGGAGAGCAGAGTGTTTATTATTGGAAGGCAGAGTGTTTATTATTGGAGTGCAGAGTGTTTATTATTGGAGGGCAGAGTGTGTATTATTGGAGAGCAGAGTGTTTATTATTGGAGAGCAGAGTGTTTATTATTGGAGTGCAGGGTGTTTATTATTGGAGAGCAGAGTGTGTATTATTGGAGGGCAGAGTGTTTATTATTGGAGTGCAGAGTGTGTATTATTGGAGGGCAGAGTGTGTATTATTGGAGGGCAGAGTGTTTATTATTGGAGTGCAGAGTGTGTATTATTGGAGGGCAGAGTGTGTATTATTGGAGGGCAGAGTGTTTATTATTGGAGTGCAGAGTGTTTATTATTGGAGAGCAGAGTGTGTATTATTGGAGGGCAGAGTGTTTATTATTGGAGTGCAGGGTGTTTATTATTGGAGAGCAGAGTGTGTATTATTGGAGGGCAGAGTGTTTATTATTGGAGTGCAGAGTGTGTATTATTGGAGGGCAGAGTGTTTATTATTGGAGAGCAGAGTGTTTATTATTGGAGGGCAGAGTGTGTATTATTGGAGGGCAGAGTGTTTATTATTGGAGTGCAGAGTGTTTATTATTGGAGGGCAGAGTGTGTATTATTGGAGGGCAGAGTGTTTATTATTGGAGGGCAGAGTGTTTATTATTGGAGGGCACAGTGTTTATTATTGGAGGGCAGGGTGTTTATTATTGGAGTGCAGAGTGTTTATTATTGGAGGGCAGAGTGTTTATTATTGGAGAGCAGAGTGTTTATTATTGGAGGGCAGAGTGTTTATTATTGGAGAGCAGAGTGTGTATTATTGGAGGGCAGGGTGTTTATTATTGGAGAGCAGAGTGTTTATTATTGGAGGGCAGAGTGTTTATTATTGGAGAGCAGAGTGTTTATTATTGGAGGGCACAGTGTTTATTATTGGAGGCAGAGTGTGTATTATTGGAGGGCAGAGTGTTTATTATTGGAGAGCAGAGTGTGTATTATTGGAAGGCAGAGTGTGTATTATTGGAGGGCAGAGTGTGTATTATTGGAGAGCAGAGTGTTTATTAGTGGAGAGCAGAGTGTTTATTATTGGAGAGCAGAGTGTTTATTATTGGAGGGCAGAGTGTTTATTATTGGAGAGCAGAGTGTTTATTATTGGAGGGCAGAGTGTTTATTATTGGAGTGCAGAGTGTTTATTATTGGAGGGCAGAGTGTGTATTATTGGAGGGCAGAGTGTTTATTATTGGAGAGCAGAGTGTTTATTATTGGAGGGCAGAGTGTGTATTATTGGAGGGCAGAGTGTGTTTATTATTGGAGGGCAGAGTGTTTATTATTGGAGGGCAGAATGTTTATTATTGGAGGGCAGAGTGTGTATTATTGGAGGGCAGAGTGTGTTTATTATTGGAGGGCAGAGTGTTTATTATTGGAGGGCAGAATGTTTATTATTGGAGGGCAGAGTGTTTATTATTGGAGAGCAGAGTGTTTATTATTGGAGGGCAGAGTGTGTATTATTGGAGGGCAGAGTGTGTATTATTGGAGAGCAGAGTGTTTATTATTGGAGGGCAGAGTGTGTATTATTGGAGGGCAGAGTGTGTATTATTGGAGAGCAGAGTGTTTATTATTGGAGGGCAGAGTGTGTATTATTGGAGGGCAGAGTGTTTATTATTGGAGAGCAGAGTGTTTATTATTGGAGGGCAGAGTGTGTATTATTGGAGAGCAGAGTGTGTATTATTGGAGGGCAGACTGTTTATTATTGGAGTGCAGAATGTTTATTATTGGAGTGCAGAGTGTTTATTATTGGAGGGCAGAGTGTGTATTATTGGAGGGCAGAGTGTTTATTATTGGAGAGCAGAGTGTTTATTATTGGAGGGCAGAGTGTTTATTATTGGAGGGCAGGGTGTTTATTATTGGAGGGCAGTGTGTTTATTATTGGAGAGGCGGATGTTTATTATTGGAGAGCGGAATGTTTATTATTGGAGGGCAGGGTGTTTATTATTGGAGGGCAGAGTGTTTATTATTGGAGTGCAGAGTGTGTATTATTGGAGAGCAGAGTGTGTATTATTGGAGGGCAGAGTGTTTATTATTGGAGTGCAGAGTGTTTATTATTGGAGGGCAGAGTGTTTATTATTGGAGTGCAGAGTGTTTATTATTGGAGGGCAGAGTGTGTATTATTGGAGAGCAGAGTGTTTATTATTGGAGAGCAGAGTGTTTATTATTGGAGTGCAGGGTGTTTATTATTGGAGAGCAGAGTGTGTATTATTGGAGGGCAGAGTGTTTATTATTGGAGTGCAGAGTGTGTATTATTGGAGGGCAGAGTGTGTATTATTGGAGGGCAGAGTGTTTATTATTGGAGTGCAGAGTGTGTATTATTGGAGGGCAGAGTGTGTATTATTGGAGGGCAGAGTGTTTATTATTGGAGTGCAGAGTGTTTATTATTGGAGAGCAGAGTGTGTATTATTAGAGGGCAGAGTGTTTATTATTGGAGTGCAGGGTGTTTATTATTGGAGAGCAGAGTGTGTATTATTGGAGGGCAGAGTGTTTATTATTGGAGTGCAGAGTGTGTATTATTGGAGGGCAGAGTGTTTATTATTGGAGAGCAGAGTGTTTATTATTGGAGGGCAGTGTGTATTATTGGAGGGCAGAGTGTTTATTATTGGAGTGCAGAGTGTTTATTATTGGAGGTCAGAGTGTGTATTATTGGAGGGCAGAGTGTGTATTATTGGAGAGCAGAGTGTTTATTATTGGAGAGCAGAGTGTTTCTTATTGGAGTGCAGGGTGTTTATTATTGGAGAGCAGAGTGTGTATTATTGGAGGGCAGAGTGTTTATTATTGGAGTGCAGAGTGTGTATTATTGGAGGGCAGAGTGTGTATTATTGGAGGGCAGAGTGTTTATTATTGGAGTGCAGAGTGTGTATTATTGGAGGGCAGAGTGTGTATTATTGGAGGGCAGAGTGTTTATTATTGGAGTGCAGAGTGTTTATTATTGGAGAGCAGAGTGTGTATTATTGGAGGGCAGAGTGTTTATTATTGGAGTGCAGGGTGTTTATTATTGGAGAGCAGAGTGTGTATTATTGGAGGGCAGAGTGTTTATTATTGGAGTGCAGAGTGTGTATTATTGGAGGGCAGAGTGTTTATTATTGGAGAGCAGAGTGTTTATTATTGGAGGGCAGTGTGTATTATTGGAGGGCAGAGTGTTTATTATTGGAGTGCAGAGTGTTTATTATTGGAGGGCAGAGTGTGTATTATTGGAGGGCAGAGTGTTTATTATTGGAGGGCAGAGTGTTTATTATTGGAGGGCACAGTGTTTATTATTGGAGGGCAGGGTGTTTATTATTGGAGTGCAGAGTGTTTATTATTGGAGGGCAGAGTGTTTATTATTGGAGAGCAGAGTGTTTATTATTGGAGGGCAGAGTGTTTATTATTGGAGAGCAGAGTGTGTATTATTGGAGGGCAGGGTGTTTATTATTGGAGTGCAGAGTGTTTATTATTGGAGGGCAGAGTGTTTATTAGTGGAGAGCAGAGTGTTTATTATTGGAGAGCAGAGTGTTTATTATTGGAGGGCAGAGTGTTTATTATTGGAGAGCAGAGTGTTTATTATTGGAGGGCAGAGTGTTTATTATTGGATGGGGTGTTTATTATTGGAGTGCAGAGTGTTTATTATTGGAGGGCAGAGTGTTTATTATTGGAGTGCAGAGTGTTTATTATTGGAGGGCAGAGTGTGTATTATTGGAAGGCAGCGTGTTTATTATTGGATGGGGTGTTTATTATTGGAGTGCAGAGTGTTTATTATTGGAGGGCAGAGTGTTTATTATTGGAGTGCAGAGTGTTTATTATTGGAGGGCAGAGTGTTTATTATTGGAGTGCAGAGTGTTTATTATTGGAGGGCAAAGTGTTTATTATTGGAGAGCAGAGTGTTTATTATTGGAGGGCAGGGTGTTTATTATTGGAGGGCAGAGTGTTTATTATTGGAGGGCAGAGTGTTTATTTTTGGAGTGCAGAGTGTTTATTATTGGAGGGCAGAGTGTGTATTATTGGAGGGCAGTGTGTTTATTATTGGATGGGGTGTTTATTATTGGAGTGCAGAGTGTTTATTATTGGAGGGCAGAGTGTTTATTATTGGAGTGCAGAGTTTTTATTATTGGAGTGCAGAGTGTTTATTATTGGAGAGCAGAGTGTTTATTATTGGAAGGCAGAGTGTTTATTATTGGAGTGCAGAGTGTTTATTATTGGAGTGCAGAGTGTTTATTATTGGAGTGCAGAGTGTTTATTATTGGAGAGCAGAGTGTGTATTATTGGAGGGCAGAGTGTGTATTATTGGAGTGCAGAGTGTTTATTATTGGAAGGCAGAGTGTGTATTATTGGAGGGCAGAGTGTTTATTATTGGAGTGCAGAGTGTTTATTATTGGAAGGCAGAGTGTGTATTATTGGAGGGCAGAGTGTTTATTATTGGAGAGCAGTGTTTATTATTGGAGGGCAGAGTGTGTATTATTGGAGTGCAGAGTGTTTATTATTGGAGGGCAGAGTGTTTATTATTGGAGTGCAGAGTGTTTATTATTGGAGTGCAGAGTGTTTATTATTGGAGGGCAGAGTGTTTATTATTGGAAGGCAGAGTGTGTATTATTGGAGGGCAGAGTGTTTATTATTGGAGAGCAGAGTGTTTATTATTGGAGGGCAGAGTGTGTATTATTGGAGTGCAGAGTGTGTATTATTGGAGAGCAGAGTGTTTATTATTGGAGGGCAGAGTGTGTATTATTGGAGTGAAGAGTGTTTATTATTGGAGGGCAGAGTGTTTATTATTGGAGAGCAGAGTGTGTATTATTGGAGAGCAGAGTGTTTATTATTGGAGGGCAGAGTGTGTATTATTGGAGTGCAGAGTGTTTATTATTGGAGGGCAGAGTGTGTATTATTGGAGAGCAGAGTGTGTATTATTGGAGGGCAGAATGTTTATTATTGGAGAGCAGAGTGTTTATTATTGGAGAGCAGCGTGTGTATTATTGGAGAGCAGAGTGTTTATTATTGGAGGGCAGAGTGTGTATTATTGGAGTGCAGAGTTTTTATTATTGGAGTGCAGAGTGTTTATTATTGGAGAGCAGAGTGTATTATTGGAGGGCAGAATGTTTATTATTGGAGAGCAGAGTGTGTATTATTGGAGAGCAGAGTGTTTATTATTGGAGGGCAGAGTGTGTATTATTGGAGTGCAGAGTGTTTATTATTGGAGGGCAGAGTGTTTATTATTGGAGAGCAGAGTGTTTATTATTGGAGGGCAGAGTGTGTATTATTGGAGTGCAGAGTGTTTATTATTGGAGGGCAGAGTGTGTATTATTGGAGGGCAGAGTGTTTATTATTGGAAGGCAGAGTGTGTGTTATTGGAGGGCAGAGTGTTTATTATTGGAGAGCAGAGTGTTTATTATTGGAGGGCAGAGTGTTTATTATTGGAGAGCAGAGTGTTTATTATTGGAGGGCAGAGTGTTTATTATTGGAGGGCAGAGTGTGTATTATTGGAGAGCAGAGTGTTTATTATTGGAGAGGCAGAGTGTTTATTATTGGAGTGCAGAGTGTTTATTATTGGAGGGCAGAGTGTGTATTATTGGAGGGCAGAGTGTTTATTATTGGAGGGCAGAGTGTGTATTATTGGAGAGCAGAATGTTTATTATTGGAGAGCAGAGTGTTTATTATTGGAGAGCAGAGTGTTTATTATTGGAGGGCAGAATGTTTATTATTGGAGTGCAGGGTGTTTATTATTGGAGGGCAGAGTGTGTATTATTGGAGAGCAGAGTGTTTATTATTGGAGTGCAGAGTGTTTATTATTGGAGGGCAGAGTGTGTATTATTGGAGAGCAGAATGTTTATTATTGGAGAGCAGAGTGTTTATTATTGGAGAGCAGAGTGTTTATTATTGGAGAGCAGAATGTTTATTATTGGAGAGCAGAGTGTTTATTATTGGAGAGCAGAGTGTTTATTATTGGAGGGCAGAGTGTGTATTATTGGAGAGCAGAATGTTTATTATTGGAGAGCAGAGTGTTTATTATTGGAGAGCAGAGTGTTTATTATTGGAGAGCAGAATGTTTATTATTGGAGTGCAGAGTGTTTATTATTGGAGGGCAGAGTGTTTATTATTGGAGTGCAGGGTGTTTATTATTGGAGGGCAGAGTGTTTATTATTGGAGGGCAGAGTGTGTATTATTGGAGAGCAGAGTGTTTATTATTGGAAGGCAGAGTGTTTATTATTGGAGTGCAGAGTGTTTATTATTGGAGGGCAGAGTGTGTATTATTGGAGAGCAGAGTGTTTATTATTGGAGAGCAGAGTGTTTATTATTGGAGTGCAGGGTGTTTATTATTGGAGAGCAGAGTGTGTATTATTGGAGGGCAGAGTGTTTATTATTGGAGTGCAGAGTGTGTATTATTGGAGGGCAGAGTGTGTATTATTGGAGGGCAGAGTGTTTATTATTGGAGTGCAGAGTGTGTATTATTGGAGGGCAGAGTGTGTATTATTGGAGGGCAGAGTGTTTATTATTGGAGTGCAGAGTGTTTATTATTGGAGAGCAGAGTGTGTATTATTGGAGGGCAGAGTGTTTATTATTGGAGTGCAGGGTGTTTATTATTGGAGAGCAGAGTGTGTATTATTGGAGGGCAGAGTGTTTATTATTGGAGTGCAGAGTGTGTATTATTGGAGGGCAGAGTGTTTATTATTGGAGAGCAGAGTGTTTATTATTGGAGGGCAGAGTGTGTATTATTGGAGGGCAGAGTGTTTATTATTGGAGTGCAGAGTGTTTATTATTGGAGGGCAGAGTGTGTATTATTGGAGGGCAGAGTGTTTATTATTGGAGGGCAGAGTGTTTATTATTGGAGGGCACAGTGTTTATTATTGGAGGGCAGGGTGTTTATTATTGGAGTGCAGAGTGTTTATTATTGGAGGGCAGAGTGTTTATTATTGGAGAGCAGAGTGTTTATTATTGGAGGGCAGAGTGTTTATTATTGGAGAGCAGAGTGTGTATTATTGGAGGGCAGGGTGTTTATTATTGGAGAGCAGAGTGTTTATTATTGGAGGGCAGAGTGTTTATTATTGGAGAGCAGAGTGTTTATTATTGGAGGGCACAGTGTTTATTATTGGAGGCAGAGTGTGTATTATTGGAGGGCAGAGTGTTTATTATTGGAGAGCAGAGTGTGTATTATTGGAAGGCAGAGTGTGTATTATTGGAGGGCAGAGTGTGTATTATTGGAGAGCAGAGTGTTTATTAGTGGAGAGCAGAGTGTTTATTATTGGAGAGCAGAGTGTTTATTATTGGAGGGCAGAGTGTTTATTATTGGAGAGCAGAGTGTTTATTATTGGAGGGCAGAGTGTTTATTATTGGAGTGCAGAGTGTTTATTATTGGAGGGCAGAGTGTGTATTATTGGAGGGCAGAGTGTTTATTATTGGAGAGCAGAGTGTTTATTATTGGAGGGCAGAGTGTGTATTATTGGAGGGCAGAGTGTGTTTATTATTGGAGGGCAGAGTGTTTATTATTGGAGGGCAGAATGTTTATTATTGGAGGGCAGAGTGTGTATTATTGGAGGGCAGAGTGTGTTTATTATTGGAGGGCAGAGTGTTTATTATTGGAGGGCAGAATGTTTATTATTGGAGGGCAGAGTGTTTATTATTGGAGAGCAGAGTGTTTATTATTGGAGGGCAGAGTGTGTATTATTGGAGGGCAGAGTGTGTATTATTGGAGAGCAGAGTGTTTATTATTGGAGGGCAGAGTGTGTATTATTGGAGGGCAGAGTGTGTATTATTGGAGAGCAGAGTGTTTATTATTGGAGGGCAGAGTGTGTATTATTGGAGGGCAGAGTGTTTATTATTGGAGAGCAGAGTGTTTATTATTGGAGGGCAGAGTGTGTATTATTGGAGAGCAGAGTGTGTATTATTGGAGGGCAGACTGTTTATTATTGGAGTGCAGAATGTTTATTATTGGAGTGCAGAGTGTTTATTATTGGAGGGCAGAGTGTGTATTATTGGAGGGCAGAGTGTTTATTATTGGAGAGCAGAGTGTTTATTATTGGAGGGCAGAGTGTTTATTATTGGAGGGCAGGGTGTTTATTATTGGAGGGCAGTGTGTTTATTATTGGAGAGGCGGATGTTTATTATTGGAGAGCGGAATGTTTATTATTGGAGGGCAGGGTGTTTATTATTGGAGGGCAGAGTGTTTATTATTGGAGTGCAGAGTGTGTATTATTGGAGAGCAGAGTGTGTATTATTGGAGGGCAGAGTGTTTATTATTGGAGTGCAGAGTGTTTATTATTGGAGGGCAGAGTGTTTATTATTGGAGTGCAGAGTGTTTATTATTGGAGGGCAGAGTGTGTATTATTGGAGAGCAGAGTGTTTATTATTGGAGAGCAGAGTGTTTATTATTGGAGTGCAGGGTGTTTATTATTGGAGAGCAGAGTGTGTATTATTGGAGGGCAGAGTGTTTATTATTGGAGTGCAGAGTGTGTATTATTGGAGGGCAGAGTGTGTATTATTGGAGGGCAGAGTGTTTATTATTGGAGTGCAGAGTGTGTATTATTGGAGGGCAGAGTGTGTATTATTGGAGGGCAGAGTGTTTATTATTGGAGTGCAGAGTGTTTATTATTGGAGAGCAGAGTGTGTATTATTAGAGGGCAGAGTGTTTATTATTGGAGTGCAGGGTGTTTATTATTGGAGAGCAGAGTGTGTATTATTGGAGGGCAGAGTGTTTATTATTGGAGTGCAGAGTGTGTATTATTGGAGGGCAGAGTGTTTATTATTGGAGAGCAGAGTGTTTATTATTGGAGGGCAGTGTGTATTATTGGAGGGCAGAGTGTTTATTATTGGAGTGCAGAGTGTTTGTTATTGGAGGGCAGAGTGTGTATTATTGGAGGGCAGAGTGTTTATTATTGGAGGGCAGAGTGTTTATTATTGGAGGGCAGAGTGTTTATTATTGGAGTGCAGAGTGTTTATTATTGGAGGGCAGAGTGTGTATTATTGGAGAGCAGAGTGTTTATTATTGGAGAGCAGAGTGTTTATTATTGGAGTGCAGGGTGTTTATTATTGGAGAGCAGAGTGTGTATTATTGGAGGGCAGAGTGTTTATTATTGGAGTGCAGAGTGTGTATTATTGGAGGGCAGAGTGTGTATTATTGGAGGGCAGAGTGTTTATTATTGGAGTGCAGAGTGTGTATTATTGGAGGGCAGAGTGTGTATTATTGGAGGGCAGAGTGTTTATTATTGGAGTGCAGAGTGTTTATTATTGGAGAGCAGAGTGTGTATTATTGGAGGGCAGAGTGTTTATTATTGGAGTGCAGGGTGTTTATTATTGGAGAGCAGAGTGTGTATTATTGGAGGGCAGAGTGTTTATTATTGGAGTGCAGAGTGTGTATTATTGGAGGGCAGAGTGTTTATTATTGGAGAGCAGAGTGTTTATTATTGGAGGGCAGTGTGTATTATTGGAGGGCAGAGTGTTTATTATTGGAGTGCAGAGTGTTTATTATTGGAGGGCAGAGTGTGTATTATTGGAGGGCAGAGTGTTTATTATTGGAGGGCAGAGTGTTTATTATTGGAGGGCACAGTGTTTATTATTGGAGGGCAGGGTGTTTATTATTGGAGTGCAGAGTGTTTATTATTGGAGGGCAGAGTGTTTATTATTGGAGAGCAGAGTGTTTATTATTGGAGGGCAGAGTGTTTATTATTGGAGAGCAGAGTGTGTATTATTGGAGGGCAGGGTGTTTATTATTGGAGTGCAGAGTGTTTATTATTGGAGGGCAGAGTGTTTATTAGTGGAGAGCAGAGTGTTTATTATTGGAGAGCAGAGTGTTTATTATTGGAGGGCAGAGTGTTTATTATTGGAGAGCAGAGTGTTTATTATTGGAGTGCAGAGTGTTTATTATTGGAGTGCAGAGTGTTTATTATTGGAGGGCAGAGTGTGTATTATTGGAGGGCAGAGTGTTTATTATTGGAGAGCAGAGTGTTTATTATTGGAGGGCAGAGTGTGTATTATTGGAGGGCAGAGTGTTTATTATTGGAGGGCAGAGTGTGTATTATTGGAGGGCAGAGTGTTTATTATTGGAGAGCAGAGTGTTTATTATTGGAGTGCAGA
This sequence comes from Scyliorhinus torazame, assembly GCF_047496885.1. Taxonomy (NCBI): domain Eukaryota; kingdom Metazoa; phylum Chordata; class Chondrichthyes; order Carcharhiniformes; family Scyliorhinidae; genus Scyliorhinus; species Scyliorhinus torazame. The sequence continues at coordinate 344,143,479 of NC_092709.1, read as the reverse complement.
GTGTTTATTATTGGAGGGCAGAGTGTTTATTATTGGAGGGCAGAATGTTTATTATTGGAGGGCAGAGTGTGTATTATTGGAGGGCAGAGTGTGTTTATTATTGGAGGGCAGAGTGTTTATTATTGGAGGGCAGAATGTTTATTATTGGGGGGCAGAGTGTTTATTATTGGAGAGCAGAGTGTTTATTATTGGAGGGCAGAGTGTGTATTATTGGAGGGCAGAGTGTGTATTATTGGAGAGCAGAGTGTTTATTATTGGAGGACAGAGTGTGTATTATTGGAGGGCAGAGTGTGTATTATTGGAGAGCAGAGTGTTTATTATTGGAGGGCAGAGTGTGTATTATTGGAGGGCAGAGTGTTTATTATTGGAGAGCAGAGTGTTTATTATTGGAGGGCAGAGTGTGTATTATTGGAGAGCAGAGTGTGTATTATTGGAGGGCAGACTGTTTATTATTGGAGTGCAGAGTGTTTATTATTGGAGTGCAGAGTGTTTATTATTGGAGGGCAGAGTGTTTATTATTGGAGTGCAGAGTGTGTATTATTGGAAGGCAGGGTGTTTATTATTGGAGGGCAGAGTGTTTATTATTGGAGGGCAGCGTGTTTATTATTGGAGGGCAGTGTGTTTATTATTGGAAGGCAGCGTGTTTATTATTGGAGGGCAGTGTGTTTATTATTGGAGAGCGGAATGTTTATTATTGGAGGGCAGAGTGTGTATTATTGGAGGGCAGAGTGTTTATTATTGGAGAGCGGAATGTTTATTATTGGAGAGCAGAGTGTTTATTATTGGAGGGCAGAGTGTTTATTATTGGAGAGCAGAGTGTTTATTATTGGAGGGCAGAGTGTTTATTATTTGAGGACAGAGTGTTTATTATTGGAGGGCAGAGTGTTTATTATTGGAGAGGCGGATGTTTATTATTGGAGAGGCGGAGTGTGTATTATTGGAGGGCAGAGTGTTTATTATTGGAGGGCAGAGTGTTTATTATTGGAGGGCAGAGTGTTTATTATTGGAGGGCAGAGTGTGTATTATTGGAGGGCAGAGTGTTTATTATTGGAGGGCAGAGTGTTTATTATTGGAGAGGTGGATGTTTATTATTGGAGAGCGGAATGTTTATTATTGGAGGGCAGCGTGTTTATTATTGGAAGGCAGAGTGTTTATTATTGGAAGGCAGAGTGTTTATTATTGGAGTGCAGAGTGTGTATTATTGGAGAGGCGGATGTTTATTATTGGAGGGCAGAGTGTTTATTATTGGAGGGCAGGGTGTTTATTATTGGAGGGCAGAGTGTTTATTATTGGAGGGCAGAGTGTTTATTATTGGAGGGCAGAGTGTTTATTATTGGAGGGCAGGGTGTTTATTATTGGAGGGCAGAGTGTGTATTATTGGAGGGCAGAGTGTGTATTATTGGAGGGCAGAGTGTTTATTATTGGAGGGCAGGGTGTTTATTATTGGAGGGCAGGGTGTTTATTATTGGAGGGCAGAGTGTTTATTATTGGAGGGCAGAGTGTTTATTATTGGAGGGCAGGGTGTTTATTATTGGAGGGCAGAGTGTGTATTATTGGAGGGCAGAGTGTGTATTATTGGAGGGCAGAGTGTGTATTATTGGAGGGCAGAGTGTGTATTATTGGAGGGCAGAGTGTTTATTATTGGAGGGCAGAGTGTTTATTATTGGAGGGCAGAATGTTTATTATTGGAGGGCAGAGTGTGTATTATTGGAGGGCAGAGTGTTTATTATTGGAGGGCAGGGTGTTTATTATTGGAGGGCAGAGTGTTTATTATTGGAGGGCAGAGTGTTTATTATTGGAGGGCAGAGTGTGTATTATTGGAGAGCAGAGTGTTTATTATTGGAGGGCAGAGTGTTTATTATTGGAGGGCAGAGTGTTTATTATTGGAGTGCAGAGTGTGTATTATTGGAAGGCAGCGTGTTTATTATTGGAGGGCAGTGTGTTTATTATTGGAGAGCAGAGTGATTATTATTGGGGGGCAGTGTGTTTATTATTGGAGAGCAGAGTGATTATTATTGGAGGGCAGAGTGTTTATTATTGGAGGGCAGTGTGTTTATTATTGGAGGGCAGAGTGTTTATTATTGGAGAGCAGAGTGATTATTATTGGAGGGCAGAGTGTTTATTATTGGAGGGCAGTGTGTTTATTATTGGAGAGCAGAGTGTGTATTATTGGAGAGCAGAGTGTTTATTATTGGAGAGCAGAGTGTTTATTATTGGAGGGCAGAGTGTTTATTATTGGAGAGCAGAGTGATTATTATTGGAGGGCAGAGTGTTTATTATTGGAGGGCAGTGTGTTTATTATTGGAGAGGCGGATGTTTATTATTGGAGGCAGAGTGTGTATTATTGGGGAGCAGAGTGTTTATTATTGGAGAAGCGAATGTTTATTGTTGGAGTGGCGGATGTTTATTATTGGAGAGCAGAGTGTTTATTATTGGAGGGCAGAGTGTGTATTATTGGAGAGCAGAGTGTTTATTATTGGAGAGCAGAGTGTTTATTATTGGAGGGCAGAGTGTTTATTATTGGAGTGCAGAGTGTTTATTATTGGAGGGCAGAGTGTGTATTATTGGAGGAAAGAGTGTTTATTATTGGAGTGCAGAGTGTTTATTATTGGAGAGCAGAGTGTTTATTTTTGGAGGGCAGAGTGTGTATTATTGGAGGGCAGAGTGTTTATTATTGGAGTGCAGAGTGTGTATTATTGGAGGGCAGAGTGTGTATTATTGGAGAGCAGAGTGTTTATTATTGGAGGGCAGAGTGTGTATTATTGGAGGGCAGAGTGTGTATTATTGGAGAGCAGAGTGTTTATTATTGGAGGGCAGAGTGTTTATTATTGGAGAGCAGATTGTTTATTTTTGGAGGGCAGAGTGTGTATTATTGGAGGGCAGAGTGTTTATTATTGGAGTGCAGAGTGTGTATTATTGGAGAGCAGAGTGTTTATTATTGGAGAGCAGAGTGTTTATTATTGGAGGGCAGAGTGTTTATTTTTGGAGGGCAGAGTGTGTATTATTGGAGGGCAGAGTGTTTATTATTGGAGTGCAGAGTGTGTATTATTGGAGAGCAGAGTGTTTATCATTGGAGAGCAGAGTGTTTATTATTGGAGTGCAGAGTGTTTATTATTGGAGGGCAGGGTGTTTATTATTGGAGGGCAGAGTGTTTATTATTGGAGGGCAGCGTGTTTATTATTGGAGGGCAGTGTGTTTATTATTGGAAGGCAGCGTGTTTATTATTGGAGGGCAGTGTGTTTATTATTGGAGAGCGGAATGTTTATTATTGGAGGGCAGATTGTGTATTATTGGAGGGCAGAGTGTTTATTATTGGAGAGCGGAATGTTTATTATTGGAGAGCAGAGTGTTTATTATTGGAGGGCAGAGTGTTTATTATTGGAGAGCAGAGTGTTTATGATTGGAGGGCAGAGTGTTTATTATTGGAGGGCAGAGTGTTTATTATTGGAGAGGCGGATGTTTATTATTGGAGAGCGGAATGTTTATTATTGGAGGGCAGATTGTGTATTATTGGAGGGCAGACTGTTTATTATTGGAGGGCAGAGTGTTTATTATTGGAGAGGCGGATGTTTATTATTGGAGAGCGTAATGTTTATTATTGGAGGGCAGCGTGTTTATTATTGGAAGGCAGAGTGTTTATTATTGGAAGGCAGAGTGTTTATTATTGGAGTGCAGAGTGTTTATTATTGGAGGGCAGAGTGTTTATTATTGGAGGGCAGTGTGTTTATTATTGGAGAGGCGGATGTTTCTTATTGGAGGGCAGAGTGTTTATTATTGGAGGGCAGGGTGTTTATTATTGGAGGGCAGAGTGTTTATTATTGGAGGGCAGGGTGTTTATTATTGGAGGGCAGAGTGTTTATTATTGGAGGGCAGAGTGTTTATTATTGGAGGGCAGAGTGTTTATTATTGGAGGGCAGAGTGTTTATTATTGGAGGGCAGGGTGTTTATTATTGGAGGGCAGAGTGTTTATTATTGGAGAGCAGAGTGTTTATTATTGGAGGGCAGAGTGTTTATTATTGGAGGGCAGAGTGTTTATTATTGGAGTGCAGAGTGTGTATTATTGGAAGGCAGCGTGTTTATTATTGGAGGGCAGTGTGTTTATTATTGGAGAGCAGAGTGATTATTATTGGGGGGCAGTGTGTTTATTATTGGAGAGCAGAGTGATTATTATTGGAGGGCAGAGTGTTTATTATTGGAGGGCAGGGTGTTTATTATTGGAGGGCAGAGTGTTTATTATTGGAGGGCAGAGTGTTTATTATTGGAGGGCAGAGTGTGTATTATTGGAGAGCAGAGTGTTTATTATTGGAGGGCAGAGTGTTTATTATTGGAGGGCAGAGTGTTTATTATTGGAGTGCAGAGTGTGTATTATTGGAAGGCAGCGTGTTTATTATTGGAGGGCAGTGTGTTTATTATTGGAGAGCAGAGTGATTATTATTGGGGGGCAGTGTGTTTATTATTGGAGAGCAGAGTGATTATTATTGGAGGGCAGAGTGTTTATTATTGGAGGGCAGTGTGTTTATTATTGGAGGGCAGAGTGTTTATTATTGGAGAGCAGAGTGATTATTATTGGAGGGCAGAGTGTTTATTATTGGAGGGCAGTGAGTTTATTATTGGAGAGCAGAGTGTGTATTATTGGAGAGCAGAGTGTTTATTATTGGAGAGCAGAGTGTTTATTATTGGAGGGCAGAGTGTTTATTATTGGAGAGCAGAGTGATTATTCTTGGAGGGCAGAGTGTTTATTATTGGAGGGCAGTGTGTTTATTATTGGAGAGGCGGATGTTTATTATTGGAGGCAGAGTGTGTATTATTGGGGAGCAGAGTGTTTATTATTGGAGAAGCGAATGTTTATTGTTGGAGTGGCGGATGTTTATTATTGGAGAGCAGAGTGTTTATTATTGGAGGGCAGAGTGTGTATTATTGGAGAGCAGAGTGTTTATTATTGGAGAGCAGAGTGTTTATTATTGGAGGGCAGAGTGTTTATTATTGGCGTGCAGAGTGTTTATTATTGGAGGGCAGAGTGTGTATTATTGGAGGAAAGAGTGTTTATTATTGGAGTGCAGAGTGTTTATTATTGGAGAGCAGAGTGTTTATTTTTGGAGGGCAGAGTGTGTATTATTGGAGGGCAGAGTGTTTATTATTGGAGTGCAGAGTGTGTATTATTGGAGGGCAGACTGTGTATTATTGGAGAGCAGAGTGTTTATTATTGGAGGGCAGAGTGTGTATTATTGGAGGGCAGAGTGTGTATTATTGGAGAGCAGAGTGTTTATTATTGGAGGGCAGAGTGTTTATTATTGGAGAGCAGAGTGTTTATTTTTGGAGGGCAGAGTGTGTATTATTGGAGGGCAGAGTGTTTATTATTGGAGTGCAGAGTGTGTATTATTGGAGAGCAGAGTGTTTATTATTGGAGAGCAGAGTGTTTATTATTGGAGGGCAGAGTGTTTATTTTTGGAGGGCAGAGTGTGTATTATTGGAGGGCAGAGTGTTTATTATTGGAGTGCAGAGTGTGTATTATTGGAGAGCAGAGTGTTTATTATTGGAGAGCAGAGTGTTTATTATTGGAGTGCAGAGTGTTTATTATTGGAGGGCAGGGTGTTTATTATTGGAGGGCAGAGTGTTTATTATTGGAGGGCAGAGTGTGTATTATTGGAGGGCAGAGTGTTTATTATTGGAGGGCAGAGTGTTTATTATTGGAGGGCAGGGTGTTTATTATTGGAGGGCAGAGTGTTTATTATTGGAGGGCAGAGTGTGTATTATTGGAGGGCAGAGTGTTTATTATTGGAGGGCAGGGTGTTTATTATTGGGGGCCAGAGTGTTATTACTGGAGGGCAGGGTGTTTATTATTGGAGGGCAGGGTGTTTATTATTGGAGGGCAGAGTGTGTATTATTGGAGGGCAGAGTGTGTATTATTGGAGAGCAGAGTGTTTATTATTGGAGGGCAGAGTGTTTATTATTGGAGAGCAGAGTGTTTATTATTGGAGTGCAGAGTGTTTATTATTGGAGTGCAGAGTGTTTATTATTGGAGAGCAGAGTGTTTATTATTGGAGGGCAGTGTGTTTATTATTGGAGTGCAGAGTGTTTATTATTGGAGGGCAGAGTGTTTATTATTGGAGAGCAGAGTGTTTATTATTGGAGTGCAGAGTGTTTATTATTGGAGGGCAGAGTGTTTATTATTGGAGAGCAGAGTGTTTATTATTGGAGGGCAGAGTGTTTATTATTGGAGAGCAGAGTGTTTATTATTGGAGGGCAGAGTGTTTATTATTGGAGGGCAGGGTGTTTATTATTGGAGAGCAGAGTGTTTATTATTGGAGGGCAGAGTGTTTATTATTGGAGAGCAGAGTGTGTATTATTGGAGTGCAGAGTGTGTATTATTGGAGGGCAGAGTGTTTATTATTGGAGAGCAGAGTGTTTATTATTGGAGTGCAGAGTGTTTATTATTGGAGGGCAGGGTGTTTATTATTGGAGAGCAGAGTGTTTATTATTGGAGGGCAGAGTGTTTATTATTGGAGGGCAGAGTGTTTATTATTGGAGGGCAGGGTGTTTATTATTGGAGGGCAGAGTGTTTATTATTGGAGGGCAGAGTGTTTATTATTGGAGTGCAGAGTGTGTATTATTGGAGGGCAGAGTGTTTATTATTGGAGGGCAGAGTGTTTATTATTGGAGGGCAGAGTGTTTATTATTGGAGGGCAGAGTGTTTATTATTGGAGGGCAGAGTGTTTATTATTGGAGGGCAGAGTGTTTATTATTGTTGGGCAGAGTGTTTATTATTGGAGGGCAGAGTGTTTATTATTGGAGGGCAGAGTGTTTATTATTGGAGGGCAGAGTGTTTATTATTGGAGGGCAGAGTGTTTATTATTGGAGGGCAGAGTGTTTATTATTGGAGTGCAGAGTGTGTATTATTGGAGGGCAGAGTGTTTATTATTGGAGGGCAGAGTGTTTATTATTGGAGGGCAGAGTGTTTATTATTGGAGGGCAGAGTGTTTATTATTGGAGGGCAGAGTGTTTATTATTGGAGGGCAGGGTGTTTATTATTGGAGAGCAGAGTGTGTATTATTGGAGGGCAGAGTGTGTATTATTGGAGGGCAGAGTGTGTATTATTGGATTGCAGCGTGTTTATTATTGGAGGGCAGGGTGTTTATTATTGGAGGGCAGAGTGTTTATTAAGACCATAAGACATAGGAGCGGAAGTAAGGCCATTCGGCCCATCGAGTCCACTCCACCATTCAATCATGGCTGATTTCAACTCTATTGACCCACTCTCTCTCCATAGCCCTTAATTCCTCGAGAAATCAAGAATTTATCAAACTTCTGTCTTAAAGACACTCAACGTCCCGGCCTCCACCGCCCTCTGTGGCAATGAATTCCACAGACCCACCACTCTCTGGCTGAAGAAATTTCTCCTCATCTCTGTTCTAAAGTGACTCCCTTTTATTCTAAGGCTGTCGCGTGTTTATTATTGGAGGGCAGGGTGTTTATTATTGGAGGGCAGAGTGTTTATTAAGACCATAAGACATAGGAGCGGAAGTAAGGCCATTCGGCCCATCGAGTCCACTCCACCATTCAATCATGGCTGATTTCAACTCTATTGACCCACTCTCTCTCCATAGCCCTTAATTCCTCGAGAAATCAAGAATTTATCAAACTTCTGTCTTAAAGACACTCAACGTCCCGGCCTCCACCGCCCTCTGTGGCAATGAATTCCACAGACCCACCACTCTCTGGCTGAAGAAATTTCTCCTCATCTCTGTTCTAAAGTGACTCCCTTTTATTCTAAGGCTGTCGCCCCGGGTCCTAGTCTCCACTGCTAATGGAAACAACTTCCCTACGTCCACCCTATCTAAGCCATTCATTGTCTTGTAAGTCTCTATTAGATCCCCCCTCAACCTCCTAAACTCCAATGAATATAATCCCAATATTATTGGAGTGCAGAGTGTTTATTATTGGGGGGCAGGGTGTTTATTATTGGAAAGGGGGATGTTTATTATTGAAGGGCAAAGCGTTTATTATTGGAGGGGTGTTTATTATTGGATGGGGTGTTTATTATTGGAGAGGCGGATGTTTATTATTGGAGGGCAGAGTGTTTATTATTGGAGGGCAAAGTGTTTATTATTGGAGAGGAGGATGTTTATTAATGGAGGGCTGGGTATTTATTATTGGAGGTGTGTTTATTATTGTAGTACAGGGTGTTTATTATTGGAGCACAGTGTCTTTATTATTGGAATACGTGTTTATTATTGGAGGGCAGAGAGTTTATTATTGAAGTACAGGGTGTTTATTATTGGAGGCCGGAGTGTTTACTATTGGAGGGCAGAGTTTTTATTATTGAAGGGCAGGGTGTTTATTATTAGAGAGGAGGATATTTATTAATGAAGGGATATTTATTATTGGAGGGCAGAGTATTTATTATTGGAGAGCAGAGTGTTTATTATTGGAGTAGCGGATGTTTATTATTGGAGGGCAGGGTGTTTATTATTGGAGAGCAGAGTGTTTATTATTGGAGGGCAGAGTGTTATTACTGGAGGGCAGGGTGTTTATTATTGGAGGGCAGGGTGTTTATTATTGGAGGGCAGGGTGTTTATTATTGGAGGGCAGAGTGTTTATTATTGGAGGGCAGGGTGTTTATTACTAGAGATGTGGCTGTAGATTATTGGAGGGCAGAGAGTTTATTATTGGAGGGCATTGTGTTTATTATTGGAGAGGTGGATGTTTATTATTGGAGGGGAGGGTGTTTATTATTGGAGGGCAGAGTGTTTATTATTGGAGAACAGGGTGTTTATTATTGGAGGGCAGAGTGTTTATTATTGGAGAGGTGGATGTTTATTATTGGAGAGCATAGTGTTTATTATTGGAGGGTGTGTTTATTATTGGAGGGAAGTGTGTTTATTATTGGTGGGCAGAGTGTTTATTATTGGGGGACAGAGCGTTTATTATTGGAGGACAGAGTGTTTATTATTGAAGAGGCGGATGTTTATTATTGGAGGGCAGGGTGTTTATTATTGGGGGCCAGAGTGTTATTACTGGAGGGCAGGGTGTTTATTATTGGAGGGCAGGGTGTTTATTATTGGAGGGCAGAGTGTTTATTATTGGAGGGCAGGGTGTTTATTACTGGAGATGTGGCTGTAGATTATTGGAGGGCAGAGAGTTTATTATTGGAGGGCATTGTGTTTATTATTGGAGAGGTGGATGTTTATTATTGGAGGGGAGGGTGTTTATTATTGGAGGGCAGAGTGTTTATTATTGGAGGACAGGGTGTTTATTATTGGAGGGCAGAGTGTTTATTATTGGAGAGGTGGATGTTTATTATTGGAGAGCATAGTGTTTATTATTGGAGGGTGTGTTTATTATTGGAGGGAAGTGTGTTTATTATTGGTGGGCAGAGTGTTTATTATTGGAGGACAGAACGTTTATTATTGGAGGACAGAGTGTTTATTATTGAAGAGGCGGATGTTTATTATTGGAGGGCAGGGTGTTTATTATTGGGGGCCAGTGTGTTTATTATTGGAGGGAGTGTTTATTATTGGAGGGAGTGTTTATTATTGGAGGGCAGGGTGTTTATTATTGGAGGGCAGAGTGTTTATTATTGGAGGGCAGGGTGTATATTATTGGAGGCGGTGTTTATTATTGGAGGACAGAGTGTTTATTCTTGGAGGGGTTGTTTGTTATTGAAGGTGGCATTGATTATTGGAGACAGTATTTATTATTGGAGGGGTGTTTATCGTTGTAGGGGTTGTTGATCATTTATTATTGGAGGGGTGTTTAGTACGGGAGTCTATTTACTATTAGAGGGCAGGCTGTATATTATTGCGGTTGATTTTTATTATTGTGGAGTGTATTTATTATTGGGGAGGGTGTTTAATATTGGGGAAGCTCTTTATTATTGGGGAGGGTGTTTATTAATGGGGTGGGTATTTATTATTGGTGTGAGTGGTTATTATCGGGAGAGGATGTTTATTGTTGAGGTGGGTGTTTATATTATTGCGGAGAATGTTTATTATTGGAGTGGGTTTTTATATTTTTGGAGAGGGCGTTTATTATTGGGGCAGATGATTATTATTCGGGAGGGTGTTTATTATTGAGGTGGGTGTTTATTTTATTGGGGAGGATGTTTCTTTTTGGGGGTGTTCATTATTGGGGAGGGTGTTTATTATTGGAGGTGTTTATTATTGGGGAGGGTGTTTATTATTGGGGTGTTTGTTTTTGGGGGAGCGTGTTTATTATTGGGGAGGATGTTTATTATTGGGGTGCGTATTTGTTATTGGAGGTAGGTGTTTATTATTGGGAGAGAATGTTTATTATTCGGGAGGGTGTTAATATTATTGGGGGAGGATGTTTATTATTGGGGAAGGTGTTTATTATTGGAGAATGTGTTTATTATTGGGAGTGAATGTTTATTATTGGGAGGGTGTTTATATTATTGGGGAGGATGTTTATTATTGGGGAGGGTGTTTATAATTTGGAGGGTGTTTATTTTGGGGGAGGGTGTTTATTATTGGGGATGATGTTTATTATTGGGGAGGGTATTTATTATCGGAAGCAGGTGTTTATTATTGGGAGAGAATTTTTGTTACTGGGGAGGGTATTTATATTATTGGGGAGGATGTTTATTATTGGGGTGGGTATTTATTATTGGAGGTAGGAGTTTATTATTGGGAGAGAATGTTTATTATGAGGGGGTTTATTATTGTGGGAGGGTGTTTATTATTGGGGGATCTTTATTGGGGGGGAGTGTTTATTATTGGTGGGGGAGGTTTATTATTGGGGAGGGTGTTTATTATTGGAGAAGATGTTTATTATTGGGGTGGGTATTTATTACTGGAGGCAGGTGTTTATTATTGGGAGAGAATGTTTTTTATTGGGGAGGGTGCTTATATTATTGGGGAGGATGTTTATTATTGGGGTGGGTATTTATTATTGGAGGTAGGAGTTTATTATTGGGAGAGAATGTTTATTATTGTGGGGGTTTATTATTGTGGGAGGGTGTTTATTATTGGGGGATCTTTATTGGAGGGAGTGTTTATTATTGGTGGGGGATGTTTATTATTGGGGGATGGTGTTTATTATTGGAGAAGATGTTTATTATTGGAGAGGGTGTTTATTATTGGGGGGGTTTATTATTGTGGGAGGGTGTTTATTATTGGGGGATCTTTATTTGGGGGATGTTTATTATTAAGGAGGTAGTCTATTATTGTAGGAGGGTGTTTACTCTTGGAGGGGAGGATTTTTATTATTGGGGCAGCTGTTTGTTATTGGGGACAGGTGTTTTTTATTGGGGTGGGTGTTTCTTCTGGAGGAGAGTGTTTATTATAGTGGAGGTGTTTATTATCGAGGACAGGGTGTTTATTATTGGGTGTGTTTATTATTGGGGAGGATATTTATTATTGGGGAGGGTGTTTATTAATGTTTTTTATTATTTTGGGAGGAGGGTGTTTATTATTGGGGAGGAAGTTTATTATTGGGGGAGTCTATTATTGTGGGAGGGTGTTTGCTATTGGGGGCAGCTGTTTGTTATTGGGGCAACTGTTTATAATTTGGCAGGTGTTTATTATGGAGGAGGGTGTTTAATATTGTGGAGGGTGTTTATTATGGAGGAGGGTGTTTATTATTGAATTTGTTTGTTATTGGGGAGGATGTTTATTATTGGGGGCAATATGTGTTTATTATTGGGGATGGTGTTTATTGTTGAGGGAGGCTGTTTATTAATGGAGGTGGGTGTTTATTATTGGGGAGGATGTTTATTCTCAGGGAGGGAGCCTATTACTGTGGTAGCGTGTTTACTGTTGGAGCGGAGGGTATTTACTATTAGGGGCAGGTGTTGGCTATTGGCAGCAACTGTTTATTATTGGAGGAGTGTGTTTATTATTGGAGGGGGTGTTTATTATTGTGGAGGATGTTTATTATTGTGGAGGGTGTTTATTATTGTGGAGGTTGTTTATTATTGGAGAGGGTGTTTATTATTGTGGAGGGTGTTTATTATTGTGGAGGATGTTTATTATTGTGGAGGTTGTTTATTATTGGAGAGGGTGTTTATTATTGGAGGAGTGTGTTTATTATTGGAGAGGGTGTTATTATTGGAGAGGGTGTTTATTATTGGAGGAGTGCGTTTATTATTGGAGAGGGTGTTATTATTGGAGAGGGTGTTATTATTGTGGAGGGTATTTATTATTGGAGGAGTGCGTTTATTATTGGAGAGGGTGTTTATTATTGTGGAGGGTGTTTATTATTGGGGGCAGGTGTTTATTATTAGGGGCAGCTATTTATTATTGTGGCGGGTGTTTATTCATGGAGTGGGTGTTTATTATTGGAGCAGAATGTTTATTATTGGAGGAGTGTGTTTATTATTGTGGAGGGTGTTTATTATTGGAGGACAGTTTCTTTACTATTGGGTGGCAGGGTGTTTATTAATGGAGGGTCAGGTGTTTATTATTGGAGGACAGTGTGTTTATTACTGTGGGAGGGTGTTTATTATTGGGGGCTAGTGTGTTTATTATTGGGGGCTAGTGTGTTTATTATTGGGGGCTAGTGTGTTTATTATTGGAGGGCAGTGTGTTTATTATTGGAGAGGCGGATGTTTATTATTGGAGGGCACAGTGTTTATTATTGGAGGACACAGTGTTTATTATTGGAGGACACAGTGTTTATTATTGGAGGGCAGAGAGTTTATTATCGGAGGGGAGGGTGTTTATTATCGGAGGGGAGGGTCTTTATTATTGGAGGGGAGTGCGTTCATTATTGGAGGGGCGTTCATTATTGGAGGGGTGTTTATTGTTGGAGGGGAGGTGTTTATTGTTGGCGGGAACTGTGTTCATTATTGGAGGGGAGGGTGCTTGTTGTTGGAGTGGAGGGTGTTTATTGTTGGAGCAAAGGGTGTTTATTATCGGAGTGGAGGGTGTTTATTATTGGAGGGGAGTGCGTTCACAACCACAGGGGATGGCGTTCATTATTGGAGGGAAAGGAGTTTATTATCAGGGAATAGAATAGAATCACTACAGTGCAGAAGGAGGACATTCGGCCCATCGAGTCTGCACCGACCCCCTGAAAAGGTACCCTATCTAGGGTCAGGCTCCCCACCCTATCCCCTTAATCCAGTAACCCCACCAAACTTAACATTTTGATCATGGCCAATCCACCTAACCTGCACATCTTTGGACTGTGGGAGGAAACCGGAGCACGCGGAGGAAACCCACGCACACACGGGGAGAACGTGCAGACTCCGCAGTCACCCGAGGCGGGAATTGAACCCGGGTCCCTGGAGCTGGAGTGGTGATTATTATTGGAGGGGGTGATGTTTGTTATTGGAGTGGAGTGATGTATTATTGGAGTGGAGTGAAGAGGGGTGGGTGTATATTATTTTAGAGGGGGGTGGTTATTATTGGAGTGGTGGGTATTTATTACTGGGGAGGATAATTATTATTGGAGGGAAAGGTATATATATTTGGGTATAAGGGGTATTATTGGAGGATTGATTTTATTGCTGTTTGATTTCTTCCTGGTGCATGTGGCTGTTTATATATAATATATATATTGTATCCAGTTATATATAAAAACCTTATGTAAAAAACATTAGCTACAGTAATGAGTCAGAGAGGGAGGAAGTTAATGGGAAGTGAATCTTATACTTAAATCAATCAGTGTCCTTGAAACAGGAGTATGGTAACAAGTGGGCGGAGTAGGGAGGAGCTAAGATCTGTCTTTATTGCACTTGTTCCAACTCCCTTGTGTTATTTCAACACTTGTCCACTGTCCTTTTTATAAAAAACCTTGGTTTCAGTTTCCATCTATAAAGGAGCCCTGATGGATGATGGATCACTGTAGAATGAGGCTAGGTGTCTGTATGGGAAGTGGCGGCTCTTTCAAGCTACTTTCTAGGAGACGACATGATAGAGTGTTAAATGAGCATGATGTCTCCAGCCTTTAACACTGAGCACATCAATTACCAGGGCCAGTACAACCGGTAGTAATTTATCTTCATTACAGCCTTTCACCAGCATCTGTCCAGCAATTCAAAGTCTCCCCAGCTTTTCCTCAATATCCTTATGTTGGACGCATGGTTTAATCGCACAGGGTGCTGAGGTGGCTGGAATGTGTTAGGCACATACATACACAGGGATTCACAGAGAGACAGACAGGTCGGAAGAGACATAAACAGACCAGGACTCTCACAGGAGTGAAAGTGGTCATTAAAATAAATACCATTTTGATGAGTGTCACACCTCATATGAAATGCAGTTTTTCACATTTAAACAGCATTATGATCCCTGTGGTCTTTGCTCATAATTCTGTCCTGACATTTTACCAGTGTTGACAAGTTAAGCTGGGATAGGAAAACACACGCAGAGGATCAGGTACACTCACGGCACACACCGGCTCAGGTACACTCACGGGCACACACACAGGGTCAGGTACACTCACGGGGACACTCAGGGTCAGGTACACTCACGGGCACACACACAGGGTCAGGTACAGTCAGGGGCACACACAGGGTCAGGAAAACTCACGGGCACAGACAGGTCAGGTACACTCAGGGGCACACACAGGGCCAGGAACACTCACGGGCACACACAGGGTCAGGAACACGCACGGGCACACACAGGGTCAGGTACACTCACGGGCACACACAGGGTCAAGTACACTCACGGGCACACACAGGGTCAGGTACACTCACGGGCACACACAGGGTCAGGTACACTCACGGGCACACACAGGGTCAGGTACACTCAGGGGCACACACAGGGTCAGGTACACCCACGGGCACACACAGGATCAGGTACACTCACGGGCACACACAGGGTTAGGTACACTCAGGGGCACACACAGGGTCAGGTACACCCACGGGCACACACAGGATCAGGTACACTCAGGGGCACACACAGGGTCAGGAACACTCACGGGGACACTCAGGGCCAGGAACACTCATGGGCACACACACAGGGTCAGGTACCCTCAGGGGCACACACAGGGCCAGGAACACTCACGGGACACTCAGGGCCAGGAACACTCACGGGCACACACAGGGTCAGGTACACTCACGGGGACACACAGGTTCAGGAACACTCACGGGACACTCAGGGCCAGGAACACTCACGGGCACACACAGGGTCAGGTACACTCACGGGGACACACAGGGTCAGGAACACTCACGGGACACTCAGGGCCAGGAACACTCACGGGCACACACAGGGTCAGGTACACTCACGGGGACACACAGGGTCAGGTACACTCACGGGCACACACAGGGTCAGGTACAGTCAGGGGCACACACAGGGTCAGGAACACTCACGGGGACACACAGGGTCAGGTACACTCACGGGCACACACAGGGTCAGGTACAGTCAGGGGCACACACAGGGTCAGGAACACGCACGGGCACACACACAGGGTCAGGTACACTCACGGGGACACACAGGGTCAGGTACACTCAGGGGCACACACAGGGTCAGGTACACTCACGGGCACACACAGGGTCAGGTACACTCACGGGCACACACAGGGTCAGATACACTCAGGGGCACACACATGGTCAGGTACACCCACGGGCACACACAGGGTTAGGTACACTCAGGGGCACATACAGGGTCAGGTACACTCAGGGGCACACACAGGGTCAGGTACACTCAGGGGCACACACAGGGTCAGGAACACTAACGGGGACACTCAGGGCCAGGAACACTCACGGGCACACACAGGGTCAGGTACACTCACGGGAACACACAGGGTCAGGTACACTCACGGGCACACACAGGGTCAGGTACACTCAGGGGCACACACAGGGTCAGGAACACTCAGGGGCACACACAGGGTCAGGTACACTCACGGGCACACACACAGGGTCAGGTACACTCACGGGCACACACAGGGTCAGGTACAGTCAGGGTCAGACACAGTGTCAGGTACACCCACGGGCACACACACAGGATCAGGTACACTCACGGGGACACACATGGTCAGGTACACTCACGGGCACACACAGGGTCAGGTACACTCAGGGGCACACACAGGGTCAGGTACACTCACGGGCACACTCAGGGGCACACACAGGGTCAGGTACACCCACGGGCACACACACAGGATCAGGTACACTCAGGGGCACACACAGGGCCAGGAACACTCAGGGGCACACACACAGGATCAGGTACACTCAGGGGCACACACAGGGCCAGGAACACTCACGGGCACACACAGGGTCAGGTACACACACGGACACACACAGGGTCAGGAACACTCACGGGGACACTCAGGGTCAGGTACACACACGGGCACACACACAGGATCAGGTACACTCAGGGGCACACACAGGGCCAGGAACACTCAGGGGCACACACACAGGATCAGGTACACTCAGGGGCACACACAGGGCCAGGAACACTCACGGGCACACACAGGGTCAGGTACACACACGGACACACACAGGGTCAGGAACACTCACGGGGACACTCAGGATAGGTACACACACGGGCACACACAGGGTCAGGTACACACACGGGCACACACAGGGTCAGGTACACTCACGGGCACACACAGGGTCAGGTACACACATGGGCACACACAGGGTCAGGTACACTCACGGGCACACACAGGGTCAGGTACACTCAGGGGCACACACACAGGGTCAGGTACACTCAGGGGCACACACAGGGTCAGGTACACTCACGGGCACACACACAGGATCAGGTACACTCACGGGCACACACACAGGGTCAGGTACACTCACGGGCACACACAGGGTCAGGTACAGTCAGGGGCACACACAGGGTCAGGTACACTCACGGGCACACACAGGGTCAGGCACACACACAGGGTCAGGTACACTCAGGGGCACACACAGGGTCAGGTACACTCACAGGCACACACACAGGATCAGGTACACTCACGGGCACACACACAGGGTCAGGTACACTCACGGGCACACACAGGGTCAGGTACACACACAGGGTCAGGTACACACACGGGCACACACAGGGTCAGGTACACACGCGGGCACACACAGGGTCAGGTACACACACGGGCACACACAGGGTCTGGTACACTCACGGGCACACACACAGGGTCAGGAACACTCACGGGCACACATACAGGGTCAGGAACATTCACGGGCACACACAGGGTCAGGAACACTCACGGGCACACACAGGGTCAGGGTCAGGTACACACACGGGCACACACAGGGTCAGGTACACACACGGGCACACATACAGGGTCAGGAACATTCACGGGCGCACATACAGGGTCAGGAACACTCACGGGCACACACAGGGTCAGGAACACTCACGGGCACACACAGGGTCAGGGTCAGGTACACACACGGGCACACACAGGGTCAGGTACACACACGGGCACACACACAGATCAGGTACACTCAGGGGCACACATACAGGGTCAGGAACACTCACGGGCACACACAGGGTCAGGAACACTCACGGGCACACACAGGGTCAGGTACACACACGGGCACACACAGGGTCAGGTACACACACAGATCAGGTACACTCAGGGGCACACATACAGGGTCAGGTACACACACGGGCACACACACAGATCAGGCATATACACGCTGCACGCAAAAGTTCAGGTACACACGTGGACACAAAGTGTCAAATATACACAGAGGTTAGAAATTTATCAGCCACATGGAGGCAGCTTTCGGGACACAACGTGAGAAATTTCAGAAGATCTTGCTTCAAGGCATCTCCCTGATGCATTGCTGCGCCTGACAGTCAGAATCGGGCTACCCTCCCAGCAACAGCAAGTAGTTAATTATCATGATGTCCCCACTTGGGGGCGGATTGGTGATGTTACCAGGATCTTCCGGATAGCAGACAGGCCCCCTACTGAGGGACTGATGCCCAGCAAATGGCTGGAACTGGCCTGATAACAGGCTCGGGTGGGCCAGCAACGCCTCCTTCAAATCTCACCCTCGCCACCAGAACCAGGTGCCAGAGGGTCACACCTGGGGCTGCAGGATATTCTGTCGAGCAATTCTCCCTCCACACTCGTGGCTTTGCAGTTGTGCCACACTTTCCAAACAATGTGAGAAATCTTCAGAGGGAGCAAGACTATCTTTCCATGTATACGGTGACTAAAGCTGTGTACAGTTCAGTCCACACAAAAGACCGATTCAACTGTAGCAAGACGTCTTTATTCTTGTACTCCAAACCCCTTGCAATAAAGCCCAACATGCCATATCGCTTATTAATCGCTTGCTGTGCCTGGATGCAAGCTTTGTGTTCCTTGCACCAGTACACCCAACTCCCTCTGAACATCAACTCTTAAAAGTTTTAAAGCTTTAAAAATATTCTGCTTTTCTATTCTTACGACTGAAGTGAACAACCTCATAGAT
Source organism: Scyliorhinus torazame (assembly GCF_047496885.1). Lineage (NCBI taxonomy): Eukaryota > Metazoa > Chordata > Chondrichthyes > Carcharhiniformes > Scyliorhinidae > Scyliorhinus > Scyliorhinus torazame. The sequence goes on along the minus strand of NC_092709.1, from coordinate 344,125,148 downwards.
CCCCACATTATACTCCATCTGTCACCCCATTGCCCACTCACTTAGCATGCCAATATTTCTTCCAAACCTCTTTGTCCTTTCCACAACTTAAATTGTTATCCCGTCAGCAAACTTGGGGAGTAACGGAAGGAATCACAGGCCAATTCCCAGTCTGATAGGTGCCCAGTAACTTAAACGCCAATAGCATGTCTCACTCCGCATTTTCAAGAACCGGATAACATCGAACATTAGTTGCGGCGTGTGAACATAGAACATAGAACATTACAGCGCAGTACAGGCCCTTCGGCCCACGATGTTGCGCCGACCTGTGAAACCACTCGAAAGCCCATTACACTATTCCTTGATCGTCCATGTGTCTATCCAATGACCATTTGAATGCCCTTAATGTTGGCGAGTCCACTACTGTTGCAGGCAGGGCATTCCACGCCCTTACTACTCTCTGAGTAAAGAACCTACCTCTGACATCTGTCCTATATCTATCTCCCCTCAATTTAAAGCTATGAAATGAAATGAAAATCGCTTATTGTCACAAGTAGGCTTCAAATGAAGTTACTGTGAAAAGCCCCTAGTCGCCACATTCCGGCGCCTGTTCGGAGAGGCTGTTGTGTCCCCTCGTGCTAGACATCACCATCCGAGGAAAAAGGCTCTCACTGTCCACCCTATCCAATCCTCTGATCATCTTGTATGCCTCAATTAAGTCACCTCTTAACCTTCTTCTCTCTAACGAAAACAGCCTCAAGTCCCTCAGCCTTTCCTCATAAGATCTTCCCTCCATACAAGGCAACATTCTGGTAAATCTCCTCTGCACCCTTTCCAATGCTTCCACATCCTTCCTATAATGCGGCGACCAGAATTGCACGCAATACTCCAAATCCGGCCGCACCAGAGTTTTGTACAGCTGCAACATGACCGCATGGCTCCGAAACTCAATCCCTCTACCAATAAAAGCGAACACACCGTACGCCTTCTTAACAACCCTCTCAACCTGGGTGGCAACTTTCAGGGATCTATGTACGTGGACACCGAGATCTCTCTGCTCATCAACACTGCCAAGAATCTTACCATTAGCCCAGTACTCTGTCTTCCTGTTATTCCTTCCAAAATGAATCACCTCACACTTTTCCGCATTAAACTCCATTTGCCACTTCTCAGCCCAACGCTGCAGCTTATCTATGTCCCTCTGTAACTTGTAACATCCTTCCGCACTGTCCACAACTCCACCAACTTTAGTGTCATCTGCAAATTTACTCACCCATCCTTCTACGCCCTCCTCCAGGCCATTTATAAAAATGACAAACAGCAGTGGCCCCAAAGCAGATCCTTGTGGTACACCACTAGTAACTGGACTCCAGTCTGAACATTTCCCATCAACCACCACCCTTTGTCTTCTTCCAGCTAGCCAATTTCTGATCCAAACTGCTAAATCACCCTGATTCCCATGCCTCTGTATTTTCTGCAGTAGCCTACCATGGGGAACTTTATCAAACGCTTTACTGAAATCCATATACACCACATCAACTGCTTTACCCTCATCCACCTGTTTGGTCACCTTCTCAAAGAACTCTAGGTTTGTGAGGCACGACCTACCCTTCACAAAACCGTGTTGACTATCTCTAATCAAATTATTCCTTTCCAGATTATTATACATCCTATCTCTTATAAACCTTTCCAAGATTTTGCCCACAACAGAAGTAAGGCTCACTAGTCTATAGTTACCGGGGTTGTCTCTACTCCCCTTCTTGTGGGTGGGAGGGTTGGGGGAGGGGGGCTGTGTGTGTTAATGGCGACTGTGGGTGATCCCTGATTCCTTTTTGTCATTTGTTTGTGTGAACATGCGGGCTAATGTTTGGGGTTTGGTGGGAGGATGGGATTGTTGTTGTTGATATGGGAATTGACATATTTGTGACTGATTATTGTTTATTGTTGGTGGGTGTAAATTTGGGAGAAAATGTGAAAAAGGAGAATAAAAATATATTTTTTTAAAACATGTCTCACTCCATCCCCCACATTAAATAATCACTCCCTCCTCCACCACATTTCTGACTGATGTCTGGAGATAGTATCCAAGCTGATCTTCCTGCCCCAATTCAGGGGTACAGAGTCCAATTCTGGAGTATCTCGCACTCCCCCTCAACAACACACCTGCCCCCTCGTCCCTTCTCCCCATAATTCACAGTTTTAACTAAGGTCAGCACTTTAGCTGTTATTGAGGCTTGGGACTTATGCCGGAATTTTACACTCCTCTGTTTTAAGGCGGGGTTGGAGGGGAACATGAAATTGAAGGGATTGTATTCTCTCCAGGTTCCCACCCGCCTCGACCACATGATGACTTTACACTGACGTGGGCAAGCCCATGGATGGAGGATCTGCTCTGGCCCTAATTAAGGCCCATAAGTGGCCAATTGTTGTCCATCTGAGGACTGTGTCCACCCAGCCTCAATTTCTAGGTTGACGGAAGGATTGAACTTAAATGGGGGAAGACTGAGAAAGTAGTTAGATCTTGGCGGCAAGGAAGGGGCTGGAGAGCTACTGCCTATCTCTGAGGTAGGACTTCCTCCCGACTGAGGGGTGTAAAGTCCAGCCTGCAGCCATTTACCACTTATTCAAGATTGAAGTGCCTGTGGGGAATGTGGGATTTGGTGGGGAACATACCTTGGATGGCGGTAAACAAAACCCTGTCATCCAAAACTTCAGCCTTTAATGTTTTGTACGAGTTCAGTAGGATATTCTGCAGGGAGGTTACCCACGAGACTGAGCTCCGTGCTATGTGTGAGGTAATAGCTGCTTCTGTGCAGTGGGACTTATATAGGTCATCCTGCACTAATGAGGCCGTGACACTAAGGCCCTTTGCCCAATAAAGCTGCTAATGCACTTCAATCCACATTAACAACACAAATCTGATGGAAATAAATTCCTCAAAAATCTTTGGATCAGTCAAATGGAGACCGTTGATGAGATTGTTCACTAAAGAAGAATCTCTGTCCTGTTTACAAACCTAATTACTGTAGGGGCTGACAGTCAAATCAAAAGGTGAAAATATTTTGCCAATCTCAGCAAATCGCCTGTCACCTGCCGAAAATACTTACTTTAAAACAATCAGGCTTGGTGAAAGGTCATAACCTACGGTTAAGGGTTATGACCTACATGAAAGTCAGGCACCTTCAGTAAAGGTCTGAGGCCTTGGACGAAGATCTAAGGCCTTCAGTGAAGGCCCAAAGGAATGGGGGGTGGGGGGGGAGCGGGGGGGAGAAGTAAAGGAAAATGAGGAAGAAGCGACTAATCGATATGAGTCTTGGGTTTAGAAGCCAGAAAGTTGCAACAAAACGGAATGGATTGGAGGACTTGGGAATGAATAATGCGCAGTATGAGTCAGAATTATAAGCCTCGAGTTCAACACTGCCAGAACAAAAGGAAGTGAAATTTTATTTATAGTTTTCATTCTTGGGATGAGGGCAGCACTGGTATTTCTTGTCCACCCCTAATTGCCCTTGAGAAGGTGGTAGTGAGTTGCCTTCTTGAACCGCTGCAGTCCATGCGATGTAGGTACACCCACAGTGCTGGTAGGAAGGGTGTTCCAGGAGTTTGATTCAGCAACAATGAAGGAACATCGGTATACTCAGGATGGTGAGCGACTTGGAAGGCGGAATGCACGCACTTGTTTTTTCCATATTAGTCACTCATTCTCCATTCTGTCTTCAATCCTCCAGCGTTCTCTTGTGTAGAACCAGATCCTCCCACAGAGCAAGAAGACACCTCAAAGAAGCTTGCTCATCCTGAGGAACATCGACTGGCACATCAAATGGCTGTGTTAGTCAAACACATGATGCCAGCATTGAGTGAGTCTCACAGCAGAAGTCAGCGGGGGCTGACATTGGGGCCAGCACCAACAGAGATTGCAGCCCTCTCTCAGCTATACTTAACAGAAAATGAATTCAGAATCATAGAATCCCTACAGTACAGAAAGAGGCCATTCAGCCCATCAAGTCTGCACCGACCCTTTGAAAGAGCCAAAACCCTGCCCTGTAACCTCACCCTAAGGGGAAATTTAGCATGTCCAATCCATCTAACTTGTACACCTTCTCCCATAATCCCTAATCCCTTTATTAATCAAAAACCTATCTATCTCTGACTTAGAGACACTCAAGTGATTTGGCCTCCACAGCCTTCTGAGGCAAAGAGTTCCACAGGTTCACCACCCTCTGGCTGAAGAAATTCCTCCTTATCTCTGTTTTAAAGAATCGTCCCTTTAGTCTGAGATGGTGTCCTCTGGTTCTAGTTTTTCCTACAAGTGGAAACATCCTCTCCACGTCCACTCTATCCAGGACTTGTAGTATCTTGTAAGTTTTAATAAGATCCCCTCTCATCCTTCTAAACTCCAACGAGTACAGACCCAGAGTCCTCAAACGTTCCTCATACGACAAGTTCTTCATTCCAGGTTTCAAAGTTCTCTCAAATCACAAACCATTGTCAATTAATCTGACATTTGTTGACGGCAAATTACTAGAGTTCCAAGTTACGGTGAGGGGACCTAACACCTTGTAAATTTCCGTTTGGCGAGAACAGCGTGGATTCGTAAAGGGTAGGTAATGCCCGATATAACCGGACTGAATTTTATGAAGAGGTGACTAAATTAATAGCCAAGGAATGTCAATGGATGCTCATTAAATGGACTTCTAGAAGTCATTTGATAAAGTCTCGCATAGAGAAAATTAGCTAAAGTTGAAGTTCATGGAATTGAAGGCAGATTATTGGCCTGATTCGGAAATTGGTCAAGTGGCAGAAAACAGAAAGCAGGGCCAATGGGAAGGTATGCAAATTGGCAGGATGTGTTCCACAAGAATTTCTAATGGTTCCTCAACTACTCACCGTATTTATGTCTTCGATGATGGAATAGAAAGACAAGTGCCAATTTTTAAAAAAATCCAATTAAGAACAAAGAACAAAGAAAATTGCAGCACAGGAACAGGCCCTTCGGCCCTCCCAGCCTGCGCCGATCCAGATCCTCTATCTAAACCTGTCTTCTATTTTCCAAGGATCTACTTCCCTCTGTTCCCCGCCCATTCATCTCTGTGTCTAGATGCATCTTAAAGGATGCTATCGTGCCCGCCTCTATCACCTCTGCTGGCAAAGCGTTCCAGGCACCCACCACCCTCTGCGTAAAAACTTTCCACGCACATCTCCCTTAAACTTTCCCCCTCTCACCTTGAAATCGTGACCCCTTGTAATTGATACCCCCACTGTTGGAAAAAGCTTGTTGCTATCCACCCTGTCCATACCTCTCATAATTTTGTCGACCTCAATCAGGTCCCCCCTCAACCTCCGTCTTTCCAACGAAAACAATCCTAATCTACTCAACCTTTCTTCATAGCTAGCACCCTCCATACCAGGCAACATCCTGGTGAACCTCCTCTGCACCCTCTCTAAAGCATCCACATCCTTCTGGCAATGTGGCGAAGGACTGCATGCAGTATTCCAAATGTGGCCTCACCAAAGTCCTATACAACTGTAACATGACCTGCCGACTCTTGTACTCAATACCGCGTCCGATGAAGGCAAGCATGCTGTCTGCCTTCTTGACCACTCTATCGACCTGCGTTGCCACCTTCAGGGTACAATAGACCTGAACTCCCAGATCTGTCTGTACATCAATTTTCCCCAGGACTCTTCCATTGACCATATAGTCCGCTCTTGAATTAGATCCACCGAGACAATTTAGTATGGCCAATCCACCTACCCTGCACATCTTTGGGTTGTGGGAGTAAGACCCACGCAGACACGGGGAGAACGTGCAAACTCCACACAGACAGTGACCCAGGGCCGGGATCGAACCCGTGTCCTCGGCGCCATGAGGCAGCAATGCTAACCACTGAGCCACTGTGCTGCCCTAAAAAAAGGTAAGTGCTAATGAACTCTGGAAACACTTCTACACAAAAAGGGTGGGAGAAGTTTGGAACCCCCTTCCGAAAATGGCAATCAGTTGTAAATTGTAAGTCTGAGTTTGATAGAACTTTGTTAACTAAAAGTATCGAGGGATTATAGGGCAAAGGCGAGCATGTGGAGTGAGGTCACAGATCAGGCATGATCTTTTCAGAATGGCAGAATGGGCTCAATGGTTAAGTAGATGACTCCTGATGATAATTCACCCTCGGGGTTTTTGGCACTGCTGACGAGTTCGGTATTTATTGTCCATTCCCAGTTCCCCCGTGAAGGTGGTGGTGCAACTGAGTGGCTCGCCAGGTCACTTCAGCAGTAAGTTAAGAATCATCCATCTTGTATGGAACAGATGTCACATATAGGCCCAGGCCATCCAAGGTTTCCTTCCTGAGGAAGGAGCAGTGCTCCGAAAGCTAGTGATTCAAAACAAACCTGTTGGACTTTCACCTGGTGTTGTAAGGCTTCTTACTGTGCAAACTCCACATGGACAGTGACCCAGAACCACGATCAAACCTGGGACCTCAGCGCCGTATTTTTGGCATATAAAACAATGACATTGTAGAGTACTGAACAAAAGGAAAAGCAAATAACGCATAGTACAAACCACAACTCCGTTCTCGCAAGGACATGCCTAATTTACACTACCCGAGGCACCCCCCCTCGCTCCCTCCGCCCCCACCCCCTCCCCGCTAACGATTAATTATCCGCGAAGAAGTCAATGAATGGATGCCACCTCCGGGCAAACCCCGATAGTGAACCTCTCAAGGCGAACTTAACCTTTTCTAGACCGAGAAAGCTCGCCATGTCCGATAGCCATGCTTCGGTCTTTGGGGGCTTTGAGTCCCTCCATGCCAACAGTATTCGTCGCTGGGCTACCAGGGAAGCAAAGGCCAAGATGTCGGTCTCCTTCTCCTCCTGGACTCCCGGGTCCTCAGACAGCTCAAAGATTGCCACCTCAGGACTCATTACCACCCCAGTTTTCAAAACCCGGCACATGATGTCCGCAAATCCCTGCCAGTACCCTCCCGCCCACCCCCCCCCCCCCCCCGAGTCTACAGCACGACCAGAACATGTGCACGTGATTAGCTGGCCCACCGACGTATCTGGCACACTTGTCCTCCAGCCCGAAGAATTTATTCATCCGGGCCACCGTCATGTGGGCCCGGTGCACGGCCTTAAACTGGATCAGACTGAGCTGGCGCATGTTGTGGTCGTGTTTACTCTACCCAGAGCTTCTGTCCAAATACCATCCTCCATCTCCCCCCCGAGCTCCTCTTCCCACTTAAGCTTCAGGTCCTCAGTCTGTGGATCCTCTGCTCCCATGAGTTCTTTGTAAACATCTGAGACTCTACCCTCACCTACCTCTCCCCTAGAAACTACCCTGCCCTGCCTCCCCTTTGGCGAGAGGCATGGGAAGGACGGCACCAATCTGCACACAAAATCCTGCACCTTTAAGTATCTAAAGTCATTCACTCCCACCAGCCCAAACGTCTCCTCCAACGCCCTCATACTCGGAAAGCTCCCTTCCAGGAACAAATCACCCACCCTCGCAATCCCCACCCTCCGCCAGTCGATACCCACCGTCCATGTTCCCCCGGAGCAAATCGGTGATTGCCGCAGATTGGTGTCCACACCGATGCTCTCACTTCCCCTATATGCCTCCTCCACTGGCCCCAGATCCGCAGAGCCGCCTATCAAGTTTTTTAATAGCCATTTGGATTCACTGGATCATTAATTCCAGTTTCTGGATTACTTGCCTAGTATCATGTCAGTAACAGCTGCAGCCTGAAAAGATGGTGGAAACAGATTCAATTGTACTTTCAAAAAATAATTAAATAAATACTTCAAAGGGTTAAAACTGTAGAGCTAAGGGGAAGAGTAAGAGGGAGTAATTGGATAGCTTTAAGAGTTCAGTAAGAAATCGTACACCAGTTTAAGAGTTAGCACAGGAATGATAGGCCTATGACCTTGTGTGCCGTGTTATTCGGAGAATGTAAGGAACCCCATCAATTGACATTATAATGCTTTACAAATATCTTTTAGTTGTGTTTTACATGAGTGGGTACAAGGGATGAATATCTGATTGGCCTCTTGCTGTGCAGTTTTGGTCTATGGTGGTGGGTGGGTATGCATAACCTTGAAGCTTCGGGCATCACAACCGGGCAATGTTGCCCTGATGGATTAGCGGGTTCATACCTCCCCGTTATTCTCCTATGATCCTCCATAAAAACAGCCCTAGGAGTTGAGCTATCACACACATAGCGTTAAGCTCTCCTCGAGAAGAACACATTCAATCTCGACACAAATTGCTGCAAAGGGAAGGAAGCCTCCTTCAAAGTGAATGAACTTGTTGTTTTGGGTTGAAAAGGGGATCCCACTTATCAAAGAATGAATACCAGTACAATGGAACAGGTCAGGCTGAGTTTCACACAGGTGTAAGTTGTCTTACTCCCACACCATTTCCTTTTTATGTTGCTTTCCCTGTAACCTGCAGTTGACCTCTTAAGTAACAGAGCCGCTTTCTGACTAATCAGAAGAAAATTCCTTATGGATTAACAGTCTCTGACAAAGGTCGGCAGAGCTAATTCAAAGCCTATTTGGTCACTTTCCCTCTTGTTGCTGATTTTCATCCTTTTCTTCGCATTCACTCCCTCCACCAATGTTGCACAGGAGCAGCGGTCTATACCATCTACACGATGCACCGCAGCAACCTGCAAGGCTCCTCCGACAGTAGTTCCCAAACCTGTGACAGCCACCACCAGGAGCAGCAGACATATGGGCATCCCACCAAATGAATTTTCCCCTCCAAGTCATGCACAATCCTGACTGGGATTTATATCGCTGTTCCTTCATTGTTGTTGGGTCAAAAACCTGAAACTCCCTTCCTAACAGCACTGGGAGTGCATATAGGAACATTAGACCTGGATTAGGCCATTCAGCCCATCGAGTCGGTTCCGCCATTCAACATGATCATGGCTGATCATCCACTTCATGCCTTCTTCCCCACTATCCCCATATCTCTTTACAGCATTGGCATGTAGAAACCTGTCAATCTCTACTTCAAACATACTCACCGGCTGAATTTCCACACACCCCTGGGGTAGAGAAAACCACATATTCACAACTCTTGGGTAAAAGAAATGTCTCATCTTGGTAAGTAGCTTCCCTTTATTTTGAAAATGTACCCCCTGGTTCTAGATTCTCCAACCAGGGAAAACATCTTACCTGCATCAACCCTGTCTACACCTGGAAGTATTTTTTTAGGTTTCAATAAGATCACCTCTTACTCTTTGAAACTCAAGAGAAAACCGGCCCAGTTTCCCCAAACTCTCTTCACTGGACAATCTTGACATCCTGAGAACAAGTCTGGTGAATCTTCGTTGCACTTCAGGGGACCAAAGCTGCCCAGTACTCCAGGTGCGGTCTTCTTAAGGTGCTGTACAATTGAAGCAAGACTTTTCTACTCCTGTAATCAAATCCTCTTGCGATATAGGCCAACATACCATTAGCCTTCCTATTGGAAGCTTGGATTGGATTTGTTTCTTGTCACGTGTACCGAGGTAAAGTGAAAAGTATTTTTCTGCGAGAAGCTCAACAGATCATTAAGTACATGAAATGAAAAGGAAATAAAATAAAATACATAATAGGGCAACACAAGATACACAATGTAACTACATAAACACCGGCATTGGATGAAGCATAAGAGGGTCATTTAGGAGTCTGATAACAGCGGGGAAGAAGCTGTTTTTGAGTCTGTTCGTGCGTGTTCTCAGACTTCTGTATCTCCTGCCTGATGGAAGAAGTTGGAAGAGTGAGTAAGCCGGGTGGGAGGGGTCTTTGATTATGCTGCCCGCTTTCCCCAGGCAGTGGGAGGTGTAGATGGAGTCAATAGATGGGAGGCAGGTCTGTGTGATGGACTGGGCTGTGTTCACGACTCTCTGAAGTTTCTTGCGGTCTTGGGCCGAGCAGTTGCCATACCAGGCTGTGATGCACCGGGGATAGGATGCTTTCTATGGTGCATCTGTAAAAGTTGGTAAGAGTTAATGTGGACATGCCAAATTTCCTTAGTTTCCTGAGGAAGTATAGGCGCTGTTGTGCTTTCTTGGTGGTAGCATCGACGTGGATGGACCAGGACAGATTTTTGGAGATGTGCACCCCGAGGAATTTGAAACTTCTAACCACCTCTACCTTGGCCCCGTTGATGCAGACAGGGGTGTGTACAGTACTTTGCTTCCTGAAGTCGATGACCAGCTCTTTAGTTTTGCTGGCATTGAGGGAGAGATTGTTGTCGCTGCACCACTCCAGTAGGTTCTCTATCTCCCTCCTGTATTCTGACTCGTCGTTATTCGACATCCGGCCCACAATGGTCGTATCGTCAGTAAACTTGTAGATGGAATTGAAACCAAATTTTGCCACGCAGTTGTGTGTGTATCGGGAGTAGAGTAGGGGGCTAAGTACGCAGCTTGCTGCATCAGCATGTTAGCCTTCAGAGACCTATTGACAAGGACACCCTGTTTCTTTCGTACAACGAAACTTTCTAATCTCCCACCATTTAAGAAATGCTCTACACAGCTGTTCCTCCTACCAAAGTGGATAACCTCACATTTTTTCACATTATATTTCATTTACCCATTCACTGAGTCGATTAGGAACATAGGAATTAGGAGCAGAAGTGGGCAATTCAGTCCTTTAAGCCTGCTCCACCATTCAATCAGATCATGGCTGATCTCTTCCTGGTCTTAACACCATTTCCCTATTGTGATGAATGTAGGAATTTCATATATATATTGCACTATATGTATATGGTGCACTAATGTTTAAAAGCCCAGGTAAGTGTGTGTATGTAGCTACTGCAGTAAGGTTTTTAAAAAGACAGACACTGTGACTGCAGCAGGGGTAATTAAGCCATTGTAAAAATGAGATCATCCTCATTTCAAACCATGCTTATGTTCAAAAGGACAAGTCTAATAGAGTTTTGTTATGCGTTCTGGGGAGTAGATAATTAGAGACATTACATAATCAGACCATTGAATTTCAGTGGAATAAGGATGATATAATTAATGGTTCTGAATAGTTAGGTTTTGAGTCAGTTATATGCAGTCAGGTTTTGAGCTAGTCAGTTTAGATTTGCTTGTGATCAAAAAAGCAGCTTCTGGAAAGAGTTGTCAAGTTAAACAGTGGTTTGATAGACAAGACTCCACAGGCTGCTTCCTGAACGATCTCTCTCTCCTCAAGACATCTCTATACAGCAAGTATTCTCGTGGTTGCCAACTATATTCAGAAGTGGGTTTTGCTTGATTGGAGATAAAGAAGATAGCAGATAGGAGTTAAAGTGTTTCATTTTTTGTTAAGCATTGTTTAACTGGTAATTATAAGCTATTTATTTTATGATGTTAAAGTAAGTTTAATATTGTGTTAATAAGAAATATTGCGTTAATTGTGTGTGGAGTCACTCCTGGAACGAAGTATCCATTCCTCAGATTTACAAATTGAAAATATTGGCGTTTCTGTCCCCTATCGTACCAAATGTCGGGGTCTGGTCCGGGGTCGTAATACCATCCAAATCCCCCGTGAAGCCGCATTGCATCTTCCTCCATCGCATACATCTATACCACATGGCAGCTGTTCAATAACATGATGCAGAGCCGAGAGTTCATCTGTTGACACAGGCCCCTGTTCGGGATGAGACCCACCCCCCTGGTTTGGTTTTGAGTGGTTACTGGGTAAGTTTTATTTCTTGGTAGGCTGGGTGGGGGGCTGTATTTGGTAAAGCCCCGGGCCACAATGAGTTCCCGGCTCGGAAATGACAGTCAATGTGGGTATTTTCAGTTGTGGCCACTCGGTTTTACATTTTGTTCTAGTTTCTTAAGTCGCATTTTGAAAATAATTGGGGAGGACACACCTCTTGCGACATAAACTGAACTTTGGTGTAAAATGACATGACATGAACCCTGAAAAGTGTATATTTTATTTTGGTATTCGTGCAGGAGAGCATAATGTTTGGAGAATGTAGGCGTCAGTGTGGTACCTTCTCGAGCAGTAAACCTGTGTCGCAACTCGAAATTGCTTTCTTGAAGACATTTACCATTTTGACCTGAATTATAATGCAATTGCATTCTGGAAAAATGATGGATTTTTAAAGCAAGATTGTGATACCAGCTGAAATAATGCTCTTTACTATTGGTTATGTTGGGATCTCTGGTGCCTACCTGTCCAAAATAAAATACTTAGTGCAAACAGGAGGATGGTGGCCGCTGCCACCTTTTAAATGAAAATAAATTAGGCTGCGTGGGCAGCAGAGAGCAGGTCATGCCCCCCGCACGCACACTTGACGTTAAGCGTCCTCCAAGTATGTGCTTTTGGCGCCAAAACACGGAGCAGTGTTGCTTCCATTTTCCAGCTGCTGGCAAGCAAGGCAAGTGAACTGTGAAGGTGAATGGTTTTCTTAAAATTCAGATACGGCCAGAGACTCAAATAGGCAGTTTACTTATTGGACAGGATCTCACAACAGAATCTGCTGGAGAGAGTTGCTCAGGAGAGTCCACGGCAGGACAGAGCAGTGCTAATGTTCGCTCGGCACACAGCTCCAGGGCCTCTGGCTAACAGTATACAATGAAAAAACGTAACTCGGGAACAAAGCAGTATAAAGATGATTTCTTGAGGTACGGTTTTGACCTTCAGGAGGACCTACATGTGCAAGGTTGGATTTTTCTTTCTCGTAAAGATGAAGATGGCACAAAGGATCTGGCTGAAGTCTGCACCTGATATGCACATTGTCCTCTCCTCCTTTGCACCCGAATAAAGTGAGATTGTGAGGATCAAGCACGCTCCCCTTTCGCATTAAAGGTAAGCAAATGTGGCATGAAGGTTGGTTGTCATGGGTGACGAAAGTCGGCTGGTTGGTAAAAGTGGGTCCTGGGAAAAAAAGTTTGATAAACACTGCACTAGTCACGGATTGTCATTTGGAAAAAGACCCGTTTAGTCCTACGCTTTGCTTCCTGTCTGCCAACCAGTTTTCTATCCATCTCAATACATTACCTCAATCCATGCGCTTTAATTTTACACACTAATCTCTTTTGAGAATTTGTCGAAAGCCTTCTGAAAGTCAAAATAAACCACTGGCTCTTCCTTATCAACTCTATTAGTAATATCCTCGAAGATTTGTCATGCATGACTTCCCCTTTAGTATTTTCATGCTGACTCTGTCCAATTCTACCATTTTGTTTTCCAAGTGACGTGCTAGAAAATCTTTGATGAAAATTTGAGAATTTTTCCCACTACCGACGTCAGGCTTACTGGTCTACAATTCCCTATTTTCTCTCCAGCCCCTTTTTAAATACTGGGGTTACATTAGCTACCCTCCAATCTGTAGGGACCGTTCCAGAGTCAATAGAATTTTGAAAGCTGACCACTAATGCATCCACTATTTCTAGGGCCACTTTCTCAATGTAATAATAATAATTGCTAATTGTCACGAGTAGGCTTCAATTAAGTTACTGTGAAAAGCCCCTAGTCGCCACATTCCGGCACCTGTTCGGGGAGGCCGGTACGGGAATTGAACCCCCGCTGCTGGCATTGTTCTGCATCACAAGCCACTGTGTTAAACCAACCCCTGTATTCATTGGAGTTTAGAAGAGTGAGGGGGGGGATCGCAAAGAAACTCATAAAATTCTAACAGTTTTAGACAGGGTAGATTCAGAAAGAATGTTCCTAGTGGTACGGGAATTGAACCCGCGCTGCTGGCATTGTTCTGTCTTACAAGCCAGCTATTTAGCCCACTGTGCTAAACCAGACCCTGTACTCTGGGATGTAAATGATCAGGCCGTGGGTATTTATTGGCCTTCAAGCCCATCAATTGCCCCCAAAACATTTCCCTACTAATTTTGTTCTCCTTCACTTACCTGGTTTCACAGGTCGGCGCAACATCGAGGGCCGAAGGGCCTGTACTGCCCCATTGTATTCCCCAATATTTCTGGCACAATATTTGTGTCCTCCTTTGTGAAGACAGAACCAAAATATGTAATTCGTTGGTCAGACATTTCTTTGGTCCCCGTTATAAATTCCCCTGCATTGGAGGTGAGATGAGGCCCTGAAGTGGTTAACTAGCTACCTACCACACTGCAGGCAGGGTGGCAAGTTCGACTCTTGGCCTTCACGTTCAGAAATTAATTCCGGCGAAGGCGGGAAGGCGCAGGTATGTGCCCAGACGACAACCACCAAATTCAAAGGCCTGCCCCCTCCTTCCTCGCCTCTTGTATTTGGCCAAGTGTTCACCCAAAATGAAATGGGATTCTGATGGTCAATGTTTCTGAAACCAGTCCTCAACATATTTACTGAATTTAACTTGGTCACAGTGGGATTTGATCTTACAACCTCTAAGTTCCTCATCACAAGAAATGAAGACTTGCATTCAAATTGTGCCTTTCATGATTTCCCAAAGCTTTGCACAACTAGTGAAGAACTTAAATTTATTCACTGTTGTATCATAGGAAATGCAGCAACCCATTTGTACACAATTTCCCACAAACAGTAATTGAAGAAAAAATAAATTTAGAGCACCCAATTATTTTTTTCCAATTAAGGGTCAATTTAGCCTGACCAATCCACCTAACCAGCACACCCTTGGGTTGTGGGGGTGAAAGTCACACAGACACAGGGAGAATGTGCAAACTCCACACAGAATGCGGCATCCAACCCGCATCCTCAGCACCGAAGGCAGCTAACCACTGCGTCACCGTGCTGCCCCTCCCACAAACAGTAATAATCACAAGAAATGTATTTTAGTGATGTTGCTCGAGGGATAAGTACTGTTTCCAGATACCAGGGAGAATTCCCCCGCTGCCCTGTGAAAACGTGCCATGGGATGTGTTATGTACATCCCAAGTGGGTATGTCTTGACTTAAGATCAAATGTAAAAGGTGGGAACTCTGACAGTGCAGCACTCCCTCAGTACTGCACTGGAGTGTCAGCCTGGATTACCTGCTCAAGTCTCTGGACTGGGATGCAAATCACAACCATCTGGGTCAGAGATGAGAGTGCACAATCATTAAGCTACCACACTACATTGAGTTAGGGGACACTTAGTTAAGGGGATAATGTTCTTGAGGCATTGATTGTCCTTTGTTGCGAGTGAAAAGTTGTTTTGCGAGACTGTGATGTGTGCAAAGTAATAGCAGTGAGAGAGTTGGCCACCTAAGCAGTTTTATTTTGGTCAACCCATGGTACTGTATACTGAGGGTAGCAAGTCTTTCCCATGATAATTTGCACTTTGCAAATAGGTAACACGCAAAGAAAACTATTTCCCCCTCGTTTGTTCATTTTTTTTTTGTAAATTCCACATTTGTGCAAAAAAAAACCTGTGCAATTTCCAACAAATAAAACATTTGAAGAGTAAAAAACAGAAACTAGCCACCTAGCAGCCCGATGAGAGGACAAGAACTAGGAATGCATAAGTAAAACATGACACTTGAGTAAATACATTGATTATAACAGTCAGTAAGCAAACCTCCAGTAAATCCAACACTTACCCTGCAAATCATGTACTCTTCTTTATGTAGTGGCCTAGGATACTGTAAGCTGTGTTCACCGAGAGGTTCGATATATACAATCTGTATGTTTTTAGATATTCCCTTTTAATAACATATTAATAAAAAGCTATTATGGCTGTACTCTCCCCATTCCCCAATTCAGGATGAGGCATGTCCTTTGAAAATAGTGTGACAAAGTGGGTAGTCTTTCAATTGAAGTGTTAGTACAAACAAATGTCAGGAGAAAACAGAAAATATAAAGCCAGCCAACCACCATCCATAGTAAGCTACTTGCTCTGTATCTTTTGAAAAGAATCAAGATGGCTTAACCGAGGCTTTTGCAGAATACAAAGTCAGTTGACAGGCAACCTGTTTCGTTAAGAATTCCATTCCAGTGGACATAATTTAAAGATTATATACGAGGAAGAAGGAAGGTTAGTAGGAATTTCTTCACCTAAAGTTACAAAAACCCTGGTATCAGTTACCAGCAAAGGATTTTGAAGTGGGCTGTGAAATTGGGGTAAAGGGACAATCCAATGTTTTTGGAGGGAAGCAATATTTCTGCATACAATGATTTGAGACTGAGGGATATGATAGTTGAGAGATTCAGGGTTAGGACAGAAAGAAACTGGAGGGCGCAAAGAGAAGAGGTTGAAGATTACGGGGGAGGAGTTGAGAGAAATGGTGATGAAAGATTGAGGGTTGTTGATAACGAGATTGAAAGATGTAGTGAGGAGCGAGATGATGAGGAAGGATTGAAGGATATGGTGGGATGGAAGTAGAGTGAGTAACCTATTGAGATAAATTGTGGGAAGAAATGGCTGTATATGGTGAATCAGAGATTTAGTGATCGGTGGGGAAAACCTTGGTTTATATGTGAGTGAGGAGACTTGTGGGATATTCTGGCCATTCTGTGCTTCACAATCCTGCCAATTTTAATGTTAGCTGATACTGTTCACAATTCTCTCACCTCAGATCCCATATTCCTCTCCTTTCAGTTTGCCGTCATCACAGCTCTTTTAAAATATAATTCTTGACTGATTCCGTACTTTCAAAATATCAACTCATCCCGGTTTTCTCTCCAAAGCCCTTGAACATATTATCGTCTCCCAAATATGTGCCCACCTTTCCCTGAAATCCATGTTTGAATACCCTCTCATCAGATTTCTGACCCTGCCACAGTACTGAAATGGCTCTCATCAATGGAACAAATTATATCCTATGTGACTGTGATAAAGCTGAAATATGCCTGTTTATCCTTCTCTCGGCCCTTGACATGGTTGACCACACCATCCACCCCCATGGGGTCCATGGGTGGAACATCACTCGCTTGGTTCCATTCGTAACTACCCAGTCGTAGCCAGAGATATACCTGCATTGGCTTCTCTTCCTGCTCCCACACCATTACCTTTGGTGAGTCCAAGGATGGATCCTTGGCTGCTTCCATTTCTCATCTACAAATTGGCAACACCATTCGAAAACAGTTTCCACATGTACGGGTTACACCCAATTCTACCTCACCACCTCCTTCCACTGTCTCTAAATTGCCAGATTGTTTGTCCAACATCCAGCACTGGATGATCAGAAATTTGCTCCAGTTAAATATTGGGATGACTGAAGCCATTGTCTGCTGCCCCCGTTTCAAACTCCTCAATTTCCTGCCCACAAACTCTATCCTTCCTGTCCTTTCAACTGTCTCAGACTGAACCAAATTGTTTGCAAATTGGTGTCATAGTTGACCAAGATGAACTTCTCCATCGCCACACAATCAGTAAGACTGTCTATTTTCACCTCAGCTACATGGAAAGATTTATGGCACACAACGAGGTCATTCGGCCCATCGTGTCCATCTACACTCTTGCCTCAGATAATCCTCAGCCTTTTGCTATCTCTGAGCTTGGCATTTCCAGTGCACTTTGGCTGGCCTCTCGTTCTCCCATCTGACCATCCAAAACTCTGCTGTGTTCTCAGCTTGTGCCAAATTCTGTTCACACGTCACATTGTGCTCAATGACCTACAATGACTCTCTGCTAAGCAAGCTTTGATTGTGAAGTGTTTTCAAACCTCTGTCATCTTCTCCAGCCTTACCCCAACCCTGTGAGGGGTCTGCATTCCTCCCTCGATTTTGATCATTTCATTATTGGTGACCGTGTCTTCATCTGCCCAGACTATAAACTCGAATTCCCTTCTCCAGCACCATCCCCAGCTCCTCTTCCCACTTGGTCTTAACGCCCCCCCCCCCCCCCCCCCCCAGAGATACCCTATCCCCTCCAGGATCCTCCCATAAATCACCGAGATGACCCCCCCTGCCCTTCCCACCACCAAAAACGCACCCTCCAGCATTCTCTTGAACATTTAGTGCAGGGGGCCATTCGGCCCATCGAGTTTGCACTGACCCACTTAAGCCCTCACTTCGACCCTATCCCCATAACCTAATTACCCCGTCTAACCTTTTTGGTCACTGAGCAATTTAGCATGGCCATCCACCTAACCTGCATGTCTTTGGACTGTGGGAGGAAATCGGAGCAACCGGAGGAAACCCACGCAGACACGGGGAGAACGTGCAGACTCCGCAGACAGTGACCCAGCAGGGAATTGAACCTGGGACCCTGGCACTGTGAAGCCACAGTGCTAGCCACGTGCGCTACCGTGCTGCCCTAGTTTGGGGCTAAAATACGTGAAGGAATTTTGCATCTGGACCCGTGTGGTGCCTGTAAATCTGGGTATGCCTTATAAATTAGCAATCAGCACTTGCAAAGGAAGATTTGCTGGTATTAATGTTAAACAATCACAATGTTCACCAAATGAAAATATCACATCCTACAGAAAGACAGATCCAGACAATGAGATGGGGCTCAAAGTTGACTGTATCTGCACTGGTGTGCAGCCTCCTCTCATTGAGTTCTGCAACTCTTTGTACTTTAACATCTCACTACCTCACTTGAGCTGTGGTGCACATTTGCCTTTCAACAGCAAGGTCCTGGTACTTTAATCTGCCCTTGTCCACTCGTAAAGCAGGATCACTTTGAGGGGAAATTGCCAAAGATGACACAGTTCGTTAGAGCAGGCTCACTCAGCCTGATGTCCAAAGCCAGGCTGTCAGGCATAACTGGCGATTAGGCCACCCAGCCTGGCTCAGTAATGGGCTGTTGATGGGACGACCTGACCTTTACAGTGGGTATTCTTTTATCTGGTTCTGTCCAGCTGGAGAAGGCAATGAGCTAATTAGAAGTGTTGCCCTGACTGGACATACAACAAGAAGCTTGCTAATGCTCTGTGTTGGGGAACTGCATACCTTCAGCCGGTTATGCTGCCAGGAAAGGACAAGCTCCCCGAGATACAGCACTTAACAAATTCTGTCTGAGTGTGATCTCACAGGCAGAGTTTGTACACTCCATATCTGCCTGTGTGGCCTTCAAGACTCAAACATTGTCATTTTGTGTACATCATACACACAAATAAAATCCTCCCCCAACACCCTGTGTTACTGACTGTATCTCTACTGATGTTAATCCAGTTCCCTCACACTGTCACTCAGTAACCCCTCTCTCCCAGCACCCTGTTACTGACTGTATCTCTACTAATGTTAATCCAGCTCCCTCACACTGTCACTCAGTGACCCCTCTCCCCCAGCACCCTGTGTTACTGACTGTATCTCTACTGATGTTAATCCAGCTCCCTCACACTGTCACTCAGTGACCCCTCTCCCCAGCACCCTGTGTTACTGACTGTATCTCTACTGATGTTAATCCAGCTCCCTCACACTGTCACTCAGTAACCCCTCCCCCCAGCACCCTGTGTTACTGACTGTATCTCTACTGATGTTAATCCAGCTCCCTCACACTGTCACTCAGTGACCCCTCTCCCCCAGCACCCTGTGTTACTGACTGTATCTCTACTGATGTTAATCCAGCTCCCTCACACTGTCACTCAGTAACCCCTCCCCCCAGCACCGTGTTACTGACGGTATCTCTACTGATGTTAATCCAGCTCCCTCACACTGTCACTCAGTAACCCCTCTCTCCCAGCACCCTGTGTTACTGACTGTATCTCTACTGATGTTAATCCAGCTCCCTCACACTGTCACTCAGTAACCCCTCTCCCCAGCACCCTGTGTTACTGACTGTATCTCTACTGATGTTAATCCAGCTCCCTCATACTGTCACTCAGTAACCCCTCTCTCCCAGCACTGTGTTACTGACTGTATCTCAACTGATGTTAATCCATCTCCCTCACACTGTCACTCAGTAACCCCTCTCTCCCAGCACCCTGTTACTGACTGTATCTCTACTGATGTTAATCCAGCTCCCTCACACTGTCACTCAGTAACCCCCCCCCCCCCCCCCCAGCACCCTGTGTTACTGACTGTATCTCTACTGATGTTAATCCAGCTCCCTCGCACTGTCACTCAGTAACCCCTCTCCCCCAGCACCCTGTGTTACTGACTGTATCTCAACTGATGTTAATCCAGCTCCCTCACATTGTTGGGCTTGTCATTCCCTTTTAAAAAGGACCTGATAAAGTTATCGCCATTCGCTAGTTTACTTTTGAAAATAAGGCAGTATGAACAAAAAAATGCATGTGAAATGAAATGAAAATCGCTTATTGTCACATGTTGGTATTTTTATGGTGATAACAAGGGTTCACTTTGAAGGATGTTGTCACCTGAAAGTGGGGCCGTGAAATGTGTTCAGCAATCAGTGCAAGAATGGACGAGTGTTCCAAGTAGTATTTGTGAGTTAATTTGCTGGCAGATAGCAATGATGAGTGTGTAAGATACAGCTCGACTGGATGCAGGCTGGCTTAGAATGAATGCAGAAGGGAGCGAGGGGAAGGGGAGTTGTGAGTGACGAAAGGAGAAATATTCAGTGCAGTCCAGGTTGAGCGTCAATATTCAAAATTTCTGTGGACCCCTCCAATTTCCCATCAGTCCTGAATTCTAGCATATGGTTAATAATTCGCTCATCCAAAAAAAGACCCTATGAAGTTTCAAGAGGTGTAGTGTTTTTCTCATCAAATGTCCATGAATTGATTAGCAAAGCCACATGTGTCTGCAGGAGGGATACTGAGCAGTGAAGTTGCTCTTTACCTTCACAGCAGTCCCAAAATATCTTGCGAGGCAGTTTGCAACATTCCGCAGCAAATTTGTAAACAGTCAAAGCAACAACAGAAAAAAGTTTGCCAAACACTCGTTGCCCCTTTAAAGGAGTGAACTGGTCTCAGTTTCCATGGTCGTGATGGCACATTGTTCAATATCCAGCATTATGTGCACCTAAGAGGGAGGGAAGGAGGGAAGGCGAGGTTCAATGGTGGTGGGACATGCTGTGGATCAGACTCCTGAGCTGTTTGGCCACAGTATCAATGAGCTTCTGCTTGTCCCGTTCGTTCTTGCGGAATTGTGCAAAGACATTGTTCTTCCTGCTGGTGTCTTTCATTCTGGAAGAGACGAGAGGCGCAGCATTTGGTTAAAAGAGGTGGCTCTGGGTCGTTAATATAACACTGAGAGCACAGATTGCAATCAACCGAAAAAACAAGTGAAGCTCTGCCACGAGAGCGCACATTTTTTTGAATGGACAGAATATAACATCTTGAAATATCGGCAAGTCACAATAGGAAAATCCTTTATGCTCTGACACAAAGATGTTTTACTGTGCAGCACTGTGAACATTTCCAGCCAAGGTGTATTATAAAGATTTACTGGGGCAATAATCCAGAGAATGCGAGTTCAAAACCCACCAAGGTAATTTGAGAATTTGAATTCAATTTGAACAAAGCAAAAAAAACCCCGAAAATTTAGTCACAGTAATGGGCGCTACGGTAGCACAGTGGTTATCACTGTTGCATCACAGCATCAGGGACCCGGGTTCTATTCCCAGTTTGGGTCACTGTCTATGCGGAGTGTGCACGTTCTCCGCGTGTCTGCGTGGGTTTCCTCCGGGTGCTCCGGTTTCCTCCCACAAGTCCCGAAAGACGTGCTTGTTAGGTGAACTGGACATTCTGAATTCTCCCTCTGTGTACCCGAACAGGTGCCGGAGTGTGGCGACTAGGGGATTTTCACAGTAACTTCATTGCAGTGTTAATGCAAGCCTACTTGTGACACAAATAAAGATTATTATTACCATTATGTTGTTAGATTGTTGTAAAAGTTCAACTAGTTCACTAAGGAAAGGAATCCTACAGCTGTTACACACTCTGGATCTATCCCACATCGAAATTGGTGACATTTAATTGCTTCCACAGTTCTATCATCACCTTCTCATGGCAATACATGCCAGCCTTAGCAACAACACTGCATTGTAGAGGCTGCTTAAATCTATATCTAACCCATGCTGTAGTATGGTGGGACAGTGTAGAGGGAGCTTACTCTGTATCTAACCCCGTGCTGTATCTGTCCTGAGAGTGTTTGATGGGGACAGTGTAGAGGGAGCTTTACTCTGTATCTAACCCTGTGCTGTACCTGTCCTGGGAGTGTTTGATGGGGACAGTGTAGAGGGAGCTTTACTCTGTATCTAACCCCGTGCTGTACCCACCCTGGGAGTGTTTGATGAGGACAGTTTAGAGGGAGCTTTACTCTGTATCTAACCCCGTGCTGTACCTGTCCTGAGAGTGTTTAATGAGACAGTGTAGAGGGAGCTTTACTCTGTATCTAACCCCGTGCTGTACCTGTCCTGGGAGTGTTTGATGGGGACAGTGTAGAGGGAGCTTTACTCTGTATCTAACCCTGTGCTGTATCTGTCCTGGGAGTGTTTGATGGGGACAGTGTAGAGGGAGCTTTACTCTGTATCTAACCCCGTACTGTACCTGGCCTAGGAATGTTTGATGGGGACAGTGTAGAGGGAGCTTTCCTCTGTACCTAACCCCATGCTGTACCTGTCCTGAGAGTGTTTGATGGGAACAGTACAGAGGGAGCTTTACTCTGTATCTAACCCTGTGCTGTACCTGTCCTGGGAGTGTTTGATGGTGACAGTGCAGAGGGAGCTTTACTCTGTATCTAACCCCGTGCTGTACCTGTCCTGGGAGTGTTTGATGGGGACAGTGTAGAGGGAGCTTTACTCTGTATCTAACCCTGTGCTGTACCTGTCCTGGGAGTGTTTGATGGGGACAGTGTAGAGGGAGCTTTACTCTGTATCTAACCCCGTGCTGTACCTGTCCTGGGAGTGTTTGATGGGGACAATGCAGAGGAAGCTTTGCTCTGTATCTAACCCCGTGCTGTACCTGTCCTGGGAGTGTTTGATGGGGACAGTGCAGAGGGAGCTTTACTCTGTATATAACCCCGTGCTGTACCTGTCGTGGGAGTGTTTGATGGGGACAGTGTAGAGGGAGCTTTACTCTGTATCTAACCCCGTGCTGTACCCCCCTGGGAGTGTTTGATGAGGACAGTGTAGAGGGAGCTTTACTCTGTATCTAACCCCGTGCTGTACCTGTCCTGGGAGTGTTTGATGGGGACAATGCAGAGGAAGCTTTACTCTGTACCTACCCAGTGCTGTACCTGTCCTGGGAGTATTTGATGGGAACAGTGTAGAGGGAGCTTTAATCTGTTCCAAAGCAGAGTCATATTGGACATGAAACGTTAACTCTGTTTCTCTCTCCACAGACGCTGACAGACCCGCTGAGCTTATCCAGCACTTTCTGTTTTATTTCAGAGCTCCAGAAGCCTCAATAATTTTCTTTTATTTTGACCAGCCTTATTTGGCCTCATCTGACCAGCACAAAATTAATAATTCTTGATATAAGAACAGCAATGAAGAACTGGGAAGTGTTCTCATCAAAATCCCCTTGGCTTGTACAACCGTGTTATTCAGAAAACTATCATTAATACTCATCAAATCAAACTGCTGTCTTGGCACCTACATTTGTATCAAGGATTAAAGTGTTAGGCACAATCCAACTATGGAGAAACATATGGACATACCAAGTCGAAGAAGTAGCCTGCTCTGACATTCAATCAGATCATTGCTGACCTGTTTGTCTTTTGAATTCCACATTCCCCCGATAACCTTTGACTCTCTTAGAGTGCAGAACGAGGCCATTCAGCCCATCGAGTCTGCACCAGCCCTTGGAAAGAGCACCCTACTTAAGCCCACACCTCCACCTCATCCCCGTAACCCAGTAACCCCACCTAACCTTTTCGACACAAAGGGGTAATTTGCAGAGCCAATCTACCTAACCTGCACATCTTTGGACTGTGGGAGGAAACCGGAGCACCCGGAGGAAACCCACGCACACACGGGGAGAAAGTGCAAACTCCACAGAGTCACCTGAGGCCGGAATTGAACCTGGGATCCTGGAGCTGTGAGGCAGCAGTGCTACCATTATGCCACTGTGCTTGCCTAACAAGAATCTATCTGACTCCGCAATCAAAATATTCAGTAACCTCGCCTCCAACGCCTTCTGAGTCAGAGAGTTCCAAAGTTGCACAGCCCTCTGAGAGAAAATCTTTCTCCTCATCTCTGTCCTCAAAGGGCGATCCCTAATTTTACAACAGTGCCCCTGGTTGTAGACTCATCCACAAGGGGAACGATCCTTTCCACACCCACCTTGTCAATACCGTTCAGGATCTTATATACATCAATCAGGTCACCCCTCACTCGTCTAAACTCCAGTGGAAACAAGCCCAGCCATTCCAACCTATCCTTATAAGACAACGCGTTCATTCCAGGTACCAATCCAGTAATTCTCCTCTGAACCACCTCCAATGCATTTACACCTTCCTTAAATAAAGAAACCAAAACTGCACACATTGGTCTCACCAATGCCGTGTATAAATGAAGCATAACATTCTTACTTTCATGTTCAATTCCTCTCGCAATAAAGGATACATTCCATATTGGCCTTCTTAAATACCTGCTGTACCTCCATGCTATCTTTTGGTGACTCGTGTACTAGTAGACAAAGGCCCCTCTGCACCTTGCAATTCTGCAGCCAGACTCTGTTTAGTAACACTCTGCTTTTTTATTCTTCTTGCCAAAGTGAACAACTTCACATTTTCCCACATTATACTCCATCTGACAGATTTTTCCCCGATCACTCAACCTATCTGTATCCACCTGCACCCTCCTTATGTCCTCTCCAGAACACGAGATAGGATTGTTAAGATCGAAGGGGACAGGGTTTTCCCGATGGGATGATGTGGGATGAACATTTCACACTGCCATTTTTTAAATTCTCTGCCACTTGTGCCTGATTGTTTCCAGTGAAAGGTTAGCTACAAGTTGTTTCTCGAAAATTGATACTTACGCTCTCGAGATCCTACAATGCAGCAGTAATATAAAAAGGGAAAACAGTTATCAAAGTTTAAAAGTATCTTGAGTATACAGTTAAATGACAGCACAAGCTGCTTTCTTGTGTACTTTGATACTTTTCCTCCTGTTAGCTTAATATATCTCCCCATTGTCATAATATGCACCCATGCACATCATGAGGTAAAAACAGGCAGTGACAGACACCCAGGTTAGCCAATCAACATACAGGACAGAACACAACCAATCACCAGACAGAACACCAGAGGGGAGCTTCCAACTATAAAACACACGAGGCATCAGCACTCCGCCTCTTTCCACTAGTGACAACTGTAGTGACAGTCAGGGTGTATATATCAGTCAGCACCTTCTACACGTGGATCAGAGCTAGCCTGGTCGAGTAAGCTAGAGTTAGTACACTTAGAGTAGTAGAGTGTCAACCCACAGCCAGCTGTGTGCATTGTTACAGAAGTTCAATAAATCGTATTGAACCAACGCCTACGTTTGGTGTATGCTTTACCGTTCATCTGCATCCTGTTGCAGTCCGTGTTACGCCAGGGTGACTAACACAACACCCATCTCTTCAGGGACTTACCCCTGTCTCTTGCCCACAATGTCACTGTGAACATACAAAGGTTATGTATTCAACCAGGTACAGCACGGTGGCACAGTGGTTAGCACTGCTGCCTCACGGCGCCGAGGACCCGGGTGTGATCGCGGCCCTGGGTCACTGTCCGTGTGGAATTTTCACATTCTCCCCATGTCTGCGTGGGTTTTGCCCCCACAACCCGAAAAGATGTGCAGGGTAGGTAGACTGGCCACACTAAATTGCCCCTGAATTGAGAAACAAAGAATTGGGTACTCTAAATGTAAATTTTTTAATTTATTTAATCAGAGCAGAACAGTCAACCCTCATTTGATGTCCAGTTCACAGAATCACAGAATTTACAGTGCAGAAGGAAGCCATTCTTAAGCCCCTACTTAAGCCCACACCTCCACCCTCCCCCGGCAACTGAATAACCCCACCTAACCTTTTTGGACACTAAGGCCAGTTTATCATGGCCAATCCACCTACAAACCCCCCCCCCCCCCCCCCCCCCCCCCCCGGCCGCCCTGCACATCTTTGGACTGTGGAGGATACCGGAGCACCCGGTAGAAACCCACGCAGACAAGGGGAGAACGTGCAGACTCCGCACAGACAGTGGCCCAAGCTGGGAATCGAACCTGGTACCCTGGCACTGCTAACCACTATGCTACCATGCTGCAGTTCCAGATGACAATGGATAGTAATCATGAGATATGTGGTTTTTTTTTTGGGGGGGTGGGGGGGGGCTGGGAAAGAGACAGTGAGAGAGAGAGAGAGAGCAGCAGAGAGAGAAAGCGAGTGTAGGTAGGAGAGAAAGAAATCGTGAATGTGTTGGGTGGGAGTGAGAGAGAGATTTGGGAAGGGGCAGAGTCAAAGTGGGAATGAAGGCAAAGGGAGAGAAGAGGGAACATTGACACTGTAATCTTATCAGATTGAGCATGACCTACTTAAGACAAGTTGATTTTAAAATTTGCATCAAATCAAATCATCATTATCTCATCCCTCCCAACCTATAAACATTCCCCATCCAAGATTTTGATGCGTCTCCAATTTTGACCTTCTAAAGTATCTCCGATTTTCACCTCCAGCTGCCTGATCCCTAAATTCTGGAATTCCCTTCCTTAACGTCTCTGCCTCTTGCCTCATTTTAAGTCACTCCCTGAAGCCTACCATTTCCTAATAGTTCCGTACGTGGTTCAATGTCAAGTTACCGCTGATCATTTTCCTGTAAAGGACAGAGGGATATTTCTTACCATGTTAAGCGTTATCAAAAGTAAGTTGTTGTTGCTCTGATTTGTATGGACTGCTTTGGCTATCTACAGTCCAACATGTCTGCTCTGTTGACCGAGAAAGGATGTGCCCAAACGATTTGGACCCTGGCATTTAAAGTCTCGACCCACCCACATTGGACGAAGCCTCCCTTCATGCAAGATATTGACATGGTTTTCACATACCAGCCCCTTTCTGAACTGGAAGCCCCAAGGTGACACACTTACTTATCCAGCAGGATGAGAGCTGTTGTTGGATTCACCCTCAGGTATTTGCAGTTGGGCTGCCCATAATCCGCGAGGTATGTCGACCAATCCCACTGGATGAAGAGGTCCAGGAGCTGTGAGAGTAGAATGGAGCAGAGGATAAGATTGGCTGCTGAGGGGGTCCGGTGCTGTGGGAACAGCCTTACACATTGGGACAATCGCTCCTGAAAACTGTGGAAGTGGGGGTGAGGAGAGCACAACAATGATACTAAACAGTCAGGAACAGTCGGTGCAACAAAAAGGATCATCTTTACACTGAACAGGCAGGATTGGACAGACAGTTCTTCAAAGCTGTACTCAAGAGCAAAGTTTGTCAATTAAAATGAGGTGATCAAAGAAAACCCAACTCCATGTATCTTTCAAACATACTGAGCTGCTTCGCATGTACAGCACAGGAGCAGATCATTCACTCCAAATGGTCTGTACAGATGTTTATACTTCACAATAGCCTCCTCCCACTCCTCTTCACCACCTCTCATCAGGGAGTACTCTCTGGGTGCCAATTTGGGCTCTGACATCTCAGGGAAACCAATACCAAATATATGGCTTGGAACAAAGCAAAGACATGGATCCCTTTTTTTCCCATTTAATTTACCTTGTTGTTATCATTTTGATCCATGGATGTGTGTTGGGTAGGGGGAGGCAGTGGCACAGTGGTATTGTCACTGGGCGAGTAAACTAGGGACCTACAATACTGCTCTGTGGACCCTGGTTCAAATCCCGCCACTGCAGATGGTGAAATTTGAATTCAATAAAAATCTGGCATTAAAAAAGTCTAACGATGAACATTGTCAATTGTCATAAAAGCCCATCTGGTTCACTCATGTCCTTTAAGGAAGGAATCATGTGACTTCAGATCACAATAATGTGGGTGACTCTTAACTGCCCCCTCAAGGACAATTAGGGATGGCAATAAATGCTGGCACAGCCTGCGATGCCCATGTCTCATGAACAAATAAAAAATATATACTTAATGGACCTTTAAGTTGAGCAGAGGAAGTGAGGGGCTGAAAAGCTGCAAAATAATATATACTATGCGATTGGAGATTTAGCTTTTGAACAGCAGGACTCAGACTTTCTGGCACCCGAGAGATTGGAGGGATTTGGTTCGATTGGTTGGCTGGTGGGCAATGAATTGGCCAAAGATCGTATCTTGCCCGACGACAAGCGGTGATTGGGTCCGACCTGGGTGGGTTGATTTTCAGAGGACCCAGGTAGGGACAGTTATAGAATCATAGAATTTACAGTGCAGAAGGAGGCCATTCAGCTCATCGAGTCTGCACCGGCCGTTGGAAAGAGCACCCTACTTAAGCCCACACCTCCACCCTATCCAGGCAACCCAATAACCCCACCTATCCTTTTTGGTCACTGAGGGCAATTTATCATGGCCAATCCACCTAACCTGCACATCTTTGGACTGTGGGAGGAAACCGGAGCACCCGGAGGAAACCCACGCAGACACGGGGAGGATGTGCAGACTCTGCA
Organism: Scyliorhinus torazame; assembly: GCF_047496885.1. Classification (NCBI taxonomy): domain Eukaryota; kingdom Metazoa; phylum Chordata; class Chondrichthyes; order Carcharhiniformes; family Scyliorhinidae; genus Scyliorhinus; species Scyliorhinus torazame. The sequence continues at coordinate 344,096,842 of NC_092709.1, read as the reverse complement.
CAGACAGTGAACCAAGGAGGGAATCGAACCGGAGACCCTGGAGCTGTGAAGCAACTGTGCTAACCACTGTGCTACCCAGGTCCTGGATGCTGAAAGAAGAAGTTGTGAGTGTCTGTCTCTCTCTGTCTCTCTTTCTCCAAAAAAGATGCCTAACTGCCGTTTTCTGAACCTGAAGAAAGGTCTCAAGACTTTGATGAATTTACAGTGAAAACCATTACAGACTGAAAGCAAAAACAGCCAATTGAAGGCCTAGACTGAAGTAAGTTGCACTGGAAGATGTCCACCTGAACAGAGACTTTCATCCTTTTTATTTTTCTTCACACCCTACTTTCCCCTGTTTTTGTCTGTCTTGTCTGTGTGTGTCTGTGTGTGTGTAGAACATGGGGGTTAGTTAAAGAGAGGGGGTTAGGAACTAGATAATAGTTAACCGACTGCATTTTCTGCCTATTTACTCAGTTATTGCTATTAATAAAAATTAATTGTGCTTATACTTACAAACCTGGTGACTGTAGTTATTGGGCAGCCAAAGGCCAGCGACTTTGGTTATTTTCAAAGAATTAATTTGTTAATTTCAATTGCGTTGTGACTCCGGGTCAAGTGGGGCTGGAATTGACTGCGCACTAGCCCAGGGGGTCATTACAGACATCTGGGGTGGGATTCTCTGACCCCCCGCCGGGTCGGAGAATCTCCGGGGGGCGGCGTAAACCCCGCCCCGCCGCCAGCTGCCGTATGCTCCGGGGCCAGTTTTCAGGCAGGAGGCGGGGATCATGCCACGCTGTTTGGGGCCGTTTGCAGCGGCCACCCCGGCAATTCTCCGGGCCCCGATGGGCCGAGCGGCCGTTGGTTTCGGGCCAGTCCCGCCGGCGTGAAATGCACATGGTCCCAAACGGCGGGACCTGGCTGGTAGGCCGGCTAGTGCGGTCCTCGGGAGAGAGGGGGGGGGGGGGAGATCCGGCCCCGGGGCCCACCGACCTGCGGGCGGGCCTGTGCCGTGGGGGCACTCCTTCCTTCCGCATCGGCCTCTGTAGGGCTCTGCCATGGCCGGCGCGGAGATGACATCCCCTGCGCATGCGCCAGAATACGCCGGCCGGTCTGTGCATGTGTAGAACCACGCCAACGGTTCTGCGCATGCGCCATCTCGCGCCAGCCCTTCGGTGTGGCGCCAACCCCTCCGCCGCTGGCCTAGGATTCCGCAACTTCCGGTTGGCCTGACGCCGGAGTGGTTTGCGCCATTTTCAGGCCGGCATCGGGCTATCGGGGGATTCAGGAGAATCCCATCCTAAAAGTTAGAAACATTCCAACAAACAGTGACTACATATACCCATGTCGCAGCATTTTTAGGTTTAAAATATACCCAACATTGTTTTGCAAGAGGCTGTTTGCATCGCCAAGACGTCAAAGATTTCAGTCCATGGAGCTTTCCAGAGCTCGGACTCTCAGCTGAGCTGATTGGTTCTCAGCCTGCCTCCAGCTCACAGAATTAAAAAGAAAATGATTGACAAGAGTGACCATTTCCAGGAATTGGAATGCACTCCAGCACAAAGCTAGTTGACCATTTTTTTGGTACTTGTATCTATTTTTGCAGTAGTAACAGCCAATCTCCCAGTAAACCTGTCGCCAAGATCTCCTTCACCTGCTCTCTATCAGAATACCCCTTTCTTCGCTTGGGTCAGATCCAAGCAATCTTGTGACTCCGCTGAGAGAGGGTGGGTTTTCGTCCACTCTTTCTAGCGGCATCTCTTGACAGTTTCATAAGGCACGTGTTCAAAACGCTCCTCCAGACGATTCTCAGCAAACAATGCTGTGCACAAAAAGGCAGAGTGCCTCTTCCATCCATTTGCCGCAGCTGAAAATCTGAAACTCAATGTCCCACCTCCTTGTGAATTGTTTTGCCAACTTCAGCCTAATCCCAAGCTCCTTTTTAAATGTTTTTCATTAACAGGATGTGGACATTGTTGTTTAGGGCAGCATTTATTGTCCATCCCTTGGGAAAGTGGTGGTGAGTGTTGCGTTATGTAATTTGGAATAACACAAGCTGCCACTTGATGCAGTTTTGAGTAAAAGATGCTCCAGACTTTGAAGTGAGTTCAATTTGTTTTAGTGAGCTATTAGCACAGTTCTCAATCAGTTCGACTCTCTGCTAATCTAAATGTAGTAACTGAACCAGCCTTGCTCTAAGCCACGTGCTGGGGTGTGATGCTGAAGATACACCCTGTCTCACTCTGTAGATGTTGGTCTGTGGAAAGAGGTGGGGTGTGAGTGCCTCATCCCTTTTATAGTGAGATACCACCCCTGAGTGTCCTGACTGCTCATTGGCCGTGTCCTATTCTATGTGTTCATTAGCTGCATGTTTGCATATCATGACAGTGAGCAGCCTTCTTGGCCATGTGGTGTAGGTACGCCCACTGTGCTCGAAGGGAGGAAGTTCCAAGGTTTTAACCCAGCGACACTGAAGGAAAGACGATGTAGGCGAACATGCAGGTGGTATAAATGCATTGGAGTTGGTTCAGAGGAGGTTTACTGGATTGGTACCTGGAATTACTAGGTTGTCTAATGAGGATAGGTCGGAAAGGACTGGGCTTGTTTTCCCTGGAGTTTAGAAGCGTGAGGAATGACTCAATTGAAGTAAATAAGATCCTGAATGAAATGAAAATCGCTTATTGTCACAAGTAGGCTTCAAATGAAGTTGCTGTGAAAAGCCCCTAGTCGCCACATTCCGGCGCCTGTTCGGGGAGGCCGGTACGGGAATCGAACCGTACTGCTGGCCTGCCTTGGTCTGCTTTCAAAGCCAGCGATTTAGCCCTGTGCTAAACCAGCCCTGAATGGGCTTAACAAGGAGAATGTAGAAAAGATGTTTCCTCTTGTGGGTGGGCTCAGAACTAGGCGGACACTGTTATAAAATTGGGAGAAAATCTCCGAGGGTTGTGTGACTTTGGAACCGCCTGTCTTAGAAAGCAGTGGAAGCGGGATTCCTGAATATTTTTAAGGTAGAGGTACAGATTCTTGTTAGGAGGTTAGCCCTGCTGCCTGCGGCGCTGAGGACCCGGATTCGATCCCGGCCCAGGGTCACTGTCCGTGTGGAGTTTGCACATTCTCCCAGCGTCTGGATGGGTTTCACCCCCCCACAACCCAAAGATAAATAAATATGTGCAGGTAGGTGGATTGGCCACACTAAACTGCCCCTGAATTGGAAAAAAAATAATTGGATATTCTAAATTTATAACAACAACAACAAAAAACAAGATTCTTATTAGGCAGGGTATTAAAAGTTATCAGAGGTAAATGGGGAATGTGGAACTCAAAACAAACTGATCACCCATGATCTTACTGAATGGCAGAGCAGGCTCGAGGAGCCAAATGTCCTCCTTCTGCTCCTATTTCATTTGTTCCTATGTGTTGTTCCCATTCATTTGGTACCTTTGTCATTCTAGGTGGTAGAGTTTGGAAGGTGCTGTCGAAGGAGCCATGTTGAGCTCTTGTAAATGGTACCGTAAACGTCTCACAACACCGGGTTAAAGCCCAACAGGTTTATTTGAAATCACAAGCTTTTACCTGATGAAGGCGCTCCTGAATTTTAATTCCACCGACTATTGTGGTGGCATTTGAACCCATGTCCCAGGGTATTAGACCTGGCCCTCTGGATTACTGGCCTACTGACGTTACCACAATGTCACCACCTCCCCTCATCTCAACTAGCGAGATCTCCTCCGTTACACCGTTTAAGAGAGCATTGAGCAGATTGGTTTAATGAACTTTAAAGCTTGTTAATACAAGAAATGCAGCAATGTTTGGTGTTGGTGCCCTCCAAGGGCAATTTGATCCAGAATTAGAAGTCAGCCAGAAATCTGGCTCAACTACTTCACCCAGAGGTTTGTGAATCATTGAAACTCTACCCCCGCTGAGCGCTGTGGCTGCTCAGGCAATGAATATATTCAATACCAAGGGTCCACAGACTTTTAAATACCAAGATTTTAAAAATCAAGGGACAATGGAATACAGCAAGAAACTTCAGTTGATGTAAAAGCTCTGCCACAATGTTCCTGATCACAGTGAAACTCTTACTCATATTTCCCATGTGTTTTCTGAAATTGAGAAAGACTTGCATTTCTATGGCACCTTAAAGGGCCACAGGATGCTCAAAGTGCTTCACAGTCAACAAAGTACTCTTGAAGTGTGGTCAGTGATGTAATGTCGGAAACTCTGCCCCAAATCCTTACTGTGCTGGTGTGAATTTCCTTTTTCCCATAACCATCAGCCTTGGATTGAGTACCGTAATTTAGACTGACCAGGCTCAATAAACGAGCACTGAAGGGATCACTGCCAACTCTCTTGGGCGAGCAGAGTGAAAAAGACTTGTCTAATCAGCCTGTACTGGGTTTGAACCCAGGCTTCAGCGATTAATGGGCAGTGTGCTGACTGACTGCTCCACCCAGTCCCGGAGTCCATATCCCTCCTAATCTTTGTTGCTCCCTTGAATCTTTCCCTTGCATGTAACAAACAGATTAGGTGTAAAGCACTTCCTTCCAGTTTAACAATGCGGCTGGCTTTCTTTGTGTCTCTTAGCAGAGGTTTAAAGTTCATGAGATAGAGTGCCCGCACGTGTCTTGCTGCTCCACAGAGTTCAAACTGAGGTGACTGGCACCAGGCCAGCAACACACGAAGTATGTTAAGTATTCTTCATACTTCACAAAAAATTAAAGATGCACAGGTTACAAACTAAAGCTCATCAATTCTACCGTTAGCAAAGCAAGCCCATGTTTGCAGATAGCGTGCAAGTGAAACACACCAATTATGATGAGTGGCTCGTGATTGATGGCTGGAGTATGCCACACACACTGCACCCGCACTGCACATGCATTCTGCAGTTTTGTTACACATACACAATGTACGAGCACAGTATATGCACTACACATTGCACAGGCATAAAGCGGGTGTATCACACGTACACAAACATGAATGAGTGAGGACACACACATACACAATTAATATCGGTACAGCACCGTTAATGTTTGTGACTGAGACAATACTAAAGAAATTTCAAAGTGTGAAGGAAATTTCACTGTTGCACAGTCACAAACACACAGCGCACAAGTGCTCTTATACACATGCAGAACCTGAGCATACACACCCTGTACATGTGTACAATAACAATGTCAGCCCACACGGCATACAGAATGGGAAGCAATGTCTTGTGACCTGCTTTTCACAGTCAAGGACAGGACAATGAAAGAGTTCAGATTGAGGTTGAGGTCTTAGAAACTGAAAAGTACGCACTGTGTATCCTCCACTCACAAAGGCAACTGGCCCAAACCTGCTTCGGTAAATTGGCTTGTAACAAAATTATCAAGGTTAATCTGTATTTCTGCAGCAGTTCCTATAATGTTTTACTTTGTTTCTTTACCCCCTTCCCAATCGGCGCCGCCAATTAGGGAAGCGTTGCACAGGGGTGAGTAATCCTCAACACCCCTTCAAAACTCAGAGCCTTGACCAAGTGAGTGCGAACAGGCCAATCACAGCACAGCCCCAACACCTTGGCCAAGAGTGTGAACATTCCAGCAGGGGTCACTGGACAGGAGTCAGACCCTGGGAGCTTTACCAGTTTCCTGTATTATACGGTGTAACAACATCAGGCAGCCTGAGGCAAGTGGAACAGGGACAAAAGTTCATACATGTAACTTGGAGGAAAAGCTGGAGAAGCAGTGCCGAAGAAGATAGTGGGTGAATGAGGGTGGCCAGACATTGACTCCGACAATCCTATTTAACACTGGTTTATGGCTCAGTGGGTAGCACTCTCACCACCAAATCGGCAGGTTTTAGTTCTGCGCTACAGATTTGAGCACAAAATCTCGGCTGGTGCTCCAGTGTAGGACTGAGGTAGAGCTACTCTGTTTGAGATGCTGCCTTTCAAGGGAGGCAGGGTGGCGGTGGTTAGCACTGCTGCCTCACGGTGCTGAGGACCCGGGTTCGATCCCGGCCCTGGGTCACTGTCCGTGTGGAGTTTGCACATTCTCCCCGTGTCTGCGTGGGTCTCACCTCCACAACCCCAAGATGTGCAGGGTAGGCGGATTGACCATGCTAAATTACCCCTTAATTGGAAAAAAATAATTGGGTACTCTAAATTTATTTGAAAAAAAGATGTTGCCTTTCAAATGACACCTTATGCCAAGACCTTGCCTTTTCTCCCAGGTGGACACAAAATATTCCATGGCATTATTTTGAAGAGGAGCAGGCGAGTTCTTCCCAGTGTTGAGGCCGATATCAGGTTATCTTACTGCTGCTTGTGGTCTAAACTGGCTGCTCTGTTTCCGACAACCTAATGGAGTCAATACCTCACAAGTACTTGATTTTGGGATGTCCTGTGGTCATAAAAGGTGATATATTAAATATTCTCTTTCTTTTGGATGAGACACCAAAGTGAGGTCAGGTGTGCAGACCTGAAGAACAGCTGGGTGCCCTGTGTCACAACCAACGTTCACCTCAGTCAACAGCAGCACAAACACTGACGTTTATCGCATTGCTGTCAGCAAAATGGCAGCTGATTTGCCTGCATAATACTGGACATACGAACACAGGAACACGAGTCGGCCATTTAGCCCGCTGTGCCTGCTCCACCATTCAATACAATCATGGCCGATTGGACACTTCAATGCCTTTTACACACACACTATCCCCATGACACTTATGTTATTGTTAATCAGAAATCTACCAATCTCTACCTTAAAGTTACTCAATGAATGAGCTGCCAAATCCCTCTGGAGGTAGAGAATTCCAAAGATTCACAACCCTCTGTGCAAAGACATTTCTCCTCATCTCGGTCTTAAGTGGCTTACCCTTTATTTTGAGATTGTGTTCCCTTGGTTCTGGACTCCCCAACCAAGGGGAACATCTTACCTGCACCGACCCATGACAGCTGTCTATTCCTTCAAATATTTTGTAGGTAATGAGATCGCTTCTCATTCTTCAAAAACTCTAGAGAATACAGTTTCCTCAATCTCTCTTCATAGCGCAGTCCCGCCATCCCCGGGAACAAGTCAGGTGAACATTGGTTGCACGCCCTCTATGACAATAATATCCTTTCAGAGGTAAGGAGACCAAAACTGTACTCGGAGCTCCAGGTGCAGTCTAGAGATAACTGAAGCAAGACCTCACTACTCCTGTACTCAAATCCTCTTGTGATAAAGGCTAACATTCCACTAACCTTCCTACTGTCTTATTGCACCTGTGTGTCAGCCTTCAGTGACCGTTCAGGAAATACGCTGCACACCTTTCTTTCTACCAAAGCGATTACATCACATTTTTCCACATTATATTCTATCTGCAATGTTCTTGCCCACCGTCCGCCCAAATCCTCCTGTAGGCCCTTTACATCTTCCTCTCAACACATATTCCCGCCCAGCTTTGTATCACCCGCGAACTTGGAAATATTACATATTGTTCCTCAAACAAAATGCATCGGGAGGGGAAGAGGATGCAAAGATTTAATAATACTGGGAGAGTGAATAATACTGGGAGAGTGTCTCACTGTGAGAACAAGGGTGGATGATTCACTGACACTGGGTAAAATCACACTTCCATCGGGCAGGAGATACAAAAGTCTGAGAACATGCACAAACAGATTCAAAAACAGCTTCTTCCCCACTGTTACCAGACTCCTAAGCGACCCTCTTATGGACTGACCTGATGAATACTACACTCCTGTATGCTTCACCCGATGCCGGTGTCTATGTATTTACATTGTGTACCTTGTGTTGCCCTTTTATGTATTTTCTTTTTACTTTCTTTTCTTCTCATGTACTTAATGATCTGTTAGAGCTGCTCACAGAAAAGTACTTTCTACTGTACCTCGGTACATGTGACAATAAACAAATCCAAATGGGTGTATGGAGCTGTCATGGGTATTCTGAGTGGATATTCGGGACTGACTGATATTTTTGGCTCTTAATGTGCTAAACTCTGGAATTGCCTCCATTTACATGTCTGCCTCTTTACCTCTTTCTTTAAGGCCCTATTTAAAACCTACCTTTTAGCTAACTGTCCTTAAGTCTCTTTATGAGGTTCAGTGTCAAACTGTAATCTGATAACGCTCCTGTTAAGTGTTTTAGGATGTTTTACAACATTAGCTTTGTGTTGTTCTTTATAAAGTGTGAAAGAGAAAACACTCTAAATCAGGAAGTCATGGTTAATAATTATTTTCCCAGGTCTGCCTTCAACTTGCACAGAGTGGGCAAATCAGTCTAAGTGTGAAACATACCCCTGCAATGGGCATGCCACGAGGTTAACACAGTAATTCACATCTGACATGGCGTAAAGGGTGCTAAAGGTGAGATCTGACCTCTGCAGCCACTTAAAATGGCTAACTCCCGATTTAAAATGGTGAACAGCAAAGGATGATGGGAAAGTCAGCCACCAGGACAAAAACGAGCAGCTGCAGGTTGACTGTGTATTTACCTCTGGAAAGGCCAGACAAGATCGATACCAGCAACCATCAGCATAACAAAACACCAGCCATCTGCATACTAATGAGCAATCCCCGGGAACAATGAGCAACATTTAGACACACAAAGCAAAACCAGACTCTTCGGCGCCAGCAGAAGCCAACACAAAAGGAGGTGAACGACCACCTCAAGACCGCCCATCAAACAGGGAACCACTCCAATTGGTGAAAATCGAACCAAGTGATTGGGACAAAGTCCAATCACTTGGGACCAGGTACAGGGTCCGCCCCGAAAGGCGGGAAGCCCCTGGGGACTATAAGAATTGAGCCCCAAGTTCAAGGCGCTCTCTCTTCCAGCTCGCTTAACTCTTCAACAGCCGCTCAAAAATTGTAAGTCTTACTTCAACGCTCGCTACGAGATAGGTGCTCCGAGCTACCAATCTGTACCAACTTCGAATCCCGCAGGCTCAGAACCCGAACGAAAGGCCATTTGTTTCCCTGACCTGGTGGGCCAGTCCGAAGTTAAGTATAGGCCTGTTAGCTGTAGAAGTAGCTTAGACGTAGAATTTGTACATGAGTAGCGATTACTGTGGATAATAAATGTGCTTTGATTTAAATCTTACCAAGCGGTGTATTGGATTATTGATCATTACTCGGACTTGAACCACGTGGCAGTATCATAAAGATACCTGGCGACTCACGAGCAAAGGTAATAAAACAGAGCAATTGAACTAAGGAGAAAATTAGCAACACCTCCTTACGTTGGAATAAAAAGAGCCCAAATATCATGATTTTTGTTTTTTAAATCATGGGATGTGGCGCGTTGCTGGCTTGGCCAGCAGTCATTGCCCATCCCTAATTGCCTTTGAGGAGGCAGTGGTGAGTTTCCTGAACCACTGCAGTCTAAGTAGTGTAGGTACACTGACAATGCTGTTTGCGAGGGAGATCCAGGATTTTGACCTAATGACAGGGAAGGAAAGGCAGTATATTTACAAGTAAGAATGATGAGTGATGTGGAGAGAACTTCTAAGTGCTGATGTTCCCACGTCCTTACAGATGGGAGTGGTCGTGGGTTTGGAAGATGCTGCCTATGGGGCCTTGGTGAGTTCCTGCAGTGTATCTAATAGATGGTTCACACTGCTGATACTGTGTGTCGCTGGTGGAGGGAGCGTGCATGTTTGTGGAAGGGATGCCAATAAAGTGGGCTGCTTCGTCATGGATTTGCTAAGCTTCTTAAGCGCGGTTGAAGCTGTACTCATCGAGGCAAGGAGAGAAGATTCAATTACACTCCCGACTTAATTGTGGACTAGCTCTTGGGAGTCAGGAGGGGAGTTACTCACAGCAGGATTCCTAGCCTCTGACCTGCTATTGTAGTCTCAGTATTTATATGGCTAGTCAAGTTGAGTTTCTGGTCAATGATAACCACCTGGATGTTGATAGCGAGGGATTCAGTGATGGGAATGCCATTAAATGTCAAGGGGTAATGGTTAGATCCTCTCAGGGGCTGGTTTAGCACACTGGGCTAAATCGCTGGATTTTAAAGCAGACCAAGGCAGGCCAGCAGCACGGTTCAATTCCCGTACCAGCCTCCACGAACGGGCGCCGGAATGTGGCCACTAGGGGCTTTTCACAGTAACTTCATTTGAAACCTACTTGTGACAATAAGGGATTTTCATTTTCATTCATTTTCTTGTAGGAGATGGTCATTGCCTGGCACTTCTGTGGCACAAATGTTACTTCCCACTTGTCAGCCCAAGCCTGGATATTGTCCAGGTACCGTACCCCGTACCGACTGAGGTTATTAATGAAGGCCCCGCCTTCTCAACATTGCTCTGCGCCTGAGGTGTGGTGATCCTCAGGTTAAATCACCACCAGTTGACTTCCGGTGACGGTGAGGTGCTGAGCAGTTGCACATCAGGTGGCTCTCCTCCAGAATACAATCAAATAGGCACATTTAGACGAATTTAGCCTGAAAACTCACCTACAAGTAAGAAAGTGAGAGAATAGTGGAGGTGTGGGCATAAGCAGTGCTCTTTCCAAAGGCCAGTGCAGACTCGATGGGCCGAATGGCCTCCTTCTGCACTGTAAATTCTATGTCTATGTCTAATAGGTACAACATGCCAGCGAATGGGAGCGCAAGAGGCTGCAGAGAAGGATGGTGAGGATGAGTCTTAGTATGTTTTCCCCTCTGGTTGGTTCCCTCACGAACTGCCACAGACCCAGTCTCAGAACTACATCCTTTAAAACTTGGCCAGCTCGGGAGGTAAGGGTGTTACTGACCCACTCTTGGTGATGGACATTGAAGTCCAACACCCAGAGAAGACGACTTGTTTCTGGTGCCTCGGTCAACGTTGGGTGCTCCACCCGGTTTCATTCCTTTTTATACACCTTGTAGCGGTTGGATACAACTGAGTGGCTCGCTCGGCCATTTCAGAGGGCATTGAAGAGATAACAACATTGCTGTGGGTTTGGAGTCAAATGTTGGCCTAACCAGCCAAGGATGGCAGATTTCCTTCCCTAAAGGACATTTGTGAATCAGGTGGGTTCTTATGATAATGGGTAATAGTTTCATGGTCAGCTTCTCCTTCTATGTTCTGGCAGAGCAAATGAAGAGAAATGGTTTCCAGTAGCAGGAGGGTTGAATACCAGAGGTCACAGGATTAATGTGGTTGGCAAAAGAACCAGAGGGGAAATGAGGAAGATTTTGTTAACGCAGTGAGTTATGATTTGAAAGTGAGGTGGGAGCAGATCCAGTCGTAGCTTCCAAGGGAATTTGACATAGACTTGAAGGGGAGTAAACTATGGAGAAAGAGTAGGTAGAGTGGGACAAATTGGATTGTTCTTTCACGGGGCTGGAACAGGCTTGATGGGCCAAATGGCCTCTCTCTTTCTTGAAAAACTCGATGAGAAGCAAAGAACATTGGGAGACTTGAAGGCAGCCCACAGGCCTAATGGCGTGAGAAAGGATTAAAGGTCAGCGGCCTTGGCTCTCCCAGGTAAGGAAGGGGAACAGTCAGAGCCAGGATTGCTACTGTTGGTCACTGCCCAGCAGGCAAGGACTGGATTAGTTTCAGCTGTGAGCCAAGGTTCACATGGGTAGAACAACCATTTTGGTGAGGTAATGGAGGTTGTGGGAAGGGGAGTGATGGTCTGCAGACAAGAGAAGAAAGAACTGGGCCGGGATTCTTCGAGCCTCGGTGCCGCAATCGCGCTCAGTACGGGGGTGGAGAATGGGGGGTCCGACGGCGCTCCCGCGATTCTCCGGGGACCGGGGAATCGCTGCCAATCGTGCGTGCGTGGTCGACGCGGCGCCGGCCGGGGGCCATTGAAAGAGACCCCCGCAGCGATTCTCCGCTGACAACTAGCTGAGTTCCCACCGGCGTGGTTCACTCATGTTCCACCTGGCGGGAGCTCAGAGTGGCGGCAGCGGACTCAGTCCGCGGCCGCCCTACTGGGGGGCGGGATCCATCACCGTGGGGTGGGCCTCCAGGATGGCCAGGCTCGCGATCTGGGGCCACCGATTGGCTGGGCATGCGCGATCTGGGAGGCGCCGGCCCGCTGTGTGGGTCCACCATGTTGCGCGGGGCAGCCGCCGCACGCATGAGCAGACCCCCGGCCGGAAGTGCAGGGCCCCGTATAGACAGCCGGAGTTGCGTGGACTGCTCCGGGGCCCTGCAAGCACCCTGCAAAACGGAGAATCACTCTGGACTTTCTCCAGGTAAGTCCAGAGTGATTCGCGCCCGTTTTCTCGCGGGCCTGGGAACATCGCCCCATTATCAGTGAATTCCACCCTGGTTTTTCCCAAAGCACCTCATTATATCCTCGGATTTTCCAAAGTGTCTTGTAGAAATACATTACTTTTGAATTGCAGTCACTCTTGATATTCAGGTAACCATGGCAGCCAATATGCAGACAGTAATGCCCCGCAGATAGGAAATTAAACGAGTTAATCAAAACTGGAAAACCTAACGGTACGGACATCAACCTGAAACGTTAACTCTGTTACTGGCTCCACAGATGCTGCCAGACCTGTGAATCTTTCCAGCGTTTTCTGTTTTTTTATTTCAGGTTTCCAGAATCCAGTATTTTGCTTTTGGATTAGTACTCAACTCAATCCCACTTCTGTTTTCAACAATGTCCACATTGAAGAAGTTCTGTTCTTCTCTCTGACGAGATTTGCGTTTGTTTCTTTTACCTCGTTCGTCTTCATTGCTTTATTTCCCTCTACGGGTTTGATCAGGCTAAAAGCTGTCCCATCTCTAACCTATTCCAGTTCTGGTGAAAAGCTTACTCTGCTTCCCTCTTGGGCAGCACGGTGGCGCAGCGGTAGCCCCGCTGCCTCACGGCGCCGAGGTCCCAGGTTCGATCCCGGCTCTGGGTCACTGTCCGTGTGGAGTTTGCACATTCTCCCCGTGTTTGTATGGGTTTCGCCTCCACAACCCAAAGATGTGCAGGGTAGGTGGATTTATAAAAAAAAACTCTGCTACCCTCTCCAGATGATGCCTGACCTGTGCATTTCCTGCATTTTCTGTTTTTATTTTAGATTTTTAGCAAATGAGTTGTAGCCACTTAAAATGGCCAACTCCAGATTTAAAATGGCGAACGGCAAAGGATGATGGGAAAGTCAGCCAACAGGACAAAAATGAGCAGCTGCAGGTTGACTGTGTATTTACCTCTGGAAAGGCCAGACAAGATCGATACCAGCAAGCATCAGCATAACAAAACACCAGCCATCTGCATACTAATGAGCAATCCCCGGGAACAATGAGCAACATTTAGACACACAAAGCAAAACCAGACTCTTCGGCGCCAGCAGGAGCCTACACAAAAGGAGGTGAACGACCACCTCAAGACCGCCCATCGAACAGGGAACCGCTCCAATTGGTGAAAATCGAACCAAGTGATTGGGACAAAGTCCAATCAGTTGGGACCAGGTACAGGGTCCGCCCCGAAAGGCGGGAAGCCCCTGGGGACTATCAGAATTGAGCCCCAAGTTCAAGTGGCTCTCTTCTCCACCGCTTCTCCAGCTCTTCACTCTTCAGCAGCTGGTCAAAACTGTAAGTCTTACTTCAACGCTCGCTACATGATAGGCGCTCCTAGCTATCAATCTGTACCAACTTCGAATCCCGCAGGCTCAGAACCCGAACGAAAGGCCATTTGTTTCCCTGACCTGGTGGGCCAGTTCCAAGTTAAGTATAGGCCTGTTAGTTGTAGAAGTAGTCTAGACGTAGAATTTATGCATGAGTAGCGATTACTGTGTATAATAAATGTACTTTGATTTAACTCTTATTAATCAGTGTATTGGGTTATTGATCATTACTCGGACTTGAACCACGTGGCGGTATCATAAAGATACCTGGCGACTCAAGAGCAAAGGTGATAAAACAGAGCAATTAAACTAAGGCAAAGTTAGCAACAGAGTGCTCACGTAGTCTATTTCTTGCTTGCTGGATGCGAGAGGAACGTGTTGCTCTTGGAATTGTGGCAGGGCATCATTACAATCCAGCTGAAGAGCTGAGCTTAAGAACCGGAAAACGACATCTCTGACAATGCAGCAGTCCTTCGCGACTACACTTGAGGGCTGGCCTGGGCTATGCACTCAACTCCCACGCTACAGACTGACAGAATTCAAAGGAAAGAGAACTGCAGACTCAAAGTGACATTTAATGGAAGAGGAAGAAAAAAGTGAGAAGAAATTTGTGCTTCCACACCTCTAATGTGTCCCAAAATGCTGCACAGGCATTGAAGCACATTTTAAATTGTAATGTAGGGAACAGAGCAGTCAATCTCTGCATGCAAGGTTCCAAAAACAGTAAGGTGATATGGCCAGAATATCTGTTTTAGTGATGTTTGTTTGAGGGATGAATATTTTTCATGAAGGTTTCTTCATGGAACATATTTAGGACTGAGTGAGGCAGTTTTTGATGGGGGTGGGCGTCAAGGGTTATGTGGGTGGTAGTGGTGGGGGAGGCTCAGACAGGAAAGTGGAGTTAAGGCCACCATCAGGTCAGCCACAATCTTATCGAATGGCAGAGCAGGCGCGATGCACTGAATGGCTTACTCCTGCTAATGTTTCTTGCAATCGTAGGAACCAAGGAGCATTTCTTTCAGTAGTGGCCATGGGACCGGACTTCAGTTTAACCTCGCATCCAAAAGATGCTCCCCTTCTGCTTTGCAGCATACCCTCAGTATTGCCTCAGCTTGAGGTTTAGCACAGTGGGCTAAGACAGCTGGCTTGTAATGCAGATCAAGACCAGCAGCGCGGGTTCAATTCCCGTTCCAGATTCCCCGAACAGGCGCCGGAATGTGGCGACGAGGGGCTTTTCACAGTAACTTCATTGAAGCCAACTTGTGACAATAAGCGATTATTATTATCATTAAAAAAAATTATTGCACATTCGGCTCTGTGAAGCGACAGCTGCCGCCTGGGCTGAAAGGGAGCGAGAAATAACTCGGGGAGATGAAGAGTTAAAACAAAGTAAACTACGCATCCTCCTCGGTGGATGGCCTGTTTCCACACTGCCGTGTGCCAATTTGTTACAAAAATAATTATAAAAGAAAAACAAAGCATTTGAACAGCCTTGCCTGGTCCAACCTGCATCACATCTGTACTCATTTATTGTGCGAGCACACTAACCTCCCAGTGACCCGCCGGGGAAACAAGGACGTCACCTTACCTCGAAGTGAACTTCCCTGCTATCTTTGTTATGAGTAATATAATGCTGATTAAATACGGCTCCACGGCAACAGATGCATTTGTGCAGTATTACTTCCTCTTACTGTACGTGTGTGTGTGAGAGAGAGATCAGCGACTCTGCATATCTCTCCGAACTTTACGGCAACTCAGGCACAGGCTTAGATTCGATTTATTATTTTTGCTATCCTTGATGATTCTTCCCTAGCTCGATTGATTGTTCCCCAGCTCGATAGTGTCTTTAATGACATCGAGACACCCCAAAATGCTTTATGGCCAAAGGAGGACATTAGAACCGTAGTCACTACTGCAAAGAAACGTGCAGCAAACCCACACGCTATTAGCCAATATGATAATCACCACACAGTCTGTTTTAGGTTGTGCCTGAGAGATAAATACTGGCAAAGTCACCTGGGAAAATGTCCCAGCTCTTCTTCGAATAGAGTCCTGGGATCTTTTACAACCACATGAACTGGCAGACAGAGCCTTGCTTCAACATCTCTTTTGAAAGACAGCACCTCCAACAGCGCAGTACTCCCTCAGTACTGCAGTGTCAGCCCAAGCTTTGCGCTCAGGTCTGTGGAGTGGGACTTGAACCCCATCACATTGAACTCAGGATGCGAGGGTGCTACCAATTGCACCATGGCTAACATTGCACATTGGCTTTCATGGTACAGTTCGGCATGAGGTGCAGAATTCATCAAGTGAGATGCAATATTGGGGCGACCCCAAAGACGTTGAATTTCACAGTTAAATAGGCTCTGACCTGAGGTTGCTATGGTGTAATCTTCAACTCTGGATTAATAATAACGCACTAGCTTTGAAACCAGGGGTGTGGTGTTACCAGAGATTGCCTATTTTTCCCTGTTCCTTTTTTTCATTTCTCTTCCCTCTTTTTTACATTGTGGAAATTTAGAAATGTGAGTAATTTAGTAATATGAATGACTTGCATTTATTCTGCTCCTGATGAAATGAAAATCGCTTATTGTCACAAGTAGGCTTCAATGAAGTTACTGTGAAAAGCCCCTAGTCGCCACATTCCGGCGCCTGTTCGGGGAGGCTGTTACGGGAATTGAACTGTGCTGCTGGCCTGGTCTGCTTTCAAAGCCAGCGATTTAGCCCTGAGCTAAACAGCCCCGTTGTGTGTCTCCTTACTTACAATGACCACTTTGAAGTTCAGCAACTTTGCTGTAAAGTTAATTATTACACTGAAAAGAATCTGAATTATCCACAAATAGGATGGGCAATAAATGCTGGCCTTGCCAGCGACGTCCACATCCCATGAATAAGTAAAAGCATTTTCACATTAAGACTGATGTTCGTAGAAATAGGCTATTTGGCCTGACAAACCCATGATGACGATTGTGCTCCACCAAATGAATTTATGAGCCTCCCTCTAATCTAAAAGCATAACCCTCCATTCCTTTCTCCCACACGTGCTTATCTAGCTTCTCCTTAATTGCATCTGTAAAATATACATTCGAGTTCCACATTCTTGGTGGAGAGGTTTCACTGGAATTCCGTGATGGATTTTGTTTGGTTAATTTATTCACAGAAACTTGCACTGTTAATGCAGCTGGTCCATTTTGCACTCAACAACACAGGAATTTAGTGAGGGACCAGGTAATCTGGTGAATGAGGGAGGACTGTGGGAAATCAGGAGGAGTCATGCCTTTCTTCAAGCTGTGGGCTCTCTGAAGTCCATCTGAGCCTGAACTTGGATCACCAAGTTGAACTGGACACACTCCTGGGCATTTCATCATTCAACCTCCACTCACCAATGTACTCTCGCAGTTTTCTTTTGATTTGTTTAAATGCGTGAGTCCGTTACATTTTCTTGTACAATCGCGCATACACAGTAATTTACAGGGACCAACTTGTGCACAACCATTGCGTGAACTTTCAGGTTATGGCACGTAGCTTAGAGAGATCACTGCCCCCACCCCCTTCCTCACACCAAGTGATTTCTCTCTCACCTCCCAATATTTTTGCAATTCATAATCTAAAAACGTTCAAAGAAAATAGAATCGCCACAATTTCCTTTTAATGTCCCTGTGATTTTTCACCAAGGTTGTTTGTATCAGTGACCAGGAGATTATTCTTGAATTCTTGGGAGACACCTGAGAGTTAGTGCGTGTCGGTTTAACATCTTACCCGAGGTTCACATCTTCGATGGTGCAGTGCCGCCTCAGTATAGCACTGAGAGCGTCAGCCGGGAATGCGCGCCTCAAATCTGTGGAGAGGGACGGGAACTCTTGACTTTCTGATGCAAAGGTGAGAGCCAAGCTAACGCAATGTAGAATTTGCTATCCAAATTATTATTTTCAATACGGATTACATTGTCCTTACAAGATAATGCACCGAATTGATACTTGGGTGGGCTGGGGTGGCCAAAATCAGTGTTGAATCTGGCGAGCAGTGTTCATGAGTCGTGAGAGAACTCACTCCACGTAGGCAACTTGACAAAGCAGGTTTGTTGTACTGCGGTATTACATTTAATTTCTTGGCCCTATTCCCATATTTACAGAAGGAACCCAAGCACCAGGAGTCAGCTTAACCCACCTGGGAAGTCAGTGAGTTTTTCTTAAGAGTAATTATAGCAGGACCCAGTAACAGACACGCCGGTCACGTCGTGCAGTGGTATTTCCCAGTATTTAGACAGCCTTTGGCGTGCAGTAAATAATATTTCATGAGTTCTATTTTTAAATGTACCTTTTTAAAACACCCACCCACGAATGAGGGCAACCTTTCATGGGGTGGGGAGGCGTGATGTTATGTCCTGTTCATTAAAGTGAGTAGCTGAGGGCCACATCACATCCCCCAAGAATCACTGGAGCGTGAGAAACTGTTCCACTCCAGCCCAGTGCAGGATTGCCCGGGAGTCTCCAGAAATTGAAGATTAAATGCCAGGACACAGCTTGTGAGCAAAACTGAGAGAAAAATCAGAGGCAGTATTAAAATCAGCAGGATTATGGGGCAGCACGGTGGCGCAGTGGGTAGCACTGCTGCCTCACGGCGCCGAGGTCCCAGGTTCGATCCCGGCGCTGGGTCACTGCCCGTGTGGAGTTTGCACATTCTCCCCGTGTTTGCGTGGGTTTCGCCCCCACAACCCAAAAAGATGTGCAGGGTAGGTGGATTGGCCACGCTAAATTGCCCCTTAAATGGAATTTTTTTTTAAAATGTTCCAGGAGTATATGAATTGGGTACTCTAAATTTATAATAAAAACACCAGCAAAGCTGGCATTTGATGTCCATCCCTAATTGCCCTTGAACTGAGTGTCTTGCTAGGCCATTTAGTAATGATAATCTTTATTAGTGTCACAAGGGTGGCATGGCAGCACAGTGGTGAGCACTGTTGCTTCAGACGCCAGGGTCCCAGGTTCGATTCCCGGCTTGGGTCACTGTCTGTGCGGAGTGTGCACGTTCCTCCCGTGTCTGCATGGATTTCCTCCCGGTGCTCCGGTTTCCTCCCACAATTCCCAAAAGACGTGCCTGTTAGGTGAATTGGACATTCTGAATTTTCCCTGTGTACCCGAACAGGCGCCGGGGTGTGGAGACTAGGGGATTTTAACATTGCAGTGTTAATGTAAGCCTATCTGTGACAATAACAAAGATTATATTATATTAAACATTTTCTCAATCTGCCCCATCTGTTCCTGCCCCCACTATAGAATTGCACCTTTTCTTTTATATTGCCATTTCTTATTAGATTTAGATTTGTCACGTGTACTAAGGTACAGTGAAAAGTATTGTTCTGTGTACTGTTCAGGCAGATTGTTCCATACATGAAAAACAGAGGGCATATGATAAATACACAATGTAAATACATAGCCATGAGTGAAGCATACAGAGTGTAGTGTTACAACACTAGAGAAGATGCAGAGAGATCAGTTCAGTCCATATGAGGGTCATTCAGGAGTCTGGTAACAGTGGGGAAGAAGCTGTTTTTGAATCTGTTGTGTTTTCTCAGACTTTTGTATCTCCTGCCTAATGGAAGAAGTTGGAAGAGTGAGTAACCCGAGTGGGAGGGGTCTTTGATTATGCTGCCCACTTTCACCAGGCAGTGGGAGATGTAGACAGAGTCAATGGATGGGGGGGGGGGGGGGGGGGTTCGTGTGATGGACTGGGCTGTGTTCGTGACTCTCTGTAGTTTCTAATGATCTTAGGCTGAGCAGTTGCCATACCAGGCTGTGATGCAGCCAGATAGGATGCTTTCTATGGTGCATTTGTAAAAATTGGTAAGAGTCAATGTGGACATGCTGAATTTCCTTAGTTTCCTCGGTGGGGTATACGAGCTATTGTGCTTTCTTGGTTGTACCATCGACGTGGGTGGACTAGGACAGATTGTTGGTGATGTGCACACCTCGGAATTTGAAGCTGTCAACCATCTCCACCTCGGCCCCATTGATGCAGACAGGTGTGTGTACGACACTTAGCTTCCTGAAGTTGATGACCAGCTCCTTAGTTTTGCTGACATTAAGGGAGATTGTTGGCATTGCACTACTCCACTAGCACGCTGGCAACAGCCTGACATAGTCATGCTCACGGAATCATACCAAACAGACACCACAGGGTATGTTCAGTTCCACCAGCAGGGCTGACCCATGAAAGGTTAAGGCACAGTAGTTGGGAGGGAATTGCCCTGTGAATCCTCAACATCGACTCTGGACCCCATGAATTCTCATGGCAGTAAGTCAAAAATAAGCAAGAAAACCCTGCTGATTACTACATGTGGCCCTCCCTCAGCTGATGAATCAGGACTCCTCTGAGTTTAACATCACTTGGAGGAAGCATCGAGGGTGGCAAGGGCACACAGTATACTCGGGAGGGGTCTTCAATGTCCATCACCAAGACTGGCTTGGTAGCACCACTGCTGGCTCGGCTGGCCAACTCCTAAAGGACATATTTGCCAGACTGGGCCTGCAGCAGGTGGTGAAGGAACCAACAAGAGGGAAAAGTCTACTTGATCTCATCCTCACCAGTCTACCTGCCGCAGATGCATCTGCCGCTGACAGTACTGCTAGGAGTGACCACCTTGTGGAGCCGAAATCCCATCTTCACATTGGGATATTGGGTGGCTCTATGACGCATTGGATAGTGTCTACCAGTTTGGTATGGTCACATCTCAAGTATATTGGAGCTGTTGTCTAATCAATCCCCAGTCGTGAAGAGCTTGGGGAAATTACAGGCTCCACGTTATCTGCTCTTTACAAGGGAAATTAGTGATGGGCAATAAATGCTCGCCTGCCCAGCGATGCCACAGCCCATGAATTGATTTTTAAAAGTCACCACACGTCTGAAAGTACTCAGGTAGCATGTCCCAAAATTTCTGAATTAATCAAATTTGCAACCGAATGGATTTGACATGAACTGCTCCCAACCTCCATCCCCAGACAAACTGTTCCATAGATTGGCCACTTTGCTCACTGAAACATGTTTTTCCACAACATAGCTTTGAATTTAACCCATGTCGGGTGAGGTCATGTTCTCTAGGCAGGGCAGGGGGTGGAGTCCAGCGATGAAAGGGAAAAGGTAAAAGTGGATCAGTCCAGGCGGTGAACTCGTGCTGGTAACCTGGGTTGCTCAGCACTCCACAGCAAATACAAGCTCACTTACAAAGATGGTTTGGTGGAAATAATGTTGCCAGGAAAGAATTTCAGCTATGCGCAAATGTGGGGAGTCTTATGCCATGTCATCACAACCTTTGGAAAGTCTTTTGTCAGTACGATGTTGCAGCTGAGAGCCAATATGAAACAGGCCAATACTCAATAGCACTGGCCTTTTCATGACCTTCTCTCGTCTCATCCACCCCTCCCCCAGAGTACAGGTGAAAACTGTGGTTCATAGCCCTGGTTATCAGCTCCCCGATCTCTAGACTACTGAACTCTCACTGCACCTAAACCGTGGTTACATTTTAAAAAGATATATCTTATATTGATTTATCTAGTCTGGAACAGTGTTATGTAAATAAACCAAACAAGCATTCAGACTGCGGTCAGGCCCTATTTGTTCACTAAATGAATCAGCTTCTCCCATTGAAGAGGGGATGAAATGAATATTCAAGCATTTGGCCATGCTCCCTCTCTAGCCTATGTACGGTTGTGGGATAGGTGGGTCAGCAAAGACCCAAACCCTGACATCCTGTCAACACATGGGTTGTTCTCATGCACACAATGACTGGACATCGAGGGAAAAGTGGAAGGCGAGATGGAAGAGGATGGGAGGTGGGAGATACCATGGCAGAGAGGTGGGATGGAAGAAGACGGTGGGAGAGAGAGGTGGGATGGGAGAGAGTTGTGCGAGCTCAGATAGGAGAGGGTTGTTCGATGGGAGAAGGTGATACAAACCGGGGTTGAAGAGGATGGCAGGAGGAGGCATGGGTGAGGTTGGTGTGGGGTGAGACGGGAGATGGGATGGGAGAGGTTGATGTAAAGAAAGTTGGTCTCAGTTTACAGATACATTCCCACAGGAAGCATGCAGATTAAAAAGGGAAAACTCTGATCTTTATACTCAGTCCCAACGCACCAAATCCCCGACGGCAAAGAGCCTGAGATTATCGTTTCCCACGAGTCTTTGGTGCTAATTCAGCTGAATGCTGACCAGTTTTACACTAGGAACTTGAATCAAAAAACAAATGGGATCAGTCTCACTTAAACTGGGTGATGAGGAATCCAGTGACCGTTGTACAATTATTGGAACGTTACCACAAGTGACCATGCTCATTATCTGTGCTTTTATTTCTCAATAAACTCTTAATTTCCCATTACTCAGCGCCCTTATTCACCTCATAGTAACGCACTCAGACATCTTCCTGCATGAGGACTGTTGCATAGATGGAAGACACTGTCATTCAATTTGGAATCCAGATAACAAGGCACATAAGGGCTGAATGAAAGAAAAGCCTATCTAGTCTCTAAATCAATGCTGCAATGATAATGGGAGTTATTGACTAATCAATGAGACGTTCGCTTGGAAAACACGGCTACTGGGGAAAACGGGCATAGTGTCTCTATAATATTCCACAAAAATTGATATTTGAAGTGGTAACGGGTGCAATCAGTAGTCTGTGTCTCAATTTAAGTCAACTTTGTCTTTTGCTCTCATTTAGGGGATGTGGGCATCAATGGCATCTATTGCCATCCCTAGTTGCCCTTCAGAAGGTGGTGGTGAGCTGCCTTCTTGAACCGCTGCAGTTCCTGAGGTGTAGGTACACCCGCAGTGCTGTTAGAGAGGGATTCCCGTGATTTGGACCCAGCGACAGTGAAGGAACGGCGACATATTTCCAATATGGTGAGTGACTTGGAGGGGAGGGAACCTCTCGGTGGTCATGTTCCCAGGTATCTGCTGCTCTTGTCCTTCTAGATGATAATAGTCACGGGTTTGGAAGGTGCTGCCTAAGGAACCTTAGTGAATTCCTGCTGTGCATCCTGTAGATGGTACACACGGCTGCCACTATTTATCGATTCAAATGAAATGAAATGAAAATCGCTTATTGTCACAAGTAGGCTTCACTGAAGTTACGGTGAAAAGCCCCTAGTCGCCACATTCTGGCGCTTCTTCGGCGATTGTGGAGGGATTGAATGTTTATAGAAGGGGAAGCAATCAAGCGGGGTTGCTTTGTCCTGGATGGTGTCGAGCTTCTTGAGTGTTGTTGAAGCTGCACTCATCCAGGCAAGTGAAGAGTGTTCCATCACACTCCTGACTTGTACCTTGTAGATGATGGACAGGCTTTGGGGAGTCAGTAGGTTTCCTAGCCTTTGACCAAGTCATCTAACAGTAACGAATCCCACCATCTGCCAATGAATCTGCAGTTGAGGTAAACTGTCTTCTTCCCAGGGTAGATGAATGATTTTCAGTATCAGTTGGGGAGCCTTGACCTTTGTGTATTCATGCCATAGCATTGACTGGTTCAGTGTCATACTCTTCCTTAAATACTGAAGTGTGCTGCATAATGCCTCCTCCTGCCCCCACATTGTCAATTTACAGGAGATGGGCAGGAGGGAGTGGAAAGCGGTGCAAAATGACATCTGGTTTTGATGGCATTGATGAAACCATGTGAAGTTATGGGAAAAACCAAGATGGAAGCAAAAATTTCTACCGATATGACTACCATGTTAGTTATTGAACTGATTGGTGTAAAGCCAGCAACTCAACATTGTGTAATACATTGAATGTAAAGATACAGGCCACTCGGCCCAACTGGTCTACGCCAGTGTTCAAGTTCGATACAAAACACCTTCCACTCGACTTCACTCCAACCCAGTCAGCATAACCTTCTATTACTTTCTCCCAAATGTGTTTATCTTGCTTCCCTTCAATGCATATTAAACCCCCTCCCTCACTCAGTGCACCCAATCACCAAACAAATGTCTTTATTTCATAAACAATGCACTTGACGGAGTCGGTAATTTATTGCCAGAGAACTCCGGAGCTGCTGAGATTTCCACAACCTGACATTGGGGGAAGTGAGCGCGAAAATGTGGGTGGGAAAATTCTTCCTGACATCAGAATAAAAAGAAACGAAAAACATCCCCAAATTCCTTTTGAAGTAAAACCAGGAAGCGTTGGCAATTTACACCGGGTCCTACAGGTCAACATTCCAGGTAAAGCCTTCACTCCTGATTAAGGGTTACATCCAAAACATTGATCTGTCTTTCGTCTGACAGACACGCAGTAGCTCCTGTAATAATTCCAGGAGGCACGGAGTGAAAGGCCAAACTGGTTTATTTTAAACTGAAAATGAAGCCGCTACTGTGGCACGCAAACCAAACGCCCCGGCCCAGGACTATCGGGAACTGCCGGTCTGGGAGCTGCATTTAAAGGTCTCACTAAAGAGCCCCACCCTGCTCACCCTCCACCCCGTTCACGACGGGAACACGTATTCTACGAAACACATGGGGCGATCAATCAGCGATCCCCTGAGGGTTATCACAGTTCCCTTCCATGTTTTTGATTTAATTTCAGAAGAGTTCCCAATGTGGGATTTTGAAAAACAATTTTCAGAAATGTTGGATGTAAGGAATCTTCTAAAAACAATCCTACCATTGGTTAGGGCCTCGCACCACTGATCCAATCACAACTGAATGTTGAATCTGAAGTCTTTCTTCCGACCAGTTGCCCAATGGCGCTGCTCCCGATACAGTTTGAAACATATTATTGTTTTTCTAAATTACACACACACACACACATATATATATAATATATGAAGAAATCATTCCCTACTGCTCCAAGTATGTTTCTCAAAAAGGAAAAAGATTGCTGTTTTGGGCTATTTGTTGTGACCTGGAGTCAGAAGTACATATGCAGCTTCCAATCTTCCTTCCTCATTGAGCAATTCAACTCTGAGTGACCTCAGGATAGAATTTCAGAGCACAGAAGATGAACATTTGACCTCTTTCTGCTGGCTCTCTGAAAGACCTATCGGGTTAGTCCCAGGCCATTGCTCTTTCAAATAAAAACAGAAAATGGGTTCTGCTGCCACCGTTGTTTGGGGTAACATGCAAACAGATTTCTGTCTTAAAAGACGAGTCATCATAACCTCTCCTCATTTTCCTTGGGTGGTGATCTTAAAATGGTGCCACAATTTATTCTGCTTTTCTCTATCTTATCAAAGTTCTCAATTCGGCCGTTGCAACAGTGTGGGAGTCCTTACGATGTTCCCATCATCACAAAGTAGTATGTCATGGGTGATCCAGTTTTTTTTACAACCATATAAGTTTACTGTACAGTTGGAGGCTAATTGGCCCATTATGTCCATGTTAACTCTTGGTCAGAGTGATCCAAACCTCCCTGCTCACTCCTCATAGAGCCGTTATGTTCCTCTGCTTTAGTCTAAACACGCAATGGTCTCGGTATCAAACTCTCTCTCTGTAGCAAAGTTCTACATACTCGTTACGTCTAACGAATTGTCAACAAGAAGTTCTACTTCTTTCAAGCCTCTCCAGACTATTAAGGAGTACAGCATAATTTCACTGAAATGGCGTAGAAATATTTAGAGAGTTTTATTATGGGGACTTGCATTCCCCTTGAGTATGGATGACTGAGGGGGTGATCTGATTGATGTTGAAAATATTTTGAGGATATGATAGGATAGCTATAGAGAAACTATTTTCTCTCAGGAAGCGGGAGAGGGGAAATGCACAGTGTGGGGCATAAAAGAATGGAAAAGGCACTCAGTAGAACGCACAGTCTGAGAATTCAGGGTAAACTATTTTGGACAAAGATGAGGAGATATTTCTTCACCCAAAGAGTGGTGAGCCAGTGGAATTCATCACCACAGGAAGTAGTTGATACTAAAACATTGAATATATTCAAGAGGCGGCTGGATACAGCACTTGGGGAGAATTGGATCAAAGGCTATGGGGAGAAAGCAGGATTCGGCTATTGAGTTGGATGATCTGCCATGATCATGATAAATGGCAGAGCAGGCTCGAAGGGCCAAAAGGCCTCCTCCTGCTCCTATCTTTTATGTATGTAGCTATGTATACCTCCATCATGCTGCGTTAGGTCAATGTTATTATAAATACGCAGCTCTTCCTTTAAGTTTTTCCCTGCCTGGTTGATGCTCTGTAACTACAAAGCTTAAAAAAATAATTTTTTTATTAAGAGCTTCCATTTCACTGGCGAGGCTTCAAGCCAATTTATCTCCAACGACCTGCTCTGAAAACTCTGCTCACATTTTGACCACAGTGACAAATTGCACCACAGCAGCTGAGACAATCCACATCGTTTTAAACAATCAACAACATTCATAGAATTTACAATGCAGAAGAGGGCCATTCGGCCCATTGAGTCTGCACCGGCCCTTGGAAAGAGCACCCTATTTAAGCCCACGCTGCCATCCTATCTCCCTCTAAACCAGTAACCCCACCTAACCTGCACATCTTTGGACTGTGGGAGGAAACCGGAGCACCCGGAGGAAACCCATGCAGACACGGGGAGAATGTGCAAACTCCACACAGACAGTCACCCATGGCTGGAATTTCCGATATCGGAAAGTATGGAGTCTCCATCTGTCCAAAGTTCTGCATTTTGTCCGGTAAAATTTGATCAAATGAACCCCCCTGAACTTGTAAAAAAAAAATAAAAATAAAATGAATAAAATAAATGAAGAAAATAAAAATTGTTTGCGGCCATTTTGAAGGCCGCTTGCAGCCGGCGTTTTTAACAGCCAGCTGCTGCAGCTGTTGCACGCAGAATTGCGCGATCGGGGGCACCGCGCCTGACGGCTCCACGACCCTCCCGACACCCGCCCACGGGTCGCATCCCCGAGTTTGACAATGCCTGACATAGACTACAGTAAGATAAGGGAAGGAAAAATAGAATCAGCAAACCCATCGGAGGGTAACGGTGACGTGGAGGAGGAAATAGGCAGATGAAACCTCCACGGAATTTCTTCCATGGAAATACCATTAACACCACATGTGGTGCGCAGCGAGACTTGGCTGCGTTTCGAAAGGGAAACCCAACTCCCAGTCACAGGATCAGTGAGTGGCAGATGAATGAGGTAAAATCAGGAAGGAAGGCATTAAACAGGAGTCTGTAACAACCCAAATCTGCGCCAAGGTTTGGCGAGAGAGAGAGGGGAAAAAAAGAAAACATTTTTTCAAAGGCAGCCAGGACTGCTGAGAGGGAGCAAACAGAAAGTGGTGTGTTAAGAGTTAAGGCACAACCCTTCAACGACCCTGTCAAACTTAGGAAAGAAACACACGGAGGGGGGAGAAACGGGACCTGAGATTGATGCCAGATTTCTGGGGGCTTAACAGGATGACTGCGGGGAGCCCGTGTGCTTAGATGTTGAGGGTGAAGGTGAAGCTTGGCCCTGGCTCACCTTTTAGCATGCTCTTTGTCTCTGTGCATCCCGAGACAACCGCATCATCGAAGGTTGTGGAGGAATGACTGCTCACAATTGGAAGGTGCAGATGTGGCAGGAGGTCACAGGGTCCAGAAGCTGGCAGGTGCACCATAGCTCCCACTGAACACACAAACATTAAATCACTTCCGTGCACAGCTATTAGCTTCCGTACCGGGGCCCCAATAATCGAACATCTGTTGTTGCTTCCTCTCCCATCGCACCCAAAACAATTGTATGCAAGTGATGATTTATGCTTTGCCTCAATGGCCCAGTAAATAAATGCACCGTCTGATGTAACCAAGAGATACACAGACCACAAGAAGCCTGTGTTGATATAACCCATCTCAGTCTGGGAGATCACAGGTGCAGTACAGTCAACCTCAAGGGCCCTCAGCCTAGATAACAACAACTTCCATTCATGTCGCGCCATTAACATCCGAAGGTGCTTCACAGAAGAGAGGTCAGACAAAATTGAATACGGACCCACAAAAGGAAATATTGGGATACTAGTGACTCAGAATAAGGCACGGCCATTAAAGACTAAACTGAGAAGAAATTTCACTCGAGGGTTGGGAATCTTTGGAATTCTTTATCTGAGAAAGGCTGTGAATACTTGAGATGGATAGATTTGGGGGCATTAGGGGAACCAAGGGTATGGGGAAAGGGAGCTGTAACCTTCAACCTCTCTCCACTGTTTGATACCTTTTCAAAACTCGGACTGCAATCGATCTTTATCATTCCCCCAGCTTGAGTCAGCCTCCTACATCTTTATTTTCCTTCTCGTCCTCAGTGAGGCATCTTTGGGCATATTCTATGTTAATAAACAACGATTTGCATTTTTATAGCATCTTCATTGTAGTAAAACACCCCAAGATCTTTCCCTCACTGGGCAATTATCAAAGAAACTGAGCCAGCTTTGGAGAGATCAAGTCGGATGACCAAAAGCTTGGACAGAGAGGTAGGTTGTAGGGAGCATGGAGAGAGAGGCAGAGAGATTCAGGGTGGAATTGTAGAGCTTGGGGACTTGCTGGTTGCAGTCAATGGCCATCAATATTGGAGCAATGAAAATCGGGAATGCACAAGAGGCCAGAATTGGGATGCAGATACCTTGGAAGGTTGTAGGGCCGAAGGAGATTACAGAGAGCAAGGTGGGAAAGCTATTTTGGAATTTAAAAAGGATAACAACTTTAAAATTAATGCGTGGCTTAACCAGCAGCCAATGTCGGCTGGCGAGCATAGGGCTGATGTGTGAATGGGACTTGCTACGGGTTAGGACAGGCAGCAGAGTTTATGACGGGTTGAAGATAGGAGGGTAACAAAGGCCTGGATGAGGGTTTCAATAGCAGACGAGCCGAGGGAGGGCTTACGTTTGCCTCTGGAGTCAGAGGGTCACGGGCTTTCCATGTTTGTCAGACATTGTTAACCAAAATGAAACAAAATACCTCCCGAAACGTGAACCTGGACTTTCTCCTTCCAATGCGGTGTTTTGCCACATTGAGTTTTTTGTGAGATCTCCAGACTCCGTTATTAGACAATTCTAAATCCCCAAATTATAATTTTTTAAAATAAACTGACAGTGTCCAATTCTGTTTTCCCCCCCCAATACGGGGAAGATGTAGCGTGGCCAATTCACCTACTCTGCACATCTGTGGGTTGTGGGGGCGAGACCCACGCAGACACATGGAGAATGTGCAAACACCACACGGACAGTGACCCGGGGCCGGGATCGAATCCGGGTCCTCGGCGCCGTGAGGCAGCAGTGCTAAACACTGTGCCACCCCAAAATTTCAAATGACCCTCCACCCAGTAAAGCTTCTGTACACTGGTCCCCATTGGAATCCGTTAGGCTGAATACCATATCTGCAAGGTCGTATAGAATCCATAGAATTCCTATCATGCAGGAGGCGGCCATTCGGCCCAACAAGTCAGCGCCGGTCCTCTGAAAGTGCACCCCACCCAGGCCCATTTCCCCCCATCTAACCTGCACATCTTTGGCCACTAAGGGGAAACTTATCATGGCCGATCCACCTAACCTGTACATCTTTGGACTGTGGGGGGAAACCGGAGCACCCGGAGGAAACCCACGCAGACACGGGGAGAACGTGCAGACTCCAAGGTCAGTCACCCAAGGCCGGAATTGAACCCGGGTCCCTGGTGCTGTGAGACAGCAGTGCCGGAGTACTTGCCTCCCCTCCCCTTCCTCAACCTCCTACTCTGCACTGATTAGTCTTTGAGATCGGTCAAAGACAGTAGACAGGAGCCTGAAAGTGATGTCCCTGAGCAGCTCGCAAAAGGAACACAATCAAGGGCTCAAAACATCTTCACAAAAAGTGAGTGTGCCAAAACAGCCGCAAAAGCAAGAATCTATCAATTATTTTTTTAAATTACAAAAGTATTACCTGGAAGTGCCCCACCAAATCACTCAGCATGCCGACTTCACCAGGTTCCTCCCCACACCCCTACCGTCATCTAATTTAATGGCTGCATGAAAAAAAGCCCAGTCATATTGAAGTGCAGGGGACAGGGTGGAGGGGGTGCATGAACAATAATATGGGACTAAACTAACGGGTTTCCTGTGCAGAAAAGAAACCAATGCCAGCGCAGAGTTAATGCTCTTTCTCTGAGCTGGAACGTTGAATGATTCACAAAAACACTCGTGTGCCAGTGCTTAGCGATACTGTCACATTCCAATAACTCTTGATGGAGCCAATATGTCTGTGCCAAGTCAGCTCTCTGCACAGAAGGGATCTTCAAACTCTCGCAAATATTGACATACTCCCAAAAGAAGAGAGTGCCTTCACTGCAGGAACTGTGTTTTATAAGAATATAGCAACAGTTGTAATGCTATTAAGTCAAGTACAGCTATCTAATTACTTTAGACGCTCCCCCATGGGAATCTTTGGGAGTCTAGGTAGCACAGTTGAAAACCTATGTAGTACATACCTTCTAATCAGGAAGAAAGACCGATTTTATTTTGCATAGTTGTCATTTTCACTTCTTTATATCTATGCTCCCCGGTCTATGAGGGCAGCACGGTAGCATTGTGGATAGCACAATTGCTTCACAGCTCCAGGGTCCCAGGTTCGATTCCGACTTGGGTCACTGTCTGTGCGGAGTCTGCACATTCTCCCCGTGTGTGCGTGGGTTTCCTCCGGGTGCTCTGGTTTCCTCCCACAGTCCAAAGATGTGCAGGTTAGGTGGATTGGCCGTGATAAATTGCCCTTAGTGTCCAAAATTGCCCTTTGTGTTGGGTGGGGTTACTGGGGATAGGGTGGAGGTGTTGGCCTTGGGTAGGGTGCTCTTTCCAAGAGCCAGTGCAGACTCGATGGGCCGAATGGCCTCCTTCTGCACTGTAAATTCTATGATAAGAAATGGGAGCAGGATGGGCCAAATGGTCCTTGGAACCAACTTCACCTTTTCCTTAGATTACGGATGGCTGAATCTCTATCTCAATTCCAATTTTTTGCCAGATCCCTATATGCCCAAACATTCGCCGATCTCAGTCCTGAAAAGATCCAACAACTGAACAGCTCACAGCTCTATAGGGTACAGAATTCCAAAGACCCACAAACCGGAGTTTCTCCTTATCTCTGTTACCTTATCCTGAGAATATGATTCCTCAGTTCTGGACTTTGTAGCTAAGGAAAACAGACTCTCAGTATCAACCCTGTCAAGTCCACGAAGAAACCCTCTCTCAAAGAAACAGGGGTGCCTGGTTAATTAGATTGCAGCTGATTAGTTAGTTCCATTTTGGTTCCATAACTAAGTACTCCCAGGATCAACAAATACAAGCCAGGCATATTATGAGGCATAATGGGTAGGGTTGCGAATTGGGACGTAGAGTAGGAAGACACAGAAAGGAGGCTGGAGAAAGAGTAACAGATGGAAGGAAGAATGGTGCTTTGATTCAATGATCACTGTACAATGCACGGAATTTACCCTAGGACCTGACTTGTTAAAGGGCTACGGAATTGAGCAGGAGAGTGGGACTGACTGGATTGTTCTGCCGAGCGCCAGCATAAACTTGGTGGACGGAATGGCCTCCTTCTGTGCTGTAAATGACTCTGTGACTTCCATAAGAATCGGGCACTTAGGCGTTGCCACTGGCTATTCTAAACCAGAGTGGCAGGTGTCAAAGACACAGGACTCAAATGAAACATGGCTTTATCCTGTCATCCGACACTTATCACTGCTCAGAGTTTGCTCAGGAGGAACATCAAAGTGCAGTCATTAATGGTGACACTGTACAATATAGGGTCACTCCACAGGGGATGCAGTGGTGTTCTGTTAATGTCAGTGGGACTAGTAAGCCAGAGGCCCAGACTAACACTCTAGGAACACGGGTACGAATTTCACCATGGCAGTTGGTGGAATTTAAATTCAGTTAATAAATCTGGAATAAAAACGTTTGTCTTGGCAATGGTGACTATGAAACGACCATAGATTGTCGTAAAAACCCTTCTCGTTCACTACTGCCCTTTAGGGAAGGAAATATGCTGTCCTTACCTGGAAGGCACGCCAGGAGCGGCACCAGGCACTGCTAAAAATGAGGTGCCGACCTAATGGAGCTACAACTCAGGCCTACTTGCACGCCAAAATTGAAAGCAGCAAGCGATATAGCTTAGCGATCACGCAATTAACGGTTCAGACCGGAGCTCTGCAGTCCTGCAACAGCCAGTTATGAATGGTGGTGGACAATTAAACTGGAGGAGGAGGCTCTGCAAATATCCCCATCCTCACTGACGGGGAGGCCAGCACATCAATGCAAAGCTGAAGGGTTTAGAACAAACGTCAGCCAGAAATGCCCACGGGGATGATCCATCTCAGTATCCTCCAGGAACCTACTCTCAATTATTAGCAAAGCAATTAATGGAAGGGGCTTCGATAGTGCTATCAAGCGACACTTACTCAGCAATAATCTGCTCACTGACACTCAGTTTGAGTTCTGCTGGGGCCACTCAGTTCCTGGCCTCATTACAGTTTAGCCCAAATGTGGACAAAAGAGTTAAACCTAAGGCGTGAGATGAGTGATTACCCTTGACATCAAGGCAGCATTTGACCGAGCTTGCCATCCTCCCATTGATTCTGTGTACACCTCCCGCTGCCTCAGGAAGGCAGACAGCATTATCAGAGACCCCTCCCACCCAGGCTTTGCTCTCTTCTAGGCCTTTCCATCAGGCAGAAGGTACAGAAGTCTGAAGACCCGCACATCCAGACATAGGAACAGCTTCTTCCCCACAGTTAGAAAAGAAAAAGAAAAGAAAAATGGCTTGTCACGAGTAGGCTTCAATGAAGTTACTGTGAAAAGCCCCTAGTCGCCACATTCCGCCACCTGTTCGGGGAGGCTGGTACGGAAATTTAACTGTGCTGCTGGCCTGCCTGGGTCTGCTTTAAAAGCCTGCGATTTAGCCCAGTGTTCTAAACCAGCCCCTAGACTCCTTACTAGACCCAAGCGATATAGCTTAGCGATCACGCAAGTAACGGTTCAGACCGGAGCTCTGCAGTTCTGCAACAGCCAGTTATGAATGGTGGTGGACAATTAAGCTGGAGGATGAGGCTCTGCAAATATCCCCATTCTCACTGACGGGGAGGCCAGCACATCACTCCTTACTAGTCACTTACTAGACTCCTCAACGACTCTCCCTTGGACTGATCTGTTCCCTGTAAGAGCACTATTCACCTATGCTGCTCTTGCTTGGCCTTGATCCACACTGTAACCAATCTCTATTTGTTAATGCACCACTGTCAATGTACTCTGTCGATTATTCTTTTGCCCACTATGTACGTACTGTGTACGGTCCCTTGGCCGCAGAAAAATACTTTTCACTGTACTTCGGTACATGTGACAATAAATATCAATCAATCAGTATGGCATCAAGGAGCCTTGGCACAGCTGAAGTCAATGGGAATCTGGGGGAAACCTTTGCACTGGGTGGAATCATACCCAACACAAGAAATATTGTCATTGAAGGTCAGTGAGCTCAGCTCCAGGACATCACTTCAGAGGTTCCTCAGGGTAGTGTCCTAAGCCCAACTATCTTCAGCTGCTTCATCAATGGCCTTCCTTCCAACATGTCACGTATGGGGATGTTCGCTGATAATTGTACAACATTGAGCACCATTTGCAACTCCTCAGATAATGAAGCAGTCCAGGTACAAATGCAGCAAAACCTGGACAATATCCAGGCTAGGGCTGACAAGTGGCAAGTAGCATTTGCCTCCCCAATTTATTCTCAGGATGTGGGCATCGCTGGAGAGGCCAGGATTTATTGCCTGCCCTTAATTACCCTTGTGAAGGTGGCTCCGAGCCCCCTTCTTGAACTCTTGCAGCTTGTTGCAGTTCAACACAACTGGGTGGTACAGAGGGTGGTTTATAGACACCCAGGCCTGGTGTGGGTTTGCAGTCACTTACAGGCTGGGCTAAGTAAGAAAAGCTGCTTTTTGTCCGTAAAGAGCATCAGTGAACCAGTTTGATTTTGCATGGCTTCATAGTCACTTTTACTGAGACCAGCTTTTAATTTCCATCTGTTCAACAACATGTCAGCACAAAGGCAACTGACAGCTCTGGTTGACAGCAACACTAGCCTGGCAATGACTTCTTGGGAAGCACGATACAAAATCAATTGGCTTTGTTCCAACTGCAGAACTTTAGAGTTCTGCCATTGCCATCTGAGGCTCAGACAGAGTATCAACAGTATTGGGAACTGGAAGACAAGTTATCACTTTCAAATGCTCAGGCTGTTTTGGATGGTGACAACACAGCTTTCAGGCCGAACCGAGGCAACTTGTCAGACAGGCCTTGCATGCTTACGCAAGGTCATTGAACATGAGCAGTTCAAAGCCAGAATGGAGCCCAAGTCAGCTCAAAAGACTTCAAAAAACCCTTTTGCAAATTGCTCATTGAACGTTTGGGCAGATGATTTTCTAAAAAGTGTTCTATTTTTACTTTTTTCAATTAAGGGGCAATTTAGCATGGCCAATCCACCTACCCTGCACATCTTTGGGTTGTGGGAATGAGACCCACGCAGACATGGGGAGAATGGGCAAACTCCGCACAGGGAGTGACCCGGGACCGGGATCGAACCCGAGTCCTGGGGTGCGTGAGGCAACAGTGCTAACCACTGTGCCGCCTAAAACAGTGGGCGTGATTCTCTGACCCTGAGGCTAAGTGTTGACGCCGTCGGAAATGCCGTCGCGTTTCCCGGCGGCATCAACACGGCCTCAGGATCAGCAATTCTGGCCCCTACAGAGTGCCAGCACGGCACTGGAGTGGCCCAAGCCGCTCCAGTTGCTGGTCCCGGAGTCAACTGGGCACCGCAGGGTCCGCGCATGCGCAGGGGCACCGGCGCCAACGCACGCATGCGCAGTGGTACCGGCGCCACTGCGCGCATGCTCAGTGGCTCCCTTCTCTGCGCTGGCCCCGATGGCGTAGGGGTACAGGAGCTTGTGCGGATGGAAGGAGGCCCCCATCCGAGAGGCCGGCCCGCCGATCGGTGGGCCCCGATCGCAGGCCAGGCCACAACTAAGAGCAGTTTAGAACAGCGCCGGTGGGACTCGTGTTTTTTGTTACGGCCGCTCGGCCCATCCCCGGCGGCCGCGGCGATTCTCCGGCCCGGCCCCGGGCTGAGAGACTCCCGCTCCGTATTCTTTTCAATGTACATTCAATTCTGCAGTCATTGCAAGTCTGCCAAATGTAACGTGCGGCAGTGCTGCGGGCTTTAGGGTACTGTATTCTCGCAGTTTTAAAACTTTTCTGAACGGGGATACCCCTGGAAATATCGAGGGATTCCCAGATCTCCTTTGTAAATATCGAGGTTCTTTCAGGAACCCCTTCACATATTGATTCATTTTCAGGGATTGCTTACAAATACCGCCACAATACAAGCCAAACTTTTTCCAAATACTGACCGACTCCCAGAAAACGCCTTTACAAACACAGACACACTCCCAAAAAGACCCTTTCTAATTACTGACACTCTCCCAGGAAGCTGTTTAACAAGTATTGATCAACTCCCAGAAAACCATTTTCCGAATATTGGCACATTTCCAGAAACCTCCTTTCCAAAAACTGACACAATCCCAGAAACACCTTTACAAATAATGACACACTCCCAGAAAATGCCTTTGCAAATAATGACACACTCCCAGAAAATGCTTTCCACATATTGACAATTCCAGAAAACCCCTTCCATTTGATAGTGAAACACTTTAAGTAGATCCCCTTTGCAAATATTGACACACTCCCAGAAAGGGAATCAGTGCTCTCATTACAGCACTTTAACAGCTATGCAGTAACAAAAATAACACGCGATAATTTAGTGTGACCTTGGGAACCCACTTCTCTGGTGATTCAATTTTAAAGCTCAGACATAGACATAGAAC
The DNA here is from genome assembly GCF_047496885.1 of Scyliorhinus torazame. Taxonomy (NCBI): domain Eukaryota; kingdom Metazoa; phylum Chordata; class Chondrichthyes; order Carcharhiniformes; family Scyliorhinidae; genus Scyliorhinus; species Scyliorhinus torazame. The sequence continues at coordinate 344,061,478 of NC_092709.1, read as the reverse complement.
ATACAGTGCAGAAGGAGGCCATTCGGCCAATCAAGTCTGCACCGACCCACTTAAGCCCTTACTTCCACCCTATCCCCGTTAACCCCTCCTAACCTTTTTGGTCAATAAGGGCAATTTATCATGGCCAATCCACCTAACCTGCACGTCTTTGGACTGGCACGTCTTATACTCTATCTATTGCAAGTTATGAATGTCCAAAATATACATGCCCTGGAAGTCAGTAGGAATTAATGTGCGCTTGTTGGAAGATTTTATGGAGTGGGCTTTTCGTAGGCTTATTGTTCGGAGGTCTCCACAGTGTCTAATTTACATTATCGCCTTGAATTCCAATGTCAACTGATAAAATATAGTCAAGGCTGAAGGCGGAAGAGATCAAAGGTTTTTAGTTAATTCAACACTTGACGTGTTTGGTAAATGTGGGTCAACATTAGGGGAGGCGATGGCATAGTGGTACTGTCACTGGACTAGCAATCCAGAGACCCAGAGTAAAGCTCTGCATTTGAATCTCACCATGGCAGATGGTGAAATTGGAATTCAATGAAATAAAATCTGGAATTAAAAGTCTGGGAGGCATGGTGGCACAGTAATTAGGACTGTTGCCTCACTGCGCGGAGGACCCGGGTTCGATCCCAGCCCCGGGTCACTGCCTGTGTGGAGTTTGCACATTCTCCCTCTGTCTGCGTGGGTCTCACCCCCACAACCCAAAGATGTGTAGGGTAGGTGGACTGGCCACAATAAATTGCCTCTTAAATGAAAAAATTAGCTCAGGGCTAAATCGTTGGCTTTGAAAGCAGACCAAGGCAGGCCAGCAGCACGGTTCAATTCCCGTACCAGCCTCCTCGAACAGGCGCCGGAATGTGGCGACTAGGGGCTTTTCACAGTAACTTCATTTGAAGCCTACTTGTGACAATATTTTCATATTGATTTTCATTCATTCATTTTATTAAGAAAAGTTTAAAAAAAAGTTGAATGTTCATTAGGGAAGGAAATCTGTCGTCCTTACCTGGTCTCGTCTACATGTGACTGCAGATCAACAGCAATTCATTTCATTTTTTCATCTGGTTAACTCTTAAATGCGCTCAGGGATGGGCGATAAATGCTGGCCCAGCCAGCGACGGCTACATCCCATGAACGAATAAAAAAAACATCCAAGCAGATAGAATGGCTGCACATGGTGACACACCTATTCTTATCCAGCATGGGGAACCTCCCCTCATCAATGATGTCTGTTGATCACATTGCTCTAAGTGACAGAGATTGGCAGTTCATGTAATTTGTATTATATAACTGTGCTGCACACACTGCATGTGCTGAGAAATAATCCCGCTTTTATTGGTAAAAGTTCTGCAGTTTCAGTCAGGCGCTCTGTTTTCTGCACAGAGATTATTTTTACATGAACTCTGTAATGAGACTTTATTGTAAAATGGACTATTTGCTTGATTCTGGCTCGAAGTGCTGCCCTGCTTCGAGCAATAATCACTCTGAACAAAATGTTGAAATGCATTCACCAGTCAGCACGAGTGCAATTCGCAGGGAGCCACGATCGAACCCTGCAGTGCTCAGGTAAGTCTACATATTTGAGTACGGTATCCAGTCCTGTTGCCAAGACACAAGAGGGGCATTCAAGCTATGTGGGGGGATGATATCCCTCTCGTTGAATCACATTGTCAACACTCCCCCCACCTTGCTCAGCAGCATTCCATAATTCTCTTGACCACTGTTGCCGATCACCTAAGAGGAAAGTTCTCCAAGGCGGCCTTCAGGACCCGCGACAACGCAGAATCGCCAAGCAGAAACTTATAGCCAAGTTCCGCACACGAGTGCGGCCTCAACCGGGACCTGGGATTCATGTCACATTACATTCATCCCCCACCATCTGGCCTGCGAAATCCTACCAACTGTCCTGGCTTGATACAATTCACACCCCTTTAACCTGGGGTTACCCCATCTCTGGATCTGTAAAGATTTAATCACCTGCTAATGCTCGCATTCCTAGCATTGTTTGGCATCTTTGAATTTGTCTATATATGTGTTTCTGGAACAGACCTCTTCATTCACCTGAGGAAGGAGCAGCGCTCCGAAAGCTAGTGACATCGAAACAAACCTGTTGGACCTGTTGTAAGACTTCGTACTGTGCTCACCCCAGTCCAACGCCGGCATCTCCACATCATTATTTTTAAAACCACAGACTTTTGGTTTTGAAGTGGTTTTGTTTTGAACCCTCCCCCCCCCCCCCCTCCAAGCTGTTATTTGAACTGGCCCAGGCACACCCCTTGATGCAGTGTGCTCTGTGGCATAGCTCGTGATGTCATTTTGATGGACTTGGCTAGCGGTGAATACCCTCTTCTGAACCTCTGGGACATTTTCTGTTTTTGATTGGGATTGGTAGAGCCTTTCAGAAGGTTCTGGTACCTTACTGTTGTCAAGTTCCCACAATTACAGTGGATAAAGCACATTTAATCTTGCTTATTGCAGATCACACCAACATGTGTGCCTATCTGGTGAATTCAGTGAGTTGATTTTCTTTATTCAATAGCACGTCTATAGACCGGGGCTAAATTGTTGACTGAAATCTTATCAATCAAAAAATGCATGGAATACATGTACAACAGACAGGCGGAGCCTTGCACGAAAGAGTGTCATAATTGTGCAGAAGCCATTTAAGCTTACTCTTGGAAAAAAAAGGACATAGAGGGGCTGTAAGTGGTTTCAGTGAGTAAATCAGCAGACATTCAGTAAATTGTTCTTCTCAGAGCTGTGCTATCTGAATGGTAAAACCTGACAAATCTATGTCCTGAACTCGCAATTGCTCCCACAATGACGAACTAGGATAGGCTGGCTTCGGAGAGAAAACTACATAGAAGTTTACGACACAGGCACACGCTTTACAATGTCAGTTCTGGTGATCAGGCTTCACCACAAACCTCCCCCCACCCTAGCAACATATCCTTCTATTACTTTCTTCCTCATTTACACTAGCTTCCCCATTAAAGCATCTATTTTCATACCTCAACCACCCCATGTGGTAGCACGTTGCACATCCTAAGCACTCACTGCGTAGCCACTGCTCTCGACTCCTTACTGAATTTATTAGCGACTATTTAAAATTTATGGCCCATTTTCTTGGCATCCCCATAAGAGGAGACATTTTCTTCACGTCTACCCTATCAAGCCCCTTCAGAATTTAAAAACCCCATTCCAGAGAAAAAGAGAGTCAGCCTGCCCCCCCTCAGTTCTGATATCAGAGAAATCCCCACCATATTGGGGGGAAATTTCATGGGACAGTTTGCCAGAAGGTTTCCTGCTATTAGAAATGGAGCTGCTAACCTTGCCACTTTTATTTTAATGATGCTGATACATGGACTAACTTTGGTTTCTGCTGAGTGAGTTTTCTCTCTACTATATGAATCCGTCAGCTTTCTCTTTAAAAATCTGCTCAATCAATTCTCACCTGCAATAACAAATCCTTTTGCAGTTCAAGTGATTAGATGGGCATTGAATTGTTGAAGAAATGGCCAAATATGCGAATGCCACTCCAAATAGCAGGGAATAAATTAAGCATAGCATCAAAATTACACAGCCTGATTAACTGACAAAACTGGAAGACAATTTTATTATCTCAGGTGCTGGAGCTGAAGTTTTAACTCTTGTGTTCAATCAAAGTTTGAGTTTTGAAATGAGAAACATTGAGCAGAATTCTCCCATGACCCCACCGGTGGGTTCAATGGTTACACGCCAGCGTGAAATTCTTGTGGTATCTTCCGATAGTGCCCCGCCGAGATGGATCAGGATACCGACTGGTGGCCGGTGTGTAACGTATTTGCATCGCACTAATGGGATGCAGATGAAGGCCTGGCCAGAATCTTCCACCCAGGCCTGATTCTCTACGAAGTAGGAAAACACGCCGGTGCAAAATGCATCTGGAACAACGTGGCTTGCAGATGTCAGGATTCACCTGAATAATTCCTGGGTTTGCTTCCGGAGTTTGGAATGGAGGCTGCCAGCAGCCCTGGACCTCGGAACACCACAGCAGTGGGTGGGCGAAACATCCACAGATGGATCTTTCAGAAGAAAGCAGGAAGCACTCCATATTCCCACCCCTGACAAGGCCCCAGATGGGAGAATTCCGCCCATAGATTAAATTTACAAACCATCTACTTGGCATGGCTCAGTGGATAGCACTCTCACTTCCGAGTCAAAGGGTTATAGGCTCAAGCTCCATCGCAGAGGCGCTCTAAGCCATGTTCTGGTGCAAGGGCATCAGGGTCTTCAGTCAGATTCGACTGAAATTATCTCCTTGGTTTGTTCCTTGCTCACTGGCATTAAGAAGTGGGAAAAAGTAACATAAAAAATCGAAAAGGAGATAAAATAAAAAGGGGAATCGATAGGGGCAGCTGTCCGAAGGGGGATGTGATATGCAAATGAGCATACCAGTGAGAAAGTGTTGACCTGTGTGACTGGGGGAAACAATCGGGTGTAGAAGAGGTGACTTCAAAATGGAGAGAAAAGGGAACTGGTACTAATATGCGAAAAGCCGGATCCACAGAGTGGATAGCGTCAAAGGGAAAGAATGATATATCTATTGCACAGAAACTGGAGAAAGGGACACAGTAGCAGCAGCTACCATCATAGCCACATTCAGCTGCAGAAAACAGTCATCCCTGAAAACAAGTTATTGCTAAAAGGGCAGCCGGTTAAAATCCCAAACTGAAACCGAGAAGATTCCGCCTTCACTGAAACTTAAGACGGTCTCCCCCAAACGTAGATCTGTGTCTGGTAATTATCTGCTGGATTTTGCTCAGAGAGTTATATAATATTGGATGTTGTTTGGGAACAAGGAGCTTCTCAGAGTTCAGGAAACAGATAGTAGGGAACAAAGGGGTAACTGATGCATTTGTATAGCCATCAGTGTAATTAAGTGGACTGCTGTAGTGTATTATAGTACATTTTGTCATGTGTTTTTCTTTTCTGTGAATCGATATTCTTTATTAATTGATCACAGAACAACTGGTTTGCATATCTTTTCTCACGGTATACCAAATTTAAAATATACACCATTAAGAATCGGTGTTCCAAGTTACCCTTCTGGGTTTGGGGTACCCTCCCATTTAATGTCAGTGGGGCTCTTAATAAAAGGCTGACCTCCTCTCGTTGGTATAGCTGTTTACATTTAAGATCAAAGGCCGAACTGGACCAAAATAGGATGCAGTAAGTTCATTCAGGAAACAAAATGAACAAGTTGGGACAACTTGGGAGCCCTTTAAATATGGTGGGCAATGCCGGGACGACTGCTCTTATTTCTGTTTCCGGCGATTTTTGACAGCACAGGACAAGGATGCAGGTAGCCTACGCATACGCAGCACTCGTGTCTTTACCAGTTCCATTGCTGGGGTGGGGAACTTCACCCTAACCTCTCACTCCGCAATATAATTTTTATTGAGTTGGATCCCTTCACTAGTTAGAGATGGAGTTCACGGCAGCTCATAATAGTTATGAACCATGGTGTAACCCCAGTTCCATACGGAGAACCAAATAAAAGTCACCTGCTCCTGGAATTCTTTCACTGACATGCTCGGATATAAAGAAACATATGTTCCTTCAGTCTAATTAGTTAGGTACTGTATTGTAAGTTGGATGTGTTTTTACTGAAGTGATAGGGGTCACTAGTATAATAATCCGAAGTGATTTAAATGCCTAAAGTCCTTTTGAAAGGAGAAACATCCCTTTAGCAAATTTCAGAGAAAATAAAAGCACCCAACTGCTTCTCAACTGCTTAGATTGACAGGGCATCTGGAGTAGCTTTGAAATAAAAGATTTTCAATTTCAACAGACTCCACTGTGTACATTTCCCACCGTTTTTTACGAAAGTTGAGCCCCGGCAGCACGGTGGTTAGCACCGCTGCCTCACAGTGCCGTGGTCCTGGGTTCGATCCCGGCCCCGGATCACTGTCCATGTGGAGTTTGCACGTTTTCCCCGTGTCAGCGTGGATCTCACCCCACAACCCAAAGATGTGCAGGTAGATGGATTGGCCACACTGAATTGCCCCTTAAATAGAAAAAAAAAAAGAATTGGGTACGCTAAACTATTAAAAAAATACTAAAGCTGAGCTCCTTATGAATGCTCAGCTGAATTTCAAAAGGTCAGAACCACTTAGCAAAATATTTCGCATGTTCACATTTTGATTTACACTTTAAAAAATTGTTTAATGGGCTATTGGCATTGCTGTCAAGGCCAGCATTTGTTGGCCAATCCTAACTATCTGGCTTGCTAGGCTATTTCAGAGGGCAGTTCATAGTCAACCACCACGTGTAGACCAGACCAGGTAAGAATTGTACATCTCCTTCCTTACAGGAGTTTAGTGAACCAGATAGGATTTTATTTAAGACAATTGGTGCCAGTTCCACGGTTACTATTACTAAGCTTTGCATTTAAATCCCACCAACTGTTGTGGTTGGGTTTGAACCCATCTCCCCAGAACATTAGCCTGGGGCTCTGCATTACTAGTCCAGTGACATTAATAACTCATAAATTGGTGTAGTGGTAAAGGATTATCTTTTATGTGGTTACTGAAATACATTTACAACTGATTAATCGCTTGGATTTAAATATTTTGAACAGATTTTATAAATGAGGTTTTTTTCAGTATCAAGCACGTTTGAATAACATCGCAGATTGTTACAAGTTGAATATTTTAAATCTTCACATAATTCTTGAAGTCTGCCTACAATGGATACATAATGAGTGGATACAGAGGATTAATAGGGAGCATTGAATATATGGGGTATGGAGGAGGTATGGAGAATACAATAGAGTGTGGATGAAGCATCGAAGCGCATGAGGAATATGGGGAAGTATGGTGGGGGCATGAAGTGGGATGGCGAATATGAGTGGGCATCATCACGACACCTGGGCTAGTATGCAGTCAATTCCAGCCCCACTTGACACAGGGTCTCAACACAGGTGAAATTAGATGTTATATTAATACCCATGACTTTGGAAGTGAAATTGACGACAGTTACCTGGTTTGTAAATTTAAAAACAAGTAACTTTTTATTAATAGTAATTATAGTTAAATAGACAAAAAATACAACTATCAACTATTTGATTCACTGCCCCCCCCCCCGCCTTTCTAACTCGTCCCAACCTCTACACACACACACACAAACAACAAAGAGGAGAAAAGGTGGTGGAAGCGAAATAATAACATAAAAGGATAAGATCTTTGATTCAGATGGATGTTTTCCAGTTAGTTTCTTCCTCAATAGTAGGTCTTCAGCAGGTATTTCTTTTCCTTCAGATTGTAATTCACTGCAGACTCAGAGAGACAGCAGGCAACCATCAGCAGAGAGAGGGAGAAACACAGCTCCCCTTCCTTCGAGGGTCTCGAGGCTTCTGGCAGGTTCCTTCCAAAGACATCGCCTGGCAGTAACCAATCGCTGACTGTTGTCAGGCAGAACACGGTCCTTGGCCAACCCATTGGTTGCCAGCTAACCAAATGAACCGATTCCTTCCGGTCTGCTGGGTACCGAAAAGTCTTAAGTTCCCCCTTCCCAAATTCAAAACTTGACACCACAATGATCCAGTAAGCAAGCTGTTTGAAACGGAGTCCTCTGCTTAACTTAGAAGTATAATCTCGGATATCAATCCACGGACCAAAAATAATAAAAGTAAAACGGAACAAAGGAAATAACAGGAATGGCTGGGAGGGGGGGAGACACACGCAGACATGGGGAGAATGTGCAAACTCCATGCGAATGGTGACCCAGGGCCGGGATTGAACCCGGGTCCTCAGCGCCGTGAGGCAGCAGTGCTAACCACTGTGCCACCCAGCGGGCCATTTTAAAGGAGACGGATCTTCTGGGTCCCCAACCAGCAGAAACAGTGTTTGAACTCTCACCCTCTGGATTACTGGTCCAGTCCCATAACAATCAAACGACCATTATGAAGTTTACCAAACCAGTACCCTGACCCAGATAGGAACACCGTCTTGTATGTCACACACCAGCCCCTCTTAATTTGCATGTGCACTTCCTCTCCCCACGCGCCCCCTCCTCTCTCCCCACTGCGCCCCCCCCCCGCCCCCATCCCTCTCCCAGAGTAACTGGACACCCCATTTCTATAGAGAACATGTCCCCATGTAATTAATGTCCTGTCAGTGATCTGATCTGCCTAATGCATGACACTTCAAAACACAGATTAGGTATCCGCTATCGGCTCCGCTGAGTATCTGCAAATCGCTCCCCCGGAGAGTTTCATATTGGAACTAAACAGGGACAGAAATATGAGATACATGTGCTTTTAATTGCCACAGCAGGGAGAAATAAACCCAAGCTGCATTTACAACAACATTAAAAACACACTGTAACCAGAGCATTTTGATTCGGCCCAGAGAACAAATTGAATGTTTAAAAATAAGACTTTGGCATATTGTTGGTATTTTTATGTCTTTAAGATACAGTTAGTTGTTACTGCATTAATAATTACCATTCCTTAAATAACAAATTCATATCTGAGAAAACAAAAGGTCAACAGTTCCAAAAAGCTTGTCCTTTTCTCACAGATTAATTCCATATCACCAAATCCCTCAATCTCCCCTCACCAGAGCCTTCAATCCTTCCTCACCCAATCTCGCCTCACCAGATTCCTCAATTCGTGCTTACCTGATCCCTCAATTCCTCCTCATCAGATCTCCCCATACCTCTCCCATATGCAGCAAGACTTGGACCACAGTCAGGTTTCAGCTGAAAAGTGGCAAGCAACATCCGTGCCACCCAAGTGCCCGACAATGACAATCTGCAACAAGTGAGAATCTAACCATCTCCCCATGTCATTAAATGGCATTAACATCACTGAAACCTCCACCATCAACATCCTGGGGGCTACCATTGATCAGAAACTGAACTGGACCAGTCACGGGCAGCACGGTAGCACAATGGTTACCACTGTTACTTCATAGTGCCAGGGTCCCAGGTTCGATTCCCGGTTTGGGTCACTGTCTGTTCAGAGTTTGCACGTTCTCCCCGTGTCCGCGTGGGTTTCCTCCAGGTGCTCCGGTTTCCTCCCACAAGTCCCGAAAGACGTGCTGTTAAGTAATTTGGACATTCTGAATTCTCCCTCTGTGTACCTGAACAGGTGCCAAAGTGTGGCAACTAGGGGCTTTTCACAGGACTTTCATTGCAGTGTTAATGTAAACCTACTTGTAACAATAAAGATTAATATATAAATACTGCGGCTACAAGAGCAGATCAAAGGTCAGGGGTTCTGCAGCAAGTAACTCACCTCCTGACTCCTCAAAGCCGGTCATGAAATGCAGACATACACATAATGAGATACAAACAATCAGCTAATGAATACAGAGAACAGGACATAACCAATCAGCAGGCAGAATACTTGGGGGTGGTTTCCCACTATAAAAGGCACGAGGCACTCACACTCCGCCTCTTTCCACTGGGGACATCTACAGTGTGAGTCAGGGTGTACATATCATATAACCCCTACAGCACGTGGCAAAGAGCTAGTCTGGTTCAATCAGACAGATTAATCACACTAGGTTAGCAGAGAGTCGAACTCTCAGAGGATTGAGCTGACTGTGTGACATGGTCAATAAATCCTATTGGACTAACTTCAAGGTGTGGAGTATCTCTCAGGTAAAGCTGCAACCAGTTGCAGCTCGTGTTATCTTCCAGTGCTTAACACAACACTATCTACAAGGCACAAGTCAGGAGTGCGATGGAATGCTCTTCCCTTGCCTGGATGAACGTAACTCCAACAATATTCAAGAAGTTCAACACCATCCAGGACAAAACAGATTGGCAGCTCATCCACTATCTTGCACATCCACTCCCTGCACCACCAATACACAATGGCAGCAGTCTGGTAAGATGCATTGCACCAATATACCAATGTTTCTTTAACAGCACCTTCTAAACCTATGACCGCTACCAACGAGAAGGACAAGTGCACGGGAACACCACCACCGCAGGTTGCTCTCCAAGCCACTCACCATTCTGAATTACAACTATATCACCATGCCTTCACTATCACTGGGCCAAAATCCTGGAACTTCCTTCCTAACAGCACGATGGGTGTACATACCAGTGCAAGAAAGAGGTTCACCACCACCTTCTCAAAGGCAATTAGGAATGGGCAATAAATGCTGGCCTAGCCAGCAACACCCACATCCCATGAGAATTTTGAAAAATAATTTAAACCCTCCTCAGCATACGGTATCCATCAAATCCTGACTCAGCAGCTCATTCAATCCTTCCTCACCACCTTCAATTTTTCATCAGCTTCTTCAGTCTCTCCTCATAATAATACTAATAATGATAATAATAATATTAATAATAATATTAATAATAATAATAATAATAATAATAATAATAATAATAATAATAATAATAATAATAATAATCGCTATTGTCACAAGTAGGCTTCAATTAAGTTACTGTGAAAAGCCCCTAGTCGCCACGTTCGGCGTTGTTCGGGGAGGTCTGCACGGGGATTGAACCCGCGCTGCTGGCATTGTTCTGTCCATCTTTCAATCCTCCCTTCCAAGATCTCTCCTCACCAGGTCATTCCTCAGCATGAGTATTCCTCAAATCCTCCTCAGCTGCTCCCTCAATCCCTTCTCACCAGATTTCCCCTCTCCAGCTTTCTCAATTTAGTCACTCCTCACCAGCTTCCACAATAGCTCCCTCAGTGGCTTTCACAAATCCAATTTCCTGAAACTTTCCTCAGCATAAATAATTACCTCATGAATGGGGTGCCTCCAGAATTCATTCATGGCTATCTGCTGTTCTCTCAATGTACAATAATGGACATAGAACATTACAGCACAGAACAGGCCCTTCGGCCCTCAATGTTGTGCCGAGTATTGTCCGAAAGAAGATCAAGCTATCCCACTCCCTGTCATTCTGGTGTGCTCCATGTGCCTATCCAATAACCGCTTGAAAGTTCCTAAAGTGTCCGACTCCACTATCACAGCAGGCAGTCCGTTCCACACCCTAACCACTCTCTGAGTAAAGAATCTACCTCGGACATCCCTCCTATATCTCCCACCCTGAATCTTATAGTTATGCCCCCTTGTAACAGCTACATCCACCCGAGGAAATAGTCTCTGAACATCCACTCTATCTATCCCCCTCCTTATCTTATAAACCTCTATTAAGTCGCCTCTCATCCTCCTCAGCTCCAAAGAGAAAAGCCCTAGCTCCCTCAACCTTTCCTCTTAAAACCTATCCTGCAAACCAGGCAGCACCCTGGTAAATCTCCTTTGCAATGCTTCCATATCCTTCCTATAATGAGGTGACCAGAACTGCACACAATACTCCAAATGTGGTCTCACCAGGGTCATGTATAGTTACAAGCATAACCCCGCGGCTCTTAAACTCAAGCCCCCTGTTAATAAATGCTAACACATTATAATCCTTCTTCACACTCTATCCACTTGAGTGGCAACCTTCAGAGATCTGTGGACATGAACCCCAAGATCTCTCTGTTCCTCCACATTCCTCAGAACCCTGCTATTGACCCTGTAATCCGCAGACAAACTTTTTCTACCAAAATGAATCACCTCGCACTTATCAGGGTTAAACTCCATCTGCCATTTTTCGGCCCAGCTCTGCATCCTATCAATGTCTCTTTGCAGCCTACAACAGCTCGCCACCTCATCCACTACTCCACCAATCTTGGTGTCATCAGCAAATTTACTGACCCACCCTTCAGCCCCCTCCTCCAAGTCATTGATAAAAATCACAAATAGCAGAGGACCCAGCACTGATCCCTGTGGTCCACCACTGGTAACTGGTCTCCAGTCTGAAAATTTTCCATCAACCACCACCCTCGGTCTTCTATGTGATAGCCAGTTACTTATCCAATTGGCCAAATCTCCCTCTATCCCACACCTCCTTACTTTCATCATGAGCCGACCATGGGGAACCTTATCAAACGCCTTACTAAAATCCATGTATATGACATCAACTGCTCTACCTTCATCTACACACTTAGTTACCTCCTCAAAGAATTCAATCAAATTTGTGAGGCAAGACCTACCCTTCACGAATCCGTGTTGACTATCCCGGATTAAGCTGCATCTTTCCAAATGGTCATAAATCCTATCCTTCAGGACCTTTTCCATTATCTTCCTGACAACCGAAGTAAGACTAACTGGCCTTTAATTACCAGGGTCATTCTTATTCCCTTTCTTGAACAGAGGAACAACATTCGCCACTCTCCAGTCCTCTGGCACTATCCCCGTGGACAGCGAGGACCCAAAGATCAAAGCCAAAGGCTCTGCAATCTCATCCCTTGCCTCCCAAAGAATCCTTGGGTACATCCCATCTGGCCCAGGGGACTTGTCGACCCTCAGGTTTTTCAAAATTGCTAGTACATCCTTCCTCAGAACATCTACTTCCTCCAGCGTGCCCGCCTGAATCACACTCTCATCCTCAAAAACAAGGCCCCTCTCCTTTATGAACACTGAAGAAAAGTATTCATTCAACACCTCTATTTCTTCTGACTCCATGCACAAGTTCCAACTACTGTCCTTGACCAGCCCTACCCTCACCCTGGTCATTCTTTTATTTCTCACATCTGAGTAAAAAGCCTTGGGGTTTTCCTTGATCCGACCCGCCAAGGACTTCTCATGCCCCCTCCTAGCTCTCCTAAGCCCCTTTTTCAGCTCATTCCTTGCTACCTTGTAACCCTCAAGCAACCCTACTGAATCTTGTTTTCTCATCCTTACATACTCTTCCTTTTTCCTCTTGACAAGACATTCAACCTCTTTTGTGAACCATGGTTCCCTCACACAGCCATTTCCTCCCTGCCTGACAGGGACATGCCTATCAAGGACATGCATTATTTGTTCCTTGAACAAGCTCCACTTTTCATTTGTGCCTTTCCCTGACAGTTTCTGTTCCCATCTTATGCTCCCTAATTCTTGCCTAATCGCATCATAATTAACCCTCCCCCAATTATAAACCTTGCCCTGCCGTATGGCCCTATCCCTCTCCATTGCAATAGTGAAAGACACCAAATTGTGGTCACTATCTCCAAAGTGCTCTCCCACAAACAAATCTAACAGTTGGCCCGGTTCATTACCCAGTACCAAATCCAATGTGAACCCCCCTCTTGTCGGCCTATCCACATATTGTGTCAGGAAACCCTCCTGCACACACTGTACAAAAACTGCCCCATCCGAACTGTTCGACCTATAAAGGTTCCAATCAATATTTGGAAAGTTAAAGTCACCCATGACAACTACCCTGAGACCTCCACACCCATCCATAATCTGTTTTGCAATTTCTTCCTCCACATCTCTGTTACTATTTGGGGGCCTATAGAAAACTCCTAACAATGTGACTGCTCCTTTCCTATTTCTAACTTCGGCCCATATTACCTCAGTGGGCAGATCCCCTTCAAACTGCCTTTCTGCAGCCGTTAAACTATCCTTGATTAACAATGCTACTCCTCCACCTCTTTTACCACCTTCCCTACTCTTACTGAAACATCTATACCCCGGAACTTCCAACAACCATTCCTGTCCCTGTTCTAACCATGTCTCCGTAATGGCCACAACATCGTAGTCCCAAGAACCAATCCACGCTCCAAGTTCACCTACCTTATTCCGGATGCTCCTTGCATTGAAGTAAACACTTCAACCCACCTTTCTGACTGCCGGTACACTCCTGCGACCTTGATACCCTCCTCAGTACCTCACTACTCTCGACACTGGCTTCTGGAACACAGCTCGTTTTCCCAGCCCCCTGACAAATTAGTTTAAACCCCCCCCGAAGAGCCGTAGCAAATTTCCCTCCCAGGATATTGGTGCCCCTCTGGTTCAGGTGCAAACCGTCCTGTCTGTACAGGTCCCACCTTCCCCAGAATGTGCTCCAATTATCCACGTACCTGAAACCCTCCCTCCTACACCATCCCTGCGGTATACTTGTTACTGAGGGGAACGACCACAGAGGATCCCTGCACTGACTGCTTCCTCCCAGCCCTCTCCCAGTCACCCATCTACCTTGATTCTTTGGAGTAACCACATCCCTGAAGCTACTATCCATGATCACCTCTGCCTCCCGAACGATCCGAAGTTCATCCAGCTCCAGCTCCAGTTCCCTAACGTGGTTTCTGAGGAGCTGGAGATGGGTGCACTTCCCACAGATGAAATCAGCAGGGACACTGACGGCGTCCCTCACCTCAAACATTTTGCAGGACGAACATTGCACTACCTTCCCTGCCATACCCTCTAGATTAAAAAAAGAAAAAGAAATAAAGAGCTTACCTGTTATTCACTCTACCCCTTAGGTTAAAGGAGGTGGAAGGGTGAGGGACACTACAAGTATAGTGTCTAGGGTTTAGAAACTGTGCAACTTAAATACAGGTGAAAATAAAACACTTAACCAGCAACCACTGCACCCCACACAAGAACAGCAATCAGCTGTTATGGGCCTGCACAAACAATTTAAATCTTTACTACTTACCCAGCAGTCACTTTGTCCTCACTCCAACCGGATTCAGCTGGAAACTCCCTGCAGTAAGTTTTTTTTAAAAAATGTACTCCCGTTCTCAGCAAGCACTCACTCAGCAACCACTGCGTCCCGCACGATAACACCTCAGGGAAAAGAAAAACTACTTACCAGACACAAGCCAATCACTTACCTGCAGGCTGTGATGTCACGGTTCAGCTTCTTTCTACTTCTACCTGCCCTCGAGTCTCCCTCTTGATCTTTACTCGGCTGGGATCCTTACAGTGATTGTCTTTTATTTTTGGTTAGAGGAGGAGGTAGGGAGGGAAACACTGAAGAAGTGTTTGGGGTTTAACTGTCACTTGACAACAGCTCCTCCACAAACCACCTTCAAGATACGGTGACCTCAATGCACTGATGCAAATTTTCCCCGCAACAGCCAATCAGCTCTACTGCCCTCTGCTGGATGCTCGCCTTCACTTGAACACCTAGGGTGCCTTGCTCAGGTACATATTCTGGATGCAGTGGCCGCAATGCACTGATGCAAATTTCCCAGCAACAGCCAATCAGCAGCTCCGCTCTACTGCCCTCTGCTGAATGCTTGCCTTCACTTGAACACCTCGGGTGTCTTGCTCAGGTGCACTTTCTAGATGCAGTGACCGCAATGCACTGATGCACATTTTCCCCGCAACAGCCAATCAGCAGCTCTGTTCTACTGCCCTCTGCTGGATGGAGTAGGTTATAGGCTGGGATCTACTCTAGTGGTTCAGAGGACTCTTCGATAATGCATGCAGAGGAGTGAGTTATAGGCTGGAGTCGAATTGAATAACTTTATGAATAACTTCATAAAGTATTAGGCATCATAAGTCTCCCAGTATTTTGCAGTTGTTCCCCCCCACTCCCCCCGTCAACCATCCTCCTACAAGGCACAGATGTTTAAAAACTCAGCCTGGTGCTCGGAATTTATTCGGAGTTGCTCCTGATCTGTAAGATCACCGGGAGCAGCTGGAAACAAATTTCTGTGTCCAGACTTCTAAATTTGCCACAACTTTTCAGGGTTCCTTTTGTCTTGGTGATGGCCTGTACGGTGAGCCATAACTAAAAACACTGGGTGGCATTCTCTCAGCCCAGGGCCGGGCAATCCCCGTGACCGGCGTTAATCGCGCCACGCCACCCGACATAGCACGCAATTCTCCGCAGAGCGGAGAATCGGCGCCATTGGTGCCAGCGTGGTTGGCAAGGTGCAGGTCGGGGGCCGCTCTATGCGGACCCTCGCCGATTCTCACCCAGGATGGGCCGAGCAGCCGTCGTAAAAAAGCCAAGTCCTGCCGGCGCCGTCCACACCTGCTCTCAGCCGGCGGGAACTCAGTGTGGAAGGGTCCGGGGGCGGCCTGTCGGGAGAGGGGTCTGACCCCGGAGGGTGCCTCTGCTGTGGCCTGGCCCGCGATCGGGGCCCACTGACTGGCGGACCGGCCTCTCTGGCTGGGGGCCTCCTTTCGTCCGTGCTGGCCCCTGTAGCCCTGCGCCATCGGGGCCGGCGCATTGAAGGGAGCCACTGCGCATGCGCACGTTGGCGCCGGTGCCACTGCGCATGTGCGGACCCCACGACGCCCAGTTGACGCCGGGATCAGCAGATGGCGCGGCGTGAACCGCTCCATTGCTGTCCTGGCCCCCTGTAGGGGCCAGAATTGCTGATCCTGGGGCCGTGTTGACGCCGTCGAGAAACACAACTTAGCCTTAGGATCACAGAATCCGCCCACTGTTCCTGTTGCTCACAGCTATATCCTACAAAAGAACTGAGACATAAGAACAGGAAATGCTCTATACTTCTTGAGCCTGCTCACCATTCAATTTTCCTCGGGTGGAACACACCATTGCAAGGGAACATAAATTTAAGGTGAAGGGTGGAAGATATAGGGGGGATGTCAGAAGTAGGTTATTTAAACAGACAGTAGTGGGGGCATGGAATGCACTACCTGTGGAAGTAGTTGAGTCGGAAACATTTGGGACCTTCAAGCGGCTATTGGATAGGTACATGGATTACGGTAGAATGCTGGGGTGTAGATTGATTTGTTCTTAATCTAGGACAAACGTTCGGCACAACATCGTGGGCCGAAGGGCCTGTTCTGTGCTGTATTTTCTATGTTCTATGTTCTCATGGCAGTCCAAAATAGCTAACTTCCTATCCTGAGTTCATATCCCTGAATTGAGAACTCCCCAGTCAGGAGAAATAGACCTGTGGCAACTACCCATCAAGCTCTTCTTGAAGTTAATACATTTCAGTTAGATCATACCTCACTCTTCTAAACTCCAGAGATGATAGGCCGCCTCGAAATAATCTCTCCTCATAAGAGAAACATTCCATTCCAGGACTCAGTCAAGTCCTGGCATGTCCTGAGGCCGTGAAAGGCACAATACAAATGCACGTTATTTCACGTAGGGTGCACAGTGTTTCATCCTCGTTAACTGTGGGTTCCTCCACCAAAATATCACGCAATGACCCCCACACAAAATTCCTATTGTTCATTATCAGCCTGGAGCAAAGAGACTGAGATGACATCTGGTTAGCATCCAGGGATCTGCCGCTTTATTTCTTGTACACAGCTCATGCCAGCCTGCTTTTCTCAAGTCGGGAAAGCTGCTCAAGCAAAAGAATTCAGAGAAATGACAGAGATAGAGAAGTTCATGCATCGAGTGTAACTCATTATTGGCCAGAAAAGAGACACTTCAGAAGTGTTTTCTAAAATACAAATTTTTCTTTTATAAATTTTGGGTATCCAATTCTTTTTCTTCCCAATTAAAGGGCACTTTAGCGTGGCCAATCCACCTACCCTGCACATTTTTGGGTTGTGGGGGTGAGACTCATGCAGACACGGGGAGAATGTGCAAACTCCATTGGGCAGCACGGTAGCGCAAGTGGATAGCACTGTGGCTTCACAGCGCCAGGGTCCCAGGTTCAATTCCCCGCTGGGTCACTGTCTGTGCGGAGTCTGCACATTCGCCCCGTGTCAGCGTGGGTTTTGTCCGGGTGCTCCGGTTTCCTCCCACAGTCCAAAGACGTGCAGGTTAGGTGGATTGGCCATGATAAATTGCCCTTAGTGATCAAAAAGGTTAGGAGGGGTTATTGGGTTCCGAGGATAGGGTGGAAGTGAGGGTTTAAGTGGATCGGTGCAGACTTGATGGGCTGAATGGCCTCCTTCTGCACTGTATGTTCTATGTTCCACATGGACAGTGACCCGGTGCCGGGATCGAACCCGGGTCCTGGGTGCCGTGAGGCAGCAGTGCTATGCTTCCCAAGTGTTAACCTGCACTTTCTGTCAAGGAGTGACAGATTGACTGCATAACTCCAGTCCTACCAATTACAATGTTATATTATTAAAGACATCCTGATGTTGATAATTCTTTCTCCTTCAATGACCTGAATGGAATTTTATCCATCAGCTGCACGATTCATTCACCAATGCTATAAAATTACTCAAAGCTTGGAAAGTCTTAATCTCCATTCTTAAGTAAAGATTATTTTAAAAATCAATAGCTTCCTCCTCCCCCTCCCTTCAAAAACCATGTTTTCAAAGGCATCGCTCCCCAGTTTACATGGTCCTGCCCAGTCTGTTTTGGGATCCCCTGAACACATCAGGTTTCTTCAGTAAAAACCCTCCAAGGAGAGGTGTTGACCACAAGACACAGACCACAGGCCCTCTCGGTGTACAGAATCCTCAGCACCATGGATAGGAATGCTTGGATCGAACGTAGTAATGAGCTGACGAAATTACACTGCATTTTAACCGCTCCCCCCCCCCCCCCCCCCCCGCCCTCAGGCAACTAGACACTGAGGAGATGGAATTACAACCATTATCAATGCAACTGGAAGAGGGGCTAAGGGGTGAGATACAAATGGATGGCAAAGAGCATTCATCAACAAGGGAGGTCTGATTATGTAAGTTTGATGAGGCTGATTGTCTTGCTTCATTACGTCCTCTCACTGGGACAGAGGCTATAAGGCTTTACAGGGAAATTGCTGCCATTCACCATCGTGTGCAGACGTGGAGAAGCACTGGCTCAAACCAGAGAGCTTCTGGCCTGCTTCCAGTGAAGTCACAGCAGTGAAGGGGAAAATTCCCCATCCTGTTATTTATATTGTGCCTCACAGGGACAGATCACAACACAATGCTAGTGCAACAAACCACTCTGAAGTGTGATGGCTGGCGGTATAGCGGGAAGGCGTGACAGTCATTTCCTGCACAGGAAGATTCCAAGGACAGAACTGTGCTCATGGGCTTCAAAAGGCAAATTATATTTTTAATGTTAGGAGCCGAGTGCAACTGTCTGGCATCAAAAATTAAGTTTAATTAGGTTAGAAAATTTGAAGTTGCCATTAAATTATGTACTTATTGGAATTGGTGAGATCCACAGTCTCCAGCGTGAAGCAACTGGCATCTGATTGAGCTACATGTAAAACTAATATAATTGCTCAACTTATTGACTTTTAAACTGGAGTCCAGTGACGCTTGGATGCCGGGAGGTTGTGACATGAAATCCTCTAGACTCGCCTCTCATTCTAACCTCTCAATTGCAAGCACAATCCTTTGGCTCCCACACTACTGAGAGTCATTGTCGAAATTAACATCTACATTTGGGCTCCTGATAATGTCTTCTGTTGTCCTGTTATGACTGGGATGGGAGGAGTATGCAGTTAACCTAGTCCCACTACCCTGCAGGTTGCACCATTAGTTTAGAAGTTTAACTCGCTCACCAAAATGGTCAATTATTTACCTTTTCTCCCGCTCGACCCAGAATAAGAGAGATTTCAACCATGCTTCTTTCACTAAATTCAGAATGATTAATTTATTATAGAACAAAGGTTATTTTTTGAAACAAGTTGCAAGAACTGGTACACACACACACACACACACTTGTACTCTGGAATAATTACCTCGCCTTTCTTGAAAATACCCCAACACCAATGCATACATGCGAATGCACACACAAACAAAGGACAGAGAGTCGGTGCAGACCTGATGGGCCGAATGGCCTCCTTCTGCCCTGTAGGAATTCTATGAACTTATGACCTTCTTTACAAAAAATCCAAGTGTTTAAGGGTCTCTGCAGAGATGGATAATTTTTATAAAATAAAGGATAAGGTAAACCTGGAGCTCCCTCATGTGAAAACAGGCTGCTGGTCCCAGTGGATGTCTGGAGGTTCGCACCAATGGAGCTCCGGTGTGGAGGAGAATATAGAGCTGGAAAATTGTTCCTGCCTTCGCTTTGCAGGTTTCCAAATGCAGACAAGTTATACAGGCTGCAGGTTGATAACCACAGATGGAATTTCAGGCAAGACAGGGAGAGAGTTTGGGCAGCCTTCCTGCTCGGCTTATTCCCCGAATCTGAGTTTAAAAACAACAGGTTCAAAACTTAAAGGTCCTTGGTCAGGCGATATCCAATAAATCACCAGGCCTTTGCCTTTAAACCAGTTCTTTCCCCCCAACAAATTGGAGTTTAAACAAAAAAAACAGCTCTGCCCTTTCGAGGGCAATGCTGCTTGGGTAGCTGAAGTCATGTGATTTCTTAGAAAAGATGTGCTAGTTGACAGGCCAAGGTGCTGGTTCAGAGAGTCGGTGCAGACCTGATGGGCCGAATGGCCTCCTTCTGCCCTGTAGGAATTCTATGAACTTATGACCTTTACAAAAAATCCAAGTGTTTAACCAATACAGTATCCTTCCAAATTTTCAAAGAAAAATATGGTTTCCCCAACACCTTTGCCCTTAAGGAAACACCATTTCTTTCATGCGTTTCATTATTAAGTTTGCAGGAAAGATATACACATTGTATAAACAAAATTTAAACATACACTAACTCAGCCATTTACTCCTTTTACAGAATCTGTACAGTATTCTCTGACTTACTTGCTTTCCAGATAATTCTACAAAACAAATTATTTGTAATGTATTATCCTTTCCAGCAATATGAACAATCTTTAAGTTATAAGGCTGTACTTGCAAGCTCCATCAGAACAGTCCATCATTCTGAGCCTATGAACAAGGGTATTGTGCACAGTTTTGGTCCCTTTATTTGAGGAAAGATGTAGTGGCATTGGAGGCAGTTCAGAGGAGGTTCACTAGATTGATTCCAGAGATGAGGGGTTTGTCGTATGAGGAGAGATTGAACAGTTTAGGCCTATACTCAAGGCAACACTGCGGTTTGAAATCGTCGGGCCTGACAGAGCGTCCCTGCTCGGTGCTCGAGCCTGCAAGCTCCTGAACCTGGTTCAGCGAGTCCACACCATGTCATCATCACGGGCGACGGCCTCACCTGATGGAAACTTGCAAGCCGACATAGATGACATTATCACGCAGTACCACAGCGTATTCGATGGAATGGGCATGTTCCCATACCGATATAAAATCCTGCTCAAGCCGAACGCCACCCCTGTAATTCATGCACTACGCCGGGTGCCGGCACCCCTCAAGGATCGTCTGAAGAAGCAATTACAGGACCTCCAAGACCAGGGCATCATATCGAAGGTCACAGAGCCAACAGACTGGGTCAGCTCCATGGTCTGCGTAAAGAAGCTGTCAGGGGAGCTTCGCATTTGCATTGACCCTAAGGGGTTTGTTGTATGAGGAGAGATTGAACAGTTTAGGCCTATACTCTTTCGAGTTTAGGAGAATGAGGGAGATCAAATCGAGGTATACAAGATGCTAAAAGGTCTGGATAAAGTAGACGTGAGCAGATGCTTCCTCTTGTGGGGCATTCCAAAATCTTAGAATAAGAGGCAGCAAATTTGAAGCAGATTTGAGGAGAGTCTATTTCTCCCAAAGGGTTGCGAATCTGTGGAATTCGCTACCCCAGAGTGCAGTGGATGCTGGGACAGTGAGTAAATTTAAAGAGGAGTTAGACGGATTTTTAATTGGTAATGGGTTGAAAGCTTATGGAGAACAGGCAGGACAATGTAGTGGAGGCCAAGATGGGATCAGCCATGATCACATTGAGTGTGTTTCGGCTCGGGAAGCAAAATTGCCTACTCCTGCTCCTAGGTCATGTGTTCTAAGGAGGAGATGATCTGGCTGATTTTGCAATCCAGTTCTTAGTCTGGAGCATTGCAGGTAGCAGGTGAGGAACATATCAGCCATGATAGAATGGCGGAGCAGACTCGATGGGCCGAATGGCCTAATTCTACTATATATTATGAACCCGGACCATCTCTGCCGCTGACATTAGGTCACTCTCCAAGTGAAATGAAATGAAATAAAAATTGCTTATTGTCACAAGTAGGCTTCAAATGAAGTTACTGTGAAAAGCTACTAGTCGCCATATTCCGGCGCCTGTTTGGGGAGGCTGGTACGGGAATTGAACCGTGCGGCTGGCCTGCCTTGGTCTGCTTTAAAAGCCAGCTATTTAGCCCAGCGTGCTAAACCAGCCCCATTCACCAAGTTCACCAGATACAAAGGTATGGGTATATATTCCCCGCCAATACCACTTATTAAAACTGTTAATGCACTTTCTGGGGGAAAAGCCTTGCCTATACCCACTGTTTGAGTGGCTCCCATATTTCTGAATATAATCATAGGTTCAATTCTCTTTTTTGAGGGTAAGAGGTTACTTTTCCTCGGGCCAAAATTCTTTAATACTCTCATCTTTTTCACCTCCTCTGAACTCACAATAGGGTTCACCCTAGGTTTCACAGCTGCAGCTAATGCTCCAACTTGATCTGTTATATTTTCTGTCAGGGTTCCTTTTCTTGAATTACCCTTGCGTACCTCAATTAAGTCCCATGGATTTCCTGCACAAATCCAAGTAATCTGCATGAACGTGTCCCACCTTGTTGCAATGGAAACACTTGAGCCTTCAAATGTCTCACTTCCATCCTCAACACCTTCCTTTCTGGCCTGAGGAACACTTTCTAGGGCATTCCCATCTGTTCCTTCTCTTCCCTGGCTATGTGCCTTCCTTTCACCTTCCCAGCTTCTTGGGTTGTGGGGGTGATGGAAAAATGGTTTAAGTTTATGGACCAGCTTATGGTCAGCCTGCTCCGCTGCCTGTCTGGCAGTTGTCACCTTCCGGACTGCAGCATGGGTTCTAACGACTGGAGGAAGTGAATTTTTAAATTCTTCCAAGATTATTATTTCCCAAAGATGTTGTCTCTACCGTTAATGCCCATATCCAACAGTCAAAATTACTTTGCTTTACCCATTCAAATTCAATATAGGTCTGCCCGATGTTTCCTTATGTTTTGAAATTTCTGTCTGTGCACCTCGGGAACCAACTCATACACACAAAGTACAGCCTTTTTTCTACTGCATCATAATCCACAGAAACATCTTCTGACAGCAATATATAAACCTCATGAGCGCTACCCACCAACCTACTGTATAGGAACAATGTCCAGTTTTGTTCTGGCCATAGCATTTGCATAGCTAGCTTCTCAAATGAAATAAAGAATGCCTCCACATCCTTTTCTTGGAAGGGTTTGCATAAATGTAAGCATCTCCCCACTGGGCTTTGGGTAGTTCGTTTGTCATCAAAACTTTTCCCAGCTTCTGAGGCCTTTTTTAATGCCAGCCTTTTAAGCTTGCATTCCCTTTCTCATTTCTTCTTTCTTGCCTCCCTTACTGACTTCTCTCTCTGGAGGTCAAGTTCAAGCTTTTTCATTTCCATTTCCTCTGGTTCTCGCTTTTTCTCACATTTCTCTTTCTTTTCAATTCAAGTTTTCCGACCTCTTTTTCTCTCTTCAATTCAAGTTTTTCAGTTCCTTTTCTTTTTCAAGTTGAAGTCTCTTCATTTATTTTTCATGTTTAAGCTGATTTATTTGCAACTGAATCCTAGCTAACTCAATTGACTCAGCCCCTGGAGAACATGGTCACTCTGGTATTCCTTCCAATTTCAAATGCTGCACTGTTACCTCAACTATTTTCATCACCCCTACAGGCAATTCCAACCACAATTTACCCGCCAATCCCATTAGCTTAGTTTTGGTTGCTTTTTGTAAATCAATCAGAATTAAGTCTTCCACCTCGAGAAAAATCTTAGCAATTTGTAAGGCTGTTTCAGGTTTACGAATGTCTCAGAAACCTGCTATCTATTTTTATCCTTTATCAATTACTAATATTCCGTATCCAATCACCCATTCACCATGTCTAAAATTCCACGAGAGCCCCCAATTTGTGTTACAACCGGGATGAGTACACAGTTTATCAAGTCCCACACTTGGCAGATCTTACCATTAGTTTACGAGTTTAATTAACTCACCACAATGGCCAGGTCTTTGTTGCTGTTCGACCAAAATCAGGCTTCTGTCAATAAACTAGTGCTTTTCTGTGAAGTGTAAAGTTGCCACAGTTGCAGATGACCATAGGCTGCTTTCCTCTTTGAGGGGGAGAGCTGACTGGTGGTGATTTAACCTGAGGATCACCACACCTCATAGAATCATCATAGAATTTACAGTGCAGAAGGCCATTCAGCCCATCGAGTCTGCACTGGCTCTTGGAAAGAGCACCCTACCCAAGCCCACGCCTCCACCCTATCCCCATAACCCAATAACCCCACCCAACACTAAGGGCAATTTTGGACACTAAGGGCAATTTATCATGGCCAATCCCCCTAACCTGCACATCTTTGGACTGTGGGAGGAAACCGGAGCACCTGGAGGAAACCCACGCAGACACGGGGGGAACGTGCAAACTCCGCACAGACAGTGACCCAAGCCGGGAATTGGACCTGGGACCCTGGAGCGGTGAAGCAATTGTGCTAACCACTGTGCTACCGTTCTGCCCTCAGGCGATGGGCAAGGTTGAATAACCTCAGCCAATACAGGAATTGAACCCGCGCTGCTGGCCTCGCTCTGCATCACAAACTAGCTATCCAGCTAAGGAGCTAAACCGGCCCTGCACACACACACACACACTCAAACAAACATAGGACAGATACTGTCCCTGCGTTGGAGTATAGGCTTTTAAAAATAAAGGTCAAAGTTCACAGGGTTTTGATGCTGTTCATCTGGAGCTCTCGTGTGGCCCCAGTAGATGTTTGTGGGTTCTTACAATTGGACCTACAGCGTGGAGAAGAATATACAGTGGGGTCAATTCTTCTAGTGTCAGCTTTTTACGTTCGCAAATACCCAAAGTTACACTCAGATGAGGATTCTCTGTCTACAGGTTGGTAACCACACACGGAATTTCACGCAAGGCAGGGAGAGAGCGAGTTAAGGCAGCCTTCCTTCTTGGCTTATCCCCCAAAACTGAGTTCAAGAGTAACAGGTTCAAAACTTCAAGCTCCTCTGTCTGATAATTTTCAGTAAATCATCAGGCCTTTGCCTCAAAACCAGTCTCTCCTCCCCAACAATTAAAATTATTGCAGTTCAACCAATCAGCTCTCCCCCTTCAAAGGCTACGCTGATCAGGTAGCTGAAATCGTGGGATCTCCTAGAAAAGGCATCCTTGTTGACAGCCCAACGTGAAATTATGACCCTCTTTAAAATAAATCCAAGTGCCCAATCAATGTTCTTTCAAATTGTAAAAGAAAAATACAGTTTGTAAAGGTATGGTTTCGCTAACAATCCGACACATCCCCACTGCTTCATGTACAATGAAGTTATTTGAATTGGCCACTGCTGGGTGGGGCAAATAAAACAGTCACTTTGCAAAACACAAGCTCACTCAGACTACCACAAGATAAAGGACCATGAGGATGAAGGCAGAGCCTTCACCAACTGGATTCAACGGCCTGGAATTCTTTCCTTACAATTTGTTTGAAAACATGAGATATAGGAGGTGAAGATCACATGGCCCATCGAGCCTGCTCCATCATTCAAGAGGATCGTGGTTGCTCTTGGGTTCCAGTTCCATTTTTCCGCCCGCTCCTCAAATCCCTCGATTCCCTGAGAGAGCGAAAACCTGTCTCTCCCAGCCTTAAATATATTCAACGATGGAGCACTCACAACTCTCTGGAGCAGAGAATTCCAAAGATTCACAAGATTCATTTGAGTGAAGTAAGTCCTCATCATCTCCGTTTTAAATGACCTGCCTCTTAGATTCCCCAACCAGCGGAAACAATTCTCAGCCTTAACCCTGTCAAACCCCTTCAGAATTGTGCAGATTTCAATGGAATTGTGTCTCATTCTTCTAAACTCCAGAGAATATCGGTCCAATGAACTCAGCATTGGACAACCCTCACATCCCAAGGACCAATTTAGTGAACCTTCGCTGTATTGCCTCCAGTGAAAGTATACCCTTTCTCAAATATGGAGACCTATATATAATCTCCTCCTTTGGCTCGGCACCCATTCTTGCCTGATTGTTCCTTATGAAGCACCTTGGGGCTTTTCTTTAACATTAAGAGTGGAAATAAAACCATCGAAAGTCGGAGGAGTAGATCACTCGGCCTTGCTCTGCCATTCAATATGTTCATGGCTCATCCTCTATCTCAATACCATGCAGCCACCCTCTCCTTTTACCCTTCTCTGTTAAAGTCTACAAGTCGATCTATTAAATAGATTCAGTGGCTTGGTGTCCACAGCCTTCTGTGGTAGAGAATTCCACCGGTTCCCCACCCTCAGAGTGAAGGACCCTCTCCTCATCTCGGTCCTAAATGGACTATCCTGTATTCTGAGACCGGGGCCCCTTGTTCTAGACCTCCCCCCCCCCCCCACCAGCCAGAGGAAACAACATCCCTGCGCCCAGTCTGCCCAGCCCCGTCAGAACTTCAGAGGTTTCAATGAGATCCCCCTCATTCTTCTAAACTCCAGTGAATACTGGTTACATAAATGCATGCTGCTGTGGTTGAAGACAATGGGCGAGATTCTCCACCCCGCTGTGCCACATTTCTGCCCCGACCGGCAGGCGGGATTCTCCGTTACGCCAGCCGGTCAATGGGGTTTCCCATTGTGGGGCAGCCCCACGCCGTCGGGAAACCCCCGGGTGCCGGCATAACGGAGATTCACGCTAGCGGAGAATCCAGCCCAACATCTCCCAGCTTTCAACCTCACATCAAAAGGGACAAGGGAAGCATTACCACCCGGACGTCATTCCTGCAATTCACTTCTGGTGCCGGCGAGTTTCACTTCACCGTTTCATCAGCTGAAGCTCAAGGAGGGGGTAATGTGTCCCTTAAATTCAAGAGACTGAAAGCTCAATTAACATAAGGAGAGAGAAGAGTGTAGCGATAATGCATTGTGAAGCATCCGGCAGGACTGCTGTGGTCCAAGACAATGATCCACTTTCTCAGGCCAGCAAGGGATGGACAATGAATGCCAGTCTTGCCAGCAACCTGAAAACAACATTGAGCCCCAAGTGAGCCTTCGGTTAAGAGTCAGAGCTTTCTGACAGATTACAGAACCGAGAGAATGCTGGCCTTGCATTTTGACCTCACTTGGTGTTTCTTCTGACTTGTTCGGCCCCACTCCTAACTTCTGACGTGAAAGGGTTACGGGACATGGGGAACGGGTAACATCTTGCACGTATTATAAGGAAACAATTTAAAAACACATGCACACATATATAATTATCACACCTGCAAAGAAAGCACAAGTTTCCAGCTGGTAAAGAAATAATCATGCATTAAACAAAACATGCGGCAAATCAGCCTGCCTGCTGTCTGACCTCAGCACATTGAGAAGTGGCAGAAAGGATCCAGGTGTAATCACTTTCTGTTGTTGTGTTCGCAAAGGTGATAACGTGCTTCGGGGCAACACTTTACATCCTGACCCTTCCACGACCTCTTGTTTCTCTTTAACTGAACTGATAAACTCGACCAAAAAAAAAAACTGCGGTCCTATTAAAGTGCAACAGTAAAGCGTATCAGGAGAGTGCATTACGAAGAAACTATGACCTGACCTCCTGTCGACCTTGGCTGCCAACCAGAAAAATTCATCCCTGCTACTGTGTAAACTCCGGCAGCCTGCCACCAATTGTCTGTTTCCAGTCACCCTTCCTAGTGATAGCACTGTGAGACTGTAGCACAGACTATGACTTTACCTTTAAAAAGCCGACAAGCATTCATGGTGGGGTTCAATTACTGGGACTTCTTTTCTCTCTGGTTTTCAACCGCAATCACAAAAGCCATCATTTTCAGAGAATATACATATTTATGTGTATTAATTTTTTCCACCGATGCTGCCAACGGGTCTGATGCACAATTGTGATATTTGGCTTGCAATAGAGCATAATGGACACTGCTCCTACTTGGCGATGCTGTAAAACTGTTTCTAAACTGCTGAGGTTAATTGTCGCAAGTGGTTGTAAATTCTAATGTCATTGGTTGAGAGCTTCTATCTTTTTCAAAAAGGTTACTTTCGTGTTAGCCACGGCACAGTTGGTAGCCCCTCAGCTCTGAATCAGAAAGTCAGGAGTTAAGTATCCACTGCCAGGACTCGAGCAGAGACTAGGGGCGGACTGGGAACAAAACTGTGGCAGATAGAGATCAACTCAGGATTCACCTCGTGTTGGCGTGGGTCTCGCTCCCACAACCCAAAGATGTGGATTGGCCACGCCAATTTGCCTCTTAATTGGAAATTTTAAAAAAACTTTAGAAAAGTGAGGTCACCCACTTAGACCAAAGAAAGATGCACCAGAGTATTTTCTAAATAGTGAGAAGAGGGAATTGTGGATTGTTTACGACACCCTGGGCTCGTGTCTGATCAAATCCAGCTCCACTTGACCCGGAGTCACAACACAAACTAATTAGCCAATAAGTCTTAAAAAATACCCAAATTCTTTGGCCCTTGGCTGCCCAATAATTACAGTTACCAGGTTTGTAGACATAAATATAATGAATGTTCATTAATAACGAGAACCATAATGAAATATGCAGCAAATACAACGGAATCATAGAAAATACAGCATACTGAGTCTGCACCAACACATGAAAAACACCTGATCTACCTAATCCCATTTGCCAACACTTGGCACACAGCCTTGAACGCAATGACGTGCCAAGTGCTCATCCAGGTACTTTCTGAAGGATGTGAGGCAACCCGCCTCTACCACCCTCCCAAGCCAATGCATTCCAGACCCTCACCACCCTCTGGGTACAAAGGATTTTCCTCACAACACCTTGAAACCTCCTGCCCCTCACCTTGAACTTGTGTCCCCTCGTGACTGACCCTTCAACTAAGGGGACTAGCTGCTCCCTATCCAAGCCCCTCAGAATAGAAACATAGGAGCAGGAGGTGGTCATTTGGCCCTTCGAGCCTGCTCCGCCATTCATTATCATGGCTGATCATCCAACTCAATAATCTAATCCCGCCTTCCCCCTATATCCTTTGCTCCCCTTCACCCCAAGAGCTATATCGAACTGCTTTTAAAAAAAATATTTTATTCAAGGCACTTTCATGTGAACAAACAAAAGCAGAAGAACAACCAAACAACATTATGACCAACTAACGCCCACACCTCCCCTGCTCCCCGAATACCACCTGCCTTCCCCAATTTAACCCCCTTACCCCTCAAACCTCCTTAAAGAAGCCAATGAACGGTTTCCACCTCCGAGTGAACAGAAATTTCAGACAGAGATAAGGAGACATTTCTTCACACAAAGAGTGGTGAGCCTGTAGAATTCATTACCACAGGAAGTAGTTGATGTTAAAACTTTGAATATATTCAAGAGGCGGCTGGATATACCGTACCAGCCTCCCCGAACAGGCGCCGGAATGTGGCGACTAGGGGCTTTTCACAGTAACTTCATTTGAAGCCTACTTGAGACAATAAGCGATTTTCATTTCATTTCATTTTCATTTCATATAGCACTTGGGGAGAACGGGATCAAAGGCTATGGGGAGAAAGCAGGATTGGGCTATTGAGTTGGATGATCAGCCATGATCGTGATGAATGGCGGAGCAGGCTCGAAGGGCCAAAAGGCCTCCTCCTGCTCCTATCTTCTATGTATCTTTGTATCTAACGCATCTACTGACCCCTCAAGGCTAACTTGACCTTCTCCAGCCTCAGGAAGTCCACCAGGTGGCTCACCCATACTCCCGCTTTTGCCAGCTCCAAGTCCCGAGCAAAATCCGTCTCTGGGATTTCAGGGAGGCAAAGGCCAAAACATCGGCCTCTCTCACCCCATGGACTCCCGGATCGTCTGGCACCCCAAATACCACCACCTCTGGGCTCGGGATCACCTCCACCCCGAATAACTCGGACATTACATCTGCAAACCCCTGCAGCTTTGGACACACCCAGAATATGTGGATGTGGTTCGCGGTCCTCCCCGCACGCCGCCCACACCTATCCGCCACCCCTCAAAGATCCTACTCATCCTCGATACCGTCATATGTGCCTTGTGTATTACCTCAAACTGAATGAGGCTTAGCCTCGCACATGACGAGGACGCATTCACCCTCCGCAGGGCGTCTGCCCACATCTCGGCACCCACCTCCCCTCCTAGCTCTTCCTCCCACTTGCATTTTATATCCCCCACCAGGGCTCCCTCCCAATCCATGAGCTCCTTTTAGACCTCGAACACCTTCCCTTCCCCAATCCCGTCCCTCGACAACACCTCGTCTTGTAACCCCAGGTGCTGCAGCCCAGGAAAGGACTAAATCCCCATAATCCTGGACCTGCAGGTACCTAAAACCGTTCCCTCCGGGCAGCTCGCCCACTTTGTCTAGATCCTCCAAATTTGCGAACTTGTCCCTACGAACAGGACTCCAAATCAGTAAATCCCTGCTTGCTGTCATCCCCGAAACCTTGCATCCAGCCCCCATGGGGCAAGCCTATGGTTATTGCAAATTGGTGCCCACACCGAGGCACCCTCCAGCCCCAATCGCTGCCTCCACTGCCCAAAGAGCTGACACCACCAATGGGCTCACGGAGTACCTCATTACTCTTTTGGAGCTTTCAGCCGATAATCTCAGATTTTTACAAGGCATTAATGGTAGTTCCGAGGCAATAACGTAGGGTAAGATCAATCAGAACTTACTTGTTCCCCAGGGTGTTTAGGTAAAATTTTCCCTTAGAACATGGCACAGTCATATTAACACGTTAGGAATTTGATACTGTAAATGGTCATTTCCATGGTACAGAGGATGCATATCAGTTAGCAATGTTGTTTAATTCTTCCATTGGCATGACCATTTTGCTTCTCATTAAAATGCTAGGGGGTGATCTGGCTGTGCCGCACAGTTTCTTGATTTGATCAATGGGAGGTGGCCTTTGTTGTTGCCTCCAAGCATGACTCCTGTTCTCCTGGCCGGCCTCCCATCTCCTCCCTCTCTGCGAACAATTTTGCTACGCCAATTTTGCCCCCCATGCCCAAGACTGGGCTTCTCGCTAGCAAACTTTGGTTCCTGGTTCTGAAAAACGGCAAACTCAAAATTTTCAAGCTTCTATTTAAATCCCTCAATGGGCTCACTCAACCTCTTCTTGAGTAGCGTCTCCTGTTCCACAATTCCCAAATTGTCCTTTTCCTTAATTCCTGCCTTATGCAACCCCACTCCCATTCTTGAATACCGTCACTAACAGCCGAGACCCCACTCTCTCTGCAATTCTTTCCCGAAATCCCTCAGCCACGTTATCTTCAAAACTCTCCATATTTCCTAGCCCTTTAGTCAAGCTTTAGGTCATTCTCATAACATCTTCTCTGGTTTGGATCCATTTATCCCTATGGTTTTCCTTAGTATCCAGGTGAGTTTTGCTATGTTGAAGGCAATTTTGGCTCACATCGGGGTGGCACGGTGGCGCAGTGGTTAGCACTGCTGCCTCACGGCATCACGGACCCAGGTTTGACCCCGGCCCCAGGTCACTGTCCGTGTGGAGTTTGCACATTCTCCCCGTGTCTGCGTGGGTCTTTCCCCCACAGCCCAAAGATGTGCAGGATAGGTGGATTGGCCAAACTAAATTGCCCCTTAATTGGAAAAATAAAAAAACACTTTGGCTCAAGTCGGTCTCTGGAATCAGAAGGGCATGAGCTCAGTCCCACTCCAGAGTCTGGAGCACAGATTCTTGGCTGACACTTCAGTGCAATGCTAAGGAAGGTATTGTCTTTCTGTCCTATGAGATGGACGTAGAAGATTCCACGGTGCTATTTGAAGAAGAGCTGGGATAATCACACTGGGGTCCATTTAATCCTGACTCAGCATCACTGAATAAAAGATTATCTGGTTATTATACATGGCTTTCTGTGGGACATTGTTGTGCATAAATTGGTTGTCATTAAGCCTACATGTTTAAAAGCACAGAATTGGCTGTCAAGCATTTTGGGACTACCTGAAGGTGCAGAAGACTCAACATAAAGACAAGTTTTAAAACATCTATAAATGCAAGCTGCTTTTTACATGAGGAGGTTTTGAGTTTAGCTAGGTAGGTCCCAGGATGGACTCAAGTTGTGCCTCTCCTTAATTTGAATCAACAAAGTAGCTAAAAGGGAAATGGAGTTGCAAGATGCTGGTCTTCTGTGCCACTCTGAGACCAATGATATTTCATAAGCAATACATTTATTGGTCCACTCTTTATGAAAGATATGTGACCACCTTTACTGAGCCAGTACAGTTAAAATATCTTGTGTGGTTTTGCAGAAACATAAATCCTCCAGAAACACCAAGAATTAAATAATCATCTATTAGAAGCCATTGTCATGGCGAGACGACATGTAAAAATATATACCAATATCATCCTGGATACTTTATAAAATTATATATATTTGAAAACATAATAGACAAAGACTTTACATTGACAGAGCCGTCAGAAAACGAGAGCAACTTTGTTATCTCTTCAGAGGCCCCTTGTGACTGCAGCAATCAAATTCCAAGGAAATACACAAAGACCCCTTCACATTTCTGATACAAAGTGTTGGTCAACAGAGATGAACTATTTGTGAAACCTCTGATAAATGTCCTCAACTTATTAATGGATGAAACATTGACCATCTCAAGAATCCAGCCCAGGAATATACACCCTTTGTCCAAACCAAGGGGAAGAAGTGGGAGCTATGCCACATGAATCCCCCGCCAAGCTGCAAGAATCTGTAATATTGCCTCGTGAAGCTAAAGGAGTCAATCTGCCATTGCCCATCAACAAAACAGCTGCAGAACCAAAGCTCTGACCAGGTTTAAATTATCTGGCCCTTATCAATACTGTTTATACAAGGGCAGCACGGTGGCGCAGTGGGTTAGTCCTGCTGCCTCATGGCGCCGAGGACCCAGGTTCGATCCCGGCTCTGGGTCACTGCCCGTGTGGAGTTTGCACATTCTCCCAGTGTTTGCGTAGGTTTCGCCCCCACAATCCAAAGAGGTACAGGGTAGGTGGATTGGCCACGCTAAATTGCCCATAATTGGAAAAAATGAATTGGGTACGCTAAATTTAAAAAAAAAATACTGTTTATGCAAGAACCTCTCTATCAGCGACTGGACAATTAATTCATCGCTACGTGCGTCTCCCATCGTGGAAGTCATCGCTACAGTAAAAGTGGATTTCCCAATATCAGTTTCAGCCTGCTCACCTCGCTGAAGGAATACACCATTGGATTTTTGATTCTGGACGTGAAACAATAATTCTTATTTTGTTGTTCCCTTATCCTTCCTTTATTGTGTGAATGTGAAAAAATGTGCACCCTCTTCCTGCGTTTTGAGCGTGTAATAGTTCTAATCACATTATACCCACCCCTTCCTGATTTTCTGCTTATTGTCCGTTGTTGCAGCAGCAATTTCCGTGCAAAATAAACTAACCCTCTGACTTTACCCTATCTATGGTTTGCTGTGGGGTAATTAATAGAGGATTGGATCACTCCAAAACTAAGGGGTTGGGGAAAGTACGCCAACACTTTTAAAAGGAGAAATTAAAAATACTTTTGTTTGTGGATGGGTGGGGAGGGGAGAAATCAGGGCTGTTTGAAATTAAATCTCCTCCTGTCCTGTCATGAGCAAACTAGGAGGAATAATAAAAATAATCTTTATGAGTGTCACAAGTAGGTTTACATTAACACTGCAATGATGTTACTGTGAAAATCCTCCAGTCGACACATTCCGGGTATACTGAGGGAGAATTCAGAATGCCCAATCCACCGAACAGCTCATCTTTCGGGACTTGTGGGAGGAAACCGGAGCACCCGGAGGAAACCCACGCAGACACAGGGAGAACGTGCAGACTCCGCACAGACAGTGACCCAAGCCGGGAATCGAACCTGGGACCCTGGCACAGTGAAGCAACAGTGCTAACCACTGTGGCACCCGGCCATAAGAAATAAAGTGCATTCTTTTTTCATCTTCTTTGAGCGCTTCCACTTATTTTGTACCAACACGGTGAAGTTGGAGGAGCTAAAAGGGCTGTTGAACTGGGTGGGAGGTTGGAGTCAAGGAAAACCATGGACAGACAAAGTCGAAGAACGCTTGTCACAGAAAGGGATACAAGTGACTGGTCCTTAACCAGCAACAGTGGAGTGACCCTATTGGGCCCTCTCTGTTGCTGAGCTGACGGATGGGAATCCAGTAGTGATGTCGGGTGGGGAGGAAGGTGGTTTGTGGGGACAGAAAAGTACTGTCAACAAAAAAACACTCCACGCCCCACCAACCTCTTTATACTTACTGCTCAGTGGAACAGCAGCAGCAGCTGTACAGGACATGGCCGTTTTAAAAACTTTCAAAGTTTCTGCTGCACAATAGTGTGCACAAACCTGTGGACATGGGCAGGGAACCAAACTGCGGTTTTCCAAATCTTTGTGGTATGTGCAGATTTCATCTTTAACTGCGATTGTGTGGCCACCTCTCCCTGACCTTTTCACCTTCCTTTAACTTGAATTAGTTTGCCCTGTTCACTTCTTCATGAAACGCGGACACACACACACAAACACGCACGCACTCTTTGCGGCTTAAGCTTGAGTTCAAAATAGTTTATATTGACCTCTTCGAGCCCACTAAATCAACAGAAATCTGAATGACATTTGGCAGTTTCTTTTCATCCTGAACCTAATTCCTTTCCATCAGAAAATTTTGTTTTTGTAACTACAGAGCTAAGGTAAAAATAATCTCAAAATTGCTGCTGCCACAATGGACCAATAGGCAGAAAATCAGGAAGAGAGTGGGCAAATGTGATTAAAACTATTTCTGAGTGTGCAGGTGGGCCAAATGGCCTTCTGTATGCTTTTCTTTTAATCTGACTATATGCTGAGCTCACGAACATAATTGTTTGTTTGAAATGGGTTAATACTCCAATAAGAGTGTTGTGAAAGCTGTACAAGACCTTACATGGAGGGTGGGAGATCCACCACAAGACAACACAACACTGAGGGGCAGTGAGTGGTGTTGAGGGTTGCGGAGTGGGCTGTCAACACACTGCCTCCTTTCTTGTTCAGATGATGCTAATGAGATCAGATTGACATTGAGAAGCTGGATTTATTCTGTACATTCTGCAACCCACGTCACAGGTTTCACAGATCCTGTTTCCTGATACTAGTTGTCAATTAGTGCCGTTAACTAGCCCCATTTCCCTTGTAGTCTCTTGTCCATGTTGAATTTACCTTGCATCTATCTTCCAATGTTCTAATGAAAGGACATTACCTCTGTTTTTCCCTCCACACAAGCTGACAGACCTGCTGAGCATTTTCTGCAATATTTTGCCCATACATGTCGTCAGAATCGCTGGCTGCTCTCCCCTTTGAGAGCTGACTGGAGGTGGTTTAACCAGAGGATTCACACCCAGCGAGGAGCAAGGTTGCGAGGACAGGGCCTTCATGGATAACCTCAGCCGGCATGGGAATTGAACCCGCGCTGTTGGCGTCCTTCCGTCGCATGAGCCAGCTGTCCAGCCAACTGAGCTAAACCGACATGTGGCCATACAATTGCTTTTGAAGTGTGGTCACTTGATTGAGGGATCATTGCTGCCTGGATGCTCAGATAAATTCTTTGCTGTACTTCAAAATCACGCCAAAGGAACATTTTGATGTACTTGAGGGCAGACATCTCACACGAAAAGGATGGTGCAGTGCTTCCGCAGGTCAGTACATGGAGTGCCAATGTTGATTTTGTACTAGTTGCCGGAATGGGACTTAAATCCATGACCTGAAGACCCAGAGGCAAGAAAGGTATGCACTGAACCAAGCCGACAATTGAAATATTAATGAATGAATGTGAAAACGTTAATAAACCTATATCGCATACAACCAATTCAAGGTTAATTTATTTTCCATGAACTCTTCAAAATAAACCTTGCTTCAGCTCACTCCCAGAATTAGGCGTTGGCTTTTTGCGAACATTGGGGTTTCCAGTTCAAATCTCCATCCTCCTTCGCCACTACTACCACCAAGACTTCTTATACAAGTAATCCCTTTGAACACGGACCCACAGTAAGTTTACTCCAGCCCAGCTTTTCAATAGAGCATCAGTACTGCCAGGAAGTCAGCAGTTTTGTGCAAATACCTGGCACCATGCGCAAGAATTCCACAAGCCAGCAGTTCCACAGGGAGAATGGTGTAAACATTTGCTGACACTGAACAGTCTCACAGGGAGAATGGTGCAAACATTCACTGACACTGGGACAGTCTCACAGGGAGAATGGTGCAAACATTCACTGA
This sequence comes from Scyliorhinus torazame, assembly GCF_047496885.1. Classification (NCBI taxonomy): domain Eukaryota; kingdom Metazoa; phylum Chordata; class Chondrichthyes; order Carcharhiniformes; family Scyliorhinidae; genus Scyliorhinus; species Scyliorhinus torazame. The sequence goes on along the minus strand of NC_092709.1, from coordinate 344,025,514 downwards.
CACTGGGACAGTCTCACAGGGAGAATGGTGCAAACATTCACTGACACTGGGACAGTCTCACAGGCAGAATGGTGAAAATATTCACTAACACTGGGACAGTCTCACAGGGAGGAGAATGGTGTAAACATTCACTGCCACTGGGACAGTCCCACAGGGAGAATGGTGTAAACATTTGCTGACACTGAACAGTCTCACAGGGAGAATGGTGCAAACATTCACTGACACTGGGACAATCTCACAGGCAGAATGGTGAAAACATTCACTGACACTGGGACAGTCTCACAGGGAGAATGGTGTGAACATTCACTGCCACTGGGACAGTCCCACAGGGAGAATGGTGTGAACATTCACTGACACTGGGACAGTCTCACAGGGAGGAGAATGGTGTAAACATTCACTGCCACTGGGACAGTCCCACAGGGAGAATGGTGAAAACATTGACTGACACTGGGACAGTCTCACAGGGAGGATAATGGTGTAAACATTCACTGACACTGGGACAGTCCCAGAGGGAGAATGGTGTAAACATTCACTGACACTGGGACAGTCTCACAGGGAGGAGAATGGTGTAAACATTAACAGACACTGGGACAGTCTCACAGGGAGGAGAATGGTGTAAACATTCACTGACACTGGGACAGTCTCACAGGGAGGAGAATGGTGTAAACATTCACTACTACTGGGACAGTCTCACAGGGAGAATGGTGAAAACATTGACTGACACTGGGACAGTCTCACAGGGAGGATAATGGTGTAAACATTCACTGACACTGGGACAGTCCCACAGGGAGAATGGTGTAAACATTCACTGACACTGGGACAGTCTCACAGGGAGGAGAATGGTGTAAACATTAACAGACACTGGGACAGTCTCACAGGGAGGAGAATGGTGTAAACATTCACTGACACTGGGACAGTCTCACAGGGAGAATGGTGAAAACATTCACTGACACTGGGACAGTCTCACAGGGAGAATGGTGTAAACATTTACTGACACTGGGACAGTCCCACAGGGAGAATGGTGTTAACATTCACTGACACTGGGACAGTATCACAGGGAGAATGGCGTAAACATATACTGACACTGGGACAGTCTCACAGGGAGAATGGTGTAAACATTCACTGACACTGGGACAGTCCCACAGGGAGAATGGTGTTAACATTCACTGACACTGGGACAGTCTCACAGGGAGAATTGTGTAAACATTCACTGACACTGGGACAGTCTCACAGGGAGAATGGTGTAAACATTCACTGACACTGGGACAGTCTCACAGGGAGAATTGTGTAAACATTCACTGACACTGGGACAGTCTCACAGGGAGAATGGTGTAAACATTCACTGACACTGGGACAGTCTCACAGGGAGAATGGTGTAAACATTCACTGACACTGGGAGTGTATCACAGGGAGAATTGTGTAAATATTCACTGACACTGGGACAGTCTCACAGGGAGAATGGTGTAAACATTCACTGACACTGGGACAGTCTCACAGGGAGAATGGTGAAAACATTCACTGACACTGGGACAGTCCCACAGGGAGAATGGTGTAAACATTTACTGCCACTGGGACAGTCTCACAGGGAGAATGGTGTAAACATTCACTGACACTGGGACAGTCCCACAGGGAGAATGGTGTAAACATTCACTGACTGGGACAGTCTCACAGGGAGAATGGCGTAAACATTCACTGACTGGGACAGTCTCACAGGGAGAATGGTGCAAACATTCACTGACACTGGGACAGTCTCACAGGCAGAATGGTGAAAATATTCACTGACACTGGGACAGTCTCACAGGCAGAATGGTGAAAATATTCACTGACACTGGGACAGTCTCACAGGGAGGAGAATGGTGTAAACATTCACTGACACTGGGACAGTCTCACAGGGAGAATGGTGAAAACATTCACTGACACTGTGACAGTCTCACAGGGAGGAGAATGGTGTAAACATTCACTGCCACTGGGACAGTCCCACGGGGAGAATGGTGTGAACATTCACTGACACTGGGACAGTCTCACAGGGAGAATGGTGAAAACATTCACTGACACTGGGACAGTCTCACAGGGAGGATAATGGTGTAAACATTCACTGACACTGGGACAGTCCCACTGGGAGAATGGTGTAAACATTCACTGACACTGGGACAGTCTCACAGGGAGGAGAATGGTGTAAACATTAACTGACACTGGGACAGTCTTACAGTGAGGAGAATGGTGTAAACATTCACTGACACTGGGACAGTCTCACAGGGAGAATGGTGAAAACATTCACTGACACTGGGACAGTCTCACAGGGAGGATAATGGTGTAAACATTCACTGACACTGGGACAGTCTCACAGGGAGAATGGTGAAAACATTCACTGACACTCGGACAGTCTCACAGGGAGAATGGTGTAAACATTCACTGACACTGGACAGTCTCACAGGGAAAATGGTGTAAACATTCACTGATGCTGGGACAGTCCCACAGGGAGAATGGTGTAAACATTCACTGACACTGGGACAGTCTCACAGGGAGAATGGTGAAAACATTCACTGACACTGGGACAGTCTCACAGGGAGAATGGTGTAAACATTCACTGACACTGGGACAGTCTCACAGGGAGAATTGTGTAAACATTCACTGACACTGGGACAGTCTCACAGGGAGAATGGTGTAAACATTCACTGAGACTGGGACAGTCTCACAGGGAGAATGGTGTAAACATTCACTGACACTGGACAGTCTCACAGGGAGAATGGTGTAAACATTTACTGACACTGGGACAGTCCCACAGGGAGAATGGTGTTAACATTCACTGACACTGGGACAGTATCACAGGGAGAATGGCGTAAACATTCACTGACACTGGGACAGTCTCACAGGGAGAATGGTGTAAACATATACTGACACTGGGACAGTCTCACAGGGAGAATGGTGTAAACATTCACTGACACTGGGACAGTCCCACAGGGAGAATGGTGTTAACATTCACTGACACTGGGACAGTCTCACAGGGAGAATTGTGTAAACATTCACAGACACTGGGACAGTCTCACAGGGAGAATTGTGTAAACATTCACTGACACTGGGACAGTCTCACAGGGAAAATGGTGTAAACATTCACTGACACTGGGACAGTCTCACAGGGAGAATTGTGTAAACATTCACTGACACTGGGACAGTCTCACAGTGAGAATTGTGTAAACATTCATTGACACTGGGACAGTCTCACAGGGAGAATTGTGTAAATATTCACTGACACTGGGACAGTCTCACAGGGAGAATGGTGGAAACATTCACTGACACTGGGACAGTCTCACAGGGAGAATTGTGTAAAAATTCACTGACACTGGGACAGTCTCACAGGGAGAATGGTGTAAATATTCACTGACACTGGGACAGTCTCACAGGGAGAATGGTGTAAACATTCACTGACACTGGGACAGTCTCACAGGGAGAATGGTGAAAACATTCACTGACACTGGGACAGTCTCACAGGGAGAATGGTGTAAACATTCACTGACACTGGGACAGTCCCACAGGGAGAATGGTGTAAACATTCACTGACTGGGACAGTCTCACAGGGAGAATGGCGTAAACATTCACTGACACTGGGACAGTCTCACAGGGAGAATGGTGCAAACATTCACTGACACTGGGACAGTCTCACAGGCAGAATGGTGAAAATATTCACTGACACTGGGACAGTCTCACAGGGAGGAGAAAAGTGTAAACATTCACTGACACTGGGACAGTCTCACAGGGAGAATTGTGAAAACATTCACTGACAGTGGGACAGTCTCACAGGGAGGATAATGGTGTAAACATTCACTGACACTGGGACAGTCTCCCAGGGAGAATGGTGAAAACATTCACTGACACTCGGACAGTCTCACAGGGAGAATGGTGTAAACATTCACAGACACTGGACAGTCTCACAGGGAAAATGGTGTAAACATTCACTGATGCTGGGACAGTCCCACAGGGAGAATGGTGTAAACATTCACTGACACTGCGACAGTCTCACAGGGAGAATTGTGTAAACATTCACTGACACTGGGACAGTCTCACAGGGAGACTGGTGTAAACATTCACTGACACTGGGACAGTCTCACAGGGAGAATGGTGTAAACATTCACTGACACTGGACAGTCTCACAGGGAGAATGGTGTAAACATTCACTGACACTGGGACAGTCTCACAGGGAGAATTGTGTAAACATTCACAGACACTGGGACAGTCTCACAGGGAGAATTGTGTAAACATTCACTGACACTGGGACAGTCCCACAGGGAGAATGGTGTTAACATTCACTGACACTGGGACAGTCCCACAGGGAGAATGGTGTTAACATTCACTGACACTGGGACAGTCTCACAGGGAGAATTGTGTAAACATTCACAGACACTGGGACAGTCTCACAGGGAGAATTGTGTAAACATTCACTGACACTGGGACAGTCTCACAGGGAAAATGGTGTAAACATTCACTGACACTGGGACAGTCTCACAGGGAGAATTGTGTAAACATTCACTGACACTGGGACAGTCTCACAGGGAGAATTGTGTAAACATTCATTGACACTGGGACAGTCTCACAGGGAGAATTGTGTAAATATTCACTGACACTGGGACAGTCTCACAGGGAGAATGGTGTAAACATTCACTGACACTGGGACAGTCTCACAGGGAGAATTGTGTAAACATTCACTGACACTGGGACAGTCTCACAGGGAGAATGGTGTAAATATTCACTGACACTGGGACAGTCTCACAGGGAGAATGGTGTAAACATTCACTGACACTGGGACAGTCTCACAGGGAGAATGGTGAAAACATTCACTGACACTGGGACAGTCTCACAGGGAGAATGGTGTAAACATTCACTGACACTGGGACAGTCCCACAGGGAGAATGGTGTAAACATTCACTGACTGGGACAGTCTCACAGGGAGAATGGCGTAAACATTCACTGACACTGGGACAGTCTCACAGGGAGAATGGTGCAAACATTCACTGACACTGGGACAGTCTCACAGGCAGAATGGTGAAAATATTCACTGACACTGGGACAGTCTCACAGGGAGGAGAAAAGTGTAAACATTCACTGACACTGGGACAGTCTCACAGGGAGAATTGTGAAAACATTCACTGACAGTGGGACAGTCTCACAGGGAGGATAATGGTGTAAACATTCACTGACACTGGGACAGTCTCCCAGGGAGAATGGTGAAAACATTCACTGACACTCGGACAGTCTCACAGGGAGAATGGTGTAAACATTCACAGACACTGGACAGTCTCACAGGGAAAATGGTGTAAACATTCACTGATGCTGGGACAGTCCCACAGGGAGAATGGTGTAAACATTCACTGACACTGCGGCAGTCTCACAGGGAGAATTGTGTAAACATTCACTGACACTGGGACAGTCTCACAGGGAGACTGGTGTAAACATTCACTGACACTGGGACAGTCTCACAGGGAGAATGGTGTAAACATTCACTGACACTGGACAGTCTCACAGGGAGAATGGTGTAAACATTCACTGACACTGGGACAGTCCCACAGGGAGAATGGTGTTAACATTCACTGACACTGGGACAGTCTCACAGGGAGAATGGCGTAAACATTCACTGACACTGGGACAGTCTCACAGGGAGAATGGTGTAAACATTCACTGACGCTGGGACAGTCTCACAGGGAGAATGGTGTAAACATTCACTGACACTGTGACAGTCCCACAGGGAGAATGGTGTTAACATTCACTGACACTGGGACAGTCTCACAGGGAGAATTGTGTAAACATTCACTGACACTGGGACAGTCTCACAGAGAGAATGGTGTAAACATTCTCTGACACTGGGACAGTCTCACAGGGAGAATGGTGTAAACATTCACTGACACTGGGACAGTCCCACAGGGAGAATGGTGTAAACATTCACTGACACTGGGACAGTCTCACAGGGAGAATGGTGTAAACATTCACTGACACTGGGACAGTCTCACAGGGAGAATTGTGTAAACATTCACTGACACTGGGACAGTCTCACAGGGAAAATGGTGTAAACATTCACTGACACTGGGACAGTCTCACAGGGAGAATTGTGTAAACATTCACTGACACTGGGACAGTCTCACAGTGAGAATGGTGTAAACATTCACTGACACTGGGACAGTCTCACAGGGAGAATTGTGTAAACATTCACTGACACTGGGACAGTCTCACAGGGAGAATGGTGTAAACATTCACTGACACTGGGACAGTCTCACAGGGAGGAGAATGGTGTAAACATTCACTGACACTGGACAGTCTCACAGGGAGAATGGTGTAAACATTCACTGACACTGGGACAGTCCCACAGGGAGAATGGTGTTAACATTCACTGACACTGGGACAGTCTCACAGGGAGAATGGCGTAAACATTCACTGACACTGGGACAGTCTCACAGGGAGAATGGTGTAAACATTCACTGACGCTGGGACAGTCTCACAGGGAGAATGGTGTAAACATTCACTGACACTGTGACAGTCCCACAGGGAGAATGGTGTTAACATTCACTGACACTGGGACAGTCTCACAGGGAGAATTGTGTAAACATTCACTGACACTGGGACAGTCTCATAGAGAGAATGGTGTAAACATTCTCTGACACTGGGACAGTCTCACAGGGAGAATGGTGTAAACATTCACTGACACTGGGACAGTCCCACAGGGAGAATGGTGTAAACATTCACTGACACTGGGACAGTCTCACAGGGAGAATGGTGTAAACATTCACTGACACTGGGACAGTCTCACAGGGAGAATTGTGTAAACATTCACTGACACTGGGACAGTCTCACAGGGAAAATGGTGTAAACATTCACTGACACTGGGACAGTCTCACAGGGAGAATTGTGTAAACATTCACTGACACTGGGACAGTCTCACAGTGAGAATGGTGTAAACATTCACTGACACTGGGACAGTCTCACAGGGAGAATTGTGTAAACATTCACTGACACTGGGACAGTCTCACAGGGAGAATGGTGTAAACATTCACTGACACTGGGACAGTCTCACAGGGAGGAGAATGGTGTAAACATTAACTGACACTGGGACAGTCTCACAGGGAGGAGAATGGTGTAAACATTCACTGACACTGGGACAGTCTCACAGGGAGAATGGTGAAAACATTCACTGACACTGGGACAGTCTCACAGGGAGGATAATGGTGTAAACATTCACTGACACTGGGACAGTCTCACAGGGAGAATTGTGTAAACATTCACTGACACTGGGACAGTCTCACAGGGAAAATGGTGTAAACATTCACTGACACTGGGACAGTCTCACAGGGAGAATTGTGTAAACATTCACTGACACTGGGACAGTCTCACAGTGAGAATTGTGTAAACATTCATTGACACTGGGACAGTCTCACAGGGAGAATTGTGTAAACATTCACTGACACTGGGACAGTCTCACAGGGAGAATGGTGTAAACATTCACTGACACTGGGACAGTCTCACAGGGAGAATTGTGTAAACATTCACTGACACTGGGACAGTCTCACAGGGAGAATGGTGTAAACATTCACTGACACTTGGACAGTCTCACAGGGAGAATTGTGTAAATATTCACTGACACCGGGACAGTCTCACAGGGAGAATGGTGTAAACATTCACTGACACTGGGACAGTCTCACAGGGAGAATGGTGAAAACATTCACTGACACTGGGACAGTCCCACAGGGGGAATGGTGTAAACATTTACTGCCACTGGGACAGTCTCACAGGGAGATTGGTGTAAACATTCACTGACACTGGGACAGTCCCACAGGGAGAATGGTGTAAACATTCACTGACTGGGACAGTCTCACAGGGAGAATGGCGTAAACATTCACTGACACTGGGACAGTCTCACAGGGAGAATGGTGCAAACATTCACTGACACTGGGACAGTCTCACAGGCAGAATGGTGAAAATATTCACTGACACTGGGACAGTCTCACAGGGAGGAGAATGGTGTAAACATTCACTGACACTGGGACAGTCTCACAGGGAGAATGGTGAAAACATTCACTGACACTGGGACAGTCTCACAGGGAGGAGAATGGTGTAAACATTCACTGCCACTGGGACAGTCCCACAGGGAGAATGGTGTGAACATTCACTGACACTGGAACAGTCTCACAGGGAGAATGGTGAAAACATTCACTGACACTGGGACAGTCTCACAGGGAGGATAATGGTGTAAACATTCACTGACACTGGGACAGTCCCACAGGAAGAATGGTGTAAACATTCACTGACACTGGGACAGTCTCACAGGGAGGAGAATGGTGTAAACATTAACTGACACTGGGACAGTCTCACAGGGAGGAGAATGGTGTAAACATTCACTGACACTGGGACAGTCTCACAGGGAGAATGGTGTAAACATTCACTGACATGGGACAGTCTCACAGGGAGAATGGTGTAAACATTCACTGACACTGGGACAGTCTCACAGGGAGAATGGTGTAAACATTTACTGACACTGGGACAGTCCCACAGGGAGAATGGTGTTAACATTCACTGACACTGGGACAGTATCACAGGGAGAATGGCGTAAACATTCACTGACACTGGGACAGTCTCACAGGGAGAATGGTGTAAACATATACTGACACTGGGACAGTCTCACAGGGAGAATGGTGTAAACATTCACTGACACTGGGACAGTCCCACAGGGAGAATGGTGTTAACATTCACTGACACTGGGACAGTCTCACAGGGAGAATTGTGTAAACATTCACAGACACTGGGACAGTCTCACAGGGAGAATTGTGTAAACATTCACTGACACTGGGACAGTCTCACAGGGAAAATGGTGTAAACATTCACTGACACTGGGACAGTCTCACAGGGAGAATTGTGTAAACATTCACTGACACTGGGACAGTCTCACAGTGAGAATTGTGTAAACATTCATTGACACTGGGACAGTCTCACAGGGAGAATTGTGTAAATATTCACTGACACTGGGACAGTCTCACAGGGAGAATGGTGTAAACATTCACTGACACTGGGACAGTCTCACAGGGAGAATTGTGTAAACATTCACTGACACTGGGACAGTCTCACAGGGAGAATGGTGTAAATATTCACTGACACTGGGACAGTCTCACAGGGAGAATGGTGTAAACATTCACTGACACTGGGACAGTCTCACAGGGAGAATGGTGAAAACATTCACTGACACTGGGACAGTCTCACAGGGAGAATGGTGCAAACATTCACTGACACTGGGACAGTCTCACAGGCAGAATGGTGAAAATATTCACTGACACTGGGACAGTCTCACAGGGAGGAGAAAAGTGTAAACATTCACTGACACTGGGACAGTCTCACAGGGAGAATGGTGAAAACATTCACTGACACTGGGACAGTCTCACAGGGAGGATAATGGTGTAAACATTCACTGACACTGGGACAGTCTCCCAGGGAGAATGGTGAAAACATTCACTGACACTCGGACAGTCTCACAGGGAGAATGGTGTAAACATTCACAGACACTGGACAGTCTCACAGGGAAAATGGTGTAAACATTCACTGATGCTGGGACAGTCCCACAGGGAGAATGGTGTAAACATTCACTGACACTGGGACAGTCTCACAGGGAGAATTGTGTAAACATTCACTGACACTGGGACAGTCTCACAGGGAGACTGGTGTAAACATTCACTGACACTGGGACAGTCTCACAGGGAGAATGGTGTAAACATTCACTGACACTGGGACAGTCTCACAGGGAGAATGGTGTAAACATTCACTGACACTGGGACAGTCCCACAGGGAGAATGGTGTTAACATTCACTGACACTGGGACAGTCTCACAGGGAGAATGGCGTAAACATTCACTGACACTGGGACAGTCTCACAGGGAGAATGGTGTAAACATTCACTGACGCTGGGACAGTCTCACAGGGAGAATGGTGTAAACATTCACTGACACTGTGACAGTCCCACAGGGAGAATGGTGTTAACATTCACTGACACTGGGACAGTCTCACAGGGAGAATTGTGTAAACATTCACTGACACTGGGACAGTCTCACAGAGAGAATGGTGTAAACATTCTCTGACACTGGGACAGTCTCACAGGGAGAATGGTGTAAACATTCACTGACACTGGGACAGTCCCACAGGGAGAATGGTGTAAACATTCACTGACACTGGGACAGTCTCACAGGGAGAATGGTGTAAACATTCACTGACACTGGGACAGTCTCACAGGGAGAATTGTGTAAACATTCACTGACACTGGGACAGTCTCACAGGGAAAATGGTGTAAACATTCACTGACACTGGGACAGTCTCACAGGGAGAATTGTGTAAACATTCACTGACACTGGGACAGTCTCACAGTGAGAATGGTGTAAACATTCACTGACACTGGGACAGTCTCACAGGGAGAATTGTGTAAACATTCACTGACACTGGGACAGTCTCACAGGGAGAATGGTGTAAACATTCACTGACACTGGGACAGTCTCACAGGGAGGAGAATGGTGTAAACATTAACTGACACTGGGACAGTCTCACAGGGAGGAGAATGGTGTAAACATTCACTGACACTGGGACAGTCTCACAGGGAGAATGGTGAAAACATTCACTGACACTGGGACAGTCTCACAGGGAGGATAATGGTGTAAACATTCACTGACACTGGGACAGTCTCACAGGGAGAATGGTGTAAACATTCACTGACACTCGGACAGTCTCACAGGGATAATTGTGTAAACATTCACTTACACTGGGACAGTCTCACAGGGAAAATGGTGTAAACATTCACTGACACTGGGACAGTCTCACATGGAGAATTGTGTAAACATTCACTGACACTGGGACAGTCTCACAGTGAGAATTGTGTAAACATTCATTGACACTGGGACAGTCTCACAGGGAGAATTGTGTAAACATTCACTGACACTGGGACAGTCTCACAGGGAGAATGGTGTAAACATTCACTGACACTGGGACAGTCTCACAGGGAGAATTGTGTAAACATTCACTGACACTGGGACAGTCTCACAGGGAGAATGGTGTAAACATTCACTGACACTTGGACAGTCTCACAGGGAGAATTGTGTAAATATTCACTGACACCGGGACAGTCTCACAGGGAGAATGGTGTAAACATTCACTGACACTGGGACAGTCTCACAGGGAGAATGGTGAAAACATTCACTGACACTGGGACAGTCCCACAGGGGGAATGGTGTAAACATTTACTGCCACTGGGACAGTCTCACAGGGAGAATGGTGTAAACATTCACTGACACTGGGACAGTCCCACAGGGAGAATGGTGTAAACATTCACTGACTGGGACAGTCTCACAGGGAGAATGGCGTAAACATTCACTGACACTGGGACAGTCTCACAGGGAGAATGGTGCAAGCATTCACTGACACTGGGACAGTCTCACAGGCAGAATGGTGAAAATATTCACTGACACTGGGACAGTCTCACAGGGAGGAGAATGGTGTAAACATTCACTGACACTGGGACAGTCTCACAGGGAGAATGGTGAAAACATTCACTGACACTGGGACAGTCTCACAGGGAGGAGAATGGTGTAAACATTCACTGCCACTGGGACAGTCCCACAGGGAGAATGGTGTGAACATTCACTGACACTGGAACAGTCTCACAGGGAGAATGGTGAAAACATTCACTGACACTGGGACAGTCTCACAGGGAGGATAATGGTGTAAACATTCACTGACACTGGGACAGTCCCACAGGAAGAATGGTGTAAACATTCACTGACACTGGGACAGTCTCACAGGGAGGAGAATGGTGTAAACATTAACTGACACTGGGACAGTCTCACAGGGAGGAGAATGGTGTAAACATTCACTGACACTGGGACAGTCTCACAGGGAGAATGGTGTAAACATTCACTGACATGGGACAGTCTCACAGGGAGAATGGTGTAAACATTCACTGACACTGGGACAGTCTCACAGGGAGAATGGTGTAAACATTCACTGACATGGGACAGTCTCACAGGGAGAATGGTGTAAATATGCACTGACACTGGGACAGTCTCACAGGGAGGAGAATGGTGTAAATGTTGACTGACACTGGAACAGTATAGGGTGCCACGGTGGCGCAGTGGTTAGCATTGCTGTCTCGCAGCGACGAGGACCCAGGTTCGATCCAGGCCCCGAGTCACTGTGGCTGTGGAGTTTTCAGATTACCCCCGTGTCTGCGTGGGTCGCGCACCCACAACCCAATGATGTGCAGGGTAGGTGGACTGGCCATGCTAAATTGCCCCTTAATTGGAAAAAAGAATTGGGCATGTCGGGCGAGATTCGCTGATCCTGAGGCTCAGTGTTGATGCTGTCGTAAACGATGTCGTGTTTTACGACGGCATCAACAGGCCCCGAAGAGTAGCACAGGGGGCCAGCACGGCACTGGAGCACTTCACGCCGTTCCAGCTGCCGAAACCGGTGTCAGAACAGACGCCGTGGGTCTGCGCATGCGCACTACGGCCGGCGCGAATTCGCGCATGCACAAGGGTTGCGTTCTCTGCGGCGACCCGGACACAACATGGCAGAGAGCTACAGGGGCCTTGTGTGGAGGAACATAGGCCCCCACCAGGATAAGCCCGCCCGCCGATCTGTAGGACCCGATCATGGGCCAGGCCACCGTGGAGCCCCCCCCCCCTCCGTGGTCGGATCCCCCCTCCCCCCCACTAGGCCACCACCCGCAGCATGACGCCGAAGTCCCGCCGGGTCGGACCACACGTGAACATCGGCGGCAGGACTCGGCCTATCTCGGTGGGCACTCGGCCCATCGCGCACGGAGAATCGCTGCGTAGAGCGGCCCCGGCCGACACCGCGTCAAGGCCAATTCTCCAGTCACCGGAGAATCGATGGACCGGCGTCGCGTGAATGCCCCCCCCTGCACCCGACCTGGCCCAGGATCGGAGAATCCCGCCCATGAAACTTGCCTACAGGTGAAGTAATTGTTGAGGTTACTGATGACTTTTGTACAAAAATATTAAAAAGATTATTGCAAAGAACAGCAGACAAGAAGTAGATCTTAGATCCCAACTCATCTCTGCCCTGAAGGGTTGCTATGAAACAATATTTTACTTATGACTTTTAGATCGTATTATAATTACTTTATGTGGCGCATGAATCATTCTGAATTCTAAATGGCGAGAATATCAAAATCAAAATAGATTGAAACTGCCACTCATAAGAACATATGAAAAGAAGAGCATGGAGCAGGCATAAAACCTCGAGTGTACTTTGCCATTCAATAAGATTATTGTTGATCTTCTACATTAATTCCTCTTGCCTAACCAATCTTCATACTGGTAGCATAGTGGTTAGCATAATTGCTTCACAGCGCCAGGGTCCCAGGTTCGATTCCCGGCTGGGTCACTGTCTGTGCGGAGTCTGCACGTTCTCCCCGTGCCTGTGTGGGTTTCCTCCGGGTGCTCCGGTTTCCTCCCACAGTCCAAAGATGTGCAGGTTAGGTGGATTGGCCATGATAAATTGCCCTTAGTGTCCAAAATTGCCCTTAGTGTTGGGTGGGGTTACTGAGTTAAGGGATAGGGTGGAGGTGTGGGCTTGGGTAGGGTGCTCTTTACAAGAGCTGGTGCAGACTCGATGGGCCGAATGGCCTCCTTCTGCACTGTAAATTCTATGATTCCTTGATCCCCTTTGTGTCCAGAAATCTACTTCTTAAAATAAATTTAGAGCACCCAATTTTTTTTTCTCCAATTAAGGGGCAACTGTCTTTAGGGAGTATCCACGTTTGCCCCCTTATCGATGTGGGTTTCCTCCGGGTGCTCCAGTTTCCTCCCACAGTCCAAAGATGTACTGGTTCGGTGGATTGGCCGTGACAAATTGTCCCTTAGTGTCCTAACATTAGGTGACGTCATGGGTAAAGGGCGGAGGAGTGATCCTCGGCAGCATGCTCTTTCAGAGGGTCGGTGCAGGCTCGATGGGCCGAATGGCCTCCTTCTGCACTGTCCAAATCCTGCTGCTTTTACGTCTTTCCAAAATCTGCCTATGTATTTGCTCCCCAATCTCCAGCTGGCTGTTGGGAGGCCTATAGTAAACCCCCAACATTGTGACTGCACCCTTCCTATTCCTGAGTTCCACCCTTATTGCCTCACTGTATTAGCCCTCTGAGGTGTCCTCTGCAGTCCAGCTGTGATGTTCTCCTTAACCAGTAATGCCACCCCTTTTACACCCCTTCTACCCTGCCTGAAGCATCTAAATTTTGCTGCCAATTCTGTCTCTCTCTCAACCTGGTCTCTGTAATAGCAACAACATCATAGTTCCAAGTTCTAATCCAAGCTCTTAAGTTCATCTGCCTTACCTGGACTGTCCTCCCAGGGCTGGTACAGCATGGGTTAAAATACAGAGTGATGATCCTTCTCCGAGCAAAGACTCCCACAACCGGTATTGCATAGGTTAGAGCAGATTAACCAACCCTACTTCGGCCTACACAATGTACCAAAGTATCCTCTACTATACCACTTACACTGGAAGCTTTTGCCTGTCTCCACAACTGCTGTTCCATGTACTTAAGTGAGAATAGAAGCGAGTGCTGAAGTAGAGTTTTGATCTGTGAATCTAGGAGGTTTAAAATTCTGATTTCACTGTGCTCTCAAAGGCTGTTGCCATGGGCCGAAACCCATTCCACCTGCCCCCGTCTGCTGCCAGGCAATCCAGTTTGCCCAAAATCAGCCGAGCCAAAATGGGGAGCTGCCCTGCTGACAATCGCGGCACAGCGATGAGGCTGAGACCTGATTTCTGGTCATCCTCGCAATAAGATCACGGGACCATCAAAAATATGAGCAGGATTGGTCGCTCAGTCTATCGACACTGCCCTGCCATTCAATAAGGTCACGGTTAATCTGATTGTGGCCTTCCCTCCACTTTCCTGCCTGCCCTCCCACCCCCCATAACCTTTGACTCCCCTGTCAATGAAGAAATCTGTGTAACTCAGCCTTGACTGTATTCAATGACCCAGCTTCCACTGCACTCCTACTCCAGCTCTCAGTGAAGAGCATTCCAAAGGCTAATGGCCCTCCTCATCTCCTTATTTTAAACTGTGCCCCTTAGTTCTAGATTCCCCCAGAAGGGAAAACATCCTCTCAGCATCTACCCCGTCAAGCTCTCTCAGAATCTCATATTTCAATACGATCATTCCTCATTCCGCTGAAGCTCCACGAGTTCATTGTTCACTTTACTGTTGGGATGGACGGTGAAGTTGGGATGAAGATAAAGCTTATGTTGTGGAGAAACATGAGGGATCAGCATTGGAGAGGACAGAATGTGGAGAGGACAAGTATGGAAAGGAGAGCAAGGAGGCAGCAAGTTTGGGAAGGGTAATCGGAAACAGATTAGATTCAAAGGAATATAAAGGAAGGAACACCAAATAGTGGGAAATGAGTCAACAGTTTGGAATTCCGTGTTCAGAAAGTGTGTGCAATTTACTTAGGTCATTCTGTACAATAAGAGCAGGAATTCTCACTGCGATCGCATGATCCAACAGCAACAAGACAGTTGAGGGGAACGTTCAACATGTTAAGTAATTCGTGGGGGTGGGGGGTCGCGAGTAATGTTTTGAAAGTAAACACATACTTTTGGTTGCCCACATTTCCTTCCACATTTAATGCTAAAAAAACATCAGACGGTTTTATTTTGGAAGTGACGTTTCCCACATTACAAACCTGATTTTGGTTAAGGTCCATCTGGCTTTCTATTCCTTGGTTCTGGAGCCCTCTTACCTACTCCAGAAGGAGCTGCAGCAATTCTGCCTAAAATAGGCAAATTAAGAGAGGGAAGAATTGGCTTTGCCACCTCGTTTAAAGAGCTATCTAACTATTCCCTCTCCATCTGCTCTTCTCTCAAAGCCCTAAAGCCCCATAAATGTTTGAGCTTCAATTCCCCATTCAGGGGGCATTATTGGATTCCGTCTGATTGCCGTTTAGCAATGTATTCAAGTTCATATCGACAACCACATGGGGAATTCAGATTTTTAACCAGTTATCAGAAGGTGAGAGGCAACTGGACATGGTTCAAAGATGAGCCCATGGACCAGGGGCGGGCCAGGGATGGGGGGGCATGGCGGGCCAGGAAGGGGGGGCCCGGCGGGCAAGGAAGGGGGGATCCAGCGGACCAGAGACGGGTGGCATGGTGGACCACGGGCGGGGGGCCAGGCGGACCAGGGACAGGGGACTCGGCTGACCAGGGACGGGGGGCACGGCGGACCAGGGACAGGGGTGGACCAGACAGGGACGGGGGCGCGGCGGACCAGGGACAGGGGCGGACCAGGCAGGGGGGGCGCGGCGGACCAGGGAGGGGGGCGCGCGGCGGACCAGAGAGGGGGGGCATGGCAGATCAGGGACGGGCAACTCGGTGGACCAGGGGCAGGTGGTGGACCAGGGACGGGCGGTGGACCAGGGACGGGCGGTGGACCAGGGACGGGAAGTCCAGCTGACCAGGGATTGAGGGTCCTCTGTCATGTGAGAGTACCTTTAAGAAATGGGTGTTTATAAATGGGTGTGTATATAAATATCTGTAGTGAGGGGGCCTTTAAGAAATGGGTGTTTACTACTACAGTGATGTCAGACAGTGGGTGGAGTCTGTCAGCTTTTTACTTTCGTTTTTGAGCAGGCTGCAGGATGTGTTTTAGTTTTGTTTTCAGTGTTGGAGCTGAAGCCAGACCAAGCAAGTGTACTGCTGTCCTCTCTGCCATCAAAAGACTATCTCTTGATCATTTGGTGAATTCAGAATTATAAATGTTCTCAGTAGTGAAGTTAAGCATGATGTCTTGCTGTTTTGAAGGATTTTTAAGTCTCATGGATGTTAAAAGGAAAGCTTAAATCATTACCTAGTGTTGTATTCTTGGGGGGGGTGTATTTGAATTGATGGTGGCTAAGATGTTCACTGTATGTTTTAAAAAGGTTAACTTGAGTTCATAGAATAAACATTGTTTTGCTTTTAAAAAATACTTTTCCATTTCTGCTGTATCACACCTGCAGAGTGGGCCGTGTGCTCCCCATACCACAATCTAGTAAAAGTTGTGCGTCAGGTGAACTCCATGATACACTTTGGGGTTCGCTAAACCCTGACCCATAACACCTCCCAAGAGGAGATCAAGACTTCTGTTAAGAAGCATTGAGAAGGAACTGAGGGTTTCCTTGGGAAGGGATCAAGGATTATGGTGAGAAGGAACAGAGTGTGTTTCATCTGACATACAAACGTTTGGTACATTAGCAGGAACTGGCTGACCGTTCAGCCTGGCGAGATCTTCCGGTTCCTCCACTGTGTTTTCCCCGGCAGTGTGGGGTGCAGACAACCCCATTGACAGCGATAGGACCAGAAGATCCCACCAACGGCGGCCCCAAAACAACCATGGTGTGTGGAGAAAATCTACCAATTGAATCTGACTGACTCAAATCACACATTTGTAAAGCAGCAATAAATTAGTGCTGAGGTGGTCAATGGCACATTGACAAAATTAACCACATAGCTGACAAGTAACTAACTAGGTTTTGCAGCATTCATTATTTTACCAACATACTGAGCTACATCAAGCCTCCTTCGAAAGCACTTTCCAAATCCACAATCTCTATCACAGAGAAGAACAAGGGCAGCCGATGCATGGGAACAGCCAAAACTGCAAGTTCCACTCTATAGAATCATAGAATCCCTACAGTGCAGAAGGAGGCCATTCGGTCCACTGAGTCTGTATCACCTGCTGAAAGAGCACCCACTCTATCCCCTTAATCCAATAACCCCATCTAACCTTTTGGGACAATTTTTCATGGCCAATCCACCTAACCTGCACATCTTTGGACTGTGGGAGGAAACAGAAGCCCCCGGAGGAAACCCACGCAGACACGGGGAGAACGTGCAGACTCCACACAGAGAGCCATCCGAGGTCAGAATCAAACCCGGGTCCCTGACACTGTGAGGCAGCAGTGCTAACCACTGTGCACCCACAGAATCCCGAGACCACACACCTTCCTGATTTGGAACTATAATCGCCTTTCCTTCACTGTCGCTGGGTGAAAACAGTTCCTCACATCACTGTGGGTATACCTACACTAGATGGACTGCAGCGGGTCAAGACAAGTTAGTGCTTCCCAAGGGCAATTAAGAATGGGCAACACAATGCTAGCCTTGCTGTGATGCTCACATCCCATAAATGCATAAAAAAAGTAATTAGATTCATTGTCCCCCATTTCAACCCAAGTCACAAAGGAAAAGGGCAGCCTAATCAAGCGACACTTGCTTTCAAATCCGTTAGGGTAGGTGGATCAATGACCTGACTCACACCCACTTCCAGTAAATGCTGGGATAGAGAAGGATTTGGAGTTCTTCATATCCAATTCGTACGGAGTTACGCCGGAGGTACAGCAATTAGGTTTACTTGATTCCTGGTATCAGAGAGCCGTTGTGGTGAGAGATCAGGTAGAACGGGCCTAAAATGTTTGGTGTTTGGAGAATGAAAAGCAAGCGCATTGAAACATATAAAATTCTCCAAGGGTTTGACAGGCAAGGTGCTGAGAGGCTGTTTCCCCTGGGTGGAGAGTCGAGAACACGGGATCAAGGATCCAGGCCAAAGATCGGTCATTTAGGACTGTGAGGAGGATAAATTTCTTCATTCAGAGGATTGTGAATCTTTGGAATTCTCCATTCCAGAGAGCTGTGGATGCTCAATCATTGGGTACATTCAAGAAAGAGACCATCAGATTGTTGGACGCTTAGGGATATGAGGGTAGTGCAGGAAGTGAAGTTGAGGTAGAAGACCAGCTATAATCTTGTTTCATTATGGAGCAAGCACGTGGGAGCATTGAGCCTACCCTTGCATTGAACTGAGAGGCAGGAACAGCTCACCCTACTTGTTCACACACCACCTCTTCAGTGAGAAATCGGAATCATTGTAGGGATGGGTGGAAAAGTGCTTGATGTGGAGGTCGAGTGGTTATTTATGAAAGGTGTCGTGTTAGGTATGTTGTGTTAGGTACGCTGGTCCAACACTGGCTGCAACTGGATGCAGCTTAGATCAGAAAGATACTCCAGACCTTGAAGTTAGTTCAATCAGGTTTATTGAACTAATAGCACAGTTCTCTGTGAGTTTGACTCTCTGCTAACTTAAGTGTGGATACTCTGTCTGACTGAACCAGACTAGCTCTGAGCCACTTGTTGGAGGTGTGAGATTGTAACAACACCCTTGACTGACTCTCTAGATGTTCATCGGTGGAAAGAGGCGGAGTGTGAGTGCCTCGTGTCTTTTATCGTCAGATCCCACCCCGGAGTGTCCTGCCTGTTTACTGGTCATGTCCTGTTCTCTGTGTCCATTAGCTGCTTGTCTGTATATCATTATGTGTGTGTCTGCATATCATAACAAAAGGTGCGAGCCCCAGGAGCTGCTGAATGTTTCATAGATTCATGCAATCAGAGGAGTTTAAGCATACACAAAATGCAAACACATTTCTAAAAGAACCCTTGACTTGTATCTGATAAAAAGAGTTTACAGCACCAAGGTTGTTAAAATGCTGTAATCTCAGGAGATGGGACGATTGCAGAAGGTAGATAAGCCTGAGTCATTATCTGCTGTACCGTGGCTCCTACTTCTCTCGTTGATTACTCGGCTCATTAGGGGGGGGGGGGGGGTGCGGCGGGGCAATGGATTGGGGCAGGGAGCAGGTCATTCAGCGGGCAACAAGCATAGTTACGACATACCAGCTGCCTTATCTCTTTACACAATTATGCAATTCCTCTTTTAAAATGTGACGGTTCAGTAGCCCATTTAGAATCCTTACTGCAAACATACAAATGTTCCGGTTTGCTCTTGAACTGGCCGGCTTGATGGGCCATTTCAGAGGGCAGTTAAGAGTCAACCAGGTTACTGTGGAGTCATGTGTAGGTCAGATCAGTAAGGATGACAGCAAACCGGACATTAGTGAATCGATGAGTTTCATGGTTAGCTCGAGAGACGATCTTCAGATTCCAGATTTATTAAATAGAATTAATCAAATCAGCTTCCATGGTGGGATTTGAACCCATCTTCCCAGAGCATTAGCCTGCATTACTAATCCAGTGACATTCCCGCCACCGCAGGAGTTTATGATTTTGATGGCTAATAGACACGGCTAATACCCCACGCCGTAATCGGATTATCTAATTATACTCTTTCATATTGGGACCTTGAAGGAGATCTTGGGTGTACCTACTGGAAGTGTTAATGGGGCAATGGTAGCACTGTTGTTATGTTACTGGAGGCCTGGTCGAACAATATTGGGGCATGAGTTCATATCCTATCACGGCTGCTGGGAAATTTAACCTCAATTAACTAAATAAATCTGGAATAAAAAGCTAGTCTCATTAATTGTGACCAATGAAACTACTGTATTTCCATAAAAGACCATCTAGCTCACTAATGTCCTTCAGGGAAGGAAATCTGCCGTCCTTACCTAGTCTGGCTTACATGTGACTCCAGATTCACAGCGATGCGGTTGACTCTTAACTGCCCTGTGAAATGGCCGAGCAAGACACCCAGTTGTATTCCAGAAAGTGGTTCATTGCAACCTTGCCAAGGGCAGTTAGGAATGAACAATAAAGCCAGGGAAGTGGGATGGGAATTTTCGGAGATGGGAGGGGAAGGGAGTTAGGGCACTAAAGGCTTTATTTCTAGGGGGTCGGGTTTGTAGGATTGAAGGAGTTGGGAGTGGAGTTTGGGATGGAGCAGGGGGAAGTGTTTAGATACATGCAGGTTCAAGACTTCGCCAAGGAAATACAGAGCTTTCTGGTGGAGCCGGCCGCCACATTGCTGGATGAGGTGCTGACGACAGGGGGACTGGAGAAGGGGGTCGTGTCGGCGGTTTACGGAGTTATTTTGGAAGAGGAGAAGGCACCGCTGGAAGAGATCAAAACAAAGTGGGAGGAAGAGTTGGGAGGGGGTATGGAGGAGGGGTTCTGGTGTCAAGTGCTCCGGAGAGTGAATGCCTCCACCTCGTGCGAGAGGTTGGGGCTGATACAGCTGAAGGTGGCTTATAGAGCACATCTCATAAAGGCGAGGATGAGCCGGCTCTTTGAGGGGGTAGAAGATGTGTGTAAACGTTGCGGGCGGTGGGTGGGGAAATCACGTTCATATGTTTTGGTCCTGTCCAAAGCTGGAGGATTATTGGAAGGAGGTTTTTAGGGTAATTTCTAAAGTGGTGCACGCGAAACTGGACCCGGCCCTCGGGAGGCCATATTCGAGGTGTCGGACCAGCCGGGGTTGGAAACGGGCGTGGAGGCAGATGTTGTAGCCTTCGTCTCGTTGATCGCCCAAAGGCGGACCCTGATGGGATGGAGAGCAACCTCTCCACCCTGTGCCCTGGCGTGGCAGGGGACCCGTTGGAATTCTTAACTCTTGAGAAGGTTAAATTTGAACTGAGGGGAAGGATGTAGGGGTTCTACAATTCATGGGCGTTATTCATTATGCGCTTTCAAGAATTGGATGACATCGATCATAAGGGGTTGGCGGGGGACACACTGTATTTTGATGGTAACTATGGGTGATTCTGGATTCCTTTCTTATTTGATGTTTGTATTGACCTGTGGGTTGTTGTTTGGAGGTTGGTGGCTGGATGGGGTTGTTGCTGTTGATATGGGGATTGACATTGTATTTGTTACCGTTGATTGTTTGTTGGTGGGTGTAAATTTTGAAGAAAATGGGAAGGAGGAGGAGAATATAAATATTTCTTTAAAAAAGGAATGAACAATAAATGCTGACATTACCAGTGATGCTCGTATCCAGTGAATGAATAAAAAATGATAACTATGTGGTCTCAATAGGAGCAGACATTTCTGGGAGAGGGAAGGAAAAAGGGAGATTTTCTGACCAGAAAGGGAACTTGTGCCAGGATTCTCCGTTGCAGGTGTGCCTCGCTATTGCTGTTCGCGAGGACGGGGAATCTAGTGCTCAGCCAAATCTCCCATTCACTGCAGCGGGATAGAAGAATCCCGCTGCAGTGAACAAGTGCAAATCCCACTCATCTATCACCCCTGCCAACAAACTTCATGGCTTCCCTTATTGCTTTCAAAGTCCGTGCACACATAGAACACAGAACATTACAGCGCAGTACAGGCCCTTCGGCCCTCGATGTTGCGCCGACCTGTGAAACCACTCTAAAGCTCATCTACACTATTCCCTTATCGTCCATATGTCTATCTAATGACCATTTGAATGCCCTTAGTGTTGGCGAGTCCACTACTGTTGCAGGCAGGGCATTCCACACCCTTACTACTCTCTGAGTAAAGAACCTACTTCTGACATCTGTCCTATATCTATCTCCCCTCAATTTAAAGCTATGTCCCTTCGTGCTAGACATCACCATCCGAGGAAAAAGGCTCTCACTGTCCACCCTATCCAATCCTCTGATCATCTTGTATGCCTCAATTAAGTCACCTCTTAACCTTCTTCTCTCAAACGAAAACAGCCTTAAGTCCCTCAGCCTTTCCTCATAAGATCTTCCCTCCATACCAGGCAACATTCTGGTAAATCTCCTCTGCACCCTTTCCAATGCTTCCACATCCTTCCTATAATGCGGCGACCAGAATTGCACGCAATACTCCAAATGCGGCCGGTACCAGAGTTTTGTACAGCTGCAACATGACCTCATGGCTCCGAAACTCAATCCCTCTACCAATAAAAGCTAACACACCGTACGCCTTCTTAACAACCCTATCAACCTGGGTGGCAACTTTCAGGGATCTATGTACATGGACACCAAGATCTCTCTGCTCATCCACACTGCCAAGAATCTTACCATTAGCCCAGTACTCTGTCTTCCTGTTATTCCTTCCAAAATGAATCACCTCACACTTTTCTGCATTAAACTCCATTTGCCACCTCACAATTTGCTCTTTGGTCTGATTCTACCCTTCCTCTACGAATGGCAAGAGTTAACGCCAAAAGGGAAAATGAAACAGTGTAAGAATGCACAATATCGATCCACTAAACAGTTCAGTTGTAAAATCAAAAAATACACACATCACGAGAGGAAAGGCCACAGCGGGAGCGGGCGGGAGGGTGGCTGCCATTGGAGAAGTCCAGACAGATTGACAGGTCTACTACTATCTGAGACAAATACAAAACAAATGTGACGGATGCGAATCGGCTTAATCAGGTGTTTGAGCTGGGAAGGACGGGACCTGCATGATTCAGAGATTCAAAGAATAGCTCGTGAACAATTTACGAACGGCCCAAGCACCATTCTAATGCAGCTCCCTGGATTGGGACTTAATGAAATACGTGAAGCACCTTTCCCTCACAGTTACAGATAGCGCGTGGCACAGTGAGGGAGGGTAAAGAGAATCAGCCAGTAGCTCCTTTCCTTCAACGGGGAGGAACGATGCTTCACCTGTACAGAGTCTAAGACAGGCCTTTCTTGAAGGCTGCATTCACTTTTGAGCATATGTCTAGCCTCTGACCCCATTCATACTTCTAAACCCAGTCTTTCCCATGTATTCACCATACATTCTGACCTGCCCCGTTCTGATGCAGAACGTTTTATATCCACAAAGGACACAAGTTTCATTCCCTTACGTCCTCACGTCAATGAATTTCAGACTCGGAATGATGCTGAACTCTTAACCCATCTCCTCCATCTCTTCTTTGCCCCGTCCTTCCCCGTTGAATGGCTCCTTTCCCTTGCCCCCAGTGTTCTTCCTCTACCTGGACCCCACCCACCAGCCTCCTACCTACTCGATTCTTTCATTGAGAACGGTCGATACAACACCTGTCGTCTCTATTTCTCTACTCTCTCATCCATTCTCACCTGTCTCTCTCTGAACTTGTTGCACCCTATTCTCTTGGGTCCAACCCTGACCTTGTGATCAAACCTGCTGACAAGGGTGGTCTTTTGTTATCTGATGTACTGCCTCTACCTCACAGAGGGTGAGCGCCAACTCTCAGACACTTCCTCCTGCCTCCCCTGGACCATTGGTCCATTACTAAACATCAAGCCATAGTTTCCAGGACGGTGACTGGCCTCATCGTCTTTGATGATCGTCCCTCAAAAGGTTCCAACCTCACAGTCCCCCAACCCCACACAGCCTGCTTCTACTTCCTTCCCAAAATTCACTGACAGGGCTGCCCGAGTAAACCCATCGTGTCAGCCTGTTCCTGTCCCATGGAACACATTTCTTCCGATCCTGATTGCCCTACATCATTTTTTTTTGTGCTTTATTCATTTTACAAGATGTGGGCATCGCTGGGTGGACCAGCATTTGAAATGAAATGAAATGAAAATCGCTTATTCTCACGAGTAAGCTTCAATGAAGTTACTGGGAAAAGCCCCTAGTCGCCACATTCCGGTGCCTGTTCGGGGAAGGGCATTTATTGCCCACCCTAAATTTGAGAATCAACCGCATTGGTGTGGATCTGGAGTCATGTGTAGGCCAGACCAGCTATGGTTGGCAGATTTCCTTCCCTAAAGGGCATTAACAAACTAGATGAGTTTTTACAACAATCATAGACGTTTACAGCATGGAAACAGGCCCTTCGGCCCAACCAGTCCATGCCGCCCAGTTTTTACCATTAAGCTAGTCCCAGTTGCCCGCACTTGGCCCATAACCCTCTATACCCATCTTACCCATGTAACTATCTAAATGCTTTTTAAAAGACACAATTGTACCCGCATCGATAATGGTTTCATGGTCATCACTAACTTTCAATTTCAGATTTTATTGAATTCAAATCTCACCATCTGCTGCAGTGGGATTTGAACCTGGGTCCCCAGATTTTGCCCTGGATCACTAATCCAGTGACAATACCACTGTGCACTGCCTCCCCCTAATTTCCAGTTCCCTGGCCGCAACCACCTCCTTTTCACTGTGGATGTCCAATCCCTCTTCATCTCCACCCCTTCTATGAGGGTCTGAGAACTCTCTGCATCTTCCTTGAGCAGAGGCCCGAACAATTCCCGTCTACCCTCACGCTCCACCTGGCAGAACTTGTTCTGACACTAAATAATTTCTCCGTTAACTTGTCTCACTTCTTGCAAATATGGGTACCCACATGGGCCCCAGTTATATCTCTCTTTTTGTTTGTTACGTGGAACACTCCTTGTTCCAGTCCTACTTAGGCCCCCACCCGCAACTCTTTTTCTGTTACATCACTGACTATATCAGTGCCGCTTCATGCTCTCATCTGGACCTGAATAAATGTATCAATTTTGCTTCCCATTTCCACCCGTCTCTCACTTCATGTGGTCCATCTCCTACACTTCCCTTCCCTTCCCTGACCTCTCTGTCTTCATTTCTAGTGATAAGACTGACCACTCATATTCATTACAAAGCCACAGACTCCCAAAGCGACCTCGACTACAGCTCCTCACACCCTGCTTCCTCTAAGGGCTCGATTTATAGTGCTTCAGACATGATTGCTTTTTTCTTTAACTGAAATTCCCCCCACCTCCTTTCCTGTGATTGACAGGACTCAACTGGGTTTGATCCATTTCCAGTACATCTGCCCTCACCCCTTCCCCTCCCTCCCACAACCATGGTCGGGTCCTCCTTGTCCTCACTTTTCATCCCACCAGCCTCCGTATTCAAAGGATCATCCTCCGCCATTTCCCCAGCTCAGCATGATGAGACTACGACTCACACCCCCTTCCCCAGGTCAGCATTCCACAGGGACCCCTTCCTTTGTGTCACCCGGGTCCACTCATGCCCAACTCCCCAATCCCTTCTCAGGGCACCTTCCCTTGCAAACGCAGAAGGTGCAACACCTGCCCCTTTACCTCCTCACCATTCATGACTCTAAAGACTCCTTTCAAGTTAAGCAGCATTTCATTTGCATTTCCTTCGATTTGGTTTATTGCATTCGTTGTCTCCTTTACATAGGGGAGTCGAAACGCAGACTGGGTGACTGCTTTGCCGAACATCTTTACTTACTCCCAATGCATGCCTCCAACCTTCCTGTTGCTCGCCATTTTAATTCTGCATCTTGATCTCATGCCCACATGTCTGTCCTTGGCCTGTTGCAAAATGTTCCAGTGAAGCCGTACCCAAGCTGGAGGAGCAGTATCTCGTTTTCCAGTTCGGCACTTTGCAGCCCTCGGGAATCAATGTTGAGTTCGGCAACTTGAGATTTTGGCCTGTGCCCTCCATCTTAAACACACTTTAAAAAAAATATCCCGTCCATGTATTGCCTCGATGCAAACTCCCCCTTCCCCTTTCACACCAGGCTGCATGTCTGTTCTTAAAGTTGCTCCTTCTTGCTACAGTTTCTACAACTCTAACACTTTCTCCCTCCCTTCAGTTCTGACAAAGGGTCAAGGGACTCGAAACGTTAACTCGGTTTATCTCCTAGGAGATGCTGGAGAGACCTGCTGAGTTTACCCAGCGTCCTCGGTTTTTGTTTCAGAATTTTGATTTTCTTTTTGTCACTGGCCTTGGGAGGTGAAGCAGCACAAATTCACCAGAATGGTGTCATGATATGCAGACACACACATAATGATAAACAGACAAGCAGCTAATGGACACAGAGAACAGGACATGACCAATAAGCAGGCAGGACACTCTGGGGTGGGATCGGACTATAAAAGACACGAGGCACTCACACTCCGCCTCTTTCCACCGATGAACATCTAGAGAGTCAGTCAAGGGTGTTGTTACAATCTCACACCTCCACCACGTGGCTAAGAGCTAGTCTGGTTCAGTCAGACAGAGTAACCATACTTAAGTTAGCAGAGAGTCGAACTCACAGAGAACTGTGCTAACTGTGCTATTAGTTCAATAAACCTGACTGAACTAACTTCAAGGTCTGGAGTATCTTTCTGATCTAAGCTGCATCCAGTTGCAGCCAGTGTTAGACCAGTGTACCGAACACGACATGACACCAGGAGACTACTAATTTAAAGTGGCTTATCTCAGTCCGTTCCGTGACGACCAGCAAATGTATCCCGGCACCATGGAGAAGATTCAGGCTCCTCACCAGCTCAGGACGTCCAGCAATCTCAGTGCCAACTGGCGGATATTCAAGCAAAAGTTTCTGCTGTACATTGAAACCTCAGACCTCGAGGGTGCGTCTGATGCAAGAAAGATCGCGCTTCTCCTCTCAACAGCGGGTGATCAAGCCATCGAACTCTTCAACTCGTTTAATTTCACAGAAGGCCAGGACAAGACAAAGTTTCACACCATCCTGGACAAGTTCGTTGGTCACTGTGAAGTGGACACCAATGAAATCTTCGAGCGCTACATATTCAAACAACGTCTTCAAGGTAAAGATGAATCTTTCAATACCTTCTTAACTAGCCTCTGCCTGCTAGCGCTATCCTGCAACTTTGGTGATTTTGCTGACTCCATGATCAGAGACCAAATCGTGTTTGGAGTTCACTCTGATCCTCTGAGAGAGCAGCTCTTAAAAATCAAGCATATGATCCTGCCAGTCACGACTGAAACTTGTACAGTGCATGAGCATGCAAAAACTCGGTATTCCTAATACAAATCGGCTGAAAATGAGAACCTTGCCTCCCACGAAGCAGTGAGTGTGTAGGCCATCTCCCGGATGCAGCGTCTCAGCATTGAAGACAGCGGCCATCTCTCCGCTTTTCCTGGAGCTCCACGCATGCGCGATGCGAACGGGATAACAAAGCAGCCGACACCCACACTGCGCAAGTGCAGACGTCTGCCGACCACACTGCGCATGTGCGATGACGTACACCGCGTCACGACGCCGACGTCATGACGTGCCCGAACTGTGGCAATGCCCACTTAAAGGGACACTGCCCTGCAAGAGGCAGGCGATGTTTAAACTGCGGGAAGCCTGGACACTATGCAGCCTTGTGCAGGTCTGCACCACCAGTCAGGGGCCAGCACTCCCAATTCCGTCGACGCCACGTCCAGATTACAGGATTCTGATCCTGGCAGTACAATGGATTCAGAGGACGAGTGCCTGGAGTCCGCCTACCGGGTGGGCATCATTACCACACGTGAACATGCCACACCTAACTCATCTCGCATTCAGCCCATCCTCGCTGCGGATTTGGAGGACGAATGGCGTGCGGTGATGCAGGTCAGCCGCAGCTCCATCCAGTTCAAGTTGGACACAGGTGCTTCTGCCAACCTCCTCTCACAGGCAGACTTCAAATGCATCACGAAGCCCCCCAAGGTCCTTTCAGCAGCCTGCCAGCTCCTGGACTATAACGGCAATTACATCATGGCACTGGGGTCCTGCCATCTACTCGTCTCCAACCGGTGTACCCATGCATGGCTAAGGTTTGAAATTGTCAAGCTGGACAGGGCATCCCTACTGGGCACGCATGCCTGCAAAAAGCTAAACCTGGTGCAGCGGGTTTATTCAACGACATCCTCCAACGTGGATCGTCCAGCTGGCATTGACGACATCCTCGCTCAGTATCCAGATGTGTTTGATGGAATGGGCACTTTGCCATATCGGTACAAGATCCTACTGCGACCTGATGTCAAGCCAGTGGTCCATGCACCACGCCGGGTCCCGGCTCCGCTGAAGGAGCGCCTGAAGGAACAGCTCAAAGAGCTGCAGCAGCAGGGGATCATTTCCAGGGTAACCGAACCAACTGACTGGGTCAGCTCGATGGTGTGTGGTAAAAAAACCTCTGGAGACCTGCGCATCTGCATTGATCCCAAGGATCTCAATCAGAATATAATATAATGCGAAGCTGGAGGAACTCACCAGTGAGATGGCACAAGCACGGTTTTACACAAAGTTAGATGAGTCACATGGATTCTGGCAAATCCAGCTGGATGAATCCAGCCGAAGGCTCTGCACCTTCAACACACCGTTTGGCAGATACTGCTATAACCGTATGCCGTTCGGCATCATCTCGGCATTGGAGATATTTCATCGCATCATGGAGCAGATGATGGAGGGCATCGAAGGGGTTCGTGTGTACGTGGACGACGTCATCATATGGTCCACGACCCGAGGAGCACGTTTCCCGTCTCCAGCAGGTATTCCATCGGGTCCATGCCAATGGCCTGAAGCTGAACAGGGCCAAATGTTGCTTTGGCATGTCGGCACTCAAGTTCCTCGGAGACCAGATCTCTCAGCAGGGCGTGTGCCCCGACACAGACAAGATCAAGGCCATCGCAGCCATGAAGGTCCCAGAAGTCAAGAAGGTGGTATTGCGCTTCCTGGACATGGTCAATTTTCTGGGCAAGTTCATCCCAAACATGGCCTCACACACCAAGGCCCTACGAAACCTAGTGAAGAAGTCCACTGTCTTCGAGTGGAAGGGGGTCCATCAGGCAGAGTGGTTGGAGATAAAAGCCAAGCTCACCACTGCACCCGTATTGGCATTTCTCGACCCAGACAGGGAAACGAAAATCTCGACAGATGCGAGCCAGGATGGCATCGGTGCGGTCCTGCTGCAACGCAATGACACTTCATCCTGGGCACCGGTTGCCTACGCATCAAGGGCAATGACGCCCACCGAACAAAGGTATGCACAAATCGAGAAGGAATGCCTGGGCGTTCTCACGTTTCACGACTCTGTCTACGGCCTGCCTTCATTCACAGTCGAGATGGGTCACAGGCCCCTGGTCCACATTATCCACAAGGACCTTAATGACATGACACCTCGGTTGCAGCGCATCCTCCTCAAACTCCGAAGGTACGACTTTGACCTGGTCTACACACCTGGCAAGGAGCTCATCATTGCCGATACACTGTCCCGCTCAATCACCGTGCCTAGTGAACCACTGAACGTCATCCGGCAAATTGAGTCACAGGTTGAGTCACAGGAGCAGCTGTGTGCCAGCATCCTCCCGGCATCTGATGAGAAGGTGATTCATATCCGTGAGGAGACAGCCAAAGACCCCCTCCTGCAGCGTGTTATGCAACACCTAGCCAATGGCTGGCAAAAAGGGCAGTGCCCTCAATTTTTCAATGTAAAGGACGACCTGACGGTGGTTGATGGTATCCTCCTCAAACTGGACCGGATTGTAATTCCACACAGTCTCCAGAGCTTGGTGCTCCGTCAAATCCACCTGGGTGTGGAAAAGTGCAGACGCAGAGCCAGGCAGGCTGTCTACTGGCCCCGGGTCAGCCAGGACATCGCGAACATGGTCCTTAACTGTGCGACCTGTCGACTTCCGGGTGCGGCGATGACCAGCTGAGTTGCACGTTTCGGCAGCTCCCGGTGAAACGGACTTTTGGGCTCTTGATAGGAGCCCCAACAGCAATTTTGACGGCTAAAAACACTGTGCGGTAAACCAGAAGGGAATCCCCCCTGGATACGGATGGAAAAAGGAGGAGAAAGTGGCCGGATTGCAGTGGATCCTTTAGAACAGCGGCAAGGAAGGCAAGCAAAAACCAAGATGGCGTCGGAAGGTGGCAGTTTAACATGGGGCCCTGAACAACAAGAGTTCTTGAAATGCTGTGTGGAAGAGCTCAAAAAGGAAATGAAGAAAGAGCTGTTGGCCCCGATACTACAGGCGATCGAAGGGCTAAAGGAGGAACAAAAGACCCAGGAGCGGGAGCTTCGGGTCGTGAAGGCAAAGGCAGCCGAGAATGAGGACGACATACAGGGCCTGGTGGTGAAGACGGAGACGCATGAGGCACATCAGAAACAATGTGTGGAAAGGTTGGAGGCACTGGAGAACAACGCAAGGAGGAACAACCTGAGGATTCTTGGTCTTCCTGAAGGTGCGGAGAGAGTGGACGTCGGGGCATATGTGAGCACGATGCTGCACTCGTTAATGGGAGCGGAGGCCCCGGCGGGTCCGTTGGAGGTGGAGGGAGCATACCGAGTGATGGCGCGAGGACCGAGAGCAGGAGAAATTCCCAGAGCCATAGTGGTGAGATTCCTCCGTTTTAAGGATAGAGAAATGGTCCTTAGATGGGCAAAGAAAACTCGGAGCAGTAAATGGGAGAACGCGGTGATCCGCGTTTATCAAGACTGGAGTGCGGAGGTGGCGAGAAGGAGGGCGAGCTTTAATCGGGCCAAGGCGGTGCTTCATAAAAAGAAGATAACATTTGGAATGCTGCAACCGGCAAGACTGTGGGTCACATATCGAGGGAGGCACCACTACTTTGAGACGGCGGATGAAGCGTGGACTTTTATTCTGGAAGAAAAACTGGAATGAGCGGGTTATTAAAAAGAACATTTGAACAAAGTGGTGGGGCGAATGTGGGGGGCGAAGAGGGGGGTTAAAAAGGGGGGAAAGAGGAGTTTTATGTACTAATCCTGCGATGTGGTAACTTTTCTCTCTTCCACAGGTGGTGATGGGGGGAGGAGGGGAGGTGGAGGAGATGGGGCGTTGGCCATTGGGGGCGGGGCCAAGGGAGAAGCGCGGGCTTGGTTCCCGCGCTATGATAATCATAGCGGGAATAGAGAAGCAGGAAGGAGGGGGCGTCGCACGGTGCGAGCCGAGGTCACGGGGGGAAGCCGAGGTCGGCCAGAGTTTGCTGACTTCTGGGAGCAACATGGGGGGAGTAATTACGCTAGCGGGGGATCTAGCGGGGGGGGTGGGAGGGGGGAATTACTGGGTTGCTGCTGCTGTGGAGAGGGGGGAGCTGGTATGGGAGGGGATGGGCGGGGGGGCACCGCCTGGGGGAGATACAGCTGCGTGGGAACCGGGTGAGGAGCTGGAAAAAGGGGATGGCTAATCGACAAGGGGAGGGGGAGGGGGGGGTAGGAAGCCCCCCAACCCGGCTGATCACGTGGAACGTGAGAGGGCTGAACGGGCCGATAAAGAGGGCACGGGTACTCGCACACCTTAAGAAACTTAAGGCAGATGTGGTTAAGTTACAGGAAATGCACCTGAAACTGATAGACCAGGTTAGGCTACGCAAAGGATGGGTGGGGTAGGTGTTCCATTCGGGGCTAGATGCGAAAAACAGGGGGGTGGCTATATTAGTGGGGAAGCGGGTAATGTTCGAGGCAAAGACTATAGTGGCGGATAACGGGGGCAGATACGTGATGGTGAGTGGCAAACTACAGGGGGAGACGGTGGTTTTGGTAAACGTTTATGCCCCGAACTGGGATGATGCCAATTTTATGAGGCGGATGCTAGGACGCATTCCGGACCTAGAGATGGGAAAGCTGATAATGGGGGGAGATTTTAATGCGGTGTTGGAACCAGGGCTGGATAGGTCGAAGTCCAGGACTGGAAGGAGGCCGGCAGCAGCCAAGGTACTTAAAGATTTTATGGAGCAGATGGGAGGTGTAGACCCGTGGAGATTTAGCAGACCTAGGAGTAAGGAGTTCTCGTTTTTCTCCTCTGTCCATAAAGTCTACTCGCGAACAGACTTTTTTGTGCTGGGAAGGGCGTTGATCCCGAAGGTGAGGGGAACGGAGTATACAGCTATAGCCATTTCGGATCACGCTCCACACTGGGTAGACTTGGAGATAGGGGAGGAAACAGGAGTGCGCCCACCCTGGAGAATGGACATGGGACTAATGGCAGATGAGGGGGTGTGTCTAAGGGTGAGGGGGTGCATTGAAAAGTACTTGGAACTCAATGATAATGGGGAGGTCCAGGTGGGAGTGGTCTGGGAGGCGTTGAAGGCGGTGGTTAGAGAGGAGCTGATATCAATAAGGGCACATAAAGGGAAGCAGGAGAGTAAGGAACGGGAGCGGTTGCTGCAAGAACCTTTGGAGGGTGGACAGACAATATGCGGAAGCACCGGAGGAGGGACTGTACAGGGAAAGGCAAAGGCTACATGTAGAATTTGACTTGCTGACTACGGGCACTGCAGAGGCACAATGGAGGAAGGCACAGGGTGTACAGTACGAATATGGGGAGAAGGCGAGCAGGTTGCTGGCACACCAATTGAGGAAAAGGGGAGCAGCGAGGGAAATAGGGGGAGTGAGGGATGAGGAAGGAGAGATGGAGCGGGGAGCGGAGAGAGTGAATGGAGTGTTCAAGACATTTTATAAAAAATTATATGAAGCTCAACCCCCGGATGGGAGGGAGAGAATGATGGGCTTCTTGGATCGGCTGGAATTTCCCAAGGTGGAAGAGCAGGAAAGGGTGGGACTGGGAGCACAGATCGAGGTAGAAGAAGTGGTGAAAGGAATTAGGAGCATGCAGGCGGGAAAGGCCCTGGGACCGGATGGATTCCCAGTCGAATTCTATAGAAAATATGTGGACTTGCTCGCCCCGGTATTGACGAGGACCTTTAATGAGGCAAAGGAAAGGGGACAACTGCCCCCGACTATGTCTGAAGCAACGATATCGCTTCTCTTAAAGAAGGAAAAGGACCCGCTACAATGCGGGTCCTATAGACCTATTTCCCTCCTAAATGTAGATGCCAAGATCCTGGCCAAGGTAATGCCAATGAGAATAGAGGAATGTGTCCCGGGGGTGGTCCACGAGGACCAAACTGGGTTTGTGAAGGGGAGACAGCTGAACACGAATATACGGAGGCTGTTAGGGGTAATGATGATGGCCCCACCAGAGGGGGAAACGGAGATAGTAGTGGCAATGGATGCCAAGAAAGCATTTGATAGAGTGGAGTGGGATTATTTGTGGGAGGTGTTGAGGAGATTTGGTTTTGGAGAGGGGTATGTTAGATGGGTGCAGCTGTTGTATAGGGCCCCGATGGCGAGCGTGGTCACGAATGGACGGGGATCTGCATATTTTCGGCTCCATAGAGGGACAAGGCAGGGATGCCCTCTGTCCCCATTATTCTTTGCACTGGCGATTGAGCCCCTGGCGATAGCGTTGAGGGGTTCCAAGAAGTGGAGGGGAGTACTTAGAGGAGGAGAAGAACACCGGGTATCTTTGTATGCGGACGATTTGCTACTATACGTGACAGACCCGGCGGAGGGGATGCCAGAAATAATGCGGATACTTGGGGAGTTTGGGGAGTTTTCAGGGTATAAATTGAACATGGGGAAAAGTGAGTTGTTTGTGGTGCATCCAGGGGAGCAGAGTAGAGAAATAGAGGACCTACCGTTGAGGAAGGTAACAAGGGACTTTCGTTACCTGGGAATCCAGATAGCCAAGAATTGGGGCACATTGCATAGGTTAAATTTAACGCGGTTGGCGGAACAAATGGAGGAGGATTTCAAGAGATGGGATATGGTATCCCTGTCACTGGCAGGGAGGGTGCAGGCGGTTAAGATGGTGGTCCTCCCGAGATTCCTCTTTGTGTTTCAGTGCCTCCCGGTGGTGATCACGAAGGCTTTTTTTAAAAGGATTAAAAAGAGCATCATGGGTTTTGTGTGGGCCGGGAAGACCCCGAGAGTGAGGAAGGGATTCTTACAGCGTGGCAGGGATAGGGGGGGGCTGGCACTACCGAGCTTAAGTGAGTATTATTGGGCCGCTAATATTTCAATGGTGAGTAAGTGGATGGGAGAGGAGGAGGGAGCGGCGTGGAAGAGATTAGAGAGGGCGTCCTGTAGGGGGACTAGCCTACAGGCTATGGTGACAGCCCC
Source organism: Scyliorhinus torazame (assembly GCF_047496885.1). NCBI lineage: Eukaryota > Metazoa > Chordata > Chondrichthyes > Carcharhiniformes > Scyliorhinidae > Scyliorhinus > Scyliorhinus torazame. The sequence goes on along the minus strand of NC_092709.1, from coordinate 343,991,091 downwards.
ATTGCCGTTCTCACCGAGGAACTAAACCACAAGCCCGGTGGTGGTGGCTACACTGAAGATTTGGGGACAGTGGAGACGGCATAGGGGAAAGACTGGAGCCTTGGGGGGGGGGGGGTCCGATAAGAAACAACCATAGGTTTGCCCCGGGGGAATGGATGGGGGATATGGAATGTGGCAAAGAGCAGGAATAACGCAACTGAAAGATCTGTTTGTGGATGGGAAGTTCGCGAGTCTGGGAGCGCTGACCGAGAAATATGGGTTGCCCCAAGGGAATGTATTCAGGTATATGCAACTGAGGGCTTTTGCGAGGCAACAGGTGAGGGAATTCCCGCAGCTCCCGACACAAGAGGTGCAGGACAGAGTGATCTCAAAGACATGGGTGGGGGATGGTAAGGTGTCAGATATATATAGGGAAATGAGGGACGAAGGGGAGACTATGGTAGATGACCTAAAAGGGAAATGGGAAGAAGAGCTGGGGGAGGAGATCGAGGAGGGGCTGTGGGCAGATGCCCTAAGCAGGGTAAACTCGTCGTCCTCGTGTGCCAGGCTAAGCCTGATTCAGTTTAAGGTATTACACAGGGCGCATATGACTGGAGCACGGCTCAGTAAATTATTTTGGGTGGAGGATAGGTGTGCGAGGTGCTCGAGAAGCCCAGCGAATCATACCCATATGTTTTGGTCATGCCCGGCACTACAGGGGTTTTGGATGGGGGTGACAAAGGTGCTTTCAAAAGTAGTGGGGGTCCGGGTCGAACCAAGCTGGGGGTTGGCTATATTTGGGGTTGCACAAGAGCCGGGAGTGCAGGAGGCGAGAGAGGCCGATGTTTTGGCCTTTGCGTCCCTAGTAGCCCGGCGCAGGATATTGTTAATGTGGAAAGAAGCCAAGCCCCCGGGGGTGGAGACCTGGATAAATGACATGGCAGGGTTTATAAAGCTAGAGCGGATTAAGTTCGTTCTAAGGGGGTCGGCTCAAGGGTTCACCAGGCGGTGGCAACTGTTCGTCGAATACCTCGCAGAAAGATAGATGGAATGGAAAAAAGAAGGCAGCAGCAGCAGCCCAGGATCGGCGGGGGGGGGAGAGGAACCAGAAGGACTCTCAGGGTTGTTAATATATACTGTATAATTATGTATAGGTCGTTGCGACAGATAATTATATATTGGACTGTTAAATTATATTTTTGGAGAGTGTTACTTGTGATAAGGCAGTTGCCAATTAGGGTTAGTTTTCATTTTTGTTATTTATTATTTATTAATTTTTTGTTTATAAAATAGGTCATTGTTATTTGTGTTGTTATAATATTGTGTAAAGGATGCACAATGTACTGTGTTGGTTGACCAAAAATTTTCAATAAAATATTTATAAAACAAAAAACTGTGCGACCTGTCAACGCTTGCAGCCAGCACAGAGTAAGGAGACACTTCAGCAGCATGAAATCGAAACCTCTCCGTGGTCCAAGGTTGGCATCGACCTCTTTCATGCAAATGGTCGTGATTACGTGTTAATCATTGATTACTTTTCCAATTACCCTGAAGTCGTGAAGCTCTCAGACCTCACATCTTGGACCGTCATCAAAGCCTGTAAGGAGACGTTCTCCAGGCATGGTATCCCACTCACTGTCATGAGTGACAATAGTCCGTGCTTCAGCAGCCATGAATGGTCTCTGTTTGCCCAGTCGTATCAGTTCAAACACGTCACTTCCAGCCCACACTATCCGCAATCAAATGGAAAAGTTGAGAAAGGGGTGTACATAGTGAAGCAGCTCATCTGCAAGGCCGCGGATTCTGCATCAGACATTCACCTTGCGCTGCTTCCGTATAGGGCGACCCCATTGTCCACTGGCATGTCGCCGGCTCAACTCCTGATGAACAGGGACCTGCGAATGACACTTCCAGCCATACATGTGCCCAACCTGGATCACCTCCCGGTGCTGCAGAAGGTGCAGCAACTCTGAGACTGGCAAAAACAGGGCTATGATGCTCATGCCACCGATTTGCCCATGTTATCCCCGTCAGACACTGTTCGGGTCAAGACCCCTGATGAAGTTGGTCAGCTCGAGCTGTCGTTGTTCGACAGGCTGCCCCCGCTTGTATGTTGTGCGCCTGGCTGATGGTTCAGTTGTGCGCTGAAACAGACGGACACTGCGCAAAGTTGCCTGCCCGCAACCACATTCTTCTCCGTTTCCTTCTGTTGTTTTGCCACATCCTGATACCTCGACTCACGAGGCCACCAGTCAGGCTTCAGTCCCACCCATCAAGGTGCTGTCGTCCCCACCACCACCTCTCCGGCGGTCGACCAGGATCAGACGCAAGCCACAGAGACTGGACTTATGAACATTTGCTCTGTTTGCTATTTCTGTGTTCTCGCATTAGACAGCTGTTTTCACATGTACATATGTTCACATCCACTGCATGTATATATGTTAATATTGGCCTATTCTTGTAAATACGTTCACATATGTCATCCAAACATTAAAAAAAGGGGAGATGTCATGATATGCAGACACACATAATGATATACAGACAAGCAGCTAGTGGACACAGAGAACAGGACATAACCAGTAAGCAGGCAGGACACTCTGGGGTGGGATCTGACTATAAAAGACATGTCTGGGGCAGATTGTGAGACTGAACAACATATAGTTGACGGTCTTACCCCCCGAGTGGCTCTGATCTTGACCATGACTCAAGATTCTGATAGAGTAACATGACAGACAGCTGCCAAAGAAAACTGACAGTTCCAGCTGTTAAGTGACATAAACAGAGCAGAGTGCCGACGTGTGCTGAAAACAATAGGTGCGCCCAAATATACTGGTTTTATTTTAATTCAGATTGTTCAGGCTTTTGTGTCTCTCCTTTTCTGGAGGTGACACTACGTGGGGTGGGGTGGGGCGGGAGGAGAAACGGTGCCAGGTTTCTTACGCTGCAGCAGTGATGACACTACAAAGGTATTTACTGTGAAGTGCTTGGCGATGACCCGAGGTCGTGAAAGATGCTGCGTGCCCCACAGGAATCTGAGACAGGACCTCAACTATTCATTGCATTTATTGCACTTTTTTTTCTCCAAATGATCCACAGACTTCCAATCTGCAAAATCTTTCAAAACTGCTCTGGCTGCGCAGATTCCTTCTGCTGTCTGATTCACTGAATTGAATAATCCCAACAAACTTTTGGATAGAATTTTACAACACATGCACTGGGAAGTTTAATTTAACGTGACATCAAAAATCAGTCTGCACAGACAGCCTGGAGCTGAAAAACGAGGTGGGTGCTTGAACTGATCCTGCAAGTTGAGATGCTGCTTGCCGGAACTTCGCAACGTAGCAGGCAAAACAATTTCTAGAAATATTTAATGTCAGAAACACACAAACTTTCGAGACAGGAAAAGACCACTGGGCATAACAAGCACATCCACATTGTCCAAAGACCAATTCCAACAATTCACCTTCTCACCTTTCCCACAACATCACTATACCTCCCGTTCTCTTCTCAATAAATTCAAACCATAACCCTCTTCACCATATCCCGCACTCCCTTGTCACCTCAATCTCTCATCATATCGCACGCTCCCTCTTCACCATATCCTCGATTCCCTCCTCACACCCATCAATGGGAACCATAGCCCTCACCCAGAGTTCTGAAGCACAGAAAAGGCAATTCGGCCCATCGTGTCAGCGCCGGTCCAAAGCAGCCACCTAAGTGTTCTAATCCTATTTTCCAGTATTTGGTCAATAGCCTTGTTTGCCTTTGCAGCGCAAGTGCACGTCTCACTAAATAAACGCTTATTGTCACAAGTAGGCTTAAATGAAGTTATTGTGAAAAACCCCTGGCGCCTGTTCGGGGAGGCCGGTACGGGAATTGAACCCGTGCTGCTGGCATTGTTCTGCCTAAATACTTCTTCAATGTTATGAGGGTCTCTGCCTCCACCACCCTTTCAGGCAGCGAGTTCCACACTCCCATCACCCTCTGGATGAAAATGTTTTTCCTCAAATCCCCTCGAAACCTCCTGGCCATTATGTTAAATCTATGCCCCCTGGTCATTGATCCCTCCATCAAGGGGAAAGGTTTCTTCCTATCTACTGTATCTCTGCCCCTCATAATTGATACATCTCAATCATGTCCCCCCTCCCCTGCTCCAAGGAAAACAATCCCAGTCAATCCAATTTCTCTTCTCAGCTAAAACTCTGCAGCCCAGGCAACATAATGGTAAATCTCCTCTGCTCCCTTTCCAGTGCTATCATATCCCTCCTGTAATGTGAATTCTAGAACTGCACACAATACTCTACCTGTGGCCTAACCAACATTTTATACAGTTCCAGTATAACCCCCTCGTCCACTCTGGCCAAATCATATCTGATCCCATTCCCCAGTTTAGAACTTTGATTTCAGGCCCGCCCTTGTCCCTTTCCATAACAATCTTGAATCTAACCGAGTTATGATCACTGTCTGCAAAATGCTCCCCCATTGATACATTAACCACTTGCTCAGCTTCGTTACCTAAGTCCAGTACCTCCCCCTCTCTTGTAGGGCCTTATACGTACAGGGTGAAAAAGTTCTCTCAGATGCATTTTCAAAATTCCGCTCCCTCTAAACCTTTTCCACTCTGGTTACCCTGTAATATTGGGGAAGTTGAAATCCCCAACTATCACTACCCTATTACTTTTACACTTCTCTGAAACGTGCCTACCTACCTGCTGTTCTATTTCTCTCGGACTGTTAGGGTGCCTACAGAACACTCCCAGCAATGCGATTGTTCCTTTACGTTCTACCCATATGGCTTCATTTGAAGAGCTTTCTAAGATATTGTCCCTCCTTACTGCTGTAATTGATTCCCTGATCAAAATTGCGATACCCCCTCCTCTTCTATCTCCTTCCCTATCTTGCCTGAAGATCCTATAAACTGGAACATTGAGCTGCCAATCCTGCCCCTCTCTCAACCATGTCTCAGTGACAGCAATGACATCATACCCCATGTTTTAATTTGTGCTCTGAACTCATCTGCCTTGTTTGTCAGACTCCTTACATTAAAGTAAATACCATCCAATCGTGCCAAACTCCCTTGTGACTCTGGTTTAGAAATTCTATGCCTTCCTGACTCACTTAGAATCATAGAATCATAGAAGTTTACAGCATGGAAACAGGCCCTTCGGCCCAACCAGTCCATGCCGCCCAGTTTTTACCATTAAGCTAGTCCCAGTTGCCCGCACTTGGCCCATAACCTTCTATACCCAACTTACCCATGTAACTATCTAAATGTTTTTTACAAGACACAATTGTACCCGCCTCTACTACTACCTCTGGCAGCCCATTCCAGACACTCACTACCCTCTGAGTGAAGAAATTGCCCCTCTGGGCCCTTCTGAATCTCTCCCCTCTCACCTTAAACCTATGCCCTCTAGTTTTAGACTCCCCTACCTTTGGGAAAAGATGTTGACTATCTACCTTATCTATGCCCCTCATTATTTTATAGACCTCTATAAGATCACCCCTAAGCCTCCTACGCTCCAAGGAAAAAAGTCTCAGTCTATCCAGCCTCTCCTTATAACTCAAAACATCAAGTCCCGGCAACATCCTAGTAAATCTTTTCTGCACTCTTTCCAGTTTAATAATATCCTTCCTATAATAGGGTGACCAGAACTGCACACAGTATTTCAAGTGTGGCCGTACCAATGTCTTGTAGAACTTCAACAAGACGTCCCAACTCCTGTATTCAATGTTCTGACCAATGAAACCAAGCATGCCGAATGCCTTCTTCACCACCCTGTCCACCTGCGACTCCACCTTCAAGCAGCTATGAACCTGTACTCCTAGATCTCTTTGTTCTATAACTCTCCCCAACGCCATACCATTAACTGAGTAGGTCCTGGCCTGATTCGATCTGCCAAAATGCATCACCTCACATTTATCTAAATTAAACTCCATCTGCCATTCTTCGGCCCACTGGCCCAATTGGTCAAGATCTTGATAGCTTGATAGCTCTTCTAATTTTAGCCGTGCATCTATCCCTGCTGAACCTTCTCTCAGAATCCCAACCCCCTGCCAAGTTAGTTTAAAACCTCCTCAACAGCACTAGCAAACCTCCTTGCAAGGATTGTGGTCCCATTTCAGTTCAGGTACAAACCGTCCGCCTTTTATAGGTTCCACCGTCCCCAAAATGGGTTCCAATATCCCACAAATCTAAAGCCCTCCGTCCTGCGCCATTTCTCCAGCTACGCATTTGTCTGGACTAACCTCCTATTTCTATATTCAGTAGCGTGTGGTACCGGAAGTTACCCAGAGATTACTCCCTTCTGGGTCCTGTTTTTTAATCTACTTCCTAACTTCCTAAATTCTGCTTGGAGGACCTCATCCTTTTTTCTGTTTATATCGTTGGTACCAATGTGTACCACAATACCTGTCTGTTTGCCCTCCCCTCCAGTATGCTCTGCAGCCGTTCAGTGAGATCCCACTTCTCATCCTATCCCTCAATCCCCACTACGATGGCCTTCACTCCCTCCTCATGATATTTCTCAATACCTCACCTTACCCACACTCCCTCTTCCCCATATCCAGTGCATCTCCTCACGATATTCCTCAATCACTCTTCACCATATCCAGTGATTCTCCTCACGATATTCCGCAATCCCTCTTCACCATATCTCCGGACCGCCTCGTCATGACAGTCCTCAATCCATAACCATATCGAAATGAATCAAAATCACTTATTATCACAAGTAGGCTTCAAATGAAGTTACTGTGAAAAGCCCCTAGTCGTCACATTCCGGCACCTGTTCGGGGAGGCTGGTACGGGAATTGAACCGTGCCTGCTTTGGTCTGCTTTAAAAGCCAGCTATTTAGCCCAGTGTGCTAAACCAGCCCCTGCATTCTCTGCAAATATCCTTGCACTCCGTCCTCATTATAGACCTCAATTGCTCACCATATCCCACACTCCCTCCTCACCATATCCCTCACATCACTCAATCTATTCGAACCATATACTCATCCACTCCTCACCGGTCAGCTTACTTCCTCCTCCTCATACCTCTCAGTCTCTGTTCCCAATATCCCACGCTCTTACCTGAACATATCCCTCAATCCTTTCCCATTATATTCCTCAACTTTGCTTTCTCCAGAAACAAATTGAATTGCCTCTTGATCTCATTTTCAGCTCTGCCAGTTACTGTCAACCCAAATGATTCCATCTCAAAGTCTCCTCTTTACCTAATTCCCTTCACATTTCCTCAGGACTGTCTGTCTTCTTGTCTAACTTGTACATAGATTAATTCAGCTTAAAAAATAATCATATTATCTCATCATCATGAGATAGAAGATTGAAAGCTGAACAAATGGTTCATACAAAGTGGTTTTTTTTTCATACGCCAAAACCTGTTTTTGTGTCCTTATCCTTTGGATCTCAATTCAGTCCGAGGTGTGAATCCGCAGCTGTTGGCCACCCACCTGCATGCAGGTGTCATTCAATTCCCATTTCAAAGTAATCTGCACAACCTATCCATTATAAATGACATCCATGTTTATACATATACCGGGCGGCACGGTAGAACAGTGGTTAGCACTGTTGCTTCACAGCGGCAAGGTACCGGGTTCGATTCCCGCTTGGGTCACCGTCTGTGCGTTGTCTGCACGTTCACCCCGTGTCTGAGTGGGTTTCCTCCGGGTGCTCCGGTTTCCTCCCACAAGTCCCGAAAGACGTGTTAGGTGAATTGGACATTCTGAATTCTCCTTCAGTGTACCCGAACACGCACCAGAGTGTGGCGACTAGGGGCTTTTCACAGTAACTTCATCGCAGTGTTAAAGTAAGCCTACTTGTGAATATTACATGTGAATCTGACACACTGTAATTGTACTGTGGTGGCACTAAAGCCTCCTTCAAGAGGAGTTGGGGGGGGGGGGGGGGGGGGGGGGGCGGCGGGGAAGTATAATTCTAGCTTCAGAGTTTTACACGGGCAGTGCGTATTAGAAATGTGGACAGAACTTATAAATGGAAAAATGAAAAATCTGCCTTCAATGCATTGGGGTGGGATGAGGTTGTAAGCCCATGGAGGAAGCATGATTTAGTTCCAGGCTCTGGACGGCATACTGGAAAATACAGCCCAAATAATAAAGGGATTGGATATGGCTTTTGAAGTAATACTGAGACAAATAATTAGCAATAGAACAAACCACTTCACAGAGGAAGGCCAGGGCTGAGCAGTTTGAAGAATTAGCAGGGACATTAGAGAGCGTGTGTGACAGAAAGCAAAGAAGGAACCTGCTGATCCACAGCACATTTCATGCTGTCAGGACATTCGGAAGCACTTCACAGCCAATAATGTACTTACTGAAGTGTAGTCAGTGTTGTGAGGTAGGAAGTGTGGCAGCCAGTTTGCACGCAGCACGGAGAGGACGATGAGCAATGGAGCACGACCAGGGAGGCTGATGCTCTTCCTCTGAGAGACTACTTGTATTGGTGGAAGGGTGGTTGAGAAGCACACAGTGAGGATATGGGCAGTGGGAGACTGCAGGACTAGGATTGTGAGTGTGTGTGGCGTTTGCGATTTGAAGGATTTTACACATGCACGGTTATTGAGACTGGATTAGGAAGTGCAACTTCTCAGTTCGGAGACCTGATAAGATGACAAATGGACTTCTTGGCAGCTTGTTGCAGGACATGGGGCAGGGGTTGGGTGGGTGGGGGGAGTGTGGGGGTGGAGGGGGCGGACAGATACATACTTCAAATTCCTCAATAGATATTTTCTTCTTCTCTTTCTCTTTTCTGCTGTTGTTTTCTGCAAAGTGCCTGCCGGGCATTGGCTCCCTCACATTCCGAGCTTACAAATGTACTTACTGTTGAGCCTTTCAGTTTCATGGACAGGCAGCAGTGACGTCAGGAGGGCAGGCTCCCTTCATCAATCCTGCCTAATTTGGCAGGTTAAAGGTGAGAGTGAGCCTTATTGTGCGATTGGCGCACCATTACCAGGCGAGTGAGTGACACCAGATCACAAGCTTGACAATTGCAGGGTGTCTGCAGTCACAGGGGGTCAGGATTGCTGCTTGCCCTCTAACAAAAAGCCCAGTGCCTACTTACACACACTGCAACTCAGTCTTGCTTCACTGCTTTCTCCCTCTGTTTTCTCTATCCATCTGTGTGTGTCTATCTCTCCCTGTCTTCCTATGCGTCTCCCTCGCTGTCTAAGTGTGTGTTTCTCTGCCTTAATAAGTGTCGCTATTTCTGTCTACCTGTGTCTCTCTCTCTAACCCGTGTCTGAGACTCTCCATTTCTTGATCTCTCTCTCTTTCTCTGCATTTGCATTTTGCTCTCCCTCCCTTTGTTTCTCTCTTCCTTTTGCTGTCTCTCTGGCCCTTTCATTGTCACTCTCTCCCCCTTATGTTGTCTCCCTCTTTCCTTTCATTGCTTCTCTCCCCATTTTGGTCTCCCTCTTTCCCCTTTCGTCGTCTCTCTCTCTCCCCCTTTCATTGTCCCTCTCTCTCCCCCTTTTGTTGTCTCTCTCCCCCTTTCATTGTCCCTCTCTCTCCCCCTTTTGTTGTCCCTCTCTCTCCTTTTGTTGTTCCTCTCTCTCCCCCTTTTGTTATCTCTCCCTTTCGTTGTCTCTCTTTCTCTCTCCCTTTTGTTGTCTCTCTCTGCCCATAATTGGGAAAATTTGAAATTGCACATAAAGTTAATGATCGCTTGAAGAGAGTACGAGAGGCAGTGGTGTAGCAGTGTCGTCACTTGACCAGTCATCCAGAGACCCAGGGTTAATGCTCTGGGGATAGGTGTTCGAATCCTACCACAGCAAATGGTGAAATTTGAATTTGATAAAAATCTGGAATTAAAAGTCTAATAATGACCATGAAACCATTGCCGATTGTCCTTCGTTCTAAATGGGATTAGGGATGGGTAATAAATGCTGGTCCAGTGACACCCACATCACATAAAAGATTTGTGTCTGTCAAGGGGAGATTAATGTTCAACAGGAAATGTGGGGCTGATTTTAGAATTGATTCAGTTTGGAAATAAAGAATATCATCTTTCTAAAATCTCAGTGGCACACATGACTACACTGGAGGGAAAGCAGCAGATGTGCCAAATACAGACGGATTTAATTAACAATGAGATGCTCTTTGGTGGGGCTGGTTAAGAGGTTGGGGTGGGTTGAGCTTTGCCTGCTCCACTTCAAATGATGCCAGATCTTCGACATCCACCATAGTGAGGACCTCATCTTCTACTATCTCAGTTGGTGGTTCAACAGCTCCGATACTGCAGCGCCCCCTCATTACTGTACATAAATGCCAGTTTAGATGACATCCTTACATCTCTGGAATGGGAATTGGATCCACAAGCCTTTGACTCAGAAGCAGGCGAATGGGTAGTCACCTTCTGCATCCAAGTGCTGAGTCTTTTGATGAAGAACACCTCGGACCCACCCTTTCATAGAATTTACAGTGCAGAAGGAGGCCATTCGGTCCGTCGAATCTGCACCGGCTCTTGGAAAGAGCACCCTATCCAAGGTCAACATCCCACCCGATCCCCATAACCCAGTAACCCCACCCAACACTAAGGGCAATTTTGGACACTAAGGGCAATTTATCATGGCCAATCCACCTAACCTGTACATCTTTGGACTGTGGGAGGAAACCGGAGCACCCGGAGGAAACCCACGCACACACGGGGAGGATGTGCAAACTCCGCACAGATCAGCTGTAGACCAGGCAGAAAGTAGTATTTCCTGTGGGATCTTCATCATAATGTGGGACATGCCCCCTCTCTTCTGGATATACTGCATTTCCAATTTTTAAAATTGCTTTAATTGTTCATTGCACTGCACCTTGGACAAGAGTGAGGTGCTTCTCTTGAGCTCACTAACACTGCATTGTATCGGATGTGTAGCCCGTTGAGCAAACTGTGCCCGTATCCCAACTTGTACAAAGTCCTGCTCATGCACAGCCTTGGACTTTCTGCCCTAAACTGACTCTGGCAATGCCTCCAATTTAAAAGTCAACCTTGTGTTCAAATCCACTCTGGAGCCCCACACCTTCTTATCTCTGCAAAGTGTCAGCTTTGCCTCGGGCACAGCACACACACCTTGTAGTTAGAAAGTTATTGATTGAACTCCCACACCAGAAACCGGAGTACATAATGCCCCCCATTGAAAGTGTGCTGCATTTTCAGAGGTGCTGTCTTGCCGATGAGATGTCCTTCTGCCAGCTCAAGTGGATGGCAAAGATCCCTTGGCACTAGTTTGAAGATTTGGGAAGTCTGCTCTCTCCCCTCCCTGGAACAATATCACTAAAACTGATTGTCTGGTTGTTATCGTGTTGCTATTCGTAAATTGGCAATTGCATTGTCTACATTATAACAGTGATTACTACAAAAGTACTTGATTGGCTGTAAAGTACTCTGGGGTGTATGAGCTTGTGAAAGATGCTATAGAAATGCAAATCTTTATTTTTTTTTACCTCAGCAACTGTATGTTGCTTTCAGGTTTGGGGGAAACGTGCAAGGGAAGATAATGTACAAGGACATATCCAAAGTAAAAATATTATCCTTTTACTTATTTACTCTCTCCTGCTCTACACAGTCTGCAGGTGAGCGGTGAGCTGGTCCTTTGGCCCCACATTAAGATTGTATTTGTTGAAAACTCCAGACATGTTCAGTAATGGTGACTGGCATTAGCCATTGAAGAATTCAATGCAACCCATGCCGCACCCCCTCTCCTCACCGCTGCCCATCCCAAATTGCCCTTTGTCAGCAGTTCAGGGCCAATCACACTGAGCGTCACATGTCGCCAGATTCACTCCCTAAAGGACGTTAGGGTTTTTACGGCAATCGATCATAGTTTCACGGTTATCATTCCCGAAACTAGCTTTTATTTTATTTTCATTGATTGAATTTATTAATTAAGCATAAATTCCACCACCTGCCTTGATGTGATTGAACCTGTGTCCCCAGAGCATGAGCCTGGGCCTCTGGATTGCGACTCAAGTAACATTACCACTCCGCCACTGCGTTCCCTGGTTCCTAGGGGCTGGTTTAGCACAGGGCTAAATAGCTGACTTTGAAAGCAGACCAAGGCAGGCCAGCAGCACAGTTCGATTCCCGTAACAGCCTCCCCGAACAGGCGCCGGAATGTGGCGACTAGGGGCTTTTCACAGTAACTTCATTTGAAGCCTACTTGTGACAATAAGCGATTTTCATTTCATTTCCCCAGCCGCCATAACTCCAGCACACTACTACTGAAATCAGAGGAACAAATGTAATGGCGCAAGTAAATGGAATTGTAACTTTAAATGGAATTGTAACTTTATTGAAAACATCCATTAGCCTCTTTGATTTATTTTGTACGAGTTTTTAATGAGTTCTGTACAAGGACCCCCAAATTTTATTCCTGCACAATTCCTGGTTCCCAAGTATCAAAAACAGAAATCCAGTTGCTCTTTATTGGACTCAAAGTGAATGACCTCAAACATTATACAGTTTAATTTTTTTTTTGAAAGGAGGTGCTCGTTGCATTTATTTTAAATTTATTTTTAAAAATGGAACAGAATTTCTACAGTGCAGAAAGAGGCCATTCGGACCATTGAGTCTGCACTCTACCTAGGCCCACACACCTGCCCTATCCCCGTAACCCCACCTAACTTGCGCATATTTTGATGCGAAGGGGCAATTTAGCGTGGCTAACCCACCTAATCTGCACCTCTTTGGACTGTGGGAGGAAACCGGAGCACCCGGAGGGAACCCACGCAGACACAGGGTGAACGTGCAAACTCCACACAGACAGTGACCCGCCACTCAAGGCCGGAATTGAACCCGGGTCCCCTGGTGCTGTGAGGCAGCAGTGCTAACCACTGTGCCTCCGTGCCGCCCCAATAAAATAAACTAATAAACATTTTTATAAAGCAGCACAGAACCCAAATAAATAAGTTTGCATGTTTGTGTTTGCTGAGCATGTATTTTAGTCTGTTTATGTCCATGTATGCTTGCTTTCCTATGCATGCCTGTAAAATGCATGCATGTCTAAAAGGATTGCGTAGCCCCCAAGGGGTAAAGGCGGGAGTGACATATCCATTATTTGACATTTTGGTGCCTAGGTTACCTTTACAACCAGTGGAATTAGGAGCTCATTAATCAGCCTGTCACTGCTAGTGGAGATGGAGAGGTTGACGAGCAGGCTTTTCTCTGCCTGATGTGCAGCATTGCACACTGAGGTTTGTGTGACTGCTCAACAAGGTTTGCCTTCAATCCCAGGTCTTCCACAAAGGCATCCAAGGCACCAGGCACAACAAAAAAAGGGCTCAAGGATGATGGAGGCCCCAAGAAAATATTTTCTAAAACTTTTTTTGTGGGGATGTGTTCTCTCAACATTCCTTTTGATGCTCTCGCTCGGCTACTATTCAAAGGGACTGGACCAGGGACTGACATGTGGATGGCAATAGTTTATTTGATCATGGATGAGAGGAAGGAGGAGTACGGTGGACCCCAGTCGAACCCTCACCCGATGCCGATGATTTTCGGCACTCGCAGGGTCACAATCAAAAACAGGACCAATATAAATCTCCTCCCCCAGCAGAAGCACTGCGTTTATCTCTCCAGATCAAGGTGCCGATTACATATCTTCTTATCGCTCAGTGTGCACTGGGTCGTACTGCCCAAGGACTCCTGAATCATTAGCTGCCCGTAGCTAAGGGCTGCCACAGGAGTGCCACAATTGACCTCAGCATGTTGATGCCCACCCCTCGTCACTGCCTCTCATAGGTGTTCCTTGGGAACTTCGAATCACAGAACCTTGCAGCAGAGGGGTTACTTATCCTATCAAGTCTCTTTGAAAGAGCTATGATAAAAATAATCTTTATTGTCACAAGTAGGTTTACATTAACACTGCAATGAAGTTACTGTGAAAATCCCCGAGTCGCCACATTCCGGCGCCTCTTCGGGTACACAGAGGGGGAATTCAGAATGTCCAAATTATCTAACAGCACGTCTTTCTGGAATTGTGGGAGGAAACCAGAGCACCCGGATGAAACCCATACAGACACAGGGAGAATGTGCAGACTCTGCACAGACAGAGACCCAAGTTGGGAATCGAACATGGGACCCTGGAGCCATGAAGCAACAGTGCTAACCACTGTGCTACCGTACTGCGCACAACAGGATAGCCCATAGCTAACCAACTAGTCCCACTCCTTGCTTAGTCTTTCTCCATAACCCTGCATTTGCTTACCTTAAGTATATAGCGAATTCTCTTTTGAGAGTTCGCACTAAATCTGCTTCTACGACCCTTGCAGACAGTAGATTCCAGAGGCTGGTTTCTCCCGAATCGGCGTGATGGCCCAACGGCGGCGTAAAAAACGGCGGAACTGCTCCGGCGTCGGGCCGACCGGAAGTTGCGGAATTCTCCGCACTTCCGGGGCTAGGCCGGCGCCGGAGAGGTTGGCGCCGTGCCAGCCGGCGCCGAAGGGACGGCGCGAGTTAGCGCATGCGCAGAACCGCTGGCATGGTTCAGCGCATGCGCAGACCGGCCGGCCTATTCCGGCGCATGTGCAGGAGGGTGTCTTCTCCACGCCGGCCATGGCAGAGCCGTACAGGGGCCAGTGCAGAAGGAAGAAGTGCCCCCACGGCACAGGCCCGCCCGCAGATCAGTGGGCCCCGATCGCGGGCCAGGCCACCGTGGGGGACCCCCGGGGTCATTTCCCCCCGCGCACCCCCCCCACTCCCCGAGGACCGCACCAGCCCAGCCAACTTACCTGCCAGGTCCTGCCGTGTGGGACCATATCCAATCCACGTTGGCGGGACTGGCCAGAAACTGACGGCAGCTTGGCCCATCGGGGCCCGGAGAATTGCCGGGGGGGCGCTTCCAACGGCCCCCGACCGGCGTGGCGTGATCCCCACCTCCGCCTGAAAACCAGCGCCAGAGAATACGGCAGCCGGTGTTGGAGCGGCGGGGCAGGATTCACGCCGCCCCCCCCGGGGATTCTCCGACCCAGCGGGGGGGTCGGAGAATCCCGCCCCAGATCACAAACAACTTATGTGCAAAATTATCTCCTATTCTCCCCTCTTTTATCACTGACCTGAAATCTGCAGCTTCTGGTTATTGAAGCTTCTGCTACTGGTAATAGTTTTTCTCCCCTTCTGCTCTGCTAAATGTCCTCAAATTGTTTTTGAAAGCCTCTATCACTTCTCCCCTTTTACTGCTCCAAAAGCCTCAAGTGAGGAGAGGGCTGAGCTGTGGCCTGCCCAACCAACCAGTTCAAGACAATAGCCAACTTTACTCACTGGCCAAGCTGTCTAAGTGAAGGGCAAGAAGTAACGAATAGCCTGTGGCAATTCATTGGTTGTTTTTCACTCACCCGAGGAAGGAGCGACGCTCCGAAAGCTAGTGATTCCAAACAAACCTGTTGGACTTTAGCCTGGTGTTGTAAGACTTCTTACTGTTTCAGTAGGGAGGCAGAAGGGGAAGGAAAGAAGGAATTGTACCAAATACATCACTTTGCTTTATAATAAGGGCCCTTGTCTTTGTGAGCAGGTCAAACAGAGCTCACAGTTATAATGTGCAGATTAAAAGGTTCAAAAGTGTCACCTACCCAGACACTGATCTGTTGCTGTTCGTGTAAGTGAATCAAATCAACACTTCATTATTCAACGGCTACAAGAGTTCAGCCCGTCAAAATCTCCTTAACTGCTTCTAAACTACCAATTATAGTAAATATAACCCTGTATCTTTCCAAATAAATCACCGGTTGTAGCACAGCAATACTTGTGCATGTTTGTCTCTGATAAAATTAGCCCCCGCTACCCCACTGCCACTCCCTGCCTCAAATCTTTCACTTGGACAGTTGTGGCATAATAAAAAAAAAAATCAACTGCATATCTGTAAAAGGAGGAAGAAAGAAATTACATTTATGCGCTGCCTTTTTAAGAATTCATTCATGGGGCGTGGTTGCCGCTGGCAGTGCCAGCACTTGAAATGAAAAATTGAAAATCGCTTATTGTCACAAGTAGGCTTCAAATGAAGTTACTGTGAAAAGCCCCTAGTCGCCACATTCCGGCGCCTGTTCGGGGAGGCTGTTACGGGAATCGAACTGTGCTGCTGGCCTGCCGTGGTCTGCTTCCAAAGCCAGCGATTTAGGTGGTGGTGAGCTGCCTTCTTGAATCGCTACAGTCCATGTGGCACAGCTGACCTCGGAACGTTCCGAAGTGCTTTACAACCATTGAAGTACTTTTGAACTGTTATAATGTTGGAAACATGACAACCAATTGCCACACGGGAAGGTCCGACAACAACAAAAGCATAATTGTTAGGTGTATTATTCATGAGCGGTGTTGATTGACGGATAATTAACAGCCAGGATAACTGGGATAACTGCCCTGCTCTTCACTGAATAAAAGTTTCGGGATCTTTTATATCGACCGGCGAGGGAAGTGCGACTTTGGCTTAATGCCTCATTGGCCAGACATGTTCGATAGTATTGCACTCCCTCGGAAAGCACTATCACCCTAGGTTATAAACTTAAGCCTCAGAATAGGGTCGGCATGGCGGCACAGTGGCGAGCACTGCTGCCTCACAGCAACAGGGGCCCGGGTCCAATCCCGGCCTTGGGCGACTGTGTGGAGTTTGCACGTTCTCCCCGTATCTGTGCGTGTTTCCTCCGGGTGTTCCGGTTTCCTCCCGTGGTCCAAAGATGTGCAGGCTAGGTGGATTGGCCGTGCTAAATTGCCCCCTCGTGTCCAATGATGTGCAGGTTAGGTGGATTGGCCGTGCTAAATTGCCCCCTCGTGTCCAATGATGTGCCGGTTAGGTAGGGCAACACATTCTGGGTAACACTGGCGAGGCCAGCATTTCTGGCTCACCCCCAGTTGCCTTCGAGAGAGTGGTGGTGGTGGGCCTCCGTCCCGAACTGCAGTGTTCCATGGGGTGATGGTGCTAAACATTTTAAAGTCACTGGTCAGGCCTCAACTGGAGTACTGCATCCTGCTCTGGGCAAAAGACTTTAGGAACAATGTCAGGGCCTTGGAAAGTGCGCTGGGAAGATCGACAGGAACAGCCTCAAGGATGAGGGAGCTCAGTTATGTGGAGAGACTGTTCTCCTTAGAGTGGAGAAGTTTTAGGGGGTTTAATCGAGGTCTTCAAAATGTTAAAGGGTTTTGTTGGAGCAAAAGTTTCTGCTGGCAGTAGATTTAAGATCATCTTCAAAATTAGGGGAGAAGAGCTGAAGAGAAGTAGTCTTATGCAGCGTTTAGCTAAGATCAGGAATTTGCTGCCTGATGGGATGGTGCAAACAAATTTAACAGTAACTTTCAAACGGCAATTGGATAAATATTTAAAGGCAACAAAAGACAGGGGAAAGCGCTTTGAAAGTCTATTTTCATGGTCTGTGTGTCTGTGTATCTACGGACATGCATGTGAAAATGTTTGGGTGTAGCATTTTTCCTGACAAACTCTGATCACATTATTTCCTGTGTTAAGCCGTCTGATTAAAAGCCTCTCCAGGAGCCTTGTGAGGATGTGCTAACCCTGAGGTGCGCCACGATTGTCTTCGGTAGATAGCCCCCCCCCCCCCCCCAAAAAAATTCAAATAAAAACGAGCAGTTAAATGCGTGAAACGGGATTAGACACAGACCGTGGCGCTAATGAGTGAGTGCGACCCCCCCCCCCCCCCCCCCCCACCCACTGCCACCCGCAAAGTAAAACAGAGTGAAGTAATGGGCTTAGAACATCAGTCAGCGACGACTGCTACATTCACAGATCCTGACAAACCCCCATCTATCTTCTAACTGAAAAGATGACAGGACAAGAGCCTCTTTTTTATTTTCGTGACACGCCCACTGCTGTCCCTGGAGATTGCCGGATTCAGTTGCTCTTTTCAGTTGCAAACACAGCGGAATTATCAAGAAAATTGTATAAGTACCTGTTGCAATGGCATCACTGTTAGTTAGAGTCCTATAGGTGGGCAAGGCAGGCTGGAAATCATCGGAATAACGCTGCATTCTATTAGCAGGCTTGGAAACAATGGTTAGCAGTGGTTATGACAGAATGCTAATTCTCCCTTCCTTTAACTCACTCACTGGACATTATCTCTCTGAACAATAAGTCTGCCAAGCAGGTGGTCCCTGCACACTGCTCCCTGTATACCAAACACCTGCTTTGTGTCACCCCTGTCCAACAGTCACCCCAGTGCCTCACTGTGGGACTGCAGAGCCAAGGATGTGACAACTCTTCCATGCTCAGGCATTTTGGGGAAGGGGGGGGGGGGGCAGGGGAAGGACGGGCAGTCTGGCTGGCCGGGCCTCAGGCTTTTCCCGAAGGCCAGAAAGCCAACAAAAAGGACGAACAACAACAACAACGGCCAAGGGCCCAGGCCGTGGAGTCGATAGCGGTGGGAAGGTGGGGGAAGGGGATGGGGGGTGGGGGTGCGAGGACGAGCGTCTATAGCATCCTGCAGGCACTGCGGTCTTCAGTCACACATTTAAAACAAAGGCTTACTTGTCTCAAGTCGATGAAGGCCAACTGCAGCGTGTCCCCTTGGAACCCAGGCACCGGTCCGGATCTGGCAAAGTCTGTGGGAAAGAAAAGAGGATAAAAACATCTCTAAACAACCATGGACAGGGAGATTGGCAGACGGATGACAGCACAGACAGTGAGGCCAAGCTAGAGGAGGACCATTCTTCTAAGGAATCATGTCTTCCTCCCCTACACCTTTGTTCACCCGTCAAAAATTCTGTCATCAAACCACCATTAATTCCAAGCCTTGACAGCTAGGAACTGTACTAATCGACCTAAAATTTATTCCCATGGGCTGTTTTAGCTTCATAGTTTTTCTTTTCCCTTCTCTCTCGAACGAACAAACAGCTTGCGAATAGTTTCTCGACACAATAAAATCTACAGCTGGTGAAATCCTTTCAATTCTGTTAAACTGATTTGATTTTCTATCCCGCATGGCCCACACTGTGGGATCTTTTAAATTACACGCTTGTCACCTGATTTTATTAATGCTAATAAGAGAACATTAAAAGCTCCGATCTCCCCCTCGCCATCGACCGCCACCCCACAACCCCTCCCTGTTTACAACTTGTTTTCAGATGGAAATCTAAATAAGAAGAAAACGGTTTGATATAGCGATGTTATCAGCACGTTTTCAGAAAGATTGGAAAATATTGGCGTGCCCATCAGAGAACATTAAAAGCTCCGATCTCCCCCTCGCCATCGACCGCCATCCCACAACCCCTCCCTGTTTACAACTTGTTTTCAGATGGAAATCTAAATAAGAAGAAAACGGTTTGATATAGCGATGTTATCAGCACGTTTTCAGAAAGATTGGAAAATATTGGTGTGCCCATCAGTAAAGGTGCAATTCCTCGCAGTGAGCAAATGCCCAGTCAGGAGATGAGAGCTGGCAATGCTGAAGCAAAAACAACGGAAGCGGGAGAAAAAAAAGTGGGATCAACAGAGAGAGAGAGAGAGGGAGAGAGGCACGCATACAGGGACAGGCAAAAAAAACGAGATAGAGGGAGCCCAAAGCTTTAAAGAGGTGTGGGAGATTAGAGGGGGATGCGGCAAAGAGAGGAGGAGTGGGTAAGAAATTGCAGGGGAGAAGCAGGAAGCTGAGGGTGAGGGGCGAGAGCATCCGATGAGAGGCAGAGGTGAGACACGGAAATAAGAGGGAGAGCGATGGTGACAGACCCAGACACAGAAGTGGAGACCAAAAACTGACGGGCAGTAACCCCAGATGAAGAAAGGTAAAACAAGAGGGAGGGAGACAGAAAAGAGCCAACAAACAATTTTTTTGTCACAATCAACTGTTCTGTCAGTTTGACAACATTTGTTATGTAGATTGTCATTTAAACCTCTGCTCGATGTTTTGGCAATTTTAAACTTGCAAATTTCTCCCATCAGCGATCTGACTTGAGACCCCCATGCTCCACATCCCTTTCACAGCAAAAATACAACTGATTTTATACACTTCGATAAAATATCTTTGCGTCAATACATTTATTTAATATTTAGAACAATATGCTCAGTTGCTTTCACTTCCAGAAGAAGTTTCCGACTGTGAGCTGCTTTGGTTTTTAGCGGCAGCACCCCATTATGCTTGCACCCTTCTCAGTTTCCAATCAAAGACGCTGCAGTCTTCTTCATTCAACTTGCCGGAACTGCTGGTTCATGACACAGAGCGAGGCCAGCAGCGCAGGTTCAATTCCCGTACTGGCTAGTTATTCATTAAGGCACTGCCTTCTCACCCATGCCCCTCATCTGAGGTGTGGTGATCCTCAGGTTAAATCACCACCAGTCAGCTCTCCCCCCCCTCCCCAAGGAGAAAGCTCACTGTGGCCACTTCACTTTTTACCTGCAGGAAGCTAAAAATGACTGTTCACCATAGCAGTTGGCAAAGTGCTTGGATTACATCCCTCTGCCTGTTATCCTGGCAGCACAGTTAAGCTTCCATTCAGCTTTAGAGTGATTTCACAGGTCGGCGCAACATCGAGGGCCAAAGGGCCTGTACTGCGCTGTAATGTTCTATGTTCTAAGATAGGGGGACCAATGACGTCTTAAGAGCATCATGCAATTTGTGGGCTTGTGCAGTGATATCAGGGGCAGTGCAGTACAGTATGAATGGACACAAGAACATAAATAGGAGCAAGTGGAGGTCACATCGATCCTCGAGTCTGCTGCGTGATTGAGTAAGATCATAGCTGATCCACTATATCAACTTTACTCCCTCCCCTCCCACACCAATCGCCTTATCCCTGATTCCCTCAATGTCCAAACACCTAGTGACTTCAGTCTTGAATATACCCAATGGCTAAGCATCCATAGTCTTCTGGGTGGAGAATTCCAAAGATTCACATCCATCCAAGCGAAGAAATTTCTGTGTCTCAGTCCTAAATGGATTATTTTAAGGCAAAGGTGGATGAACATTTAGGGTGGAGTGGAAATAAAGGAAACAGGAATAAAGACAGAACAACACAGCTTTCTAATTCCCAATAGAACATTTGTAAAATGTGGGCATGTGGGAGCCAGCATCTATTGCCCAGCCCTAGTTTCCCCTTGAGAAGGTAGTTAGTCACCTTCTTGACCTGCTGCAGTCCATCTGGTCAACGTACTTCCACACAAGGCTAGAGGGCTGTTTCAAGAATTTAACCCAGTGACAATGGAAGAGTTATGGAGATTTCTTTGTTGGTAGGTGTATCCAAATCTTATCGGACAGCAGAATGTTCCTTTGTATTGCAACTTGAAGCATAATACTAAACGTCAACATTCAATATGGCCATCCATTCTATGACTTTCAGAGAAAGGGAGTGCATCGATGCTCTAAGGAGTGAGATTACGTTGTGTCTCGATGGTTGGGATAGTCGCCCTCAACCGAATAAGGCAGGCAGAGTTGGCTCAATCTGATCATGCACGCCAGGGATCGGTAAGTTAGAAGTTTAGAGCTTTACCACTTCTGCTGTTGTATATGGCTCCTCGGCGGGACAAATGGCTTTATTCCCTCCCTTGCTTTTGCTTATAGCTCAGTGGGTAACACATTCACCTGAAGATCTGAAGGTGTGAATTTGTGAAGCACGTAATCTAGGCTGAGACTTCAGTACAGTGCTGAGAGGGTGCTGCACTGCCAGAAGTGCGATATTTCACCATCTCAGATGGACGGAAAAGATCCGAGGCACTATTCTGAAGAAGAGGGGAGTTCTGTACTGGGTGTCCTGGCCAATATTGACTGGTCAATCAAGAGAATTAATCATCACTTTGCAGTCTGCAATATCTGTTAGACTTTGTACACTGTAGCAGTGACTGCACTTCAAAGATTTGGGGTGTCCTGAGGTTATGAAAGGTGCTATCGTAATGCAAGTTTTTGTTTCTTTCCTGACAGACAGTGCCAGCAGTCAGGCTGTCAGCTAATAAAAAGGAATAGAGCTGAACCCTTTGTATTGCAAACCCATTCATCAAAAAGAAAGCCTTTCCCCCCGTGTGACATTGGAAAATATTAAGCAGATAATGGAACTCTCCCACTAATCAGAGGAACTAACTTCTGATCTGATAATATATTGAGAGGTAAATACACAATGGCGGCTGATACTCCAGTGTACGACTAAGGGAGAGCTACATTGCCAGGGGGGCACCTTTTGGTTAAATTGGGGCTGTCTTCCTGTTCAGAAGACAATTCTATTGTTCAGAGGGGAAACAGGTTGAACCAGATAGGAATCTGCTGCTATACGCAGAGTTTGAATTGGGTTAGATCATAAACTGGCTGCTGGGTTAATCAGGGATCAGGGTTAATCTAGGCAGGAGGGAGGAGGGAGAGGGAAAGGAGGTTGGAAAAAGTGATCTGGGCAGAAAAACTTCATTCTTTTCATAGGTCTTTATAGATTTCAATCCTTCACCACTGTGAACATTGTTTCCCAATCAACTTTCCTTCATAATACTGCAATCAAAGAGCAAAGAATATTACAGCACAGGAACAGGCCCTTCGGCCCTCCAAGCCTGTACCAGTCATGATACCAACCTCAGGACTTCCTTGTGCCGTATCCCTCCATACCCATCCTATCCATGTATTTGTCAAGATGATTTTGAATGCCGTATTTACTTCCACGACTTCCTCTGGCAACGCGTTCCAGGCACTCACTTTGCGTAAAAAAACGTGCCTCGCACATCTCCTCTAAACTTTGCCCCACGGACCTTAAACCTATGCCCCCTAGTGACTGACCCCTCCACCCTGGGAGAGAGTGCCTGCCGATCCCTCTATCCATGACCCTCATAATCTTACAGGTCTCTATCAGGTCACGCCTCAATCTCCGCCTTTCTAATGAAAACTGTCCAAGTCTATTCAGCCTCTCCACATAGCTAACGCCCTCCAGAACAGGCAACATCCTGGTAAACGTCTTCTGCACCGTCTCCAAAGCAAATCTTCCATGAGAATTAAAGGATACTGTGGCAAGAATGCTTCCAATTTGAACTAAATGACACAAAGCACACTTGCAAGCCACTGTCAACAATGTCCAAAGAAGTGCAGGTTAGGTGGATTGGCCATGCTAAATTGCCCCTTAGTATCCAGGGATGTGCAAGTTAACTGGGCTTACGGGACTGGGCTTACGGGACTGGGGTGGGAGGGGGAACGGACCTGGGTAGAGTCTTCTTTCGGAGGGTCGGTACAGACTAAATGGGCCGAATGGCCTCCTTCTGCACTGTAGGGGTTCTATGACAACAGTACCACCAATTTCTAGAAGGGCTGAAGAGAAGTGTCGCTGTTTGACCTGTGCCCACTTATTGGACTTCAGCCTCCCAATTCAGACCACCTTGCTTAGTGTTTTTCTGTCTGTGGAACAAACTAGAATCAATATTTATCTTTTTAGTAGCAACAGAAATCTCAGCAATTTCCTTCTCCGTCCCAGTTTTCTGCAGTGGTAGGTATCCAGCACTGTGAAGGTAAATCACTTTCATTGGGCCAATTCGAGGGTCCTTTTGAATTACTTTTTGTACCTGTGCCATTAGTGATGTATACGTCAGAGATAATGTGTGGACATGTGTCCAAGTGATTGATCTGCAAACTTTCAGCCACTACCACCTCGAATCCAGTCTTCAGCAGATCAAAGTCTCTGGCCTTCGATGCTGAATTCCCATTTTGCAATGTTAAACTCAATTGCAGGGGAGGAAAGGATGGAAGAAAAGGGGGGAAGAAAACGGGTAGAAATGGGATCAGAGGGGGAAGAAAAGGGGAGAGAAAAGGGGGGGGGGGGAGAAATAATAATTATAATTTTTATTAGTGTCACAAGTAGACTTACAGACACACTGCAGTGAAGTTGCTGTGAAAAGCCCCTAGTCACCAAACTTCCTGTTCGGGTACACAGAGGGAGAATTCAGAATGTCAAATTCACCTAACAAGCACGTCTTTCAGGACATGTGGGAGGAAACCAGAGCACCCGGAGGAAACCCACGCAGACACGGGGAGAACGTGCAGACTCCGCAAGGACAGTGACCCAAGGCGGGAATCGAACCTGGGACCCTGGAGCTGTGAAGCAGCAGTGCTAACCACTGTGCTACAGTGCTGCCCATAAGTTGTGGGGGGAAGAAAAGGGGTGGGGAGAGAAAAGGGGTGGGGGGAGAAAAGGGGTGGGGGGAGAAAAGGGGTGGGGGGAGAAAAGGGGTGGGGGGAGAAAAGGGGTGGGGGGAGAAAAGGGGTGGGGGGAGAAAAGGGGTGGGGGGAGAAAAGGGGTGTGGGGAGAAAAGGGGTGGGGGGAGAAAAGGGGTGGGGGGAGAAAAGGGGTGGGGGAGAAAAGGGGTGGGGGAGAAAAGGGGTGGGGGAGAAAAGGGGAGGGGGAGAAAAGGGGTGGGGGGAGAAAAAGGGTGGGGGGAGAAAAGGGGTGGGAGGGAGAAAAGGGGTGGGGGGGAGAAAAGGGGTGGGGGAGAAAAGGGGTGGGGGGAGAAAAGGGGTGGGGGCGAAAAGGGGTGGGGGGGAAAAGGGGTGGGGGGGAAAAGGGGTGGGGGAGAAAAGGGGTGGGGGGAGAAAAGGGGTGGGGGGAGAAAAGGGGTGGGGAGAGAAAAGGGGTTGGGGGAGAAAGGGGGTGGGGGGAAGAAAGGGGGTGGGGGAAGAAAGGTGGTAGGGTAGAAAAGGGGTGGGGGAGAAAAGGGGTGCGGGAGAAAAGGGGTGGGGGAGAAAAGGGGTGGGGGAGAAAAGGGGTGGGGGAGAAAAGGGGTGGGGGAGAAAAGGGGTGGGGGAGAAAAGGGGTGGGGGAGAAAAGGGGTGGGGGAGAAAAGGGGTGGGGGAGAAAAGGGGTGGGGGGAGAAAAGGGGTGGGGGAGAAAAGGGGAGGAGGGAGAAAAGGGGCGGAGGGAGAAAAGGGGCGGAGGGAGTAAAGGGGCGGAGGGAGTAAAGGGGCGGGGGGAGAAAAGGGGCGGGGGGAGAAAAGGGGTGGGGGGAGAAAAGGGGTGGGGGGAGAAAAGGGGTGGGGGGAGAAAAGGGGTGGGGGAGAGAAATGGGGTGGGGGAGAGAAATGGGGTGGGGGGGAGAAAAGGGGTGGGGGAGAAAATGGGTGGGGGAGAGAAATGGGGTGGTGGAGAGAAACGGGGTGGTGGAGAGAAATGGGGTGGGGGGAGAAAAGGGGTGGGGGGAGAAAAGCCTTGCCGGGGGGGGGCGGAGAAAAGGGAGAGGGGAGAGAAGGGGTGGGGGGAGGAGAAAAGGGAGGGGGAAGAGAAGGCGGACGGTAAAAAAGTGGGGAAGGGAAAAGAGAAAGAGCACAGGAGAGTAAAGGCAATAGTCCATTGGATCCAAGAAAGTTTGGGAAACTGGATCCAGAATTGGCTGAGTGGCAGGAAGCAGAGGATGGTGGTCGAGGGGTGTTTGTCTGACTGGAAGCCTGTGTCCAGTGGGGTCCCGCAGGGATCAGTGTTGGAGCCCTTGCTGTTTGTGGTTCATATAAATGATTTAGGCCTGAATGTAGGAGGGTTGATCAGTAAGTTTGCTGATGATACTGAAGCAGTCCACCTGCAAATGCAGCAAGATCTGGACAAGCATCATCTTCTTGGGCAGTCCCTCAATGTCGAGGATGACTTGCTTTGGGGAGTTGGGTTCTGCAGCGGCTGAATAGTCCGACCCTGGATCCACAGACTCTGCCACGGGTTTGGCAGGAGGCGTTTGATGGGCTGGGTTGGATGCTTTCCGTCCGCTCTTTACGCTTTGCCTCTGTGTGCTCCACTCTACGACGCTCAAGGCGATTGGCGCCTCCGCGATGCTTTTTCTCCAGTTTGTGCGTTCTAAGGCAAGCGATTCCCACGTGTTGGTGAAAATGCTGCATTTATTTAGGGAGGCTTTCAGAGTGTGCTTGTAGCGTTTCCTCTGCCCTCCGAGTGATCGCTTGCCATTGCGGAGCTCGGAGTGGAACACCTGTTTCTGGAGTCTTGTGTCGGGCATGCGGGCAATGTGGCCCGCCCACCACAGCTGGTCGAGTGTGACCAGTGCCTCGATTCTGGGGATATTGACCTGGGAGACTATGCTCACGTTGGACGCTGCCAGTGGATTTGCAGGGCTTTGCGGAGGTAGCGTTGGTGATACCTCTCCAAGGGTTTGAGGTGTCTGCTGTACGTTGTCCATGTTTCTAATGTATACAGGAGGGCAGGGACCACGGCTGCTCTGTAGACCATGAGCTTGGTGCTGGGTTTGATCTCGGTCTTCGAACACTCTGTTCCTCAGGCGTCCGAAGACTGCACTTTGGAGTCGATGCTGGATTTCATTGTCAATGTCTGCTCGCACTGAGCGGAGGCTCCCGAGGTCTGGGAAATTATCCACATTGTCCAAGGGCTCACCGTGAATCTTGATGATTGGGGGGCAGTTTTGTGTGGCAGGAGCGGGCTGGTAGAGACCCTTTGTTTTCCGGGTGTTTAGTCTGAGGTCCATTCTCTCATATGCTTCGGTGAATGCATTGACGATGGTTTGTAGCTTTTGCCACCGAATCTGCGCACAGAAGGACGTCATGTGTACTGCAGCTCGATGACAGAGGTTGGGGTAGTCTTGGTTCTGACCTGGAGGCATCGGAGATTGAACAGATTCCTGCTTGTCCGGTAGGTTAGCTCCACTCCAATGGGGAATTTCTGGGCGATGGGGTGGAGTGCTGCTGAGAGGAAGATGGAGAAGAGCATTGGTGCAATGATGCAGCCCTGTTTGACTCCAGTTTGCACAAGTATTGGGTCTGTGGTGATTCAGTTGGTGAAGATCATGGCTTGCATGTCATTGTGGAGCAGGCGGAGAATGATGACGTATTTGTGTGGGCAGCCGAATTTGAGGAGGATGCTCCACAATCCCACACTGTTGAGAGTAAAAAGGGCAATATCCAGGCTTGGGCTGACAAGTGGCAAGCAACAATAACCATCTCCAGTATGAGATAATCAGACCATCGGCTCATGACATTCAATGGCATTACCATCACTGAATCCCCCACAATCGACATCCTGGGGAGTTACCATTGACCAGAAACTGAACGGCACTAGCCAGATAAATACTGTGGCTACAAGAGCATTTCAGAGGCTAGGATATTTGCAGCGAGTAACTCACCTCCTGACTCCCCAAAGCCTGTCCACCACCTGCAAGGTACAAGTCAGTAGTGTGATGGAATAATCCCCACTTGCTTGGATGAGTGCAGCTCCAAACACACTCAAGAAGCTCAACACCAATCCTGGAAAAAGCAGCCCACTTTGATTGCTCTTCCTTCCGCAAACATTCACTCCCTCCAGCACCGATGCACCATAGCAGCAGTGTACACCAGCCACATGATGCACTGCAGTAACTCACTAAAGACTCCTTAGGCAGCACCTTCCAAACCCACGACCACTACCATCTAGAAGGACAAGGGCAGCAAATACATGGGAACATCACCACCTGGAGTTTCCCCTCAGTCCCTCACCATCCTGGCTTGGAAATATATCGCCGTTCCTTCACTGTCACTGGGTCAAAATGCTGGAATTCCCTCCCTAATATCACAGTGATGTACCTACACCACATGGACTGCAGTGGTTCAAGAAGGCAGCTCACCACCACCTTCTTGTGGGCAATTAGGGATGGGCAACAAATACTGGCCTAACCAGGGAAGCACAACCCGTCAAAATGAATTTTTATAAAATACGAAAATTGGTGGGGTGGTAAATAGTGAGGAGGATAGTCTTGAATTACAGGAGGATATCGACAGACTGGTCGGATGGGCTGATCAGTGGCAAATGGAATTCAATTGGGGGAAGTGTGAGGTGATGCCCTTGGGCAGGGCAAACAAGGCAAGGGAATACATGTTGAACAGCAGGACCCTGGGAAGCACCAAGGAGCAGAGGGACCTTGGTGTGCATGTACATGGGTCCTATGAGGTTGCAGGTCAGGTGGGTAAAGTTGTTAAGAAGGCATATGTAATACTTGCCTTTATTAGCCGAGGTGTAGAGTTTAAGAGCAGGGAGAACAAACAAAGAACAAAGAAATGTACAGCACAGGAACAGGCCCTTCGGCCCTCCAAGCCCCTGCCGACCATACTGCCCGACTAAACTACAATCTTCTACACTTCCTGGGTCCGTATCCTTCTATTCCCATCCTATTCATATATTTGTCAAGATGCCCTTAAATGTCCCTATCGTCCCTGCTTCCACTACCTCCTCCGGTAGTGAGTTCCAGGCACCCACTACCCTCTGCGTTAAAAAAAAAAGGGAGGTTATGCTGTAACTGTATAAAACATTGGCTAGGCCACAGCTAGAATATTGTGTGCAGTTCTGAAATCCACATTACTTGAGGGATGTGATAGCATTGGAAAGGGTGCAGAAGAGATTTACCGGGATGTTGCCTGGGCTGGAGAGATTTAGCTCTGAAGAGTGATTGGAAAATTGGGAGTTGTTGTCCTTGGAGTAGAGATGACAGCAAAATGGATAAAATTATGAGGGGCATAGATAAGAGTAGACAGGAACAAACTTTTCCTTTGGTGGCAGTATCAATGATGAGGGGGCAGCATGGTGGGGCAGTGGTTAGCCCTGCTGTCTCACGGCCCTGACAACCCGGGTTCGATCCCGGCACTGGGTCACTGTCCCATGTGGAGTTTGCACATTCTCCCCGTGTCTACGTGCGTTTCACCCCCACAACCCAAAAAGATGTGCAGGGTAGGTGGATTGGCCACGTTAAATTGTCCCTTAATTGGAAAAAAAAAGAATTGGGTACTCTAAATTTACTTTATAAAAAAATGATGAGGGAGCATAGGTTGAACTCTTTCACCCAGAGGTAGGTGTCCGGAACTCGCTGCCTGAAAGGGTGGTGGAGGCAAAGACTCTCATAGCATTTAAGAAGTATTTAGATGTGCACTTGCAATGTCAAGGTATACAAGGCCATGGGCCAAGTGCTGGAAAATGGGATTAGAATAGTTAGGTGGTTGTTTTAGACCGGCACAGATGCGATAGGCCGAAGGGCCTTTTCTATGCTGTAGATCTCTGCGACTGGAGAAGAAAAGATAAACAGTGAGAGGGAAAAGAGATAGCAAGGGAGACAGGAAATCAGCAAGGGAGAAAAAGGAAAGGTAAAAGAGAGGGAGGGGAAGAGAGGGGAGACACTGATAGATAGGTTGAGAGAGTGGAGAGGGAGAGGCAGAGGTGATTTTTAGACTGACAGAGTGAATGCAACAGCACAAGAGGGGGGACAGAAAATGATGCAAGCTTGGCTTTAATGAGCCCGAGCGTGGAGTTTCCTGCCAACACTGACTGTTTTGGCATGCATGTGAAAAATTCTCACTTGGACATGGTACTGATAGCCATAGCACTAATCCCCTGAAGACTGAAATCGAGGATGGTGGTGCTTGAATGCCTTCAGATCAATCACTTGGATGCATGTCAATCATCATCTCCCTAAAGTATGCATCCTAAAGGAAATTATACAGGTACAATTGTGGCTGGTTTTGCACAGGGCTAAAGAGTTGGCTTTTAAAGCAGACCAAGGCAGGCCAGCAGCACGGTTCAATTCCCATACCAGCCTCCCCGAACAGGCGCCGGAATGTGGCGACTAGGGGCTTTTCACAGTAACTTCATTTGAAGACTACTTGTGACAATAAGCGATTTTCATTTCATTTTCATTTCATTCATTTTTCACAATTAGTAATTAGAAAGGTCTTTGGGCTAATGCCCCGCATAAAAAGCTATCTTAGAGTAGGTTGGTACGGGATGTTATTATGGTGTGAGCAGTGTGTTATCAGGATTAACAGGCTTGTTGACAAGCTCAATGTACTCTTGATTATTTATTTAAATATGGCGGGTGGGCACTGAACTACCATGTTAAGGGGGTGAGCGGGGAGGTGGTGGTGTGAGCACCCACCCTATTTTATGTGCATACCCCGCCAAAAAATGAATCTGGTGGGGGTCTTATCTGCTCTCTCGGATGGTACTGTTTGAAGAAGAGCATGGGAATTCTCTCCCGGGCCCTGGCCAATGTGTATTCCTGAATTTACATCACTAAAATTATCTGTGCATTATGACGTTCCTGTTTGGAGCAGCTTGCACAAATTGGCTGTTGCATTTCCAACAATACAACAGTGACCAAAGGTACATAACTATTACAAAATGGTGGTATGAGAAGTGGTGGGGTTGATTAGGCATCGGAAAGGGTTTGATACATGGAGGTAGAGGGCATGGCTGAGGTATTAAATGAGGATTGTGCATCTGTTTTTCCAAGGGAGAAGATGCTGTCAAGGTTATAGTGGAAGAGTGACTTTTTGAGATACTGGACAGGCTAAAATTTATAAAGAGGTGGTATTGGAAAGGCTGTCTGTATTTAAAGAGGAATAAGTCACCAGGACTGGATGATATGCACTGCTGGATGCAGAGGGAAGTAATTGCAGGGCTGGATTTTACGGGGTCCTCAGTCCTTGCTCCCTGTCCCAGCTAAAGGGTCAGGGTGGGGAGGCCACCCACGATTCTGATGGCTGCACTGCAAGAAATGTAACACTGGGAAGTTTAAGACAAGGCTTGTGGCCCTATCTCATTCAGATGGCCACGACTGAACCAGCAGGCAATCTCACCATGCTGAGGAATCCAGGTAAGTCCAGAGTAGGGGTCTCAATGATGGGGTGACGGCTGCGTTCAATACAGGGGGAAGGGATAAAGTGGGGGCGAGGGGGAAAATGGTCTTTGGATGGGGTGTCTTGGTGGCCCACGGGATCCACAAAGGAAGAGATCCAGCCCCCACCCCCGACACCAGCCTGTGCAGCTAAAGCTGTTGGGCGTCCGGCATGGCATGGGCACTTTGAGACATCAGGTCTCATTAGGGGGACACGGTAGCACAGTGGTAGCACAGTGGCTTCACAGCTCCAGGGTCACCGGTTCGATTCCCGGCTTGGGTCACTGTCTGTGTGGAGTTTGCACTTTCTCCCTGTGTCTACGTGGGTTTCCTCCGGGTGCTCCGGTTTCCTCCCACAGTCCAAAGATGTGCAGGTTAGGTGGATTGGCCATGCTAAATTGCCCTTAGTGTTCAAAACGTTTATGTGGGGTCACTGGGTTACGGGGATAGGGTGGAGGTGTGGGCTTATGTGGGTGCTCTTTCCAAGGGCTGGTGCAGACTCGAGGGGCTGAATGGCCTCCTTCTGCACTCTAAATTCTATATAAAAAATATAAAAAGGTCATGAAATGCAAGTCTTTCCTTCTGTTTTGCACCTTTGTTTTAAGAAAAACACAAGTACAGGAATAAAACACAAGTACAGGAATAAATGGAGATAAAATTCAGGATTATATCAGATCCCTGACGCGGAGCAGACTTAATGGGCCGAATTGTCTACTTCTGCTCCAATGTCTCATGGTCTTACAGAGTGCTGTACTGTCGGAGGTGCAGCATTGTCGATGAGACATTAAATAATCCAACCTGAGTTGGATGTAAAGGTTCCCATGGCACCATTTTGAAGAGGAGCAGGAAAGTTTCCGCCGTGTACTGCAGCAGTACATGATCTTCAAATCAACAAACTTCACTAAAACCGATTATCTGCTCATTATCAGGAGTGTGGGAACTTGGTGTGCACAACTACCGACTGTGTTTCCAACATTGCAAAAGTGACAACACCACAAAATTGGTTGTAAACTAGTTTGGGAGATGCAAAGATTGTGAAAGGTGCAATCTAAGTAAAGACTTGGGCCGGGATTCTCCGAAATCGCGTAAACACCGGAGTGGTGTACGCCGGCAGTAACAGGCCTTCTGGCCCAGCAATTCACCGGTTTTTAGGGGGCTAGCACGGCGCCGGAGTGCTGCGCGCTGTTCCGGTGCCGAAAGGCGGCCCTGCACAGCCAGCGCGGGTCCACGTATGTGCGCGCCAGCCGTCTCCACGCCAGCGCATGCACGTGGTTGCCATCTCCGCGCCGACGCGGAGCAACATGTCGAGGACCTAACAGCGGGCCCGCACAGAAGGAGGTAGGCCCCCTCCAGATCGCGGCCGCCCACCGATCGAAAGCCCCCGATCGCGGGCCTGAACCCGGTGGAGGTCGCCCCCGGGGTCAGGTCCCACGCCACCCCCACCCAGGCCGTCCACAGCGGCCGCGGGTCCGAGCTCCCGCCGGCTGGTACCAGGTTTGAACCACGCCGGCGGGACTCGGTAGGAGTTCGGCCCGTCGCCCGCGGAGAATCGTTGCGGGGGCCTATTTCAGCGGCACCTGGCTGGCGTCGGATCGGCGCGGCGGGAATTTCCCGCGCCCCCGCGATTCTCCGACCCGTCGCGGGCTCGGAGAATCCTGGCCTTTGTTTTTTTCCCCATGCCAACACAATGATCCCTAATTCAGTGTTTTTCAAACCTTTTTTTCCTGGACCCACTTTTGCCAACTGCCCAACCTGCGGCATCCCCGCCACGTTCACTTACCCAGTCTATTCTGAGTCAAGGCAATGTTTGGGACACAAAGGTTTTCTTGTCCCAGGGAACGGATGGAAAAAAAATCATCTAATTGCCCTGTCCATAATCACCATGCTCCTTATGTTAATACTAGTGCAAAAACTGCTATGAAGAATGATCGAGAAACACCACTCCGTGATGGACTCTACTTAAAGATAATCCCCGTGGGGAAAGTTCCGCAAAATTTCCCCCCGACTTCCAACCGTTATCAAACAAAACCTGAGGCGATCTGTGCATTTACACATCCCTAGCAACTGTGAGAAGTTAAAGGAACATTTATTTTGTGAAGGGTGAAAGTCTGAACTCAGATATCAAAATACTCATTAAAGGCAATGAAACAATTACAAATTAATATTTTTTTTTTAATGTAGAATCTCTTCCCTTCCTAATTCAGTGCTCAAAACATTCTCCTTCCTGCCACCATAGAGTTAGGCATGAACGTGAGATTGAGAGGACAACCTGCAAGTTACCATGCACCTGATTATCATTCTGCAAGGGGATTTGGAACGCTGTGTCACTCAGGAGTGTTTCTGGGTTTCATTCCTGGTATTGTTGAAAGTGCTGAGTGGCCAGTACTATAGTGTGGGTCAAAATAAATCACCAGGTGAGCGGATTCTGGTGACAGCAGCTTACTCCCAACGCTGAGCAGTTGTAACAAGTCAGGAATGGGGCAGCGAGAGAGGCGGCGCACAGAGGGGCGGCACAGTGGTTAGCACTGTTGCTTCACAGCATTTCAGGTTCAATTCCCGGCTTGGGTCACTGCCTGTGCGGAGTCTGCCCGTTCTCCCCGTGTGTGTGTGGGTTTCCTCCGGGTGCTCCGGTTTCCTTCCACAGTCCAAAGATGTGCAGGTTAGGTGGATTGGCCATGATAAATTGCCCTTAATGTCCACAATGGTTAGGTGGGGGTTACTGGGTTACGGGGATAGCGTGGAGATGTGCTCTTTCCAAGGGCCAGTGCAGACTCGATGGGTCGAATGGCCTCCTTCTACACTGTGAATTCTATATTCTATTCTATGTAAACAGCCAGCACAAGACATTCATGGCACACGATTCAGTAAGTGAACTCCGTGACTATTCTTTGCTTTGATATTTTCCCCATCTCTCTGTCATAGTTCTATTTCTCACCCGGACACTGGATTATTCAAGGGACAGGACGGTGTGCCCATGTACCTGAACCCCCACACTGCCCTGTTTAATGAAAGTGCAGACCGCGACCCTCAACTCCTTGACCATTCTGACACCCACCGGCGGGTCGCGACCCACACTTTGAAAAACCCAGCCCTAATTGGCCGATTCCTTCTCTCCCTGATTCACCACCAAACACTCCCAGTTTTGCGTTTGTTCAATACATTTCCTTAACTAGCCCTCCATAAGCTCATTTGCCATACTAATGATTCCTTATTTATTGGAACCCTGGAGGACAAAAGATAAGTAATTGCCGTCTTAAAGAGTCCTGGATAGTTCCAAATGGAGCTTGTCACCCGAGAACGATAAACTGAACAGTGATTTTTCGAGAGTTTATAGAACTAAGGAGACCTAATAGCCATTAGGAGTATATTTATCTCAATACAAGAAACAGCTGCCGGGAGTACAGATAGCAGGAGACCTCTTTTTTCTCATTACAGTCAATCTTCCTAATTTGAGTCTGTCCTGAACAGGTTGAAATTTATCAAAATGCTTTAAAGGCTGCAGCAAATGACACACATTTTAAAAAAGGGAAGGAGGAAGGGGGAGGGGGAGGACTATTACTTTCTTCACTGATCACAGGTGGGGGGGGAAATCACAACAAAACCTATATTAATTCTGCAACTAATGCTCCCCATTACATCATAAACACAACACCGACAAAAGGGTATTTTACTCGAGAGCGAAGCCACTTTGTGTGAGTGTCCCCATTCTTAGCTTCCAAACACTAGGGATGACAGTGAAAAATAGCAGGGTTAAGGCACCGCTATCAATCTCAATTACAGTGACTGTAATGTGAACGGAGTCTCTCTGGGCGGGAGAGGTCACCTGCCCCTGGTGCTCAGGTTAGGAGGCACCTGCTATTCAGTGTCTGCAAAACTCCGCCATTCTCAAGGCATTCTGTGTTATTTCTCGCACATATCCCCCTCCCCAAAGAGAGTGTCGGTCTCTCTTTCTATTCATGCGACACAGACACAGTAATTCAAGACATTGCAAATCAAGATTGCATCGGCTTTTCATCTCCTCCGCCTTCTCTCTCTCTGGCCTGCCCTACTGCGATTCGGCAGACAGCCAATGTACTGCTGAGCTGTTGCGGTGCCCTCCTGAGTGAGGGACTCAAGTTATGTGCAAGCACACAACCCGATGGCTTAAAGGTGAAGACTCCATTTGGTCTTGCTGCTAACACTTCGAACTCAGGTGGCATCTGCAGTCGCTGGTCTGAACGATCTGATGAACCTGTGGTATCAAGGCCCATGTGGGAGGGTGGGGTGGGGTGGGAGTGAAGGCAAAAAATTAATTCCTGGACAGGGGCTGCCTTGGATTTTCCTTTGAAAAGAATGCACAATTGAGAAACAGATAAAGGAAGATCTTTCATTTATATCACACCGTTCACAGGCCCAGGACAGACCAAAGTGCTTTTTAGCCATTTCAAATGTTGTCAGCAGTAATGTAGGAAATGCAGCAACCAATTAGCTGCACAGCAAGCTCCCACAACTAGCAATGTGATAAATGGTCAGATTATCTGTTTTTATGAATTGGTGTAAATTGAAGGATAAATAATGACGAGAACACCACAGAGATCTTTGCTCTGCCTCAAATTACAAAGAATGAAATTGAGTTCTGCAGCACAGAAACAATAGGTCCATGCTCAATGACCAACTCCTTATTTTGCTGACATTGATGGCTGGATTGTTGTCTTTACACCATTCCACTAGGTTCTCTATCTCCCTCCTATACTCTGACTCATCATTGTTCAAGATCCGACCCACTACGGTCGTGTCATCAGCAAACTTGTAGATGGAGTTGGAGTCACATTTTGCCACACTGTCGTGTGTGTGTATAGGGAGTAAAGTAGGGGGCTAAGTACACAGCCCTGCGGGCCCCCGGTTTTGATGACTATTGTGGAGGAGGTGTTGTTGTTTATCCTTGCTGATTGTGGTCAGGAATTCGAGGATGCAGTTACAGAGGGAAGAACAAAGTCCTGGGTTTTGGAGCTTTGATATGAGCTTGGCTGGGATTATGGTTTTGAAGGAGGAGCTGGAGTCAATGAATAGGAGTCTGACATAGGAGTCCTTGTTGTCGAGATGCTTCAGGGATGAGTGTAGGACCAGGGAGCTAGCGTCTGTTGTGGAAGGTTGTGGTGGTATGCGATTTGCAGTGGTTCAAGGCCTTCTGGGAGTCTGGAGTTGATGTGTCTCCTGACTCCACAGCAAGAACATCCTTCCTCAGATAAGGACACAAACTGCACACAATGCTCCAAGTGTGGCATCACCAATGCCCTATACAATTGCAGTAAAACATCCTGATTCTTATCCTCACGCTGTGAAGGCCAACGAACCATTCAACTTCTTTACTGCTTGCTGTAAATGCGTGATTACTTTAAGTGACTAATGTACGAGGACACCAAGCTCTCGCTGAGTATCTACTTATCTCAATTTACACCCATTCAAATAATAATCTGCCTTCCTATTTTTGCTACCGAAGTGGATAATCTCACATTAACCCACATTATACTGCATCTGCCATGCATATGCCCACTCACTCAGCCTGTCCAAATCTCGCTGAAGCATCTCTGCATCCTCCTCACAGCTCATCCTCCCACCCAACTTTGTATCATCTGCAAATTTGGAGATAATAATTTAGTTCCCTCATCTAATCATTAACATACAATGTGAACAGTTGGGGTCCTAGAACAGATTCCTGCATTACGCCACTAGTCACTGCCTGACAATTGGAAAATAACCCATTTATTCTAACTATTTGCTTCCTCCAGCTAACCAGCTTTCTATCCATCTCAGGACACTAAGTGCAATCTGAAGCACTTTAATTTTACATATCAATCTGCTATGTGAGATCCTGTTGAAAGCCTTCTGAATGTCTAAATAAACCACACCCACTGGTTCTCCCTGTTCAACTCTACTCGTTACATCTTCAAAGAATTCCAGTACATTTGTCGAGCATGATTTTTGTTTCGTAAATCCATGCTGACTTGGTCTGGTTATCCCAGTGTTTTCCAAAAGCTGTACTATGAAATCTTTGATAATGGACTCTAGCAGTGTTCCCTATTACCACCGTTAGGCTCACTGTTCTACAGTTCCCTGTTTTCGCTCCACCTCCCTTTTTGAATAGCGGGGTTACATTCGCTACCCTCTAATCAGTAGGAACCATTCCAAAGTCCAAAGAATTGTGGAAAATAACCACCAATGGATCTTGTATTTCTCGGGCCACTTCCTCAAGTATTCTGGGATGAAAATATCAGGCCCTGAGAATTATCTGCCTTCAATCCCATGAATTTCCTAAAAACCATTGCTCTACCAGTGTGGATTTGCTTTAGCTCCTCACTAAAACTTGTGTTTCTCAGAATTTCAAATACATTATTCATGTCCTTCTTTGTGAAGACAGAAGCAAAGTACGAATTTAGTTCCTCAGCCATTTCTTTGTTCTCCGTTATGAATTCCCCCATTTCTGACTATAACATTCGTTTTTGTCAATATTTTCTCTTTATATTCCTATAGAAACTTTTATAGTCAGTTTTTATGTTCCCTGTTAGCTTACTTTCATAGTGTATTTCCCCTTCTTAATCAATCCCTTGGTCCGTCTTTGCTGAATTTTACACTGTTCCCAATCCTCAGGTCTATTGTTTTTTCTTGTGAATTTATATGCTTCTTTTTTTGAATCTAATACTATCTCTAATTTCCTTTGTAAGCCATGGTTTGGCTCTCTCTACTCTTGCACCCAATAGGAAGAAACAACTTTTGGAGTTTACCTCTCCATTCCTTGAAATGAAAATGAAATGAAAATCTCTTATTGTCACAAGTAGGCTTCAAATGAAGTTACTGTGAAAAGCCCCTAGTCGCCACATTCCGGCGCCTGTTCGGCGCCGTCCCATAGCCAACTCATGCCTCATACGATCATAGTAACTTTTATTATGATTCAGGACCCTGGTGTCAGAATCAACTACCGTACCATCCACCTTGATATTATGGTGACGCAGCCCCAAGTATTTGTTGTGTTATGCTTTTTCATGTAGCATAAGCTGCTTCCTTGACGTATGCTCTGACAAAGGAAGGTTCAGACT
This sequence comes from Scyliorhinus torazame, assembly GCF_047496885.1. Taxonomy (NCBI): domain Eukaryota; kingdom Metazoa; phylum Chordata; class Chondrichthyes; order Carcharhiniformes; family Scyliorhinidae; genus Scyliorhinus; species Scyliorhinus torazame. The sequence continues at coordinate 343,953,497 of NC_092709.1, read as the reverse complement.
TGGAGATAGGTGAACACATTTATTGAACAGTTAACAATTCTCCTACTTGAGTTTGACTCTCCTGCTAATCTTGCTATAGTAACTCAGTCTAACTAACCAGTCTGCTCTAAGCCATGAGGTGGGTGTGATGCATCTGATCTGCCCCTGTGTGCCCTGTCCTTTTATATGGATTGCCTCCTTGTGGTAGTGTCACCTCTGGGTGTCTTGACTGCCCATTGGTCGTGTCCTATTCTATGTGTTCATTAGCTGTATGTCTGCATGTCATGATGTCTCTGGTGCTCCCTCTAGTGTTTACTTAGTCTTAGTATAGTTACATTAACCCCTTGTGTATTTACAGTGATGCATATCACCACAGCATTCTCTCACACCTAGATTGCCAACTAATCCCTTCTCATTGCACAATACCCAGTCCAAGATGGCCTGTTCCCTTGTTGGTTCCTCAATGTATTGGTCCAGAAAACCACTCGTATACACTCCAGAGATAATTCCACTCTTGTACTGTGACTAATTTGAGTCACCCAAACCATATGCAGATTAAAGTCACCCATAATACAGATGTTCCTTTATCACATACATCTCTGATTTCCTGTCTAATGCTGTTCCCAACATTATCACTGCAGTTTGGTGGTCTGTATACCACCCCTAATAATGTTTTTTGTCTCTTTGTGTTTCTTAACTTGACTCCCACAGATTTCACATCATCTGAGCGAATATCTTTCCTCAATATTGTATCAACTATGCAACTCCATCAACTTTCTGTCTGTCCTTCCTAAAAAATGAAAGCCCTCAAAGTTTAGTTTCCGTTCTTGGTCACCTTGGAGCCATGCCTCATAGAAATTGCAGTGCAGAAGGAGGCCATTCGGCCCATCGAGTCTGTACCGGCCCTTGGAAAGAGCACACTACCCAAGCCCACACCTCCACCCTATACCCGTAACCCAACCTAAACGTTTTGGACACGAAGGGCAATTTAGCATGGCCAATCCACCTAATCTGCGCAACTAATTCACCCATTTTATTTTGAATGCTCTGAGTATTCAGTTATGAAACCTTAAAGTCATTCTTTATTACATTTCTTGTCCAGTCCCTACTATTTTCTAGTTCTGGATGTGGGGATTTGTCCACTTTTAAGCCTGCCAATACCTCGAATGCCTTGTCACTCCCTATGACAATTTAGAGTTCCATCACTACCTCCTCATTCTCTTAGGTGAAGACAGATGATAATGACTTAAACCGAAAATATTTTACTGTAAAAGGCCAGTGCGCGGTTTTGGTCCATACTTAAGAAAAAGCAATTGAAACACTGAAGGGAGGACAAAAATGCTTCACAAAGATGATACCAGAACTAGAAACGTATAACTATCAGAACCACTGACCAAGCTGGAGAACTTCTCCCCAGGGAACGGAGAGGTGATAAGGGAGGTTTCTAAAGGGGCGGAACGGCGGCAGAGTGGTTAGCACTGCTGCCTCACGGCGCTGAGGACCCGGGTTCGATCCCGGCCCTGGGACACTGTCTGTGTGGAGGCTGCACGTTCTCCCTGTGTCTGTGTGGGTCTCACCCCCACAACCATCATCAGCAACACATTTAGGCAGAGAAATCTCACACACTCAGCCAGTAGCATACATCGTCAGATGACAACATGGCAATATCCAAGTTCTGTTTCCCATATTAATAAATATATCTTTTAAATTGAAGACATATAGACTCACATCAAGGCACGATTAGACTTATACAGTAAAGCTCCCTCTACACTGTTTCATCAAACACTCCCAGGACAGGTACAGCACGGGGTTAGATACAGAGTAAAGCTCCCTCTACACTGTCCCCATCAAACACTCCCAGGACAAGTACAGCACAGGGTTACATGCAGAGTAAAGCTCCCTCTACACTGTTTCATCAAACACTCACAGGGCAGGTACTGCACAGGTTAGATACAGCACAAAGCGGTCTTTTCAAATATGCTCAGCTTGGTACCACACAGGTTCAATATAGATTCATGTAAATTGTCTTCAACATACCCACAATTTGCAGAAGAGCACATACTACATTAAGATGACATTTCCTCCTAATTAAGTCAGAGACCAGCTGTATCTCGGGATATATTGGTGAGACTGTCCTGACCTTTTCATTTACAATCCAAACATTAGGGAGACAATCTTTGATCGAATCCATACCTAAATTAACCCAGATCCCAGAAATTAAAGTGTTCTTCCAATGCAGGATGGCCCCCATCATAAAATGGGATGCTGGTTGGCAGAGTCACAGTTACAGGGTTACGATGTGAGGGAGCGAGATGAGCATCAGTATAGGTAATCAGCAACACAAGGTTTTGGCTGGGGAAGATTACTGTGCCAGGAAGTTAGCTGCCAGGGGTTAATCAGCTTTTCATTCACATTCCTTCTCAGGCTAAGGCCAGTATTTCTTGTCCAAATCCATTTGCTCTGGGAAGATGCTGTTGGATCTTCTTCCCAAATTGCTGAAGCAGGTGATGCAAATGACTAGCCACCCAAGAGTCATATTTAGGTCAGGTCAGACAAGGACAGCAGTTTTTCTTGCTCAAAGGACAGTTGGGTTTGTATGACAATCTGTGCTCACTTTTACTGACACAACTTTTTATTGTGAGATATATTTTAAAAATGGAATAGAATTTCTCCAATAACCACAGTAGGGTCTGAACTCATGTTTTCTGGATTACCAATTCAGAAACATAACCAAAACGACAACACTATCAGACTCATGTCAAACTGTAAGCGAGCTGGATTACATCAGTCAAGATTTTATCAGTAACACCGGACTGCTGGCTGGAGGGGTTACCGAACCTGAGTGAGGAAACAAGATTCACACCTCCGGAGAAAAAGCAGGTCAAGTTGTTTGAGGGGCTTTAGCGAAGACCAGTTCAGTCACCTGGCCTCGAGTCTGTTCAGGAGCACTAAAGGGATTGTCACTGGGTAGCCAGCGAGAGTAAGGAGTGGGGAGCTCTGCCAAACCCTGGTTTATGATCAGTGAGCTCGACACAAACCCTGCTGCTCAAGTCCTTATTCTGAGGAGATCACATATGATTGTATCGTCCCCTCCTGCAATCCTCGTTCTCCAGGAGCTGGGGCAGAATCAGGTATGTGTGTCTGAGTTGGCAATTACCCTTGCTGAATGAGGTATCATGGGCCTAAAACTCTTAATTGCTTTTTTGGACTGTTTTTTTTTTGTATTAATGAGGCGGAACCATGGCGAGACCCCGAAAACATGTGCCTTGCCTTAAAGGTTAACATTTGTCTTCATTAAACAAAATGTGATAGCCACACATCAGCACGCTGAACCACTATTCCACTAATCATCGTGCTCATCTTTATGATACCATTAATTTGCTTTTACTAGATGTGGCTGAAGGAAGTCTTGTGTTTTTGCTCTTGCACTTGGGCACTTTTACAAGAGTGCGCCAGGGTTGAAAAGTTCGCTTAGTACCTTGTAAACTGCAGCTACAACTTTATTATCCAACATGTGGCTTTTCGGTTTGGTTTTGTACAAAATAAAATCCACTCTAATGTACAGGACACATTGGGGGAAAACCATGCTGGCTGGTTCTGTTCCTCCTGTAGTACAAGCCATTGTTACAGCTTGATCAGTGAGCTCAACACAAACCCTGCTGCACAAGTCCTTACTCTGTGGAGATCACAAGTTATTGTACCGTCTCCTCCTGCAATCCTTGTTCTCCAGGAGCTGGGGAAGAACCAGGTATGTGTGTTTTACCCTTACTGACTGAGGTATCGTGTGTTTCGATAACTATATTCAAATTTTCACAACCGGGGAGTTAAATTCACAATCAAATGATTTATTTTTTTCTTTCCGGAGATCTAGGTCCCAATCCTGGAACAGCGTAAAGGTGGGAATGAAGAGGTTTTTGTTCTTCTAACCTGCTGTCCTCGAAGCCGGCACCAGGTTTTCGGGGGAGTGAGGAGTGGGACTCACTGCTGTTCTCAGATGACAGAGGTTGGGGGAGGGCACGGGGAGCTCACTTTCAACCAGCACCACCAAACCCCCAGATTTCCTTTCTCCCTTTGTAATCCTGCTCAGAACACGGGGCGGGATTCTCCGCGATCGGCGCGATGGCCCGACGCCGGCGTCAAAAACGGCGCGAACCACTCCGGCGTCGAGCCGAACGGAAGTAGCAGAATTCTCCGCACTGCCGGGGGCTAGGCCGGCCGCAGAGGGGTTGGCGCCGCGCAAACCGGCGGCGAAGGGACTGTGCAAGTTAGCGCATGCGCAGAACCGCTGGCGTGGTTCCGCGCATGTGCAGACCAGCCAGCATATTCTGGCGCATGTGCAGGGGGGGTGTCTTCTCCGCGCTGGCCATGGCGGAGCCCTACAGGGGCCTGCGCGGAAGGAAGAAGTGCCCCCATTGCACAGGCTTGCCTGCAGATCAGTGGGCCTTGATCGCGGGTCAGGCCACCGGGGTCGGATCCCCCCGCAAACCCTCCCCCCCCCCCCTCCCCCTCCCCAATCCTGAGGACCGCACCAGCCAACTTACCTGCCAGGTCCCGCCGTGTGGGACCATGTCTAATCCACCCCGGCGGACTGGTCAAAAACAGACGGCCGCTCGGCCCATCGGGGCTCGGAGAATTGCCGAGAGGGCCGCTGCCAACGGCCCCCGACCGGCGTGGCGTGAATCCCGGCGGGGGGTCGGAGAATCCCGCCCCAGTTGGAAAGGAAAGAAGCAAGTCCCTCTTTCCCTAACTTTTACAAAAATGTTACAGATGGCAGAAGGTAGGTGCAGTGCTGTGTACTGGTAGCCAAAGAATCTCCTGCATTGGCTGCTCTTCCTGTTCCTGCACCGTGACCTCTGGTGATCCCCATGGATCCATCCTTGGCAAATCGTCCCCTCCTATTTCTCATCCACACGCTGTCCTTGAAGGCACGGTGTTAGTTTTCACATTATATGCTGACGATACCCAGATCCACTTCACGACCACCTCTCTTGACTCCTCCACTGTTGCTAAATTATAAGACTGATTTGCCCAGCATCCAATGTTGGATGAGTAGGAATTTCCTCCAGTTAAATATTGGGAAAACTGAAGCCATTGTTCTTGGAACCCACTCCGAACTCAGTTCCCTAACTCCTCCTCTCCTTCGCAACAATCGGAAATTAGTCCAGACTGTTCATGACCTTGGTGTCACATCTGATCCGGAGGTGAGCGTTTCATCTCATCTTCATGCATTCACTGAAATAACGTCCTTTGAACCGTCTCCCCTGACCCAGTTCACCTGCTGCTGAAGGCCAGGCCATCATTACCTCTCGACTCCAACGCACTTCTGACTCGTCTTCAACATTCGACCGATGCAAACTTGAGATCATTCAAAACTTTGCTGCCTTTATCTCAATTTGTAATAAGTCCTGCTTCCTCCATCGCCCCTGTACTTGCTGACCTACACTGGCTCCCGCAAAAGTAGGTGGCCATTTCTTAAGTTGCCACGGTCCAAAGCTCAGGAATTCTGTCTCTCTACCTCTCGTTCCTCCTTTAGGTCACTTCTTAAAATGCATCTTTTTGACAAAGATTTTTGCACTCTGACCGAATATCTCTTTATGTGGCTCAGTGTCATACTTTGTTCTATAATGCCTTTGTGAAGAACCTTGGGATGTTTCATTACATTAAAGGCACTTATATATAGATATAACTTTTTCAAAATGTATTACTGAGACATGGGTGTCACTGGTTAGACCAGCATTTATTGTCCATCCCTACTGCCCTTGAGAAGGTGGTGAGAAGCTGCCATCTTGAACCGCTGCAGTCCCTGTGGTGTATGTACACCCACTGTGCTGTTCAGAAGAATATTCCAAGATTTTGACCCAGCGACATTGAAGGAACGCCAATGTATTTCCAAGTCAAGGTGGTGTGGGGCTTGGAGGGGAACTTGCAGGTGGTCGTGTTCCTATGCAATTGCTGCCCTTATCCTTCTAGATACTAGTGTCGTGAGTTTGGAAGATGTTTTCGAAGGAGTCTTGGTGAGTTGCTGCAGTGTATCTTGTAGGCGGTACACACTGCTGCTCCTGTTTGTCACTGGTGGAGGGAGTGAACATTCGTGGGTGGAGCACAGGCTTTCAGGAGTCAGGAGATGAGTTACTTGCTGCAGGATTCTTGGTGTCTGATCCTCCCCAGAATGTTGAGAGAGGGGGATTCAGCGATGGTAATGCCATTGCATGTTATGGGAAAATAGTTACATTCTCCCTTGCTGGAGATGGTCATTGCCTAGCACTTGCATGGCGCGACTATTGCTCGTCACTTGGCAGCCCAAGCCTGAATATTGTCAAGGTTTTACTGCATTTGGGCGTGGACTGCTTCAGTACCTGTGGACTCACAATGGCGCAGAACATTTTGCAGTCATCAGTTTCGGACCTGATGACGGAAGGAAGGTCATTGATTAAGTAGACGATGATGATTGGGCGTAGGACACTACTTTGAGTGACATGTCCTGCAGTGATGTCTGTGAACTGCGATGATGAACATAAAAAATAGGAGCAGGAGGAGGCCTTTCGAGCCTCTCTTCCATTCATTCTGATCACAGCTGGCCTGTTCCCGCCTTTCCTCCACATTCTTTGATCCCATTAGCCCCAAGAGCTATATATAACTCCTTCTTGAAAACACACAATGCTTTGGCATCAAATACCTTCTGTGGTAGTTTTTCCAGCTGCCTTTGTTCTCAGACAGTCTGCACTGCTTGGAAAGACTGTAACCTCTTTTAACTGAACTGCAATGAGAGCAAACGTCTTGACTGCTGTTCACAGCTTCGTATCGAACCCCACTGACCTGCTGTCTGTAAAATATCTGATAATGGAGCTCCACCCAGTAATGACAGTATCTTACCTAGCTGAAATCAAACTAACTCCACAGGGAATCCCGTTAATCCAAACAAACGGCATTAACCCAAGCTTTTTACGACGGTTTAATTGCACACCTGGCTCCCAAAACCTTAGTTGTCTTTCAAATAGGATGTCCTATTAAAACAAGACTGCAGCAGTCTCACGCACACTAACCCAGGCTTTTACCTCTTACTGCACCAAATATCTATAATACACTACATCCAAAATTCCAACATTCATCACACTACGGCTCCTTGATGCCACACTCGGTGAAATGCTGCATTGATGTCAAGGGCAGTCACTCTCGCCTCACCTCTTGAGCTCAGCTCTTTTGGGTCCATGTTTGAACCAAGGCTGTAATGAGGTCAGGAGCTGAGTGAGCCTAAGAGAACTCAAACGGAGTGTCAGTGAGTAGGTTATTGCTAAGTAAGTGCTGCTTGATAGCACTGTTTCTGACCCCTTTCATCAATTTACTGATGATTGACAATAGGCCGGTGGGACAGTAATTGGCCGGGTTGGATTTGTCCTACTTTTTGTACACAGATCAAAGCTGCGTAATTTGGTGAGTAGATGCCAGTGTTGTGAGCAGCTTGGTGAGGGGCACGGCAAGTTCTGGAGCACAAGTCTAAAGTTCTATTGCCAGTTTCTTGTCAGGGCCCATAGCTTTTGCAGTGCCTTCATCCATTTCTTGGTATCATGTGGAGTGAATCGGGTTGGCTGAACACTGGATTGGTGGCAATGGTAGGATGGAGGATATGCCGGGCTATGAAGTTATAGATTGTGGTTGAGTACAATTCTGGTTGAATACAATTCAGCTGCTGCTGACGGCCCTCAGCGCCTCATGGATGCCCAATCTGGAGTTGCGAGATCTGTTCAAAATCTATCCCATTTTGCACAGTGGCGGTGCCACACAACACAATATACATGTGAAGACAGGACATGATCTCCACAAGGACTGCTATGGACTAATGAATCTGCAGCAGGCAGATTGCTCAGAATGAAGTCACGTATGTCTTTCCCTCTTGTTGGTTTCTTCGGTACCTGCCGCAGGCTCAGTGTAGCGTTATGGCCTTTAGGTCTCAGCCAGATTGGTCATTAGTGGTGCTACCGAGCCAGTCTTGGTGATGGGATACTGAAGTTCCCTAACCAGAGTACATCTGTGCCTTTGCCACCCTCAGCCCTCAGTGCTTCCTCCAAGTGGTGTTCAACATGGAGGGGTACTCATTCACTAGTGACACCTCTGTTGTGTCTGCCCTGCGGTCGGGACAGTACATACGCAGGGATGATGATGGTTAGGACATTATCTGTATGGTACAATTCCGTGAGTATGACTATGTCAGGTTGTCGCTTGACGTGTCTCTGGGATAGCTCTCCTAAATTTGGCACAAGCCCCAGTTATTAGTGAGGAGGATTTTGCAGGGTCAACAGGGCTGAGTTTACCCTTGTCTTGTCCAGTGCCTAGGTCAATGCAAGGTGGTCCGTCCAGTTTCATTCCTTATTGACTTGGTAGTGGTTTGATACAACTAGGTGGCTTGCTCGGCTGTTGCAGAGGGCAGTTAAGAATCAACCACATTGCTGTGGGCCCGGAGTCACATGTAGGCCAGACCAGGTAAGGACAGCAGATTTCCTGCCCTGAGGACATTAGTGAACCAGATGGAGTTTACAACAATCGACAATGGTTTCATGGTCATCATTTAGACTTTTAATTCCAGATGTTTGATTGGTTGAATACAAATCCCCTCATCCGGGCCAGTTTCACCAAGTTGATGTCGTTATTATGCGACTTAACTGGAACTAATAACCCTGAGGATGTGAGTTCACATCTCGCCCAGTTTAAGAATTTGAATTCAGTTTTAAAATAACAAGTTGACCTCCCTAAAAGTGACCATGAAGCTGCCTGATTATCATAAAAACCAAACTGGTACCCTGACATTCTTTAGAGAAGGAAATGTGTCATCCTTACCTCATCCCCCCTGACAGACAGAAACAGGGGGATGCATAATAAGTGCTGGGAAAACTGACGGGATTGAAGGGGGATAAATCCCCAGCGCCTGAGAATGTGCATCCCAGAGTGCTTATGGAGGTGGCTCTGGGAATAGTGGATGCATTGGTGATCATCTTCCGGGATTCTATAGACTCTGGAACTGTCCCTGCAGATTGGAGGGTAGCTCACGTCACTCCGATATTCAAAAAGGGAGGTCGAGGTAAAGCAGGGAATTATAGACCAGTCAGCCTAACATCGGGAGTGGGGAAAATGCTTGAATCCATTATCAAGGACTTTATAGCGGAACATTTAGAAAGTAGTGGCAGGATCAGTCAGAGTCAGCATGGATTTATGAAGGGAAAATCATGCTTGACAAATCTGTTGGAATTCTTTGAAGATGTAACCAGTACAGTTGACAAGGGGAGCCAGTCGATGTGGACTTTCAGAAGGCGTTTGACAAAGTCCTGCATAAGAGATTATTGTGTAAAATTAAAGCGCATGGGATTGGGGGAAATGTATTGAGGTGGACAGAAAACTGGTTGGCAGAGAGGAAACAAAGAGTAGAGGTCCTTTTCAAATTGGCAGGCAGTAACTAGTGGGGTACCACAGGGATCGGTGCTGGGACCCCAGCTATTCACAATATATATTAATGATTTGGATGAGGGAACAAGATGTAACATCTCAAAGTTTGCAGATGATACCAAATTAGGTGGGAGGTGAATTGTGACGAGGATACAGGGATCCTACAGCATGATCTGGACAGGTTGGGCGAGTGGGCAAACCAATGGCAGATGCAGTATAATTTGGATAAGTTTATCATAGAATTTACAGTGCAGAAGGAGGCCATTCGGCCCATCGAGTCTGCACCGGCTCTTGGAAAGAGCACCCTACCCAAGGTCAACACCTCCACCCTAGCCCCATAACCCAATAACCCCACCCAACACTAAGGGCAATTTTGGACAGTAAGGGCAATTTATCATGGCCAATCCCCCTAACCTGCACATCTTTGGACTGTGGGAGGAAACCGGAGCACCTGGAGGAAACCCACGTACACACTGGGAGGATGTGCAGACTCCGCACAGACAGTGACCCAAGTCGGAATCGAACCTGGGACCCTGGAGCTGTGAAGCAATTGTGCTATCCACATTGCTACCATGCTGCCCAAGTGTGAGGTTATTCATTTCGGAAGCAAAACAGGAAGGCAGATTACTACCTGAATGGTTGTAATTTGGAAGAGGGGAGTGTGCAGCTGGACCTGGGTGTCCTTGTGTACCAGTCATTGAAGGTAAGCATGCAGGTGCAGCAGGCGGTAAAGAAGGCCAATGGTATGTTGGCCTTCATTGTAAGAGGTTTTGAGTATAGAAGCAGGGATGTGTTGCTGCAATTGTACAGGGCCTTGGTGAGGTCACACCTGGAGTATTATGTGCAGTTTTGGTCTCCTTATCTGAGGAAGGATATTCTTGCTCTCGAGGGAGTGCAGCAAAAGTTTATCAGACTGATTCCAGGGATGGCGGGACTGTCATATGAGGAGAGATTAACTAGGTTGGGATTGTTCTCGCTGTAGTTCAGAAGAATGAGGGGGGATCTCATACTGACTTATAAAATTCTAACAGGAGTAGACAGGGTAGATGCAGGGAAGATGTTACCAATGATGGGTGTGTCCAGAACCAGGGGTCACAGTCTGAGGATTCAGGATAAACCATTTCGGACAGAGATAAGGAGACATTTGTTCACCCAAAGAGTGGTGAGCCTGTGGAATTCATTACCACAGGAAGTAGTTGATGCTAAAACTTTGAATGTATTCTAGAGGCAGCTGGATATAGCACTTGGGGAGAATGGGATCAAAGGCTATGGGGAGAAAGCAGGATTCGGCTATTGAGTTGGATGATCAGCCATGATGGTGATGAATGGCGGAGCAGGCTCGAAGGGCCAAAAGGCCTCCTCCTGTTCCTATCTTCTATGTATCTATGCCTGCGTGACTCCAGTCCCGCACCAGCAGCTCTGGACCGAAGTGCTGCAGCACATTTATTAAACTGCTCAGAGCAACTCAGGATTGGTGTGAAGTACCACCTTGCCAGCAGTGTTGTATTTATATTGAATTACATAAAATATTTAAACTTTCATATAAAAATAAGCATTCCAGTACGTTGACCCTAAATACAAGATTCATTATGACTGCTCAACCTGTTTTTTAGTTTGGTGATATAGGTCGAGGGACCAATTTTGGACTGGACAAAACAGGTACAAAAATTCATGGTCTAGAACTGCCAGTTTTGTGGAAAAGTCACTTAGAATGACCTCAAAACAGCTCCAAATCTATTTTCTCACAGTCAGTACAGGGTTCAGAGAATGAGGCGTAACTTCATTAATACTTTACCCTCTTCACTGCAAGGGGTGCAGGGGTGAATTGCAGTGACCCCAACCGCAACAGAAAGAGCAAGCTTGGAAAAAATGAAATGAGCACAGGAGCTAATTGGGCCACTGAACGTGCACCAGTTCTCCCCTTATCGCCATATTCTTCTGCATGTTCCCCATAACCATTAAAAAATCTACATTTCAAATACTGATCCACTTAGCTGATTTAAAAGATATTAACAAAGAAGTTATGTGAATCTTTATAAATAGCTGGTTAGGCCTCAGCTTGCAGTACGTGCTGGATTTTGGGCAAAACTTAGAACCATGGCAGGGTTACGGTGCGGAAAGAGGCCATTCAGCCCATCACATCTGCACCTCTTTTACACATCTGCAAGTTTTTTTTACGCAGAGGCTAGTGGGTGCCTGGAACTCGCTGCCGGAGGAGGTGGTGGAAGCAGGGACGATAGTGACATTTAAGGGGCATCTTGACAAATACATGAACAGGATGGGAAAAGAGGGATACGGACCCAGGAAGTGTAGAAGATTGTAGTTTAGACGGACAGCATGGTCGGCGCGGGCTTGGAGGGCCTGTTCCTGTGCTGTACTTTTCTTTGAGAAAGGATGTCAAAGCCTTGGAAAGGGTGGGGAGTAGACCAGAATGGGACTGGCGGTGAAGGATTCGGTTAGGTGGAAATACTCCTTTAAACAGAGAATGTTAAGTGAAGATTTGATAGAGGTGTTCAAAATCATGAATGGTTCTGATAAAAAGCAAATAAGGAGAAACTGTTTCCAGCGATGGGCAGGTTGGTAGCTGGAAGACATTGATTTCAGACATTGGCAAAAAAAAACAGGAGGTAAGATGAGACTCTTAATTTTAAATCAATGAGTTGCTAAGCGTGGAGTGCACTGCCTGAAAGGGTGGTGGAAGCAGATTCAATAGTAACCATCAAAAGGGAATTGGAGAAATATTTAAAAGGAAAATATTTTCTGGGCTACGTGCATAAAAGCAGGGGGAGTGGAACTAACTGCAGTGTTCAACTAAATAGCCAGCACAGGAACAATTGACTGAATGGCCTCCTTCTGTCCTGCATAGCTCCACAGTTCCAGGTTCTGCTCCCAGCACTGTTCCTGGTCAGATGTCTGTCACAACAACTTCAGTAAAGAGGCAAAACGGGAGTTCACAACTGGAGTGTATGACAGGAGTTGGCTCGAGAATAAACCTGCACGCCTAAATTAATAAAGATTTTGCACTTGTGTAGCACCTTTCATGACTTCAGATGTGCCAAAGGGTTTTACGGATACTTTTGAAGTGTCCTGGTATTTAAAATTAAAAAAAAAAAAAAAAAATTTAGAGTACCCAATTATTTTTTTTTCCAATTGGACAATTTAGCATGTCCAATCCACCTAACCTGCACATCTTTGGGCTGTGGGGGTGAAACCCACGCAGACATGGGGAGAATGTGCAAACTCCACACGGACAGTGACCCAGGGCCGGGATTCGAACCCGAGTCCTCAGCGCCGCAGTCCCAGTGCTATCAACTGCGCCACAGGCTGCCCTTGAAGTGTCCTGTTATAATGTAAGACACGGCAAGCTCCCACTACTAGCAATCACAGGGTTTTAGTGCTTGTTGAGGAACATAGGAGCAGGAGTGGGTCATTCAGCCCATCGAGCCTGCTCTGCCAATGCATATCATGGCTGATCACCCTCTTTGATGCCTTTTCCCCACACTGTCCCCCTATCTCTTTATGAAAGAGGTACTTAGAAATCTATCAATCTCTACTTTAAATTAAATAACAATCTTTATTCGTGTCCCAGGTAGGCTCACATTAACACGGCAATGAAGTTACTGTGAAAATCCCCTAGTCGCCACAATCTGGCGCCTGTTCAGGTACACAGAGGGAGAATTCAGAATGTCCAAGTGACCTAACAGCACGTCATTTGGGACTTTTGAGGTTCCTGTCCCTACTATTTAAAAATTAAAAAAATTTTTTTTACAGAGTTATCATCTGATTCAGGCCCTTGATTTCTCTGCTTATCGCTTTTCTTGTTCTCCTTTCTGTCATAGACAAAGACATAGAATTTATAGTGAAGAAGGAGGCCATTCGGCCCATTGTGTCTACACCGGCCTTTGGAAAGAGCACTACTTATGCCCGCACCTCCACCCTGTCCCAGTAACCCCACCAAACCTTTTTTTTTAAACTAAGAGCAATTTATCATGGCCAATCCACCTAACCTGCACATCTTTGGACTGTGGGAGGAAACCGGAGCACCCGGAGGAAACCCACGCAGACACGGGGAGTAACTGCAGACTCAGCACAGACAGTGACCCAAGCCGGGAATCGAACCTGGGATCCTGGAGCTGTGAAGCTACTGTGCTAACCACGGTTCTACTGTGCCAAGCTCTTTTTCTCTTATTCTTGATTCCGCCTGCTCTGAATCCTCACATAGGTTTCCACCCCCCTGCCACATTAGTTTAAACCCTCCCCAACTGGAAATGTAGAGAGGTGGATAGAAAACTGGTTGGCAGAGAGGAAACAAAGAGTCGTGATTAATGGGTCCTTTTCAAATTGGGCAGGCAGTAGCCAGTGGGGTACCACAGGGATCGGTGCTGGGACCCCAGATATTTACAATATATATTAATGATTTGGATGAGGGAACAAAATGTAACTTCTCAAAGTTTGCAGATGATACCAAATTAGGTGGGAGGGTGAATTGAGACGAGGATGCAGGGATCCGACAGCAAGATCTGGACAGGTTGGGCGAGTGGGCAAACCAATGGCAGATGCAGTATAATTTGGATAAGTGTGAGGTTATTCATTTTGGAAGCAAAAACACGAAGGCAGATTACTACCTGAATGGTTGTAAATTGGGAGAGGGGAGTGTGCAGCGGGACCTGGGTGTCCTTGTACACCATTCGCTGAAGGTAAGCATGCAGGTGCAGCAGGCGGTAAAGAAGGCTAATGATATGTTGGCCTTCATTGCAAGAGGTTTCGAGTACAGCAGCAGGGATGTGTTGCTGCAATTGTACAGGGCCTTGGTGAGGCCACACCGGGAGTATTGTGTGCAGTTTTGGTCTCCTTCTCCGAGGATGGATGTTCTTGCTCTCGAGGGAGTGCAGCGAAGGTTTACCAGACTGATTCCAGGATGGCGGGACTGTCATATGAGGAGAGATTGACTAGGTTGGGATTGTTCTCGCTGGAGTTCAGAAGAATGAGGGGGGATCTCATAGAGACGTATAAAATTCTAACAGGACTGGACAGGGCAGATACTTTCTGTATCTCTACCTGCTCCTTGATGGATAGCACCGTAAAACCCGTCTCTTTGACGAAATCTTTTGGTTAGCTGTCCTAATTATCTCCCTGTGTAGCTTGGTGCCAATTTTTGACTGATGCATCATGGAATGTTTTTGTTTACATTTCAGGTGCTATATAAATGCAAGTTATTGTTGAAACAATTCAATGGCATCTTCTTGTGAGTATTTTGGACAGAGTACAAAAATTAATTAGCTGCATTATCTAGAAGATCACTTACGCTCGCACTCTTCGATGTCCATGTTGAACTGTTTTAAGGCTCCCATGGTGATCTGTTTGACCTCGGTATCCAAGAGCAGCTGCAGAAGAGATGTAGATAGATGTTTGCACGCAGACATGCAGGCGGTCTGTGCCACTTTGCCCTGAAAAATCAAAATTAGACTCCCATCAGACATTAAATCCTCAATTCCCCAAACCCCAAATTAACAATCAGAAAGGCCATGGTGACTTTCTCAAATTAAAATGAGTCCGACTGTTCAATACTGAATCTTTGATTATTATTTTTTTTAAATTTCCAATTAAGGGGCAATTTAGCGTGGCCAATCCACCTACCCAGCACATCTTTTAGGGTTGTGGGAGTGAGACCCTCGCAGACACGGGGAGAATGTGCAAACTCCACACGGATAGGAGTCTCAGATTATGGCTAGAAAGACACCACCAACCGGTTGATATATAAACATACAAAATAGAAGTCGGCCATTCGGCCCCTTGACGCTGCTCCGACATTCGATATGATCGTGGCTGTTTGTGTTTTGAATTCCACATTCTCATCTAACCGCGATAACCTTTGATTCTCTTGCTTCACAAGAATCTATCTGCATCCACCTTAAAAATATTTAGTGACCCCACCTCCACTGCCTTCTGAAGCAATGATTAGCACAGTGGTTAGCACTGTTGCTTCACAGGCGTGAGGGATCCGGGTTCGATTCCTGGCTTTGGTCACTATCTGTGCTGAGTCTGCACATTCTCGCCGTGTCTGCATGAGTTTCCTCCGGGTCCTGAAAGACGAGCTTGTTAGGTGAATTGGACATTGAGTTCTCCCTCAGTGTACGCGAACAGGCGCCGGAGTGTGGCGACTGGGGGCTTTTCACAGTAACTTCATTGCAGTGTTAATGTCAGCCTACTTGTGACAATAAAGATTATTCGTTGCACAACCCACTAAGAAAAAAAATATTCTCTTCATCTCTGTTCTAAAAGGGCAACTCCTAGTTTTAAAACAGTGCCCCCGGCTTTGGGCTCACCCAAAAGCAGGAATATCCTTTCCATGCCCACCTTGCCATTTAGTCATTCCTCACTCTCCTAAACTCTTGAGAAACAAGCCCAGACTGTCTAACCTTTCCTCATTCGCCAACCTGCTCATTCCAGGTATCAATCTCATAAATAAAAGCAAAATAGTGCAGATGCTGGAAATCTGAATAAAAGCAGAAAATGCTGGATAAACGCAGTAGGTCTAGCAGCATCTGCGGAGAGAGAAACAGTGCTAACATTTCAAGCCCGTATGACTCTTCTTCGGAGCTGATCGATCCTCTGAGCCACTTTCAATGCATTTACGTGATGTGATGAGTCTCATGCCTCACGAGTCTGGGGCAGCACGGTAGCATAGTGGTTAGCACAATTGCTTCACAGCTCCAGGGTCCCAGGTTCGATTCCCGGCTTGGGACACTGTCTGTGCGGAGTCTGCACATCCTCCCCGTGTGTGCGTGGGTTTCCACCGGGTGCTCCGGTTTCCTCCCACAGTCCAAAGATGTGCAGGTTAGGTGGATTGGCCATGATAAATTGCCCTTAGTGTCCAAAATTGCCCTTAGTGTTGGGTGGGGTTACTGGGTTATGGGGATAGGGTGGAGGTGTGGGCTTGGGTAGGGTGCTCTTTCCAAGAACCGTTGCAGACTCGATGGGCCGAATGGCCTCCATCTGTACTGTAAATTCTATGATCCATGTGTGGTTAAGAGACTGTGTGTGATTTCCACATTTGCGTGCTAGTTCGCTTCTTATTTTCAGCCTCCATTATTGGCCAGCAGCAATGTAAAAAAAGAGCCAAAAGTGTAAGTCTCTCCCTATCAGTACATAGTCTCTCCATTGGGAAGTCCTCAGCTGTGCCTTCTCTTGGCTGACTGTGGTGAGTGCCCCTTTAAAGGTGGCAGTTAGGGTCACCTGGCCTAGGGGATCTATGGGACTGAGAGTGGGGAATCACCCCAAGGGGAGGGGTTTTCCTGAGGCAGAGGCATTCCAGAATTAGCTACAGACATGTTGCTGCTCTTGTAGATCCTTGTAAATAAATCCTTTATTGTTCACTAATGAAGTCTCTGAAAGTGTATAATTACAGTGACACATGGAAAATGGGTCCAGCACTAAAGCTTCTGAGCAATTTACAGGTTTGGCCCCCGGATATGCAGTGTGCTAGCCCACTGACAGGTGGCACTTATGAATCAAGCTCCCAGCGACAGGCGAATAGCTTCACATCCTGTAGGTGCCTCAGGAGAATAGAAGGCTAAAGGGAGTAAACACTGACAAAATATCTGGAGTGAAGGCCAAAGGCAGACTGATGTCGAAACGTGTTATCTTTCCGATTAGTCCTGCTACCAAGCCGGTGTCAAATGTAGTTCTTTGCACTCCTGTGCCAGTCTACGCAACTGGGGGGGTGAAGGAGTGGATTCATTTGGGCAGCCCAGCCTCTCCGTAAATTTTGTCCAGGCTTGTGTCAAAAGCGGACACGACAGTTTTTAACACAACGCGGGAGGACAGCAGTTATCAGTGATCAGCCCAATTCAATTGAGAGAACGGGTGCTTAGGGCTGTCGCTGACGTTGGAAGGGACCATTGTGCTCCACTGGTCGGCCACCATCCACCTAGAGACAGGCAGCCCTGAATGGGGGCTTGGAGCTCAGAGTCTTTGCTCAACAAGTGGACGGAATCCATTACACCAGGCAAAGAAAAGCTGGCAAGCTGGAACATCAGGACAATGTGCACAGTACTGACAGACAAATCACATTTGGTCGGAAACCTGTGCAGCTGTGATTGACAGGGAACTTGATCGGCTGAACATTGGACATAACTTCTCAACTAAAGACCAGGCTCACTGAGAGCAGATCACTGAAAGAAGAATATTACATCTTCTTCTGGTAGGGGAAGAGTTCAGGGGAAACATGTGAGCAAGGTGTAAGCTTCGCTGTAAGGAACACGCTACTCGATAAAACACCCACAAAAGGTTCAGAACATATTTTCGCCATCTGTCTCGCAACTAAAACAGAGCCAGTTATGCTCATAATTATGTATATTTTATTTGTTCACGGGACATGGGCTGGTCCAGCATGTATTGCCCATCCCTAATTGCCCCCGAGGAGGCAGTTAAGAGTCAACCACATTATTGTGGATCTCAAGTCACATTTAGGCCAGACCAGGTCAGAATGGCAGATTTCCTTCTCTAAAAGACACCAGTGAACCAGATGAGTTTTTATGACAATCGACAATGGTTTTGTGGTCATCATTAGACCCACCGGCAGGACACTCCCAGCAGAGGTGGCAGCACAGTGGTACAAGATCGGGAGGGAGTTGCCCTCAATATCGACTCCGGACCCAATGATGTCTCTTGGTATCAGGTCAAACATGGCCAAGAAATGTACCTGCATTTATGTCACACCTTGGTGTATCCTTGCGACATCCCTAAGTGCTAATGTTCAATTAGGAAAGGAGATTCTCGAGTGTCAGTGTAGCTGCATCCATGTCGAGCTAGCTGGGAATCCTCCAAGTTTTGTCGCTACCTCCCCGGCAACCCCCATCATTCCCCTAACAATTCGCACTCCCTCAGTACTGCACCAAAGTGACCACCACAGTGATGTGGCCACGTTGTGGAGCGGATCAATGCAACCACATGTGGCAACCTGATACACATTCGTTCAAGTGCCGTTGTGGGGAATTTGCCACTCTTTTAAAAAGATTTTTCCAATTAAGGAGCAATTTGGTGTGGCCAATCCACCTACCCTGCACATCTTTTTGGGTTGTGGGGATGAGACCCACGCAGACCATGGGGAGAATGTGCAAACTCCACACGGGCAGTGACCCAGCGCCGGGATCGAACCGAGGTCCACCGCGCCGCCTGTTGTGCGGAATTTGGACTGAAGAGAGAGACGAAAAGAGAGAGAGACACACACACAGCAGACAGACTGAGAAAAAAGAAATAGAAAATGAATATAGAGGGAGAGCAGGGTTTAGGCTCAACTTGAAGTATTTCCTCTGAAGCAGGCTGCAAACATATAGTAACATTTGAGGCCCACACACATAGAATGACCACCTGAGTGAGGGGGGTTGCTGGCATTGGTGGAGCTCTACTGCAACAGAAATCAGTGCTTTCAAGTGAGTAGGGGAAAGGTTGCCTGAAAGAAAGTCCAGTGTCCTTTCTGTAAGCACCAACACAGAGCTAAAAGTAGGGGTCTCAAATATTAATATCGACCATCCACAGCCCTCTGCTTAAACTGGGCTTGGGGGAGCCAGTGAATTGAGATCTCTGGCAGAGTGGATGTGCATGAATGAAGACCCCTTGCTCAATTATCCAAGGAGCAATTCCACTGTTATTAACCATCAAAGTACCAACTCTTTGTAGCTTTTTTTCTCAAAAGTAAAATGTACTCTGTTTTTCTTCTTCCAACATCTGGAAATCCTCTATTCTGTGGCTTCCTAATTCCAACTACTATTAAATGGAATTTAGAGGAATAGAACCACAGAAGATTTCTTCATTTGTGGCATTCTTAAGTAGACTCACCACAATCTCCTGGCCCTCAGACTTGAACTCTGGACTGTTCCATGTCAGCTCCTCCCTGTCTTCTCTTCACGGCTGCTTCAAGTCTCGCCTAATCTCTACCAGGCCCGAGCATTCCAAAATCTCGCATGTCAGCATTTTGGTTGCCATACCAAATCCAAGCCCGTTACTTCTTCATTATTTTAGTCCTTCTGGTTTGTTAGTTCCTTTTTCACTCCCATCATGAACCACGGATCTTTCCACTTCAGGTGTTTCGGTTCTCCTCAGAGCTATACCCATTGTCAAATGTCAGCCTTCCCTCTCTCCTTCGACCGTTCTGGGTTTGAATCTTTTGCCTTAACTTGGCATTCCCAAGGCAACCCATCACAGCATCTGTTGTTGCCTCAACAGCTAGCCTCATAGTCAACACCAATCTGCAACTTGGCCTTTCCCCCTGGCATAATCTCCTCCGTCAAACATTTCACCTGGATCACCATTAAAATCATTGTAAGAAGTCTTACAATACCAGGTTAAAGTCCAACAGGTTTGTTTCGAATCACTAGCTTTCGAAGAATCACCTGATGAAGGAGCTGTGCTCCGAAAGCTAGTGACTCCAAACAAACCTGTTGGACTTTAAGCTGGTGTTGTAAAACTTCTTACTGTGCCCACCCCAGTCCAACGCCGGCATCTCCACATCATTAAAATCGTTGTCATGTACCCTCCATCAAACCCCAGTATGTTTCTTCTTGAGATGTCCTTTCCCTTGACCTTTTCCCTGGGCCTCTAAATTGAGCAAATCTTCATCCTCAATGTCTCAATGTCTATTTCAGCTGTTGCTGTTAAGCTCTCCTGCATCTTGACAGCCCGTATGACATGGTAGAGAGATCAGTGGGGAGGGGGAAAGAAGCCTGGCTGGCATGGAACGTACGACGCACGGTGGTCTAGATCTTGCCAGCGAAGGTCCCAGCTTCACGCTGACCGTTCCACTTGTTAACCCAAATCAATTTTTAACTGCTTCTACTGTTCCCGATCCTTCCTGGTCCATTAAGACAAACCTTTCTCCATCCCAAGCCCTCTGCTGCTTGAACCCCGATGACTTTATTTTCTTCCTGTCACTCCCTCCAACCCACTCAGCACATCCCATTCATGAGCCCTGCCTTTTGCACCCTTAATCCTTTCTCACAAAACCCATTTCCCTTCCTGGCTACCCATTTTAACCAATATGGTAAAGGGTTCCTTTGCCTCAGAGAATGCTCCCCAACCTTTCAAAACTCTTGTACCCCCCAATCCCCTTCCCCCCTAAAAAAAAATATATTCAACCCCTCACCCTCATTAATAACTGTCCCATCTAAACTTCCAATTGCTCTACCAGATCTGAACCCTTCTCTCCCATAATCCATTATTTAAATCTCTCCAAGCAGCTCCTTCCATCATCATCTATTACCATTATCCTGCTTTAACCTTACCACTTGGGTGGCACAGTAGCACAGTGGTTAGCACAGGTGCTTCACAGCTCCACAGCCGGTTCGATTCCCGGCTTGGGTCACTGTCTATGCGGAGTCTGCGCATTCTCCCCATGTCTGCGTGGGTTTCCTCCAGGTGCTCCGGTTTCCCCCCACAGTCCAATGGTGTGCAGGTTAGGTGGATTGGCCATGCTAAATTGCCCTTAGTGACCAAAAAATGTTAGGTAGGGTTACTGGGATATGGTGGAGGTGTGGGCTTAAGTAGGGTGTTCTTTCCAAGGGCCGGTGCAGACTTGACGGGCCGAATGGCCTCCTTCTGCACTGTAAATTCAATGATTCGCTAAACCCTTCCTCTGCCTTGGTGTTATTCAAAACAATCACTTTTGGCTCCGGCACCAACACCATTTCTTTTCAGACGAAACCTTCGCGCTATGTCAACGCCTTGCTGAATTTCTCACTCCACATCCTCTCTGTCACAAGAAGCAACAACATTCACTTCCACATCAAGGCCCACCTCTGCTCCTATCTCTACCTATCCGCCACTTAAACCCTCATTGATGCTTTTGGCACCCCCAGACTCAATTATTCCAATGTTCTGCTGACCCGCCACCCATCCTCACGGTCCAGAATTAAATCCTGGCCCCCAACTAATTTAAATGTCCCAGTGTCACATCATGTCATTCTGAGGCAGGCCACTTGGTGCTGGATGGATAATTATTATTTATTACTACTCAATACACCAGGCTGCCACATCATTCTCAGCTCGATCACTTGTGTGACAGGTTAGTTAAGCCAACAAATGGCAGCCGTTAATATAAAAATAAACAGTGGCGGGAGACTGCAGAGGTGTAATTCAACAGTTCAAAATGTACAATCGTTCTAAAAATTAAAAATAAATTATTTCCATTGTTTGAAAGTGTTTCATGAAATCCAGATGCCCGCAGAACCAGCACAGACTCGAAGAATTTACATTCTTGTTGCCCAAAATTTGGTTGGGCGTCACCGCATGTTTCAGTGGCTCTCGTCATAGCTTTTGCGTCCGTTTCGAAACTGCTGTATCCTACGGTGCAAATTCAGAGTTCCTGCACGCGACCTGGCGGAACATTCAGTTTTATTAGGCCGGGTGTTTAACTTTTTTTTGCCCATAATTCTGGAGATTTACATGTTGCTGGCATATCTTTGCTTACCCCTAGTTGCCTTGAGAAGCTGATGATAGAACCAAGTGTCTGCCTGGACCACTCCATAAGGCAGTCAAGAGGCAATCACATTGCTGTGGAACAAGAGTCACATATAAACCCAGTCTAGATACAGGCAACAGATTTCCTTCACTAAAACCAAGAGATTTATTGTAACAACAAACTGACCAGCTTCACGGTCAATTTTGCTGATACTAGTTTTGCATTCTTCAACTAAGTTCAAATTTTTAAATCACCGATGTTGGGATTCAAACTCACGTTCTTAGGTTTATTAGTCCAGGCCTCTAGGTTGCAACACCCTAAAATGAAACCTGGAAGGGTAGCTGCCCCAATGGCTTCAAAGAGTTAAAGGCATTGCCCGTGTGCTACTGTAGATACACATTGTAGTGAGATTCAGTGAGTGTCACTGAATCTCAGTCCGAGAGGAAGGGATATTCAGACACGATTCATGCTCCCGATTTAAGCGGCATCAACAGGATTGGACTCGGCCTGAAACGTGCACAGATCAGCCTCACACACAAGGTACCAGAGGGTACCTAATACACTGGAGTCAGTACCATCAGAATAAAGGGTTGATACTGTTTTATGAGGGATGTTGGCATGGTGGGTGGGGGTGGGTGGGGGTGGGGGGGGGGGGGGGCAGTGGAGGTAAAGGTTTGATGAGACATGGGATGTATGGGGCATTGTTCTTAACCATTTCGCCACCAATCAGGCTTCAGGAAATGGAGCATGGCGTTGTTTAACTTTATTTATATTTCCGAACTTTTAAACTCTTCGATTCCTGGATCAGGAATAACACAGGGGAAGCAGGGCTGTAATCATAGAGTGTCCACAGCTCTTAACAGTAGCACAGTTGTTTAAAAAGTTACAAATATGTTAACAATTACAGGGGGGAGCGGGGACCTGAGAGTCTGTACCGTTAATTATGGAGCCCGGTTATCAAAGGGCTCGTTAACAAAGGCACCAATAAAATTACTGTTAAAATAAACGTACATTAATCTCAGAATACAGTAGTACACGCAATCAAGACCAACTTCCTCGCTTCAGCCAATGAACTGTCACTCCACTGAAAACTTTCCACCCATGGCCCCTGATCAGTTTCAGCTTTAAATGTCAAGTGAGGTGTGGGGGGGGTGGGAAAGTAAAGTAGATGCTAGCATTGAAGGTCCAAATGAGAGTAGAGAAACTTTAACTGAGGTATTACTCTCAGCTCACATGTTAGAAAATGAAATGAAATGAAAATCGCTTATTGTCACAAGTCGGCTTCAAATGAAGTGACTGTGAAACGCCCCTAGTCGCCACATTCCGGCGCCTGTTCGGGGAGGCTGGTACGGGAATTAAACCCGCGCTGCTGGCCTGCCCTGGTCTGCTTTAAAAGCCAGCGATTTAGCCCTGTGCTAAACCAGAACGCTGTGGATTCACGCCACCTCCAGAGACCTAAGCACAACATCCTCCTGTACAGTGCTGAAAGAGTGTTGCACTGTCAGAGGATCCATCGTTTGAATAAGGAGGTAAATCGAATTCCGTCTGCTCTCTCAGCTGGACATAAAAGATCTCATGGCACTATTTTGAACAGGGCAGGGATCCACCCTGGTGTCCTTCGAGGACTATCACTGAACAAAGAACAAAAGATCATAGTCACACTGTACATAGAACATAGAACAATACAGCGCAGTACAGGCCCTTCGGCCCACGATGTTGCACCGAAACAAAAGCCATCTAACCTACACTATGCCATTATCATCCATATGTTTATCCAATAAACTTTTAAATGCCCTCAATGTTGGCGAGTTCACTACTGTAGCAGGTAGGGCATTCCACGGCCTCACTACTCTTTGCGTAAAGAACCTACCTCTGACCTCTGTCCTATATCTATTTCCCCTCAGTTTAAAGTTATGTCCCCTCGTGCCAGCCATATCCATCCGCGGGAGAAGGCTCTCACTGTCCACCCTATCCAACCCCGATCATTTTGTATGCCTCTATTAAGTCTCCTCTTAGCCTTCTTCTCTCCAACGAAAACAACCTCAAGTCCGTCAGCCTTTCCTCATAAGATTTTCCCTCCATACCAGGCAACATCCTGGTAAATCTCCTCTGCACCCGCTCCAAAGCCTCCACGTCCTTCCTATAATGCGGTGACCAGAACTGTACGCAATACTCCAAATGCGGCCGGACCAGAGTTCTGTACAGCTGCAACATGACCTCTCGACTCCGGAACTCAATCCCTCTACCAATAAAGGCCAACACTCCATAGGCCTTCTTCACAACCCTATCAACCTGGGTGGCAACTTTCAGGGATCTATGTACATGGACACCTAGATCCCTCTGCTCAGCCACACTTTCAAGAACTTTACCATTAGCCAAATATTCCGCATTCCTGTTATTCCTTCCAAAGTGAATCACCTCACACTTCTCTACATTAAACTCCATTTGCCACCTCTCAGCCCAGCTCTGCAGCTTATCTATATCCCTCTGTAACCTGCTACATCCTTCCACACTATCGACAACACCACCGACTTTAGTATCATCTGCAAATTTACTCACCCACCCTTCTGTGCCTTCCTCTAGGTCATTGATAAAAATGACAAACAGCAACGGCCCCAGAACAGATCCTTGTGGTACTCCACTTGTGACTGTACTCCATTCTGAACATTTCCCATCAACCACCACCCTCTGTCTTCTTTCAGCTAGCCAATTTCTGATCCACATCTCTAAATCACCCTCAATCCCCAGCCTCCGTATTTTTTGCAATAGCCTACCGTGGGGAACCTTATCAAACGCTTTGCTGAAATCCATATACACCACATCAACTGCTCTACCCTCGTCTACCTGTTCAGTCACCTTCTCAAAGAACTCAATAAGGTTTGTGAGGCATGACCTACCCTTCACAAAGCCATGCTGACTATCCCTGATCATATCATTCCTATCTAGATGATTATAAATCTTGTCCCTTATAATCCCCTCCAAGACTTTACCCACTACAGACGTGAGGCTCACCGGTCTATAGTTGCCGGGGTTGTCTCTGCTCCCCTTTTTGAACAAAGGGACCACATTTGCTGTCCTCCAGTCCTCTGGCACTATTCCTGTAGCCAATGATGACATAAAAATCAAAGCCAAAGGTCCAGCAATCTCTTCCCTGGCCTCCCATAGAATCCTAGGATAAATCCCATCAGGTCCCGGGGACTTATCTATTTTCAGCCTGTCCAGAATTGCCAACACCTCTTCCCTACGTACCTCAATGCCATCTATTCTATTAGCCTGGGACTCAGCATTCTCCTCCACAACATTATCTTTTTCCTGAGTGAATACTGACGAAAAATATTCATTTAGTATCTCGCCTATCTCTTCAGACTCCACACACAATTTCCCATCCCTGTCCTTGACTGGTCCTACTCTTTCCCTAGTCATTCGCTTATTCCTGACATACCTATAGAAAGCTTTTGGGTTTTCCTTGATCCTTCCTGCCAAATACTTCTCATGTCCCCTCCTTGCTCGTCTTAGCTCTCTCTTTAGATCCTTCCTCGCTACCTTGTAACTATCCATCGCCCCAACCGAAACTTCACACTTCATCTTCACATAGGCCTCCTTCTTCCTCTTAACAAGAGATTCCACTTCCCTGGTAAACCACGGTTCCCTCGCTCGACGCCTTCCTCCCTGTCTGACCGGTACATACTTATCAAGAACACGCAGTAGCTGATCCTTGAACAAGCCCCACTTATCCAGTGTGCCCAACACTTGCAGCCTACTTCTCCACCTTATCCCCCCCAAGTCACGTCTAATGGCATCATAATTGCCCTTCCCCCAGCTATAACTCTTGCCCTGCGGTGTATACTTATCCCTTTCCATCATTAACGTAAACGTCACCGAATTGTGGTCACTGTCCCCAAAGTGCTCTCCTACCTCCAAATCCAACACCTGGCCTGGTTCATTACCCAAAACCAAATCCAAAGTGGCCTCGCCTCTTGTTGGCCTGTCAACATATTGTTTCAGGAAACCCTCCTGCACACACTGTACAAAAAACGACCCATCTATTGTACTCGAACTATATCTTTTCCAGTCAATATTTGGAAAGTTAAAGTCTCCCATAATAACTACCCTGTTACTTTCGCTCATATCCAGAATCATCTTCGCCATCCTTTCCTCTACATCCCTAGAACTATTAGGAGGCCTATAAAAAACTCCCAACAGGGTGACCTCTCCTTTCCTGTTTCTAACTTCAGCCAATACTACCTCGGAAGAAGAGTCCCCATCTAGCATCCTCTCCGCCACCGTAATACTGCTCTTGACTAGCAGCGCCACACCTCCCCCTCTTTTGCCTCCTTCTCTGAGCTTACTAAAACACCTAAACCCCGGAACCTGCAACATCCATTCCTGTCCCTGCTCTATCCATGTCTCCGAAATGGCCACAACATCGAAGTCCCAGGTACCAACCCACGCTGCCAGTTCCCCTACCTTGTTTCGTATACTCCTGGCATTGAAGTAGACACACTTCAAACCACCTACCTGAACGCTGGCCCCCTCCTGCGACGTCAAATCTGTGCTCCTGACCTCTATACTCTCATTCTCCCTTACCCTAAAACTACAATCCAGGTTCCCATGCCCCTGCTGCATTAGTTTAAACCCCCCCAAAGAGCACTAACAAATCTCCCCCCCAGGATATTTGTGCCCCTCAGGTTCAGATGTAGACCATCCTGTCTGTAGAGGTCCCACCTTCCCCAGAAAGAGCCCCAGTTATCCAAAAATCTGAAACCCTCCCGCCTGCACCATCCCTGTAGCCACGTGTTTAAATGCTCTCTCTCCCTATTCCTCATCTCACTATCACGTGGCACGGGCAACAACCCAGAGATAACAACTCTGTTTGTTCTAGTTCTGAGCTTCCATCCTAGCTCCCTGAAAGCCTGCCTGACATCCTTGTCCCCTTTCCTACCTATGTCGTTGGTGCCAATGTGGACCACGACTTGGGGCTGCTCCCCCTCCCCCCTAAGGACCCGGAAAACACGATCCGAGTAGTTTGTGGGAGCTTACTCTGGGCAAAATGACTGTTTTGTACACTACAACAGATAGCCCTTCAACGAGTGCTAAGAAATTTGGGATATTCTGAGGCCTCAAAGGCGCAACGTAAATCTCAAGTTCTTTCTTTCTTTCAGTAAAAACCAAGAATTTGTGCGTCTTGCCTGCTCAAGCCTGGAATCTTTACACCCTGAATCGCACAAGACTGGCAGCAAATGAATTAAGAATGCAAGGCAGAACTACATTAAGAAACAGCAGTTGTCAGCCTCTTTTTGCTTGCTCCATAATTCAAGATCATGCATGAACATCCACGTGAACTCCACATTTCAGCCCGATCCCCAAACCCATTGACTTGCCTAGATTCCACCAGTCTATCACAGAAGCACAGTTAGAACATAGAACAGCGCAGTACAGGCCCTTCGGCCCTCGATGTTGCGCCGACCTGTGAAACCACTCTAAAGCCCATCTATACCATTCCCTTATCGTCCATATGTCTATCCAATGACCATTTGAATGCCCTTAATGTTGGTGAGTCCACTACTGTTGCAGGCAGGGCATTCCATGCCCTTACTACTCTGAGTAAAGAACCTACCTCTGACATCTGTCCTACATCTATCTCCCCTCAATTTAAAGCTATGTCCCCTCGTGCTAGACATCACCATCCGAGGAAAAAGGCTCTCACTGTCCACCCTATCTAATCCTCTGATCATCTTGTATGCCTCAATTAAGCCACCGCTTAACCTTCTTCTCTAACGAAAACAGCTTCAAGTCCCTCAGCCTTCCCTCATAAGATCTTCCCTCCATACCAGGCAACATTCTGGTAAATCTCCTCTGCACCCTTTCCAATGTTACAGTACAAGAAGCAGCTATTTGTCCCTTGTGTCTGCACTGGCTCGCAGGTGAGCAATTAACCTACTGCCATTGCCTCATAACCCTGCACATTTTTCCAATTCAAATAATAGTCTAATTTCAATATGAATGACTGGTTGAAGCACACACTCTCAGGCAGAGCATTCCAGATCTTTACCACGCGCGGTGTTTTTCCGTCGGTTGCTCTTGTTGCTTTTGCCAATCACATTAATATCTGCGCCTTCTTGTTCTCGATCTTTTCACGAGTGAGAACATTTTCTCCCTACCTATCCAAACCCCTCATGATTTTGAATACCGCTATGAAATCGTCTCTCAGCCTTCTCTTCGCCAAGGAAAACAGTCCCAACTTCATCTATCTTCGTAACTGAAGTTGCATATTCCTGAGACCATTTTCATCCGTCTTCTCTACACTCACCCCAATACCGTCACATTTTCCTATAGTGCGATGCTCAGCACAGGACCCAATATTCCAGCTTAGGCCGAACAAGTATCTTATACAAGTTCAACATAATGACCCTAGAATATAGTATGCTTTATTAATCGGTTTCTCAACCAGTACTTCCATCTTTCATGACTTAAGCACATATACACCCAGGCCCCTCTGCTCCTGCACCTCTTTTAGAGAGGTATCCTTTATTTTATATTGTCTCTCCAGGGTCTTCCTACCAAAATGAATCACTTTACATTTCCCCACATTTAACTTCAGCTGCCACTTTCCCGTCCATTCCACCAACTTGTGAATGTCCTTGTAGGACACTACCTTCCTCACAGTTTACAATGCTTCCAAGTTTCGTATCATCTGCAAATTCTGAAATTGTGCCCTGTACACCAAGATCTAGGTCAAATCAGAAAGAGCAGAAGTCCCAAAGCAGACCCTTGGGAAACTCCATTACAAGCATTCCTCCAGCCCCAAAACATCCATGAATCACTCCTGTTTCCTGGTTATTCAGCCAATTCTGCATCCATGTTGTTAATGTCCATTTTATTCCATGAGCTCCAATCTTGCTCACAGGTCTGTTGTGTGGCACTGCATCAAATGCCTTTTGGAAGTCCATGTAGACCACATCAACAGCATTGCCCTCATCAACCCTCTCTGTTCACTCATCAAAAAAACTCCAGCAAGTTAGTTAAACATGATTTTCTCTTAGGAAATTCATGCTGCCTTTTCCTTAATTAACCCCCATTTGTAGATGTGACCATTAATTTTGTCCCAAATTACTATTTCTCGAACTTTCCTCACCACAGAGGTTAAACTGTAGTTGCTGGTCTGTTTCATAGAATTTACAGTGCAGAAGGAGGCTATTTGGCCCATCGAGTCTGCACCGGCCCTTGGAAAGAGCACCCTACCCAAGCCCACGCCTCCACCCTATTCCCGCAACCCCACCTAACCTTTTTGGACATGAAGTACAATTTATCATGGCCAATCCGCCTAACCTGCACATCTTTGGGCTGTTGGAGGAAACAAGAGCACCCGGAGGAAACCCACGCAGACACGGGGAGAATGTGCAGACTCCGCACAGACAGTGACCCAAGCCGTGAATCAAACCTGCGACCCTGGAGCTGTGAAACAACTGTGCTAACCACTGCACTAGAGTGCTGCCCACTGTCCTACCGTGCCGTGTCGCTGTAGTTGCTGGGCTTGTCCTTATACCCTTTCTTGAACAAGGATTAACATTTGCAATTCTTCAGTCCTCTGGCACCTCCCGGAGTCTGAGGAAAACTGGAAAATTATAGCCAGTGCCTCTACAATTTCCACTCTCACTTCCCTCAGTGTTGAATGCATCTTAACTAGTGTTAAGTAATGGGTTAAGAGACATTCCAATTAGTTGTCTCATTTATGTTAAGTATCCAATAATTGACACTGATATGTAAAGAGGCTTCAGGTGGCCTTTGTGTCAGGTGATGTGAAGAGCGAGTTTTGTGCAGAGTCTGTTAAAGTGAAATAAAGGTGTTTGTAAAAAGGATTAGTACCTTTGACTCTTTATACAACAGCAGCTAAATGTCTAACAACCAGTCCTGGTACTTTAGCCATTTTAACTGTAGACAGCGTAGCTAATGTGTCTTCCTCATCAATTTTAAATCCTTCCAGTATATTAATTACTGTCTCTTTCACCATAGCCTGTGTAGCATCTTCTTCCTGGGCGTGACAGATGCAAAATATTCATTTAGTACCTCAGTTGTTTGCCCTGTCTCGATGTGTAAATCCACATTTGATCCTTACTCCTTTTACGACCCTCTTACAATTTATAAGCCTACAGGAGACTATGGGATTGCATTTCATGACAGCTGCCAGTCTGGTTTCATACTCTTTCTGGCTTTACTTCTCTTATTTGCTTTTTCACTTCCCTTCTGAACCTACTCTCTTTGGTCTGGTTCTCAATCGCATTTTCCACCTGACATCTGTCAGAAGCACACATTTTCCTTTTCATCTTAATCTCGATCTCCTTTATCATTGCGGGAGATTTGTTTGCCCTTCCTTACCCCTTTGAGGGAATATACCTCGACTGTACCCCAACTACCACTTCTTAGAAGGTAGCCCATTCTTCAGCTACTGTTTTTCCTCCCAACCTTTGAACCCAGTTCATTCAGCCCAGATCCATTCCTGACCAATGAAGTTGGCTTTCTCCCAGTTAATTATTCTCACTCTAGATTGTTCTTTCTCTGTTTTCTAAAGCCAGGCTATACCTTATGATACAATCACTGTCCCCTAAATGTTCGCCGACTGACACTTGATCCACCTGGCCCACCCTCATTCTCATGAATCAGCTGGAGTAATGACCCCCCCCCTCTTGTGGGACTAGTAACAAACTGCTGGAGAAAATGTTCGGGAACATACTCTTGCCCCTCTCTGCCCTTTGCACAACTACTGTCCCAGTCTAAATTTGGATAATTACAGTCCCCCAATTATTCTATAGAAACTATTCTCTAATTCTCGCACCTATCTCTTCCACATTAACTTGTCCCTCTATATTCTTTTCAGTAGTCATTGACTGAGCACCTTTTTCGTTCCATAGCTCTAGCCAAATAAGATTCTGTCCTTGACCCCTCATAGAAATCATAGAATCACTGCAGTGCAGGAGGCTGCCATTTGGACCATTGGGTCTGCACCGACCCTCTGAAAGTGCACCGTACCAAAGCCCAAACCCCACCCTATCCCCATTATCCCCACCTAGGGGCAATTTACCTAATCTGCACATCTTTGGACTGTGGGAGAAACAAACCGGAGGGAGCACCAGGAGGAAACCCACGCAGACACGGGGAGAACGTGCAAACGCCACACAGACAGCTGCCCGAGGTCAGAATCGAACCCGGGTCCCTGGCGCTGTGAGGCAGCAGTGCTATCCACTGTGCCACCATGCTGCCCTTCTGGGATATCCTCTCTCCCCAGCAATGCAATGCTGTCCTCAATCAATACTGCCGATCCCCTCCCTTTACGTCCTTTCCAACTTTCCTTAATACCGTGCCAATCTCAAGCCTTGAAAATATTCAAAGACTCAGCATCCACACCCTTGTGGGACAAAGAATTCCAATGATTCACAACCCTCTTGAGTGACGAAATTCGGCATGTCCACATTAACCCTTACCAGCTTTTACAGATGCACCATAGAAAGCATCCTATCGGGCTGCGTCACAGCCTGGTATGGCAACTGCTCGGCCCAGGACCGCAAGAAACTTCAGAGAGTCGTGAACACCGCCCAGTCCATCACACAAACCTGCCTCCCATCCATTGACTCCATCTACACCTCCCGCTGCCTGGGGAAAGCGGGCAGCATAATCAAAGACCCTTCCCACCCGGCGTACTCACTCTTCCAACTTCTTCCATCGGGCAGGAGATACAGAAGTCTGAGAACACACACGAACAGACTCAAAACAGCTTCTTCCCCACTGTCACCAGACTCCTAAATGACCCTCTTGTGGACTGACCTCATTAACACTGCACCCTGTATGCTTCATCCAATGCCGGTGCTTATGTAGCTACATTGTATATGTTGCGTTGTCCTATTTTGTATTTTCTTTTATTCCCTTTTCTTCTCATGTACTTAATGATCTGTTGAGCTGCTCGCAGAAAAATACTTTTCACTGTACCTCGGTACACGTGACAATAAACAAATCCAATCCAATCCAAGGAGGCTTCTCCTCATCTCAATCTACAATGGTCATTCATTCTTCCACAGACCATGACCCTTAGTTCTAGACTCTCCAGCCAGAGGAAACAGCCTCTAAGCATTTAATCCGATAAAAACTCAAAGAATTTTACACTTTTCATCGAGATCAACTTACATTCTTCTAAACTCCAGAGAGTACAGGCACATTCTACTCCGCTTTCCTCATTGAACAACCATGAATCAATGTAGTGAGTCTTCGAGGTACCCCCTCACAGGCATGTATTTCCTTCTTTAAACAAGACCACCAAAATTGTGCACAGTACCCCATGTGTAGCCTCATCAAAGGCCTGTATATTTATAGCAAAACTTCCTTGCGCTTAATGTGCAACCTGCTTGCAATAAAGACCTACATATCATCCGTCTTTCTGACTGCTTGCTGTACCTCCACATTTACATTTTGTGATGTGTGTACAAGGATATTCAAATCCATCTGAATCCCAAGATTTAATACTCTCTTAAAACTTTTTGATGTTCCACACTTCCTATTGAAGTGCATGAATTCACACTCCCCGATAATATACTCCATTTGCCAACTTCTTGACCGAACAAGTGACCAGCCTGTTATTTTTTTAAGTATCTTTGCATCCTCAGCTCATGCCCCCACCTAGCATTGTATAGTCAGCAAACATTTTATTAATATGGGGTATGGGCTTCGTTGGCAACTTCAACATTAATTGCCCAATTGAGAAGTGAGAGCTTGACACAGCAACAGAGAAGGGGACATAGCTCCAAGTCAGGATGGTGCAAAGTGGAACTTGCAGGTGGTGGTGTTCCCATGCTTCTGCGGCCCCTGTCCTTCTAGGCGGTAGATGCCATGGATTGAAAGGTGAATTACCGCAGAGTATTTTGTAGGTGGTACACATTGCTGCCACTGTGTGCCGGTGGTGGAGGGAGTGAATATTTAAGATGATGGATATGGTGCCAATCATGCCGGTTGTTTAATCCTCAATGTTGTCAAGCACTCGGGTGTTCGGGCGGCACGGTCACATAGTAGTTAGCACTGCTGCCTCATGGCGTCGGAGACCCGGGTTCGATTCCGGCCCGGGGTCACTGTCTATGTGGAGATTGCACATTCTCCCTGTGTCTGCATGGGTCTCATCGCCACAACCCAAAGATGTGCAGGGTAAGTGAAGTGGCCATATCTTTTTATTAAAACAGTAACCATCACATTTGAACAAGGCCAAACGGTGCAAACTCTAATTGGCCATGCTAAATTGCCTCTTAATTGGAAAAGAAATTTAATTGGGTACTCTCAAGTTGTAAAAAAAAAAGCTTCTTGAATGTTGTTGGAGCTGCACTCATCCAAGCAAATGGAGAGTATTCCATCACACTCCTCATTTGTGGTAGACAAGCTTTGGAGAGTCAGCAGGTGAGTTACTCGTCCCAGAAATCCCAGCCTCTGAGCTGTTCTTGTTGCCTTTGTTCTTCGGTGGCTGATATCCCCAGGATCAGCTGAAAGAGCTCAGTTGGGAGAGCATTAGACAGGAGATTTAAAGGTCCCCGCTTCAATCCTGGCTTTCGGCACGCAGTTTACACACTGACTTCCTTCACTATCTGCTAATTCGCATTGCTTTGGGGGTTGGTTAGCTCAGTTGGCTGGACGTCTTGTTCGTGATGCGGAGCGAAGCCAACAGCCTGGGTTCAATTCCCGCCCCGGCTGAGGTTATTCATGAAGTCCCCGCCGTCTCAACCTTGCTCCTCTCCTGAGGTGTGGTGACCCTCAGGTTAAATCTTCACTAGTCAGCTCTCAAAGGGGAGAGCTGTGATTCTCTGGGCCTGTGGCAGTATTTACATTTACCCCCAGGTTGTTGAGAGTGGGACATTTAGTGATGGTAACTCCATTCAATGTCAAGGTAAGACAATTATAGATTCTCTCTTGTAGAAGATGGTCAGTGCCATAGGGCACGAAGGTTACTTGCCTTTTAACAATCCAAACCTGGATGTTGTCAGGTCTTGCTGCACGTGGACATGGATCGCCTCATTTTCTGAGCAATTGTGAATGGCGCTGAACATTGTGCAATCATCAGTGAACCATGCCAGCTCTGACCTTATGATGGAGGGAAAGTCATTGGTGGAGCAGCTGAAGATGGTTGGGCCTAGGACAGCAACCTGAGGAACTCCCACAGTGATGTCCTGGGGCAGAAATGTCTGGCCTCCTTCCCCGAAAGATTTATAAGCCAGCTGAGCTCTTAATCCGGTAGATGCATGGTCATCACTTTTGAAAATTGCTATTTATTCTAGGTTTATTTAATAAGATTATTATTACTATTTAATTGAATTTAATTTACTGCCTCAGACTGTGATAGTGGCAGATTCAATTAACATATAACATGAAACATACAGTGCAGAAGGAGGCCATTCGGCCCATCGAGTCTGCACCGACCCACTTAAGCCCTCACTTCCACCCTATCCTTTTTGGACACTATGGGCAATTTAGTATGGCCAATCCACCTAACCTGCACGTCTTTGGACTGTGGGAGGAAACCAGAGCACCCGGAGGAAACCCACGCAGACACGGGGAGAACGTGCAGACTCCGCACAGATAGTGACCCAGCGGGGAATCGAACCTGGGACCCTGGCGCTGTGAAGCCACAGTGCTAGCCACATGTGCTACCGTGCTGTCCTTTTAAATGAGAATTGGATAATTATCTGACGAGAAAAACATTTCAGGGCTCCAAGGAAAAGGTGGGGTAGGGAGCTAGTTGGGTTGCTTAGGGAGAGAGCCGGCATGGACTGGAGGGGCCGAAAGGCCTCATTTGGTGCTGGAACCATTCTATGAAATTCCCCAGCTGCCTTCTGGGATTTGAACCCCTGTCTCTGAATCATTAGTTGAGCTAATCCAGCAGCATAACCACTGCGCTACCCTACCCACTGATCATGTGTCCTACATTTTTTTCATGTATGGAACGATCTGTCTGGACTGTACGCAGAACAATACTTTCCATTGTACCTCGGTACACGGGACAATAAAACAAATCCAATCCACTAATTTATTGTCCCCATTTTGTACAGAAAATTGAATATTCCTCCCCCACCCCTCATGATGTTTACCTTCCTCTCTCACTGTTTATCTCATGGTCCTATTTGCTGGCTAAGGAGCCAGAATTGGGCTCCTTGTCCTTCAGGATTTGTCTCCAAACTGCACCCATGTACTGACATTCCAACACTGAAGTTAAAGTTGGGGAAGACGAACAACCTGATGTGTAAGTTGAAGAGTACGATGTTCTTACGGCATTGGCCAATTCATCTTTGGTGAAAAGCAGAGCTGGTGATGTCAAAAAATACTTTACAAAGTTGAACAAAATTGACAAAAAGCAGCTGCAAGCTTGAGGTGATAGCACACGGTCATCCTGTGTCTGCACATGTGTTGTGGATGGCTCTGCTGCTTCTGCACAGGTATGTAACATGCACACGTTTACAGTCAAGTCATAGTTGTCAAACAAAAAGGAAATGTCAGCCCCATGATGAAATCTTTAAATCCCTTCCAATACTTCTTTTGGAAACACTGAAGGGTGAATCGCAACATCTGTCTGGGTAATTTTCTGCTCTTGCAGTGCCAAACATAATAAAGTTCTGCCGAATTAGAGCACTCGGCATTAAGGCTGGACCTCTCCTAATCACAGTGCTCTCTGGATAAACAAACATATTGTTTCAAAGTGCAGGGAGGGGGAGGAGAGCATTGGTCTTCAGTAAATGGCACGCTTGTCAAATCTTTGGACGATTGGCAAATAGTCAAGGAGAATGAGGTCCACTGGGTCGAAGCAAACCGTTCCTCCGCACAAAGGCATGTTGTATCACCTGTGTGCGAATCATTCGGAGGAAAGTTATGTGTTGGCTGCACCAGTTTGTTTCTTCTCCCTCTCTCCCCACTGCCCTGCTCCTGAAATAGTTCCTTCGGGAATTGAGAGTATTGCTGAGGCAGCATCAGTAACAGCAGGTATACCCTTTTGGTACATGACCTGTCCAGAGATCTTTTGAAATCTATTTCGCACTCTGATTTTCTAGAATGACTAATGTCTGCGTGAGACATCTTGCAGTATATCCAGAGAGTTGACACAGAGGAAGCAAACTAGAGTACTGTGAGGGAGGTAAAAGGCTGGC
This sequence comes from Scyliorhinus torazame, assembly GCF_047496885.1. NCBI lineage: Eukaryota > Metazoa > Chordata > Chondrichthyes > Carcharhiniformes > Scyliorhinidae > Scyliorhinus > Scyliorhinus torazame. The sequence continues at coordinate 343,917,464 of NC_092709.1, read as the reverse complement.
TGATTAGCGATCCTTCTGCCCTTCCAGCCCACTTCTCCCCTCTCCCCCTGACGTCTCCACCTGTGACAAGTTTCCATGGCAATTGAACAAGAACAAAAGAACCAAGATAAATTACAGCACAGGAACAGGCCCTTCGGCCCTCCAAACCTGCGCCAATCCAGATCCTCTATCTAAAACTGTCACCTATTTTCTAAGGATCTGTATCCCTCTGCTCCCTGCCCATTCATGTATCTGTCTAGATACATCTTAAATGATGCTATCGTGCCCGCCTCTACCACCTCCGCCGGCAATGAGTTCCAGGCACCCACCACCCTTTGCGTAAAGAACTTTCCACGCACATCTCCCTTAAACTTTCCCCCTCTCACCTTGAACTCGTGACCCTTAGTAATTGAGTCCCCCACTCTGGGAAAAAGCTTCTTGCTATCCACCCTGTCTATATCTCTCATGATTTTGTAGACCTCAATGAGGTCCCCCCTCAACCTCCGTCTTTCTAATGAAAATAATCCTAATCAACTTCTCTTCACAACTAGCACCCTCCATTCCAGACAACATCCTGGTGAACCTCCTCTGCACCTTCTCCAAAGCATCCACATCCTTCTGGTTATGTGATGACCAGAACTGTACAATTGGTGCAAGTCCTTGCACTTCAAAAGTAATACATTTTCAAAAGTTCTTTCACAGGATTAAATAAAAATCTTTCATGGGATATGGCGTCACCGGCTGGGCCAGCACTTATTGCCCATCGCTAATTGCCCTTGAGGAAGCATTTAAGAGTCAACCATATTACTGAGTCTAGAATCACATATAGGCCAGGCCAGGTAAGGGAGGCAGATTTCCTTCCCTAAAGGACAGGAGGGAACAAAATGGGTTTTTACGATAATCGGCAATGGTTTAATGTTTATTATTATACTTTCAATTTGCTTTTGATTTATTGAATTTAAATTTCATCATCTGCTGTGATGGACTTCAAACACAGGTCCCCAGAGTATTTCCCTGGGTCACTGGATTATGAGTCCGGTAGCAATACCACAGCACCACCGCCTCTCTGGGCATCACTGGCTACCGCCAACATTTACTCTCCATCCCTAATTGCCCTTGAGAAGGTGGGGTTGAGCTGCCTTCTGGAAACACGGCAGTCCATGTGGTGTAGGTACCCCCAGAGGGCTGTTAGGAATGGAGTTCCAGGACTTTGACTTAGTGACAGTGAAGGAATGGTGATATATTTCCAAGCCAGGATAGTGTGTGGCTTGGAGGGAAACCTGCAGATGGCGGTGTTCCCATGTATCTGCTGCCCTTGCCCTTCTAGGTGGCAGAGGTTGTGGGTTTGCGAAGTGTTGTCAAAGGAGTTTTAGTGAGTTCCTGTAGTGCATCTTGTAGCTGGTACACACGGCTCTTACTGCGCATTGGTGGTGGAGGGATTGAACGTTAAAGGTGGTGTTTGGGGTGTTGATCAAATGGGTTTCTTTGTCCTGGATGGTGTTGAATGTTGTTGGAGCTGCCCTCATCCAGGCAAGTGGACAGTATTTCATGACACTCCTGCCTTATGCCTTATAAATGATGTGGAGATGCCGGCGTTGGACTGGGGTGAGCACAGTACGAAGTCTTACAACACCAGGTTAAAGTCCAACAGGTTTGTTTCGATGTCACTAGCTTTCGGAGCGCTGCTCCTTCCTCAGGTGAATGAAGAGGTCTGTTCCAGAAACACATATATAGACAAATTCAAAGATGCCAAACAATGCTAGGAATGCGAGCATTAGCAGGTGATTAAATCTTTACAGATCCAGAGATGGGGTAACCATTAAAGAGGTGTGAATTGTCTCAAGCCAGGACAGATGGTAGGATTTTGCAAGCCCAGGCCAGATGGTGGGGGATGAATGTAATGTGACATGAATCCCAGGTCCCGGTTGAGGCCGCACTCAAGTGTGCGGAACTTGGCTATAAGTTTCTGCTCATCGATTCTGCGTTGTCGCGGGTCCTGAAGGCCGCCTTGGAGAACGCTTACCCGGAGATCAGAGGCTGAATGCCCTTGACTGCTGAAGTGTTCCCCGACTGGAAGGGAACATTCCTGCCTGGTGATTGTTGCGCGATGTCCGTTCATTCGTTGTCGCAGCGTCTGCATGGTCTCGCCAATGTACCACGCTTCGGGACATCCTTTCCTGCAGGTCCTCTCAACCGGGACCTGGGATTCATGTCACATTACATTCATCCCCCACCATCTGGCCTTGGCTTGCAAAATCCTACCATCTGTCCTGGCTTGAGACAATTCACACCTCTTTAATGGTTACCCCATCTCTAGATCTGTAAAGATTTAATCACCTGCTAATGCTCGCATTCCTAGCATTGTTTGGCATCTTTGAATTTGCCTTATAAATGGCGGCAATGCTTTGTGGAGTCAGGCGAATTCCCAGCCTCTGACATGCTCATCCTGTAACCACAGTATTGGTGTATGGTTGGGCCAGTTGATTTTCTGGTCACAATTGGTAACAGACAGGATGTTGAGAGTGGGGAATTCAATAATGTTAATGTCATTGAATGTCAAGAGGAGGTGGTTAGATTCTCTCGTTACTTGCCATTTCAGCCCAAACCGGAATGTTGTCCAGGTTTTGCTGCATATGAACAGCACCGGAGGAATTGAGAATGGTGCTGAACATTGTGTAATCATCAGTGCACACCCCCACTTCTGACTTTCTGAGGGAAGGAAGGTCAACGATGAAACAGTTGAAGGTGGTTGGGCTGAGGACACTACCCTGAAGAACACTTGCAGCGATGTCCCAGGGCTGAGGTGATTATGCTCCAACAATTGCAACCAACTTATTTTATGCTAGGTATGACTCCAAACTGGAGGAGTTTTCCCAATTCTCATTGGCTTCAGTTTTGCTGAGGCTCCTTGATGCCACACTCGATCAAATATTGCCCTGATGTCAAGAGCAGTAGCCCTCACCTCACCTCACTCCTGGAGATCAGCTATATTTGGGCCAGAGCTGCAATGAGATCAGGAGATGAGTGGTCCTGGTGAACGCCAAAGTGAGTGTCAGTGAGCAGCTCATTGCTGAGCAAGTGTTGTGGATGGCACTTCTGTCACTTTGCTCATTATCGAGAATAGACAGATTGGGCAGAAATTGGCTGGATTGGATTTGTTCTGCTATTTCTGGACAGGACATAACTGGGCAAAGTTCCACATTGCTGGCTATATGCCAGTGTTGTAGCTGTATTGTAATAGCTTGGCTCAGGGTGTGGCCAGTTCTGGAGCAGAAGGTTATTGCCAGAATGTTATCAGGGCACCGAGCATTTGCAGTATCCAGTGCCTTGCGCGCCCTCCTGGACTGTTTCTTCCAGCTTGATGGTAAATGTAGAGTAGGGGATATGACGGGCCATGAGGTTACAGATTGTGGTCGAGTACAATTCTGCTGCTGCTGTGGGACCATGGCGCTTCGTGGATGCCACGTTTTGAGTTGCTAGGTATGTTTGAAACCTACCTCAGCTAGCACAGTGGGAGTACCACACAACATTGGCAGAAGGTGTCCTCAATGTGAAGACGGGACATCATCTCCACAAGGACCATGCAGATGTGACTCCACCAATACTGACACAGAGGGATGGTGACAGATAGATTGGTGAGGACACAACAAAGTAGGTTTTCCCTCCTTTTGGTTCCCTAACCAGCTGCTGCAGATCCAGTTTTCATAAAGGCTGAGCATAACATCTTTGCTTTGGTACTCTTTGTGCCTTTACTCGAAAACCAGATGCTTTTTTCACAGACATTCAAACTGTCCTTCTACTTTCAAGGACTTGTGTACATACTGCCTCTGCTCCTGCAGCCCTTTTAACATTGTTCCATCTAGTTTATATCCTTCCTTTCATCCCACGCAACAACAGATTTGGCCTATTTCTGACCCACAGCACAACCCACTCCTTCAAAATTTGTCTTTAATACCTATTTAAAAGCCAGCCAAGTGAGTACTATTTGGAGGTTTGCAATTATTTTGTACATTTATGTGCAGACCTGGGTTATTCGTGAAATCCCCTAAGAGGAGCCTGTTCCATCCAATCCTCTCTCTCCAAATTTCACATCTTTAAAAATCCCAACCACTGTGCTACCGTGCTGCTCGATGGTGGGTGTGTCTAGAACCAGGGGTCACAGTCTGAGGATACGGGGTAGACCATTTAGGACCAAGGTGAGGGGGAATATCTTCGCCCAGAGAGTGGTGAACCTGTGGAATTCGCGACCACAGAAGATAGTTGAGGTAAAACATTGGATGTTTTCGAGAAGGAGTTAAGATATAGCACTTAAGGTGAATGGGATCAAAGGATACCGCTTTGGTGTGGGGGGGAAGGAAACAGGAACAGGTTAATGACTTGGATGATCAACCATGGCCAGAATGAATGGCGGAGCAGGTTCAAAGGGCCGAATGGCCTCCTCCTCCTATTTTCTATGTTTCTATGACCCTGTACCTGTTCTAAAATTGTTGCTTTTCCAATGCTGCCTTCTGATCATCACGCTATTTTATTCAACACAGTCCAAAGATGTGCAGGTTAGGTGGATTGGCTATGCTAAATTACATAGAATTTACAGTGCAGAAGGAGGCCATTCAGCCCATCGAATCTGCACCGGCTCTTGGAAAGAGCACCCTACCCAAGACCACACCTCTACCCTATCCCCATAACCCAATAACCCCACCAAACACTGAGGACAATTTTGAACACGGAGGGCAATTCTGGACACTGAGGGCAATTTTGGACACTAAGGGCAATTTATCATGGCCAATCCACCTAACCTGCACATCTTTGGACTGTGGGAGGAAACCGGAGCACCCGCAGTAAACCCACGCACACACGGGGAGAACGCGCAGACTCCGCACAGACAGTGACCCAAGCCGGGAATCGAACCGAGGACCCTGGAGCTGTGAAGCAATTGTGCTAACCACTATGCTACTGTGCTGCCCTTGTGGGTGCTGCACTAAATTGCCTTCAGTGTCCAAAAAAGGTGAGATGGGTTACGTCAATCCCGCCAGCTCAGGAATCAGTCTGGTAAACCTTTGCTGCACTCATATATATATATCTCATGTTTGAATGACGGAGCAGACGCAATGGGCCGAGTGGCCTAATTCTGCTCCTATGTCTCATGGTCTTATAACAAAAACACCATTCCTCAAATAATGAAACCAAAACTGCACACAATATTTCAGATGTTGGCTCACCAAGGCCCTGTATATTAGCGTCAAGACATCTCTGCTCCTGCACTCGAATCCTCTCGCTATGAAGGCCAACATACCATTCGCCTTCTTGGATCGGTGGACCGCTCTGCCTCCGAGTGGGGTGTGAACCCATAACCTGTGTTGACATTTCAGTGCAGCACAGAGAGTGTGCTGCATTGTTGGTAATGCCTCACTTCATGGAAGACGTAGTATCAGGGCCTCAAGGTGGACCATTCAAAATAGGGTTGTCCTGGCCAACGTTCCGCCCCTCCATCAATAACACTAGAAATACACCAAGTGTTCTTTGTAGGGTAGTAGTGTGTGGAAAATAATCCAAAAATTCATTTGGATGCAGAACATTCAGACATGCAGGGCACAATAATTCGGAACAGCAGAAGGCCATTCAGCCCTTCTACCTTGCTCTGCAATTAGATAAAACAATGGATGATCCAGTTGTGGTCTCAACTGCACTTTCCTGATGGTCCCTCATAACCATGAAGTCTCTTGGCTGTCAAAACTCATTCCTCCTGAGCCTCAAATATACTCAATAGCCCAACTTCGACTCCTCTCTTGGGAAGAGAACGTCAAGGCCAATGACTCTCTGCGAGAAAACATTTCTCCTCACCTCAGTCTGAAAGGAGGGACGCCTAACTTTCAAACAGCATCCCGTAGTTTTAGACTCCCCCAGATGGGAAAACCGCCTCTCAGCATCCTCTGTTTCAATATGCTAACCTTCCAATTTGCAATGGGCATAGGCCCAATTCGCTCGACCGTTCCTCGTCAGATAACCCCCGCATCTTGAATTCTGTATTCTGGTGGGACGTTTGTGAGATGTGCTATTCGTCTTTGTGTGAGCTTAACCCAGCTCTTTGCGCTCTCGCCCTGCTCTTCAGAGTTTAAGACTCGCCACAGACCCGAGAAGATAGCTCTTTGAACTAACAGTGGAGTAACTGGCCAATCCACTTATTTTGTTGCTTGTAGGATCTTGCTGTGTACCAATCGGCTGCCACAAAGCAACCGTGACTGCAAAGAACAAAGAACAAAGAAATGTACAGCACAGGAACAGGCCCTTCGGCCCTCCAAGCCCGTGCCGACCATACTGCCCGACTAAACTACAATCTTCTACACTTCCTGGGTCCGTATCCTTCTATTCCCATCCTATTCATATATTTGTCAAGATGCCCCTTAAACGTCCCTATCGTCCCTGCCTCCACTACCTCCTCCGGTAGTGAGTTCCAGGCACCCACTACCCTCTGCGTAAAAAACTTGCCTCGTACATCTACTCTAAACTTTGCCCCTCTCACCTTAAACCTATGCCCCCTAGTAATTGACCCCTCTACCCTGGGGAAAAGCCTCTGACTATCCACTCTGTCTATGCCCCTCATAATTTTGTATACCTCTATCAGGTCGCCCCTCAACCTCCTTCGTTCCAGTGAGAACAAACCGAGTTTATTCAATCGCTCCTCATAGCTTATGCCCTCCATACCAGGCAACATTCTGGTAAATCTCTTCTGCACCCTCTCTAAAGCCTCCACATCCTTCTGGTAGTGTGGCGACCAGAATTGAACACTATACTCCGTTTCAGAAATAATGTTGTAATGGGTTGCTTGCTTCAGAAACAACCTGTGAAAGGTACAATCTGAATACAAGTTTGTTCTTGCTTTTAGCACAACAGTTTAATCGATGAGCTTGGAACTTTCTAAAGCGTAAACAAAACAGTGGGAAAAAAGTCTGCTTTAATTTCAATAAATATTCATTATTTCCACTTCAATGTTTCCAGTCAATATTTATCAGCCAAGCAAGAGAACTCAAAGCATGTTGCTATCCTTGGTCCTACTCCTTTCCCAGTGTAGCCACTGCAGTAGGTGTCGACTCGTTCTGTAACCCTTACAACACCAGGTTAAAGTCCAACAGGTTTGTTTCAAATCACTAGCTTTCAGAGCACTGCTCCTTCCTCTTCATTCACCTGAGGAAGGAGCTGCGCTCCAAAAGCTAGTGATTTGAAACAAACCTGTTGGACTTTAACCTGGTATTGTAAGACTTCTTACTGTGCTCACCCCAGTCCAACGCTGGCATCGCCACATCTTTTCCACTGAAGGGGGCTGTCTAATTCTTCAAAGAAATTCACGTTTGAGGGCCGGGGAACACATTGACGAACCACCCAGAGTTTGACAATATAGTCACTCAGCTTTTGAAGAAAGTGCAAAGCTGTATTGAGGTTTAATGAAGAGCAGTAAGTATTGTGCTTCCAACCTTTGCCAAGAAGGAACGATTCGAAACTCCTCCCCAAAACATTACAACAGCAACATGACCAGATAACCTGTTTTCAGTGGCATTGGTTGAGGAATAGATACTGACCAGAACACCAGCAATAATTCCTGTTCTTCTTCAAATAATGCCATTGGATCTTTTACAGCTGACGAACAAGGCCGACGAACGGAGGAGACAAATTAAAATATGAGGGTATGATGTCATTGCTGTCACTGAGCTGTGTTTGAGAGAGGGTCAGGATTGGCAGCTCGGGGCAGCACGGTGGTGCCGTGGTTAGCACTGCTGCCTCACGGTGCCGAGGACCCGGGTTCGATCCTGGCCCCGGGTCATTGTCGTGTGGAGTTTGCACATTCTCCCCGTGTCTGCGTGGGTCTCACCCCCACAACCCAAAGATGTGCAGGCTAGGAGGATTGGCCACGCTAAATTACCCCTTCATTGGAAAAAAAGATTTGGTACTCTATATTTATGAAAGAAAGGATTGGTAGCTCAATATTCCAGGATACAGGATCTTCAGGCGAGACACTGAAGGAGGTAATAAAGGAGGGGTGTTGCAATTTTGATCAGGGAATCAACTAGAGGAGTAAGGAGGGACAACATCATGGAAGGCTCTTCAAATGAAGCCATGTGGGTAGAACCTAAAAACCATGAAGGAGTAATCACATTGCTGGCAGTTCGATAGGCCCCCTAACAGTCCGAAAGAAATAGAAGATTTTAGAGAAGTGTAAAAGTACTTCACCAATATTAACTGGGGTAGCCATAGTGTAAAGGTTTAGAGGGAGCTAAATTCTTAAAATGCATTCAGGAGAACTTTCTAAGCCAGTATGTGGATTGATTAATTGATATTTATTGTCACATGTACCGAAGTACAATGAAAAGTATTTTTCTGCGGCCAAGGGTACGTACACAGTAGACAAAAGAATAATCGATACAGTACATTGACAATGGTACATCAACAAATAGTGATTGGTTTAGCACAGTGGGCTAAACAGCTGGTCTGTAATGCAGAACAATGCCAGCAGTGCGGGTTCAATTCCCGTACCGACCTCCCCGAACAGGCGCCGGAATGTGGCGACTAGGGGCTTTTCACAGTAACTTCACTGAAGCCCACTTGTGACAATAAGTGACTCTTATATTATTATTTACAGTGTGGAACAAGGCCAAACAAGGGCAGCATAGGGCATCGTGAATAGTGTTCTTACAGGGAACAGATCAGTCCAAGGGAGAGTTGTTGAGGAGTCTAGAAGCTGTGGGCCTGATGGAAGGGTCTAGAAGAGGGCAAAGCATGGGTGTGAAGGGTCTCTGACAATGCTGTCTAACTTTCTGAGGCAGCAGAGGTGTATACAGAATCAATGTGGAGGTGGCAAGCTTGTGTGATGCGTTGGGCCGAGTTCACCACACTCTGCAGTTTCTTGTGATCTTGGGCCGAGCAGTTGCCATACCAGGCTGTGATGCAGCCGGAAAGGGTGCTCTCTATCGCACATCTGTAGAAGTTTGTGAGAGTCCTGCAGGCATGCCGAAATTTCTTTAGCTTCCGCAGGAAGTAGAGATGTTGTTGGGCTCTCTTGACTGTTGCATCAACGTGAGTGGACCAGGACAGACTGTTGGTGATGGTGACCCCAAGAACTTAAAGAGCTATTGATGTAGACCGGGGGAGGGGGGGGGGGGGTTGGGGGGGTAGCATTTTGCAGATAGTGATCATAACTCCGTTAGATTTAAGATTGTTGTGGAAAAGGACAAGGATGGGCCTGAAATCTAAGTTCTAAACTGGGGGAATGCAATTTTAGTAAGATCAGATATGATTTGGCCAGTGTGGACTGGGAGCAGACACTTAATAATAATAATAATCTTTATTAGATCTTCCCAGTACACCCATGAGTAGGGGGTGCAGCACTAACAGGACTACAGTTTGAACAAGCCCGACACAAATTCCGCTACCTGGGGATCCAAATAGCCCACGACTGGAAAGGGATCCACAAATGGAACCTCGCCAGTCTGACAGAGGAAGTAAAAAAGGACCTGTAAAGATGGAACACACTCCCACTCTCCCTCGCGGGGAGAGTCCAGACGATCAAAATGAACGTACCGCCCAGGTAACTCTTCCTCCTGAGATCCATTCCAATCAAAGCACTAGACAAACTAATCATGGCGTTCGTATGGGGGGAGGAAGAATGCTAGGATCCCAAAGAAGGTCCTACAAAAAACAAAATCCAGGGGGGGGGGGGGCGTTAGCCATCCCAAACCTACAATTCTACCACTGGGAGGCGACGGCCGAGCGAATAAGGGGATGGATCAAGAAGCCAGAAGCCGAGTGGGTGCGCGCAGAAGAGGCCTCCTGCATGGGGACCTCCCTCCGGGCCCTCGCCACGGCGGCACTCCCATCCCCACCCAAAAAACACTCCACCAGCCCGGTGGTGATAGCCACCCTCCAGTCCTGGAACCAACTACGGCAGCAATTTGGCCTGACCAAAATGTCAGACAAAGCTCCCATCTGCAACAACCATAGGTTCACACCAGCGCTGACTGACGCCACCTTCAAAAGGTGGGGGCAGGACGGAGGGACACTAACAGTCAGGGATCTATACACGGACAGCAGGATCGCAACACTGGACAAACTGACAGAGAAATTCCAGCTAAGGTACCTGCAAATCAAAAACTTCCTACGAAAGGAGACAGGGACTTACCCACAACCGCCACGACAGACATTACTAGAACATAGAACATTACAGCGCAGTACAGGCCCTTCGGCCCTCAATGTTGCGCCGACCTGTGAAACCACTCTAAAGCCCATCTACACTATTCCCTTAGCGTCCATATGTCTATCCAATGACCATTTGAATGCCCTTAGTGTTGGCGAGTCCACTACTGTTGCAGGCAGGGCATTCCACGCCCATACTACTCTCTGAGTAAAGAACTTACCTCTGATATCTGTCTTATACCTATCTCCCCTCAATTTAAAGTAACAGCCACCCCGAACACGCGCCGGAATGTGGCGACTAGGAGCTTTTCACAGTAACTTCATTTGAAGCCTACTTGTGACAATAAGCGATTTTCATTTCATTTCGTTTCAAAGCTATGCCCCTCGTGCTAGACATCACCATCGGAGGAAAAAGGCTCTCACTGTCCACCCTATCCAATCCTCTGATCATCTTGTATGCCTCAATTAAGTCACCTCTTAACCTTCTTCTCTCTAATGAAAACAGCCTCAAGTCCCTCAGCCTTTCCTCAAAAGATCTTCCCTCCATACCAATGGTAAGACATTACTGGAAGAGTTACTGGACGCAAGCATACTCGATAAAGGAAACTGTAGTGACATGTATGACCGACTGGTAGAAAGAGCCGACACCGTACTGGACGCAACAAGAAAGAAATGGGAGGACGACCTGGAGATTGAAATAGGGTGGGGACTCTGGAGCGAAGCACTGCATAGGGTCAACTCCACCTCCAGGTGCGCAAGGCTCAGCCTGACCCAACTAAAAGTGGTACATAGAGCCCACTTAACAAGAATCCGTATGAGTAGTTTCTACCCGGAGGTGGAGGATAGATGTTAATGGTGCCAAGGAGGCCCGGCCAACCACGCCCACATGTTCTGGTCTTGCCCCAGACTTGCAAAGTACTGGACAGCCTTCTTTGAGGCAATGTCCAAAGTGGTGGGGATGAGGGTGGAGCCATGCCCGAAAGTGGCGGTCTTCGGGGTATCGGACCAGCCAGACCTATTCCTGGGAGGAGGGCGGACGCCCTTGCCTTTTCCTCCCTGATCGCCTCCCATAGAATCCTGTTCGGCTGGCGGTCAGCGACACCACCCAAAGCTGCAGACTGGCTGTCCGACCTCTCGGAATCTCTCCAAATGGGGAAAATCAAATTCGCCATCCGAGGGTCAGACGATGGCTTCCACAGAACGTGGGAGCCATTCACCCAATTGTTCTGGGACCTGTTTGTGGCCAACGAACAAGCAGAAGAATAGCCAGGTAGCCAAGAATCAGGGGAAAGTAGCCAAAGCATGAGAGGGAGAGACAGACCGGGAGAGGGGGGCGGGGGGGAAAGCTAAACCTAAGAGGAAAGAAAGGCGAACCACAGGAGGGGGAGAGGGGGCAGAAGCGGGAGGGAGGGGGGGAAAGAGTGAAGAGGCCGGGAACAATAGAGGAGAACCAGGGAGCTGGGGGGTGGGAGGCAGGGAAATGATAGCCGGAAGGAGGGCACGGGAAACGATAACAAACTTGGTATCTACAGGAACAGAGAACAAGGAGAATCCAGGCAAAAGATGGGAGGAACGGCTGAAGCAGAGGTGAGCGCGAGACGACAATGGCAGCAAAATTCGTCCGGGAGAAGCAAGTGACAACACCAACACCAGACCCATTTGAGTATTGCCCTCTGTCATTGTTTCTCCGGCACCCAAATGTCTTTCTACCTCCCCAGTCTCCACCTCCCCCCCCCCAAAAAAAAAACCCAATAAAAAACATTTATTAAAAAAAATAATCTTGAGTGTCACAGGTAGGCTTACATTAACACTGCAATGAAGTTACTGTGAAAAGCCCCTCGTCGCCACATTCCGGCATCTGTTCGGGTACACAGAGGAAGAATTCAGAATGTCCAATTCACCTAACAAGCACGTCTTTCGGGACGTAGGTAGGGTTCTAAATTAATACTGCGTGTCAGTCTTCACTCATGAGATGGGCAGTATGGGTACAGAAATCAGGGAGAAGGACTGCAATAAAATTGAAGAGATTAGCATGGACAGAGTGGAAATTCCGAGTGGTCTGGCAGGCTTAAAAGCAGACAAAACTCCAGGGCCAGATGTAATGTATCCCAGGCTGCTGAGTGAGGCAAGGGAGGAAATAGCAGGGGCACTGGCAATAATGTTCAATTCCTCTCTGGCCACAGGAGAGGTGCCGGGGGACTGGACAATAGCCAATGTGGTGCCATTATTCAAGAAGGGATAAACCAGGAAACTGCAGGCTAGTCAGTCTAACCTCAGTGGTGGGGAAACTATTGGAAACAATTCTGAGAGACAAAATTAATCTGCATTTGGAGGCAGGGATTAATCAAGAACATGGTTTTGTTAAGGAGAGGTCATGTCTGACCAAATTGATTGAATTTTTCGAAGAGGCGACGAGTTGTACAGGTGAGGACAATGCATTTGACATAGTCTACTTGGATTTCTGCAAGGCTTTTGATAAGGTACCATGTAGAAGACTGATACCATGGTATCCAAGTAAAATTGGCAATTTGGATCCAGAATTGGCTGAGTGGCAGGAAGCAGAGGATGGTGGTCGAGGGGTGTTTGTCTGACTGGAAGCCTGTGTCCAGTGGGGTCCCGCAGGGATCAGTGTTGGAGCCCTTGCTGTTTGTGGTTGATATAAAATATTTAGATACAAATGATCATGGTACGAAAATTGCTGGGATGTAAATAGTGTGGCGGATAGTGTAGGGAATACATGATAAATGGCAAGATCCTGGGAATCACAGAGGATCAGAGGGACCTTGGTGTGCATGTACACCGGTCCCTGAATGTAGCGGAGCAGGCTGATACAGTGGTTAAGAAGGCATATGGTACACTTGCCTTTCCTAGCCGAGGCATAGAGTTTAAGAGCAGGGAGGTTACACTGAAACTGTATAAAACATTGGTTAGGCCACAGCTGGAGTATTGTGTGCGGTTCTGGAATCCACATTATAGGAGGGATAGTGCTGGAAAGGGTGCAGAGGAGATTTTTCAAGATGTTGCCTGGGCTGGAGAGTTTTAGTTCTGAAGAGAGATTGGATAGACTTGGATTGTTTTCCTTGGAGCAAAGGAGACTGAGAGGGGGGACATGATTGAGACGTATAAAATCATGGGGGGCATAGATGAGAGTGGACAGGAAGAAACCTTTTCCCTTGGTGGAGGGATCAATGACCAGGGGGCAGTGATACAAGGTAAGGGGCAGAAGGTTTAGAGGGGATGTGAGGAAAAAATCTTTTATCTAGAGGGTGATGGGAGTGTAGAACTCGCTGCCTGAAAGGGTGGTGGAGGCAGAGACCCTCATAACATTTAAAAAGTACTTAGATGTGCACTTGTGATCCCAAGGCATGCAAGGCTACAGACCAAGTGCTGGGAAATAGGATTAGAACAGTGGGTGGTTGTTTCTGACCAGCGCAGACTCGATGGACTGAAGGGCCTTTGATGTGTGACTCAATGACTCCTGAAAGGACAGACATGGCATTTGTTTCATCTGAAAGTCAGCACCTCTCAGTACAGTACTGGACTGTCGGTCTGCATTATGACTCAAGTCTCTAGACTTAAACTGACAACCTCCTGATTAAAAGCAAGGGGGCTACCAGTTGAGTCACAGCTGACACATTCTAGATCTGAAAGCAATTTTTTTTTAAAGTACAGAAGGTTTTATTTTTACATGACAAACTTTCACACTGACATCAGTTCACAGCCCTCTGAGCTTCTCAGTAAAGCTTTAGCAGCCCAAGAGCAAGAAATTAGTGACTTGGCAGGACCTCTGACAATGATACATGTCTTCACTGATTTCCCACACATATACCTCACAACTGCAACTACGCAGTACAATGAGGGGCTGGTTTAGCACACTGGGCTAAATCGCTGGTTTTTAAAGCAGACCAAGGCAGGACAGCAGCGCGGGTTCAATTCCCGTACCAGCCTCCCCGAACAGGCGCCGGAATGTGGCGACTAGAGGCTTTTCACAGTAACTTCATTTGAAGCCCACTTGTGACAAGAAGCGATTTTCATTTCATTTCATTTCATCAGATGAACGGCCAGACAATCTGGGCGCGATTTTCCACTCCCACGCAGGTTGGGAGAATCGCCTGGGCCGCCAAAATTTCCCGCGACGCCGGTTCGACGCCCTCCCGCGATTCTCCTAAGCGGCGAGAACGGCCCCGTCGAACTCCGCGCTGTGCAAGCTGGAGAATCGCCCGAGACACCCAAAATGGTGATTCTCCGGCACCCCTCCCGACGGCGAGACCCCAGTTCACGCCGTCGCCGCTCACACCTGCTTTTTAAAGTCGCCAGCCAGTCTTGCTGGCTGACGCTGAGCAGGGAGGAGGTGAGCGGACTGTTGCGCAGCGCCTGGAGACTGGGTCAGCTTACCCGAGAAGGCCAAAGGGGGGGTTGCAGGTGGGGGGGGGGGGCTGTGTGTGTGCAGGTGGGGGGGGGGGGGGGGGGAAGAGTGTGCAGGTGGGAGGGGGGTGCAGGAGAGTGTGCAGGTGGGGGTGGGGGTGGGAGTGTGTGCAGGTGGGAGGGGGGTGCAGGAGTGTGTGCAGGTGGGGGGGGGTGGGAGAGTGTGCAGGTGGGGGGGGGTGCAGGAGAGTGTGCAGGTGGGGGGGATGTGGGAGAGTGTGCAGGTGGGGGGGGGGTGCGGGAGTGTGTGCAGGTGGGGGAGAGGTGGGAGAGTGCGCAGGTGGGAGGGGGGTGCAGGAGAGTGTGGTGGGGGGGTGGGAGAGTGTGAAGGTGGGAGGGGGGTGCAGGAGAGTGTGGTGGGGGGGTGGGAGAGTGTGCAGGTGGGGGGGGTGCAGGAGAGTGTGCAGGCGGGAGGGGGTGCGGGAGAGTGTGCAGGTGGGAGGGGGGGTGCGGGAGAGTGTGCCGGTTGGAGGAAGTGTGGGAGAGTGTTCAGGTGGGGGGGGGTGTGGGAGAGTGTTCAGGTGGGGGGGGTGGGTGAGTGTGCAGGTGGGAGGGGGGATGAGGGAGCGGCGTGCAGGTGGGAGTGGGGTGAGGGAGAGTGTGCAGGTGGGGGGGGTGCGGGAGAGTGTGCAGGTGGGAGGCGGGTGAGGGAGAGTGTGCAGGTGGGAGTGGGGTGAGGGAGAGTGTGCAGGTGGGGGTGAGGGAGAGTGTGCAGGTGGGAGGGGGGTGAGGGAGAGTGTCCATCCGCGGATGCCACAGGTCAGCCGCCCTGATAATGCAGGACGGTGACGAGGACACGGCCGCAGGGTGCGTGTCGCTGATGGGCACAGGCGAGTGGCACACTGGTGAGCAGTACGGTGTGAAGTGACCGTTGGGCGCAGACAGTGACCAGGTGTTAGGCCGGCTGCGTGTCTGCAGTGCGACCAGGCCACCGGGACACACAGGTATCCCATGCAGTCCGGCTGGCGAGGTGTGGAAGAACCTCCATGTAACATGTCGTTTCTCTGCCCCCCACCACCCTCCTGCAGGTCACCATGTATGCCAACCAGACAGCGATGTTTACTGCCGTGGTTGGAGCCGCAGTTCTGGAGTTTGCCATCCGGCAGCGTAGAGTCGGACGGCCCACAGTTGATGCAGATGCAGCGGTCGCCGGTGCAGCAGAGGGGATGGCCGCGGAGTGGCCCGTCGTCGCCACGCAGGCCGCAGGCGCTCAGGACCCGAATGTACAGGGGGATGCCGAGGGGAACATTGACCGCCAGACGGCGAGGAATGCAGAGGAAGTGCTTGGGGGGGGGGGGGGGGGGGAGCAGGAGGAGGAGGAGGAGCAGGTGGAGCAGGAGGATCCACTGATGGTAGTGCCAGGGCGCCACAGGCATCCAGCAAGGCCGAGGGTGTACCGTGACAGAATGTCGTTCGAGGCCCTAACGGACATCACATGCAGAGGAGACTACGGTTCAGCAGGGAGACGGTTGCACATGTATGCCAGCTCGTGGCGCACCTCGCACCACGTGGAATGGGAGGAGGACACGCGATATCAGTCTCCGTCAAGGTGATGGTGGCCCTAAACTTTTATGCGACCGGTTCCTTCCAGGCGCCGAGCGGGGACTGCTCCGGGGTATCTCAGGCATCGGTCCACAGGTGCATCAGGGCCGTCACCAACGCCTTGTACGCCATCGCGGACAGGTACATTCAATTCCCCGAGGACCGAGCACAGCAGGAAGCACGAGCACGTGGATTCGCCAAGGTGGCCGGGATACCGATGGTCCAGGGTGTCATCGATGGTGTGCACGCCCCCATGCGCCCGCCTGCAGACTACAGGGACGTGTTCATGAACAGAAAGGGCGCATACTCCATGAACGTTCAGGTGGTGTGCGACCCCCACATGAAGATCATGCACGTGTGTGCAAGGTACCTGGGGAGTGTGCATGACGCCTACATTCTGGCACAGTCGTTCATCCCCGCAATGTTCGATGGATGCCCCCCCGGCTGAGGGGCTGGTTGCTGGGCGACAAGGGCTATCCATTGAGGTCATGGCTGCTGACGCCAATACGGAGGCCTCACACCAACGCGGAGAGCCTATACAACGAGGCACATGCAGCAACCAGGGGTGTGGTGGAGCGGTGCTTCGGGCTGCTGAAGATGCGATTCAGATGCCTGGACCGATCTGGAGGGGCCCTGCAGTACCGGCCCGACAGGGTCGGTCGCATAGTTGTGGTCTGCTGTGCGCTGCACAACATTGCCATGCAGAGGGGAGATGACCTGGTGGAGGAGCCGGAGGGAGGACCCGACGGCACCGGAGCCAACGCAAACGAGGGGGATGGGGAAGAGGAGGATGCGGAGGATGAGGATGATGGGGCGCATCAGGGTGGGGGAGGAGCGCAGGACGCAGACACTGCCCGGGTGCTCGTTACGTCCAGGAGGCTGCGTGACGGCACCGCCGGGGACGCGTTGGTGGCCGCACGGTTCACACACTGTGGGGGTGGGATTCGTTGAACACTGCCACTTGCACCGTCACTCCTGTACACGGGCACCACGCAGCGCGCCCCCCCCCCCCCCCCCCCCCCCCCACGCACCACGTTCACGGCACCAATTCCACATCACCGTACCACTGCGGCACTATGGATTGCACAACATTGATGATTGGATAAGTGTAGCGATACATACTACCACAGTAAGCGGGTGTGATCAGTGCCATGTTGAATGATGACAGCCCGCTCTGCGATGAGCTGTGTGCTCAGATTCGCCAGCCAAGGTCTGACTCATGGCTATAGCTGAGCCATGCACTCCGGTGGTCACAGCTTTCGTGACGGATATTTCACCACATGCCCGCGTGGGGTAGCTGGCGTCGGTGTACCGAGGACAACGGTGTCCGATTATGGGAGGCAGGGGGGGAAAGGGTCAGCACATCCGGAACAGACCTTGAACGGCTCGTATACCACTACGCCAATCGGGCACCCTCACGAGCCCCCTGGCACCGGACATAGCACACAGTCTTACAAGTCAAATTTAACAGTGCGTTTATTCGTGTGGTAAACATAAGTGCCCTACCCACTACAACTAGACTGTGCCCTGTACCCGTGCCAACTTATGTGCCTAACGACTTTGCCTTACGGGCCCTACCACTACGTCTAGGTGTGTTCCCAGATGGTACAGCAGGAGTGGAGGTGGACTGCTGTGAATCATGCCCTTCGACATGGCTCCCCTTCGGCACACGTTCCCTGGGGCGGCCCGGCTTCGATGGGCCAGGCTGCTCTGCGGGCGTGCTGGATGGCGTGGTACCACCCTGGCCTGCCCACTCCCCACCAGATGCGCCAGGGACGGAACGGGGGAAGGCCGAGTGTCCCGGGACGTCCCTTGATGGAGCTACCGAGACGGACCCCAGAACCTTCTCCCTCGGGGAGCCCGGTGGCCCCCGGGCCCCACTGTGGGACGGAGATACGCTCGGAGACATGCCCCATCGCACCCCCGACACCTGGCGCTGCCAGTCCTGGAGGCCTGCAGCGGTATCGACCACGGTCCGAATGTTCGCCGAGACGGGGTCCAGGGAGTGCCACATTCCTGCCAAGGTATGTGCGATCTCGACCTGTGAGTGCGCGACGCCATCCATCACGTGCGCCAGGCGACCAATGCTCTCCGCAACCGACTGCTGGGACTGAGCCATCACTTGCTGGGACCGGGCCATGGCATGGTGAGAGTCAGCCAGGGCACGGAGAGCGGCGGCAATGTCGTGTTGGCTCTGTGAGATGGCTGCCTGTGAGAGGGCAGCCCACTCCTGGGCCATGGATGACGCGTGCACGTGAAGCCCAACGCCTTGCAGAACCTGACCCATGGCCGAAACTTCTTCACCCATTGCCTCCACCGCGGACGCCACCCGTGCGGTGTCGGCCTGGGTGGCTGCGATGAGCGGCACCACTCCCTGCTCCTGGACGCGGATAGACTCCTCCAGCTGCGTGTGCAGGTCCTGGAAGATGGCCTTCATCCCGTTATTCAGTCCCTGGGTGTCCATACGCATCGGTTGTCCGGGTGGGTCAATTACATCCAGGAACCCGGGAACCGTCTGGGTGGCAGCTGGTTGCTGGGCCTGGGCTGCCCTCCGACCGTCCAGCCCCTCGGCTGCTCCAAATTCCACCTGCTGTACCGGCTCGGCTGTGGGGTGCGCACCAGACTGTGACCCGGGAGCCTCATCACTTATCTGCCCAACCGAGGTGGGTGTCTCTGCGATGGCGAACGGTGTGGGAGACAGCAGTGCCGCAAGCTCGAGGTCATCATCCGTCAAGAAGTTTGGTGTGGACTGGTCCCCCTCATGGCCCGGCGCAAGCTCCATGCGGGCCATGTCGTCTTGACCTCCAGTTCGATCCAGCGGGTATGTGGCCGTGATGTGGGCTTCGGCATGACTGTCCACCCTGTGCCCCTCACTAATGTCTGTCCCGGAGGTCTCAGCGTCCCGGTCCTGTGTCCCAGACTGTGAGGTCTGCCCTCCTGTCCGACCGACTGCCAACCTCTGGCGTGCGTCCCTGGGTGCCGTTGCGCTGTTTCCTGGGCGAGACGTCCCTGAAGGTTCGGCGGATGGCCCTGGGGAACATAAAAGATTCGGGGTTCGTTAGACACGGTGGCCCGGGTGTATGGTGGTGGTGGGTGCACAGTGTGAGGGGGGAGGGGATCGGGGGTGCAGTGGCCAGAGTGTGAGGGGGGATGAGATCGGGGGTGCAGTGGCCAGAGTGTGGGGGGGAGGGGATCGGGGGTGCAGTGGCCAGAGTGTGAGGGGGGCGATGACAGGTTGGGGGTGGAGAGGACATGCAGGGTTCTCTCACTTGCTTCTGCGCCTCCGACCTGGCATGTCGCGACCTCCCGGGTGGCGGATCCCCCAGCGAGGTCCAGGGCCCTCTGCTCGTGAACAGTTAGGGGGTGCAGGACCAGAGAACCCCCTCTGGTTCACATGCGCTCACGCTGGTTGTTGCGCTGTCTTGTCCTTGGGGGGGGGGGTTGGATAAAGCATCACCATTAGGCGGGTATCATCAGGGCATGCAGATATAGACAACATTGTTGCTGGTTCAGGAGACAGCATGCCATGGCTTCGCTCCAGGGGTGGTCCCGGGGCTCATGTGGGTCGAGTAGATAGTTGGGCACCGTGACCCCCCCAAACCCCTCTGACCCCCCCAGCACCGCCCCTGATGCCCCAATAACCCTCCCCCCCCCACCCTCCCCCGCCGCACGGGGGGGGGGGGGGGGGGGGGCCTGGGGGCACCCTCATGGCACTTACCCTGGCAGCCCGGGTGAGGTCGTGCAGCTTCTTGCGGCACTGCTCCCCCGTCCGGGGGGTCTGCCCCACAGCACTGACTGCGGTGCCCAGCTCCCGCCAGCCACGCCTCACCGTGCTGGATGGCTGGCGATGCCCACGTCTTGGGCAGAGGGTGTCCCTTCTCTGTTCCACCTCATCCACCAGGGTGTCCAGGTCTGTGTCCCGGAACCTCGGCGCGGCTCTTTGGGGCTCAGCCATCTCCTCCGGGTCCTCTGTGCGCGGATCGCGCAATTTATGACGCAACGCTGCGCATTTGGGCGTCGCGCGGTGACGACGCGGCCTTCGCGGCACGCCCCCCCCCCCCCCCCCCCCCCCCCCCGAGGTTCTCGCGGCCCCGATCCTAGCCCATTCTCGGGCCCTGAATCGGTCGAGATCGGGGCCGTTTCGCGCCATCGTGAACCTCGACGGCGTTCACGACGCCGTGGGCACTTCGGCACGGGAGTGGAGAAGCGCGCCCTCTGTTTCTGATGACTTTGGGTTGAGGGAGAAACTTTTGCCAGGGTTCCCCCTGCTCACCTCGGAATACTGACATGGAATGTTCCCTGGCTATCAGTTTAAAATCTCACCAATACAAGACACTTCTGCCAGTGTGGCACCCTCAGTGCTGTCCCTTCGACAATGTAGTACAACACGCCCTCTCAGTGCTGCCTATGCAACAGTACAGCACTCCTTCACTACTCCCCCTTGGAGAATGCAGCACTCTCTCACTCCCCTCCCCTCTTTGACAATGTAGTGCAGCTCTTCCTCCAGTACAGTTGTTTCAACATCTTCCTCAGTACGTCGGACCATCGGAACATAGGACTTAGGAGGGGAAGGCTATTTGAGCCTGCTTCACCATTCAATAAGGTTATGGCTGATCTCATTTCCTGTCTCTACTTTCCTGTCTGCCCCTGTTATGATCCCAGTTGATGTTACAACAGATTAGGAAGATCCCAGAATGGAACCCTTGGACAAAAGACCACAACTTTTATTTGTTTTCAATATAACGTGGAGAAGTGTCAAAAGACCGTTAATTAGTTTTAACAATAAGAAAAACATTTATTAAACGTGCAAAACTGAATGATGATACAAAACACCTTTAATCCCCCCTCAGTTTAACAATTACACACAGATTTTAGGATTAACACAGATCACAATGAAAATGTTGATCTGCAACCGTCTCGCTGACACAAAGTCCCTTTTCAGCATACAAGATGAATGTGGGCAAATGCACTCACACTAGACTCTGAACCCAAAGTGAATGTTTTGTGGATGACCCCTCAGAAATCCCCCCTGATGATTGCCATACTGAGAGTTTCCAAACTCCACTCCCAAACAGACACTTTAAAATCATCTCTCTCGTAATTGTACTTTCTCTTCGCGGTTTGCATTCCAAATTGAAGACCAGGTTTTCAAAATGACAAGTTTAAGCAAAGCTTCTGCTTCACTTTTAAAAGTAAATTCTGTCCAGGATTTTCCACAACTCCCTTTAGGTTTTCTTTTGCCTGAACTGATTTGATGCAAACCCTGAGTTTCAGCCACTGATTTCCATAGTTATTTCAACTCGCGTTCCACAGGCTGTAGTAAATTAATGGCTCTTTTTGTGTTCTGAATACTGATGAAATTGGTGGTTCATCTCGCGAGTGCAGCCGGAGCCAGGTTGATGGCTCGCTCTTCTGTATGGTGGGGGACTGGAAGAGCAATTATTAAAGGAGGGTGGATAGTTAAGCGACATCTGTGACTGCAGACATGAAATCAGGATGGAATGTTGCCTCCATGGTGCCAGGGTCAACGATCTCATAAAATGGCTGCAGAGCATTCTGAGAGGTACCAACAATAAAGGCAGAAAGAGGGAGGTAGTCCTGCAGTCATAATTGTAGCGAAACAAAGCAGAGACTAACTTCCTTGCAGGATGATTTGCTAGTGCCATTGGAGAGAGGTTAAGCTAATTTGGAGGGGAGTGGGAACCAGGAGGCAAAACTAGAGAGGAATACCAAGGTGAATGTTGGGAGTACAGATAGCACTAGAGCAGGTGTAGGTAAGGGGGAAAGTAGTAAAGTATAAATTAGGGTTATGTGAATGCACGAGTGTGGTAAATAGAATTGGTGAGTTGCAGATAGCCACGTGGAAATGTGATGCTGTGGCAATGACAGAGACCTGGCTAAAAGGGCAGGACTGAGTATTAAATATTCCTGCATACAAAGCATTCAGAGAAGGTAAGAAAGAAAGGAGAAAGGTGGGTGGCAGTATTGATTAAGGAAAATATTATAATGCTGGAGAAAAAAGATGTCCTCGAGGAGTCAAGGACAGCATCTATTTGGCTACAGTACAAGAACAAATAAAGTACAATTACACAGATCTGTGTGCTTTCTTGGCCATTAACCTGTTAGAAAGATGCAGAGGAACAAATTTGGAATGAAATTACAGAGAAGTGCATGAATTATAGGCTAGTTATAACGGGCGAGTTTAATTATCTGAATGGAGAAGAGGTTTACAGCACTGTAAATGGCAGAGAGGGGCAACAGTTCCTAGGGTGTGTTCAGGAGAATTTTCTAAAGTAACATGTTTCCAGACCAAAAGGAAATGAGGCATTGCTGGACATTCTTGGAAATGAGGCGGGCCAGGTGGATCAAATGTCAGCAGTGCACTTCGGAGACAGTGATCATTGTGCACAAGGTTCAGGTTGGGTACGGAAAAGGACAAGGAGAAATCCAAAATAAAAATAATTAACAAATGACATAAGGTTCGATTTGGCCCAAATAAACTGGAATCAGAGATTTGCAGGCAAAACTGTATCGAAAGAATGGACTGCCTGTAAAGAGTTAGATCCGGTTAAGGATTCTTCCCATGAGAGAGAACATGGAGAGTGTGCTAAACTTGTGGAGATGCCTTTATTGGTTGAGATATCAAACCAAGACTCCATTTATCTCATTGGGTCGAAGTAAAAGATGCCTTGGTACTATTCCTCCATGGTCCTGGTCAATATTTATTTCTCAATCAACAGCTAGTTAGTTACCGTGTGTAAACTGGCTGCCCCGTTTGAAATGAAAATCGCTTATTGTCACAAGTAGGCTTCAAATGAAGTTACTGTGAAAAGCCCCTAGTCGCCACATTCTGGCGCCTGTTCGGGGAGTCTGGTAAGGGAATTGAACCCGCGCTGCTGGCCTGCCATGGTCTGCTTTAACAGCCAGCTATTTAGCCCTGTGCTAAACCAGCCCCAGTAAAGTTTCTCACTTTACTTCAGTGTCTATGGTTCAGAAAAACCTAATCGGCCGTATGTCAGGTGAGGACAGAGCTGTGCTTGGCCCTTCATGATTCAGCAGCCATTTAGGTACAAGAGGCCTGGTAATCTCTGCAGGACCACCTCCCCAGTAATGACCAGCATTTCCGAGAGAGAGAGAGAGAGAAGGTCAATAGACAGGGACACTTTTTTTCCCTCAAAGAAGAAGGGCATGCAATACAGATTGTAAATGGTTGTACTCACTGGTAAGTGTGTGAACACGGCGAAAGTACTGCGTAGGAAAGCAATGAGGTCGACTAAGTAATCGCTGGCGTGGCCGTTGTGCTCTGCTCGCATCCAGTCGTAGTCTGCCAGCTGCAGAAACTGGTCGATCTTCTGATTCAGCTTTGTGTAGATCTCCTCCTCTGCAGCATGTCGACAGTCCTGCACAAATACAAATACCCCACACATTCTTGTCAAACACTGCAGGCTGGCAGCTTATATTTCAGATGGACACAGCAACCTAGTGACTGCCGGTGCCAAAACAGAAATCACAACCACAGAAATGTTTCCAGTAGCTTAGAGAATCTTACGACACAGAAATTGGGCCACTCGGCCCCTCAGGCCTGTGCTGGCTCTGAAAGAGCGCTCCGATTGGTTCCACTATCTCACTTTTCTTCCCCACAGTCCTGCACAGCTCTCCATTTTAAATATTTATTGGCTTTTGAAAGTTGCTGTTGAATCTGCTTCCACCACCCTCTCAGGCAGTGCATTCCAGATACCAAAAACACATGGGCTGAAAAACAAATCTCATCTTCCCATCTCCCCCTACATGATTCTTTTGTCAAGTCTGTGTTCTCTGGTTCCGAATGTTTCTGGCAGTGGAAGAGTTTCCCCTTACTTCCTCCATCAAAAGCCTTCATAATTTTCGACACCACACTTAAACGTGTGTCCTTAACTTGCTCCAAGGAGAACAAGACCAGTTTCCATCCTTTTCTTCCTCCAATTCAATATTTTAGGTCTGGAATTCTCATGCGGAACGTATATTAGAGTTATTAATGAGAGTGAGCTGAAGCTAATTTGAGAGTGGGATTGGGGGGGTTTATAACAAAGGAGAACAACCAGGTCGCCAGCACAAGATTTAAGTCGATGCCGCCGCGCATTACTGAGGGAGTTGCTCTGTATTGGATGAGACGCATGTTTAGTGTCCCGGATGAGGTGGATCTTAGACCGATGCAGTGACATTGCTGGATAAAGATTAATATTCCAGAAGCAGGAATTGATGTAAGGGTCGACTTTTAATACCATCCTTGGTTGTCCCTTCGGAAGATGGTGAAGGGCTTTTTTGAAGTGTTGCAGTCCATGTTGTGTAGGTGCATCAAGAGGGGAGTTCCAGGACTTTGAACCGGCAACAGTGAAGGAGCAGCGACAGAGCTCCAAGTCAGGATGGTTTGCCTTTTGGAGGGGAAATTGGAGGTGGTGGTGGTGGTGGAGATCGTGTATTTGGATATTGCTGCCAAAGACGTATTGGTGAGTTGCTGCAGTGTATCTTGTGGATAGTGCATACTGTAGCCATGGTCTGCCAGTGGTGGTGTGACTGCATTAGTGCTGTTAAACTGGACTATTGAGTTCTGGACATTATGGAGTTAGAATGTTGTTGTTGATAGACCATTCAGGCAAGTGGAGAACATTCCATCGCATGGGATATCGTTCAGTATTGAGGAAAGCTGCTAAATCTGAATCATCACCTGTCTCATGTTTTTTCAAAGGATGACCTGTTGCGTATTGATTTCTATGCTCGTTTCAGATTTCCAGCATCTACAATATTTTACTTTTTCTCGTCAGCTTCTCTTCAATAGGGGTGGCATGGCAGCACAAGTGGTTAGCACTGTGGCTTCACAGCGCCAGGGTCCCAGGTTCGATTCCCCGCTGGGTCACTGTCCGTGTGGAATCTGCACGTTCTCCCCGTGTCTGCGTGGGTTTCCTCCGGGTGCTCCGGTTTCCTCCCACAGTCCAAAGACATGCAGGTTAGGTGGATTGGCCATGATAAATTGCCCTTAGTGACCAAAAAGGTTATGAGGGGTTACTGGGACAGGGTAGAAGTGAGGGCTTAAGTGGATCGGTGCACACGCGATGGCCCGAATGGCCTCCTTCTGCACTGTATGTTCTATGTTCTAATTTGAGGGTGGCGTCTATTCAGGGTCTCAAGTTTCTGCTGTGGGTCTTCACGTGACTGAACAGGATGATTCTCAATGCACAGATCGAAGGGCACAAAGGGCAGGGTGTCTCACGAGGTAGTGGGATCCGGAGATCAGGATCTGCTTCCATTTCATTTCCTCTCCGCTCTGCCATGAATAAGCTGTTGTGACTTGGAGCGTGATGCAGCTTGATGGACAGGTTGGCATCCCCCCCCCCCAACCCCCCCGCCCCCACACACTCATTCATATCAATGCTGCTGTGCTTCCAAGTAATGCTTCATAGCGTGTGTGTGAAGTAATTACTTGGTCCTCCCCTGGCCATTCGAGTTACGAGAACAGGCACTGACGGGGAGATTTGGATTTGATTTATTGTCACGTGTACCGAGGTACAGTGAAAGGTATTGTGCTGCGTACAGTCCAGACAGATCATTCCATACATGACACAAAAACAAAAACATAGGACATACATAAATACACAATGTATTTTCGGCCGTCCAGCCACAGCAAATGGCCGTCCAAGTCTATCAAATTTGATTTTTACAGGCGAGTTCTGCCCAAATGCTGGTGGAGCTGGCATCAAGAAGGACACTAGCGTTTGTTCAACAGTCCTCCCACTGAACCCAGAGGATGTGACAACGGCGTTACTGATGGAGTTTCTCTCCTGTCCTTGCACAGCAAAGACTATAATAACCTGGAGTGCAGGGCATTACTATATTAACCCAAGGGAAAGGGTACTAGTTTAGTAACTGAGAAGCTTGGTATTCTGACAGAAAGTGAGTGGCAGAATATTCTGATAAAATAGGCTGGAGTAATCGGAGTACTGCAGTATTACCACGGTAATTGAGGGGAGTGGTATAGTAACCAGAGGGGTGAAGCATTACTACAATAGCAGCGACATGGTATTAAGGCAAAAGCAAAATATTCCAGATGTTGGAAATCTGAAATTAAAATAGAAACCACTGGAAATATGTATCAGGTGAAAGGACATCAATCTGAAATGTTGACTCTGTTTCTCTCTCCATAGATATTTCTGACATTCTCTGTTTTTATATGGTATCACGACAGTAACATTTTCTTTTTATTCGTTCATGAGATATGGGCGTTGCTGGCTAGGCCAGCATTTATTGCCCATCCCGGAGGGCATTCCCGTACCAGCCTCCCCGAACAGGCGCCGGAATGTGGCCACCAGGGGCTTTTCACAGTAACTTCATTTGAAGCCTACTTGTGACAATAAGTGATTTTCATTTCATTTCATTTAAGAGTCAACCACATTGCTGTGGATTTGGAGTCACTTGCCAATCAGACCAGGCAAGGACGACAGATTTCCTTCCCGAAAGGACATTAGTGAACTAGCAGGGTTTTTACAACAATCGATAATGGCTTCATGGTCATCACTAGACTTTTAATTCCAGATTTTAAAATTCAATTAAAATTTCACCATGGCGGGATTTGAACCCTCGTTGCCAGAGAATGACTCTGTGTCTCTGGATTGCTATCTCAGCACCAATACCACTACACCACTGCCCTCCCGAGGACAACCACATCATAATAACATGAGCATTACTGTCCTACATTGAACGGCTAGACAATATTGCTAGTAACTTGATGGAACACATAAGAAATGTCAAAAGCTGGAGGAGACAGGCACACATTACAAAGACATGCTGTTACCTTGAACGTGGCTGTACCATACAGCTTGGTGGCATGAATGGTCTCTGGAGGTACGTTGGTAATGTTCGTAATGAACTCCTCCAGAAACTTGCAGGATCGCTCCAGATGTGTTGTATTGATGATAATCTGTACAAGCTGCAAAAGGAAGGAAAAGAATGAGCTGGTTAATGGACAATGCACCATCAGAAGTCCTTCTCGATATGTCATGATAGCACGGTAGCACAGTGCTAGTGTCCCAGGTTCGATTCCCCGCTGGGTCACTGTCTGTGCAGAGTCTGCACGTTCTCCCAGTGTCTGCGTGGGTTTCCTCCGGGTTCTCCGGTTTCCTCCCACAGTCCAAAGACGTGCAGGTTAGGTGGATTGGCCATGCTAAATTGCCCTTAGTACTCAAAACATTTAGGAGGGGTTAGTGGGTTATGGGGATAGGGTGGAAGTGAGGGCTTAAGTGGGTCGGTGCAGACTCAATGGGCCGAATGGCCTCCTACTGCACTGTATGTTCTATGTAAGTTCATAACATCTTCAGGAGTCTAGAGAAGGTTTATTTGGTAAACAAAAGTAAAGGCCGCAACAAGGCATACAGCATAGAAGTCCCAGCCGAGAGTACCGATCATGCCAGACCCAATTCAGGAGCCCCAGCTGCGAGGTCACCGCCCCGCAGTGGGGGAGCAGGTATTTCATGAACCTCATGGGGAGATAAATTGGGTCATTCCCGTGGATCTCGTGAGGGTTATTACAGTAATCTATAAATGAATGATAGAAAATCAAAGCACAGACAGCAACTGGAGTCAAGAGAATTCCCCATGATACGAGTTATTGCCAACCACCGCACTAAAGGGTAGTGGAAGCAGATTCAAAAGTAACTTTCAAAAGAGAATGAGATAAATGCTTGAAAAGGAGAAAGTTTTGTAGTTATAGGAAAACAGTATGGGGGATTGGGGCTATTTGAAAAGCTCGTGGGCATCATGCACAGGCATGCTGGGTTGAATGCCACGGTTCTGTGCAACATGGTTCCTTCTGCAGATTCTTTGGCAGAGCAATCCACAACTAATCCCCATGCCCTGCCCCCTCCAAACCCACCTGTACTGTCCTCTTATTTCCCTCAAAAAATTGATTTCTGTTTCAGCTACCCCTGCGGCAAAATATTAGATGAGGGGGTTACTGGGATAGGGTGGAAGTGAGGGCTTAAGTGGGTCAGTGCAGACGCGATGGGCCGAATGGCTCCTTCTGCACTGTAAATTCTATGTTATATGTTCATATAATAACAATGACACGCGTGAAGAGAAAAAAATACCAATTCACAACTGTTCTTTTGAAAAATACTGTTCTTACAACCATATAAAAGTATTAATCTGAAAGACTATTAAAGTATCAATAACACAGGCTTCAAACACGAGGCAACTCTTAATCTTGTTCAAATAAACATTGACAAAGCACATCACAGAAAGAACAACTCCCTCTTCAGTTCTGCAGAAGAGTCATACAGACGCGAAACGTCAACTCTATTTCTCTCTCCACAGATGCTACCAGCTCTGCTGAGTTTATTAAGCATTTTCTGTATTATAGCCACTTAAGAGGTGTCTATTGAGCAAAGTCAACAATTCCCTTCCGTTGTCAAAACAGGATCCTCTGTTGAACAAATGTTTTTATTGGACTGGGCTCACAGACACAGATGAATTGGTGTGGACAGTATAATGGGACACGGGAGGGTGGTTGGAGGGCATGAGTTGGCACAAAGGGGTAAAAGAACCTTTGAAGTTGCCTTTCAGAAGGTTCCAGAACCCAGATTATGGTTCAAGACCCCTCGGAGGCCATGAGTCACGGGTCATGGCGAAACTGGCCCGATTGCACAAAGATTGTGAGGTGCGAGGCGAAGCCGACCCTCACAGTGTAGCTAGCCAGGTCGGGAGTGCAGGTGGCAGGATCGCTACCTACACCCATTTCCCACGTCAGCAAATCCTGGTGGCACCAGGAATGGAGTCTGAAATCCCAAAATCAGGCTCTGCCAAGCATTTTTAAATCCCAACTCTGTGAAAATCCAAACCTTAGTCCGAGAATCTCCAAATTCTTCTCAATACCCTTTACTTTCCCATATAGGTGAATCTACACAGCTTTGACAATGAAACAGCATGAACCAAAGCAATAAGTCACATTCGCTAAGGCCATGCCGCTGGCATATTGGACCTTCTTAACCGCCCCAACTGATCTACAGCCCTTGACAATGTCAAGCACAATTTCCTCTCCTCCATTATTCAGCTTGGTAGGACTGCTCGGGCTTGGTTCCAAAGAACAAAAAAAAGTACAGCACAGGAACTGGCCCTTCGGCCCTCCAAGCCTGCGCCGACCATGCTGCCCGTCTAAACTACAATCTTCTACACTTCCGTGGTCCATATTCCTCTATTCTCATCCTATTCAAGTATTTGTCAAGATGCCCCTTAAACGTCACTATCGTCCCTGCTTCCACCACCTCCTCCGGCAGCGAGTTCCAGGTACCCATTACCCTATGTGTAAAAAACTTGCCTCGTACATCTCCTCTAAACCTTGCCCCTTGCACCTTAAACCTATGCCCCCCAGTAATTGACCCCTCTATCCTGGGAAAAAGACTGACCATCCACTCTGTCTATGCCGCTCATAATTTTGTAGACCTCTATCAGGTCGCCCCTCAACCTCCTTCGTTCCAGTGAGACAAACCAAGTTCATTCAGCCTCTCCTCATAGTCAATGCCTTCCATACCAGGCAACATCCTGGTAAATCTCTTCTGCACCCTCTCTAAAGCTTCCACATCCTTCTGGCGACCAGAATTGAACACTATACTCCAAGAGTGCTTCAACATGACTTGCCAATTTTTATACTGAATGCCCCGGCCAATGAAGGCAAGCATGCCGTATGCCTTCTTGACTACCTTCTCCACTTGTGTTGCCCCTTTCAGTGACCTGTGGACCAGTACTCCTAGATCGCTTTGACTTTCAATACTCTTGAGGGTTCTACCATTCACTGTATATTCCCTACCTGCATTACACCTTCCAAAATGTATTACCTCACATTTGTCCGGATTAAACCCCATCTGCCCAAGTCTCCAAACAATCTAAATCCTGCTGTATCCTCTGACAGTCCTCATCGCTATCCGCAATTCCACTAACCTTTATGTCGTCTGCAAACTTACTAATCAGACTAGTTACATTTTCCTCCAAATCATTTATATATACTACAAAGAGCAAAGGTCCCAGCACTGATCCCTGCGGAACACCACTAGTCCCAGCCCTCCAATCAGAAAAGCACCCTTCCATTGCTACTCTCTGCCTTCTTTAAAAAAAAAAATTTAGAGTACCCAATTCATTTTTTCCAATTAAGGGGCAATTTAGCATGTTCTGATAGCATGTTCAATCCACCTACCTTGCACATCTTTGGGTTGTGGGGGCGAAACCCACGCAAACACGGGGAGAATGTGCAAACTCCACACGGACAGTGATCCAGAGCCGGGATCGAACCTGCCGTGAGGCAGCAGAGCTACCACTGCACCACCGTGCTGCCCTTGCTGCTTCATCAATGACCTTCCTTCTACCAGAAGATCAGAAGTGGGGATGTTCGCTGATGATTGCGCAATGGTTAGCACCATTCGCAACTCCCCGGATACTGAAGCAGTCCATGTCCAAATGCAACAATACCTGGACAATATCCAGGCTTGGGCTGAGGAGTGGGAAGTAACATTGCTGCCACATAGGCAATGACCAACCCCAACCAGAGAAAATCTAACCATCTCTCCTTGACATTCAATAATCTAATAACATCACTGAATTCGCCACCATCAACATCCTTGGGGGAGGGTGGTATATTTGGCCAGAAATTGAACCTGACTAGCAATATTTATATAATGTGGCTACAAATAGCACATCAAAAGCTAGGAATCCTGTGGCGAATAACTCACCTCCTGACTTCCCATAGCCTGTCCACCATTTACAAGGAACAAGTCAGGAGTGTGATGGAATACTCTCCATTTGCCTGGAGTCAAACAACACTCAGAAGTTCAACACCATCCAGGTCCGAGCAGCCCATTGGATTAGCACCCCGTCCACAAACACTCCCTCCACCACCGATGCACAATGGCAACAGTGTGCACCATCTGCTAGATCCACTGCAGGAACCCACCAATACTCGTTAAACAGCATCTTCCAAACCCATGACCACTACAGTCTAAGAAGGACAAGGGCAGCAGATACCTGGGAACACCACCACCTGGAGGTTCCCCTCCAAGCCACTCACCATCCTGACTTGGAAATATATTGTTATTCCTTCACTGTCAGTGGAAAATCTTGAAACTCCCTCCCTAATGGCACTGCATTGTAATGGTTCAAGAAGGCAGCTCACAACCGCCTTTTCAAGGGCAATCAGAGAGGGGAATGAATGCAAGCCTGACCAGCAATGTCCACCTCCCACAAATGAATAAAAACTCAGGTTGAAACATGGTCTTTACAACCTTGGTGTATACCTGACATTGAGCAGTGCTTCTCACCCAATCTCTCCATTGTAAAGGCCACTTAAGTCACCCTCCAACCCTTCCCCAAAACCGCTATCTACGCCAAGGTCGCCTGCAGCCTTGATCATTTACCTACTATCCTGGCCAGTCTTTCAAACCTCTCGCTCTTAAAACTACAGTTGACCCAAACTTCCACTGCCTGTATCCTCTCTTATACCATTCAACTCACCCATCACAACAATCCCCGATCACCGACATCAGTTTTCACTGCCTCAGCTGCTTAAACTTTAACGTCTCATCCTCATATTCGAAGTACATCTTGGTTCACCCCTCCCAATCTTTCTGACCTCCTCCATCTCAACACCCCCCCAAGTTTTCTATTCTTCTGACTTTTACACAGGGAATCCCTTGCCATCTTCCCCATCATTGGTGGTTATACCTTCAACTGTCCAGTGATGAAGCACAAGGAAACCTTTCTCTAAACTCAGCTGCCTCTCCACTTGATTTACCTTATTTGGAACAGTTATAATTCACCTGCGCAAACTGACTCGGATTTTCTTTTACAGCCAAGGTGCAATTACAATTTGCAAACTGTTATGTGCCAGGGTTTAGAGAACCCCAAAGTGAATCATGGAGTTCACCTGACCCACAACTTTTAATAGATTGTGGTATGGGTAGCACACGGCCCACTCTACAGGTGTGGTACAGCAGAAATGGAAAAGTATTTTTTAAAGCAAAACAATGTTTATTCTATGAACTCAAGTTAACCTTTTTAAAACGTACAGTGAACATCTTAGCAACCATCAATTCAAATACAACCCCCAAAGAATACACTAAGTAAACTTTTAAGCTTTCCTTTTTACCATCCATACGACTTAAAAACAAAACCTTTATCAGAAGCACATCAGGTTAAAGTCACTACTGAAAACATTTATAATTCTGAATTCACCAAATGATCAAGAGATAGTCTTTTGATGGCAGAGAGAACAACAGTTCACCTGCTTGGTCTTCCTTCAGCTCCAACACTGAAAACGAAACTAAAACACACCCTGCAGCCTGCTCAAAAACGAAAGTAAAAAGCTGACAGACAGCCCAGCTCCACCCACTCACTGACATCACTGCAGTAGTAAACACCCATTTCTTAAAGGTACTCTCACATGACAATACAAGGATGTTAATGCGTCGAAGCAGTTCAGAGAAGGTTGACTAGCCTAATAGCTGGAATGGGTGGGCTGTCTGGTGAGGAAAGTTTGGACAGGCGAAGCTTGTTTCTGCTGGAGTTTAGAAGAGCAAGAGGCACCCTGACTGAAACAAATAAGATTCTGAGGGGTATTCACAGGGTAGATGTGGGGAGGATGTTTCCTCTTGTGGGAGAATCTAGAACTAGGGGTCACTGTTTAAAAATAAGGTGCCGCCCATTTGATTCAGAGATGAGGAGAAACGCTTTTCCTCAAAAGGCAGTGGGAACAGAGTCTTTGAATATTTTTAAGGCTCAGTTAGATATAGATTCTTTTTTAAAAAATATATTTATTAAAGTTTTTTAACACAATTTTTCTCCCTTACAAACAATACCCCCCCCCCCCTCGTAACAAACAAAAAAAGAAAAATGAGAAATCGCGCAGAGCAAGATATATACATGGCAAAATGATATATTTACACAGCTTTGTACACTGGCCCTCACCCCTACGTGCCAGTTTCCCCAACCCTTCATGTTATCTCTTGCTCATCCACCCTCCCAGGCAGTCCCCCCCTCCCCCCACTCCCAGGACGTCCCCCCCCCCGCCCCCCAAGGTTGCTGCTGCTGACCGACCTTCCTCTAACGCTCCGCGAGATAGTCTAGGAACGGTTGCCACCGCCTGTAGAACCCCTGCGCAGACCCTCTCAAGGCGAACTTAATCCTCTCCAACTTTATGAACCCAGCCATATCATTTATCCAGGCCTCCAGGCTGGGGGGCTTCGCCTCCTTCCACATTAGCAAGATCCTTCGCCGGGCTACTAGGGACGCAAAGGCCAGAATGCCGGCCTCTTTCGCCTCCTGCACTCCCGGTTCGTCCACTACTCCAAATATTGCTAGCCCCCAGCTTGGCTTGACCCGGACTTTCACCACCTGAGACATTGCTCCCGCCACTCCTCTCCAGAACCCCTCCAGTGCCGGGCATGACCAAAACATATGGACATGGTTCGCCGGGCTCCCTGAGCACCTTCCACATCTGTCCTCTACCCCAAAGAACTTACTCAACCTCGCCCCCGTCAAGTGCGCTCTGTGGACCAGCTTAAACTGTATCAGGCTGAGCCTGGCACATGAGGAGGAGGAATTAACCCTACCCAGGGCATCAGCCCACAGACCTTCCTCGATCTCCTCCCCCAACTCCTCCTCCCATTTACCCTTCAACTCTTCTACCAGCGCTTCCCCCTCTTCTTTCAACTCCTGGTGTATTTCCAACACCTTGCCCTCCCCGACCCATACACCCGAGATCACCTTATCTTGACCTTCTTGTGGCGGGAGCAACGGGAATTCCCTCACCCGTCGCCTCACAAAAGCCCTCACCTGCATATATCTAAAGGCATTTCCCGGGGGTAACTCGAACTTCTCCTCCAGTGCCCCTAGGCTCGCAAACGTCCCGTCGATGAACAGGTCCCCCATTCTTCCAATCCCCGCCCAATGCCAGCTCTGGAACCCCCCGTCCATCTTCCCCGGGACAAACCGGTGGTTACCCCTGATCGGGGACCACACCGATGCTCCCATTGCACCCCGGTGCCGTCTCCACTGGCCCCAGATCCTTAGCGTTGCCGCCACCACCGGGCTCGTGGTATACTTTGTCGGCGAGAGCGGCAGCGGTGCCGTCACCTACGCCCCCAGGCTCGTTCCTTTACAGGTCACCATCTCCATCCTCTTCCATGCCGCCCCCTCTCCCTCCATAACCCACTTGCGGATCATCGCCACATTTGCTGCCCAGTAGTAGCTCCCCAGGTTTGGCAGCGCCAACCCTCCTCGGTCCCTACTGCGTTCCAGGAACCCTCTCCTTACTCTCGGGGTCTTATTCGCCCACGCAAACCCCATAATACTTAGATATAGGTTCTTGATTAAGAAGGGGGTGACAGGGTATCGAAGGACAGGAATGTGGAGTTGAGGTTACAATCAGGTCAGTCATGATCTTGTTAAATGGTGGATCAGGTTTGAGGGGCCGAGTGGCCTACTCCTGCTCCTAATTCGTATACTCGTTGCTGCAATAATTTGTAATAATTACACCTGAAATAAAGAAAGTTTAATTATTCCTATTTGAAAACATTGAATAACTAACAGTGTGCCTAACCAGTATTTTGTAGAGCAAGAAAGATATTTTATTGATGTAACTCTATTCAGGATCTCATGACATCCCAAAAGGGTTACAGCCGATCAACCCCTCTGAAGTGTAGTCACTGCTGTACTTCCAGGAAATTCAGCAGCCAATTTGCACACAGCAAGTTCCGACAAACAGCAACGAGACAAATGAGGAATAAGCAGACTTGGTAGTATTCTAAAAGGAATAAATGTTGGCTGGCACATCAGGTGAATTCCCCTGCTCTTCTTCAAAATAGTGCTGTTTGGACTTTGACAAAGCACTGAAGTGGCAGGTAACGTCTGTGACAGTGCAGCACTCCCGCAGAATTCCTCGAGTGTTGCCAGAGATCATGTGCATAAATGCTGGAATAGGGCTTGAAGCCACGAGCCTCTGATTGGAAGCTAGAGTACTACCATTGAGCCATGGCTGACAGTACAGATTTACCACTTCTCACCGACATTTCTGACCACGCGTTTGAGTCACCTGTCCTAAACCTCTTCATGTAGGAAATTTTGTTGAATGACTTTGCTGTGGAGTGCATTGGAATGTTTTAACGAAGTTTAAAGGTACAGTATGAATGCAAGTAGTTGTAAGATAAAGATTCTGCCACGTTCCTAATTTCATTGACTTTGGTATCTGAATCCTTCAAGTCAACAAATTATTTTGCCTGGACCAACATTGCCGACGTCCTTCACACCTTGAAAGCTTCGATTAACACTAACCTCCGTCCCCCAAATATCTCCTTTTTTCTAAAAGAAAATAAGCACTGAACCTTTCCTCTCACAAACATCTGATGTGTAGAATCACCTTTGTTGCTCCTTTGTGCAAACTTCTAGGAGCATAATCCTCTCCCCATGACCTGGTGACCAGAATTATCCACAGATTAGGTGACCAGCAATTAATTCAACAACACTATAACCTTGATAGATTTGTATTCGGTTTTGCTGCCAACGCACCACAGTTCATAAGTTCTGATGAAGTCATAAAATGTCAGCAAAATGTGCCTTTTCTCCTTCCCTGAAAGGGCTGCATTTGTTGACACCACAAGCACAGAGGGTGCACTCCCCACTCATGCAGTGTTCATGCCTGAGATACCAGCGACGTGCCAGGCAGCCTCCTGCATTATACTGGTGCAAAGCAAACGTCAGTGGAGAAAAAAAACCCTCTTTCAATGTCTGAGCTGAGAGAAGCCTGAAAAACAGTGGTAATACACAACACATGCCCCCCCCCCCCCCACCGCCCCCTGTTACCTTTGACAGTTGCTGCACTTCTCGCGGCTCCCTTTGCTGCTTAATCCCCCCCCACACCAATTCCCTTTGCCCCTGCCCCATCTAGTCCATTTGCTGCTTCTCCCTGCTCACATAGAAACATACACAGAACATAGGAGGAGGAGGCCATTTCTGGCCATTCAGTCCTTTGAGCCTGCTCTGTCATTCATTACGATCATGGCTGAACATCAAGTTCAATACCCTGATCTCGCCATTCCTTCATATCCCTTGATCCCTTTAGCCACAGGAGCGAAATCTAACTCTTTCTTGAAATTACATGATGTTTTAGCCTCAACTACTTTCTGTGGTAGCGAATTCCACAGATTCACCGCTCTCTGGGTGAAGAAATTTCTCCTCACCTCAGTCCTAAAAGGTTTACCCCTTATCCACAAACAATGGTCCCTAGTTCTGGACGCCCCCACTAGCAGGAACATTCTTTCTGAATCTACCCTGTCTAATCCTGTCAGAATTTTGTAAGTTTCTGTGACATCCCCTCTCATTCTTCCAACCACCGATTTAGTCTCTCCGCATATGATAGTCCCGCCATCCAGGAATCAGCCTGGTAAACCTTCGCTGCACTCCCTCCATAGCAAGAACATCCTTCCTCAGATAAGGACACAAACTGCACACAATACTCCAGGTGTGGCCCCACCAATGCCCGATACAATCGCAGAAAAAAACTTCTCTATTCCTGTACTCAAATCCTCTCAATATGAAGGCCAACATGCCATTTGTTGTATTTACTGCCTGCTGTACCTGCATGCTTACTTCCATTGACTGATGTACGAGGACACCAAGGTCTTGCTGAGTATCCATCTCTCTCTCAATTTACACCTATTCAAATAATAATCTGCCTTCCTATTTTTGCTACCGAAGTGGATAATCTCACATTTTATCCACATTATATTGCATCTGCCATGCATATGCCCACTCAATCAGCCTGTCCAAATCCCGCTGAAGCATCTCTCCATCCTCCTCACAGCTCACCCTCCCACCCAACTTTGTATCATCTGCAAATTTGGAGATAATACATTGAGTTCCCTCGTCCAAATCATTAATATATAATGTGAACAGTTGGGGTCCGAGCACAGATCCCTGCGGTATCCCACTAATCACTGCCTGCCAATTGGAAAAATACCCATTTATTCCAACATTTGCTTCCTGTCTGCTAACCAGCTTTCTATCCATCTCAAGACACGATCCACAATGCCATGTGCTTTAACTTGATATATTAATCTGCTATGTGAGACCTTGTCGAAAGCCTTCTGAAAGTCTAAATAAACCACATCCACTGGTTCTCCCTGGTCAACTCTCCTCGTTAGATCTTCAAAAGATTCCAGTAGATTTGTCAAGCATGATTTTCCTTTCGTAAATCCACGCTGACTTTGTCTGATTATACCACTGCTTTCCAAATGCTGTGCTATGAAATCTTTGATAATGGACTCCAGCAACTTCCCTCCTGCCGACGTTATGCTCACTGGTCTATGGTTCCCTGTTTTCTCTCAACCTCCCTTTGTGAATAGCTTCTTCCATTCGCAATTCCCTGCTCCCTCCCGTTCCTACTGAAAAATTCCCCCTGTTGCTTTTGATGTTCCCCACCTCCCCTCGTCGCTTTTCCAACACAATGATGTTGCATTGTATGATTATGTCATTTCAAGCATGCACAGAAGGGCACGAGGAAATAAGGGTGATGTCAACGCTCGATGCGTGCGTTCACAAACGCTGTGCATGCGCAGACCATACATCTGCGATACAGTTTGTATCACAGCTTAGACATGGAAGATTTTTTCTGTCGTGAGAGATCAATGAGCCAGGCTTGTCAACACATTGCCAATATTGTGAATGTTGCAGTTTCAGAAACCCCAGGAAAAGAAAGATTTTTGTTTCAGCATGTGGCAATCTGCTGAAGCAGTCTCCCCTGTGATGAGTTTTCTTTCTGTGAATGAAGATTTCTGCACACCTTCAACGCTGTCCTTCCCCAATTTTAAATCCCTCCATCACTTGCAGTGTGTCTTTAGTCGCCGAGGCCTGAGCTCCGTAATTCCCTGTCCATACCTCGCCACCTCACTCTGGTGCTTTAATAGGTTCCTTAAAACCAAACTCCTTGACCAAACATTGGGTCACCCATCATTAATTGGTTTAAAATTCTGTCTGATTAGGCTGTGAAGCTCCTTAGGAGGTTTTCTATTTGATGTGATTGGACACCATATGCTAAATAATCCTGAATGTGCTAAGAATTACACCGACTATCAATTTAAGATTATCAGTCGAGCGGCTCATGTACACATGGTTAAAAACTACATATATTAATACACAGGGTCCTGCCATTGCAGCAGAAAGAATATGCGCACAAAATGTGCATTTTTCAGCTAAACAAAACAGGCAACAGCCATTCTCTGGTTCATTCCCCAAGACAATGTTATTCCCAATACATTTGGTGTTCTTTCAAATTATCCTGGTGAGTGCAAGACTCACCGCTTCGGCAACAAGTGTCCTCTTTCAGCAATGCCCGAGGTTTTCTATGTTCAATTCTATAATTGGAAGTTGTTTGGTCTGGTGGTCGTGAGGAGGGTAAGGGGGTTAAATACTAAAGAGTGAGCGGAACCTTGTTTCTCAGTAGTAGGGTCCAGCGGTCTCGCCATCACTGCAAATGGTCAACTCCAGCTTTATTGCATCTCATCTCTTTGGATTGAGTGAAAGGAAGAGTGTTCCTTTGGGGAAGTGTGCACAAAGTCCATATTTGGCCATTAGATATTGTGCACAAAGGATCTTAGGCGTTGCCTGCCATGAGGAAAAGGCAATATATACCTTGAGGGGCACCAATCCACAAGCATGGGGCAAGGTGAGGAGGCAGTTTTCCATGAACTATCGCAGATGGTGTGAGGTTTGAACCCATGTTGTGGGCATTATTCTGCACTATACTCGAGCCATCCAGCCAACTCAGCTAACTACTCCCCAGTCCATATGAAGCAAACAAAATCTCTGGGCGAATTTTATAGCTGGCTTAGTTTGGAGACCGAAATATAGTAACGAGTTAAACCCCAGCCTAACAAGAAGGCATTTCAGACAGGAGGTATCGCAACACAACAAATTTCTCTGATTAAAAAACGTGGGGGGTTGAGGGGGGAACAAATGAAGCAAAAACAAATGAAAGGAGTTTCAATATGGTGTTTGTTTGTATGGAAATCTGAACAATGCATTAAAATTCATTAGAAACCACAATTAACAGAACAGAAATGACAACAATGTCCTGAAAATACTTACAGGGCTACATGTGGTATAAGCAAACACTAATTTTGGCATTGCTCCAGAATCTTATGCCTACATCAATGATTGTCAAATTTGCAGCTTGGGAAGACTTGCACATTGCTGGGGCAGGGAAGCTCGACATCCAAACTATATTAGCTATGGTAGTTCTCTGGCTTCTGAGTTCCACTGCAGAGACCTGAGCTTGCAATGCAGGCAGTCACCCCACTGCAGTACTGAGGGAGTGCTGCACTATCAGATGTGCCAACTTACCGATGAACATACAAATTAAGAACTGAGTAGGCCATTCAGCCCTTTGAGCCTCCTTCGCCATTTGACAAGATCATGGACTTGTGGTCTCAACTCCACTTTCCAGTCGACCCACTTATACCCTTTGACTCTTTTATTAATCGAGAATCTATCTAACCCAGCTCTAAATATATTCAATGACCCAGCCTCCACTCCTCGCTGGGGAATTCCATAGACTAATGATCCTCTGAGAGAAAAAATGTTTCCTCATCTCCATCTTTGCCCCTTGTTCAAGTCTCTGACCCAAGGGGAAACATCCTCTCACCATCCACTCTGTCAAGTCCTCTTAGGATCAGAAATTTTCCAAGAAGATCATAGCTCATTTCTCAACTCCAATGGATGCAGACCCAACCTATCCAATCTTTCCTCATAAGATAACCCCTTCATCCAAGGAATAAATTGAGTGAACCATCTCTGAACTGCTTCGAATGCAATTCTAACCTTCCTTCAGGAGGTCCAAATTGGCCACAGAGCTTCAGATGTGGTCTCACCAACAGCTGGGACAACTGTAGCAAAGCTTCTCTACATTTATATCCCATTCCTAACTTTTTGATACGAGGAGGCAGTGGTATTGTCGCTGGACTAGTAATTCAGAGACTCAGGGTAATTCTCTTGAATTCAAAGCTGAATAATAATCTAATAATACTCTTAATATTGTCACAAGTAGGCTTACACTAACACTGCAATGAAGTTAATGTGAAAATCCCCTAGTCGCCACCCTCCAGCGCCTGTTCAGGTACACAGAGGGAGAATTCAAAATGTCCAATTCACCTGACAAGCACATCTTTCGGGACTTGTGGGAGGAAACCCACGCAGACACAGGGAGAACGTGCAGACTCCGCACAGTGGCCCAAGCCGGGAATCGACCTGTGACCCTGGCGCTGTGAAGCAACAGTGCTAACCACTGTGCTACCGTGCCGTCAGCATCAATGATGACCATCGTCAATTGTCAACAAAACCCATCTAGTTCACCGATGTCCTTTGGGGATGGAAACCTGTCGCCCTTACCTGGTCTGGCCTACTTGTGACTCCAGACCCATTGCAAAGTGTTGACTCTTAAATGCCCACTTAAATGACTGAGCAAGTATCCAACTGCTCCAGAGTCGACAAAAAGGAATGAAGCTGGGAGGACCACCGGCATCTACCCAGGGTCAGAAACAACGACAAAGCCAGCAATTACATGTGGGGGCTTGTGCCAAAACTGTCCCATGGTCTAGTCAAGCAACAGCCTGGCATAAGCACGGAATCATCAGGACTGACTCAGCAGGGGTGGCGGCACAGTGGTGTACAGACAGGAGGGGGTTGCCCTGGGCTCT
Source organism: Scyliorhinus torazame (assembly GCF_047496885.1). Lineage (NCBI taxonomy): Eukaryota > Metazoa > Chordata > Chondrichthyes > Carcharhiniformes > Scyliorhinidae > Scyliorhinus > Scyliorhinus torazame. The sequence continues at coordinate 343,876,578 of NC_092709.1, read as the reverse complement.
GGACCTCATGGCATCAGGTCAAACATGGGTAAGGAAATCGCGAGCTGATTACCACGTACACCACAACCGCCCTCCTGAGTTAATGAATCAGCAATCCTCCCTGTTGAACTCAACTTGGAGGAAGCCCTGAGGATGGCAAGGGCACCAAGGGTGACTCAGTTTCACCATTACTGACTGAGATGTTTGAGTCCTAAAGGACATAGCTGTTAGACTGGATCAGAGGCAGGTGGTGAGGGAACCAACATGAGGAAAGAACTAGCAAAACACTGCAGTTGATGAAATCTGAAACAAGACCAGTGGATGCTGGAAAACCTCAGCAGGTCTGGCAGCATTGTGTCAGGAGAGAAAGCAGAGTTAATATTTGGAGTCCCTTTGCCTCTTTGTCAGAACTGAAGAGAGGGAGAATGTGTTGGTTATTAAAGTGCAGCTGTGAGAGACTGCAACAAAATGGAGCAACTTTAAGAACAAAAGACTGACTGTCTGGTGTGGAGGGGGAGTTGCATTGAGCCAGTACATGTACAGGATATTTTTTAAAAAGGGGTTTAAGAGGGAGGATGAAGGTCACAATCTAAAGCTGCCAAACTCAATGTTGAGTTCCCAGGGTTGTAAGGTACAAACCGGAAGAGGAGAGGCTGCTACATCACTTGCAGCTTGCACAGGAGCATTGCAGCAGGCCAAGGACGGATATGTGGGCATGAGAGAAAGGTGCTGAATTGAATGGCAGGCAAGAGGAAGGTTAGGGATATGATTGCGGACAGAGCAAAGGTGTTCTGCAAAGCAGTCACCCGATCTGCGTTTAGTCTTCCAATATAGAGGACCCAGCGAATACAATAGACCAAACTGAAGGGAGTGCAAGTCAAACGTTGCTTAACCTGAAGGGAGTCTTTGGGGTCTTGAATGGTGAGGAGGGAGGAGGTAAAGGAACAGGTGTTGCACTCTCTGCATTTGCAAGAGAAGGTGTCGTGAGAAAGGAGTTGGGCATGACGGATGAGTGGACCCGGCTGACACAATGGGAGCAGTCCCTGTGGAATGCTGATGCAGGGGTGAAGGGAAAGTATGTTTCGCGGTAGCATCGTGCTGGGGTTGGCAGATAATTCTTTGAATGTGGAGACTAATGGGGTGGAAAGGGAGGACATGGGGGACCCTATCATGGTTCTAGGAGAGAGGGAATGAGATGATGGAAAACATGCGGGAAATTGGTCGAACCTGTTTGTCAACCACCTGGTCCGGGGGGGCGGATTGCGCAATGTGAGGACCTTGGTTAATAAAATAAGCAGTCGTGTCAGAAGCATCATTTTTGAAGGTGACTTTATCAGAACAAATGCGATGGAGGCAGAGAAACTAGGAAAATGGGATGGAGTCCTCACAGGAAGCACAGCATGAGGAGGTGTGGCCAAGGAAGCTGTGGGAGTTGGTGGGTTGGTAATGGATATTGATGGTCAATCTATCACCAGGAATGGAGACTGAGATCGAGGAAGGGGTGTCAGAGATGGACCATGCACGGTAGCACAGTGGCTTAACAGCGCCAGGGTCCCAGATTTGATTCCCAGTTTGGGTCACTGACTGTGCGGAGTCTGCACGGTTCTCCCCGTGCTCCGGTTTCCTCCCACAAGTCCCGAAAGACGCGCTGTGAGGTGAATTGGACATTCTGACTTCTCCTTCAGTGTACCCTAACAGGCACCGGAGAGTGGTGACTAGGGGCTTTTCACAGTAACTTCATTGCAGTGTTAATATATGCCTACTTGTGACAATAAAGATTATTAAAAATATGAAGTGAGAGACGGGTGGAAATTGAATCCAAAATTGATATATTTTTCCAGCCTCAGACGAGAGTATAAAGCGGCACCGATACAGTCATCGATGGAGCAAAAAAAATACTTAATCTCATTCTTACCGACCTATCTGCCCAACGAATCCGTTGAAGCTCCTTCATTAAATGTTTTAAAGATAAAGGGAGATAGTCTTTTGAAGAAGAAAGGAATAAAGCGTTATGGTGTTCGGGCCGGAAAGTAGAGCTGAGTCTACAAAAGATCAGCCATGATCTCATTGAATGGCGGAGCAGGCTCGAGGGGCCAGATGGCCTACTCCTGCTCCTAGTTCTTATGTGCACCTGTCTAAGAAAGTATTGGGAGGAGTGATCACTGCACAGTCCTTGTGTAGACTATGTCCTGTCTGCACATTGAGGATACCCTCCGTCTTGTTGTTTGGCACTAAAAATGTGCTAAATGGAGTAGATTATGGACAGATCTCGCAACTCAAGACTGGGCATCCATGAGGTGCTGTGGGCCATCAGCAGAATTGTGCTCAACCACAACCTGTAACCTCATGGTCCAGCATATCCTCCATCTCTACCATTACCACCAAGCCAAGGGGATCAAACTCTGGTTCAGTAAAGAGAGCAGGAGGGCATGCCAGGAGCAGCACCAGCGATACGTAAAAATGAGGCGTCAACCTGCTGAAGCTACAATACCTGACTGCTCATGTGCCAAACAGCATAAGCAGCAGGCGATAGGCAGAACTAAGCAATCCCAGAATCAACAGGTCAGATCTGAGCTCTGCAGTCGTGAATGGTGGTGGACAGTTGAACAGCTCAGTGGAGGGGGCAGCTTCTCTTTCTGTGCTGTAATCAAACTGAATTTGCACCGAGCTGTTAAACAAGAAGATACACAAAGACTAAACGAACTCCAGGGTCACTCACCTCAGTCAGTCCAACATGCTGCTTCTTGATGACATTTTGTAAACAGTTGCTCAGTGTCCTGGTCAGCAGGAGATTGGTGGATTTCCGGATCATGTCGTCTACCTCAGTTGAGCTGGAAAAAAATATTTTTTTCTTGAAATTATCTGTAAACTATAAATTGTCTTTGTGAATCTGCTGCTCATGAGAATGTGGTTAATGTTGAGAAATCAAACACATTCCATTTCTGGCATGCTGTTTTAGAATCAAACATTCCAAGATCAGGAACAGCACGGAGTTACTTCCTCCACAATGTCGCCATCCCACAATGTCACCATCCAACAATGTGCCTATCCCAATCCTGCAACCAGTGCCTTCTCTGCTTTGTTCGTGGTGCGCACTCTCACGTTTGATGGTTGTGAGTTCAAGTCTCACTCCAGACACTAGAACACAAAAGTCTGGCTGACTCTCCCAAAGTAGCGCAAACAGGGAGCCGCCCATTCAGGAGATCACAGAGTTACACAGTGCAGAAGAGGTCCTTCGGCCCATCGAGTCTGCGCCAACACATGGAAAACACCTGACTGGCCGACCTAATCCCATTTGCCAGCACCTGGCCCGTAGCCTTGAATGCTGTGACATGCCAAGTACTCAGCCAGGTACTTTGTAAAGGATGTGAGGCATCCCCCCTCTATCACCTTCCCAGTCAGTGCATTCCAGACCGTCACCACCCTCTGGGTAAAAAAGCTTTTCCTCACATCCCCCCACAAACTTCCTGCCCCTCACCTTGAACTCGTGTCCTCTCGTGACCGGCCCTTCAACTAAGGGGAACAGCTGTTCCCTATTCACCCTGTCCATGCCCCTCATAATCTTGGACACCTCAATCAGGTCGCCCCTCAGACTTCTCTGCTGAAAGATACCATCTTTCAGATGAGGCGTTAACCAATGGCCTCATCTTCCCTCTTAGCTGGACATAAAGATCCCCCAGAGTCTTCAAAGAAAGGCATTGACATTCTCCCTTCTGTCCCAGCCTACACTCAACCCTCAAACAACATTAAAAAAGTGTGCTTGATCTCTTCCATTTTGCTGTTTGTGGGAGATTACTGCGCACCAATTTGCTCATCATATTTCCCATGTTACACCAATGAACACACTTCAAAAGTGCTTCGTAAAACTTGGAAAAGGTTTTGGGACATCCCTGAAGTTGTGAAAGGCACCATACAAATCTGGGGTGGCATTTTTCCATTTCCCACAGCAGCCATCGTGTGCCCACTGAGTCAGATTGCTTGCTTGGAGACAGATTTCTGTCCACTGGATAAAGACTATTCAAACCCAAGTCATGTTACAGCTTAACAAGCAAGGTAGAGACCTCCCCTCCACCTCTGAAACTCGATTTCGAAGCAGCTCCCAAAGATGAACCCATCACTTAATATTAATAACAAGGACACAGCTAGATTTGAACATCCCTGTGTGGAAATGGTCTGAAATCCACCGAGATTGTAATTGTAGATTGATAATGATGATACAGGAATAGGAAACTATATAAGTATGATGAGAAACTGGAGATACTGGGACTTTCAATTTGGAACAGAAAATGCGAAGAAGAGATGCAAAGAACATGATGATACGTTTTAATGAAGTGAATAGGGCACGGTTATTTACTTTTTTAGTTAATCAATAAATGGGTGGCACAGTGGTTAACTTTTTAAATCTTTATTAGTGTCACAAGTAGGCTGACATTAACATTGGGCAGCACGGTAACATAGTGATTAGCACAATTGCTTCACAGCTCCAGGGTCCCAGGTTCGATTCCTGGCTTGGGTCACTGGCTGTGTGGAGTCTGCACATCCTCCCCGTGTGTGCGTGGGTTTCCTCCGGGTGCGCCGGTTTCCTCCGACGATCCAAAGATGTGCAGGTTAGGTGGATTGGCCATGATAAATTGCACGTAGTGTCCAAAATTGCCCTTAGTGTTGGGTGGGGTTACTGGGTTATGGGGATAGGGTGGAGGTGTGCGGTAGGGTAGGGTGTTCTTTCCAAGAGCCGGTGCAGGCTCAATGGGCCGAATGGCCTCCTTCTGCACTGTAAATTCTATCTATCTATGAACACTGTAATAAAGTTACTGTGAAAGTCACTGCTGCCTCACAGCGCCTGGGACCTGGGTTCAATTCTGGCCTTGGGTGACTATTGTGTGTGTGGAGTTTGCACTGTCTCCCCGTGTCAGCGTGGGTTTCCTCCGGGTGCTCCGGTTTCCTCCCACAGTCCAAAAATATGCAGGTTAGGAGTATTGACCACGATAAATTGCCCCTTACTGTCCAACGATTAGATGGGATTTCAGGGATCGAGTGAGGGCCAAGATAGGGTGCTCTTTCAGAGAGTCGGTGCAGACTCAATGGCGACGGCCTCCTTCTATACTATAGGGATTCGATGATGTTAGTCGCAAGGTCAGCAATTATTTCTCATTTTAATTGCCCTTGAGAAAGTACTCGTAAGCCAGCTTCTTGAATACATCGGATTGAACAACAGGACCACTTCAGAGGGCAGTTAAGAGAGTCAGCTACATTGCTGTGAGTTTGGAGTCACATATAGGTCATACTGAGTAAAGACAGTAGTTTACCTTCCCAAAGGACAATATTGAACCAGATGGGTTTTTGTGGCAATCAAGTAATTTCATTTTTACAGATGCACCACAGAAAGCATCCTATCTGGCTGCATCACAGCCTGGTATGGCAACTGCTCGGCCCAAGATCGTAAGAAACTAGAGAGTCGTGAACACAGCCCAGTCCATCACGCGAATCTGCCTCCCATTCAATGACTCTGTCTACACCTCCTGCTGCCTTGGGAAAGTGGGCAGCATAATCAAAGACCCCTCCAACCCGGCTTATTCTCTTTTCCAACCTCTTACATCGGGCAGGAGATACAAAAGTCTGAGAACACGCACTAACAGCGTGGGCAGCACGGTAGTAGTGGTTAGCACTATGGCTTCACAGCGCCAGGGTACCAGGTTTGATTCCTGGCTTGGGTCATTGTCTGTGTGGAGTCTGCACATTCTCCCCGTGTGTGCGTGGTTTTCTTCCCAGTGCTCCGGCTTCCTCCCACAAGTCCCGAAAGACGTGCTATGAGGTAATTTGGACATTCTGAATTCTCCCTCCGTGTACCCGAACAGGCGCCGGAATGTGGCGACTAGGGGCTTTTCACAGTAACTTCATTGCAATGTTAATGTCAGCTTACTTGTGACAATAAAGACTTTATTATTATAACAGGTTCAAAAACAGCTTCTTCCCTGCTGTTATCAGACTCCTGAATAACTCTCTTGTGGACTGAACTGATCTCTTCACACATCTTCTCTACTGAGTAGTACTACCTGTGCTTCACCCGATGCCTGTGTCTATTTATTTACATTGTGTATTTATGTATGTCTTATGTTTTTCATGTACGGAACGATCTGTCTGGACTGTATGCAGAACAAAACTTTTCACTGTACACGTGAGAATAAATCAAGTTCAAATCCAAGGCCCTAGTTGCTAAGCAACACCCCACAAGTATATGCCTTTTTTTAATTCTTTGCACCATTCACGGCCACCATTACCAAGACAAACTTTTTATTTCAGATTTACTTTCTGAAACTTGAATTCCGCAGCAGCCCTGATGGAATTTGAACCCCTGCTACTCGATTAATAGCCCAGGAAGCACTATGACACTGCATCCCTTACACAGTCAAGTAGGGGAGTCAGTTAATTGAACTCTGTTACTGAGAGTGTGACAAGGGATTGTGAATCTTTGGGACCCTGTATCCCTGATGGATTTTTTGAATCTTAAGGGAATCATACGATATGGGGACAGTGTGGAAAATGTAGCTGAGGGAGAAAACCAGCCCATGATCTTGCTGAATGGTGGGGCCTTTAAATCCACCTCCTATTCATGGTTTGTATATTCTTCAGAGCAGTGAGGAGAAATTCCATTACTCAAAGGGTTGTTGCTTCTTCATTCAGAGACTGAGGTGTCACTTGAGGGAAAAGTGGATCAATCCAGGAAGAGCATATACGGGTCAGGGAAACCGCAGGCCAGCAAGACTAACACTGCACAGGTTGAGCAAAGGACTGGCACAGACATTACAGACCTCAATATTAACCACCCCAGATTTTCCAGGGTTTGAAATCAACACACTAACACAGGGCCAGCTAAATGAGGCAAGTGCCTTATACTACACTCCTTTGTGTGCTGGGATGTGCCGCAGTGTTCCCCGGCACTTGTGTCCCCCTGCTGCTGAGCTCCCCATCTGACAACCGGCCAGCCTGTCAATTTAGCAGGGCTACCCCATCCACATGGCCTTCTGATGACAGAGGAACATACACATTTGAAGTAGGCCACTCGGCCCTTCGAAGCTGCTCCGCCATTCAGTAAGGTAATCTGATTGGAACTTCACATTCCTGCCGACCCCAATAACCTTTCACCAGCCTTGCATGTCAAGACCCCATCTAGCTCAGCCTTAAAAATATTCAAAGACTCTGCTTCCTCTGTCTTTTGAGAAACGGATCCAATGACCCTCTGAGGAAAATGATTTATCCTCATCTTGGCATTTAATCAGCGGCACGGTAGCACAGTGGTTAGCACTGTTGCTTCACAGCACCAGGGACCCCGGTTCGATTCCCAGCTTGGGTCACTGTCTATGCGGAGTCTGCACGTTCTCCCCATGTCTGAGTGGGTTTCCTCCGGGTGCTCCGGTTTCCCCCCACATGTCCCGAAAGACATGCTTGTTAGGTGAATTGAACATTCTGAATTCTGTGATCCGGACAGGCGCCGAAATGTGGCGACTCGGGGATTTTCACAGTAACTTCATTGCAGTATTAATGTAAACCTACTTGTGACACTATTAAAGATTATTATTAATCCCTTATTTTTAAACAGTGACCCCGAGTTCGAGATTCTCTGACAAAAGGGAACATGCTCACCACATCCATTCTGTCAAGGTACCTCATGATCTTAAAGGTTCCATTCAAGTTGCCTCTTACTCTTCTCAACTCTAGTGGGCACAAACGCAGCCCTCGTGAACTTTCCTCTCAAGACAAGTGGCCCATAAGAACTAGGAGCAGGAGTAGGCCATCTGGCCCCTCGAGCCTGCTCCACCATTCAATGAGATCATGGCTGATCTTTTGTGGACTCAGCTCCACTTTCCGGCCCGAACACCATAACCCTTAATCCCTTTATTCTTCAAAAAACTATCTATCTTTATCTTAAAAACATTTAATGAAGGAGCCTCTACTGCTTCACTGGGCAAGGAATTCCATAGATTCACAACCTTTGGGTGAAGAAGTTCCTCCTAAACTCAGTCCTAAATCTACTTCCCCTTATTTTGAGGCTATGCCCCCTAGTTCTGCTTTTACCCGCCAGTGGAAACAACCTGCCCGCATCTATCCTATCTATTCCCTTCATAATCTTATATGTTTCTATAAGATCCCCCCTCATCCTTCTAAATTCCAACGAGTACAGTCCCAGTCTACTCAACCTCTCCTCGTAATCCAACCCCTTCAGCTCTGGGATTAACCGAGTGAATCTCCTCTGCACACCCTCCAGTGCCAGTACGTCCTTTCTCAAGTAAGGAGACCAAAACTGAACACAATACTCCAGGTGTGGCCTCACTAACACCTTATACAATTGCAGCATAACCTCCCTAGTCTTAAACTCCATCCCTCTAGCAATGAAGGACAAAATTCCATTTGCCTTCTTAATCACCTGTTGCACCTGAAAACCAACTTTCTGCGACTCATGTACTAGCACACCCAGGTCTCTCTGCACAGCAGCATGTTTTAATATTTTATCATTTAAATAATAATCCCTTTTGCTGTTATTCCTACCAAAATGGATAACCTCACATTTGTCAACATTGTATTCCATCTGCCAGACCCTAGCCCATTCACTTAGCCTATCCAAATCCCTCTGCAGACTTCCAGTATCCTCTGCACTTTTTGCTTTACCACTTATCTTAGTGTCGTCTGCAAACTTGGACACATTGCCCTTGGTCCCCAACTCCAAATCATCTATGTAAATTGTGAACAGTTGTGGGCCCAACACTGATCCCTGAGGGACACCACTAGCTACTGATTGCCAACCAGAGAAACACCCATTAATCCCCACTCTTTGCTTTCTATTAATTAACCAATCCTCTATCCATGCTCCTACTTTCCCCTTAATGCCATGCATCTTTATCTTATGCAACAACCTTTTGTGTGGCACCTTGTCAAAGGCTTTCTGGAAATCCAGATATACCACATCCATTGGGTCCCCGTTATCTACCGCACTGTTAATGTCCTCAAAAAATTCCACTAAATTAGTTAGGCACGACCTGCCCTTTATGAACCCATGCTGCGTCTGTCCAATGGGACAATTTCCATCCCGATGCCTCGCTATTTCATCCTTGATGACAGATTCCAGCATCTTCCCTACTACCGAAGTTAAGCTCACTGGCCTATAATTACCCACTTTCTGCCTACCTCCTTTTTTAAACAGTGGTGTCACGTTTGCTCATTTCCAATCTGCCGGGACCACCCCAGAGTCTAGTGAATTTTGGTAAATTATCACTAGTGCATTTGCAATTTCCCTAGCCATCTCTTTTAGCACTCTGGGATGCATTCCCTCAGGGCCAGGAGACTTGTCTACCTTTAGCCCCATTAGCTTGCCCATCACTACCTCCTTGGTGATATCAATCCTCTCAAGGTCCTCACCTGTCATAGCCTCATTTCCATCAGTCACTGGCATGTTATTTGTGTCTTCCACTGTGAAGACCGACCCAAAAAACCTGTTCAGTTCCTCAGCCATTTCCTCATCTCCCATTATTAAATCTCCCTTCTCATCCTCTAAAGGACCAATATTTACCTTAGCCACTCTTTTTTGTTTTATGTATTTGTAGAAACTTTTACTATCTGTTTTTATATATTCCTGGTATTAGTTCAGCAAACCTTCTCTGACCTGCTTCCAATGCATTTACATCCTTCCTTAAATAAGGAGACCAATACTGTACACAGTATTCCAGGTGCGATTTCACCAATGCCCTGTATAACTTAAGCATGACCTCCCTACTGTTGCATTCAATTCCCCCCGTAACAAACAATAACTCTATTTGCTTTCCAAATTATTTGCTGTACCTGCATACAAATCTTTTGCAATTCATGCACTAAGACATGGGCGGAACGGTAGATCGGTGCTGGGACCTTTGCTGTTTGCAGTATATATAAATGATTTGGAGGAAAATGTAACTGGTCTGATTAGTAAGTTTGCGGACGACACAAAGGTTGGTGGAACTGCGGATAGCGATGAGGATTGTCAGAGGATACAGCAGGATTTAGATTGTCTGGAGACTTGGGCGGAGAGATGGCAGATGGAGTTTAATCCGGACAAATGTGTGGTAATGCATTTTGGAAAGTCTAATGCAGGTAGGGAATATACAGTGAATGGCAGAACTCTCAAGAGTATTGAAAGTCAGAGAGATCTAGGTGTACAGGTCCACAGGTCACTGAAAGGGGCAACACAGGTGGAGAAGGTAGTCAAGAAGGAATATGGCTGGAGCTTGTTAATTAGTTAATTGGATTAGGCCAGTTTTCAGAGGCGAGATTCACAGTATAAAAGTGATCCCCTACAGTGCAGACTTTGTTTGCACTGAGTGCTGAATTTGGTGCATTTGAGTGTGATAGTGAGAGTTTGGTGACCGAGGGAGTTAGGTGCTCCTTTCATTTTGTTTCCGACATTTCCGCAAAGAGTGCGAAGAGAGCCAGGAGTTTACAGAAAGTGTAACTGACTGGGAGCAGGGTCGGAGGGCGGAGATCTAGTTAGTCCACAGGGCAGCTATATTCTGTCAGGTAGGAGGGGATGGAGGCTAGGCCAGTTACATGCTCCTCCTGTAGGATGTGGGTGGTGAGGGATACCACCGGTGTCCCCACTGACTATACTTGCGGGAAGTACACCCAACTTCAGCTCCTCAAAGACCGTGTTAGGGAACTGGAGCTGAAGCTGGATGAACTTCGGATCATCCGGGAGGCAGAGGGGGTGATTGAGAAGAGTTACAAGGAGGTAACCACACCCAAGGTACAGGACAAGAATAGCTGGGTTACAGTCAGGGGGAAAAAAACAAACAGGCAGAAAGTGCAGGGATCCCTCGTGGCCGTTCCCCTTCAAAACAAGTATACCGTTTTGGATGCTGTTGGGGGGGATGACCTACCGGGGGAAGGCCCTAGCGGCCAGGTCTCTGGCACTGAGTCTGGCTCTGGGGCTCAGAAGGGAAGGGGGGAGAATAGAAAAGCAATAGTTGTAGGAGATTCAATGGTTAGGGGAATAGATAGGAGATTCTGTGGTCGCGAGCGAGACTCCCGAAAGGTATGTTGCCTCCCAGGTGCCAGGGCCAGGGATGTCTCGGATCGTGTCTTCAGGATCCTTAAGGGGGAGGGGGAGCAGCCAGAAGTCGTGGTGCACATTGGTACCAACGACATAGGTAGGAAAAGGGGTGTGGAGGTAATAAACAAGTTTAGGGAGTCAGGCTGGAAGTTAGAAGCCAGGACAGACAGAGTTGTCATCTCTGGTTTGTTGCCGGTGCCACGTGATAGCGAGTCTAGGAATAGGGAGGGAGTGCAGTTGAACACGTGGCTGCAGGAATGGTGTAGGAGGGAGGGCTTCAGGTATTTGGATAATTGGAGCGCATTCTGGGGAAGGTGGGACCTGTACAAGCAGGACGGGTTGCATCTGAACCAGAGGGGCACCAATATCCTGGGAGGGAGGTTTTCTAGTACTCTTCGGGAGGGTTTAAACTAATTTGGCAGGGGAATGGGAACCGGATTTGTAGTCCAGCAACTAAGGTAGCCGATATTCAGGACGCCAAAGCGTGTAATGAGGCAGTGGGGAAGGGAACACTGACAAAGGAGAGTACTTGCAGGCACGGAGATGGGTTGAAGTGTGTATACTTCAACGCAAGAAGCATCAGGAATAAGGTGGGTGAACTTAAGGCATGGATCGGTACTTGGGACTACGATGTGGTGGCCATCACGGAAACTTGGATAGAAGAGGGGCAGAAATGGTTGTTGGAGGTCCCTGGTTATAGATGTTTCAATAAGATTAGGGAGGGTGGTAAAAGAGGTGGGGGGGTGGCATTATTAATTAGAGATAGTATAACAGCTGCAGAAAGGCAGTTCGAGGAGTATCACCCTATTGAGGTAGTATGGGTTGAAATCAGAAATAGGAAAGGAGCAGTCACCTTGTTAGGAGTTTTCTATAGGCCCCCCAATAGTAGCAGAGATGTGGAGGAACAGATTGGGAAACAGATTTTGGAAAGGTGCAGAAGTCATAGGGTAGTAGTCATGGGTGACTTTAACTTCCCAAATATTGAGTGGAAACTCTTTAGATCAAATAGTTTGGATGGGGTGGTGTTTGTGCAGTGTGTCCAGGAAGCTTTTCTAACACAGTATGTAGATTGTCCGACCAGAGGAGGGGCAATATTGGATTTAGTACTGGGTAATGAGCCAGGGCAAGTGATAGATTTGTTAGAGGGGGAGCATTTTGGAGATAGTGACCACAATTCTGTGACTTTCACTTTAGTAATGGAGAGGGATAGGTACGTGCAACAGGGCAAGGTTTACAATTGGGGAAGGGTAAATACGATGTTGTCAGACAAGAATTGAAGTGCATAAGTTGGGAACATAGGCTGTCAGGGAAGGACACAAGTGAAATGTGGAACCTGTTCAAGGAACAGGTGCTACGTGTCCTTGATATGTATGTCCCTGTCAGGCAGGGAAGAGATGGTCGAGTGAGGGAACCATGGTTGACAAGAGAGGTTGAATGTCTTGTTAAGAGGAAGAAGGAGACTTATGTAAGGCTGAGGAAACAAGGTTCAGACAGGGCATTGGAGGGTTACAAGATAGCCAGGAGGGAACTGAAGAAAGGGATTAGGAGAGCTAAGAGAGGGCATGAACAATCTTTGGCGGGTAGGATCAAGGAAAACCCCAAAGCCTTTTACACATATGTGAGAAATATGAGAATGACTAGAGCGAGGGTAGGTCCGATCAAGGACAGTAGCGGGAGATTGTGTATTGAGTCTGAAGAGATAGGAGAGGTCTTGAACGAGTACTTTTCTTCTGTATTTACAAATGAGAGGGGCGATATTGTTGGAGAGGACAGTGTGAAACAGATTGGTAAGCTCGAGGAAATACTTGTTAGGAAGGAAGATGTGTTGGGCATTTTGAAAAACTTGAGGATAGACAAGTCCCCCGGGCCTGACGGGATATATCCAAGGATTCTATGGGAAGCAAGAGATGAAATTGTAGAGCCGTTGGCAATGATCTTTTCGTCCTCACTGTCAACAGGGGTGGTACCAGGGGATTGGAGAGTGGCGAATGTCGTGCCCCTGTTCAAAAAAGGGACTAGGGATAACCCTGGGAATTACAGGCCAGTTAGTCTTACTTCGGTGGTAGGCAAAGTAATGGAAAGGGTACTGAAGGATAGGATTTCTGAGCATCTGGAAAGACACTGCTTGATTAGGGATAGTCAGCATGGATTTGTGAGGGGTAGGTCTTGCCTTACAAATCTTATTGAATTCTTTGAGGAGGTAACCAAGCATGTGGATGACGGTAAAGCAGTGGATGTAGTGTACATGGATTTTAGTAAGGCATTTGATAAAGTTCCCCATGGGAGGCTTATGCAGAAAGTAAGGAGGCATGGGATAGTGGGAAATTTGGCCAGTTGGATAACGAACTGGCTAACCGATAGAAGTCAGAGAGTGGTGGTGGATGGCAAATATTCAGCTTGGATCCCAGTTACCAGTGGCGTACCGCAGGGATCAGTTCTGGGTCCTCTGCTGTTTGTGATTTTCATTAATGACTTGGATGAGGGAGTTGAAGGGTGGGTCAGTAAATTTGCAGACGATACGAAGATTGGTGGAGTTGTGGATAGTAAGGAGGGCTGTTGTCGGCTGCAAAGAGACATAGATAGGATGCAGAGCTGGGCTGAGAAGTGGCAGATGGAGTTTAACCCTGAAAAGTGTGAGGTTGTCCATTTTGGAAGGACAAATATGAATGCGGAATACAGGGTTAACGGTAGAGTTCTTGGCAATGTGGAGTAGCAGAGAGATCTTGGGGTCTATGTTCATACATCTTTGAAAGTTGCCACTCAAGTGGATAGAGCTGTGAAGAAGGCCTATGGTGTGCTCGCGTTCATTAACAGAGGGATTGAATTTAAGAGCCGTGAGGTGATGATGCAGCTGTACAAAACTTTGGTAAGGCCACATTTGGAGTACTGTGTACAGTTCTGGTCGCCTCATTTTAGGAAGGATGTGGAAGCTTTGGAAAAGGTGCAAAGAAGATTTACCAGGATGTTGCCTGGAATGGAGAGTAGGTCTTACGAGGAAAGGTTGAGGGGGCTAGGCCTTTTCTCATTAGAACGGAGAAGGATGAGGGGCGACTTGATAGAGGTTTATAAGATGATCAGGGGAATAGATAGAGTAGACAGTCAGAGACTTTTTCCCCGGGTGGAACAAACCATTACAAGGGGACATAAATTTAAGGTGAAAGGTGGAAGATATAGGAGGGATATCAGAGGTAGGTTCTTTACCCAGAGAGTAGTGGGGGCATGGAATGCACGGCCTGTGGAAGTAGTTGAGTCGGAAACATTAGGGACCTTCAAGCAGCTATTGGATAGGTACATGGATTACAGTAAAATGATATAGTGTAGATTTGTTTGTTCTCAAGGGCAGCACGGTAGCATTGTGGATAGCACAATTGCTTCACAGCTCCAGGGTCCCAGGTTCGATTCCGGCTTGGGTCACTGTCTGTGCGGAGTCTGCACGTCCTCCCCGTGTCTGCGTGGGTTTCCTCCGGGTGCTCCCGTTTCCTCCCACAGTCCAAAGATGTGCGGGTTAGGTGAATTGGCCAACGATAAATTGCCCTTAATGTCAAAATTGCCCTTGGTGTTGGGTGGAGGTGTTGAGTTTGGGTAGGGTGCTCTTTCCAAGAGCCGGTGCAGACTCAAAGGGCCGAATGGCCTCCTTCTGCACTGTAAATTCAATGATAATCTATGATTAATCTAGGACAAAGGTTCGGCACAACACCATGGGCCGAAGGGCCTGTTCTGTGCTGTATTTTCCATGTTCTATGTTCTATGGCATGCTTGCCTTCATTGGCCGGGCATTAAGTATAAAAATTGGTAAGTCATGTTGCAGCCTTAGTTAGGCCACACTTGGAGTGTAGTGTTCAATTCTGGTCGCCACACTACCAGAAGGATGTGGAGGCTTTAGAGAGGGTGCAGAAGAGATTTACCAGAATGTTGCCTGGCATGGAGGGCATTAGCTATGAGGAGCGGCTGAATAAACTCGGTTTGTTCTCACTGGAACGACGGAGGTTGAGGGGCGACCTGATAAGAGGTTTACAAAATTATAAGGAGCAAAGACAGGGTGGATAGTCAGAGACTTTCTCCCAGGGTAGAGGGGTCAATTACTAGGGGGGACAGGTTTAAGGTGAGAGGGGCAAGGTTTAGAGTAGATGTACGAGGCAAGTTTTTTTATACAGAGGGTAGTGGGTGCCTGGAACTCGTTGCTGGAGGTGGTGGTGGAAGCAGGGATGATAGTGATGTTTAAGGGGCATCTTGACAAATAGGATGGGAATAGAGGGATACGGACTCCGGAAGTGTAGAAGATTTTAGTTTAGACGGGTAGCATGGTCGGCACAGGCTTGGAGGGCTGAAGGGCCTGTTCCTGTGCTGCACTTTTCTTTGTTTCAGTGGTTAGCACTGTTGCTTCACAACGCATGTTCGATTCCCGGCTTGCGTCACGGTCTGGGCAGAGTCTGCACGTTCTCCCTATGCCTGTGTGGGTTTTGTCCGGTTTCCTCCCACGAGTCCCGAAAGACGTTCTTGTTCGGTGAATTGGACATTCTGAAATCTCCCTCAGTGTACCCTAACAGGCGCTGGAATGTGGCGACTAGGGGCTTTTCTCAGTAACTTTATTGCAGTGTTAATGTAAGCCTTAATGGCTGTTTTATTTTCTATCTGGGTGGGAGGGTGAAAAATTGGAGCGGGCGGCAGGGTAGCATCAGGGTGTGTTTGTTTGGGGTGGGGGGGGGGGGGTTATTTTCTCTTGCCGCAGTTAGCTTGTTTACTTCTTGGTTATGTATACATTGAAAATGCCTTCAATAAAATGTTTTTCAAAACAAAAACCCATCTGGTTCATGAATGTCCATGCCTGACCGAACCGGTTAAGTCCTAAACTAAGCAGCTGCACGGCTGGGTCGATGGCAGGCGGTGGGGGAACCAACAAAAAGAGAAAACCTACTTGCCATCACCCTCATCAATCTGCCCGTCACAGATGCATTTACCCGTGGCAGTATTGGCAGCAGTAACCATCGTACAGGAGGCGAAGTCCTGTCTGCACATTGAGGACACTCTTCATCATATTTCGAATGCGAACAAATGTGCGGAGTCTGCACATTCTCCCCGTGTTTGCGTGGGTTTCCTCCAGCTGCTCCGGTTTCCTCCCACAGTCCAAAGATGTGCAGGTTAGGTGGATTGGCCGTGATAAATTGCCCTTAGTGTCCAAAATTGCCCTTAGTGTTGGGTGGGGTTACTGGGTTATGGGGATAGCGTGGGGGTGTGGGCTTGGGTAGGGTGCTCTTTCCAAGAACTGGTGCAGACTTGATGGGCCGAATGGCCTCCTTCTGCACTGTAAATTCTATGTTGTGTGGCACTATCCCCGTGCTGGAAAGGATAGATTTTGAGTGGATGTAACAACTCAAAACTGTGCATCAATGAGGCACTTCATAAGCAGCAGAATCCTGTTCAGTATAATCATGGCTCGGCATATCCCCCACTCTACCATTACCATCAAACCGGGTTGGGGGGTGGGGGGGGAATCAACCCTGGTTCAATGAAGATTGCAGGAGGGCATGCCAGAAGCAGACCAGGCATACCAGAAGTAGCACCAGGTGCTACAACACAGAACTATAGCACTACAAGACCTCTCCAAGCCACACACCAGCCTGACTGCTGTGGTTCAAGAAGGTGGCTGACCATGACGTTCTCAAGGGCAATTAGTGATGGAGAATAAATGCCAACTAAGCCCGTGATACGCACATCCTGTGAAACATGGCTTTGAAACAATGTTCCTTGTTTTCATGATTATTTTAGCTGGGCCACGCAGCACAGGCAGGTCAGGAACAAATGCAGTCAGTGGTCTCCAAAGCTGGGGCAAAGGTGAATTGCAACTGGCGACCAAGTCTTAATATGAATTTTGTACACATTTGAGTTGTGCATGTTTTATTTTCTATTTAAAGCTCATCATACTGAAAGCAGGTAAAAAATATGAAAACCATTGACCAAACATCACAACTTTGTCTCAAGTAAACATCAGATAAACATCATGGTGCAAACACACATACACACTGATGGACAGATCAACGGACCAATCAACACACACGCAACATCACAGCCAATCACAAGCAAGAGCACACGCACTACAAAATGGGGAACAACACAGTTCCCGCTCATTCCAGCAGGAGACAGCTCAGGGCATAGAGTTCACAGCAAGCCACTCAGACATACACCATGTGCTGAGTGCCTCTCTAAGATAGTGTTAGGGCTGGGTTCACAGGTTAAAGGGTAAAGAACAAACCACAGTCATAAGTTTACAGATGTTGTTATTGATAGTCATAAAACAGAGTTGTACCATCTGCAACCGTGTTGGTTCGTCTGTATAGCGGAACACCCAACACGACATAGTACCAGGATTGGAACCCAGCAACTATGAGACCTACCTACACATCTTCAGGAATCCGCCATCCTGCGGCATGGACACCATCAGCCCGCCGCAGCCGCTCCAAATCGCTGGAAACCTCGGCATCAACTGGAAGCTGTTTAAACAGGGCTTCCACTTCTACCTGGAAGCCACAGAAAGGGAGAATGCTTCGGACACCAGAAAAATCGCCCTGCTCCTCTCCACGGCAGGGCAACACGCCATCCACATCTACAACTCCCTGGTGCTCGCGGACGAAGTACAAGACGGTCCTTCTTAAACTCGAGCAGCACTTCAGCGTCGAGGTGAACGAGAGGTTCGAGAGGTACCTCCTCCAGCAGCGCCTGCAGGTTAAGGATGAGCCTTTTCAATCTTTCCTGACAAACCTCCGTATCCTCGCGCAGTCCTGCGGTTATGAGGCCACCTCCGATTCCATGATTCGGGACCAGATAGTTTTTGGGGTTACCTCGGGCACCCTACGCCAGTAGCTCCTCAAAATTAAGAGCCTCACCTTAGCCACCGCCATCGAAGCCTGCGTCCTCCACGAAAACGCGACCAGCCGGTACTCCCAATTCCAGGCGGCCGAATCGGCACGGCAGGGGTCCTACGAGGCCGAGCGGGTCCAGTCGATTGAGTTCCTCCCGGCCCGCAGCCTGGACGAGGGCAGCCATTTCGCGCGCTTTCCACGGCCTCCCACACTTGTATGCGCCAAAGGAGACGTTAACGCAGAGGGACGCGATGCGTAGGCGCGCTCTACACAGGACCGAACTGCGCATGCGCGGTGGCGGAACGACCGCCATGACGTGCAACTGTGGATCCGCACATTTGAAGCGACAATGTCCAGCAAAGAATCGACAATGCCTCCGCTGTGGCAAGATGGGCCACTACGCTGCCTGCTGTCGAGCAGCTCAGCCTGCCAACGCTCCCCAATTCCACCAGCCTCGCAGGGACGTGCAGGCCATTCAGCCTCCATACACCGAGTCATACCCTGACGATGTACAGACCGGTGATACCGACGACCGGGGAGCCGTCCATGTCGCAGTCATTGACAGGAACCGGATGTCCCGAAGCAGGACCCACCAGCCGATGCCAGTGAACAGCGTTAATCCGGGTGATGAATGGTGTGCCACCCTAACGGTCAACCGATCACCAATCACATTCCGTTTGGACACTGGTGCGTCCGCCAACCTTATAGCATGGTCAGCCTTCTACGCCTTGAAGGTCAGACCACCGATTCGGCCATCCCGCTGCCAGATGGTCGATTACAACGGAAATGTTATCACGGCCATGGGATCCTGCCAGCTCGAGGTCACACACAATGCATACACAGCCACACTGTCCTTTGAGATAGTTGGATCATCGAAGGACTCCCTGCTAGGCGCACATTGCAAGGTTTTCCACTTCGTTCAGCGGGTACACACTCTGTCTCCAGAAGGCACGTCCTACTTCCCGGATGCAGAATTTAGGGCGCAGCTCCACTCGCTCCTCGTCCACAACCAGGAGGCTTTCGAGGGCATGGGCACACAGCCCTACACTTAAAGAATACGGCTCAAACCGGACGCCACCCCGGTCATTCACGCACCTCCTAGAGTGCCAACACCACTCAAAGACCGCCTCAAGCAGCAACTGCAGGATCTCCAGGACCAAGGAGTGCTTTCCCGGATTACGGTGCCCACGCCATGGGTCAGCTCCATGGTGTGCGTTAAAAAGCCCTCTGGCGAACTCAGGATCTGCATCGACCCGAAAGACCTGAACAACAACATCATGAGGGAACATTACCCCATACCCAAATGGGAAGAGATCACGAGCGAAATGGCCCGGGCTAAAATCTTTACAAAGCTTGATGCCTCAAAGGGTTTTTGACAGATTCAACTGGATCAGTCCAGCAGGAAGCTGTGCACCTTCAACACTCCCTTTGGCAGGTACTGCTACAACAGAATACCGTTTGGCATCATCTCGGCATCAGAGGTATTTCATAGAATCATGGAACAGATGATGGAGGGCATCGAAGGGGTGCGCGTCTATGTTGACGACGTCATCATCTGGTCCACCACACCACAGGAGCACATCAGTCGTCTCCAGCGCGTCTTTGCTCGGATACGAGAACACGGCCTGCGCCTCAACCGAGCCAAGTGTTCTTTTGGCCAAACTGAGCTAAAGTTTCTGAGGGACCACATATCCCGGTCAGGAGTGCGTCCGGATGCAGACAAAGTGAGCGCCATTACAGCCATGCCGCAGCCGGCAGACAAGAAGGCAGGGCTACGCTTTCTCGGGATGGTCAACTTCCTGGGGAAGTTCATTCCCAACCTTGCCTCCCACACAACAGCTCTTCGCCACCTAGTGAAAAAGACCACGGAGTTCCAGTGGCTGCTCGCACACCAGAAGGAACGGGAGGAGCTCAAGATTAAGCTCACCATAGCCCCGGTATTGGCGTTCTTCGACACCTCTCGAGGTACGAAGATCTCGACTGATGCCAGCCAGTCCGGCACTGGGGCGGTACTCCTGCAACGCGACGACACTGCATCATGGGCCCCGGTCGCCTATGCCTCGCGGGCCATGACCCCCACAGAACAGCGCTATACGCAGATCGAGAAGGATTGCCTGGGTTTGTTAACCGGCTAGATAAGTTCCACGACTAGGTGTATGGTCTCCCTCAGTTCACCGTGGAAACCGACCATTGTCCCCTGGTCAGCATCATACAAAAGGACCTGAATGAGATGACCCCTCGCCTCCAGCGCATTTTGCTCAAGCTCTGGAGGTACGACTTCCAACTGGTCTACACCCCGGGAAAGGACCTCATCATCGCGGATGCCCTGTCCAGAGCACTGAGCACACCACCCGATTCGGAGGGGTTCGTATGTCAGGTCGAAGCGCATGTGGCCTTCACATCAGCCAATCTGCCAGCTAATGATTCAAGTCTGGCCCGTATTCGCCAGGAGACTGCGGCTGACCCTCTTATACAACGTGTGATGCGCCACATGAGGGAGGGTGGCTCAAAGGACAGTGCCCACAATTCTACAATGTCCGGGACGACTTGGCCGTCATTGACGGTGACCTCCTAAAGTTGGACCGGATTGTGATTCCACACAGCTTGCACAGGCTGGTCCTCGAACAATTACATGAAGGCCATCTCGGGGTTGAGAAGTGCAGGCGGAGGGCCCGAGAAGCTGTATACTGGCCGGGCATCAGCGACGACATTGCCAACATGGTGCTCAACTGCCCCACCTGCCAAAGGTTTCAGCCGGCGCAACCCCTTGAGACACTTCAGCCCCATGAGTTGGTAACGTTCCCCCTGGGCGAAGGTGGGTGTGGACCTTTTTCATGCGCACGGCAGGGACTACGTCATCATTATAGATTACTTTTCAAATTATCCAGAGGTCATACGCCTGCACGATTTGACATCGTCCGCTGTCATCAGGGCATGCAAAGAAACCTTCGCTCGCCATGGCATTCCGCTTACTGTCATGTCGGACAATGGGCCCTGTTTTGCAAGCCAAGAATGGTCTTCTTTTGCTGCTTCGTATGGCTTCACACATGTGACATCCAGCCCTCTGCATCCCCAGTCAAATGGCAAGGCGGAAAAGGGCGTCCATATCATCAAGCGGCTCCTCTGCAAGGCTGCTGATGCCGGTGCGGATTTCTGCTTAGCCCTGCTGGCCTATCGCTCGGCCCCACTATCCACTGGCCTCTCACCAGCCCCGCTGTTGATGGGTCGCGCCCTCAGGACCACTGTGCCATCCATTCTTGTTCCTACACCCGACCATGCTCCAGTACTGCAAAGGATGCAACAGCAGCGTGCTCAGCAGAAGGTGGCACATGACACTCGGGCAACTGATCTTCCTGCCTTGGCGCCTGGAGACAACGTCCGCATCCACCTACCAGAGGGTGGCTGGTCGGCAATTGCCGAAGTTCTCCGACGCGTGGATCCCCGCTCGTTCCTGGTTCGCATGCCTGGTGGCTCCATTCGCCGGCATAATCGCCAGGCTCTTCGCCTGCTCCCGCGCTCGGTGCGTGATCATACACCGGTGCCACACCCTCCTGTTGTTCCTGATGTCGACTTTGTTGAGCTTCCTGCCACCATGCCTATTCCTCTATCGCCTGTGGCCAGGCCCATTCCTCAGCCGGTGGATCCTGACCCACCCTTGAGGCGGTCAACCCAAATTCGTCGCCCACCTACTAGGCTGGACGTATGAGCCTGTTTGAACATTGTGGCATAACACTTTAGTGAGTCCAATGTTAATATGCTTCTCTTTTTGTCGTTACAGGAGTTCGTTTTTGATGTTTGATGATTATACTTGTTTTGTTTATGGTACAACCTCGTTGCTATGTTGCATCTGACACCTTCCTATGTATATAGTTTAGCCTCATGTACATGTTGTAGATATTGCACACACACATTCAGCTGCACTCAGTACACATCTATATTTATTACCACATAGGCACATATTCTTGTAAAAAAGGGGGGATGTCACGATATTCAGATAAACATCATGGTGCAAACACACATACACACTGATGGATAGATCAACGGACCAATCAACACACACGCAACATCACAGCCAATCACAAGCAAGAGCACATGCACTATAAAACGGGGAACAGCACAGTTCCCGCTCATTCCAGCAGGAGATAGCTCAGGGCACAGAGCTCACAGCAAGCCACTCAGACACACACCATGTGCTGAGTGCCTCTCTAAGATAGTGTTAGGGCTGGGTCCACAGGTTAAAGGGTAAAGAACGAACCACAGTCATAAGTTTACAGATGTTGTTATTGATAGTCATAAAACAGAGTTGTACCATCTGCAACCGTGTTGATTCGTCTGTATAGCGGAACACCCAACACGACAGTATGAGGACCTTGTACAAAATCATGTACAAAATAACCAAACCATATAACAAAGGGGCCACGGGGTGTAGCAGCCTTCTCTAGTTTCTGTGCATTGGCAGGATGTGGATGACATTAGCAGAGCACTGATTATTGCCCATCCCCATCTCTTGATGTGAAGATTCAGAAGGAGGCTGACAACTTATTTCTCCTCCACAGCTTGAATTGCAGAGAAAGCTAAGTCCAGGCAGTGCTCGAGGAACTGCACCTGCAGGCAGGGATGGAGCTGCCTTTCATTTTTGGACTGAATGAAAGTACAAGGACAATGGGATTCAGTTTACGGTTTTGGGAAAGAGATGCAAGGGAGGCTGTGGCAATGACCATACTTCACCGTCTACAGGAGTGTTGGAAGCAGAAATGAGGAAATGAAACAGGCAGTTGAGGGAAGTAATTTTGCAGGGCTACGGGGAAATGGAGCTGACTGGATGGTTCGACAGAGACACAATGGGCAGAATGGCCTCGACTCTATGATACTTCAGCATTAGTCCCCCCAACCTAAATGGCAGTCTTCCCTCCATGTTATGCTTAATTCCCTCAGATTGCTGCCAGGCCATCAAAGGGTAGCAATAAAAAAAAGCTACTGATGCGAGAGATAATGAGAAAGGACAAGTAAAACGGAATATCACAGAGCACAGTAATCAAACCATTACCAGTTTCTATTCTACATCAACTCCATTATCATTGTATTTTGCGATGATGAGGATGGTGGAAAGTGAACTTAATCGATTTTGGCCTTTCTTCATCCAACAATTCCAATGTTCCTATAAAATGGGTTTAAACTCTCAATGCAAATCAACTGAATTGGGAAGAGCATTAGAACTGAAGGAGGCAACTAAGAAGCTACCAAAAAGGTGTTCAACACAATATGCTGGTTGGCCAAGTGTGACAGATAACATTTAATGTAAGACAGGTATAGAGTATTATACATAAAATGGAAAAATGAGCAGCACACATACTTCATGAATGTGTTGAAATTGCAATGGATGAAGTTAAAAGAGGCCGTGGAGTCTTAAAGTAGACTCAATATGTACAGTCAAAGCCAACAGAAGGTTCAACATGGCCAAAAGTACAGAATAAAAGTCAGAGGCAATTATAATCAAACGATAATGTTTTGGTCAGACCACATTTTGAGACTAGTGCCCAGGTGTGGTCACCAAGGTACAAGTGAGGCATTCAAGAACTAAAAACATGGTGGAGAAAAGCCACAAGGCTGACCCCTAGTGTCAGAAGCTTGAGTTATACAGAAAAATGATGTGGCAATTACAGAGGCCTGACTCATAAAAGGGCAGGTCTGGGCACAAAATATTTCTAGGTAAAAGATAGGGAAGGAAAGGAGGAGGGGGTAGCAGTCTTGATTGAGGGCAGTATTATAGTGCTGGAGAGGACGTCCTAGAGGTGTCAAGGACAGAATTTATTTGATTAGAGTTAAGGAAATGATAAAGGTATCATTACACTACTGCGTGTTTTCTACACGTCATCACATAGTGGGAAAGATGTAGAGGTGCAAATGTGCAAAAAGTTAGAGACTAAATTACAGAGTAAAGATAGTGGGGGACTTTAATTATTTGAATATAGGCTGCAAAGAAGAGGTGTGTGGGGAATGGAGGAGGGGTTGGGGGGGGGGGGGGAGTTTCTGGGTGCGTTCCACCATTTGCTTTGCACAAATGGCATCTCATCCTTGGTTTCCCTGTTATTTTACAAACTTGCTGGAGTTCCACCTTAATTGCCCATTAAACAAATTAAAATCTGGGAACTAAGAGTAAAGGAACCCTACTAATCGCATAATAATTGTGAATGTAACCTTGCTGGCCCAGAAAGGGAATAAATAAAACTGTAGAGTCCCTCGGTAGCGCAATGGGTAGCACGGTTGCTTCACAGCCCCAGGGTCCCAGGTTCGATTCCCGACTTGGGTCACTGTCTGTGCGGAGTCAGCACGTTCTCCCTGTGTCTGCGTGGGTTTCCTCCCACTAGTCCCGAAAGACGTGCTTGTTTGGTGAATTGGACATTCTGAATTCCCCCTCTGTGTACCCGAGCAGGCGCTGGAGGGTGGCGACTAGGGGCCTTTCACAGTAACTTCATTGCAGTGTTAATGTAAGCCTACATGTGACAATAAAGATTATGTTATTTCCTTCAAGTAATGAAATGTTAAGATTGAAAAAATCATGTTTAAACTGTTTATATTATCTTCTCATTTTACCTTTGAGATCTTTTTCTCGTGCTCTTAGTCTTTCTTTCCTTCTCTTTGTGTACCCGATTTGAATCTAATTTATTTACTTCTCTATCCTTTCTGTTTATTTCTCAATTCTTAAATTCCATCAGTTAAGGAGATCAATTGTTGCGCACTTTACAAAGTTCCAGACGGCCCAATGATCTCAATGCTATTCCAGCAAGACACAGCATGGAGAGATTCCGAATGAAGAGGGCAGCAAATAGCCAAACTGGAGATGTCACGAGATGTCCTCGTCCAAGCTCATAATGTCCAAGACTTGAGTAGTTTCCAAGAGTCACAACTCTTCTTTCGTTATGGTTTCATGGGATGTGGATGTTCCTGACAAGGCCAGCATTTGTTGCCCATCCCAAAATGACCTTGAACTGAGTGGTTAACTCAGCTATTTCAGAGACAGTTAAGAGTCAACCACGTTGCTGTGGGTCTGCAGTCACATGTAGGCCAGGCTAGGTAAGGATGGCAGATTTCCTTCCCTCAAGGACATGAGTGAACGAGATGGGTTTTCACAACAATCAACAACAGTTTCATGATTACCATCTACTTCACTAATGTCCGTGAGGGAAGGAAATCTGCCGTCCATACCTGGTCTGGCCTACATGTGACTCCAGACTCACAGCAATGTGGTTGACTCTTAACTGCTCCTCAGGGGCAATTAGCGATGGGCAATAAACGCTGGCCCAGCCTGGCTACATCCCATGAATATCTCAGTCATGAAAAATGACTGAGACTAACTTTCAATTGCAGATGTATGAATTGAATATGAGCCTGGGCCTCTGGATGACCAGTCCACTACCATTAGCACGAGGCCACCGTCTACCCCCATGCATTTCCTGCACTTGAAACCTCAGTAGCCTGGACAGGTATTTAGACAGTATGCCTGATCAAGGCATACAGATGGGACTTGCTTGTATTTAGTGACCACCTGTCACGATCTTAACAGCTTAGAAATCCATTAAGTAAGTCTTTTGAAATATTGAACAAGCCAAACACTGTCTGGATGTACAATATTCAAAATACCTTCCCCCTTCCACATAAAATGGAAGAATTAGAGACCAGTGTCTCAGTCCACACAATGGACAAGACACACTGCAGTAAATTACTGCTCTTCATCACCTCAAGTAGTGGGAGAGAATTTCAAAGTGCCTTTTGCCAGGAAGCGCTACCCATGAATTTTTCACTCCACCGATTCAAAGGTCAACATTGAAGCAGGCTCGAAAAGGTTGTTTTACAAACCACCCTTTCTTATTTAATGAGAGTCATTATCTCGTGGCTTACTTATTTAAATTGTATTGTTTTGCTCTATGAGAAGCTTACTTCAATGCCTGGGGAATCCCAACCACTGCGCAGAGGTCCTTCCAATGGTACAAGGATTCTTTGATGTAAAAATCAAAGGGCTTTCATACATTGACTGATTAGAATATAAGCAGGTATCAAAGGGCAGGCACCCTTTTCACAATTACTGAATCAATTTAGAACTTCATTTAAACTAGAGTGGGAGGAGGCAGAGCCTCCAGAAAGAAAACGTAGCATTCAATTTGATTTTACTCCATTGGGACAATACTTCCAATCAATATTTTAACATGCTTAAAAAACACATCTGCAGAATAGCCCAAGACCAAAATGGGTCACCCCACAAATAAGGTTTGGGCCTTGGGAGGAGGTGCTAAACAGAGATTAGGAGAAAATGCAGCTGAGCATGGTGCATCGAGGGGTAAGTTGGTCCAATGTTGGAACTGGATTCTTGAAGAATGAAGAGGGGAAATGGGGAATAAGAGTACAAGAAGGAGATGGCACAGTGGCTAGCACTTCTGCTTCACAGTGCCAGGGACCAGGGTTCAATTCCAGCCTCAGGTGACTGTCTGTGTGGAGTCTGCACGTTCTTCCCATATCTGCATGGATTCCCTCTGGATGTTCCGGTTTCCTCCCACAGTCCAAAGATGTGCAGGTAGGTGGATTGGTGATGATAAATTGCCCGTAATGTCCAAAGGTTAGGTGGGGTTACAGGGATGGGTGGGGGAGTGCGCCTAGGTAGGCTGCTCTTTCAGAGGGTTGGTGCAGTCTCAATGGGCCGAAGGGCCTTCTTCTACATTGTAGGGAGGGGAGGAGAGTATGGGGGAAGGGGAGGGTAACGGAGGAGAGGAAAGGGAGCAGGAGAACAGGGAAGAGAGTAACGGGTAGAGAGTAACGAGGTCAGGGGAATGGGGAGTACGGGAGTGGGCAATGGAGGGGAACAGGCTGGGAGAGGAGGGTGTAGTGGATTAGAGAGCAGAGGAAGAAACATATATGGAAAATAGAAGCAGGAGGAGGCCATTCGGCCCTTCGAGCCTGCTCCACCATTCATTAGGACCATGGCTGATCATCTAGTTCAATATCCTGATCCCGCCTTCCCCCCATATCATAGTTTCATAAAATTGTACAGTGCAGAAGGAGGCCATTCGGCCCATCGAGTCTGCACCGGCTCTTGGAAAGAGCACCCTACCCAAGGTCAACATCTCCACCCTATCCCCATAACCCAGTAACCCCACCCAACACTAAGGGCAATTTTGGACACTAAGGGCAATTTACCTTGGCCAATCCACCTAACCTGCACATCTTTGGACTGTGGGAGGAAACCGGAGCACCGTGAGGAAACCCACGCCCACACGGGGAGGATGTGCAGACTCCGCACAGACATTGACCCAAGCCGAAATCGAACCTGGGACCCTGGAGCTGTGAAGCAATTGTGCTATCCGCAAGGCTACCGTGCTGCCCCAAAAAGGTAGAGCAAGTCCTTTGATCCCTTTAGCCCCAAGAGCTCTCTCTAATTCATTCTTGAAATTACGCAGTATTTTCGCCTCAACTACTTTCTGTGGTAGTGAATTCCGCAGATTCACCACTCTCTGGGTGAAGAAATTTCTCCTCACCTCAGTATACCGTTTTGGAGAAGGGGGAGAAGGCTCACCAGGGGAAGGCAGCAGTAGCCAGGTTCATGGCACCGTGGCTGGCTCTGCTGTACAGAAGGGCGGGAAAAAGAGTGGAAGGGCTATAGTCATAGGGGATTCAATTGTAAGGGGAGTAGATTGGCGGTTCTGTGGTCGAAAACGAGACTCCCGAATGGTATGTTGCCTCCCAGATGCACGGGTCAGGGATGTCTCCGATCGGCTGCAGAATATTCTGAAGGGGGAGGGTGAACAGCCAGTTGTCGTGGTGCATATAGGCACCAATGATATAGGTAAAAAACGGGATGAGGTCCTCCAAGCAGAATGTAGGGAGTTAGGAGCCAAGTTAAAAAGTCGGACCTCAGAGGTAGTAATCTCAGGATTGCTACCAGTGCCACGTGGTAGTCAGAGTAGAAATGAAAGAATAGGCAGGATGAATGCGTGGCTTGAGATATGGTGCAGGAGGGAGGGGTTCAGATTTTAGGACACTGGAACCGGTTCTTGGGAGGTGGGACTACTATAAACTGGACAGTCTACACCTGGGCCGGACTGGAACCAATGTCCTTGGGGGTGCTTTTGCTAATGCTGTTGGGGAGGGTTTAAACTAATGTGGCAGGGGGATGGGAACCAAATGAGGAGGTTAGTGGACAGTAAGGAGGTAGTAACAAAAGCCTGTAAGGAACTAGATCATGAAGTCAGCGTGACTAAGGGGAAGAGTAGGCAGGGAGCAGATGATGAATGCAAAGGGACTGGTGGTCTGAGGTGCATTTGTTTTAATGCAAGAAGTGTAGTAGGTAAGGCAGATGAACTTAGGGTTTGGTTTAGTACCTAGGAGTATGATGTTATTGCTATTACTGAGACTTGGTTGAGGGAAGGGCATGATTGGCAAGTAAATATCCCAGGATATCGATGCTTCAGGCGGGATAGAGAGGAAGGTAAAAGGGGTGGAGGAGTTGCATTACTGGTCAGAGAGGATGTGCTGAAGGAGGGCACTATGGAGGACTCGAGCAGTGAGGCGATATGGGCAGAGCTCAGAAATAGGAAATGTGCGGTAACAATGTTGGGGCTATACTACAGACCTCCCAACAGCGAGTGCGTGATCGAGGTACAAATATGTAAACAGATTATGGAAAGATGTCGGAGCAACAGGGTGGTGGTGATAGGAGGTTTTCATTTTCCCAACATTGACTGGGATACACCTAGTGTCAGAGGTATCGATGGAGCAGAATTTGGAAGGAGCATCCAGGAGGGTTTTCCAGAGCAGTATGTAAATAGTCCAACTCGGGAAGGGGCCATACTGGACCTGGTGTTGGGGAATGAGCCCGGCCAGGTGTTTGAAGTTTCAGTAGGGGATTACTTTGGGAATAGTGATCACAATTCCCTAAGTTTTAGAATACTCATGGACAAAGACGAGAGTGGTCCTAAAGTAAGAGAGCTAAATTGCGGGAAGGCCAACTATACCAAAATTCGGCAGGAGCTGGGGAATGTGGATTGGGAGCAGCTGTTTGAAGGTCAATCCACATTTGATATGTGTGAGGCTTTTAAAGAGAGGTTGATTAGAGTGCAGGACAGACATGTCCCTGTGAAAATGAGGGATAGAAATGGCAAGATTAGGGAACCATGGATGACAGGTGAAATTGTGAGACCAGCTAAGAGGAAAAAAAAGCATACATAAGGTCTAGGCAGCTGAAGACAGACGAAGAATATCGGGAATGTAGGACCAATCTGAAACGAGGAATCAAGAGGGCTAAAAGGGGTCATGAAATATCTTTAGCAAACAGGGTTAAGGAAAATCCCAAAGCCATTTATTCATATATAAGGAGCAAGAGGGTAACTAGAGAAAGGGTTGGCCCACTCAAGGACAAAGGAGGAAAGTTATGCGTGGAGTCAGAGAAAATGGGTGAGATTCTTAACGAGTACTTTGCATCGGTATTCACCGAGGAGAGGGACATGACAGATGTTGAGGTTAGGGATAGATGTTTGATTACTCTAGGACAAGTTGGCATAAGGAGGGAAGATGTGTTGGGTATTCTAAAAGGCAGTAAGATGGACAAGTCCCCAGGTCCGGATGGGATCTATCCCAGGTTACTGAGGGAAGAAAGAGAGGAAATAGCTGGGGCCTTAACAGATATCTTTGCAGCATCCTTGAACACGGGTGAGGTACCGGAGGACTGGAGAATTGCTAATGTTGTCCCCTTGTTTAAGAAGGGCAGCAGGGATAATCCAGGTAATTATAGACTGGTGAGCCCGATGTCAGTGGTAGGGAAGCTGCTGGAGAAGATACTGAGGGATAGGATCTATTCCCATTTGGAAGAAAATGGGCTCATCAGTGATAGACAACATGGTTTTGTGCAGGGAAGGTCATGTCTTACCAACTTAATAGAATTCTTTGAGGAAGT
This sequence comes from Scyliorhinus torazame, assembly GCF_047496885.1. Taxonomy (NCBI): domain Eukaryota; kingdom Metazoa; phylum Chordata; class Chondrichthyes; order Carcharhiniformes; family Scyliorhinidae; genus Scyliorhinus; species Scyliorhinus torazame. The sequence continues at coordinate 343,846,727 of NC_092709.1, read as the reverse complement.
GACAAAGTTGATTGATGAGGGAAGGGCTGTAGATATCATATACATGGACTTCAGTAAGGCGTTTGATAAGGTTCCCCAAGGTAGGCTGATTGAGAAAGTGAAGTCTCATGGGCAACAGGAGACAGAGAGTAGTAGCGTAAGGGAGTTTCTCAAAATGGAGAACTGTGACCAGTGGTGTTCCACAGGGATCCATGCTGGGACCACTGTTGTTTGTGATATACATAAATGATCTGGAGGAAGGTATAGGTGGTCTGATTAGCAAGTTTGCAGGTGACACTAAGTTTGGTGGAGTAGCAGATAGTGAAGGGGACTGTCAGAGAATACAGCAGAATATAGATAGATTGGCGAGTTGGGCGGAGAAATGGTAGATGGAGTTCAATCCGGGCAAATGCGAGGTGATGCATTTTGGAAGATCCAATTCAAGAGCGAACTATACGGTAAATGAAAAAGCCCTAGGGAAAATTGATGTACAGAGAGATCTGGGTGTTCAGGTCCATTGTACCCTGAAGGTGGCAACGCAGGTCGATAGAGTGGTCAAGAAGGCATACGGCATGCTTTCCTTCATCGGAAGTGGTATTGAGTACAAGATTTGGCAGGTCATGTTACAGATGTATAAGACTTTGGTTAGGCCACATTTGGAATACTGCGTGCAGCTCTGGTCACCACATGACCAAAAGGATGTGGATGCTTTGGAGAGGGTGCAGAGGAGGTTCACCAGGATGTTGCCTGATATGGAGGGTGCTAGCTATGAAGAGAGGTTGAGTAGATGAGGATTATTTTCATTAGAAAGACAGAGGTTGAGGGGGGACCTCATTGAGGTCTACAAAATCATGAGAGATATAGACAGGGTGGATAGCAAGAAGCTTTTTCCCCAGAGTGGGGGACTCAATTACTAGGGGTCACGAGTTCAAGGTGAGAGGGGAAAAGTTTCACGGAGATATACATGGAAAGTTCTTTACGCAGAGGGTGGTGGGTGCCTGGAACGCATTGCTGGCGAAGGTGGTAGAGGCGGGCACGATAGCATCATTTAAGATGTATCTATTCAGATACATGAATGGGCAGGGAGCAGAGGGATACAGATCCTTAGAAAATAGGTGACAGTTTTAGATAGAGGATCTGGATCGGCGCAGGCTTGGACGGCCGAAGGGCCTGTTCCTCTGCTGTAATTTTTCTTTGTTCTTTGTTCTAAAAGGTTTACCCCTTATCCTCAAACTATGACCCCTGGTTCTGGACTCCCCCACCACTAAGAACATTCTTCTGTATCTACCCTGTCTAAAGCTGTTAGAATTTTATGAGTTTCTTTGAGATCCCCCTCACTCTTCTAAACTCCAATGAATATAATCCTAACTGATTTAGTCTCTCCTCATACGACAGTCCCGCCATCCCAGGAATCAGCTTGGTAAACTCCCTCCATAGCAAGAACATCCTTCCTCAGATAAGGACACCAAAACTGCACACAATACTCAAGGTGTAGCCTCACCAATATCCTATACAATTGTAGTAAGACATTTTTATTCCTATACTCAAATCCTCTCGCTATGAAGGTCAACATACCATTTGCCGTCTTTCCTGCCTGCTGTACTTGCGCGCTTACTTTCAGCGACTCATGCACGAGGACACCAAGGTCTCGCCGAGTATCCATCTCTCAATTTAGCTCCATTCAAATAATGATTTGCCGTCCTATTTTTGCTACCAAAGTGGATTTCAAACGGGTAGGGAAAGGGGAGGGAAGGAAGGGAAAGAACATATGTTGTGCCGAACTAGTCTGAAACTAAGATCAAATTAACTTACTCCCAATCATTCTAGTGCACTCCATATGCCTTTCCAATAACTGCTTGAAAGTTCCTAAGTGTCCGACTCCACTACCATAGCTGGGAGTGCGTTCCTCGCCCCAACCACTCTCTGAGTAAAGAACCTACCTCTGACTTACCTCCTATATCTTCCACCATGAACCTTATAGTTATGCCCCCTTGTAACAGCTACATCCATCCGAGGAAAAAGTCGTTGAACGTCCACTCTATCTATCCCTCTCATCATCTGAAACACCTCAATTAAGTCACCTCTCATCCTCCTTCGCTCCAATGAGAAAAGCCCTAGCTCCCTCAATCTTTCCTCATAAGACCCACCCACCAATCCAGGCAGCATGCTGGTAAATCTCCTTTGCACCCTTTCCAATGCTTCCACATCCTTCCTATAATAAGGTGACCAGAACTGCACACAATACTCCAAATGTGGTCTAACCAAGGTCTTTTACAGTTGCAGCATAACCTCACTGCTCTTAAACTCAATCCCCCTGTTTATAAATGCTAACACTACAGGCTTTCGTCACGGCTCTATCCACTTGGGTGGCAACTTTCAGAGATCTTTGGACATGAACTCCGAGATCTCTCTGCTCCTCCACATTCTTCAGAACGCTACCGTTAACCATGTAATCCGCATTCACATTTTTTCTACCAAAATGAATCACCTCACACTTATCAGGGTTAAACTCCATCTGCCACTTTTCAGCCCAGCTCTGCATCCCATCAATGTGTCTTTGCAGCCTACAACAGCCCTCCACATTATCCACTACTCCACCAATCTTGGTGTCATCAGCAAATTTACTAACCCAACCTTCAACTCCATCATCCAAGTCATTGATAAAAGTCACAAATAGCAGAGGACCCAGCACTGATCCCTGTGGTACACCGTTGGTGATGGGCTCCAGGATTAAAAGGATTGAAAGGGAGGAGAGAAAGGGGGAAAGGGCAAGTGGAGGGGGGAGAATGGGGAATGGAAAGTGGAGGAGAGGAAGGGTGAAGGGGAAGGGAAAGGGGAGGGGAGAAGACGGGAAAGGGGAGGAGAGGAAGAGAGAATGGAAAGGGGAGGTGAGGAAGGATGAAGGGAAAGAGGAGGAGAGAAAGAAGGAACAAAAATGTCAGGAATGGAAAGTTGAGAGGGAGGAGAAGAGTGGGGAGAGTAGATGAATTACAATGAAGGGTAAAAGACGAACAAAAGGACTGGCAGATAGAGATTAGATAGTTAACACATTTCTTGCGTAAATGAAGAATTATTATCAATTCTTCAAGGTTGCTGGCATATTTGGAATCAAGCAAATTGCTTCAAGAGGTGTGAGAGGCTGATTGGACTATCTTCCAAAAACTTGGAATTTAGTCCAATTAAATAAAAGCATCAGAAGGTACCTTACTGGGAGCAATGCACTGGGTACAAGAGGTGGAAGTGACAGATTTTCTGGATTTTGGGAGATGCACAGCGGCAGAAGAAACTGATTAATTTAAACCAGGCTCCTCTGTTTAGGCACATGCCTCTGATTTGGAGCGCGGAGTTTTCTAAACTGAGCGACCACAGCCTATGAGCCTTTACATTGCGCAGAATGAGTTCCAGAACTCCAGATGTCCGCTGAAATGTACTGGCAGAGATGGATTCTAAAAAGTCTCCTTCCCAACATTCCAGGATACATTTTGCTCGTCAAGATGAAGCTGTTGGTGCTCCTTCAGAACATTTCTTTGACCATGAGCATTGAAGCCAGAAACTCTCCTACCCAGCTCAGGTTAGGAGGAGCCAAACACATTACTCTATCAAGCACTATCAGGTCAAATAAATGGGTCAGAGAGACTGAAGTGTCGAATACACACAAGTCAGATAGATCCTTAATAAATATCAACAACTTCACAAAACACAGCCCTTCCTGCAGAGGTCAGACAGGTGCAGCTCCAAAGAAAGGGAAATGTCATGAGATCTTAAAAATAGGAGTAGCAGGCCATTCAGCCCATCTAGCCTATCCTGCCATTCAATAAGATTTCGGCTGATATCCTTGCAAATCCACTTCCTTACTTTTCCCGCATAGTTTTTAACAAACTTGTCGACCTGAAATCTGTCTTACTCAGCCTTGATAGTACTCAATGGCCTAACCTCCATTGGTCTCTGTGGAAGATGATTCCAAAGACAAACAATCCTCTGAGAGAAGGAGTTCCTCCTCATCTTCATATTCAATGGAAGACCCCTTATTTATAAACTGTGCCCCCAAGTTCTGGGATTCGCCCATGAGGAGAAACATCCTCTCAGCATCTTTGTTGTCAAGCCCCCTCAGGATCTTGGTCAGTTCAATGAGATCACCTCTCATTCTCCTAAAACTCCAACGGGTAGAGGCCCGACCTGCTCAACAGACTTTCCTCGGAAGTCAACACTCTCTTTCCACGATCAGCTTGGAGAACCTTCTCTGAACTGTTTCCAATGTAAGTCTATCCTTTCTTCAGTAAGTAGATGAAACCTGTACACAGTACATGTCCGGTTTCACCAACATCCTGCAGAATTGTATCAAGACTTCCCTACTTTTATACTCCATCCTTGTCGCAATAAAGGCCAACATTCAATTTGCCTTTCTAATTACTTGCTATATCTGTATGCTAACCTTTTGTGGTTCATGTGCAAGGACATGCAGATCACTCTGAACTCCAGCGTTCTGCACTTCCTCTCCATTTAATAATATCCTGCTTTTCTTGCCTCTCGGCCAAAGTGGACAATGTCACATTTTCCCCAATCATATACAATCTGCCAATGTTTTGCCCATTCACTTAAACGATCGATGAGACTCATTGTCTCCTCCTCCCAACATCCTTTCCTCTGCATCTTTGTATCACCACCAAATTTGGCCATCATGCAGTCGTTCCATTCATTCAAGTCATTAATCCAGATCGTAAATTGTTAAGGCCCCAGCAATGATCCCTGCAGCACTCCACTAGTTCCAGCTTGCCAACCTGTAAATGACCCATTTATTCCAACTCCCTTTTTCTTGTTACGTTGCCAATCTTTTAACAATGCAATATTCGTGGTGGGGATGTTCATAGATGATTATGCAATGTTTCTGACTCCTCAGATACTGAAGCAGCCCAGGTCCAAATGCAGCAAGACCTGGACAACATTCAGGCATCGGCTGATATGTGGTAAGTAACGTTGGTGCCACACAGGTGCCTGGCAATGACCATCCCAAACAAGAGAGAATATAACCATTTTCCCCTTGACATTCAATGGCATCACCAAAGTTGAAGCCCTCCACTATCAATATCCTGCAGGTTACCAATGACTGGAAACCGAGGACAAGGGAAACCATATCATGTCTCTGGGAGGGAGGGGAAGTGGTGAGAGCGAAAGTGTGTCTGTAGAATCAATGATTGAGGAAAAAGGATGACATGCCAAAGCACCATCGGAAGACCAATCACAGACTGGGTGACCACATTGCCAAAACCTTTACTCAGTCCACAAGCATGATCCTGACCTTCTGGTCGCTTGCCATTTTAATTCACCTTCCTGCTCCCATATTCGCATTTCGTTCCTCAGCCTGCTCAAATTTTCTAGTGAAGCAAGCTGGAGGAGCCGCAGCTCATCTTCCAATTTTACAGTTTTCTGGACTCGATACTGAGTTCAATAACTTCAGACCATGAACTCTGTCCTCCATTTGGAAACATATAAAATTATGAAGGGAATAGATAGGATAGATGCGGGGAGGTTGTTTCCACTGGCGGGTGATAGCCTCAGTTGATATGCCCCCTAGGAGGCATAGCCTCAAAATAAGGGGAAGTAGATTTAGGACTGAGTTTAGGAGGAACTTCTTCACCCAAAGGGTTGTGAATCTGTGCAATTCCCTGCCCAGTGAAGCAGTTGAGGCTACCTCGTTGGATGTTTTCAAGGCAAAGTCAGATAGGTTTTTGAACAGTAAAGGAATTAAGGGTTATGGTGAGCGGGCGGGTAATTGGAGCTGAGTCCACAAAACGTTCAGCCATGGCCTTATTGAATGGCAGAGCAGGCTCAAGGGGCCAGAAGGTCTACTCCTGCTCCTAGTTCTTATGTTCGACACACTTTGGTTACTATTACTCACACCATTATCCTGCTCTTTTGCCTTGTCCTTTCTCTTTAACTTCCCACATCTCCCTTCATGTGAACCTTACTCCTCACAATTTGTTTAAAGCTCTCTACAGCCTTAGTTAAGCAATTCACCAGTAAGCTGGTCCCAGCATGGTTCAAGTGCCAGCCATCTCGACAGGACAACGCTCTCTTTCCCGTACAAGTGCCAGTGTCCCATGGATTGAAGCCTATTTCACTCACATCAATCTTTGAGTCCTGCATTCAACTCTTTGATCTTATTCACCCCATGTCAATTTCTCGCAGTTCAGGTAGCAATCCTGAGATTAACACCTTCGTGGTTTTGCTTTTTAATTTAGCCCCTAGCTGCTCGTATTCCCTCAGCGGAACCTCTTTCTTAGTCTTACCTATGGTGTTTTGACCCATGTGGACCACAACAACTGGATCCTTCCCCTCCTACTCCAAGTTCTCCTCGAGCTCTGTGGAGATGTCCTTAACCCTGGCACCACGCAAGCAACATGGCGCTCACACTCTCAATTGACAGGAAGCAGAAGTAGTTTTAACTGATCGTTGTTTGTATTGTTGGATATTAGAAATAAGGTATATATTTGAATGGCACCCTGCACCATAATGCAGTTTGTTCATCCACCCTGAAGTTCCTGCTTTTGTCCTTAATGTTATAAGAACATCAGGCCTGTTGGATAATTGCAAAAGGTTGAGGCTCCTTCATTGCTACCTTTGGGTCCCCATACATTCCTCTCATCCAGTCACACCCTTTGGTCCGTGAGCACAGACCAAATCTGAGGTATCTATCCTAAGGTGTGTGATTGTGTCCCTTTTTTTCTTTATCCTTTTGACAAGATGTGAGCATCACTACCGAGGACAACATTTATTGCCCACTCTGATTTGCTCCTGAGAAAGTAGTGGCGAAACCTTCTTGAACCACTGCAGTCCATGTGATGTAGTTACTGATGTGTTAAGTAAGTTGGTTCAACGTTGGCTGCAACTGGATGCAGTGAAACTAGAAACAGGCTTCTGACACAGGAGATGGTCCAACACTGTTTTATTGAACTTCCTGATTGCTGTACATAGTCTGCTGTGAGTTGACACTCTTATCAATCTAACTGATAACCTCCTATTGGCTTGACCAGACTAACTCTCTACCTCATGGTGATAGTGCTCACCGGCTTGTGCACTCTTACTATCTCAGTAGCTGTGTCCTGTAGAGAGAGGGAGAGTCTTCATGCCCTGTGTGCTTTATAGTGGTGGTGTCCTGTCTGGTGATTGGTTGTTATGTGTCTTGTGTGTTCATTGGTTATCCTGTGTGTCAATCACTGCCTATCTGCATCTCATTATATATATATATATATATATATATATATATATATATGAGTAGATATTATGACAGGTACATCCACAGTGCTGGAACAAAGTGCCCAGGTGATCTTTCCCCTCCCTGATGCTTCGCAATGTCCAAAGCTTGGACGCCCTCTCATCAGCTTGGAGCCGAAGTTCCTTTAGCTGCATAAGCATGTACTGCAGATGTGGTTACCGTGGATCACACTGGTATCCTGCAGCTCCAGTATGCTACAGCTGCAACACGTATATGTAAATACTTGGCTTCTACCTTAAGGCTGTGCATAATTTCCTTTGTGTAAAACTGAAGGAAGAGTTATTCTGAATTAACGCTAGTGCAGAGAAGACTTGCATTTCAGCTGTCTCCTTCATAACCTCAGGACAATCCAAAGCACCTTACAGCCAGTGACGTAGTCACTGGTGTAATGTAGAAATCTCTGCATCTAATTTGTACACAGCAAGGACCCATAAACTGCAATGAGGTAATGACCAGAAAATTTGTTTTCATGAAATTGCTTGAGGGATAAATATTGGTCCAGAAACCAGGGTTAGCTTCCCTGATCTTCTTCAAAACAGTGCCAAGGGATGTTTTGCCTGAGAAAGGGCTTTAGGTTAACGTCTCATTTGAAAGCTGAGGCAATGATAGTTCAATAGAAGATGATATTCAACTTAACACAAGAGCAAAACAAGCTGCCAGAAACTTTGATTAGCTAATGGTAATTGGTGCTGAAACATTAATAGAGGGAAGACTTGCTCCCATCACAATTGATGTTGCAAATATCAGGGCTTCACACAGTATAATGTACAATAGTTTGTCCTAATATAGCCCCACAAAAAAGATTCATTATAATCCAGGTACGAACAAATGATGCAGTGTAGAAGGGAAGAAAGGGACTATTCAATCAATAGCAGTTTAAATATGAGATAGAGCAGCATGGTTGGAATACCAATCTATGTACACTCTCATGGTCTTCCTGCCTTAAATACACTTTTTTCAGTAGCGACGAGAGTTAGCGAAGTAGGGAAAGGTACAGCTGGCCTCCACCTTTGCCTCCTCGGGAAGATGATTGTGGTTGTTGGGGGTTAATCATCTGAGTTCCATGATGTCAGGAGTTCATCAGGGTAGTGTCCTGGGTATTGAACAGGGTATTGTTCATCAATTACCTTACTTCCATCATCAGTTCAGAAGTGGAGTTGCTTACCTGCTGATGATTACACAATGTTCAGCAACATTCACAACTCCTGAGATGATGAAGCATTCCATGTCCGAATGCAGCAAGACCTGGACAATATCCAGGCTTGGGCTGACGAGTTACATTCATGCCACACAATTGCCAGGCAATGACCATCTCTGACAAGAGAGGATCTAACCATCACCCCTTGATTCAGTAGCATTACCATTGCTGAACCCACACTATCAACATCCTAGGGGTTACCATTGACTAGAAACTGAACCTGACTATCCATTCAAATACTGTGGTCACAAGAGCGGTCAGAGGCTAGGAATCCTGCAACAAATAACTCATCTCCAGACCCCTCAAAAGTTGATCCACCATCTACAACGAATGTGATGGAATACCCCCCCCCACACCACTTGCCTGGCTGCGTGCAGCTCCAACAACACTCAAGAAGTTTAACTCCATCCAGAACAAACCTAACCACTTGATTGGCATCCCATCCACAAACAGTCACTTCCTCCACCACCGGCACACAGTAGCAGCCGTGTATACAATCTACAAGAGGAAATGCAGGAACTCAGCAAGATTCCTCAGACAGCACCTTTCAAACATAGGACCACTACTATCTAGAAGGACAAGGGCAGCAGAAACATGGGAACATCACAACATGGAAGTTTCTCTCCAAGTCACTCACCGCCCCGACTTGGAAATGTATTGCCTTTCCTTCATTATCACTGGGCTAAAATCCAGGAGCTCCCGTCCGAACAGCACAATGGCTGTTACACCACATGGACTGCAGCGGTTTAAGAAGGCTGCTTACCACCACCATCTCAAGGGCAAATAGGAATGTGCAATAAATGCTGGCCGAACCAGCGACACCCACATCTCAAGAATTAATTTTTAGAAAGATCACTAATCCCAGGCCATCCCACCATGGAATTCCTTCCTCTGCTACTACTTCCAACTGCTGAGAGATCTGCTGCCAAGGCTTAACACCCACTTGGTTTAAACCCAACACCGCCAAATCTGTAATTCAGCAGCCAGCCGAAAACGCAATGGGTTTCCCTGCTGATTGAGGAATAGTGCAGACAATGTATTTAATAAAAGGGCCTGCTCTCGGACACATATTCCCAACACTCCCTCCAGCACTTGTCTTCAAATGCACAGGTAAAGTGCTGGACACAATCAGTGTCTTAAATCGCAAACTGTCCACCCTGCAGGAGGCATCTGTCAACAACACCACATTAGAACCGAACTACAATATTCTTTCTGATACTCGTGTGAGGAGATGAAGGAAATGAGTGACACCAGAGCTATGGGGAGGAATCCTGCCACAAGGCAATGAGGACAGATACTTTTTCTTCATAAGACGTCGATCTCACCTCCCTCGTGCAAAACCTACCCAGGAGTCAAAGATCCAGTTTCACAGCAACATCTGTATTTTAAAATTAACTCTGGTTAGATGAGCTGGTTATGCACCTGACTGCTGGTTATGGATGTGCAAAAAATGGTTCCTATATTCACCTACGTAACAACAGTTACTGGACTTTCATCCAGGTGTTACAATATTTCTGAGGGCCCGTTTAGCTCACGTGGCTAAACAGCTGGCTCATGATGCCCAAGCAAGGCCAGCAACGGGGGTTGAATCCTCGTACCAGCTGAGGAGGCCCGCCATCTCCACCTTGCCCCTCGCCTGAGGTGTGGTGATCCTCAGGTTAAATCACCACGAGTCAGCTCTCCTCCTCAGAGGGGGAAAGCAGCCTATAGCCATCTGGGATGATGGCGACTTTACCTGAACAATATTTCTTTCTTTTAAAAAAATATAAACTTACCCAATTATTTTTTCCAATCAAGGGGCAATTTAGTGTGGCCAATCCACCTACCCTGCACATCTCTGGGTTGTGGGGGTGAATCCCATGCAGACACGGGGAGAATGTGTAAACTCCACACAGACAGTGACCCGGGGCCGGGATCGAACCCGGGTCCTCAGTGCTGCAAGCAGCAGTGTTAACCACTGCTCCATCGTGCTGCCCACCTCACAATATTTCTAAGACAACATATAAACATGGGTAAATGCTGTGAGACCTGCTGGGATAGTTCATCATTTTATGTTTTTGTGTGATATAAACGTAGGTTCTTTCTTTCAATTCTTCAGCCAAATTATTCCAGCTTGTTACTTTCTCCTGCATAACTTTATGACTCAGGCGCTATCGCGAGATATCATCAACCGTCAAAGCCTCTAGATTAGATTACAGCCCGTAGCTCACTCCCAGGTAACCATTATTCTACCGATAAGCCATTTGAGCCTCCTGATTAGATTCCAACCTGCAACCAGCATTCATTACTGCTCATACAAACCAACAGAACGTGTATTCTGTTGAGCTCTCTTTTTTCGGTTGAGAATGAATGGCTATCATGGACCATTAAGCATTGTGTAGACACAGCAGTTACAATTAGTTATCTTAATTCGGAAATCATTGGTATCCCGATCGAAATGGAACCATTCCTCAGCAAAGCAGCCTGTCTTGTGTATCGGTATTTGATTGGGCAGGACCTCTCATACTAGGACCCAATATGCGACAAGCAGACTGGATGAACAAGAGCCTGCTTTTGCAGGACAGTGTCTACGTAGAACAGAGTCCACTCTTCAAAAATAAATATTTTCATGGCGGGCGGGCGGGTGGGAGGTGGTTGTGGACAAGTGGATGTGAACAGGGGGACGATTTCTGCTTGGTTTGCTGGAATTCATTACCTGAAAGGATGGTGGAAGCAGATGTCGTAGGCACTTTCAAAAGGGAGTTCTTGAAACAGAAAAATGTGAAGGTGTAGCAAAAGGAAGGTTTGGGGGGGGGGGGGGTAGGGAGAGGGGGAGGAAGAGCGTGGGATGAATTGGATAGCTCTTTCAAAGATACAGCACAACCATGATAGACTGAGTTTCCTCCTTATTTGTGGCATGAATAAGTCACAGAAGCATAGAATGGTTACAGTACCGCAGACCTGTGTCTGTGCCGACTCTCTGCAAAAGCAAATCAGCGAGTCCCGCTCTTTACCTTTTCCCCATAGCCCTGTACTATTTTTTCACTTCAGAAGTTTTGCAAAATTTTCTTTTGAAAGCAGCCTCCACCAGACTCTCAGGCTGCGCATTCCACGTGTTAACGACTCACTGCGGAAAAAACATTTTCCCCAATGCCACTGTCTTTTGCTATTTTCTTTGTGCCCGCTAGTTCTTAACCCTTCCATTAATCAACTTTTCGAGGGTTACAATTGACCAGACACTTAACTGGACCAGCCAAATATATGCTGTGGTCATTTGAGCAGGTCAGCGGCTGGACAGAAAGACCTCAGAATGGAACCCTGGCTCAAAAGACCGTAACTTTTACTTTTTATTAATCAAACATGGAGGAACAGTCACAGGACCGTTAGTGTTAACAACAAAAAGAAATCTGGAAAAAAATTGGATGATAATACAATACTCCTTCACTCCCCCCTTAGCTTAACAATTACACACAAGCTTTAAGATTAACACGGAGGACACAGCACATTTGAAGCTAGAACGGTTTCATTGACACACAAAGTCCATTTTTTTACGTCACATTGATTGGCTGAGGTCAAATACACTCTCCGCAATGAAACCAAGTTGGTGCCTGTGGATTTCTTCCTCAGAATCCCTCGAATGATGGTTGAGTGAGTTTCCAAACTCCACTCCCAAAAACACATTTTACAACCTTCTCTCATAATAAGGCTTTCAATTAGCAGGTTGCATTCCAAAATTCACTCCACGTTTTCCAAAGGGCTTGTCTAGAAAACAGAGTTTCTACTCCGCTTGTACCAGCGAATCCATTCCAAACTTTACACCAACCTCTCTTAGGATTTCTTTGTCTTAATGAGTTTTACACACTGGAAGTTCAGTCCAGTCCAATTCACACAGATATTTTAATCCATGTTCCACAGACTGTCACATAATTTCTGGCATCTCAGCCTTCCTCTGAGCTCTGTCCATCTTTACTAAACAGTCCTTTGCTCTCGTACCTTTAACCTCAGACCACCTGGAAATTTCTTGTCATTTCTCTAGTTTCCTTAACTAGCTGCTCTTTAGATAACCATTACTCCATTGTATGTTTTTTCTTATAGCAAAGCTGAGAGATATGTTCCCTCTTTAGCTTTCTAGAACCACTGCTTTTAGCAGAGCTGTGGGAGCGGGATTCTTCGACCCCCCCGCCGGGTCGGAGAATCGCCAGGGGCGGCGCGAATCCCGCCGGCTGCGAATTCTCTGGCGCTGGATTTTGGACGGGGGTGGGGATCGCGTCGCACCGTCGGCGTGAAATGGACAAGGTCCATACCAGCGGGACATGGCTTTGAGGGTATCCCGCGGAGTCCTCAGGGGGGCGCAGGGCGATCCGGCCCCGGGGGGGGGGGGGGCACCCATGGTGGCCTGGCCCACGATTGGGGCCCACCGTCGGTGGGGGCACACTTTCCCTCCACACCGGCCTGTGTACGGCTCCGCGATAGCCAGCGCGGAGAAGAAACCCACTGCACATGCGCAGGAATCACGCCAGCGGTTCTGAGCAAGCGCCAGAACACGCTGGCGCTCCTGCGCATGCGCCAACCCGCGCCGGCCGGCAGAGGCTCTTCGGCGCTGGTTGCCGCAGCACCAACCCCTCCAGCACCGGCCTGGCCCCCGGAAGTGCGGAGCCTTCCGGGCGGCCCGACACCGGAGTGGTTCACGCCACTCTTTGGCACCGGTACGGCCCGCCCCACCGATTGCGGGAGAATCCCGCCCATGGGTTTCTGTGCTCTGTGTCCCCTTTAAAATTGCCTCTCCTCATTCTTCCCACAAAATGCATCACTTCACACCAGTTTGTATTAAATTTTAATTGCCAAGTACCCACTCATTCCACCAGCCAGTTTATGTCTTTTTGAAGTCTATCACTATCCTCCTCACAGCTCACAACACTTCCAAGTTTTGCGTCATCTGCAAATTTTGAAATTGCCCCTTGTACACCCAAGTCTAGGTCATTAATATAGAGCAAGAAAAGCAGTGGCTGTTTGCTGATCTAGGGTATACTATATACCTTCCTTCAGTCTGAAAAACAGCCATGCACTGTTCTCTGGTTCCCATCACTCAGCCAACTTGGTAACTATTGTGCTACCATCTTTTACTCAAACAATTTGGAATAAAAGTTAGCCTCAGTGATGGTAACCATGAAACCATCATTGATTGTTCTAAAAAAAAACATCTGGTTCACTAATACCCTTTAGGGAAGGAAATCTGCCGTCCTTACCTGGTCTGGCCTACATGTGACTCCAGACCCACAGCAACATGGTTGAGTTTTAACTGCCCAGTAAATCAATCAGTTCAAGGGCAATTGGGGTTGGCCAACAAATGCTGGCCCAGCCGCGATGCCCGCATCCCAGGAAAGAATTTTTAAAAATTATTGTAGGAGCTTCAACTTTGTTGTCACTTTATCAAACACCTTTCGGAAATCCATGTAAACATCAACATCATCTCTCTTACCTCAATAAAAAGAGACATTAGTGTTGGGAAGAAAACATGCTATATTTCAAGGATCCAAGTCAATATCAAATGCTTCTATGTCATGCATTTCCAGTTATATACAGTGAAGTGCATTATCAAACTTCCTCTCAGTAATGTTAATAATGTGTTCAGTTCAAACTCAGAACCCTAAGCCATTAAGAATCATAGAATCCCCAGAGTGCAGAAGGAGACCATTCGACCCATCAAATCTGCACCGACCCTCTGAAAGAACAACCTACCTAGCCTTGACAAAGGGCCATCTGGACTTGAAACATGAGCTCTTTTCTCTCCCTACAGATGCTGCCAGACCCGCTGAGACTTTCCAGCATTTTCTATTCAGATTCCAGCATCCGTAGTAATTTGCTTTTAATCTACCTAGGCAGACTCCCCCATCCTATCTCTGTCATGGTGTAACCTTTGGACACTAACGGGCAATTTAGCATGGCCAATCCACTTAACCTGCACATATTTGGAATATGGGAGAAAACTGGAGCACCCAGAGGAAACCCACGCAGATGTGGGGAGACCATGCAAACTCCACACATAGTCACTCACAACTTTTTAATACAACTTTTTTCTTTCCTGCACCAAATAGTTCATCATTTAGAACAGGTTGTTATTACGAGGAAGTGTTAAGTGTGTTAAAAAGCCTTAAATTGGATAAATCCCCAGGGCCAGGTGGCATCTATCCCAGATTTCTGAGGGAGACAAGAGATGAGATTACTGGGCCTCTGACAGAAATCTTTGTGTCCTCGTTGGCCACAGGTAAGATCCCAGAGGATTAGAGGATAGCCAATGTTGTACCGTTATTTAAGAAGGTTGCAAGGATAATCCGGGTAATTATAGGCCAGTGAGCTTGACGTCAGTGAGAGGGAAATTGTTGGAAAAGATTCAGAGATAGGATCTATGCACATTTGGAAGTGAATGGTCTTATTAGCGGCAGACAGCATGGTTTTGTACGAGGGAGGTCATGTCTCACTAATTTGATTACATTTTTTGAGGTGACAAAAATGATTGACGCGGGAAGGACCGTGGATGTTGTCGACATGGACTTTAATAAAGCATTTGATAAGGTCCCTCATGGCAGGCTGGTGTAAAAGATTAGATCACTTGGGGTCAGGGGTGAACTAGCTAGATGGATCCAGAACTGGCTTGGCCATAGAAAACAGAGGGTAGCAGTGGAAGGGTGT
Source organism: Scyliorhinus torazame (assembly GCF_047496885.1). Classification (NCBI taxonomy): domain Eukaryota; kingdom Metazoa; phylum Chordata; class Chondrichthyes; order Carcharhiniformes; family Scyliorhinidae; genus Scyliorhinus; species Scyliorhinus torazame. The sequence goes on along the minus strand of NC_092709.1, from coordinate 343,831,608 downwards.
TTTTCCGAATGGAGGTCTGTAACTAGTGGTGGTGTTCTGCAGGGATCAGTTCTGGGACCTCTGCTCTTTGTAATATATACAAATGACTTGGAAGAAAATGTAGCGGGTCTAATTAGCAAGTTTACAGATGATATTAAGATTGCAGAAGTTGCGGATAGTGATGAAGATTGTCAGAGAATACAACAGGGTAGATAGACTGCAAAATTGGGCAGAGAAATGGTAGATAGAATTTAACCCGGACAAATGTGAGGTGATGCATTTTGGTAGATCCAATTCAGGTGGGAGCTGTAAAATAAATGGCAGAACCATTAGGAGCATAGAGACACAGAGAGATCTGGGCGTGCAGGTACACAGGTCCTCAAAAGTGTCAGCACAGGTGGAAATGGTGGTAAGGAAAGCATATGGCATATTTGCCTTCATAGGACGGAGTATCGAGTATAAAAGATCGGAAATTGTTACAATTATATGCAACGTTGATTAAGCCGCATTTGGAATACTGTGTCCAATTCTGGTCACCGCACTACCAGAAGGACGTGGAGGCTTTGGAGAGAGTACAGAAAAGGTTTACCAGAATGTTGCTTGGTATGAGGGGTTATAGCTATGAGGAGAGATTGAATGAGCTGGGATTGTTCTCCCTAGAGAGACGGAGGCTGAGGGGCGACCTGATAGAAGTTTATCAAATTATTAGGGGTACAGATAGGGTGAACAGTTGGAGGCTTTTTCCCAGGGCGGAAATGACAATTACAAGGGGGCACAAGCTCAAGGTGAAGGGGGAAAGGTTTAGTGGAGATGGGTAGGGGAAGTTAACAAGCTTCCTTGTTAACAAGCAGCATATACAGAACTTGCATTTATAAAGCATCCCTCATTCATTATCTGTAGTTTGGACTGTTTAAATGCACTTCTAGCTGGTCTCGACAATCTACCCACTGTAAATTGAGGTCATACAAAATTCTGTTGTCCATGTCTTAACCCGCATTCCCATTCACCCATCAGTCCCTGTGCTTGTTGCCGACACTGGCTTTTGATCAAGAAATATCTTGATTTTAATATTCTCAGCCCTGTTTTAAAATCTTTCCATGACATCATCCCTCCCCATCTCTACAATCCCATCCAGCCCCACAACCCTCCAAAATATCTGTGTTCATCTAATTCTGTCATCTTGTTGATCCCACTTTTAACTGCTCCACTATTGGAGGCGGTGCCTTTACCTGCCTCGGCCCAAGGCTCTGGAACATCTTCCCTATCCTTCTCCTCCCCGCTATCTTGCTTTTTTCCTACCTCTTTGACCACGTTTTTGATCATCTGACCTAATATTGCCTTAAGTGGCTCAGTGTTATATTTTGTTTTAGCAGTACCTTGGAACTTCTCATGACATTGAAGGTGCTATAAATATAAGTTGTCGGGTGGCACGGTAGTGCAGTGGTTAGTACTGCTGCCTCACAGCACCGAGGGCCCGGGTTTGATCCAGGTCTTGCGTCACAGTACATGTGGAATTTGCACATTCTCCTCATGTCTGCGTGGGCCTCACCCCCACAACTGACTGTGCGGAGTCTGCACGTTTTCCCAGTGTCTGCGTGGGTTTCCTCCGGGTGCTCGGGTTTCCTCCCACAGTCCAAAGATGTGCGAGTTAGGTGGATTGGCCATGCTAAATTGCCCTTAAAGTGTCCAAAAAATGGGGGTTGCTGGGTTACGGGGACAGGGTGGATACGTGAACTTCAGTTGGGTGCTCTTTGTAGGGGCCAGTGCGGACTCGATGGGCTGCGAGGCCTCCTTCTGCAGTGTGGGTTCTGTGAACTCAAAGATGTGCAGGGTGGGTAGATTGCCCACTTTAAATTGACCCTCAATTGGAAAAAGAATTAGGTACTCTAAATATATTTTAAAATTAAAAAAATATATATATATAACTGGTCATTTTTGCTGTTACTTTATCATTCGTGCTCTTGGAATGTCCCAAATTGTTTCAAAGCTAATGACGGACTTTTGAAAAATGGTTGTAGTTACAATGTTGGCAAATGATAGATGGCTGGCAGACAGAGGGCCAGCAGAGGTCCGGTGTGTAATACGTTCACGGAGGCAGAAGTCCGTCACCAGAATTCCTTTTATTTACAAACCCAACAGCTGAACAACCATGACCATTCAGTCTGCAGTCCACACCGGGAGTGCAGAGGATCTGACACTTCCTGTTATATACACAGAAAGGGGTTCCCTGATTGGGCCACTAATCAGGGAACTCGTATTCTAATTGGCCAATTTCAAAGGCCTGGCCTAAGTCATTACAGGGGTAATGTTGTCCAGAGGATGAGATGTTTAGTTGAGGCGTCATCGAGTTGTTCATGAAAGATTTCATGGCATCACTCTTTGAACCATCATCCATGGCTCCAAACGGCCCCACCCTCTCCACCAAATAAATTAACTGGCAATTCACCACCTTGCTCCTTGTGTTTACCTCCGCAACATTGAAAGGAAGACTCGTTTTTTCTATGGCAACTTTCATGCGCTCGGGATGTTGAAAACTTCTTTATAACGAACAACGTACTTGTGAAGTGGAGTTGCTGTTGTAATATAGCAAATGCAGCAGTCAATTTGAACACAAGATGATTCCACAAACAGCAATATGATACTCAACAGATAATCGATTTTTGGTAGCATTAATTTTTTTTATAAATCGAGAGTACCCAATTTTCTTTTTCCAATTAATGGTCAATTTAGTGTGGCCAATCCATCTACCTTGCACATCTTTTTGGGCTGTGGGGCGAGACCCACACAGACACGGGGAGAATGTGCAAACTCCACACGGACAGTGATCTGGGGCCAGGTCCTCACCGCCGTGAGACAGCAATGCCAACCACTGTGCCACCGTACGCCTTGGTAGCATTAATTGAGGGATAAATAATGGCCAGGATACCGGGGACACTCCCAGCTCTTTTTCAAAATAATAATCCTGAAATCAATCCTTTTACATCTGTGCAAGAGGGCAAACCGGATCTCGGTTTAACATCTCGTCTGAAATAGGAAGGCATGAGACAATACAAATGCCATTATTTCAGCTTGGACTCTGGGATCAATGGGAGATAATGCCGGGCGAAATAAAAATAAAACAAGCGTTGAAGGAAAGACAGAAGAGAGTGTGGAAAAAGACACCACCAAACTCGATACCTTGCTTCCTAAGGACTCAAGCCTATGACCCGGCATACCTAACGTGATTGACGGGCTGACCCCATCACTCTAGGGTTCAGTAAGAATGACAGCTAAATATCCTGCTGGCTCTCTATGCAGACCCTCTAATAAAAACCAATTCAAACCTGTCACATTACTGAAGGGAAGAAGTGGCAGGCGACATTATTGGTCAGGGATAGTGGGCCATTGTTTTGCAGGGGGCCCTTTCTAACAGGACAACAACTCCAGCAGGGAAGACTGCAGCAAAGTGCACTCAAAGCGTTTTATTTAAATTTTCCCCTGACATGCAGGCTTTGTTTTTTTGTTACGAGCTGACAAGTGTTTTAAAAGCACCTTAGACAACAAGAGTTGAGGAATTTTCTCAAATGACACACACAAACCCATTGTATCGGAGGCTAACATTCATTGTCTCCAGCTCCAATTCATTCTTTCCCAGAACCTCACAACAGTGGAACTTCACAGTCCTTCCTCCTACCATCGATGGGCTTTTAAACATCAAGATTGGCAACATCGAATCATCGCTACTTCATTTGACCAATATCCTCCAGCTTTTCATTTCCCAGTTCCCTGGCCAATATTTACCCTTCAAACATCATCATTAAAAAAACCAAATTATCTGGCTATCATCACAGTCTTATCTGTGGAGTTTGCTGTGTACAAATTGGCTGTCACTTTTGCTACATTATAAGTGACAACATTTCCAAAGCACTTCATTGGCTGTAAAGTACTTTGGAACATCCGGAGGTCATAGAAATGCCTCCTTTCTTTTTAAGAAAGCTTTGTAACATCTTGAATTGTACCCAGAGGTATGTAGAATGCTGAAATGGTCTCTCTCAAAGCTGGTGATGCTGGGGAATCAATTGAAAAACTCAAAACCTAGACTGACAAAGGTTTTCTCCGGTAAGGTTGGTGGGGGATATGCAGCAAGCGGCAGGTAAATGGAATTGAGATACAGATCAGGAATGATCCAGAATGAATGGCAGAACTGGCTCAGCGGCTGAAGAGTCTATTTATGTAAATATATTATTATTATGTTCGTACATTCCTAGCTGTTGGTTTTGCAAAACATAAAAACGACTCGGGTGAATTGTGCACATGCTTCAACAACTTTATACAGCAACTTTCACGCAATAAAGCATCTGAAGGTACCTTGCATGAGCATTACCAAACCGAGTGTGAAACTCGTCTCAGGAAATTATATTAGAGTAAGTGAGCAAAAGCTTGCTCATGGGTAGGTTCTAAAGAGTGTCTTAAAGGAAGAGCAGGTGGTAGGAGTTGGAAAGATTCAGAAAGGGAATTCCGTAGCTCAGGGCCTCAATGACTGAAGGCAAGACTATCAAGGGAAGAATGCTGGCAATCAGGGTTGCATGAGAGGCCAGAATCAGAGCAGCGCAGATGACTATGAGGGCTGGAGGAGGTCATAGGCCTAAAGAGGGGCGAGGTAATGGAAAAAAAACATTTGCACGGCTGTGGAGAAAGAACAGAGAATTGGAACTAATTGGACGTTTTTTCCCCCCCAAAGAGTTGGCCAAGGCATAATTGCCTGAAAGGTCTCCTTCTGCGCTGTTAGGTTTCACCAACATGGAAATATGTTGTCCACTCAATGTATCAACTGTAACATCAATAAGCTCGAGCACAGCGTGCATGAGGCATGTGTATTTTTAAAAAATTTATTCTTGGGTGCAGGTGAAGCTGGCAAAGATGGTTTTACTGCCCAAGCTGCTCTGGCGCGCCATGTTCTGAGTGTTAAGGAGAACGACCTTAATATTAGAGCTGGACCATGTAAAAGTGAATCGACAAAGAATCTAAAACTCCACTTTCAACACTCTGGGCAGCTGCTAAACTGATTTATAATGTTATTTACTGTTTTCTGTAACTCTGAAAATATGTTTAGAATGCTTTTTGTATTAAAGTGAACTCGCAAATGGCTATTCCCTGAGCCCTTTCCGGCATCAGTGTGAACTTTCCCAGTTGCCTCTCATTTATCCAGAGTCTATCCCAGGGGTCAGCAGCCTCTGCTCCCTGAAGAGATTTTAAAACAAATTGCCAAAAAAAAACTATTGATAATCTTTATTATTGTCACAAGTAAGCTTGCATTAACACTGCAATGACATTATTATGAAAAGTCCCTACTTGCCACATTCTGGTGCCTGTTCGGGGATACAGAGGGAGAATTAAGAATGTCCAAATTACCTAACAGCACGTCTTTGGACTGTGGAAGGAAACCGGAGCACCCGGAGGAAACCCACGCAGACACGGGGAGAATGTGCAGACTCCGCACAGTCAATGACCCAAGTGGGAATCGAACCCAGGTCCCTGCCGCTGTGAAGCAACAGTTGTGCTACGAGTGGGAGCTTAAAGAGAAAAATTGGGCATTTCTAAAAGTCAACATTTAAAACTAAATTGTCAAGTATGTCTGGCAGAAGGACATTTTGCATGTATAAGTTCAATCGTGAAAAAATTTAATCTTGCACTCATCAGAACCAACACAAGAATGACAAATTTCAAAGAGAGGAACAATTTTCCAAAATTAATACATGGGATGAGGATGTTGTTGGTGAGGCCAGCATTTATTGCCCATCCCTAATTTCCCTTGAGAAGGAAGTGGTGAGTTGCCTTTTTGAACTCCTCCAGTCCATGAAGTGGGACACCTACAGTGCTATGAGGGAAGACATTTCAGGGGCGGGATTCTCCGACCCCCCGCCGGGTCGGAGAATCGCCGGGGGCTGGCGTGAATCCCGCCCCGCCGGTTGCCGAATTCTCCGGCACCGGATATTCGGCGGGCGTGGGAATCGTGTTGCGCCGGTTGGCGGGCCCCCCCTGGCGATTCTCCGGCCCGTGATGGACAGAAGTCCCGCTGCTGGAATGCCTGTCCCGCCGGCGAGAATCAAACCGCCTCTCTTATTGGCGGGACAAAGCGGCGCGGGTGGACTACGGGGTCCTGGGGGGGGGGCGCGGGGCGGTCTGGCCCCGGGGGGTGCCGCCGCGGTGGCCTGGCCCGCGATCGGGGCCCACCGATCCGCGGGCGGGCCTGTGCCATGGGGTCACTCTTTTCCTTCCGCCTTCGCCATGGTCTCCACCATGGCGGAGGCGGAAGAGACCCCCTCCACTGCGCATGCGCGGGGATGCCGTGACCGGCCGATGACGCTCCCGCGCATGCGCCGCCCGGCAAAGTCATTTCCGCGCCAGCTGGCGGGGCACCAAAGGCCTTTCCTGCCAGCTGGCGGGGCGGAAATCAGTCCGGCGCGGGCCTAGCCCCTCAAGGTGAGGGCTCGGCCCCTCAAGATGGGGAGAAGTCCGCACCTTTGGGGCGGCGCGATGCCGGACTGATTTATGCCGTTTTTGGCGCCGGTCGGCGGACATCGCGCCGATTGCGGAGAATCCCGGCCCAGGATTTTTACTCAGCAACAGTGAAGGAATGGTGACATATTCCCAAGTCTGTATCATGAGTGGCTTGGAGGGGAACTTCCAGGTGGTGGTGTTCCTATGTTTCTGCTGCCCTTGTGCTTTTATCTAGATTATAGAGGTTGTGGGTTTGAAAGGTGCTGTGTAAGGAGCCTTGCTGAGTTTATGTTTTATACTGAATAAGAAAAGTGTGCTGGTCAACAGATGAGTGGGGTGGGGGGAACAATCATTCACTGATGCATTCTCCATGGGAATACCTGACCCAGAGTCAACTTGCCAAACATTCAGCAATCCTTCTCACATGCAGTATGAAGTGTTGTTCCCTTTGAAATTTGGCATTCTTGTGTCTAACCTGATGTGTGTCAGACAAAAAGCTGAGACAGCATATCTCTTTTCAGCGACATAAGTTCTGTATCACCAAGCGACTATTTCATAGATTATCATAGAATTTACAGTGCAGAAGGAGGCCATTCGGCCCATCGAGTCTGCGCCGGCCCTTGGAAAGAGCACCCCACCCAACACCTCCACCCTATCCCCATAACCCAGAAACCCCATCCAACACTAAGGGCAATTTTGGACACTAAGGGCAATTTATCATGGCCAATCCACCTAACCTGCACATCTTTGGACTATGGGAGGAAACCGGAGCACCCGGAGGAAACCCACGCACACACGAGGAGGATGTGCAGACTCCGCACAGACAGTGACCTAAGCCGGAATCGAACCTGGGACCCTGGAGCTGTGAAGCAACTGTGCTATCCACAATGCTACCGTGCTGCCCTTATTTACGTATGTATTTACATATATTCAGAATAATTAATAATCTTAGCTCTAAGAAAAAAAAACAATATATCACAATCATAAATCCTGTTTCTTGAACCAAAGGAATAGTCTAAAGTTATGATGTAGTTATACCACTAAACAGGTTTATTTTGAGCACAATGATATTTTTTGTTAAAATTTCAAACCATGAAGTGCAGCAAGATTAGCCTTTTAACCCCACAATAAAAGTACAGCTCTAGCTTTTCTTGGCTTTGTTTTCGCTCAGGTTTTTTTTTCATGTTTGAGTGATCTAAGTGGAAAAGGTTACAAGCCACAAATGAGATAAAATGAAACAGAGCCACTGGCTGACCCCTGGTCCAATCTAAGGTATTCATTGACCTGAAATTCATTACATTCTCTCTGGTGCTAGAATGTCCCCACATTATAGCAAAGAATTTCATTTGTAGAGCTCTTTTGATATAGTAAAATGTCTTGAGGTGCTTCACATGGGTGTAAGCAGGCAAAATTTGTCGCCAAGCCACATAAGATGTCAGACTAGGTGAACGGAACCTTGGCCAAAGAAGTAGGTTTTTAAGAACATCACCATGAAAGGCCCAGGTGGAGAGGCTGAGGGAAGGAGTTCCAGAGTTTGGGCCCAGGCAACTGAAGGCTTGACTGTCAATTCTGGGGGTGGGGGAGGATATCGGCGATGCACAGGGTGCAGAATTGAAATAGTACAGAAATGTTGAAGGTCATTGGTGTGAAGCGGTGTGACCTTGGGAGGGAGTTGAATGCGAGGATAAGGATTTTCAAATCAGAACGACAGTTTACAGCAGACTTACGTTCAAGGTGGAGATGGACCAGAGATTTCTCCATGTCAATGTTATCACTCTCGGACCGTTTCTGCACTTCTGCCACATTCACTTTACAGACCCTTCTTGGCAGGTGCCTGGAAACAAGTCATCTGTCCCCCTGCCTGTCACACCTCTTTAACCTGGGGTACCCCTATCTCTGGATCCGTAAAGACTTAATTACCTGCAAATGCTCGCATTCTAAGCATTGTCTTGCATCTTTGACTTTGTCTCTATATATGTGTTTCTGGAACATATCTCTTCATTCACCTGAGGAAGGAGCAGTGCTCCGAAAGCTAGTGTTTGAAACAAACCTGTTGGACTTTAACTTGGTGTTGCAAGACTTCTTACTGTGCTCACCCCAGTCCAACGCCGGCATCTCCACATCACGTCTCTGGATGGAACAGTGATCGTGAGAAGAGAATCCACCAAAAAATTGTTTTTCAAATATTGGCAAAGGAAAAGGGGGAAAATAAAAACAACACTGCAACACAAGGGCATAGGAACCAAGTGGTTTAAAGTACCATGTGAGCGACCAGAGATCTTTGAATTCAAATCCCACCATGACAAATTGTAAAATGGATTTCAATAAGGCTGGTGATTTGATGGCTGGCAAAAGGTTAAATGACCAAAGCAATTGTCGGATTTTTAACAAAACCAATATGTTTGCTGCTGTTCTTCATCCATTCATACATGTGATTTGAGAGCCATACTATCTGACTTCGAATTCTGGGATTGCTGGATTCCCTAAAATTCAGAAGGTTAAGAGAGGGTTTGATTGAAGTCTACAAGATATGAAGGAGAACGGATAGGATAGATGAAGAGAAAACCTTTCCACCAGTTGGGAAATTTAGGTCTATAGGACATAGCCTAAAAACTATAGTCAGGCCTTTTGGCAGAGAAGTAAGAAAACACTTCCAGGCAAGCCAAACATATTAAGGAATATAGGGAAAAGGTGGGTATAGTTGGCTTCGTATATCAGCCATGATCTCACTGAATGGTGGAACAGGCACAAAGGTGTAAATGGCCACCTCCTGTGCCTAAGTTTTTCTCAGGGTAATTAGCTGCCTTAAGTATCAGATGTTCAATTGAATTATTTGTTTTCTCTTATGGTCTCCTTACCTCAAATGAAGGTCCTCTGAAAACTTGAGGCAGGCGTAGATAAACTCTTTAATCTGAGTGTAGACTTTGGGCACAAATTCCGAGAACGGGAACTTTTTGGGGAAGGACTGCTGAAAATAAGGAACACAAGTTAACATGGGAGTGGAAAGAATGTCACAAAGATTTTGAGCAACAGCACATTCAATGTTGCATGCCACTGCAATGCCACGTAAAGCCCTGAGAGCAACAATTTTTTAAATAACACAGCAAAACAATAAAATCAAATCAGAAAGTGCTGGGAAAACTTAGCAGGTCTGGCAGCATCTGTGGAGAGAAACAGAGAAACATTCAGTGTCGAGCAGAACTCCAAGTTGTTGGAGCTTCGTTCCTTAACATTTTAAAGGAAGAGAAAAAGTTTCTTCTAAAGGGGTCGGATGAGTTTAAGGGTGAAATGAAATTGGGAACCAGGACAGCTTTGAGACAGGGTGAGTTGGTGCTGCTGGAGAGAGAGATTGCGTGCATACATGGGGCGCGCTTGGCACTCATTGTGGACCTCACAATGTGGTTAGAACAGCAGGCCGAGGAACAGTGTGTCTCGACAATACCTAATCCTGGAAATATATAGGATGGAACTTCGGTTGGAATCCACAGGGGTAAACTGGAGCCAAAGACAGTCACTGAGGAAGATGTGGCTGCGAATGTGAGTTTTGGAAGTCTCTTGTGATGAATGTGAGAAATTTATTTTATACAGATTGTATTTTATATCTGTCGCAGTAATGTTTTTAAAAGCCTGAGTTCAGGTATATATATCTGCTGCAGTAATATTATTAAAGATTCTAGGTTTCGATGTTCAGACTCTGTGGCTGCAAAAGATGCAGTTAAGATGTTGTAAAAGTGATATCATCATTCATTTCACCCATGTAATTGTTTACCTATATAAAGACTAACTGAATTTTGTTATGATTGTGGGAGATTTCCTGGAGAGTAGATAATTTAAGACATTGTGTTTAGACTTGGGTAAGCAGGTCAGGCCATCCGAGTGGGATAAAAATTATGTATTAATGGAAGGAGCGAGGTCTGTAGCAGTAAGTTTAGCTTTTAGTTTCGCTCGGAATTTAAGCTGAGCTTTTGCCAAAGGCTGTCAGGTCAAGTAATAGTCTGACACAGACACAGTGAATCTGCAGGGTTTTTCCTGAAAGGATCTCCCTCAATCTCTCCAAGCAATTTTCCACAAAATCGCTATCCAGACAACAGCAAGTATCCCCATGTTTGCTAACATTATTTATAAGTGGCGATGGAAAGGCCTCAGCCAATCAGTCAAGCTGCCAACCAATTTTGTTCCATCACCCCTCCTCCAATTTTCCTGCCTCTGTGCTTGCTTAAGGCCTGTTACATCTCTTAAGTTTGCCATTCGTGATGAAAGGTCATCAAACCTGAAACGCGACCTTGGTTTCCCTATCCACAGCTGCTGCCCGACATGCTGAATATTTCCAGCATCTTCCGTTTCCAGGTCAGATCTCCAGCAATCCTCGGTATTTTGCTTTTGTTGGATTATATGTGCTGATCCAGGAGGTAGCAAAGGAAAAGCTGAGCCAAGCCAAGACTCCAAGTGCGCTCTTGGATTGACTTTCATGAATAAAGGTAAATGAATTGGGTCTATGTTGTGCAGGAAAATACAACATCCGATGGTAAAACCAACAGGATGAAAGGGGATGCATACCGGGAAGTTTATGATTAGATGATACGAATCTCTGGTCTCAAAAATCTGTAGATTATAAAGAGCAAGGGGAAGACTGAGGGATAACTTGAGAAAACTCAGGAGGACAATTAGAGCAACAGGTTATCATGCGTTGATTTTAGATACCTAATTGAATATATGTGGTTATGAAGGCAGCTTGACCGTTTGCATGCACAAACCATGAAACCAATACGGGACCACATACACCTTAATTCATCGAACAGCTTCATATTACATATGATGCCCTCTCCAGACAATAGCATTTCTTTGGGGGAGATGAAGGAGTTTTGTCCTGATAACAGTGAAAGCTGGCAATAAAGTCAGAGTCACTATGGTACAGAAATGGGCCATTTGGTATATCGAGATAGTTTGATGGCTCTTGGTTTCAACAAACAAAGAACAAAGAAATGTACAGCACAGAAACAGGCCCTTCGGCCCTCCAAGCCCATGCCGACCATGCTGCCCGACTAAACTACAATCTTCTATACTTCCTGGGTCCGTATCCCTCTATTCCCATCTTATTCATGTATTTGTCAAGATGCCCCTTAAATGTCACTGGCGTCCCTGCTTCCACCACCTCCTCCGGTAGCGAGTTCCAGGCACCCACTACCCTCTGCGTAAAAAACTTGCCTCGTACATCTACTCTAAACCTTGCCCCTCTCACCTTAAACCTATGCCCCCTAGTAATTGACCCCTCTACCCTGGGGAAAAGCCTTTGACTATCCACTCTGTCTATGCCCCTCATAATTTTGTAGACTTCTATCAGGTCTCCCCTCAACCTCCTTCGTTCCAGTGAGAACAAACCAAGTTTATTCAACCGCTCCTCATAGCTAATGCCCTCCATACCAGGCAACATTCTGGTAAATCTCTTCTGCACCCTCGCTAAAGCCTCCACATCCTTCTGGTAGCGTGGCGACCAGAATTGAACACTATACTCCAAGTGTGGCCTAACTAAGGTTCTATACAGCTGCAACATGACTTGCCAATTCTTATACTCAATGCCACGGCCAATGAAGGCAAGCATGCCGTATGCCTTCTTGACTACCCTCTCCACCTGTGTTGCCCCTTTCAGTGACCTGTGGACCTGTACTCCTAGATCTCTTTGACTTTCAATACTCTTGAGGGTTCTACCATTCACTGTATATTCCCTACCTGTATTAGACCTTCCAAAATGCATTACCTCACATTTGTCCGGATTAAACTCCATCTGCCATCTCTCCGCCCAAGTCTCCAAACAATCTAAATCCTGCTGTATCCTCTGACAGTCCTCATCGCTATCCGCAATTCCACCAACATTTGTGTCGTCTGCAAACTTACTAATCAGACCAGTTACATTTTCCTCCAAATCATTTTTTTTTTTTTTTTTTTAAATATATTTTATTGAAATTTTTTTCCCCTGAGCAACATTTTTCCCGCTTACAAAACAAGCGAAACGATAACAATAACAAAACAGAAATTTTTTAACTTATTAACAATAATAATAATAATAATATACAAGTAACAAAACCTCGTACTCTATTGACCGATACTCAACTAAGCCTCCTCCCCCCCTCCCCCCTGTGTTGCTGCTGCTGGTCATCTGCCTTCCCTCTAACGTTCCCCTAGGTAGTCGAGAAATGGCTGCCACCGCCTGGTGAACCCTTGAGCCGATCCTCTCAGGGCAAACTTTATCTGCTCCAGTTTAATAAACCCCGCCATATCGTTTACCCAGGCCTCCAGTCCGGGGGGGTTTCGCCTCCTTCCACATGAGTAGGATCCTGCGCCGGGCTACGAGGGACGCAAAGGCCACGGCATCGGCCTCTTTCGCCTCCTGCACTCCCGGCTCTTCCGCAACTCCAAATAGAGCTAACCCCCAGCCTGGTTTGATCCGGGCCTTCACCACCTGCGAAATCACTCCCGTCACTCCCTTCCAATACCCTTCCAGTGCCGGGCATGCCCAAAACATATGTGCATGGTTTGCCGGGCTCCCGCCACACCTCCCACATTTGTCCTCCACTCCAAAGAACCTGCTCAATCTTGCCCCCCTTATGTGTGCTCTATGTAGCACCTTAAATTGAATCAGGCTAAGCCTGGCGCATGAGGAAGAGGAATTTACCCTGCTTAGGGCATCAGCCCACATACCCTCCTCTATCTCCTCCCCTAATTCTTCTTCCCACTTTTTTTTTAGTTCGCCCACCGACTCCTCCCCCTCTTTCCTCATCTCACTATAAATCTCTGACACCTTCCCCTCTTCGACCCACACCCCTGAAAGCACGCTGTCCTGTATCCCGTGTCGGGAGCCGCGGAAATTCCCTCACCTGTTGTCTAGTAAACGCCCTCACCTGCATATATCTCAGGAAATTCCCTCGGGGTAACTTATACTTTTCCTCCAGTGCTCGCAAAAGTCCCATCTATGAATAAATCTCCCACCTTCCTAATTCCCAACTGGTACCAGCTCTGAAATCCTCCATCCATTCTTCCTGGGGAGAACCTATGGTTGTTCCTGATAGGGAACCCCACCAGGGCTCCCCGCACCCCTCTCTGTCGCCTCCACTGTCCCCATATGTTCAGTGTTGCCGCCACCACCGGGTTTGTGGTGTACTTTTTCGGTGAGAACGGTAGCGGCGCCGTCACCAGCGCCTCTAGACTCATCCCTTTACAGGACCTTCTCTCCAGCCTTTTCCACGCCGCTCCCTCACCCTCCATCATCCATCTACGTATCATTGCCACATTGGCGGCCCAATAATAATCTCCCAAGTTCGGCAGTGCCAGTCCTCCTCTGTCCCTACTGCGCTGAAGGAACCCCCTCCTTACTCTCGGAACTTTCCCTGCCCACACAAAGCTCGTAATGCTCCTATCTATTTTATTAAAAAAGGTCCTGGTGATTAAAATAGGGAGACATTGAAATACAAATAAGAACCTCGGGAGGACCATCATCTTAATTGCTTGCACCCTGCCCGCCAGCGATAAAGGCTGCATGTCCCACCTCTTAAAGTCCTCCTCCATTTGTTCTACCAGCCGTGTCAGATTAAGTCTGTGCAAGGTTCCCCAGCTCCCAGCGATCTGAATCCCCAAGTATCGGAAGTTTCTTTCCACTTTCCTCAGCGGTAAGCCTTCTATCTCTCGACTCTGGTCCCCTGGATGTATCACATATAATTCACTCTTCCCCATGTTTAACCTATACCCCGAAAATTCCCCGAACCTCCTCAAGATTCGCATAACCTCTATCATCCCCCCCGCTGGGTCCGACACGTATAGCAATAGGTCATCCGCGTATAACGAGACTCGGTGTTCTTCTCCCCCTCTAGTCACCCCTCTCCATTTCCTGGAGTCTCTCAGCGCCATGGCCAGAGGTTCAATTGCCAGCGCAAACAACAATGGAGACAGCGGGCATCCCTGTCTTGTTCCCCTATATAATCGGAAATACTCCGATCTATGTCGACCTGTAACTACGCTTGCCGTTGGTGCCCCATAAAGTAGTCTAACCCAGCGAATAAATCCGTTCCCAAACCCAAACCTCCTTAACACTTGCCATAAATACTCCCACTCCACCCTATCAAATGCCTTCTCTGCGTCCATTGCCGCCACTATCTCTGCCTCCCCCTCCACTGAGGGCATCATTATCACCCCTAATAGCCGTCGCACGTTAACATTCAATTGTCTCCTTTTTACGAACCCTGTCTGGTCTTCGTGCACCACCCCTGGGACACAGTCCTCTATCCTCGATGCCAGCACCTTTGCTAGCAGTTTGGCGTCCACGTTCAATAGTGAAATAGGTCTATAGGACCCACACTGCATCGGATCTTTGTCCCTCTTCAAAATTAGCGATATCGTCGCCTCCGACATTGTCGGGGGTAGTGTCCCCCCTTCCCTGGCCTCATTGAACGTCCTCGCCAACAACGGGGCCAACAAGTCCACATATTTTCTGTAGAATTCCACCGGGAACCCGTCCGGCCCCGGGGCCTTCCCTGCTTGCATGCTTCCCAGTCCCTTAATAACCTCGTCCACCTCAATCGGCGCCCCCAGGCCTGCCACCGCCTGCTCCTCCACTTTCGGGAACCTCAACTGGTCCAGGAACTGCCGCATCCCCTCCTCTCCCTCTGGGGGCTGAGACCTATACAGTTCTTCATAAAAGGTCTTAAACGCCTCATTTATCTTTCCTGCCCTTCGCACAGTGTCTCCCCTTTCATCCCTAATTCCTCCTATCTCCCTCGCTGCTGCCCTCTTTCGCAGTTGGTGCGCCAACAGGCGACTAGCCTTTTCCCCATATTCATACCTCCTCCCCTGTGCCTTCCTCACAGTACCTTCGCCTTTCTGGTGGTCAGAAGGTCAAACTCGGTCTGGAGTCGTCTCCTCTCCCTGTACAGCTCCTCCTCCGGGGTCTCTGCAAATTCCCTGTCCACCCTTAAAATCTCCCCCAGTAATCTATCCCTTTCCTTGGCCTCTGTTTTCCTTTTGTGGGCCCCAATAGAAATCAGCTCTCCCCTGACCACCGCTTTTAGTGCTTCCCAGACCTCTCCCACAGGGACCTCGCCGTCGTCATTGACCTCCAGGTATCTCTCGATACACCCCCTCACTCTTGCACACACTCCCTCATCCGCCATCAGTCCCACATCTAATCGCCAGAGTGTTCTCTGCTCCCTGTCCTCTCCTACTTCCAGGTCCACCCAATGTGGGGCATGATCCGAAACCGCTATGGCTGAGTATTCAGCTTCTTCCACCCTAGAGATCAACGACCTTCCTAAAATAAAAAAATCTATCCGGGAGTACACTTTATGGACGTGGGAGAAGAAGGAATACTCCCTAGCCCTGGGTCTAAGAAATCGCCATGGATCCACTCCCCCATTTGGTCCATAAACCCCTTAAGTACCTTGGCCGCTGCCGGCCTTCTTCCAGTCCTTGAGCTGGATCTATCTAGCCCCGGGTCCAGCACCGTATTGAAGTCCCCTCCTAAAATCAAATTTCCTGCCTCCAGGTCCGGAATACGCCCCAGAATCCGTCTCATGAACCCCGCATCGTCCCAATTTGGGGCATACACATTAACCAACACAACCTCCATTCCCTCCAGCGCACCACTCACCATGACATATTTACCTCCACTATCTGCTACGATGTTCTTTGCTTCAAATGCTACCCGTTTCCCCACCAAAATGGCCACCCCTCTGTTCTTTGCGTCCAGTCCTGAGTGGAACACCTGTCCCACCCATCCTTTCCTTAGCCTAACTTGGTCCGCCACCTTTAGGTGCGTCTCTTGGAGCATAACCACGTCTGCCCTTAGTCCTTTCAAATGCGCGAGCGCTCGGGCCCTTTTTATCGGCCCATTCAGGCCTCTCACATTCCACGTGATCAGCCTCACTGGGGGGCTACCTGCCCCCCCTCCCGTGTCGACTAGCCATTACCTTCTCGAGGCCAGTCCCATATCCCGCCTCCGCGCTCCCGCTCGCTCCCCCAGCGTCGCATTCCGCCCCCGACCACCCTCTCTTTAGCCATTTCCTTTTGGATTTCCGCAGCAGCAACCCAGTTGTCCCCTCACCGCCCCCCCCCCCCCCCCACCGCCCGATCCCCATCTAGCTTGATTGCTCCCCCCATATCACTTCCGTAAGTCAGCTGACTTCAACTGACCCCGGCTACTCCTGCTCGCTCCTCGACCCCCCCGGTGTGAGGGAACTCCCATCCGCCTTGCGCCTGTTTTCCCGCCTTATTCTTTCTGGCGCGGGAACATCCCTTTACCTGACCCGCCTCTTATGGCGCAGCTCCCTTTCCCCTCCCCCTCTCCTTCCCCATTCTCCGACTATGTCCCGCCTCTCCCCCCTCACCGGCGCCCACATTTCCCCAGTGTCCCCCCCCTTCCCTGTTTACTTCTCGATTAACTTTCACCATCCCATTAACAAAAACAATAATAACAACAATAACAGTTCCCTGCAGCATCAGTCCCTCAGTTCCGGTCCAGTTTCTCTTCATTGATGAAGGACCATGCTTCCTCCGCCGTCTCGAAATAGTAGTGTCTCTCCTGATGCGTGACCCATAGTCTTGCCGGCTGCAGCATCCCAAACTTCACCTTCCTTTTGTGCAAAACCTCTTTGGCTCGGTTGAAGCTCGCCCTCCTTCTCGCCACCTCCGCACTCCAATCCTGGTAGATCCTTACCACCGCATTCTCCCATCTGCTACTCCGCACCTTTTTAGCCCATCTCAGGACGTCTTCTCTGTCCTTAAGGCGGTAGAATCGCACGATTATCGCCCTCGGTGGTTCTCCCGCTTTTGGTCTTCTCGCCGGGATCCGATTTGCCCACTCCACCTCCATGGGGCCCGCAGGGGCCTCAGCACCCATCAGTGAGCTCAGCATCTTACTTGCGTACGCTCCACAGTCCACTCCTTCCACACCCTCCGGGAGATCTAGTATCCTAAGGTTCTTCCTTCGCGCTCCATTTTCAAGGGCCTCAATCCTGTCAGCACACTTTTTATGAAGTGCCTCGTGCGTCGGAGTCTTGACGGCCAGGCCCAGGACCTCGTCCTCAATACCTGACACCTTCTGCTCCACCACGCGAAGTTCAGTCTCCTGGGTCTTTAAAGTCTCCTTAAGCCCCTCAATTGCCTATAACAACGGGGTCATTACCTCCTTCTTCAGCAGGTCCACGCACCGTCTCACCACCTCGTCCTGCTCAGGCCCCCATGTCACCTGTGGTTTCTCCGCCGCCATTTTGTTCCACTCCCTCTGATCTTCTGGTTGCAGATTCTTCGGGCTGCAGCCGCCGCCGCCGGTTTTTCCCTCCGTCATTCGGGGGGGACTCCCTTCCCTCGCGCCTCGCACCGGGTTTTTCAGCTGTCAAAGTCCCCGTTGGGGCTCTTAAAAGAGCTCGAAGTTCTGTCGGAGCTGGAGCCGCCGAAACGTGCGGCTAGCTCATCCCTGCCGCAACCGGAAGTCTCCTCCAAATCATTTATATATACTACAAAGAGCAAAGGTCCCAGCACTGATCCCTGTGGAACACCACTGGTCACAGCCCTCCAATTAGAAAAGCATCGAGTTCCGGGTGCGGCGATGACCAGCTGAGTCGCACGTTTCGGCAGCTCCCTGTGAAACGGACTTTTGGGCTCTTGATAGGAGCCCCAACGGCAATTTTAACGGCTGAAAACACCGTGCGGTAAACCAGAAGGGTGTTCCCCCTGGACACGGATGGAAATAGGAGAGGAAAGTGGCCGGATTGCAGCGGATCCTTTGGAACAACGGCAAGGAAGGCAAGCAGAAACCAAGATGGCGTCGGAAGGTGACAGTTTCATATGGGGCCCTGAACAACAAGAGTTTTTGAAACGCTGCGTGGAGGAGATAAAAAAGGAAATGAAGAAAGAGTTGTTGGCCCCGATATTACAGGCGATTGAAGGGCTGAAAGAGGAACAAAAGACCCAGGAGCAGGAGCTTCGGGTCGTGAAGGCGAAAGCAGCAGAGAATGAAAACGACATACAGGGCCTGGTGGTGAAGTCGGAGATACAGGAGGCACACCAGAAACGATCTGTGGAGAGGTTGGAGGCACTGGAAAATAACGCAAGGAGGAACAACTTGAGGATTCTTGGCCTTCCTGAAGGTGTGGAGGGGGCGGACGTCGGGGCATATGTTAGCACGATGCTGCACTCGTTAATGGGAGTGGAGGCCCCGACGGGTCCGTTGGAGGTGGAGGGAGCATACCGAGTTATGGTGCGAGGATCGAGAACAGGAGAAGCTCCCAGAGCCATAGTGGTGAGATTTCTCCGTTTTAAGGATAGAGAAATGGTCCTTAGATGGGCGAAGAAAACTCGTTGTAGTAAATGGGAGAACGCGGTGATCCGCGTCTATCAAGATTGGAGTGCGGAGGTGGCGAGAAGGAGGGCGAGCTTTAATCGGGCCAAAGCGGTACTTCACAAAAAAAAGATTAAGTTTGGAATGCTGCAACCGGCAAGACTGTGGGTCACATATCAAGGGAGGCACCACTACTTTGAGACGGCGGATGAAGCGTGGACTTTTATTGTAGAAGAAAAATTGGAATGATTGGACTACGAAAATGAACGTTTGGACAAAGTGGTGGGACGAGTGGGGGGGGGGGGGCGAAGAGGGATTGTATGATTAATCCTGCGGTATGGTAACTTTTCTTTCTCCCACAGGTGGTGATGGGGGGAGGTGGGGAGGGAGAAGAGATGGGGCGTTGGCCATGGGAGGCGGGGCCGAGGGAGAGGCGCGGGCTTGGTTCCCGCGCTATGATAATTATGGCGGGAATAGAGAAGCAGGAAGGAGGGGGCGCCGCACGGGGCGAGCCGTGATCACGGGGGGAAGCCGAGGTCAGCCAGAGTTTGCTGACTTCTGGGAGCAACATGGGGGGAGTAATTACGCTAGCGGGGGTCTAGCGGGGGGGGGGGGGGGGGGGGGGAGGGGGGAATTACTGGGTTGCTGCTGCTGGGGAAAGGGGGGAGTGGGTACGGGAAAGGATGGGCGGGGGGGCACCGTCTGGGAGAAATACAGCCGCGTGGGAACTGGGCGAGAAGCTGGAAAAAGATGATGGCTAACCGGCAAGGGGGGGGGGTGGGAAGCCCCCCAACTCGGCTGATCACGTGGAACGTGAGGGGGCTTAACGGGCCGATAAAGAGGGCACGAGTACTCGCACACCTTAAGAAACTTAAAGCAGATGTGGTCATGTTACAGGAAACGCACCTGAAACTGATAGATCAGGTTAGGTTGCGCAAAGGATGGGTAGGGCAGGTGTTCCATTCGGGGCTGGATGCGAAAAACAGGGGGGTGACTATATTAGTGGGGAAGCGGGTAATGTTCGAGGCAAAGACTATAGTGGCGGATAACGGGGGCAGATACGTGATGGTGAGTGGCAAATTACAGGGAGAGATGGTGGTGTTGGTAAACGTGTATGCCCCGAATTGGGACGATGCCAATTTTATGAGGCGAATGCTAGGACGCATCCCAGACCTAGAGACCGGAAAGCTGATAATGGGGGGAGACTTTAACACGGTGTTGGAACCAAGGCTGGATAGGTCGAAGTCCAGGACTGGTAGGAGGCCGGCAGCAGCCAAGGTGCTCAAGGATTTTATGGAGCAGATGGGAGGGGTGGACCCGTGGAGATTCAGTAGACCTAGGAGTAAGGAGTTCTCGTTTTTCTCCTATGTCCATAAAGTCTATTCACGCATAGACTTTTTTGTGTTGGGTAGGGCATTGATCCCGAGGGTGAGGGGAACGGAATATACGGCTATAGCCATTTCGGATCATGCCCCACACTGGGTAGACTTGGAGATAGGGGAGGAAACAAGAGGGCATCCACCCTGGAGAATGGACATGGGACTAATGGCGGATGAGGGGGTGTGCTTAAGGGTGAGGGGATGCATTGAAAAGTACTTGGAACTCAATGACAATGGGGAGGTTCAGGTGGGAGTGGTCTGGGAGGCGTTGAAGGCGGTGGTTAGGGGGGAGCTGATATCAATAAGGACACATAAAGGGAAGCAGGAGAGTAAGGAACGGGAGCGGTTGTTGCAAGAACTTTTGAGGGTGGACAGACAGTATGCGGAAGCACCGGAGGAGGGACTGTATAGGGAAAGGCAAAGGCTGCATGTGGAATTTGACTTGCTGACCACAGGCACTGCAGAGGCACAATGGAGGAAGGCGCAGGGTGTACAGTATGAATATGGAGAGAAGGCGAGCAGATTGCTGGCACACCAATTGAGGAAAAGGGGAGCAGCGAGGGAAATAGGGGGGGTGAGAGACGAAGATGGAGAGACGGAGCGGGGAGCGGAGAGAGTGAATGAAGTGTTTAAGACATTTTATAAAAAATTGTATGAAGCTCAACCCCCGGATGGGAGGGAGAGAATGATGGAGTTTTTGGATCGGCTGGAAATTCCCAAGGTGGAAGAGCAGGATAGGATGGGATTGGGAGCACAGATCACGGTAGAGGAAGTGGTGAAAGGAATTAGGAACATGCAGACGGGAAAGGCCCCGGGACCGGACGGATTCCCAGTTGAATTTTACAGAAAATATTTGGACTTGCTCGCCCCGCTACTGACGAGGACCTTCAACGAGGCAAAGGAAAGGGGACAACTGCCCCCGACTATGTCAGAAGCAACGATATCGCTTCTTTTAAAGAAGGAAAAGGATCCGCTACAATGCGGGTCCTACAGACCAATCTCCCTCCTCAATGTAGATGCCAAGGTCTTGGCCAAGGTAATGGCAATGAGAATAGAGGAATGTGTCCCGGGGGTGGTTCATGAGGACCAAACTGGGTTTGTGAAGGGGAGACAGCTGAACACGAACATACGGAGGTTGTTAGGGGTAATGATGATGGCCCCACCAGAGGGTGAAACGGAGATAGTAGTGGCGATGGATGCCGAGAAAGCATTTGATAGAGTGGAGTGGGATTATCTGTGGGAGGTGTTGAGGAGATTTGGGTTCGGAGAGGGGTATGTTAGATGGGTGCAGCTGTTGTATAGGGCCCCAGTGGCGAGTGTGGTCACGAATGGACGGGGATCGGCATATTTTCGGCTCCATAGAGGGACAAGGCAGGGATGTCCTCTGTCCCCATTACTGTTTGCACTGGCGATTGAGCCCCTGGCGATAGCGCTGAGAGGTTCCAAGGGATGGAGGGGAATACTTAGGGGAGGAGAAGAACACCGGGTATCTTTATATGCGGATGATCTGCTACTATATGTGGCGGATCCAGCGGAGGGGATGCCAGAAATAATGCGGATACTTGGGGAGTTTGGGGATTTTTCAGGGTATAAATTGAACATGGGGAAGAGTGAGCTGTTTGTGGTGCATCCAGGGGAGCAGAGTAGAGAAATAGAAGACCTACCGTTGAGGAAGGTAACAAGAGACTTTTGTTACCTGGGGATCCAGATAGCTAAGAATTGGGGCACATTGCACAGGCTAAATTTGACGCGGTTGGTGGAACAGATGGAGGAAGATTTCAAGAGATGGGATATGGTAGCATTGTCAATGGCAGGGAGGGTGCAGGCGGTTAAGATGGTGGTCCTCCCGAGATTCCTTTTTGTGTTTCAGTGTCTCCCGGTGGTGATCACGAAGGCTTTTTTCAAAAGGATAGAAAAGAGTATCATGGGTTTTGTTTGGGCCGGGAAGACTCCGAGAGTGAGGAAGGGATTCTTACAGCGTAGTAGGGATAGGGGGGGGCTGGCACTACCGAGCCTAAGTGAGTATTATTGGGCCGCTAATATTTCAATGGTGAGTAAGTGGATGGGAGAGGAGGAAGGAGCGGCGTGGAAGAGATTAGAGAGGGCGTCCTGTAGGGGGACCAGCCTGCAGGCTATGGTGACAGCCCCATTGCCGTTCTCACCAAGGAACTATACCACGAGTCCGGTGGTGGTAGCTACACTGAAGATTTGGGGACAGTGGAGACGACATAGGGGAAAGACCGGAGCACTGGGGGGGTCCCCGATAAGAAACAACCATAGGTTTGCCCCCAGGGGGAATGGATGGGGGATATGGAATGTGGCAAAGAGCAGGTATAACGCAATTGAAAGATCTATTTGTGGATGGGAAGTTTGCGAGTCTGGGAGCGCTGACCGAAAAATATGGGTTGCCCCAAGGGAATGCATTCAGGTACATGCAATTGAGGGCTTTTGCGAGGCAACAGGTGAGGGAATTCCCACAGCTCCCGACACAAGAGGTGCAGGACAGAGTCATCTCAAAGAAATGGGTGGGGGACGGTAAGGTGTCGGATATATATAGGGAAATGAGAGACGAAGGGGAGACTATGATGGACGAACTAAAAGGGAAATGGGAAGAAGAGCTAGGGGAGGAGATTGAGGAGGGGATGTGGGCAGATGCCCTAAACAGGGTAAACCCGTCGTCCTCGTGCGCCAGGCTAAGCCTGATTCAGTTTAAGGTATTACACAGGGCACATATGACTGGAACACGGCTCAGTAAATTTTTTGGGGTGGAGGATAGGTGTGCGAGGTGCTCAAGAAGCCCAGCGAATCATACCCATATGTTTTGGTCATGCCCGGCACTACAGGGGTTTTGGATGGGGGTGACAAAGGTGCTTTCGAAAGTAGTAGGAGTCCGGGTCGAACCAAGCTGGGGGTTGGCTATATTTGGGGTTGCACAAGAGCCGGGAGTGCAGGAGGCGAAAGAGGCCGATGTTTTGGCCTTTGCGTCCCTAGTAGCCCGGCGCAGAATACTGCTAATGTGGAAAGAAGCCAAGCCCCCGGGGGTGGAGACCTGGATAAATGATATGGCGGGGTTCATAAAGTTAGAGCGGATTAAGTTCGTCCTAAGGGGGTCGGCTCAAGGGTTTACTAGGCGGTGGCAACCGTTCGTCGAATATCTTGCGGAAAGATAGATGGGGGAGAACAAAGAAGGCAGCAGCAGCGGCCCAGGACTTGGGGGGGGGGAGGGATGGGGGGGTGTGTGGCCTGAGACAAGGCAGTTGCCAATTAGGGCTAGTTTTTATTTTTTGTTATTTAATATTTATTTATTTGTTGTTGTTTTTGTTTAAATTTAAAAAGGTCATTATTATCTGTATTGTTACAATGTTGTGTAAAGGATGCACAATGTACTGTGTTGGTTGACCAAAAATTTTCAATAAAATATTATTTAAAAAAAAAAAAAAAGAAAAGCATCCTTCCATTGCTACTCTCTGCCTTCTATGGCCTAGCCAGTTCTGTATCCACCTTGCCAGCTCACCCCTGATCCCGTGTAACTTCACCTTTTGTACTAGTCTACCATGAGGGACCTTGTCAAAGGCCTTACTGAAGTCGATATAGATAACATCCACTGCCCTACCTGCATCAATCATCTTTGTGACCTCCTCGAAAAACTCTATCAAGTTAATGAGACACGACCTCCCCTTCACAAAACCATGCTGCCTCTCACTAATACGTCCATTTGCTTCCAAATGGGAGTAGATCCTGTCTCGAAGAATTCTCTCCAGTAATTTCCCTACCACTGAAGTAAGGCTCACTGGCCTGTAGTTCCCTGGATTATCCTTGCTACCCTTCTTAAACAGAGGAACAACATTGGCTATTCTCCAGTCCTCCGGGACGTCCCCTGAAGACAGTGAGGATCCAAAGATTTCTGTCAAGGCCTCAGCAATTTCCTCTCCAGCCTCCTTCAGTATTCTGGGGTTGATCCCATCAGGCCCTGGGGACTTATCTACCTTAATATTTTTTAAGACACCCAACACCTCGTCTTTTTGGATCACAATGTGACCCAGGCTATCTACACCCCCTTCTCCAGACTCAACATCTACCAATTCCTTCTCTTTGGTGAATACTGATGCAAAGTATTCATTTAGTACCTCGCCCATTTCCTCTGGCTCCACACATAGATTCCCTTGCCTATCCTTCAGTGGGCCAACCCTTTCCCTGGCTACCCTCTTGCTTTTTATGTACGTGTAAAAAGCCTTGGGATTTTCCTTAACCCTATTTGCCAATGACTTTTCGTGACCCCTTCTAGCCCTCCTGACTCCTTGCTTAAGTTCCTTCCTACTTTCCTTATATTCCACGCAGGCTTCATCTGTTCCCAGCTTTTTAGCCCTGACAAATGACTCCTTTTTCTTTTTGACGAGGCCTACAATATCTCTCGTTATCCAAGGTTCCCGAAAATTGCCGTATTTATCCTTCTTCCTCACAGGAACATGCCGGTCCTGAATTCCTTTCAACTGACACTTGAAAGCCTCCCACATGTCAGATGTTGATTTGCCCTCAAACATCCACCCCCAATCTATGTTCTTCAGTTCCCGCCTAATATTGTTATAATTAGCCTTCCCCCAATTTAGCACATTCATCCTCGGACCACTCTTATCCTTGTCCACCAGTACTTTAAAACTTACTGAATTGTGGTCACTGTTACCGAAATGCTCTCCTACTGAAACATCTACCACCTGGCCGGGCTCATTCCCCAATACCAGGTCCAGTTCCCTAGTTGGACTGTCTACATATTGTTTTAAGAAGCCCTCCTGGATGCTCCTTACAAACTCCGCCCCATCTAAGCTCCTGGCACTAAGTGAGTCCCAGTCAATATTGGGGAAGTTGAAGTCTCCCATCACCACAACCCTATTGTTTTTACTCTTTTCCAAAATCTGTCTACCTATCTGCTCCTCTATCTCCCGCTGGCTGTTGGGAGGCCTGTAGTAAACCCCCAACATTCTGACTGCACCCTTCTTATTCCTGATCTCTACCCATATAGCCTCACTGCCCTCTGAGGTGTCCTCCCGCAGTACAGCTGTGATATTCTCCCTAACCAGTAGCGCAATTCCGCCTCCCCTTTTACATCCCCCTCTATCCCGCCTGAAACATCTAAATCCTGGAACATTTAGCTGCCAATCCTGCCCTTCCCTCAACCAGGTCTCTGTAATGGCAACAACATCATAGTTCCAAGTACTAATCCAAGCTCTAAGTTCATCTGCCTTACCCGTAATACTTCTTGCATTAAAACATATGCACTTCAGGCCACCAGACCCGCTGTGTTCAGCAACTTCTCCCTGTCTGCTCTGCCTCAGAGCCCCACTGTCCCTATTCCCTAGTTCTCCCTCAATGCTCTCACCTTCTGACCTATTGCTCCCGTGCCCACCATCCTGCCATACTAGTTTAAACCCTCCCGTGTGACACTAGCAAACCACGCGGCCAGGATATTTATGCCTCTCCGGTTTAGATGCAACCCATCCTTCTTATAAAGGTCACACCTGCCTCGGAAGAGCTCCCAGTGGTCCAGATAACGGAAACCCTCCCTCCTACACCAGCTGTTTAGCCACGTGTTTAGCTGCTCTATCTTCCTATTTCTAGCCTCACTGGCACGTGGCACAGGGAGTAATCCCGAGATTACAACCCTAGAGGACCTGTCCTTTAACTTTCTGCCTAGCTCCCTGAACTCCTGCTGCAGGACCTCATGCCCCTTCCTGCCTATGTCGTTAGTGCCAATATGTACAACGACCTCTGCCTGTTTGCCCTCCCCCTTCAGGATGCCCTCTACCCGTTCGGAGACATCCTGGACCCTGGCACCAGTGAGGCAACATACCATCCTGGAGTCTCTTTCACGCCCACAGAAGCGCCTATCTGTGCCCCTGACTATAGAGTCCCCTATTATTATTGCTCTTCTGCGCTTTGACCCTCCCTTCTGAACATCAGAGCCAGCCGTGGTGCCACTGCTCTGGCTGCTGCTGTTTTCCCCTGATAGGCTATCCCCCCCGACAGTATCCAAAGGGGTATACCTGTTCGAGAGGGGTCAACCACAGGGGATTCCTGTACTGACTGCCTGCCCTTTCTGGTGGTCACCCATTTCTCTATCTGCACCTTGGGTGTGACCACATTTATATAACTGCGATCTATGACGCTTTCCGCCACCTGCATGCTCCTAAGTGCATCCAATTGCTGCTCCAGCCGAACCATGCGGTCTGTGAGGAGCTCCAGTTGGGTGCACTTTCTGCAGATGAAGCCATCTGGGACGCTGGAAGCCTCCCGGACCTGCCACATCTCACAGTCAGAGCACTGCGCCCCTCTAACTGACATTGCGTCAATTAATTAAAATTAAAAGTTTTTTTAAAAACATGTTTCATATTTTTTTTTTCAAAGTTACTGTTAACTATCTGTTTCCTAGCACTAGATTTCTAATATAAATGCGAAAGCTAAATATAGTACTCTCCGATCTCTGGCTTAGATACCCCTTTAAATTATAATTAAGTAATAATGTTTAATTAGTTACCAATGCTTAATTTTTTAAATTTAGTGTAGATTCCCAACCAGCCACTCAGGTCACAGCTTTTCTGTTATGTCACTTCAGTTTTCCCCCGACACACACAATTTGAAAAAGGTGTAAAAGTAAAAATGAGTAAAAATCACTCACTTACCTTCTTACCTTCTGAGTGTCTTAGATGTTCTCAGGTTCTCTCCCTGACAGAGACTGCTCCTCCTCCTCCGAACGGCTCCCGAAACTAGGCCGCGATCTTTTAAAATCTCCGCTCTGACTCGCAGCTCCTGCGCTTTTTAAATCTCCCGCGCTTTTAAAATCTCCCGGCTCTCTCTCCTCCCGCGCTGTTTTCACTGTCCCGGCTCTCTCTCCTCCCGCGCTGTTTTCACTGTCCCGGCTCTCTCTCCTCCCGCGCTGTTTTCACTGTCCCGGCTCTCTCTCCTCCCGCGCTGTTTTCACTGTCCCGGCTCTCTCTCCTCCCGCGCTGTTTTCACTGTCCCGGCTCTCTCTCCTCCCGCGCTGTTTTCACAGTCCAGGCTCTCTCTCCTCCCGTGCTGTTTTCAATGTCAACACAGTGAAGATGGACAGAGAAGAAAATGTGTTCATGATAGTAAGTTTGGAGCTTAAGATGAGTACGCTCAGAAATCTCACTGGAGCTCTGACTACACTAACTCTGTAAAGAAGGAGAGGATGATTATTTCTGGTCGACTTGAATGATAAGAGAGCAACTTGGAGAACAACGCTGGAGGAAATGGATGTTTCAGATTTGGGCCACTCGCTTAGAAACTCATCTCAAACAGTTATTGTGGCACACAATAGGGGCATTCAGCCCAATGAGTATATGATGACTCTGTGTCGAGCAATCCAGTCAATCACATCCTCCTACTATATTCCTGCAGCCCTGTAAGTTCATTTCCCTCAAGTGCGATCCAATTTCTTTTGGAAATCATTCATTGCGTCAGTTTCCACGACCTTCGTAAGCAACATGTATATGCCGATGCAATTCCATACAAAGTCAGCATCAGATGATCAATAAAACTGCAATATGGCTGATCCAAAGTGACTGGATAGATGCAGCTGGAGCCAAGACATGACAAGGCATGGCAAACCAGGTAAACCCAGCTCTGGCCGCCAAAGACACTTGCTGAAAATAGATGCTTTCATTAAAAGTGAAAAGGCATTATATGGCCGTGTAGTGGTTGATTTAATAGGTGCTGCACTAGAATAGCAAACACCCAGCTAATTAAAGGACAAGGTGATAGCCAAGAACCTTCATAGGCCTGCGGTTCATCTATTCAAGGAAGGAACATGTTTCAGACACTGGAACAGATCCAATAGCCTTGCCCTGACTGGATAAGTGCTTGAGTGCAGTCATCTAAATACCAAATGACTCAGATCAAGTGCTGACCACACAAGTCAATCCAGACCCATACCATTCTACCTTCAAGCACTCTACTCCACTGTGGCACAAAACCCAACCAGCATTTGGCCGTTTAATATACATCAACATTACATGGACCAGTTTCAAGTTATACTATGACACAAAAAGATCCCACTATTGCTGATTACATCATCTTTTAATAGTTTTTAATAACTTTTATTGTCACAAGTAGGCTTACATTAACACTGTAATGAAGTTACTGTGAAAAGTCCCGAGTCGCCACATTGCGGCACCTGTTTGAGTTCATAGAGGGAGAATTCAGAATATTCAATTCACCTAACAGCAGATCTTTCAGGATTTGTGGGAGGAAACCGGAGCACCCGGAGGGAACCAACGCAGGCACGGGGAGAAGGTGCAGACTCCGCACAGACAAGTGACCCAAACCGGGAATCGAACCTGGGACCCTGGAGCTGTGAAGCAACAGTGCTGTCCACTGTGCTACCGTGATGCCCACTATAATCTTGGTATTATCTCCCAGTTAGCGTGCACTATATTGACATCAAACATCACTGAGACAGCCTAAAGCCCAAAGACATGAATGGGACTTCATCAATACTTTTCATTGTCACCCGTATCTTTCAAACCTCCCCAATCGCCACTTCATTCTGCACCATTCCTTGGAAAAGTAAATTTAATGTTAGTCAATATCAATACTCGTTAGAACCCCGAACTCCTGAGCCTTGGCATCTTCATTTCCCAAATTCCTTCAGTCATCAGTATGTTGAACCAGTTTATCACTTCCCTGTGATGCCTTTGGCCCCAGCAAAATTGTGACTGCATTTCCTTCCTCTTTCCCCTCGACTCTCCGCCTCACCCGCTCACCTCACCCCATTCCCTCTGTCTTCGCATTTTCAAGAGAGGCAGGAACAGACTTGAGTATATCTGGTGCTCCACTGGTGGAGCCATCCAACAACAACCATTTGCACTGACCACCAGCACGTGGTCCAACCGGTGATCCATCAGACCATATCAACCTCAGCCGGACCCCGATCTTCAAAGATTCTCAAACTGGGTTCTATGGACACATGGTTTAGTACAGTGGGCTAAACAGCTGGCTTGCAATGCAGAACAATGCCAGCGGTGCGGGTTCAATTCCCGTACCGGCCTCCCCGAATAGGCGCCGAATGTGGCAACTTAGGGGCTTTTCACAGTAACTTCATTGAAGCCGGGCAGCACGGTAGCATTGTGGATAGCACAATTGCTTCACAGCTCCAGGGTCCCAGGTTCGATTCCGTGGGTTTCCTCCGGGTGCTCCGGTTTCCTCCCACAGTCCAAAAATGTGCAGGTTAGGTAGATTGGCCATGATAAATTGCCCTTAGTGTCCAAAATTGCCCTTAGTGTTGGGTGGGGTTACTGGGTTATGGGGATCGGGTAGAGGTGTTGACCTTGGGTAGGGTGCTCTTTCCAAGAGCCGGTGCAGTCTCGATGGGCCGAATGGCCTCCTTCTGCACTGTAAATTCTATGTCTATGACTAAGCCGACTTGTGACAATAAGCAATTATTATTATTACCTGACTGGTTCACTTTCCAGCAGACCACAAAATAATGTGAAAGTGCTTAACAAGCTGGTAGGTGACTATGTCAAGAGTAGGAAAATGTGCGACTGCTGGAAGCAGGTTTAGTGTGAGACACAGCAGTAGGAGAGGAGCACACAAGGAGAAGGGCTGAGAACAGCATGAAGATTGCCAGGCAGACCGGCATTTACCACAGCTGGTGGTGGGTCTCAGGCGAGTTAATCTTGTTCAAGAGATGGGAGCTTTTTAAAATATTTAAGTACTACACAATTAAACCAAAGTGCCAAAAGAAGATGCTAAAATTCAAATTCACCCAGGGCGCCTTCCCCCCCCCCCCACACACGAACACACAAGACGACATAGCGCAGGTCTTGTCTGAAGATGGGGAATGATTTAGTAATGCCATTGTCAAACTACACACCAAGGATAGACGGACACTGCAGTGAGAAGCAGGCATATATTGTGATTTTGTTTTGGTGCTGTTTCCGTTAAGGCATTATTAAAACACATTTCTTGTTATATTTTCAGATGATATGCATTTGTGCGTTTATTGTATAATTCAGTTGGGGTCTCCATGATTATTAATCCATCTGAAAAGGGGCTTTTCAATCCAAAGTTTGAGAACCACCGTCTTAAGGAGAGCGAAGATTGCCTCTGTTCTCCTTTCTCCACCACTTGCTGTCTTCTCCTTCTCAGAAAGGGCTGTTACTCTTCGGAATTCACATCCACAGACAGCAGTGGAAGCTGGGCCATTGAGTATATTCAAGGCTGAGTTCAACAGATCTCTGATCTGGAAGGGAATCAAGGGTTAAGAAAGAAAGTACCACGAAGGTCACAAACGGATCAGATTGATCTTATAGGGTGACGGAACATGATCAATGGGCCGAGTGGCCCACTCCTGCTCCTATTCCTTATGATCTCCTTAAATCGCTGTCCCAGTGCCCCTTCCACTTTCGCCTCTACAAGTGCAAGAGTCTCACAAATGTGTCTATACGATTGAGACCACCAACCTGCACTGTTTCCTCAAGCTCCCAGCCTTAAGCTCACTGTAAAACTCTCCATTTTTGTCAACACTTCGGTGGGGGTCATTACAGAAAGAAAACTACTGTACCTGAAGGAAAACCCCACTGCGGAAGCCCCATTCAGGTCACCACCCTGACACACTCTTCACCATATATGTACCTTAATCTCCTTGTGAACAAAATCACTTCAACTTCAAATCAACATAAAAGCAAAATACTGTGAATGTTGGAAACCTGAAACGCACCAGTTCTGGTGGAAGGTCAGCAACCTGAAACATTAACTCGATTTCTCCTTCCCAAGGAGCCTCCCTAACCTGCTGAGTATTTGCAACATTTTCAGTTTGTATTTCATCTTCAGACTATCTGGCTATGAAGTAGGCGACGAAAACATTTAACTCGGTAATAATTTCTTACATTTTCCAGCTCTGGATCATGGAATGGAAATTGGCCCATCACTCTCATGTACTCCTCTTCACTCGAGACAGGAATGGCACTGTAGTTATCCAGGTCTAAAATATATCTGGTGGAAGAGCAAAATCGTCAGAGTTAACATCGTAGTGTGATCCAATATCAGGAGGAGGTGACGCCAAGCTTCACCAATCTCCCAAGCAATTTCTCTTGGACATTTGGCGGTCACAAGTTGCATTTAGCCCTACCTAAATTAAAATCAATTCATACCTGTACTTCGATACTACAAATCCCCTGTGCTGCTAAGTGCTGGGTTTATCGAGCATTTTCTGGTTTAATTTGAGATTTCCAGCATCTACACTATTCTGCTCGGAGGATGTTTCCTTTCTTCGGGGAATCTAGAACCTAGGGGGGGCTCTTCTTCTCTCAGAGGATCGTTAGTCTTTGGAATTCCCTTCCCCGGAGAGCAGTGGAAGCTGTGTCACTGATTATGATCAAGGTTCAGTTAGAAAGATTTCTCATCAACCAGGAAACTAAGGGTTATGGGAGGGGCAGTGAAAAAAGTGGCTTTCAGGTCACAATTAGATCAGCCATGATCTTGTCAAATGGTGGAGCAGGTTCGATGGGCCAAATGGCCTCCTCCTGCTCCTATTTCTTGATGTTATGATCACAGAATAGTGACGGCGCAGGAGGTGGTGATTTGGTCCATTGTGTCTGCACCAGCTCTCCAAACAAGCATTATGGTCTACTGCCATTTCCACCTATCCGTGCATATTGTTTTTATTCAAGTAATCATCTCATTCCCTCTAATGCCTCGATTGAACCTGCCTCCACCACGCTTCGAGGGAGAGTATTCCAGACCTAAACCACACATTGTGTAAAACGATTTTTGGCACATCACATTTGCCTCTTTGGCAAATCACCTTAAATCTATGGCCTCTCATTCTCGATCCTTTTGTTTGGGAACAGTTTCTCCCCATCTACTCTGTCCAGCCCCCTCATGATTCTGAACACCTCTGTCAAATCTCCTCTTAGCCTTCTTCTCGCTAAGGAGAACAGTCCCAACCTTCCCATTCCATCCTCATAACTGAAGTTTCTCATCCCTGGAACCATTCTTGTTAACCTCTTTGTACTCTCGCCAATGTATTCACACCCTTAGATCTTCGAGAATTCACAACCCTCGGTGTGAAGAAATATTTCCTCATCTCAGTTCAAAGGCTGACTCCTTATCCTGGGATTATGACTTCTGGTTCTACACACCCCAGCAAGGGTATCACAACTTTTCAACATCTACTATGCCAAGCCCCCTCAGGACCGAGTACATTTCAATCAGATCACTTCTTATATTCCAAACACCAGAGCCGAAAGGCCTACTTGCACTCAATCTCACTTCATTGGAAAATCCTTTTACCACAGAAATCAATCTCATATGAAAACACTGCCTACAAAGGTAATGCCCTTTTGAGGAGTCAGTAACAAGATAAGAGAGTGAGGAGAGAATTTGGACAAATTTCCTCATACACAATACAGGCAACAGCTGAGCTCGCACTAATGAAAATATTTCAGCACATCATCTCGGAGTTGAAACGTGCAGGATGTCCCAATATATGACCCAATGGGTGCTTGCTCTCCTGTGCTGTAAACCTCAATAGTTCCACGTAATTTACCACAGGCTATTTAAAAAATTCACATTTCCTCTATCTAACTTCTCCGAGTCAAGTGAGCCTTCTCTGAACTGTTTCTAATGCAATTATATCCCTTTTCAAATAAGGGGGCCAGAAATGTACAGTGTTCCAGATGTGGTCTCACCAAGGTCCTGTACAGCTGCAGTAAAACATTCCTACTTTTATATTCCATTCCCCTTGCAATAAACAACAACATTCCATTTGCCGACCTAATCGCTTGCTGTACCTGCAGACTAACTTTTTATGATTCATGGACCAGGACACCCAGATCCCTCTGTACTTCTGCAATTTCTCTCCATTTAAATCGTATACTGGATTTCTATTCTTCCTGTAACAATGGACAAGTTCACATTTTCCCACATTATCCTCCATCTGCCAAGCTTCAGCTGTCCCTTTGTCGACTCTCACTCATGACAACTCACTTTCCTACCTATCCTTGTGTCACCTTCAAATTTAGCAACCATACATTTGGTCCCTTCATCCAAGTTATTGATGTAGATAATAATAATAGTAAGAAGTCGCTAGTGAAGCAACAGTGCTAATCCACTGTGTTACCGTGCCACCACAGTAGTTTGTAAATAGCATTGATCCCTGTGGCACTCCACTAGTTACAGCTTGTCAACCTGAAAAAAGATCTATGTATCCCTACTCTCTGTTTCCTGTTAGCTCACCAATCCTCGATCCATGCAGATATGTCGCCCCTTACACAATGAGCTACTTTGTGCTGTTTTAAATTGCACAAGTTACACAAAACAAAGGAGATTGTCATCGACTTCAGGAAGCGTAATGGAGAACAAGCCCCTGTCTACATCAATGGGAACGAAGTAGAAAGGGTCGAGAGCTTCAAGTTTTCAGGTGAACAGATCACCAACAGCCTGTCCTGGTCCCCCCATGCCGACACTATAGTTAAGAAAGCCCACCAACGACTCTACTTTCTCAGAAGAGTAAGGACATTTGGCATGTCAGCTATGACCCTCACCAACTTCTTCAGATGCACCATAGAAAGCATTCTTTCTGATTGTATCACAGCTTGTGTGATCCTGCTCTGCCAAAGACCGCAGGAAACTACAAAAGGTCATGAATGTAGCCCAGTCTATCACGCAAACCAGCCTCCCATCCATTGACTCTATCTATAATTCCCGCTGCCTCAGAAAGGCAGCCAGCATAATTAAGGACCCCACGCACCCCGGACATACTCTCTTCCACCTTCTTCCGTCAGGAAAAAGATACCAAAGTTTGAGGTCACGTACCAACCGACTCAAGAACAGCTTCTTCCCTACTGCCGTCAGACTTGTGAATGGACCTACCTCATATTAAGTTGATCTTTTTTCTACACCTTGCTATAACTGTAACATTATATTCTGCAGTCTCTCCTTCCTTCCCTATGTACGGTATGCATTGTTTGTACAGCATGCAAGAAACAATACTTTTCACTGTATACCAATACATGTGACAATAATAAATCAAATCAAAAAAGTTGCACTGATGTGATTTGAATCATGAGCGTTCTGGTTTACTAGTTCAGTGACATTACCACTATGCTACTGTCTTCCCACTAGACGTTAGGTAACTAGTGAGTGTGGGGTTGAAGCTCCAACATCCAAGATAAGATCTCAAGAGCAACTGGTGAGCCACAAAACTGACAATAAAATAGCAAGTACATTGTCCCTGATCGGAGCATGGACAGATGTACATTTCAGGCAGTGGTTTTTGACTGGCTTACTTTTTCTTGAAGAAAATAATTTTGCCTTGAAAATAAGGTGTGACCTCTGAACTGTGATGGACACACGATAGAAGAGGCACAAAGACGTGGTCCTGATCCCACTCTTCTCTTTGTACGAGTTCCTGAACAAGAGGATCGCAGGCAAACATAAGAACATAAGAACTAGGAGCAGGAGTAGGCCATCTGGCCCCTCGAGCCTGCTCCGCCATTTAATGAGATCATGGCTGATCTTTGTGGACTCAGCTCCACTCTCCGGCCCGTACACCATATCCCCGAATCCCTTTATTCTTTAGAAAGGCATCTATCTTTTTCTTAAAAACGTTTAGAGGAGGAGCCTCAACTGCTTCAGCTAGACCTCCCTCGATGCTATTCTAGTTGGGGAGGTGATAGTTGCCCTTCAACTCTCACCACTTCCCATTCCCATGGAACAGCTTTGCTCAGACAAAACACTGGCATCCATCACCCATTCCCGTACCAGCCTCCCCGAACAGGCGCCGGAATGTGGTGACTAGGGGCTTTTCACAGTAACTTCATTTGAAGCCTACTTGTGACAATAAGCGATTTTCATTCATTCAGTGCCTTCTACTGCTGTGTGTCTGAGAAGCCACCTCACAGAAGACATACCAGGAGTGCCAAGATGTTGAAAATACACCAGCAACAACAAAATATTCTCCGCTGAAACCAGAGACCGGTTAATGCAAATACATCGATTTTCACAGAATCCCATTCGGACTGCGTGACAAACACAAAAAATGATGGCACACCACAACCAGCTGCCTCATAATTTCATCAACAACAATACGTACAACTGCCAACTAGTCGAGTGGGCTCAGCTCACACCTCAAGTTGGACACGCTTCATTGGATAAGTCAAGAAATTGCTGGCATGTTTAATTTAAAACTGTAACCGTGATCAGATTTTGTGCATCGCCTGCAAGGCCAGCATTTATTGTCAATCTCTAGATCATAGAATTTACAGTGCAGAAGGAGGCCATTCGGCCCATCGAGTCCGCACCGGCTCCTGGAAAGAGCACCCTACCCAAGATCAACATCTCCACCCTATCCCCATAACCCAGTAACCCCACCCAACACTAAGGGCAATTTTGGACACTAAGGGCAATTTAGCATGGCCAATCCACCTAACCAGCACATCTTTGGACTGTGGGAGGAAACCGGAGCACCCGGTGGAAACCCACGCACACACGGGGAGGATGTGCAGACTCCGCACAGACAGTGACCCAAGTCGGAATCGAACCTGGGACCCTGGAGCTGTGAAGCAATTGTGCTATCCACAAAGCTACCGTGCTGCCCTCTCTTCAAGTATTGGGTGAGCTTGCCTTCTTGAACTGCTGCAGTCCATGAGGTAAAAGTACACCACGGTGCTGTTTATTTGAACATTTCAGGATTTTGACCCAGCATCCATGAAAGACCAACGATATAAGTCGCAAGTTGGGAGGGTGTGTGCATTAGATGGGAGCTTGGAGATAGAGCTCCCATGTGCCTGCTGCCCTTGTCCTCCAGGTGGTCGAATTGCAGTTTTGGAGCCTCAGAAGAGACCTTTGAGACTTACTGCAGATAGTTCACATTGCATCAGCGACAAAGGGAAAAATACTTCAACAGGCAGATGGACTGCTGATCCTGGAGGTGTCAATCTTCTGTAACTCACTCACCAGGATTTAACATTTGTTTATTCACATACCCTCTGATGTCCCTGGTGTCCCAGATTAGATCCTAATTTGTAACTTGGTCAATTGAAAAATAAACCAGTGCATGGCAGCTCCGCTCAATCCTACCCTGAACACGCGCTCAGTCCTACCCTGAACACGTGCTCACTCTTACCTCCCAGGAAAGGGCTACTGGAAAGAACCAGATTTATTTTTCCATTAGTAATGATGAGGAAGGGGCAAGGCAATTTGTTAATTGTATCATTCTGGCATAAAGAAATATAATTTTGGTTATCAAAATTCCAGACATACAAATTGTTGCATTTTTCAAATGCATTGATCCCTCCGCCCACCACTGACCGCCCCACACCACCAGGCTCCCAAACCAACGATCAGCTCAAAATGTACCCCCATTCGGACAAACTTCAATCATCTAACCCAATTCTTTCTCCCAATAGTTGTCAAGATAATTGGAAGTCAAGCACTCTCTCCTCAACTGTCATTGATCAACCCAAATTCAACAGTTGTGAAGGATATAACTTGGAGCCCTCAGCAAATGTGACATGCTCACAAACTCAAGAAGAACAAGCGGCTAAGCTGCTCTGTGAATGATGAGCAGAAAAGTTTACATCAAGCTCGCCACTTCAAATATTTATGGAGTCTCACACTTTTCCCATTGGGTTTGCCCGTACTGGCCATATGGGGGCCTCACTTCCCCAATGAACCCGAGTGCCCCTTCAGTGGCTGACTGCATGGGTGAACATTGGGAGCAAAAGGCGCCAAACAGAACGTCCGACTCATTGTAGTAGAGCTTGCTGGGGTTAGTCATGGCTCAGTGTGAGCACTCTCCATTCATGTCAAAAAGTTGTACTCAGGAGGCTCAAACATTTAACTAGGCTGACACCTTGTTGATACAGTACTGAGGGAGTGCTGCACTGTCGGAGATTATTCTTTTTATTCGTTCATGGGATGTGGGCATACCGGCCGGGCCAGCATTTATTGCCCATCCCAGAGGTAATTTAAGAGTCAACTGCATTGCTGTGGGTCTGGAGTCACATGGAGGCCAGACGAGGTAAGTCTGGCAGATTTTCTTCCCTAAAGGGCATCAATGAACCAGAAGGGTTTTTATGGCAATTGACAATGGTTTCATGGTCATCGTTAGACTTTTACTTCCAGACTTGGTGGGATTCGAACCCGGGTCCCCAGAGCATTACCCGGGGTCTCTGGATTACTAATCCAACGTCAATACCACTTCGCCGCTGCCTCCCTGTGATATTAACCCTACTCTCTCAGCTGTTTGCAAAATTTCCGTGGAGTTATTCAAATATTTATATCTCAACCAATATCAACGCAACAGGTTTCCTGGTCCTGTACCATGTTTGTGGGAGTTTGCTGTGTACAAACTGGCAGCTGTGATTCCCACATTACAACAGTCACTAGACTTCAAAAGACATTTTCCATTGCTGGGGCGAGGCTTTCAACCAGTATTGATTATAAGCCCACTAGAAACTAAGAAAGAAGTGTGCTTATGGCTGGTGTCAGATGGAAAGTACAGTTGAGAACCAAGAGGAATACAAAGGTTCGGGGGAGGTGAAAAAGTACATTAGCGAAGCGAAGAGGGGTCATGAGAAAAGATTGGCAGCCAACATAAAGGAGGATCCCAAAGTCATCTACAGGCATTTAATTGTAAAAAGATGATAAAAAGAGGAGTAGGGCTGATTAGGGACCTAAAAGTAAACTTACACACGGAGAAAGGGGCCATGACTGAAGAACTAAATGAGCACTTTGCACCTGTCTTTACCATGGAGATAGATGCTATCCAGGCCATGGTGACCGACGAGGAAACTCTGTCCCCAGAAGGGTTCAAAATCAATAAGGAGGAAGAATCGAATACACTGCCAGTTCTGAAATTTGACAAGGCACCAGGACCGGATGGGATGCATTCAAGGATATTGAAGGAAGTGAGAATGGGAATTGCAGGTGCAATGGCCACAATCTTCCAGTCTTCTCCAGACTCAGGGGAGGTGTCAGGGGACTGGATAATTGCAAATGTTACACCCTTGTTTAAAAAAGGTTATAAGGAAAACCCCAGCAATTACAGGCCAGTCAGTTTAACATCAGTAATTGGCAAGCTTCCAGTAACAATTATTCAGGAAAGAGTTGGCAGTTACATGGAAAAATGTGGGTTGGTTGGGAAGAGCGAGAATTGATTTCTAAAGGGGAGATCTTGTTTAATTAACTTGCTGGAATTTTTTGAGGCTGTAACAGAAAGGGTCGATGAAGGTAATGCCGTTGATGTGGTGCACATGGATTTTCAGAAGGTATTTGACACAGTGCCACACAACAGACTTTTGAGAAGGGTTATAGCTAAGGGAATAAAAAGGACAGCAGCAACGTCGATACAAAATTGTCTGAATAATTGGGAGCAGAGAGCAATGGTCAATGGATATTTTTTATGCTGGAGGAAGGTTTGTAGTGAAGTTCTCCAGGGGCAGGTATTGGGACCCTTGCTTTCCCTAATATGTATTCATGAGGAAGATGTGCAGGGACAATTTCAAAGTTTGTGGATGGCACAAAACTTGTAAACTATGAAGAGGATATTGTAGAACTTTAAAAGGACATAGACAAGTTGGTGGAATGGACAGATATGTGGGAGATAAAGTTCAGCTATTGGGCTGTTATTTTGATCGGGCGGCCCAATAGCGAGGTCCGTCGGCTGGGCGCCTAGCACACACAATATCTGGGTATCTGGGTCATCCCCCACCCACATTTCGAGGGTGACAGCACT
The DNA here is from genome assembly GCF_047496885.1 of Scyliorhinus torazame. NCBI lineage: Eukaryota > Metazoa > Chordata > Chondrichthyes > Carcharhiniformes > Scyliorhinidae > Scyliorhinus > Scyliorhinus torazame. The sequence goes on along the minus strand of NC_092709.1, from coordinate 343,792,691 downwards.
TAATTGTCTTTCATATGATTCAGGAGCTATTAATCATAGCTAGATGTCTACAAACATTGCGGTTTGTTTCACAGCTGATAATTGAAATCCACTCAAGCATGAAGGGAAATGAATTAAGCAATCTGGACAGCTGGGTGTGGAAGCTGCCAATCACAGCCTAGTTGAATCAGTTTCACATGGATATAAATGAAAGGCTTGTGGATCAAAGACCTGAAAGGGGTAAACATAGCTAGCGTGATTTTTTTTCTTTTCAGGAATTTACAGGTGCTGCTTCCTCTCCCTGAGCCAGCAGATGTATTGCACACGTGAGTTTTAAAGTCAAGATTTTTTTTTAAAACTGCCTCTGCCTGGACTGCTCTCCAGCTTCCAAGCAGAGGTCTCTCTTATGGGCGACTTCCAGACGGGGTCTCTCTTATAGGCAACTTCCAGATGGGGGTCTCTCTTATGGGCAATTTCCAGACGGGGGTCTCTCTTATGGGCAACTTCCAGACGGGGGTCTCTCTTATGGGCAACTTCCAGACGGGGGTCTCTCTTATGGGCAACTTCCAGACGGGGGTCTCTCTTATGGGCAACTTTCAGGCGGGGGTCTCTCTTATGGACAACTTCCAGACGGGTGTCTCTCTTATGGGTGACTTCCAGACAGGGGTCTCACTTATGGGCGACTTCCAGACAGGGGTTTCTCTTATGGGCGACTTCCAGACAGGAGTCTCTCTTATGGAGGTCACCGGTGCGGTCTCTGTAATTGGGGGTCGTCGTGGGGGTCTCTCTCATGGGTTGGGGGGGGCATTTGTGGGGGGTCTGCTGGGGGTGAACAGGATTTGGATTGTGGGGGAAGAAAGAGGGTGGCCATCTGATGGACTTTAGTGGAAACTCGCTTAAAGAGTTACCCCATTGGCCCACTGTTTCAGGGAATCTTGGAGAATATGGTGTTCTGCCCTCAGTCCAATTCCATCCTCTCGTTGGCACAAGCGTGAACCTCGATGCCGCTGCTCACGGGCACTGGAGCACTTGCCCAACGGTGGATTCTCCACCACATCGGCAACTTTGCTGTCGGCAGAGAATTGAGCCCAACATAAAATAAGGGATAACATTTTTTAAAGGGGTGCAGGAGCAGAGAGATCTGGGTGTATATGCATCTAGAGAGGACAGTTAATTAAGCAGATCGTATTTGGGGCTTTATTAGTCGGGGCATAAAGGAGTTTATGCTGAATTGACATAAGACACTAGCCAAATCTCAGCTGGAGTGCACAGTTCTGCGTGCCACACTGTAGGAAGGATGTGAACACGTTGGAGAGAGTGCAGAAGAGCTTTACAAGAATGGTTCCTGGATGAGAAACTTCAATTATGAGGATAAATTGGAGAGGTCGGGACTGTTTTCCTTGGAAAGACGAAGCCTGAGTTAAAAAAAAAAATCAAACTCAAATACTCAGACTGCAATGGAGATATGAGCTCACACGTACAGGATACTCACTTGGTCGCCCCGCCATGGTTTTTAAGAAGTACAATTCAGGAAATAAAAAGCTGCCATCAGTGGAGGTGAATCTATCCGACTGCCACAAAGCCAGAATACACAAAACTAATGCATACCGAATACAGCAATGGTTACTGTTATAATTTAGGATAGAACTGAAGTGCAATGGTCCATAGTGTACCACAACAACAAAGTTGAAAGGATTGAGTGCAATGAAAATGCAAATCTAAGAAGTCGGGATCATGAGGAACATGAAGGAAGCAACTGGTTGAAAGTGACGGTGACAGTGCGAGGGAGCTGGATTAACATCAGTAGAGATAGTCAGTAACACAGGGAGCTGGGGGGGGTTACTGAGTGACAGTGTGAGGAAGCTGGATTAACATCAGTAGAGACACAGTCAGTAACACAGGGTGCTGGCGGGGGGGTTACTGAGTGACAGTGTGAGGGAGCTGGATTAACATCAGGAGAGATACAGTCAGTAACACAGGGAGCTGGGGGGGGGGGGGGGTTACTGAGTGACAGTGTGAGGGAGCTGGATTAACATCAGTAGAGACACAGTCAGTAACACAGGGTGCTGGCGGGGGGGGGGGGGGGGTGACTGAGTGATGGTGTGAGGGAGCTGGATTAACATCAGTAGAGATACAGTCAGTAACACAGGGTGCTGGGGGAGAGGGGTCACTGAGTGACAGTGTGAGGGAGCTGGATTAACATCAGTAGAGACACAGTCAGTAACACAGGGTGCTGGGGGAGAGGGGTCACTGAGTGACAGTGTGAGGGAGCTGGATTAACATCAGTAGAGATACAGTCAGTAACACGGGGTGCTGGGGGAGAGGGGTTACTGAGTGACAGTGTGAGGGAGCTGGATTAACATCAGTAGAGACACAGTCAGTAACACAGGGTGCTGGGGGAGAGGGGTTACTGAGTGACAGTGTGAGGGAGCTGGATTATCATTAGTAGAGATACAGTCAGTAACACAGGGTGCTGGGGGAGAGGGGTTACTGAGTGACAGTGTGAGGGAGCTGGATTAACATCAGTAGAGACACAGTCAGTAACACAGGGTGTGGGGGAGGAGGGATTACTGAGTGACAGTGTGAGGGAGCTGGATTAACATCAGTAGAGATACAGTCAGTCACACAGGGTGCTGGGGTAGAGGGGTTACTGAGAGAAGGAGTAAGGGAGCTGGATTAACATCAGTAGAGATACAGTCAGTAACACAGAATGTTGGGGGAGAGGGGTTACTGAGTGACAGTGTGAGGGAGCTGGATTAACATCAGTAGAGATACAGTCAGTAACACAGGGTGCTGGGGGAGAGGGGTTACTGAGTGACAGTGTGAGGGAGCTGGATTAACATCAGTAGAGATACAGTCAGTAACACAGAATGTTGGGGGAGAGGGGTTACTGAGTGACAGTGAGGGAGCTGGATTAACATCAGTAGAGATACAGTCAGTAACTCGGTGCTGGGGGAGAGGGGTTACTGAGTGACAGTGTGAGGGAGCTGGATTAACATCAGTAGAGATACAGTCAGTAACACAGGGTGCTGGGGGAGAGAGGGGTTACTGAGTGACAGTGTGAGGGAGCTGGATTAACATCAGTAGAGATACAGTCAGTAACACAGGGTGCTGGGGGAGAGGGGTTACTGAGTGACAGTGTGAGGGAGCTGGATTAACAACAGTAGAGATACAGTCAGTAACACAGGGTGCTGGGGGAGAGGGGTTACTGAGTGACAGTGAGGGAGCTGGATTAACATCAGTAGAGATACAGTCAGTAACACAGGGTGCTGGGGGAGAGGGGTTACTGAGTGACAGTGTGAGGGAGCTGGATTATCATCAGTAGAGATACAGTCAGTAACACAGGGTGCTGGGGTAGAGGGGTTACTGAGTGACAGTGTGAGGGATCTGGATTAACATCAGTAGAGATACAGTCAGTAACACAGGGTGCTGGGGGAGAGGGGTTACTGAGTGACAGTGTGAGGGAGCTGGATTAACATCAGTAGAGATACAGTCAGTAACACAGAATGTTGGGGGAGAGGGGTTACTGAGTGACAGTGAGGGAGTTGCATGCTGGAATTTGTAAATGAAAATAGAAAATGCTGCAAATACTCAGAACGTCAAGGTGGGCAGAGCGAGTGAGGGGGTGGTGGGTAAGTGAGTTGGCGGGGTAGGATACAATTGTCCATAGCTGGGCGTCAGTAGGGTCGGGTCGAATTTGCGAGTAGTCAGGGTGGGGGAAATAATTGAGTCGGGGAGGTCCTTGGTTGTGTTTGGGGATACTTGCATCGGGAATAATAATTTGAGAGATCGGTTATGCTGTATAATCACCGAGATAGACCAGATATTGTGCCAGCGCAACGGTTCAGCTCAGTTGGCTGGATAGCTGGTTCATGATGCAGAGCGAGGCCAACAGCGTGGGTTCAATCCCTGTACCGGCTGAGGTAATTCATGAAGGTCGCGCCTTCTCAACTTCGCCCCTCACCCGAGATGTGGTGATCACCACGAGTCAGCTCCCCCCCTACGGTCACCTGGGATTACAGCGACTTTACTTTACTTTAAGGTAGCCGCGCAAGTAGATTCAGTGGTTCAGAAGGCATTTAGTATACTTGCCTTTATTAGCTGAGGCAGAGGGTTTGAGCAGGGAGGTTATGTAGGGAACTGTCGATAACGTTGGTTATGCCACAGCTGGAGTATTGTGTGCAGTTCTGGAATCCACATTACAAGAGGGATGTGATCGTACTGGAAAAGGTGCAGAGGAGATTTACCAGGATGTCGCCTGGGCTGGAGAGTTTTATGTATGAAGAGAGATTGGGGTTGTTTTCCCCTGAGCAGAGGAGACTGAGGGGGAACATGACTGAGATGTATAAAATTATGAGGGGCATAAATAGAGAAGACAGGAAGAGACCTTTTTCTATGGTGGAGGGATCAATGACCAGGGGGCATAAATTTAATCTAAGGGGCAGGAGGTGGAACTCGCTGCCTGAAAGGGTGGTGGAGGCAGAGACCCTCATAACATTTAAGAAATATTTAGTCGTGTCCTTGCAATGCCAAGACATACAAGGCTATGGACCAAGTGCTGGAAAATGGGATTAGAATAGTTAGGTGGTTGTTTTTGACCGGGACAGACACGACAGGCCAAAGGGCGTTTTCTGTGCTGTAGACCTATGAGCCCTGCGGAACCTCACTGGAAATAGCCTTCCAGTCCCAAAACTAACCGTTGACCATGAACCTTTGCTTCCTGCTACTGAGCCAATTTTGGGTCCAACTTGCCACTTTGCCTTGGATCCCATGGGCTTTTTAAGGCTGGTGACCAGTCAACTGTGTGGAACTTCACCAAACGCATGGTGAAATCCAGGTAGTGTACTTCAAATACCAACTCTCATCCACCTTTTTTTGGCTCCTCAAAAATTCAATCACGTTAATTAGACATGACTTTCACTTTACAAATCTCTGCTGACTTTTTTATTCATCTGTGTCTTCCTGTCCCTCAGACTCCCCCACATCTGAAGTTAGGCTGACTAGCTTGTAATGACTTGGTCAGTCCCATTTTGCCCACTGGTACAATGTTAGCTGTCTTCCGGTCCTCTAGCAGCATAACTAGCGAGAGATAATTGGAAAATGGTGATCAGAGCCTTCACTGTTTCTTCTCTTGCTTCCCTTTGCAGCCAAGGGTACATTTTGCCCAGATGTACTTCTTAGGGCCGGAGTTTTACTACTGAGATGGGCAGCTTGCTCTGCGGGGGAGGGGGGGGGGTTTAAGAGAGACAGGGTCAGGCGACCCCAGCAGCAAATGATAAGTCATGGAAGTTGACGAGTGCCAAGGCAGACTTCTCGGCCCACCTCCGTTGTCTTTGTTTGATCTCAATTGTTTTAGAAGCCCACTGGTCTTCATGCCTTAAACCCCCAACAACCCCAATCTCCCTTCATATCCCCATGCAACCTCCATGTCAACTCATGCCCCTCACCCATCCTTGACCCTCAGACACCCACCCACCATGTCTCATTCATAACCAATCACGCAGTACCCATCCTTGACCCTCAGACACCCACCCACCATGCCTCATTCATAACCAATCACGCAGTAGCCACCATGGGCAGACCTCAGGAGTCAAATTGAGATGAAAACAAAAACTTCTAACAATCTATCACAACTCTCACTCATACACATTTGACAGTGAAAAAAACTCCCATTTGTAAAACAAATTCAAAAGTTTTGAAATCTCAAGTGGTTAATCTGCTATAAGAACAAACATGCTTCCGTATTGCTGAAAAAGTAGATTTTTTGTTGAAGCTTTTCATCTTGCACGCATCAGGACATTTGCAAGAATACAATGCAAGGGGCTGGTTTAGCACGCTGGGCTAAATCGCTGGCTTTTAAAGCAGACCAAGGCAGGCCAGCAGCACGTTTCAATTCCCGTACCAGCCTCCCCGAACAGGCGCCGGAATGTGGCGACGAGGGGCTTTTCACAGTAACTTCATTGAAGCCTACTCGTGACAATAAGCGATTTTCAAATGTTGACCCAACCAGCGTTGCCCACATCCCAAGACTGAATTTTAAAAAAACCTTCTTGGTTCTGATGTTCAATATTAAGCCCCTGGTATGGTATCCAAGTGGTAATTTCTGGTGCAAACTGCCTGATTAACTGACTGCGGGAAAGCATAGCTACGAAGCTGTATCTATAGTCTTCCAATGTTTTGCCACATCTTTTTCAGCACAGCAGTGATCAAGATGAGGTGAAAAGAAAGGGGAGTAAGGGCAGTAGGGGAGGCAGGCAAGAGCCTGTTTTACTGTTTTTCCTCTCTCGTATAGGGGAACGCGGGTCAGTTTTAGCCCTGATGAATTCAGCATAGTCTGGGGATTAAGACTAACCTGCATTAACTACCTACTGTGCAAGTTCAGGGTGATTATGAACTGGCCTTGATCACTTATTGTTAAAAAAGTAGGAGTATTTTTAAACGCACATTTTCTTAAGTAAAGACATCAGGGGTTTCCAACAATAGCTTTCTGGGCAGTATCTCAGCTTTGAATGAGAATGAATCAAACAAGAGGCAGGGAGTCACTCTGTAACAAAGAATATATTTGGTAGAGTAAAATTGCTGTGGGTTTGCACTGGTAATTTAAAACACATGTACGGTTTACTGAGGGGAAACGACTCCAAGTGCTCCTTAATTATTATACACTTTCAGGGCCAAACAGTAATTTGGACCTGTGACAAAACCTTGGGGGAGGAAAGGGAGAGAGAGGGAGAGAGAGAGAGGCAAAGGAAGAGGAAAAGAGGAATGAGAAACAAAATAAGGGAAACACAGAAAGAAAATACAGAGAGAATATGAGAGCACTCGCACAAATGGTGAGAGTGAAGGAACAAACAAAAAGAGGGAGGTGTTACATACAAAAAGAGGTTTAACCCATAGTTTGTGAAAGGTAGGAAACATTAGTTATTGGAGAGTAGAGCCTCGCTAGATCTCAGCGAGCACAAGAGTGATGTGATAACGAGGCCTTGTGTCTAAAGTCAAAGGCTATGGCATTCTCACCAAGTAGCAATTTGTAGAGGATAGCTTGGACAATATTTGAGAGATCAAGTTGCAAAGTGATGAAAGTGGAGATTTGAGATTCAACAAAGAGAAGGAAGTTGAGGACAGAAGTAGCCGGGCTAGATGTGGACGTGGACAAGCTTGTATTGGTGGAACAAAGCAATATTTGTAACAAACAGATGGGCAAGAAGGGAGCTTTAATCCGTAGGCAACCAGTGTTGCACCTTTCCAAGACGTTTTCGCTTGTACAATATGGAGGAAGCTTTGCTCTGCATCTAGCCCATGCTGCCCTTGCCCTTAGTAATACTGAAGAAATGCAATACTGAACAACAGCAAGTACTCAAGGGAGGGCCTACATATACCAGAACGAGTATAACCAAGGGGTAATAAGAGTGGGGAGTTAAGGTAATTAATATCAGGAGAAAATTACTGGAGAAATGCAAGGGACTAAAATCTCACAAAGACCCACCTAGGCTTTGCAAAAGAATGAATCAAACAAGACAGAATTACTCCGCAATAAAGAATACATTTGGAAGAGTGAGGATGGCCGACAATACTAGGAATCTAAAAGGCGTAGCTGCAGAGATAATGGATGTACTGGCTCTTATTTTCCAAAATTCCCTGGATTCAAGGATGATCCCAGCTAATTGGAAGTCAGAAAATGTAACACTGCTGTTCAAGAAAGGATACAGCCTAGAAACAGTGAACCATCGGCCAAGTTAGCTAGACATTAGTCATCGGAAAAGTGCTGGAGTCTATTATTAAGAAAGTCTTAACAATGCTGTTAGAAATTCCTAGTATTGATCAAAGTCAACATAATTTTACGAAAAAGAGATCATGTTTGACAAATTTATTAAAGTTTTATAAGGATGTAACTAATTCAACCATATGTTCTTTGCCCAAAGGCAGATCCTTCGGCTTATTGTTGACTACTGCTTCATCTTGAACTGTATCCTTGGCAGTTATTTCCTTTGGTGATGCCACCGGGACAGGGTGAGTAGGCAGGCCCCGAGGCTTCTTCAGTTGAAACAGGAATCAAAATTGTGCTATTACTGTGCTACCTACCCATCTAGCCAACTCAGGTAACTTGCACCCCAGGATGTAACTAGCAGGGTAGCTTAAGGGGAATCAGTAGATAGAGTGTAGGTGGATTTTCAATAGGCGTTAGATAAAGCGCCACACAAAAGGTTAATGTGGAAGAAAAAGGCTCATGAAGTTGAGATGATATAAAATTATGAGAAGCATAGATTGGGTGGATGGGAAGGGACATTTCCCTTTAGTGCAGGGGTCAATAACCAGGGGGCATAGATTTGGGGTAATGGACAGGAGATTCTGAGGGGGTCTGAGGAAAGACTTTTCACGCAGAGGGTGATGGGAATCTGGAACTCACTGCCTGAAAGAGCGCTAGAGGCGGGAACCCTCACAACATTTATGTAGTATTTAGATGGGTACTTGAAATGCCGTCGCACACAAGGTACACTGTAATGTTCGGCCTGCTGCAATGTTCTAGTAAAGCCCAGCACAAGCTGAAGGAACAGCACCTCATCTTCAGATTAAACACCTGACAGCGTTCTAGACATAACATAATTTCAAAAAATGAACTCTATGCTGCATTTTGAATCCCCCCTCCCCAGTTTGTATCTTGTTTTCATATTTTTGCTTTCAGACAGAGCTGACCCTTATTTGATATGGACACTTACCCTGGACCAATGTTTTGTTCCTCGACCACTACCATTACCACTTGTACACACGCACACACACACGCATATATATATATACACACACACACACACACACACACACGCACGCATATATACACATATATACACACACACACACACACGCTGGTGCTTTTCACAGTAGGGGCTTTTCACAGTAACTTCATTTGAAGCCTACTTGTGACAATAAGTGATTTTCATTTCATTTTCACACACACACACACCTTTTCAACAGAATACAAAGTTCGGAAGAAATGTCATACTGGACTCAAAACGTTAACACTGTTTGTCTCTCCACACATGCTGCCAAACCTGCTGAGTTTTTCCAGCACTTTCTACTTTTATTTAAGAGATTGGGCCACAAGAAAGCAGACGGAGTATGATGTGGGAATTGTGAGATTATTCACATGGATGGCAAGAATAGAAAAGATGTGAAACATTGATGCTCAGAGGGATTTGGGCACACTCATACCTGGAACATAGTCAGTTAGCATGGTGCAATTATACAGGGTGAGACCACATCTTTAGCACCGTGCACGGCTTAAAGAATATACTTAAGTTGGAGGCAGTATAGCAAAGGTTAATTAGATTGGTACCTGGAATAGGAGGATTGTCCTACGATGAAAGGCTGAGTAAATTGGGCCTAAACTCTCTGGAGTTCAGAAGAATAAGAGGTAATCTCATTGATACATACAAGACTCTGAAGGGGCTTGACGGGGTAGATACTGAGAGTCTATTTCCCTGGCTGGTGTCTAAAGTCAACATTTAGAACATGGAGGCACAGCCTCAGGATGATCAATGAGGAGAAATCTCTTCATAAGAGGGTTGTGGATGCTCCATCACGGAGTATATTGAAGGCTGGGATTTTTGGTCTCTCGGAATCAAGGGATATGGGGAGCGTGCAGGAAAGTGGACTTGAAATTCAAGATCAGCCATGATCACACTGGATATCGGAGCAGGCTAAACATGTTGTATGGTCTACTACTGTTTCTATTTCATATATTCAACATGGTACCAGTTGAACAAATCGTTTTTTTGTTGCTGATGCCCGTTTGCCAGATAAATATTAGATTTTAAATACCCATTTAAACCCAACTTCAATGTTTTAATAAAGTGGATTGTGGGAAAATTATGTTCTGGTTGTAGCTCAGTTTGGGACAGATTCCAAATTCCCAATGTTCTCTCTTAGCGTGAGGGAATAAGGCAAATTGCAGTTTCCTAATCTGACTCATTCTTTCCTAAATACTGTGGGAAGAACAGGGCTTAAAAAAGATTTGCATTTAGATAGAGCCTTTCACAAAAGCAGGACATCGGGAAATGTTTCTCAGTCCACTCAAATCTTTTTAAAGTGCTCTTGTTATGTTGGAAGTGGGAGGCAGTGGCATAAGTCACTGGATGATTAATCTGGAGACTCCAGGTCATGCTCTGGGGAAACAGATTCAATTCCACCATATCAGATGGTGAAATTTGAATTCAATAAAAATCTGGAATTAGAAGGCGAATGATGAAACCATTGCCAATTGTCATTAAAACCCATCTGGTTCACTAGTGTCCTTGAGGGAAAGAAATCTGCCTTCCCTTACCTGGCCTGGCCTACATTGATTCCAGGCTCTCAGCAATGTGGCTAACTCTTAAATGCCCCAGCAAAACAATCCGTTCGTTCTAGGGCAATTACGGATGGACAATAAATGCAGGCTCAGCCAACGACACCCACATCCCCTGAACGAGAAAAAAATGAAATTGGTTCGGGGATATATATTGGTCGGATCTAGAGGAGCATCAAACTGGGAGGGAGTGCTTCGATTTAGTGTCTCAACTGAAAGACAGATCACCCTCATTTGTGTGAAAAAAAGTGTTCATAAGAAACAAAGTTGTGCCAAACCTCAATGCAAGTACGATGTCCAATCTGCCAGGACCCTTTAAAATGACTGAGCCTTTGGAGAAGAGGATAGTTACTTGACTGAAGCAAGGATGAGATACTCCAGTTGCATGGAATCATTCGAGAAGGTGGATTTATTCTCCTCAAGAGCACAGAGGTCAAGGAAATATTTAACCGTGGTATTCAAAATTATGAGGACAGAATGAAGAGGGAGAAACTGTTCCCGCAGTTGGTAACTTGAGGTAACTTCTGCATCTCATCTGGTGGCCATTGTTCAGAGATGTGTCCTTTTATACTATTGACATGATTTTGCTCATCATTTTCAGAGGGGTGTTGAGGATTTTTCTTTTGGGCAGTGAGTTGTAATGATCTAGAATGTACTGTCTGAAAGGGTGAAAACAAATTCAACAGTAACTTTCAAAAGGGAATTATGAAGATAGTTAAAAGGAGATATTTGCCGGGAAATGAGCAGGGGGTGGAACTAAATGAGCTCTTCCAATGAGCTGGTGCAGAAATGATGGGCTCATTGGCCTCCTTCTATGCAATACAGTTCAATCATTCTGTGACCATAACTCCCCAATAATTTGAAACAGAGTTGTACTCGTCCACTATCCTGCCTTTTAAAGTTAATGGTGCCCATGCTACTGGACTTTGGTTGCTCACGAAGATTTTGAAGTGATTCGATTAACCCAAAGAGCAGAGGGATTACTCAGTCAACCTAATCACACTGTTACCCTCAACGATCTATGGCGGTTTTGAGAATCCGGTTTGGAGGCGTTCAACATGGATTTTAAAATAAAATGGAAATAAGTGGCCAGAAAGCCAGAGTGCACCGAAAAGGGCCGGAGAAAGAAAATTGCTGCGGCATCTCATGTGATGGTTTTGCCAGCAGTTGGGTGGGTGCATATCAAGTCAACGGGCAAAATGTTGAGTTGCCAACATCTGGGAACAACTGTGTATATTTAAAACTGGATTTGCACTTTTAACAAGTCGATGTTTGCCAGCGCAACGGCAAATTATTTGAAGATTTATTTATGCAAGACATTTTGCTAAGCCTAGTTAGTAGTGATCAATCTGGGTAAGTGGAGCATTTGCAAAGAGCCCACGAGGCTTCAAAAACTGCACTTGCAATTAGAGGACGTACAAGATCAATACACACAAAGAGGTCAGAAGCTGCAAGGGTTTCTCTGCTGATTGGGTCCAGTTGGAAGCAGGCATCTGACATTCCCAACTGTGGAACACAGGTGATAAAAAGGAGGCCAATGCTGTGCAGTGTTCAGACCTCTCTTTTTATTGGGGTGGGAAGCAGAGATGTAGAAAGCTCTGGGATCCTTCCGGTCATCGAAATGTGAAGGGGGCGGGCAACATGAGAATATGCGACCCCTGAAAAACACACCCTCCTGACAACTTCATAACAATTCTTTTTCGACTCTCCCTCGGACTGATCTGCTCCCTGTAAGAACACTCTTCACGACGTCCTATCCTGCTCTTGCTCATGTATTGAATGTTTGGCCCTTGTTCCGCACTGTAACCAATCACTGTTTATTGATGTACCATTTGTGAATGTAATCTGTCGATTATTCTTCTTTGATTTGATTTATTATCCAACGGAACCAATTGTGCTAACCACTGTGCTACCGTGCTGCCCCAGATGTTTTGGTCATGAGTTATCTGTAAATCCATATCACTAAAACAAAAACTTGCTTGGTCATTGCTTTTTGAGGGAGCTTCCTGTATGCAAATTGGCTACCATTGCGTCGACATTAAAAGTGACGAAAATTTAAAAGTCAGTCATTGGATTTGGGACACCCTGAGGTTCGGAAATGTGCTGTATATAAATCCGTGTCCAAATGTTTGACAAATGCAAGCTCCTCATAACAGCTCTTCAGAAGGGTGATGTTGAAGATGCCGACGAAGAGTAGTTTAATCAGTCAACTAAAATTTCACTTCATGAATCCGGTGTCATTTTAATGAATACTTAACCAAACCCGGAGTACAGCTGCAATCGATCCGAGTCGCTGGCACCCTATATCGCTTCTCTCGCCTCCATCAACCATAGACTCTTGCTGCATCCTTCACCTAACAGGGAACCCTTCCTCTACAAGTTTTGAGACTAAATGCTGGCAGGAATTTTGACTATGGGGGCATCACAATCAGGTTCAATCCTGCCGATAGCTCAGGTTAACAGCTGCACACTTTCCAGCAGGCACCACTGGTTAACAAACAGCAGTTGTAAAATTTATCAACTAGACTGTGCGTTGGATCTATTACATACACTATACTTTCCGCAACAATATATTGTGCTGATAGGATCCTTTACTGATCCATAACAACTTGCATTCACATAGCTCCTTTTGCATAAAACAACATTCCAAGCTACTCAAGCAGGAAGAGTGGCATTGTCACTGGACTAGTAATTCAGGGGCCCAGGATAATGATCTGGGGACTCAGGTTCAAGTCCCAGCAGTTCAGTAACAAAATCTGGAATGAAAAGTCTAATGATAGCCATTAAATCATTGTTGATTGTCGCAAAAACCCTTTAGGGTCAGAAAACCTTACCTGATCTACATGTCACTCCAGGTACACCACAATGTAGTTGTGTGGGCTGTTGACTGGGCTGACTTTGAAATGGTCGAGAGAGCCACTCAATTATATCAAAATTGTTAAAAAGTCTCAAAGGAACAAAACCAGACAGACCACCCAGTATTGAAGTAGGCACTGGAAACAACAATGGCAAACTCAGCCCAGTCAACCTTGCAAAATCCTTGTTACTAACATAGAGCCAATTAGAGAACTGCCTCACATGTCCTGCTCAACCACGAAGACTCATGGCATCAAGTCAAACTGTCGAAATGAACCAATAAAAGGCTTTAAAAACTAAAACTTTCATTTTTGGACTTGTAACGTCACTAAAAATGTAATGTGGTTAGCACTGCTGCCTCACAGTGCTGAGGACATGGGTTCGATCCCGGCCCCGGGTCACTGTCCGTGTGGAGTTTGCACATTCTCCCTGGGTCTCACTCCCACAACCCAAAGATGTGCAGGGTAGATGGGTTGGCCACGCTAAACTGTCCCTTAATTGGAAAAAAATAATTGGGGTCTCTAAATGTATTTTAAAAAGTCAAACATGGAGAAGGAAACCTCCTCCTCGTTCTCATTAAATCAGTATTAGCAGGGAAATGACAGTGGGGAAATTGATGGGATTGAAGGCCGATAAATCCCCGGGCCTGATAATCTACATCCCAGAGTACTTAAGGAAGTGGTCCTAAAAATCGTGGATGCACTGGTGGTTACCTTCCAAGATTCTATGGGCTCTGGAACGGTTCCTACAGATTGGAGGGTAACTAATATAACCCCACTATTTAAAAAAAGGGGGCAGAGGGGGAGGAGGAGCGGGAGAAAACTGGGCATTATACACTCGCCGGTAGGGGGGAAAAATGCGAGAGTCCATTATAAAAGATTTAATAGCAGAGCACTTGGAAACCAGTGGCAGGATCGGGCAGAGTCAGAATGGATTTATGGAAGGGAAATCAAGCTTGACAAATCTACTAGAATTCTTTGAGGATGTAACTAGGAGAGAGTTTGACGAGGGAAGCCAGGCGATGTGGTTTATGTGAACTTTCGACCCACATATGAAATTAGCGTGTAAAATTAAAGAGCATGGGATTGGGGTAGTATGCCATTGGATAGACAACTGGTTGGCAGACAGGAAACAAAGAGGGTGAATAAACAGGTCTTTTTCCAAATGGCAGGCAGTAACTAATGGGTTACCGGAGGGATCGGTGCTAGGACCCCAATTTTTCACAATATATATTAACGATTTAGATGAGAGAATTAAATGTCATATCTCCAAATTGCAGATGACACAAAGCTGGATGGAAGAATGCAGAGATTCAGTGCAATTTGGACAAATTGAGGAGTGGGCAAATGCATGGCAGATGCAGTACAATGTGAATAAATGTTAGTTTATCTACTTTGGTAGCAAAAATGTTGGTTTATCCACTTTGGTGACTGAGCGGCACAGTAGTACTGTTGCTTCACAGCGCCAGGGTCCCAGGTTCGATTCCCGGCTTGGGTCACTGTCTGTGCGGAGTCTGCATGCATTTCTCCATTTGTCGGCGTTGGTCTCCTCCGGGTGCTCTGGTTTCCTCCCACAAGTCCCGAAAGACGGGCTGTTGGGTGAATTGGACATTCTGAATTCTCCCTCAGTGTACCCGAACAGGCGCCGGAGTGTGGCGACTAGGGGCTTTTCACAGTAGTGTTAATGTAAGCCTACTTGTGACAATAAAGATTATTCAAAAAAATTGAAGGCAGGTTATTATCTGAATGGCTATAGATTGAGAGAGGGAAATGTGCAACAAGACCTGGGTGTCCTTGTACACTCGTCGCTGAAAGTAAGCATGCAGGTGGCAAAGAAGGCAAATGGGATGCTGGCCTTCATTGTGAGAGAGTTCGAGTACAGAGGCAGGGATGTTTGCTGCAATTACACAGAGCTTTGGTGATACCACACCTGGAATTCTGTGCGCCGTTTTGGTCTCCTTAACAGAGAAAGAATATTCTTGATATTGCGAGAGTGCTGCAAATGTTTACCAGACTGATTCCTGGGATTGCACGACAGGAACTAGGGGTCACAGGATGCAGGGTAAACAATTTAGGACTGAGATGTGGAGAAATATTTTCATCCAGAGAATGGGGTGCCTGTGAAATTCGCTATCACAGAAAGCTGTTGAGGACAAAACATATTATGTTTTCAAGGAGTAGCTATTGGAGCCAACATGATCAAAGGAAATGGGGGGAAAAGCGGGAACAGGTCATGGAGTTGGATGATGAGCATTGGTCATAATGAATGGCAGAGCAGGCTCGAAGGGCCGAATGGCCTCCTCCGGCTCCTTTTATCTGTTTCTATGAATCAGTATTCCCCCACTTGGAGGAAGCACAAAGGGTGACAGGAGTGCAGAATGTACTCTCGGCAGAGGTCTTCAATGTCCACCACCAAGAGTGCACTGGGGCTGTTTAGCACAGGGCTAAATCGCTGGCTTTGAAAGCAGACTGAGGCAGGCCAGCAGCACGGTTCGATTCCCGTAACAGCCTCCCCGAACAGGCGCCGGAATGTGGCGACTAGGGGCTTTTCACAGTAACTTCATTTGAAGCCTACTTGTGACAATAAGCGATTTTCATTTCATTTCATTTCAAGAGTGGATTGATAGCACTACTACAGATCGAGCTGGCCAAGTCCTGAAGTCTGTGGCATGTCAACTTCATCCTCACCAACCTGCCTGCTGCAGATGCACATGTCCATGGCAGAATCAGCAGGCTAACATTCCTTGTGGAGACAAAGGTGTGTCTTCACATTGTGGATACCCTCCATCATCCAGTATGGCATGACCACCGTGCTAAATGGGACAGATCGAGCAACTCAAGACTGGGCAACCATGGGGCACCCTGGGCCATCAGGAGCAGCACATGTGGTTGCAACCGTAATCTGTAACCTCATGACCTGGCAGAGCCCCCTCTACCATTGTCACCAAGCCAAGGGACCAACTCAGGTTCAATGAAGAGTGCAGGAGAACATAGAATCACAGAATTTACAGTGCAGAAGGAGGCCATTCGATCCATCAAGTCTGCACCGGCCCTTCGAAAGAGCTCCCCACTTAAGCCCACACCCCCACCCTAAGCCCGTAAACCAGTCACCCCACCTAACCTAAGGGCAATTTAGCATGGCCAACCCACCTAACCTGCACATCTTTGGACTGTGGGAGGAAACCGGAGCACCCGGAGGAAACCCATGCACACACTGGGAGAACGTGCAGACTCCGCACAGCCAAGTGACCCAAGCTGGGAATCGAACCTGGGACCCTGGAGCTGTGAAGCAACTGTGCTAACCACTATGCTTTGTCAGGAGCAGCACCAGGCATAGCAAAAAATGAGGTGTAAACCTGGTGAAGCTACATCACAGGACTACCAGCGTGTCAAACAACATTTGCAGCAATGATAGTCAGAGCTAGGTTTTTCGAAAATCAATGCATCACATCTGAGCTCTGCAGTCCTGCCACATCCAATTGTAAATGGTGGTGAACAATTAAACAACTCACTGGAGGAGGTTCCACAAATATCCCCATTCTCAGTGGCTGGGGAGCCTAGCACATCAGCACAAATGACAAGGCATTTGCAACAATCTTTGGCTAAAAGTGCCGAGTGGATGAACCATCTTGGCCTCCTCCAGAGGTCCCCCAGCATCACAGATGCCAGTCTTCAGCCAATATGATTTACCCCACATGATGTAAAGAAATGGCTGATATGGCAATCATTATGGGCCCTGACAATATCCCAGCAATAATACTGGGACTCCAGCAGTTCAAAAAGGCAGCTCATCACCACTTTTTCAAGGGGAATAAATGCTGACTTGGGACAGTAACATCCACATCCCATGAATTAATAAAAAAATAAGTAACATATCAAAGAGAATTCAACACCGGGTCACAAGATGAGGATTTGAACAAGGAAGGCAGGTTTTCAGCAGCATCTAAGAGATGGAGAGAGAGGGGGCGAGGTCTGTGGACGGTGGTGGGGAGTGCAGCACTTGGGCCTCGACAGCTGAAAGCAGAGTAGCCGATGGTGGGGCAAAGTAAATTGGGGAGAGGCAACGGTCAGGTCAGAGGTGAGTTCTCAGGGCAATGATGCAATACTATTCTCAGGTTTCCCATTTAAATTAAGTTTCATAACTTTGATTGACCCAGCAGTGAAATGTAAACAATCAAACGGAGAAAAAGGTCTGTTCATGCTCAAGTAGAAACCAAGGCAGTTACCAAGCTAGCAGTTATTGCCCCACAATTATAAAACAAAAGAAATACCAGCAGGAGCAGCCTACAGGTCGCTCAAATCTGCTCCGGCAAGGGGTACAAAGAGAGAAACTTGCATTCACTTGGTGGCTTATATTTCTCAAGAGATGTCCCAAAGCGTTTGACATTCAATGAATGATTTTGGATTGCTGTCACTGTTTTTATGCATCAGCCTACGAACAGCTGTGAGACGAATGAGCGGTTACTGTGTTTTTGCTGGTGTCGATTTGAGTCAGGAAAGTTGGCCAGAATCCCGCCAAAACTCTTTTTATTTTTCAAGAGCTCCACGGTTTCTGTTAACAACCCCCTCTGGAGCCACTGGCTTGATGTCCTGTCGAGAGAATAATCGCCTCCAACAATGCAGCACTATAACCGAGGAGGGAGGAATTTCAAGTGATGTTTACTCACCTTCCTACCCCACAGAGGCAGATATACAGGGCTTTGTAGGAAAAGCAAGTCACAGCCCATTCCCGCTCTGTCATGAGCGTTGCATTCCCCCCACCGTTAAACTCTACAAGGTCCAATTCAAACTCTCTCCACACCTTTATAAAAAATATTTGGCGCAGCCAATTATTTTCTTTCCAATTAAGGGGCAATTTAACATGGGCAATCCACCTAACCTATACATGTTTAGGTTGTGGGGGTGAGACCCATGCTACCATGGGGAGAATGTGCAAACTCCACACAGACAGCGACCCGGAGCCGAGATCGAACCTGGGTCCTCAGCACCATAAGGCAGCAGTGCTAAACACTGCTCCAACACCTGTGACTTCTCGACACCTGTTTTACGATTTTTCACTGCCTCCTTTAGCTCCTTGCCTGCAAGGGCTATCTCTAGCTTATTCACAAAAAGAGAGAGAGGAAACTACAGGCTGGTTAGCTTAACCTCAGTCGTAGGCAAAATTATAGAATTTATTATTAGGGACACGGTTACAGGGCATTTCGTAAATTATTATCTGCCTAAGCAGAGTCAACACAGATTTATAAAAGGGAAACAGTATTTGGCATATCTATTAAGAGTTTTTCGAGGCTGTACCTAGTCGCATGGATAAGGGAGAAACCAATTTGCAAATCTGTATTAAAAAGGTCTTCAATAATGTGCCACACAAGAGGTTGATGGCACAAAACTAGGATTCACTGGATTGGGGGTATTGTATAAAAATGAATTGAGGATTGATGAATAGACAGAAAACAGAGTGGGAGTAAAGTCAGCATTTTGGGGAGTAAAGTCCGCATTTTTGAGGTGGCAGGTTGTAACTAGTAAGGTACTGTAAGGATCAATACTTGGGCCTCAGCACAATGGATTGACAAGGCAGCTGCTGAAAGAACGTTTCCTCTGGCTGGGGATATGAGAACATGGAATCAAAGTCTCAGAATAAGAAGCTGGCCATTTAACAATGAGATATGAAGACATTTCTTCACTCAAAGGGCTGAGTGTCTTTGGAATTCTCGAGCCCAGAGGGCTGTGGCTACTCAGTCATCGGGTATGTTCAAGACAGAGGTCAACAGTTTTTTTGTGAATTAAGGAAATTATCTCTCAGAATCCTTCTAAGCAAGGAGGGTGCTTGCCATGGAGCCCATGGCAATAACTCTCACGTGGATTCTTTTAACATTGGGTGCTATTTCGTTGCAGCTACCACAAGGCCCTCTCCTGCTCTTAACATCGGCCATACGCGCTTTGGAAGGATTTACAGGTTGACGATCAAACTGATCAGCCACCCTAAAGACTCAAAGGGAAGGATGCACCGTCCAAGGCCAACTAAGGAAGTGAAAAAAAGTATCAAATTGAAAGAAAAAACACATACTCCGCAAAGGTGAGTGGCAGGTCAGAAGATTGGACAGAATATAAAGAACATCAAAGAATGTTTAAAAGATAAATAAAGAGGCAGAAATTAGAGCACTAAAGAAAGTTAACTAGATGGGAAGAGTTTCTACAGCTTTTTCAAAAGGATAAAGGTAGGTAAAGTAAGCATTCTCAATGGAGAATGAGGAATTAATAATGGAAAAAAGGAAAATGGCAGTTGAATTGAACGGGTATTTTTTTTTGTCTTCACTATAGAGGATACAGGTAATATCCCAGAAATAATTGTGAATCATGTGAAAGGGAAGGAGGAACTTAAAACAATTACAATCACGAGGGAAAAGGTACTAAGAAAATATTGGAACTAAAAGTTGACAAATCGCCACGTCCTCATGGACTGTCACCTAGAATCTGAAAAATATTTGCTGAGAAAATAGGTGCACTGGTTTTAATTTTTCAACATTTCCGTGACCCTGGAAAGGACTCATCAGATTGGAAAACAGCATGGCTGCTCTATTCAAGAAATGAGGAAGACAGAAAGCAGGGAATTACAAGACAGTTAGTTGATCATCTGTCACAGGAAAATATCTGGAATCTATTATTAAAGAGACTATAGTGGGGCACATGGAAAATCCCAATGCAATCACACAGAGTCAACATGGTTTTGTGAAACGGAAATTATGTTCGACTAATTTATTGAAGTTTTTTTGAGGAAGTAACAAACAATTGTGGATAGAAGAGAAACTGAGAGAGTGCGCTGTACTTAAATTTCCAGAAAGCTTTTGACAAGATGCCACATCAAAGGTTACAATGCAAACTGAGAGCTCATGATGTGGGGGGTAACATATTAGCATGGATAGAGGATTGATTAGCTGGGGTCTCAACTACTTACTACTTATATATCAATGGCGTGGATGAAAGGGAGCAAATATACGGTTGCTAAATTTGCCGATGGCAGCAATAGGAACCCAAGTTGTGAACAGGAAATAAGGAGTCCGCAAAGGGACATAGTTAAGTGAGTGAATAAACATTTGACAGATGTGAGTATAATGTGGGAAGATGTGATTTTGTTCACTGTGGTAGGGATAATAGAAAAGTATTGAGGGTGTTGCTGGCATTTATTGCCCATCTGACTTTCCCTTGAACGAAGTGTCTTGCCAGGCCTCTTCGGAAGGCATTGAAGAGTCAAACACATTACTGCAGATTTGGAGTCGTATGTCGTCCAGAGCACATGAGGACGGTAGATTTCCTTCCCTAAAGGGCTTTAGTGAGCCAGATGGCTTTCACAACAATTGGTAGACTTTTAGTTCCAGATTTTCTTTTTAATTGAATTCAAATTCCACCATCTGTCTGCAAGAGTGGGATTCGAAACCGGGTGAGTTGGGTCTCTGGGATTACTAGTCCAGTGAGGATAACACTGCGCCACACCTCCGCTATTGCAGAACTCTATAAGGTACAGAGGGATCTGGGTACCTTTGTAATATGAATCACAAATAGAATGCAGGTACAGCAAGTGATTAGAAAGGCAGATGTAATGTTGTAATTTATTGCAAGGGGAATGGAATATAAAAGTAGGGATGCTTTGCTACAGTTGGACAAGGTGTTGAGGAGGCCACATCTGGAGTACTTTTGGTAAGCTTACTTAAGAAGTAGTTCAAAGAAGGACACCTGGCATGTGGGGGATTGGGGGGGGGGGGGGGGGGGGATATTATGAGGAAAGCTTGGACCTGCATCCATTGGAGTTTAGAAGAATGAGAGGTGACATTATTGAAACATAAAATATTTTTTTTAGCTTTAAAGTACCCAATTCTTTTTTTTCCCAATTAAGGGGCAATTTAGTGTAGCCAATCCACCTCCCTGGCACATCCTTGGGTTGTGGCGGTGAGGCCCACGCAGACTCGGGGAGAATGTGCAAACTCCACACGGACAGTGACCCAGGACCAGGATTGAAACCGGGTCCTTGGTGCCGTGATACAGTAGTGCTAACCACTGTGCCACCATGATGCCTGTGACAGACAAGATCTTGAGAGAACTTGGCATGAACAATGTTGAACGTATGATGAAACAGAACTCACCTTAACCATGAAAACGGAGATTGGGTCCCCAAGTCTTGACAAACCTTGGAACTTGCACCCATGTGCAAGTCATGAGCAAGCTGCACATGAGCAGTTCCATATCTTTTATGTTCTTTCAGCGCATTTGGACAAAAAAGGGTGTACAAACCCAGGTCAGGTGACTGGGTGCAGCGTGCCATGGCCAGCTTGTGTTCAGAACCGGGGACAGGACAGGGAAACCGAGAGAGGACCCAAGAAGCGACCGAGGCAGGGGACAAGGGATGGGGACCGGGAGAGGTTCCAAAAGGAAGTCCCAGCAAGGGACAAAGACAGGGGGCAGAAACAGGTCCCAGTTAAGTTAAGAAAAAGAGAGGAGCGGAGAAACAGGCTGTAATTAGAGAAAATGGCTGCTGGGTGAAGGCCTAAAGTGAATTGGGTCCAGGATAAGCCCTCGCAGTTGAAGAGCACAAATAAAAAGCTCTCAAGATCCAAGAAGGCAGTTGAAGTTTGGTGAGGCCCTTTGGAACAGTGTACTGTTTGGAACGGCCAAAGAACTGAGATTGTGCTTGCGAATTGGTGTGCGAGTGTTCTTGGAATCCTAGGGGAACAGAATCTCAGAAGGCGAGACCAAAATTCTGCAAGGTCGGCCATTGTTGAAGCCTTCTGATTTGGAGCAATTTGAGAGAATTCCAAGATGAGATCTTCCAAGGTGAAGGTTGGAAACCCTCGGGAGAGAGACTGAGTTTATTGAGATTGATTGAAAGTTGTCGAGAAATCAAAGGGATCAGTTTTGGTTGCACCTGTCATTTATTGTACAATGTGGTGTGTTCAACATGGTTTGCCTGTGAATTCAGATGTGCTTCATACTTACCCTGAACGTGAAGGTAGATATTGTAAATGGTTTCATCTTTTGGACCACGAATAATGAAGTTTATTTTTGTTAGTTCAAAACTTGTGGAAGACTGAGCAAGTGTCTTGAATTTCAAACCTGGGCTATTTTAAAACAAAATATTGTTGGTCTCTCACCCGATCCTTTCAACACATCGGGGCCTGGCCAATGGTCATCACAAAAGGATGTTTCCCCTTGTGGGCCAGACTGGAACATGAAGACGGAGATGAGATGAAATTTTGTCTCAGAGGGTCACGAATCTCTGTGAGGTGTTGGGTGCTCTGAGGTACAGACGAACCAACACAGTTGCGATTGGTACAACGCAGTTTTATTCCAACTAACTATTTACACATCTGACTTGGTACTCAGCACGTTGTGACTGTGTGAGTGTCTTGCTAATGAGGTCCTGGCCCTGTGCTGACTCCAGATGGACTGGCCAGGAAGTGTCGTGTTTCTTGTCTTACACTTTATCTGCTCTTGTCTGTGATTGGCTGTCGTGTTATGTGTGCTAATTGGTCTGTTGGTCTGTCTATCATTATGTATGTGTTATGATGTATGTTTGAATATCATGACATCCCCCCTTTTTTACAAGATTATGTGCCTATAAATAGAAATGTAAATGTGGTTATAAATATAAATGTGTCCTGAGTGCAGCTAAAGGTGTGTGTGCGTAATATTTACATCATGTACATGGGGCTTAACTATATACATGGGGCGATGTCAGGTGTGACATGCTAACGAGGTTGTACCCGAACAAAATAAGAACAACGTTGAAATTTGGACCGATCAAACGAGGCCTGGAACGATAAAACAGTGACATGTTACAAAACAGTAGTTGCTAAAGTTTGACGTGTGAACAGTCTCATAAGTCTAGTAGGTGGGCAACGAATTCGAGTTGACCGCCTCAAGGGTGGGTCGAGAATCACCGGCTGAGGTGCGAGCCTGGCCATGGCCGGCGACTGAAGGGGCATAGTATATGGCAGCTCCACAAAGTCGCTATCAGGAACCAGTAGAGGACACGGCGTCTGTGTAGGGTCCCGTTGCGAGCGTGGAAGTAAGCGAAGGGCTCGGCGATTGCGCCTACGCATAGATCCATCCGGCATGCGTACCAGGAACGAGCAGGGAGCCACGGGTCGGAGAACTTCGGCAGGTGCTGACCAGCCACCGTCTGGTAGGTGGATGCGGACGTTGTTACCAGGGGCCAGGGAGGGAAGATCAGTTGCCCGTATGTCGTACGATCTCTTCTGGCGATCGCGCTGCAGTTGCATCCTATGCAGTACCGGAGCATGGTCTATTGTTGGTGCCAGGATGGAAGGCACAGTCGTTCTGAGGGCACGACCCATCAGCAGCTGTGCTGGTGAGAGACCAGTGGCTAGTGGGGCCGAGCGATTGGAGCTGTGCGTAGAACTCTGCATCCGGGAAGTCAGACGTCTGGAGAGAGAGAGAGGGAGAGAGAGAGAGAGAATTTGTTTCGCAAGGTGGAGAGCCTTACATGCCTGTGCGCCCAGCAGGGAGTCCTTCGATGAGCCAACTATCTCGAACGAGAGTGTGGCCGTGTGTGTTTTGTGTGTCACCTGGAGCTGGCAGGATCCCATGGCCGGGATAACGTTCCCGTTGTAGTCGACCATCTTGCACCGGGATGGCTGGATTGGTGGTCTGACCTTCATGGCATAGAAGGCTGACCATGCTATGAGGTTGGCGGAGGCGCCAGTGTCCAGGCGGAAAGTGATCGGCGATCGGTTGACCGTCAGGGTGGCACTCCATTCATCGCCCGGATTGATGGTGTTGACCCGGTTCGCATCAATGACCGCAACCCGGAAGGCGTCTTGGTCATCTGTGTCGTCGGTTTGGATGTCGTGATGTGGAGGCTGAATGGTCCGCACGTTCCTGCGAGGTTGTCGGAGATGTGGAAGATCAACAGGTTGAGCCGCTCGACAGTAGGCAGCGTAGTGGCCCATCTTGCCACAGCGTAGGCATTGTCGGGTTTTTGCAGGACATTGCCCTTTTAAATGTGCAGCTACACAGTTGCCGCATGTCATGACGTCATGGCGTTCATTACGCCACTGCACATGCGCAGTTCGGTCTTGCGTCGGGCGCGCCTGCGCAGCACGTCCCTCAGTGTTGCCGTAGGTTTTGGCGCGCACAAACGCGGGAGGCCTCAAAAAGCGTGCGAAACGGCCGCCCTCGTCCGGGCCGCGGGCCGGGAGAAACTCGATCGCCTGGATGCGTTCGGCCTCGTGGGCGGCCTGGCTTGCCAATTCGATTGCGTGGGACCCCCCACCGTGCCGATTCGGTCGCCTGAAATTGGGCATAGCGGCTGGTCGCATTTTCATGCAGGACACAGGCTTCAACTGCAGATGCGAAGGTCAGGCCTTTAATTTTTAGAAGCTGCTGGCATAGGCCACTGGAGGCAACGCCAAAAACGATCTGGTCCCGGATCATGGACTCTGAGGTGGTGTCGTAACCGCAGGACTGCGCGAGTATGCGAAGGTGCGTCAGGAAGGACTGAAAGAGCTCATCCTTACCTTACAGGCGCTGCTGAAAGACATACCTCTCAAAGCTTTCATTGACCTCAACGTTGAAGTGCTTGTCGAGCTTGAGGAGGACCGTGTCATACTTAGATTTGTTCTCGCCTTCCGCGAACACCAAGGAGTTGTATACATCGATGGCGTGCTGGCCTGCGGTAGTGAGGAGCATGACAATCTTTGTTTCGTCCGAGGCGCCCTGTTTTTCATTGGCTTGCATGAACAGTTCGAATCGCTGCTTGAAGAGCTTCCAATTTGTGCCCAGGTTCCCAGCGACTTGCAACGGCTGCGGTTTGTTGCGGGTGTCCATGGCTCAGGATGGCAGATTTGCCGGTAGGTATCGATTCACTCACTGGTACCATGAGGTGTTGGGTGCTCTGAGGTACAGAGAAACCAACACGGTTGCGATTGGTACAACGCAGTTTTATTCCAACTAACTATTTACACATCTGACTTGGTACTCAGCAAGTTGTGACTGTGTGAGTGTCTTGCTCATGAGGTCCAGGCCCTGTGCTGTCTCCAGATGGACTGGCCAGGAAGTGTCGTGTTTCTTGTCTTATACTGTGTCTGCTCTTGTCTGTGATTGGTTGTCATGTTATGTGTGTTAATTGGTCTGTTGGTCTGTCTATCATTATGTATGTGTTAGGATGTATGTTTGAATATCATGACACTCTGGAATTCTCTTCCCCAGAGAGCAGAGGAGGCAGCTATATGAATATTTTCAAGGCAGAGAGAGACAGATTCTTGACTAAGAAGGGAGTCAATGGTCATCGGTGGTAGCTGTAAAGTGGAGTAGGCATTTCTTACTCAATGGTGGGGCAAGTTCGAGGGGACAAATAGCCTACTCCTGCTCCTAATTTGTATGATCGCATGCAAATCTTTCTGTCTTCATTATCAGCCAGTTAGCCACCCAGCTGGTAATAATTGTGCCCATAGAGGTACGGGCTCCCACTGGCCCTCCCAATTCCCTGACAAACACCGACAACGTTTAATGCTGGAGGCATTTCTGATCATTTGAGCCTGTACCTTTAAGAACTCGCCTGACCCACGGAAACTTTTAGTTTCGCTGAGCGGCCTACACTTCACCTCACCAGACAGGAATGAAACAGGAAAGGAGGAAAAACACAGAAAGTTTCCCAAGCCCTGCCCACAGACTCTTCAGTTACATCCTGGGCTTCTATTTTAAGCCATGTTGATAGTGGCTCCCTAAATAAAGGCTACTCCATTTCACACTGGAGGAACTGAGAAAATGCTTTCTTAAGAACTTTGTCAGAACATGGTGTAATTTCACTTGTATTGTTCGTACGCTATGCTACCAGCACACACCTGGCACGCAAGTAACTCCACAGACATGTCTGAAACAATAAGGCCACTATTAACATTCTCCAGATCTGGACAGAAACACCCTTGGCAAGCACAGAAAAACTCTCACTATTATTTTAGGCCCTTTCAGGCCATGAATCACGTCCAGTGGGAAGGCAAGGGATTCTTGAGCGAGAACTCTGGAAACCACTAATTTCAAAAGTGAGGAAGACCTTTTAACCAGGCAGTGAGAGAGTCAAGCCCCAGTTGTAAAAGGGCCAACTCGCAAGTGGAAAGATTCTTCTCTGTTCCAGTTCTTTCGCAAAACATTTGGTTTTTACATGTGTTTTTATTATAATATAACATGAGATATTGAATGCATTTCAAAAAAGGACGGAATGTGTAAATACAATTGCCATGGGCTGCAGGTTTGTGTTGTTTCCCTAGTTCTGACCTGTTCGTAGAATCGGAGAATGATACAACACAGGAGACCATTTGGTCCAAGTGCCTGTTTGGTTGAAGTATGCAAATAGCCCTGGTCACCTGCTCCTTCCCCATGCCCCCTTTCCCTTCAATTCTTTATCCAATTATGTTTTGAAAGTTCCAATTGAATTTCCACCACCCTTTCAGCCAGTGCCTTTCTAGATCACAACAACCCGTCATGTTAACTCTGGTTCGTTTGTTACTTACCCCAAATCTCTGATTACTGACATTTTGGCCAGTGGAAACAGTCTTTCCTTGTTTACTCTCGCAAAACAATTCATGATTTCACACATCTCTATCAAATCTCCTCTTAACATTCTCTTCTGTACCCTATGGCGAACAAATACCAGCTTTTCCAGTATCTTCACACAACTGATGTCCCTCACCCATGGTCCCATTCCAGCAAATCTCCTCTGCACGCTCTCCAAGTTCTTGATATCCTAATTAGTGGTGCTCTGCATGGAGAAATTGCTCCAAAGCTGAGCCAGTGTTTTATCGAGACTTAGCATAACTCTCTTGCTTTTGTACTGCATTGATTTCATAACCTTCAGCAAGGCTCATGTGGTGGCACTTGCACATCTGAGTTACGAAGTTCCAGGTTCAAGTCCTACACCAGGGCTTGAGCACAAAAATCAAGGCTTGACACTCCAGCGCAGTATTGAGGGACTGCTGCATTATCAGTGAAGAGTGAAGATAATGGGTTTAAGTGGACAGGAGCAGCGTTGATACAAGATTGTATCTACGCTGCTCCAGTCCCTTTAATCCCATGAACTTCAATTTTGATACTAAGTTTATTGTGGTACTTTATGAAATCACTTTCAAAAGTCTATATTCACATCAAAGGCACTGCTCTCATCAACCCTCTTCACTACTTAATCAAAGAACTCGAGTAAGTTATCTAGCACGATTTCCCTTCAACACATCTCTGCTAATATTCACTTATAAGCCCATGCTTGTCCAAATGCCAAGCAATTTTGTCCCCAATTGTTGTCTCTAAGTTTCCCATCGCTGACATTGAGCTGACTGACCTGTATTTGCTGAATTCATTGCTTTCCCTTTCTCAAACCGATGTAACATTTGTAGACTTCCAGTCTCTCGGACCATCTCCATATCCAGGGAGGATCGAAAGATTGTGATCAGAGCTTTCTTCCCTCAGTAACCTAGGATGTCTCCCATTTGGACCAATGATTTTCCTGTTTTATCGCTGCTCCACTTTTACTTTGGGAACATCCAATTCTCTGAAGATAGATGCAAAGTTCTCCTTCAGTACCTCTGCCTCAGCAAGGACATCTCCTTTATGCTTCCTAATCGGCTCTACCCTTCCTCAATAAGTATACCAAGTATTTGCAGCACAGAAGCAGGCCATTTGGCCCAACAGATCCATACCAATGCCTATGCCCCAACCCTTTAAATTGCTCATTTACCCCTCGTGTTTGTTTTATGTTGTCCGCATCTTCTCTCTTTGTCCCTTTTATTCTGTTTTTTTAAAAATCCCTCTATTTTCTATGATGTGGAGATGCCGACGTTGGATTGGGGTGGGCACAGTGAGAAGTCTTACAACACCAGGTTAAAGTCCAACAGGTTTATTTGGAATCACCAGCTTTCGGAGCGCTGCTCCTTAATCAGGTGAAAGAGCCCGATGAAGGAGCAACGTTCTGAAAGCGAGTGATTCCAAATAAACCTGTTGGACTTCACCCTGGTGTAAGATTTCTTATTTTCTATGTGCAGCTTGATTCTCTATTGGAAAACAACTGCTTTAATTGTTACCTCAGAAAGGAAATCATTACCATAGAGGGAATGCAATGAAGGTTCACTTGTTTCGGGGATGGTGGGATTATTTTATGAAGAGAGATTGGGCAAACTGGGCCTGTATTCTCTGGGTTTCGAAGAACGAGAAAGATCTCATTGAAACCTACGAAAGACAAAGGAATAGGCACGGTAGATGCAGGTTGGGGAGTCTCGAACCAGGGGGCACAAATTCAAAATAAGGGAGAAGTCACTTTGGACCGAGAAAAGGAGAAATTTCCGAACACACAGGGTTGTGAATCTTTGGAATTATCTACCCCAGAAGGCTGTGGAAGCTCAGTCATTGAGGATGTTTAAGATATGTATTGATAGATTTCTGATTAACAACAACTTAAAGTGTTATGGGGATAGTGTGTGTAAAAATCATTGAATTGTCCAATCAGCCATGATTGTTTTGAATAGTGGAGAAGGCACGATGGGCTGAATGGCCTACTCCTGCTCCGATATTCCAGTCACAGGATCTTGACACTATGAAAAACTGAACGGAAATATATTCACTTACTGAATGGGGGTTTAAAGAGGGAAGGAGAGAAACTGAGAGTGTCCTGGGTACGATGGCAGATTTAACAAGTAGCACAAATAGCTACTGAATAGCAGCACTCAACAAAGCAAGGCCGAACCACATTATCAGATTAAGTCAACAAGTCTAATATGCTGAAGTCATGCGGTGCAGTGGTCAGAGAGCACCTCAACTGCTGTGCCTAGTTCATTCCCAAAGCATCCCTATCCTGGAAGTCATGGAAAGGACCACTGGACTCAGCCTCAGTGTCAGAAGGACACAATAATGAGGGCTGACCAGAAAAGCTGGTGCTCCCCAGCCTTGAAAGAGTACAATGAGAAAAGCCTCTAAGGAGAAGAGAAAAAAGTGAATCCTGAACACTGTTCACCCATGACTGTCGGACAAATGTACTGGAATATCTTTTACCAGGTGAAATTTGGCATTGTCAGGACTTCGTCACAGTGTGCTCAATATTTGAAATGGGTTTTTGGTAAAATAATGCAAGCAAACATGCAAATAATTCAATGCTTCGATGGGGGAAACTGTCAGATTCTTTGAGAAGACGAGTACCTAAAATCCTCCTCCATTGATATCGACTTCCATAATACACAGTGCAACAACAGGCAAAAAGAATGCATCTTATTTTAAAGAAAGAAACTTACATTTATACCACACCTTTCATAATTTTAGCATGTACCATCAGGCTTTATAGCCAAGGGAGTACTTTAGTGTAGCCTCTGTTGTAATGCAGGAAACACTACAGTCAATTTGTGCAGAGAAAGCTCCCACAAATAGCAGTGAAATAATGAATGACTTGACAATCTGCTTCACTGATGTTGGTTGAGGGTTAAATATTAGCCAGTTATTCTCCCCTGCTCATCTCCAAAAGAGTACAACAGGATCTTTTACATGAACCTAAATTCATCATTTCATCCTGAAACGACATGTCTGACAAACGTCCTCGCTGCTGCCCTGGTGTGTCACCCTGGGTTATGTGTTGAAGTCTCTGCAGAGTGCAACCAACTGACATCTTGGTTAAAAACTAGCGTGGAAGGGCAAAGTAAGATTATAGGAATCTGTCACGTTTTGAAAGGGCGTGTGATGTGGTGATTCAGTGTCGGAATGATGCCAAGTTTAAGGTTTGAAGTGGCTGTAGATTGTAGAAGATGAAGATGAGGCAGTTAAGGAATTCCAGTTTAGAGGGTGCTGGGGACTTCGAGAGCAGGAGACTATTTTGACAGGTCTTACGGGAAGGGACTATTTGATCGTATTTAAAGTATCCAGGCATGGGTAAATTGAAACTCCTTCTACTCTATCTCAATAACAAGCCCTAACCCAAGCCTCAAAAGAGTATCCCTTCCCACATCAGCATGACTCTTCATTTCCACAAAAACATCCTTGTGGCCTATCTGGGTGTAATTAACAATCTGTGTTGACGTGCTGACTTTTGGCCAAATTAGCAGTGCTGACACATGCTCTCTGGGAACTGGGTTGACAGTGCTCCAAAAGTCATTTCACATGGGATCCATACAATTAGAACCAGAGCTTTCCATGCTATTACTCCGGATTGAATTAAAATCCAGGTTCAGAGTCGTAGGAACGATCCTCTCACAATGGTTTGCATTTATACAGTGCCTTTAACAGAGGAAAACATCTGAAAGGTCTTCACAAAAGTGTCATAAAAAACTCAGAAATGAGATATGAGAAATCAAAAGAAAATGGTGTAATTACTCAGCATCTTTGGAAAGGGAAGACAGTTTATGACCTTTAGCCAGGAGGAGATATTACAGTAGGAGCTATTAGAACTGATGCCCAAAGGGTTAGTTTTAAGTTGACTGTTTAAATGAGAGATAAAGGGAGGAAGGGAGGTTGAGGGAGTGAATACTGCTCAAGGCCAAACCAGCTGAACCAAATATGGGGGTCACCTTTGGGCTGTCAAATTCAAATTCCTTTAGAATGGTCCAAATCTATGTTACCATCTGCTCAAGCTGACACATATCATACAATAATCTGACACTGTGTGGGTACTGTGACTGTGATCATTTTGCACTCGAATCTGAACCCTGAACAGTGTTAGGAAATTCTAAACATTCAATCTATACAATGGTTCAGATATTTGCTATATTCTCCCACAATAAGATTTTATTTTTATTTTACTGTTATTCGCTAAGAATTAATTCG
This sequence comes from Scyliorhinus torazame, assembly GCF_047496885.1. NCBI lineage: Eukaryota > Metazoa > Chordata > Chondrichthyes > Carcharhiniformes > Scyliorhinidae > Scyliorhinus > Scyliorhinus torazame. The sequence goes on along the minus strand of NC_092709.1, from coordinate 343,761,722 downwards.
ACACCGTCCCGATGGTTGCTCTCAATATCATCAATGGAGCTTTGGTTAAGGGAACATCACCACCTGCAAGTTTCCATCCAAGGCACACCCCATCCTGACTGGAACCGGGGCGGGATTCTCCGACACCCCGCCGGGTCGGAGAATAGCCGGGGCTATCGTGAATCCAGCCCCCGCTGGTTGCCGAATTCTCCGGCACCAGATATTCGGCAGGGGCGGGAATCGCGCCGCGCCGGTTGGCGGGGCTCCCCCCCCCCCCGCGATTCTCCGGCCCAGATGGGCTGAAGTCCCGCTGCTAAAATGCCTGTCCCGCCGGCGTAGGTTAAACCACCTACCTTAACGGCGGGACAAGACGGCGCGGGCGGGCTCCGGGGTCCTGGGGGGGGGCCGCGCGGGGCGATCTGGCCCCGGGGGGTGCCCCCACGGTGGCCTGGCCCGCGATCGGGGCCCACCGATCCGCGAGCGGGCCTGCGCCGTGGGGACACTCTTCTCCTTCCGCCTTCGCCACGGTCTCCACCATGGCGGAGGCGGAAGAGACTCCCTCCACTGCGCATGCGCGGGAATGCCGTCAGCGGCCGCTAACACTCCCGCGCATGCGCCACCCGGAGATGTCATTTCCGCACCAGCTGGCGGGGCACCAAAGGCCTTTTCCGCCAGCTGGCGGGGCGGAAATTCGTCCGGCGTGGGCCTTTGGGGCGGCACGATGCCCGACTGATTTGCGCCGTTTTGGGTGCCAGTCGGCGGACATCGCGCCAATACCGGAGAATTTTGCCCTCTATCACCATTCCTTCACGATCACTGGGTAAAAATCCTGCAACACCCTTGCCAACAGCAGCGTGGCGGTACATATGCCGTATAAACTGCAGCAGTTCAGGAAGGCAGCTCACCGCCACCTTCTGAAGGGAAATTAGGGATGGGCAACAAACGCTGGCCTTGCCAGTAATTCCCACATCCTATGAAAGAATATTGAAAAGAATCAAAATAGGCCACCTTATTAAAGAAACCAACCAATCTTTATTCTTAATGAGTGGCACTAGTGCATCTGCTACTTAAGAACAGGTCTATGCAAGTCTGAGCAATGAGAGAGAGAGAGAGAAACGATATGGGGAGAAATGCATGTTAATATAGATTGTGCTGATCCATGGCTCATTGAATTTCTGGCAAGTTGGAGGAAGGGAAGATGAAACACAAAAGCCATTTCCTGTGCAAACAAAGCTCTACTGGGTGAGATGGGAAGGAATAGAAAGCACTCTAAGTACTTCACCAAAACCATTTCAGACGGATAATATTTTACTCTCTCGTTTCACTTTGGGAGAGGGTGATCATTCAATCTGGACACAACCCTCAGAGAGAAAATAGAAACCCAGACACACAGATCACCAGAATGTCACCTGTACCCACAATGCCATCTATGTGTTGTGTGCTTATATAAAGAGAACGTAAAATAATGTTTTTCCTCATATTTCTTTTGGTATATCCATGAATTCTACATTTCTGGAACCAGCTACTTGTACAGAAGTGAAGAGAGGATTAAAAAAAAAGCGATAATGGAAGGAAAAAACAGAGAGAGATAAGAACATACGAAATGGAAGTAGGCTACATCGCCCCTCGAACCTGCTATATCAAGGTTGTGGTTAATCTTCTACCTCGGGTGGCACAGTGGCGGTGGTTAGCACTGCTGCCTCACGGCGCTGAGGGCCCGGGTTCAGGTTCGATCCCGGCCCCAGGTCACTGTCCATGTGGAGTTTGCATATTCTCCTGGTGGGTCTCATCCCCAAAACCCAACGATGAGCAGGGTAGGTGAATTGGCCATGCAAAATTGCCCCTCAATTGGAAAAGAAAATTGGATACTCTAAATTTACCAAAAAAAATCTTTTATCTCAACTATACCTCCCTTTTCCCATATCCCTTGATTTCTTCATGACCAAGTAGATGCACAGATAAGAATGAAAAATAAAAAGAGTGAAAGCTCTTATAAGATGGAAATACTTAGAAGGATCAATCAGCATTGGAGAGGTAAATGACCGTTCATTTTATAAGTTGGTCCTTTAGCCAGACACAGGCGAACACTAGATCGTCTCCTGTTTTAGTTATCATTGCAAGTTAGAGTGCTTTATTCTAAAAGGTGTGTGTGACTATGTACACACAATGTATTAAGGTGCTGAGGTGTTTCTTTAAGGCCACAAGGTTCAACCAAATAGGAAGTGGTGGCTCACCTCTACCTGCTCAAGAGCAAACACGGATGGACATTAAATGCTGGCACAGTCAGTGACACCCACATCAAGAAAAGCCATGAACAAATTCAAAAACTTCCCTGCAGTCAATGATATATATATATAAACCTCCTGCGGTCTTGCTCAACATTGAAGTTACACTCAGCAAACAAGTCTGGAAAGACGTGTATACAAAATATGCTCAACAATAGACAGAAGTTTTCAAGTGCCTCTGGTGTAGTTTCTCATAGGGAAGGTCGAGAAACACCTAAAAGTTTAACCTTTTCTTATTGCATTCTTCCTGTTTTCCCAAAATCTCTCGCTACTGGAACTTTATATACAGTATTTTAAAATCAGCAGTCTTAAATAAAGAATCCTTGCAACAATGAATGTAGATAGCATCCATAAGGACTTTCAAAAAACATTTTGAGTGATCTGATTTCTTACCTTCTTGTTTTCTCTCATTATTAGTTTTGCTTTGAAGATTTCTGATTAATTCACAATTTATGACTCTTATTCCAGCTAGTTGTTGACCTGTTGTGAAGGTTCCTACATGTTTGGTTCTGATTTGTTACTGCTTGAGGAACAGAATGTTCGCGTCAATCAAGCAGAAAATAGGCACATATAGGGAATATGTAGTGCGGGTTGAAAGGGCGAGAGTTCAGGGCTGATAATCAAAACTCAAGCTCTCTACAACTATATAAGATGATCGCCCAATGGCAATGTTCATCGGGAACCTGATTATCGACTGTCTTACTATTATTCTGCTCTTCAGGTAAAGCTATGCCCCTTCAATACCTCAAAGTTCAATGACTGTTCAGTAAACAGCATCTAAGTAAGGTCAGTAAGAAATGACAGCAGTCTGCACCATCTATAAGATGCAGTGCAGCAACTCCCAAGGCACTTCCAAACCCGTGTCCTCGACCATATAGAAGCAGCAGATACATGGGAACACCACCACCTTCAAGTTTGCACTTGGAACTATATCTTCATTACTTCACTATCGCTGGGTCAAATTCCTGGCAGTTCAAGAGGGTGGTGGTAATTAGGGATGGACAATAAATGCTTGGCTTGGCCAGTGACGCCCATGTTCCATGAAAGAATAAATTAATGAAAAGTGAACCGGGAGCGGGCAAATATTGTAGCTCCAATATTGAGTAAGCCTGGAGTGTTCTTCTATACATTGGATTTGACTGCATAGGTCCTTTTTTTTGACACATGAATTTGCATTAGACAATGCTCGGTGCCTGCAGTATTGTGGATTGAAAATCAGCACATCAATAATCTTCACAATATTACCAAGTATTACAGGATGATGTTGATGGCCCGACAGTTCGGCAGTCAACTAACGTAAAGCAGAAATAAGTGAGACTGCAAGGAAGGTAAATTTGAATTTGATTAAAGTTGTATTGGGTAGGAACAGGAGAGGGCAGTCAGCCTCGAGTCTGCAATGCCACTCAATCAGATTGTGGGCTGGTGTGAACATCAATACTCTTGCTCAACAAAAATCTATTGAGTTCAGTCTTGAAAGCTCCAGTCCTCTCTTAATAATGAAGCAAAAGAAGAATATGCCCTTATCTTTCACAGGCTGTATTTAAGGTACTGGAATTAAATATTGGAAACCATTCGCTCAAACACCAGAGAAATGGATAAGCAGAACTGTACGCAAGAACAAAACGTGTCCCGCTTAGTTTTCCTTCAATATTGTCTTCAGTTGCAGGGATGTGTGCTCAGGGTCAGTGCAGGCTTAAATTACCCTAAAGCACTGAAGAGTTACATTCTGGCAACGAGACTGAGCCTCATTTCACCAGCCCACCCCATTCCCAAATACAGAGGTGGAATGTCACAGCAGAGTCCAATTTCCACAGCTATGAAAACTCCACCTAATTGTACACAAATTAGGCGGCCAAGAAATCAGTCACTGAATGAATACAACTTCAAAGTTCAAAATTGTACGGAATATCCACAACCATTGCATCAAGAAAAAATGTGGCTGCAAATTGATTGCTGAGGAGAATCTTCACGTCTTGATGAAAGCAACAGGAAGTGTGAGCGAGTGCCTCAGATGTTGGACGTTCAAGCGGGTTTTCAACCAAAATTTCAAACGTTGCTCAAAGAGATCACCGTATGTGGCCTGTGTTTGCCTTGGGTTCTAAAGATGGACTACGATTCCTGAAAGCTCAACAGAAGTTCACAGAATCTGCCCACAGCAATTGTATACATAGAGGCTGGCTGCTCAGCCTGCTGAACATATTCCACCATTCATAAGACCATAAGATATAGGAGCAGAATTAGGCCACTTGGCCCATCGAGTCTGCTCCGCCATTCAATCATGGCTGATATTTTCTCATCCCCATTCTCCTGCCTTCTCCCGATAACCCCATATCCCCTTATTAATCAAGAACCTATCTATCAAGGACTTCCGGTTGCAGCTATGAGGAGCTAAGTCGCACATTCGGCAGCTCCCGCAAAAAACGGACTTTTGGGCTCTTTTCAGGGCCCCCAATGGCATTTTTTCGACGTTTCCCGCTGTGGGAAGGAATAGTTGCCCGACAGTATATGGCTTTTACCAGGAGCAAGGAGAATAAAAAAGTGGTGGTGGACCCGAAGAAGGTGCGAGGGAAAAAGAACAAAATGGCGGCGGGCAGGGACCAGGCATCGTGGATGCAGTGGGCGCAGGAGCAACAGGAGGTTATCCAGCGCTGCTTTAGGGAGATTAAAGCTTGAACCGATGAAGGCTTCTATCGATAAGCTGCTAGAGACACAGACGGCCCAGGGGGTGGCGATCCGCGAGGCCCGACAAAAGATCTCCGACAATGAGGACGAGATCTTAGTCCTGGCGGTAAAGGTGGAGGCGCACGAGGCGCTCCACAAGAAATGGCAGGAGCGGTTCGAGGAGATGGAGAATCAGTCGAGGCGGAAGAACTTGCGGATTCTGGGCCTCCCGGAGGGGCTGGAGGGGCCGGACGTGGGGGCCTATGTGGTCACCATGCTGAACTCGCTGATGGGAGCGGGGTCCTTCCAGGGGCCCCTGGAGCTGGAAGGGGCCCATAGAGCGCTGGCGGTGCTGGTGCGGTTTCATCGGTTCGTCGATCGGGAGTGTGCGCTCAGGTGGGCCAAGGAGGAGAGGAGCAGCAGGTGGGAGAACGCGGAGGTTCGAATTTACCAGGACTGGAGTGTGGAGGTGGCGAAGAGGAGGGCCGGGTACAATCGAGCGAAGGCGGTGCTGCACAGGAAGGGGGTGAAGTTTGGCATGTTGCAGCCGGCGCGACTGTGGGTCACCCACAAGGACCGGAACCATTATTCTGAGTCTCCGGAGGAGGCGTGGACCACAATTTTGGACACAGATTGAGGTTCGGGATGGGCGTTTGGGGATTGCGGTTGATATGTTACTTTTTGAGGGGGGGGTCCTTTGCTCTTGTTTTTTTCTTTCTGGTTGGGTGAGGGTGGTTAGAGCGGGTTGGGCACTGTTTTGGTTGGGTTGGTCGGGGGGGGCTCTTGGAGGGGGGTAAGCAAATGGAACAGGGGTGGATGGCCGGCAGTGTGATGGGGCCTAGCGGGGGAGGGGGAGGCCCGTGTCGGGGGTGAGGGGACTGGGCCTGTAAAAGGAGCTGCGTCAGAGGTGGCGGGGCCGGGTAGGTGGTAAGCGCGGGCTTTTTCCCGCGCTGAAGACTGGAGGGGGCGGGGAAGCGAGGGTTGTTTCCCGCGCTTGGGATGCAATGGGGAGGTAGAGTGCCTGCGGATGGGGAATGGAAGAGGAGGGTGTGTCACACAATGGGAGGAGTCGAAGGAGAGGCGGGAGTGGCTGGGGTCAGCAGGAGTCAGCTGACTTGCGGAAGTATAATGGGGAAGCAAAGCAGCTAGGAGGGGTCCTAGCCTGGGGTAATCGAGTTGCTGCTGCTATGGTCAAGGGGGAGCTGGAGCGAATGGGGGGGGGGGGGGTCGAGATGGGGGTCTGCCACCGTGGGGAACGGACCGGGCGTGAGGTGCGGGCGCGTGGCTGGCCGAGGAGGGGTTATGGATAGTCGGCGGGGGAGGTTGGGGGGGTTGCCCCCTGATCCAGCTGATAACCTGGAATGTAAGGGGACTGAACGGGCCGGTCAAGCGGGCCCGCGTGTTCGCGCACCTGAAGGGGCTGAAGGCGGATGTGGTTATGCTCCAGGAGACACACCTGAAGGTGGCAGACCAGGTAAGACTGAGGAAAGGGTGGGTAGGTCAGGTGTTTCATTCGGGGCTGGATGCCAAAAATCGAGGGGTGGCGATCTTGGTGGGAAAGAAGGTGTCATTCGAGGCGTCGAGCATTGTGGCAGACAATGGCGGTAGGTATGTAATGGTAAGCTGCAGGGAGAGAGGGTGTGTATGCCCCGAACTGGGACGATACGTCTTTTATGCAGCACGTGTTGGGTCGGATCCCAGATATGGAAGTGGGGAGCCTGATAATGGGGGGAGACTTTAACACGGTGCTGGATACGGCACTGGATCGCTCCAGGTCTAGGACGGGTAGGAAGCCGGCAGCGGCTAAGGTGCTGAGGGGGCTTATGGACCAGATGGGAGGGGTAGACCTTTGGAGATTTGCAAGGCCATAAGGCTTATTCCCGGATCGACTTTTTTATTTTGAGTAGGGCGCTGATAGCGAGAGTAGAGGATACTGAGTACTCGGCGATAGCCATTCAGCCCCGCATTGGGTGGAGGGGGACCAGCGCCCGTTGTGGCGTTTGGAGGTGGGGCTGTTGGCGGACGAGGAGGTGAGTGAGCGGGTCCGAGGAAGCAGAGGTACCTGGAGGCCAACGATAACGGGGAGGTCCGAGTGGGGATGGTATGGGAGGCGCTGAAGGCGGTGGTTAGGGGAGAGCTGATCTCCATTAGGGCCCACAAGGAGAGGAGGGAGCAGAGGGAGAGGGAGAGGCTGGTGGGGGAGATGGTGAGGGTAGACAGGAGGTATGCGGAGGTGCCTGAGGAAGGACTGTTGAGGAAGAGACGCAGCCTCCAGGCCGAATTCGAGCTGGTGACCACCAGGAAGGCGAAGGCGCAGTGGAGGAAGGCCCAGGGGGCGATTTATGAGTATGGGGAAAAGGCAAGCCGGATGCTGGCGCATCAGCTGGAAGCGGGGCGCAGCTAGGGAGATTGGGGGAGTTAAGAACAGGGGAGGGAGTGTGGTGCAGAGTGGGGTTGGCATCAATGGGGTCTTCAGGGACTTTTATGAGGAATTGTTTCGGTCCGAGCCCCCACTGGAAGAGGGAGGGATGGGCCGCTTTCTGGACCAATTGAGGTTTCCGAAGGTGGAGGAGGGACTGGTGGCGGGATTGGGGGCCCCGATTGGGCTGGAGGAGCTGACCAAAGGGATAGGAAGCATGCAGGCAGGGAAGGCACCGGGGCCGGACGGTTTCCCGGTCGAATTTTATAAAAAATATATGGACCTGTTGGGCCTGTTGCTAGTTAGGACTTTCAATGAGGCAAGGGAGGTGGGGCTTTGCCCCCAATGATGTCCCAGGCACTGATCTCCTTGATCCTGAAGCGGGACAAGGATCCCCTGCAGTGTGGGTCTTACAGGCCAATTTCGCTGCTAAACACAGATGCCAAGGTGCTGGCGAAGGTCTTAGCCACGAGGATTGAGGATTGTGAGCCGCAGGTCATCCACGAAGACCAGACGGGGTTCGTGAAGGGAGGCAGTTGAAAGCGAATGTGCGGAGGCTTCTGAACGTTATCATGATGCCGGCGAGGGAGGGGGAGGCGGAGATAGTGGTGGCGATGGACGCTGAGAAAGCCTTCGATAAGGTAGAGTGGGGGTACCTGTGGGAGGTGCTGAAGAGGTTTGGATTTGGGGAGGGGTTTGTCAGGTGGGTCAGGCTGTTGTGTGAGGTCCCGATGGCGAGTTTGGCCACGAACAGGAGGAGGTCTGAGTACGTTCGGTTGCACCGAGGGACGAGGCAGGGGTGTCCCCTGTCCCCCCTGCTCTTCGCACTGGCGATTGAATCCCTGGCTATGGCACTGAGGGAGTCGAGGAACTGGAGGGGGTTGGTGCGGGGTGGGGAGGAGCATAGGGTGTCGCTCTATGCAGACGACGTGCTGTTATATGTGGCGGATCCGGTGGGGGAATGCCGGAGGTAATGAGGATCCTCAGGGAATTTCTCAGTGTACAAGCTCAACATGGGGAAGAGCGAGCTGTTCGTGGTTCACCCAGGGGACCAGGAGAGGGGGATTGGCGAGCTCCCACTAAAAAGGGCAGAGAGGAGCTCCAGGTATTTGGGGATCCAGGTGGCCAGGAGCTGGGGGGCCCTGCATAGGCTTAATTTCACAAGGCTGGTGGAGGAAATGGAGGAGGAGTTCAAGAGGTGGGACGCGTTGCCGCTGTCCTTGGCGGGTAGAGTGCAGTCAGTCAAAATGCCGGTGCTCCCTAGGTTTCTGTTCCAGTGCCTCCCCGTGTTTATCCCGAAGGCCTTTTTTAGGCGGGTCAACAGGAGTATAATGGGGTTTGTGTGGGTGCGAGGGACTCAGAGGGTGAGAAGGGTGTTCCTGGAGCGGAGTAGAGATGGGGGGGGGGGGGGGGCTGGCGCTGCCCAACCTCTGTGGGTACTACTGGGCCGCAAATGCGACGATGGTGCGCAAGTGGGTGATGGCGGGGGAGGGGGCTGCATGGAAGAGGCTGGAGACGGCGTCCTGTGTGGGTGCGAGTCTGGGGGCGCTGGCAATGGCGCCGCTGCCGCTCTCTCCAAGGAGGTATACCACAAGCCCGGCAGTGGCGGCTGCCCTCAAAATCTGGGGGCAGTGGGGGCGGCACAGGGGGGAAGTTGGGACCTCGATGTGGACCCCAATACGGGGGAACCACCGGTTCGTCCCAGGGAGGACAGATGGAGGGTTTTCGGGGTGGCACAGGGCAGGGATACGAAGGTTGGGAGACCTGTTTGTGGACGGGAAGTTCGCGAGCCTGGGTGAGTTGGTGAAGTATGGGCTCCCCCCGGGGAACACCTTCAGGTACTTACAGGTAAGGGCGTTTGCCAGGCAGCAGGTGGTGGAATTCCCACGGCTGCTGCCACGCACATAACAGGACAGGGTGCTCTCGGGGGGGTGGGCGGGAGTGGGGAAGATCTCGGAAACTTACCAGGTGATGCAGGAGGAGGAGGAGGCCTCGGTGGTGGAGTTGAAAGGTAAGTGGGAGGAGGAGTTGGGAGAGGAGATCGAAGAGGGGACGTGGGCAGATGTCCTCGGGAGGGTGAACTCTTCCTCTTCCTCTTCCTGTGCGAGGCTCAGCCTCATACAGTTTAAGGTGCTGCACAGGGCACACATGACCGGGACAAGGATGAGCCGGTTCTTTGGGGGTGAGGACAGGTGTGATAGGTGCTCAGGGAGCCCAGCAAATCACACCCATATGTTCTGGGCATGCCCAGCGCTGGAGGAATTTTGGAAGGGCGTAGCGAGGACGGTGTCGAGGGTGGTAGGATCCAGGGTCAGACCGGGCTGGGGGCTCGCAATATTTGGGGTGGCAGAGGAGCCGGAAGTGCAGGAGGCGTAAGAGGCCGGAATTCTGGCCTTTGCATCCCTGGTAGCCCGGCGAAGGATTCTCCTTCAGTGGAAAGATACGAGGCCCCCAAGCGTGGAATCCTGGATCAGCGATATGGCAGGGCTCATTAAATTGGAGAGGGTGAAATTCGCCTTGAGAGGGTCGGTACAAGGGTTCTTTAGGCGGTGGCAACCGTTCTTAGACTTTCTGGCAGAACGATAGACATTGGTCAATGGCAGCAGCAGCGAGGGGGGGGGGGGGTTTACTTTATTTTTGTTTATGTTATTTACACTGGAAGGGTCTGAGGGGGTGTATACACCTGTTGTCTAAAGTCGGGGTGTTAATGTTAATTTATTATTTAGGTATGGGGGGGGGGAGGGGTTTGGGGGGTTGCTTTTTTAGATTGTGTTTTGTATTTAACCCTGTTGGGTTCTTTTTTCTTTCTCATTTTGTTATTGAATTTTATGAAAACCTTTAATAAAAATTATTTTTTAAAAAAAGGAGTCAAATGCAATGTTATCATTCATGTCTAGAGGGCTAGAATACAAGACCAGGGATGTACTTCTGAGGCTGTGTAATGATGATAATAATCACTCATTGTCACAAGTCGGCTTCAAAGAAGTTACTGTGAAATGCCCCTAGTCGCCATTTTCCTGCACCTATTTGGGGAGGCCGGTACGGGAATTGAACCCGCGCTGCTAGCCTGGTTCTGCAGTGCAAGCCAGCTGTTTAGCCCACTGTGCTAAACCAGCCCCTAAGGCTCTGGTCAGATCCCATTTGGAGTATTGTGAGCAGTTTTGGGCCCCTTATCTGAGGAAAGATGTGCTGGCCTTGGAAAGGGAACAGAGGAGGTTCACAAGAATGATCCCTGGAATGAAGAACTTGTCGTATGAGGAACGGTTGAGGACTCTGGGTCTGTACTTGTAGTTTAAAGGGATGTGGGGGGGGTCTTATAAACTTACAGGATACTGAATGGCCTCGATAGAGTGGACGTGGAGAGGATGTTTCCACTTGTAGAACCAGAGGACACCATCTCAGACTAAAGGGACGATCCTTTGGAACAGAGATGAGAAGGAATTTCTTCAACCAGAGGGTGGTGAATCTGTGGAACTCTTTGCCGCAGAAGGCTGTGGAGGCCAAATCACTGTCTTTAAGACTGAGATCGATAGGTTCTTCTTAAAAATAAAAATTTTTTTTATTAAGGTTTTCACAGAATATCAATAACAAAATGAAAAAGGAACCCAACAGGGTTAAATACAAAACTCAGTCAAAAAACAACCCTCCATACCCCCCTCCCCCCTGTACAAAAATAATAAATTAACACCCCAACTTAACACAGAGCCAACATAGCAAATATATACCCCCCTCAGATCCCCCAGTGTAAATAAACATAAATCCCGCCATATCGTTGATCCAGGATTCCACGCTTGGGGGCCTTGCATCCTTCCACTGAAGAAGAATCCTCCGCCGGGCTACCAGGGACGCAAAGGCCAGAATACCGGCCTTTTTCGCCTCATGCACTCCTGGCTCCTCTGCCACCCCAAATATTGCGAGCCCCCAGACCAGTTTGACCCTGGATCCTACCACCCTCTACACCGTCCTCGCTACGCCCTTCCAAAATTCCTCCAGCGCTGGGCATGTCCAGAACAAATGGGTGTGGTTTGCTGGGCTACCTGAGCACCTAACACACCTGTCCTCACCCCCTAAAAACCGGCTCATCCTTGTCCCGGTCATGTGTGCCCTGTGCAGCAACTTAAACTGTATGAGGCTGAGCCTCGCGCACGAAGATGAAGAGTTCACCCTCCCTAGGGCATCTGCTCACGTCCCTTCCTCGATCTCCTCTCCCAACTCCTCCTCCCACTCACCTTTCACCTTCACCACCGAGGCCTCCTCCTCCTCCTGCATCATAGAACATAGAACATAGAACAATACAGCGCAGTACAGGCCCTTCGGCCCATGGTGTTGCACCGAAACAAAAGCCATCTAACCTACACTATGCCATTATCATCCATATGTTTATCCAATAAACTTTTAAACGCCCTCAATGTTGGCGAGTTTACTACTGTAGCAGGTAGGGCATTCCACGGCCTCACTACTCTTTGCGTAAAGAACCTACCTTTGACCTCTGTCCTACATCTATTACCCCTTAGTTTAAAGCTATGTCCCCTCGTGCCAGCCATTTCCATCCGCGGGAGAAGGCTCTCACTGTCCACCCTATCCAACCCCGATCATTTTGTATGCATCTATTAAGTCTCCTCTTAACCTTCTTCTCTCCAACGAAAACAACCTCAAGTCCATCAGCCTTTCCTCATAAGGTTTTCCCTCCATACCAGGCAACATCCTGGTAAATCTCCTCTGCACCCGCTCCAAAGCCTCCACGTCCTTCCTATAATGCGGTGACCAGAACTGTACGCAATACTCCAAATGCGACCGTACCAGAGTTCTGTACAGCTGCAACATGACCTCCTGACTCCGGAACTCAATCCCTCTACCAATAAAGGCCAACACTCCATAGGCCTTCTTCACAACCCTATCAACCTGGGTGGCAACTTTCAGGGATCTATGTACATGGACACCTAGATCCCTCTGCTCATCCACACTTTCAAGAACTTTACCATTAGCCAAATATTCCTCATTCCTGTTATTCCTTCCAAAGTGAATCGCCTCACACTTCTCTACATGAAACTCCATTTGCCACCTCTCAGCCCAGCTCTGCAGCTTATCTATATCCCTCTGTAATCTGCTACATCCTTCCACACTATCGACAACACCACCGACTTTAGTATCGTCTGCAAATTTACTCACCCACCCTTCTGCCCCTTCCTCTAGGCCATTGATAAAAATGACAAACAGCAACGGCCCCAGAACAGATCCTTGTGGTACTCCACTTGTGACTGAACTCCATTCTGAACATTTCCCATCAACCACCACCCTCTGTATTCTTTCAGCTAGCCAATTTCTGATCCACATCTCTAAATCACCCTCAATCCCCAGCCTCCGTATTTTCTGCAATAGCCTACCGTGGGGAACCTTATCAAACGCTTTGCTGAGATCCATATACACCACATCAACTGCTCTACCCTCGTCTACCTGTTCAGTCACCTTCTCAAAGAACTCGATAAGGTTTGTGAGGCATGACCTACCCTTCACAAAGCCATGCTGACTATCCCTGATCATATTATTCCTATCTAGATGATTATAAATCTTGTCTCTTATAATCCCCTCCAAGACTTTACCCACTACAGACGTGAGGCTTACCGGTCTGTAGTTGCCGGGGTTGTCTCTGCTCCCCTTTTTGAACAAAGGGACCACATTTGCTATCCTTCAGTCCTCTGGCACTATTCCTGTAGCCAATGATGACATAAAAATCAAAGCCAAAGGTCCAGCAATCTCTTCCCTGGCCTCCCAGAGAATCCTAGGATAAATCCCATCAGGTCCCGGGGACTTCTCTATTTTCAGCCTGTCCAGAATTGCCAACACCTCTTCCCTACGTACCTCAATGCCATCTATTCTATTAGCCTGGGGCTCAACATTCTCCTCCACAACATTATCTTTTTCCTGAGTGAATACTGAAGAAAAATATTCATTTAGTATCTCGCCTATCTCTTCAGACTCCACACACAACTTCCCATCCCTGTTCTTGACTGGTCCTACTCTTTCCCTAGTCATTCCCTTATTCCTGACATACCTATAGAAAGCTTTTGGGTTTTCCTTGATCCTTCCTGCCAAATACTTCTCATGTCCCCTCCTTGCTCTTCTTAGCTCTCTCTTTAGATCCTTCCTCGCTACCTTGTAACTATCCATCGCCCCAACTGAAACTTCACACCTCATCTTCACATAGGCCTCCTTCTTCCTCTTAACAAGAGATTCCACTTCTTTGGTAAACCACGGTTCCCTCGCTCGACACCTTCCTCCCTGCCTGACCGGTACATACTTATCAAGAACACGCAGTAGCTGATCCTTGAACAAGCTCCACTTATCCAGTGTGCCCAACACTTACAGCCTACTTCTCCACCTTATCCCCCCCAAGTCACGTCTAATGGCATCATAATTGCCCTTCCCCCAGCTATAACTCTTGCCCTGCGGTGTATACTTATCCCTTTCCATCATTAACGTAAACGTCACTGAATTGTGGTCACTGTCCCCAAAGTGCTCTCCTACCTCCAAATCCAACACCTGGCCTGGTTCATTACCCAAAACCAAATCCAACGTGGCCTCGCCTCTTGTTGGCCTGTCAACATATTGTGTCAGGAAACCCTCCTGCACACACTGTACAAAAAACGACCCATCTAATGTACTCGAACTATATCTTTTCCAGTCAATATTTGGAAAGTTAAAGTCTCCCATAATAACTACCCTGTTACTTTCGCTCTTATCCAGGATCAGGATCTTCCTCGCCATCCTTTCCTCTACATCTAGAACTATTTGGAGGCCTATAGAAGACTCCCAACAGGGTGACCTCTCCTTTCCTGTTTCTAACCTCTGCCCATACTACCTCGGAAGATGAGTCCCCATCTAGCATCCTCTCCGCCACCGTAATACTGCTCTTGACTAGCAGCGCCACACCTCCCCCTCTTTTGCCTCCTTCTCTGAGCTTACTAAAACACCTAAACCCCGGAACCTGCAACACCCATTCCTGTCCCTGCTCTATCCATGTCTCCGAAATGGCCACAACATCGAAGTCCCAGGTACCAACCCACCTGGTAAGTTTCCGAGATCTTCCCCACTCCCGCCCACCCCCCCGAGAGCACCCTGTCCTGTAATGTGCGTGGCAGCAGCCATGGGAATTCCACCACCTGCTGCCTGGCAAATGCCCTTACCTGTAAGTACCTGAAGGTGTTCCCCGGGGGGAGCCCATACTTCACCAACTCACCCAGGCTCGCGAACTTAGGATCTGCATGACCTCAACCATCCCCTCCATTGGATCTGCCACATACAGCAACAGGTCGTCTGCGTACAGCGACACTCGATGTTCCTCTCCCACTCGGACCACCCCCTTCCATTTCCCCGACTCCCTTAACGCCATGGACAACGGTTCAATTGCTAATGCGAACAGCAGAGGGGACAGGGGGCACCCCTGCCTCGTCCCTCGATACAGCCGGAAATACTCCGACCTCCGCCGGTTCATGACCACACTCGCCACCGGGGCTCTATACAGGAGCTTAACCCAACTAATAAACCCTCCCCCGAACCCAAACCTCCTCAACACTTCCCAGAGATACTCCCACTCTACTCGGTCAAAGGCCTTCTCCGCGTCCATGGCTGCCACTATCTCCGCCTCTCTCTCCACCGATGTCATCATTATCACATTTAGGAGCCTTCGCACATTGGTATTTAGCTGCCTACCCTTTACGAATCCCGCCTGGTCCTCGTGAATCACCCCCGGGACACAGTCCTCAGCCCTCGTAGCCAACATTTTTGCCAGCAACTTAGCATCTACGTTGAGGAGCGAGATCGGTCTATACGACCCACATTGCAGTGGGTCCTTATCCCACTTCAAGATCAAAGAGATTGCCGCCTCCGACATTGTCGGGGGCAGGGTCCCCCCTCCCTTGCTTCATTGAAGGTCCTTACCAGCAACGGGGCTAACAGGTCTACAAATGTCCTATAAAACTCCACCGGGAACCCATCCGGCCCCGGGGCCTTCCCTGCCTGCATGCTCCCCAGTCCTTTAACCAGCTCCTCCACCCCAATTGGCGCCCCCAAACCAGCCACCTCCTGCTCCTCCACCCTTGGGAACCTCAGTTGGTCCAAGAATCATCACATCCGCTCTTTTCCCCCTGGGGGCTGGGACCTATACAGCTCCTCGTAAAAGGCCTTGAATGCCTCATTCACCTTCACCGCACTCCGCAACGTAGTTCCCCTGCCATCCTTGATTCCACCTATTTCCCTCGCTGCCATCCTCTTACGGAGCTGCTGTGCCAGCATCCGACTCGCCTTCTCCCCATATTCATATATCGCCCCCTGTGCCTTCCTCCACTGTGCCTCTGCCTTCCCTGTGGTCAACAGGTCGAACTCCGTCTGGAGAGTAGTCCCTCATCAGGAGCCTCTGCATATCTCCTGTCCACCCTTAAAATCTCCCCCACTAACCTCTCCCTTTCCCTGCCCTCTCTCTTCACCCTATGAGCCCTGATGGAGATTAACTCTCCCCTGACCACTGCCTTCAGCGCCTCCCATACCACTCCCACCTGCACCTCCCCGATGTCGTTGGCCTCCAGATACCTTTCGATGCATCGCCGCACCCTCCCACGTCTGCCAGCAGTCCCACATCCAACCGCCACAACGGGCGTTGGTCCCTCTCCTCCCCCAGCTCTAGCTCCACCCAATGCGGGGCATGGTCTGAAATGGCTCTGGCCGAATACGCCGTTCCCTCCACTTCCGGGATCAATGCCCTGCCCAGAACAAAAAAATCTATCCGGGAGTAGGCCTTATGTGCGTGGGAGAAAAAAGAAAATTCTCTGGCCAAAGGCCTGGCCAATCTCCACGGATCTACTCCCCCCATCTGATCCATAAACCCCCTAAGCACCTTGGCCGCAGCCGGCCTCTTCCCCGTCCTCGATCTGGGACGATCTAATGCTGGGTCCAGCACCGTGTTAAAATCCCCACCCATTATCAAGCTCCATACCTCCAAGTCTGGAATACGCCCCAACATCCGTTTCATGAATCCAGCATCGTCCCATTTCGGGACATATACATTCACCAGTACCACCTCCGTCCCCTGCAACCTACCGCTCACCATCACGTATCGGCCTCCATTGTCCACTACTCGTTCTTGGCCTCAAACGACACCCGCTTCCCCACCAATATTGCTACCCCTCTATTCTTCGCATCCAGCCCCGAATGGAACACCTGTCCTACCCATCCCTTCCTTAACCTGACCTGATCTGCCACCTTCAGATGTGTCTCCTGAAGCACGGCCACGTCTGCCTTCAGTTTCTTTAGGTGCGCGAACACTCGGGCCCTCTTAACCGGCCCATTTAGGCCTCTCACATTCCACGTGATCAGCCGGATTGGGGGGCTACCCACCCACCTGGTGCCATCTCCTATCTTAGGCCAGTCCCGTGCCCGCACCTCCCGCACCCTCCAGTCCCCCAGACGGGGAACCCCCGCCCCGACCACCTCTTCCATGTTCAGTTCCCCCTCGGACAGTGCAGCAGCAATCCTAATGTCCCACCCTCTCCCCCCCTTCCATCCCCCCTCCCCGCTAGATCCGCATGTAGCACTTTTGCTCCCCCCATATTACGTCCGTGAGTCAGCTGACTTCTGCTGACCCCGGCTTCCCCCGTCTTCTCGTTGATCTCCCCCGTGTGGGAGTCTCTCTTCCTCCTTACCTTCCTCCATCCCCCCCCTAGCGTGGGAAAAAGCCCGCGCTTTCCTGAGCCAGCCCCGCCCCCCGTGGCGCAGCTCCTGTTGCGGCCATTGTCCCAATTCCCCCATCCCTGAGTCTCACCTCCCTCCAGCACCACGCCCACATTCCCCACCATCTCGTCTACAGAAAAAAAAAAAGAATTTTAACCAGAACTCTACCCACATCCCCGTCCATCAGCCCACCCATGAAATATTCTTTACCCATATTTACAACCCCATATACAACCAACATCCCCCCCCCCACAACCACAGCCCCTCAGTTCGAGTCCAATTTTTCCCTCTGGATAAAGGTACAAGCCTCTTCTGGCGTTTCAAAATAATGGTGTCGGTCCTGATAAGTGACCCACAGTCACGCAGGTTGCAGCATGCCGAACCTGACTCTTTTTTTGTGCAGCACCGCCTTGGCCCGGTTGAATCCAGCTCTCCTCCTTGCCACCTCCGCGCTACCTCCGCGCTCCAGTCCTGGCAGACTCGGATCTCCACATTCCCCCATCTACTGCTCCGCACCTTCTTGGCCCATCTCAGAACACTTTCTTTGTCCGCGAAGCGATGGAACCTTGCCACTATCACCCTTGGCGGCTCATCAGCCATGGGTCTCCTCGCCAGGACCCGGTGAGCCCCTTCCAGCTCCAGGGGGCTCGGAGAGGCCTCCACACCCATCAGCGAATGGAGCATCGTACTCACATACGCCCCGGCATCAGCTCCCTCCACTCCTTCGGGGAGACCCAGAATCCGGAGATTCTCCCTCCTCGACCTGTTCTCTAGGACCTCGAGTCTCTCGGCCCACCTCCTGTGCACCGCCAGGCCCAGGATCTCGTCCTCGTTCTCATTCATTTGATCCCTCACCACACGAAGCTCCACCGCCTGGGCCTTCTGGGTCTCCTTCAGCCCCTCGATCGCCAACAGCATTGGCACCAGCACCTCCTTTTTAAGCTCCTCCACACAGTGCTTAAGGAACTCCTGCTGGTCCGGCCCCCATGCTGCTCGGTCTCCGCCATCTTGTTTTTTCCCCCTCGTTTTTGCCGCTGCTCCAGAGCCTCTTTCTCCGACGTTCCATTGCTAATTTCCGCCATACAACGTAAGGGGGGACCTTACTTCACCTTCCCACACGAGATTAAATCAAAAAATTTCCGTTGGGGCTCCTCTGGAGAGCCCAAAAGTTTGTTATAGCGGGAACTGCCGAAATGTGCGAAGTCCGAATTACTGTTCTTAAAGCTTTTCATTGTACATCCGAATATCACTATAGGGTTCATTAATTCTACAATGTGTGTGGTGGGTGAATGGTGGTCATGGAAGTCCTGAAGCTTGGCATGGGAGGGTATAGAATATGGATGGGGGCATACCTTGATGTGTGTGGGTGAGGAGGGGTGGGGGGTTGAGGGCAAAAGGCCTTGCTGTTTTTATTATGGCTGGGAAGACCCACAGCACCAAGGCAGGCTTTATAAACAGCCCACCTTGGCACCCAGTAATCCCTGTGGCTGACTGAATTTCTTCCTGGGCCGGGTGGCCTGACTGCAGGCACCTCCCGCACAATGAAAATCTTGTCTTTCCTGGCACTTTCTCCCGGAGTGGGGGGGCCGCGAGCCAGACATTTTCCCGACTCCCACTACCCGCCTCGGGTTGAAAGTCTAGTCCATTGTGTGGGGTGATGGTGGGCTAAGGAGGGAGAGAGTTGGACCGAAAAGTGAGTAGCAATACTCTTCCTTGATCATAGAATCATAGAATTTACAGTGCAGAAGGAGGCCATTCGGCCCATCGAGTCTGTACCTGTCCTCACAAAGAGCACCCTACTCAAGCCCACGTCTCTAGCCTATCCCTGTAACCCCCACTTAATCGTTTTGGACACTAAGGCAATTACTTGGGACCAGGGTCAAGGGCCGCCCCGAGAGGCGGGAAGCCCCTGGGGACTATAAAGATAGGGACCAAGTTCAGATCGACCCTTCTCTCCCTTCTTCTCCTGCTCGCAACCTTCGCAAGAACCATCGACAAGAAACCGTAAGTTTGACTCCAGCGATCGCTACCCGATAGAGACTCCTAGCCATCGACCTGTATCAGCCTTTGAATCCCGCAGGCCAGACCCTATTCGATAAGCCATTCGTTTCCCGGACCTGGTGGGCCATTCCCAAAGTTAAGTATTGGCCTGTAGTGGTAGGTAGTAGTCTAGAAAGTAGGATTATTGTATAAGTATTTATTGCTGTATATAATAAATGATCGTTGATTTAACATTTACTAAGCGGTGTGCTGTCTTATTAATCATTACTAGAGCTTAAACCACGTGGCGGTTTCAGAAAGGTACCTGGCGACTTGTGAGCAAAGGTGACAGAATTAGAGCTAACAAAACTAAGGCTAAGAAGAGCAACAGTAGACAATGATAACCAGAACTGAAAGGGTGGAAAGGCAGATACTGAAGAGTGACCAGGTTGCGGTCTTTACGATTGTGCCAACATTTTACAGGATAGATTGAGAAAAGATGTTCCGATGTGTGGACGTGTGTGCACGTTGTGTGTGCACGTTGTGTGTGCACGTGTGCATATGGCAGCAGAAAACTAATACAAAAACCTATAAATACAGTCCCCAGAAAATACAAAAGGATACTCAGGAGAATGTACTTTGCTTAGAAAGTGGAACTTGCTATTAAAGGGAGCAGTGAAGGTAAATAGCACAGATGTGCTTAAGGGAATTCTACATGAGCACATGAGGGAGAAAGGAATGAACGGTTGTGTTGACAGGGTAAGTTGAGGGTAAGATGAAGTGGGGTGGAAGGGGGCTATAAACACCGGCATGGATTTAT
This sequence comes from Scyliorhinus torazame, assembly GCF_047496885.1. Lineage (NCBI taxonomy): Eukaryota > Metazoa > Chordata > Chondrichthyes > Carcharhiniformes > Scyliorhinidae > Scyliorhinus > Scyliorhinus torazame. The sequence goes on along the minus strand of NC_092709.1, from coordinate 343,741,855 downwards.
CGGGCTGAATTAGAATGATAGAGATTTCACAGCACACAAAGAGGCCCTTTGGCCCATAGTGGCCATGCCAGCCATCAGGTACCTATCTGATCAAATCCCATTTTCCAGCCTTGAATGCTATGTGTTTCAAGTGCTCATCTAAATTCTTCTTCAATGTTGAGTGTTCCTGTCTCTACCACCATTTCAGGCAGTGAGTTCCAGATACCCATCCTCCTCTGGATGAAAATGTTTGCTTCAAATTCTCTTTAAACCCCTGCCCCTTACCTTAATCCATGCCCCTTGGTTTTTGACCCCTCCACTAAGGAGAAAAGCTCCTTCCTACCCATCCTATCTTTGCTCATTATAATTTTGTTCACTGCAATCAGATCCCCCTTCAGCCTTCTCTGTTCCAAGGAAAACCCCAACCGATCCAGCTTTTCTTCATAGCTAAAATGCTCCAGCGCAGGTAACATCCTGATGAATCTCCTCTGCACTCTCTCCAGTGCAATCACTATCTTCCAATAGTGTGGTGACCAGAACTGCAGACAGGTCTCCACATAGGGCCTAACCAGCATTTTGTACAGCTCCAACATAACCTCCCTGCTCTTATGCCTCGGGTAATAAAGGCAAGTACCCTCAATGCCTTCTTAACCACTGTATTCACCTGTCCTGCTGGGATCCCGGACATGCACAGCGAAGTCCCTTTGATCCTCTGTACTTCAACTGTTTGTCTGGTCTCTCTGCAGAGATTCTGGTTGTATCGTGAAGAGAGATTTCCCAGCCATTCAGACAAGAGGATTAAACTGTTACGGCCTGGTGGGAAAAATTGCTTGCAGCCTTTTAAACCAGTAGTTCCTTTCACAGATCCGGCTACTGCCTGCAGTCGTCTAAACAGAAGTGACTTCCACAGGTTGGTTGGAGGCCTCTTAAATCACCAGGCATAGAGAAACGAGAGAGAGAGAGAGACAGAGAGAGAGAGAGAGAGAGAGAGAGTGTTTTAAAGCTGCCTCATGCCTGGATTTTCCACAGAACTGAGGTCAAAATGGAGCTCTTCTCCTGATCCACCTTTCTTCCAGGAGGTTCTGAATGGCTCCACCAATCACAAATGAGAATAGGCGATGTCCCAGAATTTCAGACACACCGATTGGCTGCTTGCCAAGTCCATCAAACTGACATCATGGGTTGTTTCACAGGGCGTAAAGGGGAGACCTAAGCCAGTACACAACACCAGGGGTGTTTCCGTTTTGACCAAACTGACCAAGGTTTGCAGTTTAAAACTAAATTGCAATGTTGCGGGGACAGAGATTGAAAAGAGAAACACAAAAGAGAGAAGGATTTAAGAAGTTCCTTGTAACAGCAAGGGACCCAGAACCAATACGTACGAAACACCACAGGATACAGACTTGCAGTGTCAAAAATAACCTTTGACAATTACCCTTTGCCTCCTGCCACTAAGCCAGGTTTGGATCCAATTTACCAAATTGCCCTAGATCCCACTGACAATACTAATTTCCGTGCTGTACATTCGACCACGGACTGCACACGATGCAGTTAACTGATCAAGTATACACCAAACGTGGGCGTTGGTTCAATATACCTCATGATGTGCATGGGTGCATATTATGACAGGTGGAACAGTAACTGACCAGGTTTTATTTGTCCTGCTTTTTGTGGACATAAAATTGGGCAATTTTCCACAGGGTCGGGTAGATGCCAGTGTTTTAGCTGTACTGGAACAGCTTAGCTAAGGATGCAGCTCGTTCTGGAGCACAAGGTTTCAACTCTATGACTGGGATATTGTCAGGGCTCAAAACCTTTGCTGTAACCCATGCTTTCAGCCATTTCTTGATGCCACATGGAGTGAATTGAATTATCTGAAACTGGCATCGAAGGTGCTGGGGACCTCAGGAAAGTGTGTGCTGCATCATCCACTCGACACTTCTAGCAGAGGATGGCCGCAAATACTTCAGCCTTGACTTTTGTCCAGATGTGCTGGGTAATCCCCATCATTGATGATGATATCTGTGGAGCCTCCTCCTCCTCCTCCAGTTAATTCTTTAATTGTCCACCACTATTCACGACTGGATGTGGCAGGACTGCAGAGCTGTGATCTCATCCATAATTTGGCAGACTGTTTAGCTCTGTTATGGCATGTTGCTTCCACACAATTACAAATAACTTCTTCCTTATAAAAAGAAGAGCAAATCAGCCATAAGCGGCCAAGCATTTTACTGAAGAGGGCCAGAGTTAATGAGTTGCTTTCAGATGGCAACGTTAACACATCCTTTTCTTTCTTCAACATGACCCATGGCCTGAATGATGCAACATTGCTTCTAGTTACTTTGCAGGCTTAAGGACTGCCCTTCCTTGGTCACGCAAGAATGCTCTAAAAGCTTTGCTGATTCTATGGGTTGGTCAGCCTAAGCCAAGCAGCTTAAGCACAGCGATAGCTAAAATGCCAAGTATTTGGAGTCAAGTCCTCACATTGTCTTTTTGTGGAATCCACATTGTGTGGAGGAAATTTCCTTTTGGGCTCATTCATGATGTGGAACCTAATGTCGAAGGTGAGTTTTTGACTCTGAGAAATCTGGTTAATCGTTACACACATTCAATCATTAAAACAATGTCCCAGTGCTTGTGGGTGCCCCGATATCCTCCCAATTCAGTCATATGCTGAGAACTTGGAGCATTGTGAAATCATCCGTTTTCTGATAAGTGTTCAATGAACATCTATTCTTTTCTCCATGCTTATAAAAATCAGAATTACTTCATAACAAAGAAGAACACATCATACATTGATCCGGTCCGTCCAATAAGTTCAATAATTACCATCCATTCCAAATGCTCCATAATTTTCTCTACCACCTCCTCTCCGATTAAATTTTTAATGTTATTCACCTCCATTGCAATGGTTCTGTGTCCCATTAAACACTTCCAACCAGCTATGGCACAGGCTAGAAATAGATTAATGCTCTTGCACTGTCCCATCAACCACTCCCAGAACAGTGTTATATTACAATCTCAGTAGAGACCTGTAACTTTTTTTAAGTAGGTGAAATCGGATACCCCAGTTATTTAATAACCACAAGATTCCACTAAATATTATCTACCTGTGCTCTCACATCCACAATTAACAGGAGTTAAACATGAATTAACAAGAAAATTGTGACCAAGTATAAACTATAACCTGCAAATTGAATGGCAGATACAACAAAGACAGATTTTATGAATTGGTTCAGTAGTCCAGACATTTAGTGGTCACACGAGTCACAAAATCCTTCAAACTCAGTCTTCCTCACAAATAATTTCTCCATTTTTGATGTTTATTCTTTTACGGGATGTGGACGTCGCTCGCAAAGCCAGCATTCGTTATCCATCCCTAACTGCCGATAAACTGAGTTGCTTGCTCGGCTATTTCAGAGGTAAGTTAAAAGTCAACCACATTGCTGTGGGTCTGGAGTCGCTTGTCGGCACATTTCCTTCCCTGAAGGAAATTAATGAACCAAATGGGCAATCAACAATGGTTCATAGTCACCATGACGGAGACGAGCTTTTAATTCCAGATTTTACAATTTACATAAATAACTTGGATGAAGAGATTAAAGGGAAGGTTGCTTAATTTGCTGATGACACAAAGGTAAATTGTGAAGGGGGCATATCCGGCCCAGAGGGATATGGATATTTAAATGAGTGGGCAAAGATCTGGCATATAGAGTACACTGTGGGAAAACGTGAAATTATCCATTTTGGAAGGAAGAATAAAAAAGCACATTATCCAAAGCGTGAGAGATTACAGAGATCGGAGATGAAGGGGCTGCCCTGGTGCGTGAGTCGCAAAAGGTTACAGGTACAGCAAGTAATGAGGAAAGCGAGTAGAATGTTGTTGTTTATAGTGAGGGGAATTGAATACAAAAGTAGGGAGGTCATGCTTCAGTTATACAGGGCATTGGTGAGACCACATCTGGAGTACTGTGTACAGAATTGGTCTCCTTAATTAAAGAAGGATGAAAAAGCTTTGGAAGCAGTTCAGAACGGTTTACTAGATTAATACCAGGAATGAGTGGGTTGTTTTATGAGGAAAGGTTGGACAGGCTGCGCTCGTAACCCCTGGATTGGATTTGATTATTGTCACGTGTATGAAGGTACAGTGAAGTCCAGACAGATCATTTCATGCATTAAAAAAAACATTTGGCATACATAAATACAGAATGTAAATACATAGACACAGGCATCAGGTGAAGCATACAGGACTGTAGTACTACACAGTAGAGAAGATGTGTAAAGAGATCAGTTCAGTCCATAAGAGGGTCATTTAGGAGTCTAGTAACAGTGGGGAAGAAGCTGTTTTTGAATTTGTTAATGTGTGTTATCAAACTTTTGTACCTCCTGCATGATGGAAGAGTGAATGAGCCAGGTGAGAGGGGCCTCTGATTATGCTGCCCGCTTTCCCAAGGCAGCAGGAGGTGCAGAGTCAATGGATAGGAGGCAGGTTTGTGTGATGGAGCGGGCTGTGTTTCTTACAGACTTGGGCTGTGCAGTTGCCATACCAGGCTGTGATGCAGCCTGATAGGATGCTTTCTATGGTGCATCTGTAAAAGTTGGTAAAGTCAATGTGGACATGCCGAATTTCCTTCGTTTCCTGAGAAAGCATAGGCGCTGTTGTTCTTTCTTGGACGTAGCGTTGACGTGTGTGGACCAGGACAGGTTGTTGGTGCCGTGCACACCAGGAAGCTGTCAACCATCTCCACCTCGGCACCATTGATGCAGACAGGAGTGTGTACAATACTTCGCTCACTGAAGTCAATCACCAGCTCTCGGAGTTTAGAAGAGTAAGAGACGACTTGATCAAAACCTTGAAGATCCTGAGGGGTGTTAACAGGGTGGATCCACTGAGTCTGAAGAATTCCGATAGTGGATAAAGGTGCCATTCGGCCCAGCGAGTCTGCACCGGCCCTCCGAAAGAGCACGCTACCGAGGCCCATTCCGAGGCCCTATCCTCGTAACCCTGCACATTGATCATGGCCAACCTATCTGACCTGCATATCTTTAGACAGTGGGACGAAACCGGAGCACCCGGAGGAAAACCACCGCAAACACAGGGAGTACGAGCAAACTTCACACAGACAGTCACCAAGGCAGGAAACAACACATGAACACTGGTGCTGTGAGGCAGCAGTGCTAACCACTGTGCAGCCCTTTGTGGAGGGATGTTTCCTCATGTGGGAGAATCTCGAACTAGGGGTCACTATCATCATTTTTCTTATTCGCTCATGCTATGTGGATGTCCATCCTTGAGAGCACTTAAGAGTCAACCACATTGCTATGGACCTGGAGTCACATATAGGCCAGCGCCACAGATTTCACCATTTGCCGTGGTGGGATTCAAAGCCAGGTCCCAGAGCATTACCCTGGGTCACTAGTCCAGCGATAATGTCACTATGCCACTTCATCACTGCTTCGCCTAGCTTCTTCTCGGAGCTAGTTTGATCCCCAGCCATCAGCAGTGCACAACCAACCCAAGCTTTACAAATGGCATCTACAGCTTGCTCAATTTGGTCTGGGTGGTGTAAACCCACCAACATGATCTTCAAGTCCGAAACCCATATTCGTTTTGCTTATTCTGAGTTTCTAGATCTAGATCTTCACTTTGCCTGTACTGCTCCAGCAGACTGCTACTGCACAGCTTGGGCTGATCTGTATTCTTTTATATCAAACAAGGAAGTTCAGTTTTATTTCTAGGTTTACCCTTGTCAGTTTCCTTTCCAGTTCAGTTCCTGTATTGAGGGAGGGTCTGCCTCATAAACATGGAAATTACATTTTTAAATATAGATTCCCTCGCAACAGGTACAAGATGGGTTAGACTTTGGACAAAGTTTCCTCTGCACCATCCTATCAAACATTCCGAAAAGAAGTCCAGCAAGAGTCAGATTCAGAAGCTCTCTTTGCACTCTTTACAGCAAACATTCTTAATTTGTGTTATATTCAGGGTGAGGTTTATCGAACGGAATTACCTACCTTAAGCACCTTCTATTGAATCAGAGTGACATTTTCTCAGTTTCCTACCACAATCAAGCTTATTGTGTCTGAACTTCGCTGGTTTAGCACACTGTGCTAAATTGCTGGCTTTGAAAGCAGACCCAGGCAGGCCAGCAGCACGGTTCAATTCCCGTACCAGTCTCCCTGAACAGGTGGCAGAATGTGGCGACTAGGGGCTTTTCACAGTAACTTCATTTGAAGCCTACTTGTGACAATAAGCGATTTTCATTCATTTTTTCATTTCACTTTAGTATAAGCTGTCAGCATGGATCAGTGAAAACTGGAATAAAACTGCTCAATCACATTACGCAAGGGTAGCTTATAGCCAGAGAGACTTTTAAACCTTCACAAATATTTTTTCTCCCCCCAATTAAGGGGCAATTTAGTGTGGCCAGTCCACCAACCCTACGCAAAAAGTGTTGTAGGGGTGAGACCCACACAGATACAGGGAAAATGTGCAAACTCCACATGGACAGTGACTTAGGGCCACAATTGAACCCGGGTCCCCGGCGCCGTGAGGTGGCAGTGCTAACCACTATGCCACTGTGCTAAACAGTGAAAAATAACAACTCGCATTTGTAAAGCAAGTGCACTCCAGGTTGGATTAAACTGGGCAGAAGTAAAGGAGGACTGTTCATTGCTTTGTTTGTAAACTCTAAGAAGGGTATTCCATCTTACCTGAAGACCCCGGACCACTTCTTGAGCAGAATTTCACCGTACTGATCTCGGATCTCGAGTAGCATGTCGAAGTACTGATTGACTGGAAATCCATAACCCTGCAAAAGAAATGCAAGTACTTCAAACATCAGCATTCTGAACAGCGAATGCTCAGGACAAACACACTAAGGTTGATAGGGTGTGAAAGAAAGAAATACAGCCAAAACCACCTTTGAAGAAATAATTCCAATCTCTGGTATCAGCAGTATCAGAATCACTGTTACCATGACTACCTGCAGCAAAAGGCTTCATCGATAGGAGCTCGTCTCAGCTCTAATTCAGAAAACCTCTGTATCGCATTCCTCTGAACTTTGCTTCCTCGGCCTTCCTAGATTGTCCTACTCAATCTTCCTTCTCCAAAATCCTGAAGATTGTCACCAAGGCTCATTGCACCATCACCAACATAAAATCAGGGCCTCTGACCTGTGGGACATCCAACCCCAGCTTAGTCTCCCTTCTGTCCTACAAGTCCTTCGAAACACAGGCTTGGGATAAAAACATGAGTGATTTAAAAAATATATATTTTATTAAGGTATCTAGCGTTCATTAACAGAGGGATTGAATTTAAGAGCCGTGAGGTGATGATGCAGCTGTACAAAACTTTGGTAAGGCCACATTTGGAGTACTGTGTACAGTTCTGGTCGCCTCATTTTAGGAAGGATGTGGAAGCTCTGGAAAAGGTGCAAAGGAGATTTACCAGGATGTTGCCTGGAATGGAGAGTAGGTCTGACGAGGAAAGGTTGAGGGTGCTGGGCCTTTTCTCATTAGAACGGAGAAGGATGAAGGGCGACTTGATAGAGGTTTATAAGATGATCAGGGGAATAGATAGAGTAGACAGTCAGAGACTTTTTCCCCGGGTGGAACAAACCATTACAAGGGGACATAAATTTAAGGTGAATGTTGGAAGATATAGGGGGGATATCAGAGGTAGGTTCTTTACCCAGAGAGTCGTGGGGGCATGGAATGCACTGCCTGTGGAAGTAGTTGAGTCGGAAACATTAGGGACCTTCAAGCAGCTATTGGATAGGTACATGGATTACGGTAAAATGATATAGTGTAGATTTATTTGTTCTTAAGGGCAGCACGGTAGCATTGTGGATAGCACAATTGCTTCACAGCGCCAGGGTCCCAGGTTCGATTCTGGCTTGGGTCACTGTCTGCGTGGAGTCTGCTCATCTGCACATCTGCGTGGGTTTCCTTTGGGTGTTCCGGTTTCCTCCCACAGTCCAAAGATGTGCAGGTTAGGTGGATTGGCCATGATAAATTGCCCTTAGTGTCCAAAATTGCCCTTAGCGTTGGGTGGAGGTGTTGACCTTGGGTGGGGTGCTCTTTCCAAGAGCCGGTGCAGACTCAATGGGCCGAATGGCCTCCCTTCTGCACTGTAAATTCAATGATAATCTATGATTAATCAAGGGCAAAGGTTCGGCACAACATTGTGGGCCGAAGGGTCTGTTCTGTGCTGTATTTTTCTATGTTCTATGTGCAAAATTTTTATAACAATGACATGGTAAAATAAGCATTTCCCCATCTGACCCAATCTTCACACACCTCAACCATCTAACACCGATCCGCCCGTCCCCCCCCCTTCAAAGTGCTGCTTCTGCCGACATTTTAATTTTCCCCGAGAAACTCGACGAACGGCTGCCACCTCCGAGAGAACCTCAACATTGACCCTCTTAAGGCAAACTTTATTTTCTCAAGACTGAGAAACCCAGCCATGTCACTAACCCAGGTCTCTACACTCAGGGGCTTGGAGTCCCTCCACATTAAAAGGATCCGTCTCTGGGCTACCAGGGAGGCAAAGGCCAAAACGTCGGCCTCTTTCACTCCCTGAACTCCCGGATCTTCTGACACTCCAAAGATCTCTGCCTCCGGACTCGGCACCACCCGTGTTTCTAGCGCCGTGGACATTGCCTTCGCAAACCCCTGCCAAAACCCTCTGAGCTTCGGGTGTGCCCAGAACATGTGGACATGGTTTGCTGGGGTTCCCGCGCACCTCGCACATCTATCGTCTACCCCGAAAAACTTGCTCATCCTCGTCGCCATCGTGTGTGCCCGGTGGACCACCTTAAATTGTATTAGGCTAAGCCTGGCGCACGATGAGGAGGAATTGACCCTGCTTAGGGCGTCCGCCCATAGGCCTGCGTCGAACTCTCCACCTAGCTCGTCCTCCCACTTGCCCTTAAGCTCCTCCATCGAGGTTTCCTCCGCCTCCAACAGCTCCTGGTCGATATCCGACACCTTCCCCTCCCCCGCCCAGGTACCGGACACTACTCTATCCTGTATCCCCCGTGGCGGCAGCAGCGGAAAGGCCGGCACCTGCTTTCTCAGGAAGTCTCGCACTTGCAAATATCTAAAACCATTCCCTGGTGGCAGTTTAAATTTATCTTCCAGCGCCTTCAAGCTGGGAAAGCTCCCGTCTATAAATTGATCCCCCATCCTTCTAATTCCTGCCCTCTGCTCTGGAACCCGCAATCCAGCCTGCCCGGTGCAAACCTGTGGTTGTTACAAATCGGGGTCCAGACCGTCGCACCCTCCACCTTCTTATACTTCCTCCATTGTCCCCAGATCCTCAGTGCCGCCACTACTACCGGACTTGTGGAGTATCGGACCGGCAAGAACGGCAGAGGTGCCGTTACCAATGCTCCCACTGGTGCCTTTACAAGACGCCGCCTCCAACCGCTCCCATGCCGACCCCTCCTCCATTACCCACTTCCCAATCATGGCAATGTTAACCGCAAAATTAGTAGTAGTTGCATAAGTTCGGCAGCGCCAACCCACCCTCCCCCCGGCTACGCTCCAAACACATTTTCTTCACCCGCGGGGATTTATTCGCCCATACAAAGCCCGAGATGATCTTGTTCACCCGCTTGAAAAAAGCCTTAGGGATGAAGATGGGGAGGCACTGAACGACCAACAGAAATCTGGGAGGACCGTCATTTTCACGGTCTGTACCCTCCCCGCCAGTGACAGTCCCATTTTTTAAAGTCCCGTTCCATTTGCTCCACCAACCGGGATAGATTAAGCTTATGCAGTGCCTCCCATTACCGAGCCACCTGGATTCCCAGAGAGCGAGAGCTCTTCCCTACCATTCTAAGCTGCAGCTCTCCCAGTCTCTCCTCCTGCCCTCCAGCCTGAATCATGAAGATCTTGCTCTTCCCCATGTTCAATTTATATCCCGAAAAACTGCCAAATTCCCCCAAGATCTGCATAACCTCCCCCATCCCCTCTAACGGGTCCGAAATGTACAAAAGCAAATCGTCCGCGTAGAGCGAGACCCAGTGCTCCACCCCCCCCACCCCCCCCCCCCAACCCCCCACCCCACCCCCGAACCAGCCTCTGCCAGTTCCTTGAAGCTCTTGGCGCCAATCACCAGTGGCTCTATAGCTAGAGCAAACAATAACGAGGAGAGGGGGCACCCTTGCCTCGTCCCTCGATGCAATTCAAAATACCCCGATCACAGCCGGTTCATACGCACACTCGCTACAGGCGCCTGGCAGAGCAACCGTACCCAGCCAATAAAGCCCTCACCAAACCCAAATCTTCCCAGCGCCTCCCACAGGTACTCCCACTCCACATGATCAAAAACCTTCTCCGCATCCATCGCTACCACCACCTCCGCCTCTCCTCTTTCTGAGGGCATCATAATAACATTTAAAAGCCTCCGAACATTGGCCTCGAGTTGCCTGCCCTTAACGAATCCCGTCTGGTCTTCCCCTATCACCCCCGGAACGCAGTCTTCTATTCTTGTGGCCAATATCTTAGCCAACAACTTGGCATCCACTTTCAAGAGCGAGATCGGCCTATATGACCCACACTGCTCAGGATCCTTATCCCGTTTAAGAAAATGTGAAATCGAGGCCTGCGACATTGTCGGGGGGAGGATTCTCTCGAGCCTCGTTAAAAGTCCTCACCAGCAGTGAGAACTAACATGAATGACTTTAATGATGAAATTTACAGCGTGCTGACTCAGTAGACTGAGATTTCAATTCATAAAAACCAAGTCCTTAGGAAGGCAACAGCACTGCTTAAATCCTAACTCGACCTGGGTTACCCTGACTGAAGGCATTAAACCTTGTTTAATCACGCAAGTTCATAATGATGTTTACAGATTGCATTTTTCTTCTGTTTGATTCTCCATGGACATCAAGAAACAGTGGCCTTGATTGTGTCATTCCTCGTACGATAGTGTCTGCATCCTAAAGTCAGTGATTCACAGAAAACAATCAAAATTCTCACAGGATTTGACTGGGTAGATGCCGAGAGGCTGCTTCCCATAACTGGAGAGTGTAGACGGTCAGAGTCTTAGGATAAAGAATAATTTCGGAGAGAAAAGACAGAAAACGTCTTGCCTCAGCAGGTGTGAGCACAGGGAATTTTCACCATAGAGGCTCGCTGAGTTTACAGTAATTCCCAACTTAACGGGCGAGTTGCACTCTTTAAACAAAATACAAGTTTAAGCAAATCAGATTCTCCCAGAAGAATTAATGTATGAATTTTGATAGGACCCACAGCCAGTCTCACCCCCGGGCCCCGGTGGGTCTGCCTCCCATGGACTCCACCCCCCCTGGTCCCAGCGAGTAAGTCCGCGGGCTCTTTCACCTGGACATTTGAGACATTTGGAGCATAGCAGTGAGCAGAGAGGAGAGGCCAGGCTCCCCTCTGCCAGGCACCCTGTCTCCTGCCTCACTCGCCCTGTCTCCTGCCTCTCTCCCGGAGACAGGAGACAGGGCGGGAGCGAAGATAGGGCGGAAGTGAGGTTGGAGACAGGGCGGGAGAGAGGCAGGAGACAGGGCGGGAGAGAGGCAGGAGACAGGGAGGGAGAGAGGCAGGAGACAGGGCGGGAGAGAGGCAGGAGACAGGGCGGGAGCGAGGCAGGAGGCAGGGCGAGAGAGAGGCAGGAGGCAGGGCGAGAGAGAGGCAGGAGACGGGGCAGGAGAGAGGCAGGAGGCAGGGTGAGAGTGTGGCAGGAGGCAGGGCGGGAGACAGGAGGCAGGGTGGGAGACAGGAGGCAGGGCGGGAGCGAGGCAGGAGACAGGGCAAGAGCGAGGCAGGAGGCTGGACACAGGGCGGGAGCGAGGCAGAAGACAAGGCGGCTCCCCATAGGAGCATTGTGATAGGAACAGGAGTAGTCCATTCAGCCCCTCGAGCCTGTCCCGCCATTCAATAAGATCAGAGCTGATCTGGGACCGAACTCCATATCCCACCTTTGGCCCATGTCCCTCAACGTGTTTGCTCAACAACATCTATCTAACTCCGATTTAAATTTAACAACTGATCTAGCGTCAACTGCTCTTCCCACCCTTTGAGCGAAGTGCTTCCAACATCTCTCCTGACCGGTTTAGCCTTTATGTTTAGGCTGTACCCCTTAATTTTAGAATCTCCAACCAGTGGCAATAGTTTATCTACCCTGTCTTTCCTTGTTAATATCTTGGATACTTTGATCACCCCTTAACCTTCCAAATTCTAGTGAAAACAGGTCTAATTTGAGTAATCTCGCCTTGTAACCCAATCCCTGTAATTATTGCCATTCCCCTGCCTTTTCCCCCCACTCCTACACATTGTTTCTGTTCAAATAATCATCGAATGCCCTGTTGAATGCCTCGATTGAACCTGCCTCCACCACACTTCCAGACAGCACGTTCCAGACCCCAACCACTCGCTGTGTGAACAAGTCTTTTCTCGCATCACATTTGCTTCTTTTGCAGATCACTTTAAATTTCTGCCCTCTGTTGTTGCTAATCCTTTTACAGGCAGAAACAGTTTCTCTCCAGTCGCCACACAAGAGGAAGAATGTGGCTGCACGAGAAAGGGAGCAGAGGGGATTCACCAAGTTGTTTCCTGGGCTGGAGAGTTCCAACTATGAAGAGAAGCTGGGCTTGTTTTTCTTAGAGCAGAGAAGGCGGAGAGGCGACCTGATTGAGATATACAAAATGATGAAGGGCATAGATAGGAAGAAACCTATCCATGTCCCAACTTCTCCAATCTACCTTCATATCTGAAGTTTCTTAACCCTAGAACCAGTCCTGTAAAGCTCTTCTGCACTCTCTCCAATGCGGTCACATCCTTCCTAAAGTGAGGTCCCCAGAACTGTATACGAGATCCAACTAGGGTCTTGTATCAGCTCAGCATAATCTCTTTGCTCTTGTACTCTGTGCCTTTATGGGCGGCACAGTAGCACAGTGGTTAGCACTGTTGCTTCACAGCACCAGGGTCCCAGGTTCAATTCCCGGCTTGGGTCACTGTCTGTGCGGAGTCTGCACGTTCTCCCCGTGTCTGCGTGGGTTTCCTCCGGGTGCTCCGGTTTCCTCCCACAAATCCCAAAAGAAATGCTTGTTAGGTGAATTGTACATTCTGAATTCTCCCTCCGTGTACCCGAACAGGTGCCGGAGTGTGGCGACTAGGGGCTTTTCACAGTAACTTAATTGCAGTGTTAATGTAAGCCTACTTGTGACAAGAATAAAGATTATTATTATTAGTAAAGCCAAGAATACTATTTGATTTATTAACTGCTCTCTCCACCTGTCCTGCCACCTCAATGATCTATGCATATATTCACCCAGGTCCCCCTGCTCCTGCACCCACTTCAAAATTGTACCCCTTCTTTTACATTGTCTATCCATGTTCTTCCTACCAAAATGCATCACCTCACACTTCTCCGCATTGAACCTCCTTAGTGAAGACAGCTGAAAAGTATTCATTTAATATCCCAGCCATGCTCCCTGCCTCATGTGTAAATTCCCTTTTCGGGGCCTAATTGGCCCTACTCCTCCTATTACCATCCGTTTAATATAAATAGAAATATATATATATATATATATATATATGTCTGTAAAGCTTTTGGGATCCCCTTCTACCTTGGCTGCCAGTCTTTTTCATAATCCCTCTTCGCTTCTCTGTGATTTTTCACCTCCCCGCTGAACCTCCTTTATTCAACTTGGTTCTCAACTGCATTTTCTACCCAATACTGGTCATATGCACACTTTTTCTTTTTTACCTTAATTTCTATCGCCTTTTCCATTCCCTTTTGAGCGAATATACGTTGACTTGGGGATGCACAATGGTTAGCACTGCTGTCTCACAGCATCAGGGACCCGGGTTCAATTCCAGCCTTGGGTAACTGCCAGTGTGGAGTTTGCATGTCCTCCCCGTGTCCTCCGGTTTCCTCCCACAGTCCATAGATGTGCAGGTTAGGTGGATTTGCCATGTTAAATTACCCTTTAGTGTCCAAAGGTTAGGTGAGGTTACAAGGATAGGGCAGGGGAGTGGGCTTAGTGGGGTGGTCTTTTGGAGTGTAGGTGCAGACTTGATGGGCTGAATAGCTTCCTTCGGCACTCTAGGAATTCTCTGGAAAAAAAATGGACTTGTGCCCAATCCATTCATTTTTAAGGTAGCCCATTGTTCAGTTGCAGTTTTGCCCGGCGAGCTTTCGTCCCAGTCTATCCGGCCCAGCTCCATTCTTGCCCCATTGAAGTCGGCCCTGTTAATTATTGTTACTCTGGGTTGCCCAATGTCTTTTTCTACCCTCATCCTAAACCTTATGATACAATGATCACTGTTGCCCAAATGTTCCCCCACTGACGCTTGATCTACTTGGCCCACCTCATTTCCAAGAACCAGGTCTAGCAGTACACCCTTTCTTGTCGAACTGGACACATACTGCTGTAGAAAATTCTCCTGAACACTCCTGGGTACGTGGCAGCCAACAGGACAGAAGCAGGGCAGGAGCGTGACAGCGAGCAGAACAGCAAACGGAGCCTACAAGATCAAGAGTGCTGTAATACTGAACATCACAATTTTAAAAGGATGTATGCTCCCTATTCGATTGGCAACATGTAACAAAAAAAACACTATACACAGCAATCTCGAGGACTTATAATGTATTCAAGAATGGGATTGATGTATTGTTCAACACTATGGGAATCAGAAAATATGGGGATAAACTGGGAAAGTGAAGTTGATTTAGAAGGTCAGCCAACAATTCTTTTAAATGACAGATCAAGCTTGACAGGCTGTATGGCCTACTCTTGTTCCTTTTTCTGACATTCTTATTTATAAAGAATAAAGTAACTGTCTCAACCTTAACACTCCCTGGTACAAGGCTTTATTGAAGTGCAGCTCTGGGAAGTTACCTGCAGAGTGTCCGCAAACAGTACAAGAAGATTCTTCAAATCCAAGACCAAGTTCGGGTCAGAGCAGTATGACTGAATGGGAGGGAAAAAGAAAGATGTTTAATGCCAGACAAATTCAAATTGTCGTTCAACGTATCTAAATTTGTGAGTAACCTATGATCATAGACATAGGACATACAGTACAGAAGGAGGCCATTCGGCCCATCGAGTCTGCACCGACCCACTTGAGCCCTCACTTCCACCCTAACCCTGCAACCCAATAAACCCTCCTCACCTTTTTGGTCACTAAGGGCAATTTATCATGGCCAATCCACCTAACCTGCACATCTTTGGGCTGTGGGAGGAAACCGGAGCACCCGGAGGAAACCCACGCACACACGGGGAGAACGTGCAGATTCCGCACAGACAGTGACCCAGCAGGGAATCGAACCTGGGACCCTGCCACTGTGAAGCCACAGTGCTATCCACTTGTGCTACCGTGCTGCCCACTGTATGACTGGGCCAGACATAACATTGAAGCTCTTCATCTTCAGAGTATTAGAAAGACGACACTATTCGTATGTATATACCAACTTTTATTCCCTCAAACCATACCAACATAACTCGCAGCTATTGAAGTACTTTGTAAATTATGGTCACTGTTGTAAGGCCAGAATCAAGTTGAAGACAACACTCACTGCTTCATTTCCTTCTCTGATGCATTGTTTTTCAGACCCAAAATGATGGTCCTCTTCACTTCCCTCAGTTTTGTGTTCATGTAACAGTTAACAAGCCTTTCAAACTCAAAGTGGAGCATCAAGGGCAGCAGTGGTACAGTGGTTAGCACTGCTGTCTCACAGCACCAGGGACCGAGTATATTCCGATATCGGGTGCGCTTGTCAAGTTTGCACGTTCTCCCCGTGTCTGCATGGGTTTCCTCCGGGTGCTCCGGTTTCCTCGCACACTCCAAAGATGTGCAGGTTAGGTGGATTGGCCAGGCTAAATTGTCCCTCAGTGTCCAAAGGTCAGGTGGGGTTATGGGGACAGGGTGGGGGATTGAGGTAGGGTGGTGTTCTCTGTCGGAGGGTTGGTGCAGATCCGATGGGCTGAATGGCCTCCTTCTGCACTGTAGGAATTCTATGATTTAATCCTATATCCTTGCACCTCCCTATCTCAGTAACCTCCTCTAACCTCATAACCCTCCCGTGAACTCGCCAGTCCTCTGGTTCCAATCGACATGCACTCTCCGCTTTAAAAGGATATATGGGCGGCACGATAGCACAGTGGTTAGCACTGTTGCTTCACAGCTCCAGGGTCCCAGGTTCGATTCCCAGCTTGGGTCACTGTCTGTGCGGAATCTACACCTTCTCCCAATGTCTGCGTGGGTTTCCTCCGGGTGCTCCGGTTTCCTCCCACATGTCCCGAAAGATGTGCTATTAGGTGAATTGGACATTCTAAATTCTCCTCTGCGCACCCAAACAGGCGCCGGAATGTGGCCACCAGGGGCTTTTCACTTCATTGCAGTGTTAATGTAAGCCTACTTGTGACAATAAAGATTATTATTATATATTCTCCCTATTGCATTGGCAACATTATAATGAAAACAACTTTGAACAGAACAGTGATAGAGTTATTACTGTATTCGAGAACGCGATAGATTGACACTGTGGGAATCAGTGAATATGGGGAGAGATCAGGAAAGAGAAGTTGTTTTTTATTCTTTTACAGAATGTGAACGTCGCTAGCAAGGCCAGCATTGGTTCCGTCCCCAATTGCCGTGAGAAGGTGGTGGTGAGCTTCCTTCTTGAACCACTGCAGTCCAGGGATGCAAGTACACCCAGCGTGCTGTTGTGGAAGGAGTTCCAGTATTTTGACACATCAACAGTGAAGGAACTGCAATGTATTTCCAAGTCAGAATGGTGTGTGGCTTGGAGGGGAACTTGCAGGTGGTTGTGTTCGCAGGTATCTGCTGCTCTCGTCCTTCTAGGTGGTAGACGCTGCGGGTTTGGAAGGTGCTGTTAAAGGATCCTTGTTTTGTTGCTGCAGTGCATCTTGTAGATGGGACACACTGCTGCCACTATGTTAGTGATGGCGGGACTGAATGGTGACTGTGATAGATAGGCTTTATCGTGGATGCTGTTGAACTTCTTGAGTGTTGCTGGAGCTGCACTCATCCAGGCAAGTGGAGAGTATTTGCCTCTCTTCACTTGTGCCTGTAGATGGTAGACAGGCTTTGAGGAGTCAGGAAGTGAGTTACTCGCCACAAAATTCCTGAACTCTGACCTGCTTGCGCAGCCATGTTATTTACATGGCTCGTCCAGTTCAGTTTCTGGTCAATGGTAAACGCTTGATGTTGATCATGTGAGATTCAGCAATGGCAATGCCACTGATTGTAATCAGGAGGTATTTTGATTCCCGCTTGTTGGAAATGGTATTTGCCTGAGACTTGTATGGTGTGAACGATACTTTCCACTCATCAGCAAAAGCCTGAATATTGTCCCGATCTTGCTGCATTTGGAAACGGACTGCTTCAGTATCGGAGGAATCGTGAATGCTGCTGAACATCGTACAATCATCAGCGAATATCCTCACTTTTGACCTTATGATGGGGTAACATCGTTGATGAATCAGCTAAAGATGTTTGGGCATCGGACACTACCTTGAGGAACTTCTGGGGTAATGTCGGAGGTCTGAAATGATTGACCTCCAACAACCACAACCATCTTCCTTTGTGCTAGGTGTTACTTCAACCACCAGAGAGTTTTCCATCTTATTTCCACTGACTTTTTGTGCCACACCTGGTGACATGCTGCCTTGATGTGAAGTGAAGTCACTCTCACCTCACATCTGGAGGTCAGCTCTTTTGTACATTTTTTAGACCCAGGCCATAATGAGGTCAGGAGTTGAGTGGCCATGATGGAACCCAAACTGAGTGGCAGTGAGCAGGTTATTGCTGAATAAATGGCCCTGGACAGCACTACTGACGACCCATTCCATCACTTTGCCGATGATTGAGCGTAGACTGATGGGGCAGTAACTGGCCAGGTTGGATTTGTCCTGCGTTCTATAGACAGGACGTACCTGGCAATTTCCCCCATTGCAGGGAAGATTCCAGTATTTTGCGCTCTGCTAGAACAGCTCATCTAGGGACATGACTCGTCCTGGAGATAGAACAATCAGCCAATGATCTTACTAAATGGAACAACAGGCACAGGGGGCCGTGCGCCCTACTCCTTACCTACAAAGAATAAGTAATTGTCATAAATATTAATTAAATTACAAATTATAGAATACACTGAAATATCTGCTGCTGAACTTGGAAGGAGCGGGCAGGTGTCTTTTGATTGAGTAGTGGAGGTGAGAGCATGGACCAATGTGCTGGAGCTTTAAATGATTGCATTGAGCCCAGGTTAAGCCTTCGCCCCACTCTCTAGTCCCACCTTCTGGCATTTTCTCCTTGGAGACCTCTACATCACTCATTGCTTCGGACGAGGTTGATGGTCATCTCTGCTCACATCCCTTTGACTTGCCATTAAAATGTATTCCCAAAATCCTCCATAAAATGACCAGAGATATCTATCCGATTTAAAGGCACCATCCAATTGCAAACTATACTGACCTACACAGGCTAGGAAGCAGTATGAGGCGCCTGGGTAGATGTCATGGAGAACTTGATCACGAGTGACACAAAAAACGGCAGTGATAGAAAGGACTTGCATTTATATAGCACCTACTGCAACTTCAGGACATTCCAAAGTACTTTCCTGAAGTGTGGCCACTAATTTTAGGAAATGTAGCAGCTAATTTATGCAAAGCAAAATCCCACAACAGAATGGTGTGCTTATAACCAAATAATTTGATAATCGGTCATGATGGCGATAGCACCATGTTATTTGTTCCAGCCTGGAAGGGCAGGTAGAGCCTCGGCGTATTGGCTCATCCGAAAGGCAGCACCTTTGACCGTTCAATGTTTTTTTGGCCCCTCCACCGAGCTGGCATTGGCAGCCGAGAACTGGAGACGAGTCGGCTAGCACAGGAAGATTATGAGGGGAACATGTACAAGGAGTTTGGCACTGCGTGGCTATGAGGATTTACAGTCAAGCCCAATTCTGTCTTCTTCTGATAACATATCCATTTTGCAGCAGGGGCCACTGAGAAGTCAGCAAGAGAGGTTAAATTTCCCTCTCCCTAAACTAGTTTTCACGGTTTACTTTTAAACACTTGAAAGGGAAACATTCACAGGGCTGTCGGGAAAGAGCAAGGCACTGGGATTAACAGGACAGATTTATTTATTTATTTATTAAAAAGTGTTTCCAAAGGTACAATGGGCCCCTTCTGTGTTGTACAAAGTGGTGACCGAAATTTACGTGCAATAAACAAATCTTTGTGTTATGGATCTGTACCGATATCCAGGATATCTACATAACAGCTTGCACACACCAATGTGAATCAAAGCACTTTGCAGTGGGACTAAGAAGCGATAAGGACAGTAAGATGCAGTCGCGAGGTAGATTGAGAAAGCTTTTGAAGGTGGGGTGGGAGATATTGTCAGAGGGGATTAGTGAGAGCGAGTTCCAGATTGTAGGTGTGCAGTGGTTGGCGGCCGATGAAGCCAGGAGTTATAATGCCTGCTTGGGGAAAGTGGAGGGCTCATGCTGATTCACAGGGCTACAAAAGATGGGGGTAGGAGGGGTATAATTCAATTTAACAAGTGGAACAGAGCAGAAGTAAAATGCTTTAAAAAATTAGAATCAGCAGTAAAGGGTTTCCATGTTCAATAATGTCTTGCAATACAAGTAGTGCTTTGAAATGGTCGCAGACAGGAACTGGAGTGGTGGAGGGGCGTGTACGTGGAGGAGGGGAGGTTCAGTGGGGGGCAGATTTCACAATCTCACTTACTGAATGAGTCCTGAGTGCCGACATGGTTTTGGACACCGCCAATTCCCACAGCTGATCAATGTACGCTCTGTTCACCAGACGCTGCGTAGTGTGCAATATGTGGTCTTCAACTACAAAAAACCTGAGAGAGAATCAGGACAAGTCAGAATCAGACACAAAGTCAGTCAGTAAAAACACACACATGATCGCAACCGATCCGCAGACAGATTTAAGGCAGGATTTGTTGCATTGTTAAGCCTTGCAATGTGGGGTACTGCTAAACACCTGGCTTGCCTTTCACTCACCCACAATCACACTCATCTTCGGTGAATGCTGCTCAAAGTCAGGAGCTCAAAAGTTTGTAGTTTTGCTTCAATCAAAATTGATCTTTGCGCTCACAAGGGGAGAGGAATATCAATTCTGGAGGGCGGAGGGAGAATGGGGAGGGGGGGGACAGGCATAGATCATAGATAGAATAGAATTGACAGTGCAGAAGGAGGCCATTCGGCCCATCGTGTCTGCACGGCTCTAGGAAAGAGCACCCTACCCAAGCCCACACTCTCACCCTATCCCCATAATCCAGTAACCCCACCCAACACTAAGGGCAATTTAGCATGGCAAATCCACCTAACCTGCACATCTTTGGACTGTGGGAGGAAACCGGAGCACCCGGAGGAAACCCATGCACACACGGGGAGAATGTGCAGACTCCGCACAGACAGTGACTCAAGCCGGGAATCGAACCTGGGACCCTGGAGCTGTGAAGCAATTGTGCTAACCACTATGCTACCGTGCTGCCCTAGGGATAGGCAGGAGTGGAGAGAAACAGTAAAGGGAGAGGAGAGACGAGGTCAAGGGAGAGGCGGAGGGGGAAGAGGGAGAGGTGGAGGGGGAAGAGGGAGAGGTGAGAAAAGAGGGAGACAAGGCAAGGAGGAGAGGTAGGAAAAAAGGACAGCAGAAAGGAGAAATGGGGAGGGAACAAAAAGGGAAAACATTGAGATGGGGAGGGGGAAAGACAGAGGAGGTAAAAGCGAGACAAGGAGAGGGGAAAGAGAGAGAAGGCGAAGGGAGAATAAAGGTGAAAAAAAGAGGGGTCGGGCAGCACAGTGGCACAGTGGTTAGCACTGCTCCCTCATGGCACTGAGGACCTGGGTTCGATCCCAGCCCCGGGTTACTGTCCGTATGGAGTTTGCACATTCCTCGGGTCTGTGTGCATAGGTAAATTGGCCACGCTAAATTGTCCCTTATTGGAAGAATTGGGTACTCTAAATTTATTTTAAAAAAGGAAAAAGGAAGGAATTGATGAAAAGGGAAAGGAGTGGTGGAAGGGAGAGAAAAAAAGGAGAGCAAGAATGGGGCAGAGGGAGAGGGGAGAAAAGTGGAAGAGGAGGCAAGGAAGAGAGGTTGAAAAAAAGGACAGCAGAAGGGGGAAAGACAGAGGGAAGGAGGGGGAAAAGAGAGAAGGCGAGGGGGGGGTGAAGACAGAATGAAGGAAAAGAGAGCAAGGAATTGGTGAAAAGGGAAAGGGAGAGGCAAAACGGAGAGACAAGAATGGGGCAGAGGGGAGAGAGGAGAGAGGGAGGACAGAAAGAGCAGAAAAGAGTAAAGGTAAAGGGGAAATAAAGAGGTGGAAATAGAGAGAACAGTAAAAGAAGTGGACATCTTCACACTCAATTTTTCGACTGAAATGTCTTTTTTCACAAGACTAATTGGATAGCTTCTGGAACAGGATCCAACTCCATCGCCCGACCTTTATTCCAGTCGAAAACCAAGATGGAAACCAAGACCTGGTCTGAATGATTCAGGTACACTGTCAACCAGCAGAACACGACAATGAGTAGAAGACATTCTCAGCCTAAAGTGCCCTCTTACCAGGGTCATTCACATCGACCAGAATTGCAGATAAAGATTTGAGGGGAGGAGACCTACCAAGATTGGGGGGGCGGGGGGAATGGGAAAGAGAGATAGTCAGAAAGAAAATAAGACAAAATGGGGGCGGCACAAAGGAAGGAACCCGCATTTGGAGAAGCGTCCTGGTAGCGAAAGCCCTTTCCTGAAAACAAAACCTAACACAACCCCTCCACTAATGAACACCAATCGAAAATGTAAATCAGGAGAACATAGCACCAGTGGAACTTTCTCTTCTTGGTTTTGCATGAAAAACATACACTCACCCTACAATTTGATTAAAATACCTCCTGTAGCCGTCTAGCGTTTCATGCTGCAACAAGACAAGCATTTTCAGTTAGGACAATAAAGGACTGCAAAAATAAAGCATTTAAAAAAAGGGTCATACACTGGCATGCTCAGTAACTCAGGGCAAAAACAAAAAGGAATACTGTTTCACCAAGGTTAAAATGCTCTTTGGTTAATGGAAATGAAAGGGGAGATTATTCCTACCATGTTGGAAGGAGGCTGCAGGACTAAGCGGGCCTGTTTCTTTCTTTGTTTCCTGTAGTAGTTCTCAAATGTATCTTGGGCACCCTGGAGAAATGAAACAGAAGAAAAGTGGATGTGTGTTGGAGTCGGGAGTGCGTGAGCACATTTTTAAGAACTGACAAAAGCAGATTTGTTGCCGAAAGCCAGACACCTTTAACCAAGGCTCCTGTCTACACAATAGGCTTCCCATTTAGACAGGAACACCCCAAAACCTCCTTCCCTTCGACCAGTTTATCCCGATTGCTCCCATTATCTGAAGCACCCAATTACCTGACCTCCGTCAATGGACGTTTCCGCTCATTAAAATCTGCCTTTGTAATTTACCAAAAAAGCTAAAAGCAAATGTTCTCAGCATTGCGATAAGTTATAGAGTCAGAAAGCACAGAATGAGGCCATTCAGTCCATTTGGAATGTGCTAGCGCAATGAAAAAGATAACTAATTAGTTCCATGCTTCTGCCCTTCAACCCAAAGCCCTTCCAGTGTGTACCTCTCTACTGTTAACCCCTCTATTCTTCATTCAACTCATTTTGAATGTCACAGCCAAATTTGATTCCGTTCACATAAAACGGAAAAAATATTCTCGTCAGCTCCTCTGGTTAACTGCTCAAGAAAAAGCGAGCGCACAAGGAGGAATGATGAAGGTAATTCAAGATATCGACTATTTTTACTGCGGAACAATCAAAGAAATTGGCCTCGCGTCCTTGACAATTCAGAGACCATGATGTGATTTAATTGACGTTTTCAAGGTTAGGAAGGGAATTGAAAACAAATAATTATGGAAAATGTTCACAATTACAAATGAAACAGATACAAAGTTAGGAGTTGAGGGATGATGCGCAACAGTGGTAAATGGAGTGAAGGATTATGTGGTGAAGACAGGTACGTGGGATTAATTATATCAAAAAGAGACAGGCATATGGGGGCCAAATGGTCTTTTCTTGTTTCCAAAACGTCTCATTCTAGTGAACAGCAATACAGTAGCAGCGATTTCAGTAGCAACTCCAGGGATGCCATTCTATGCCCTTAAAACACTGAACTCCACAAAACGGTGCTATTTTTCGCAAGCAGATTTCCTGTTTCCATTCATTCCAAAAGAACAAACTATAACCGTTTTAACAAAAAAAACATCCACAGAACAAAGGGGGTTTTAAAGTCTAAATGACTCGAGACTGTGGCTGATTTTAATGAGAAGGCCTTTCTCCACCACCAGCCCCCTTTGCCCCCCCCCCCCCCCCCCCCCCCCCCCCCGCAACACAAAACAACTATTTACAATTATTGTTTTTGTTTAAGGTTCTAAATTGCTGTAACCTTAAGTGGCTCCATAATCCCCTGACGTTTTAAGCTCACAGTGCATGTTCTTTAACTAATCAGGCAGTGTCTTTGCATTGCCGCTTGTATGAAGATCTTTCTGGGGGTAAGGCGGAGCAGGGGGTTATGTGTGGGGAGGGGAGGGGATTTGCTCAGCAGCATCAATGGTGTTTGCGATGGGGGAAAACGATGTCGCTGACGGCCGGGAAATAGATGCAACCTGCGGTCTTAGCTTCCATCGCTCAAGAACAGTGTATCACGGATAGCACGTATAGAGAGCTGGTCACGCCACAGGTTCAGAGTCCAAATGTGGGAAGGGAATGGATGACCACCAGGCAGGGTAAGAGGACTGGGCAGGCAGTGCAGCAATCTCCTGTGGACATTCCCCTACAAAACAGGGATACTCTTTTGGATACTGTTGAGGTGAATGGCCTCTAAGGAGAAAGAAACAACAGTCACCCTCAGTGCGACTACATTCGGGAGGGGGAGGGTGAACAGTCAGTGGTTGTGGTACACATGACATAGGTGAAAAAAGGGATGAGGTCCGAAATGGAGATTATAGGGAGTTAGGAAGTAAGCTGAAAAGTAGGTCCTCAAAGGTAGTGATCTCAGGATTACTATCAATGCCACAGAAATCTTTGGATCCTCACTGTCTTCAGGTGATGTCCCGGAGGACTGGAGAATAGCCAATGTTGTTCCTCTGTTTAAGAAGGGTATCGAGGATAATCCAGGGAACTACAGGCCGGTGAGCCTTACTTCAGTGGTAGGGAAATTACTGGAGAGAATTCTTCGAAACAGGATCTACTCCCATTTGGAAGCAAATGGACGTATTAGTGAGAGGCAGCATGGTTTTGTGAAGGGGAGGTCGTGTCTCACTAACTTGATAGAGTTTTTCGAGGAGGTCACAAAGATGATTGATGCAGGTAGGGCAGTGGATGTTGTCTATATGGACTTCAGTAAGGCCTTTGACAAGGTCCCCCATGGTAGACTAGTACAAAAGGTGACGTCACACGGGATCTGGGGTGAGCTGGCAAGGCGGATACAGAACTGGCTAGATCATAGAAGGCAGAGAGTAGCAATGGAAGGATGCTTTTCTAATTGGAGGGCTGTGACCAGTGGTGTTCCGCAGGGATCAGTGCTGGGATCTTTGCTGTTTGTAGTATATATAAATGATTTGGAGGAAAATGTAATTGGTCTGATTAGTAAGTTTGCAGACGACACAAAGGTTAGTGGAATTGCGGATAGCGATGAGGACTGTCAGAGGATACAGCAGGATTTAGATTGCTTGGAGACTTGGGCGGAGAGATGGCAGATGGAGTTTCATCCGGACAAATGTGGGGTAATGCATTTTGGAAGGTCTAATGCAGGTAGGGAATATACAGTGAATGGTAGAACCCTCAAGAGTATTGAAAGTCAGAGAGATCGAAGTGTACAGATCCACAGGTCACTGAAAGGGGCAACACAGGTGGAGAAGGTAGTCAAGAAGGCATACGGCATGCTTGCCTTCATTGGCCGGGGCATTGAGTATAAGAATTGGCAAGTCATGTTGCAGCTGTATAGAACCTTAGTTAGGCCACACTTGGAGTATAGTGTTCAATTCTGGTCGCCACACTACCAGAAGGATGTGGAGGCTTTAGAGAGAGTGCAGAAGAGATTTACCAGAATGTTGCCTGGTGTGGAGGGCATTAGCTATGAGGAGCGGTTGAATAAACTCGGTTTGTTCTCACTGGAACGAGGGAGGTTGAGGGGCGACCTGATAGAGGTCTACAAAATTATGAGGGGCATAGACAGAGTGGATAGTCAGAGGCTTTTCCCCAGGGTAGAGGGGTCAATTACTAGGGGGCATAGGTTTAAGGTGAGAGGGGCAAGGTTTAGAGTAGATGTACGAGGCAAGTTTTTTTTACACAGAGGGTAGTAGGTGCCTGGAACTTGCCACCGGAGGAGGTGGTGGAAGCAGGGACGATAGTGACATTTAAGGGGCATCTTGACAAATACATGAATACGATGGGAGTAGAGGGATACGGACCCAGGAAATATAGACGATTGTAGTTTAGTCGGGCAGCATGGTCGGCACGGGCTTGGAGGGCCGAAGGGCCTGTTCCTGTGCTGTACATTTCTTTGTTGTTCTTTGTTCTAATCAGTGTGTAAAAAACAGGATATATCAGATGAATATTGTGATACATTGTGGGCAGCAGGGCAGGATTGTGAATAGCACAATTGCTTCACTGCGCCAGGGTCCCAGGTTCGATTCCGGCTTGGGTCACTGTCTGTGTGGAATCTGCACATCCTCCTGGATGTGTGCCTGGGTTTCCTCCGGGTGCTTCGGTTTCCTCCCACAGTCCAAAGATGTGCAGGTTAGGTGGATTGGCCATGATAAATTGCCCGTAGTGTCCAAAATTGCCCTTAGTGTTGTGTGGGGTTACTGGGTCATGGGGTATGGTGGAGGTGTTGACCTTGGGTAGGGTGCTCTTTCCAAGAGCCGGTGCAAACTTGATGGGCCGAATGGCCTCCTTCTGCACTGTAAATACTATGATAATCTATGAATATGTGGCTGGAAAGATGGTGCAATGAGTGTTTCAGGTTCCTGGGCTATTGGGGCCGCTTCTGGGGGAGGTGGAATCAGTGCAATCCCAATGGGTTGCACCCTGGCCAGGACTGGGACTGATGTCCGAGTGTGGCTGGGGAGGGTTTAAACTAGAATGGCAGGGGGATCAGAACCTAACCAGGGTGACAAGGAAAAAAGAACAAGGACAGTAATGAAAGAACAATAAAATGCAAAAATGGTAGACAGTGTGATCAAGGGCAAGAGGCAAATTGGACCCATTTGCAGGCCTATACGCTATTCTGATCAATGACTTCTTTCCCTTGCTGTTTTTTACCTCCACCCAAATGGACTCTACATCATCCAAGTCTAAATCGTCTCTCACAACTGTCGTCATTTCATGTCTTATTAACAGTGCTACCCCACCACTTTTTCCTTCCTTCCCTCCCATCCTTCGGAAAGCTGTTGCTGCTTTCAATAATTTAATAATAATAATCGCTTATTGTCACAAGTAGGCTTCAATGAAGTTACTGTGAAAAGCCCCTAGTCGCCACATTCCGACGCCTGTTCGGGGAGGCCAGTACGGGAATTAAACCGTGCTGCTGGCCTTGTTCTGTATTACAAGTCAGCTGTTTAGCCCACTGTGCTAAACCAGCCCCTCACATGAGAGGCTATTCCCCTCAACAGTACAAAGAAAAAATAGGATGACAAAAAGGTGAGCCTAAAGGGTTTTTATCTGAAAGCATGAAGCATTCGGAATAAGGTAGACAAACTGGCGGTGCAAATTGAGGTGAATGGATATGATCCCATCGTCATTACAGTGACAAGGAGATCAAAACTGGGAACTTATCATTCAGGGATATTTGCCTTTTTGGAAAGACAGCAGAGATGGAAAAGTTGTGCGGTAGCACTACTAATAAGAGATGAAATGAGAACAATTGTGAGACACGGTCTAGACTCGGATGATGTAGAGTCCATTTGGGTGGAGGCAGAAAACAGCAAGGGAAAGACGACATTGGTAGTAGTGTGTAGACCCCCACACAGTAGGAAAGGGCATAAATCAACAAATAATAGGCCATAAAAAGAATGGAACAATTATGGGTGGATTTAATCTCCCTGTTGATTGGGTTAATGAAGTTCGAAATGGTAACTACGACAATGAATTCATAGAGTGCATTAGGGATAGTTGCCTCGAGAATATGTCATGGAGCCAACCAGCGAACAGGTTATCTTGGATCTGGTAACGAGGCAGGTTTAACAAATGACCTCAGAGTAAAGTTCCCCTCGGAAGTAGGTGAAAAACTGCAGAAAGCTTCACCACAAAGGGACTTGGGGTCCTTCTGCACAAAACACAGAAAGCTGGCACACAGGTGCATCAGGTAACCAGGAAGGCTAATGGAATGTTGGCCCTTATTTCAAGAGATTTGGAGTGGGGGGGGGGGGGGGGGGAGAAGTCTTGCTGCATTTGTACAAGGTACTGGTGAGACCACACCTGGAGCACTGTGAGCAGTGGTAGTCCCGTATTCAAAGAAAGATATTATTTCATTGGAGGCGGTTCAGAGAACCTTCACTGGGATGATCCCCGGCATGAAGGGATTGTCTTATGAAGTTGAGCCTCTATTCTTTGGAAATTAGAAGAATGAGAGGTGATCGCAATGAAACGTATGGGATTCTTAAGGGGCTTGACAGGGTAAATGCTGAGAGGATGTTTCCCCTCATGGGAGAGTCTAGGACCAGAGGGCAGAGTCTCAGAATAAAGGGGTGCCAATTTCTCCTCTGAGAGGGTTTAAGAGTTACCATAGAATGCCTACAGTGAAGAAGAAGGCAAGGGTTGAGAGTCTTTGGAACTCCTTACCACAGAGAGCTGTGGGGCAGAGTCCTTGTGTATATTTAAGGCTGAGATAGATAGATTCTTGATCAGCAAGGGAATCAAGGGTAACATACACAGAAACATCCATAGAAAATAAAAGGAAGCCATTCGGCTCTTCGAGCTGTCCGCCATTCATAATGATCATGGTTGACCATCAAGTTCAATACCCTGATCCCGCATCCCGCCCTCCCATCCCTCGATCACTTTAGCCTCAAGAGCTATATCCAATTCCTTCTTTAAATTACACAATGTTTTCGCCTCAATTACTTTTTGTGACAGTGAATTCCACAGATTCACCGCTCTCTGGGTGAAGAAATTTCTCCTCAACTCAGTCCTAAAAGATTTACCAATTATCCTCAAACTATGACCCCTAGTTCTGGACTCCCCCACCATCACAAACATTCTTTCTGAATCTACCCTGTCTACGCCTGTTAGAATTTTATAAGTTTTTATGAGATCCCCTCTCACTCTTCTAAACTCCAATGAATATAATCCTAAACGACTTAGTCCCGCCATCCCAGGAATCAGCCTGGTAAACCTTCGCTGCACTCCCTCCATAGCAAGAACATCCTTCCTCAGGTAAGGACACCAAGTCTGCACACAATACTCCAGGTGTGGCCCCACCAATGCCCTATACAGTTGCAGTATACCTATATAAACATAAGACCATAAGACATAGGAGCGGAAGTAAGGCCATTCGGCCCATCGAGTCCACTCCACCATTCAATCATGGCTGATTTCAACTCCATTTACCGGCTCTCGCTCCATAGCCCTTAATTCCTCGAGAAATCAAGAATTTATCAACTTCTGTCTTAAAGACACTCAACATCCCGGCCTCCACCGCCCTCTGTGGCAATGAATTCCACAGACCCACCACTCTCTGGCTGAAGAAATTTCTCCTCATCTCTGTTCTAAAGTGACTCCCTTTTATTCTAAGGCTGTGCCCCCGGGTCCTAGTCTCCCCTGCTAATGGAAACAACTTCCCTACGTCCACCCTATCTAAGCCATTCATTATCTTGTAAGTTTCTATTAGATCTCCCCTCAACCTCCTAAACTCCAATGAATATAATCCCAGGATCCTCAGACCTTCATCGTATGTTAGGCCTATCATTCCTGGGATCATCCATGTGAATCTCCGCTGGACCCGCTCCAGTGCCAGTATGTCCTTCCTGAGGTGTGGGGCCCAAAATTGCTCACAGTATTCTAAATGGGGCCTAACTAATGCTTTACAAAGCTTCAGAAGTACATCCCTGCTTTTATATTCCAAGCCTCTTGAGATGAATGACAACATTGCATTTGCTTTCTTAATTACGGACTCAACCTGCAAGTTTACCTTTAGAGAATCCTGGACTAGGACTCCCAAGTCCCTTTACACTTCAGCATTATGAATTTAATCACCGTTTAGAAAATAGTCCATGCCTCTATTCTTTTTTCCAAAGTGCAAGACCTTGCACTTGCCCACGTTGAATTTCATCAGCCATTTCTTGGACCACTCTGCTAAACTGTCTAAATCTTTCTGCAGCCTCCCCACCACCTCAATACTACCTGCCCCTCCACCTATCTTTGTATCATCGGCAAACTTAGCAAGAATGCCCCCAGTCCCGTCATCTAGATCGTTAATATATAAAGAGAACAGCTGTGGCCCCAACACTGAACCCTGCGGGACACCACTCGTCACCGGTTGCCATTCCGAAAAAGAACCTTTTATCCCAACTCTCTGCCTTCTGCCTGACAGCCAATCGTCAATCCATGTTAGTACCTTGCCTCGAATACCATGGGCCCTTATTTTACTCAACATCCCTATTCCGATACTGAAATCCTCTCGTTATGAACGGCAACATACCATTTGCCTTCTTTACTACCTGCTGTACCTCTGCGTGCTTTCAGCGACTGATGCATGAGGACACCAAGGTCTCGCACCTCTCTCAATTTACACCCATTGAAATAATACCCTGCCTTCCTATTTTTGCTACGGAAGGGGATATATCCGCAATATACTGCATCTGCCATGCATATGCCCACTCAGTCAGCCTACCCAAATCCCACTGAATCATCTCTGTATCCTCCTCACAGCTCACCCTCCCACCCATCTTTATCATCTGCAAATTTGGAGATACTGCATTTAGTTCCCACATCAAAATCATTAATATAGAATGTGAACAGTTGGGGTCGCAACACAGATCCCTGTGGTATCCCACTCGTCACTGCCTGCCAATTGGAAGAAGACCCATTTGTTCCAACTTTTTGCTTCCAGTCTTCAACCAGCTTTCTATCCTTTGTTTACAGGGAAAGGGCAGGAAGGTGGATGTAAGGAATGTCAGATCAGCCATGATCATACTGAATGGCGGAGCAGACCCGAGGGGGCCAGGCGGCCTACTCCTGTTTCTATTTCTTATGGTCTTATGTAATGTCTATAACGTAGTAAAATGTTCCACAGCATTTCGCAAGAGCCTTCAATTTGATGTGGAGTCACATAAGGAGATATTACGGTAAAGGACCAAGGCTTGACCAAAAAGGTACCTTTTTCCTAAGTTTTTCAAAAAAGAGAGGCGAAAAACGTTTAGCAGGGTAATTTCCAATCTTAGGGCCTTGCAGTTGGAGACATTTTCTTTTTTTGAAAAATCTTTTTATTGGTATTTTCAAGAATTACAAACAATTATGTACATTGCTGGTCGTGTTCATTCACTGTGCCATACAGAAAAGTTTGTCTTTTCCCTCCCTTGAGTTTTCCTATATACAGTCTGCCGCCATCTGGCTCGGCATGTGGTCCCCCCACCCCCCTCCTCTCCTCACCTTTGTGTCCCTTCTGGTTGGTCTGGAGGGTATGTTTCCCCCTTTCCTCCCCCTCTTCCTTTTCTTCCCCCGTCCGCTTCGGCCGCTTTTCCTTTGTGCCTGGCGGGGAAGGAGGGGGTGCTCTTTTATGTCTCTCCAGCCCTTTCTCTTCTCCCCCCCCCCCCAGTTGGAAACATTTTCACCAATGGCAGAGTGAGTCGAATTGAGGCGGGTAAGAGACCAGATTTGGAAGATGACACAGATCTTAGCGGGTTGTCGGATGTTACAGAGATAGGGAGAATCCCATGGGCGGCTGGTGAAGATATGGCTGGGGTGCACGTGAAAGGAAGACAGCCACAGAATCTTCAAGGAGCTGTGAAAGTTCTTGGAAAGAATTATCCAATTACTTCCAATTCCCAAATTTTCCCCATTGCCAAACAAATGTTTCCGTTTCAAGTTTCTACCGAATTCCTGTCAATCAGTGCATTCTGGATGAAAAGACTTGGTTCTGAAAAGAAAATCTAATTTTTCATAGAATTTACAGTGCAGAAGGAGGCCATTCTGCCCATCGAGTCTGCACTGGCTCTTGGGAAAGAGCACCCTACTTAAGCCCACACCTCCACCCTATCCCCGTAACCCAGCACCCCACCTGACACAATCCACCTAACCTGCACATCTTTGGATTGTGGGAGGAAACCGGAGAACCTGGAGGAAACCCACACAGACACAGGGAGAACGTGCTGACTCCACACAGTGACCCAAGCCGGGAATCGACCCTGGAGATGTGAAGCAACAGTGCTAACCACTGTGGTGCCCTGGTTCTGAACTCTGGTTCTGTGCCAAGTATCTAATATCAGTGGCTTCTGATTATTAACCCAATAGGAACAGTTTCTCTCCATTTATGTTACCAATGCCACTCAATTAAATTGCTACTTAACCTTCACAGCTCTAAGGAGAGGAACTCGGATTTCTCTAGTCTCTCCACGTTTGGTCGGCAGGTTAAATTTGAAATAAACTTAAATCAAAAACTCAGGGCAAGCAATTTTGGAGAGCTTAAAGAGGGATTTCCTTGCCTTCCCCCCTTGCCTATTTCTGTCCAGAAGTTAGGGTCTTGCGTCAACAACAGCTTTGCAAGTAGCTGACCTTAATACCCAATTTTTATAAGCGAACATGTCTAGCCCAGATTTTTGGGTTACCCATCAACATAGGACAATTCTCATCTCCTCATCAGGATGCTGCCAGACCCACTGAGATTCCTGTAGGATTCTGTTTTTAATTCAGTTCTGCCAACATTCCCCTCTCGTCCAACATCAAAATCAGATTATTTAGGTCCTTGTGGCACCTTGCCGGATTTTCCTAATAAAGTAATTGTCCATGAAGAATCTGAGACCTCCAATCTTGCTACAGAAATTTTAGAATTGCTTTCCCAAATGAGAGACAAATGAGTAAGGATTTTACTCTGAATTACTGGACACGCCATTCGCCAGGAGAGCATACAACTCGTACAGCATCACCCTTTGAAGGACCAGGTAGCATTTACTTTGAAGGGAAATTAAAATCAGGAACGGTATTAAAACAATATATTGATTTGCCACCTCTAATGAATGCTGTTCAATAAATATGTGTAGCTCGCTTTTCAATAATAATAATCTTTATTATTGTCACAAATAGGCTTACATTAACACTGCAATTAAGTTATTGTGAAAAGCCCCTAATTGTCACACTACCCGCCTGTGCGGGTACACTGGGGGAGAATTCAGAATGTCCAAACCACCTAACAGCACGTCTTTTGGGACTTGTGGGAGGAAACCGGGAGCACCTGGAGGAAACCCACGGAGACAAGGGTAGAACGTGCAGACGCCACACAGACAGTGACCCGGAATTAAACCCGGCTCCGTGGCGCTGTGAAGCAACAGTACGAACCAGTGTTACCATGCCACCCATAGGGATTCCCGCCCCCCCGAATCACTACTTTTGTAGAGGAAATATGGAGAAAATACAATGCCATTTCTCTGGTAGGAGTGTTTAGGAGTCTGCAAACGAAATTACAGCAGATAACTCGACAGTGAAAATCTCACATTTCTTATAGTAGCTCCCTTAACTCTTTACCAGTGTTGTCAGTGGGATTTCAGATTACTTGAGAGCATTCATAAGTGAGAACAAAAATCAGAGACAATACCAAAGAGTGAAATAAAAAAGGGAGAAGGCAAGGTAAAAGAGGAAGAAGCAAGGCCAACTGGATGATGCAGGGAAGACTGATGGGTGGTGAGGAGCTGAGGAGGAACAGGTTAGAGTTAAGGGTTTGTACAGTGAGCCTTGATTTCAACACACAAAGGGTGCCAGAGGGTGGAAGTGTGTGCTAAACAGGGACTTTGCAACTCAATGGGAATGAAAGGAGAAAAGCTCAGAGCTGCACTGACCACGTCAGAATTGAGAGAATAGAGAGAAAGCTGGATTTAGAATCGACGGGGAGCTGGGCCGTTAAACAGCGCCAGGCTCCACCAGCTCAGGCTCGGAAGCCTGGCGCCGTCTTTTGAGTCCCCAGCCTGGCTAGCACGGAAAGGAGAATTCTTTGAGACTTAGGGGTTTGTGACATAGCAGTTTAGCTATTTAGCTCATTGCAGCTTAGAGGCAAGGAACAAAATCTCTTTAACAAAACTAATAAGGTCAGCACTCGCAGCATTTTCAAAACATAATCACATGCTAAGAAAACAAGTGTTGTAATGACCTGAAAAGCTAAAAGCATGATTGACGTAATGTTGGAAGATCAGAGCTCCCTGGCAACCCTTGAATGTTGGATTGACGGTGTCTTGTTATATTCAGTTTTGGACACATTGTGCCCACTGGATATTTTTCAGTGAACCCTGAATTGTGCCAAGTTATGCTCTAGAATTCCTAAGCAGACAGCACATCAACTACAAACTGCATATTTAAATGGTATATTAATGGACCCAAGAGGTTCTTTCAGTTTTATCACTGGGCTGGATAGTGCGCTGATAGTGCAACACGCATGCGGAAGGAGTTTATAGCCTCTGTATTTTTAACGTACTGTCTTTATTGAACTGATCTAGTTTCAAATGACCGTCATTCTTGCTGCACAGGAGCGGACCACAGCATTCAACACAGGAGGGGACCGGCAGCATCATAAACTAGGTCAAGCTTCTATTTAAGTCAGCTGGATTTGCATCCAGGCCAAAGTTGTACCTATTTATGATCCCATTTACTCGGTCCTTCTCTCATTCCTGCCATCATCCACTTTTAAAGCTCATTTAGCTCTGTTGCCTTCATCCCTCTGCCCGTCCCCACCCATTCTTGATGCTATTTGTTGCCATTCTCTTTCATAATCCTGCTGTCCTTCAAAGCCGTTCTCCTTGCAATGAACTGTTTTCCTTCTCATGTTCTCTTTTGCTCTCTCAGTCTCATCTTCCCACCAGTAACCCACCCCATATCGCTTTGTCCACTGCTCCGCCACGAGTTGGTGCACAATTTGCAACTTTTTAAAAATGTATTTACCAAGGCCAATATTAATGGCCCATTCCAATTTGCTTCAAGAAAGTGGCGGTGAGACACCATCTTGAACTGTTGCAATCCCTGCAGTTGGTGTAGGTACAGCCACAGGGAAAGAGTTTCAAGATTTTGACCTGGCGAAGCGAAGGAACGACTATATAATTCCAAGTCAGGATGGTGAGAGACTCCGGTAAATAACTTACAGGTGGTGGTGTTCACACACGTCTGCTGCCCTTGTCCATCTAGCTGGCAGAGAGTTTGGAAGGTGCTGTTCAAGGAGCCTTGGTGAGTGGCTGCAGTGCATCTTGTATACGGTACACACTGCTCCATTGTGTGTTGGTGGTGGAGGAAATAAATGTTTCAGATGGATTGAGGTACCAATCATCGCCCTGGATGGATGATGTTGAGCTTAAAGAATATTGTTATCCCGGTACTGATCCAGGCAAGTGGAGAGTATTCTATCACGCTCTTGACTTGTGAGAATGTTTCTGCCGGGTTTCAAACCAGGGACCGTGTGTGTGTGAAGCAAATGATAATCACCACACCAGAGAAATAATTGGGTGCTAAGACCCCAAGGGGATAGGTGGATATGGATTTAGGTGGTGAGTGCCTCACTGTCGAATATCCAGCCTCTGACCTGCACTTGTACTCTAAGTATTTCTGTGGCTGGTCCAGTTAAGTTTCTGGTCAAAGGTGACTTCCGGGATGTTGATTATGGGGGCTTCAGCAACGATAATGCCATTGACTGTCAAGTGGAGTTGGTTACTCTCCTCCTTGTTGGAGGAGGTCATTCCTTGGCACTTATGACACAAATGTAATTTGCCACTTATCAGTCCAAACCTGAATATTGTCCCCGTCCTGTTGCACGCAGGATACTTCAAAATCTGGGAGCTGCAGATGATTGTGAATACTGTAATCATCAGGGTACAATCCCTTTGTCTGACCTTTTCATGGAGCAAAGGTCATTCATGAAGCAGCTGATGAGGGTTGGGCATGGAACCCAGCCTGGAGGAAACGCACGATAATGATCATCCACACTGACAGTGACCATCAACTTCCTCTGTGCCGGTTATTATGCCAGCCAGTGGAGCGTTTTCCTCCTGATTCTCACTGACTTCAGTTTTACAAGGACCCCTTGATGGTTTACTCAATCAAATACTGCCTTGATATCAATGGTAGTCACTCTTACCTCACCTCATCTCTGGAATTCAGCTCTTTTTAAAAAAATTTAAAGTACCCAATTCTTTTTTTTTCCAATTAAGGGGCAATGTAGCATGGTCAGTCCACCTACCCTGCACATCTTTGGGTTGTGGGGGTGAAACCCACGCAGACACGGGGAGAATGTGCAAACTCCACACGGACGGTGACCCGGGGCCAGGATCGAACCTGGAGTCTCGGTGCCGTGAGGCAGCAGTGTTAACCACAGCATCACCCTGCCGCCCCAGAATTCAGCTCTTATATGTCCACATTTGGACCAACACTGCAATGAATTCAGGACGTGAGCAGTCCTGACCTCATGGGTGCCCACATTGAGCAAAGAATGAAACTGTGGAATTGAACATGGTCGCAAATATCAGTTGAACATCACAAATGTCACGGGCGCAGTAAGATGCAATTTGTGATGCTCTAAGAAAAGCATCATATTTGAGGTTGCAGCAAATGGAGTAAAAAAACTTGCTTCAACTGCATTTAAAGCTCTTTCCTTTTGTTTCTTTTCACGATTGCTAGATCAGCCATGCTAGAATTGAATGCAAAAATTATGATTGCTCTACTTGGAACTGAGAAGGTTAAGAAGTGGCCGTCTAGGTTTTCAAGATGACAAGAGGTTTGGATAAAGCAGATACAGAAAATCTCTCTGATGAGCGCGCCAATGATCAGTGGCCATCGTTTTAAGTCACTGGCAAAAGCTATGAGATCCGAGGAGGGTTTTGTTTAGTGACAGTGCTGTCGGGATTCGGAATTCTCTACCTGAAAAGCTGGTGGAAGCTGATACCATAAATAATTTTAACAGATATTGGAGGATGAAGAGCTGAGCTGACTGGGGGGGTGCGGGGGGGGGGGCACCCACAATCCTGATGGGCAAGGTAATAGAAGGCACTAAGCTTTCCAGCATATCATCCAGCAAAAGTCACTGCCTGAAGGAGAGGTGGGAAATGGAAATTTAGGGAAAAGACAAAGTGGTGAAAGCAAACTATTTAATGAACCATGAAATGAAAATGAAAATCGCTTGTCACAAGTAGACTTCAAGTGAAGTTACTGTGAAAAGCCCCTAGTCGCCACATACTGGCGCCTGTTCGGGAGGCTGGTACGGGAATTGAACCGTGCTGCTGGCCTGCCTTGTTGTGCTTTCGAAGCCAGCAATTTAGCCCTGTGCTAAACCAGCCCCTGGTTTAAATGGTAGATTTAGCTCTGTGCGAAACCAGCCCCAAGAACAATTAGTGTGGCTCCTCGACAACTGCTATCCCATAGCATGAACAGGAAGAGCAGGTCCAACTTCTGTGATTAAACTTCAACTGATAGTTATTTTTGCTTCTCAATTTATTTGCCAACTCTTTTAAAAAAGTTAAATGGGGGGGGGGGGGGGGGGGGGGGGGGGGGGAGAGTTGTGGGTGGGGAGAGACTTATCAATTTCGTTGTGTGGGACTTAATCATCTGTGAAACAGTCGC
The DNA here is from genome assembly GCF_047496885.1 of Scyliorhinus torazame. Classification (NCBI taxonomy): domain Eukaryota; kingdom Metazoa; phylum Chordata; class Chondrichthyes; order Carcharhiniformes; family Scyliorhinidae; genus Scyliorhinus; species Scyliorhinus torazame. The sequence continues at coordinate 343,705,028 of NC_092709.1, read as the reverse complement.
AATACAATATTTTCTAGCTTGTCTAAGCTCCTTTTCTGTGTTGGCTCAACCTTTCCACCCTTTAAATTGGTTGGAAGATCATGATAAACTGCCACTGAAGTGTCTAATTGTGATCTCCGTTACAGTGCCATTGTACCTTCAGCTGGTGTGCTGTGTAGAAGCTTGCAACCCCTTATTGTCCTCCCACCAGGAATGAGCGTAAGCCTATCCTGTGCTATTGTGCCATTAACTCCCCTGGAATCCCCACGAGTTGACAATTTAATACAAAGTTCTTTTTGAGAGCAGACTGAGATCTTTTCTTTTCTCTCTCGCTCTCTCTCCAGCTCTCTCTTTTCTCTAAGTGCTGGTGTTGTTCAAAGTCCTTTTCAGACTTGATCCTATTCTGGGTCGAAAAGAACACTTAAAAAAAATAGAACTTGTTTCTATATTTTTCCTTCCATTGTTTGCACTCTTACTTGTAATGCTTCTTTTGATCCCACGTGTGAGAGAAAATAAAACAAAAAGCAATTGGAATGTGTTTACGGAGGACACTCCACTTTAAACCAATGGGGGCCATCTTTATCCTTGTGAAGGGGAAGGAACATTTTGGGGTACTCTACCATTTTATCAAGTGGATTTTTTTTTTTTAAAAAGAGAAAATATCAACATCCCCTGCTGTCATTCCCAGCATCAGGGGGCTTAGGGATTGCAGCAGCCACTATGCTGAGCTCCTCTGCTGATTAAGTCAGTGAGTAACCGGGCAACAATAACTTTCATGCACAAAGCACCGTTAACACAGTAAATACATCCCATGGTGCTTCAGAGGAGCACCTGCTGGCTAAAATAGGCATTGAGCCACATAAACAGCTGTGAGGATAGGTGAGCAAATGTTTGATCAGATGCACATTTGAAGCACTGGAGGACAGGTTTGGAGAGGGAATCCCACAGCTCAGGGCCCAGACAACTAGAGGCATAGTCACCAATGGTGAAGTGACGGAAACTAGTGCAGTGCAAGAGGCCAGAATTGGAGATCGGGGGAAAGGCTGTAGGAGTGGGAAAGGTTACAAAGATAGCGAGAACTAGGCCATGGAGAGATTTGCAAACAAGGAAGAGGAAATAACTGCCCCAAGATCATGCATCTCCAATATAGGTTTGTGAAAGTCAAATATTTTCAGGAATATAATTTTGCCCCTCATATAAAACAAGCGTGTTGTACGTAAAACAGAAACTGTACCAACATATTTTTCTCAATTCAAGTCGGCAAAGGTACAGACATAATAGTGCAAAAGCAGGCACTCAATCTGCCCATTGTGCCTGTGCAGTTCCTAGCTCCTCAAACCGAGGTATTTACTTTGATCCTATGTCCCTCTTGTCAAGAAAATATTTTCACTCAGCATCTAATTCCTTCCAAACGTCGGCCTGGGTTTTCAATCCCAACGTGGTTAAGCGCGAGTCGGGAAATCTCCCATCAGGAGATCAGGGGCAGGATTCTCCTCTACCCGGCGGGGTGGGCGGTCCCGGCGCCGAGGGGTGGCGTGAATCCTCTGCACCTTCAGAGGCTAGGCCGGCGCCGGCTGGCGCAAGTTGCCGCATGTGCGGGAGCGCCAGCGTGTGCTGCCATCATCCCAGCGCATGCGCAGGGGGGTTCGTCACTGCACCGGCCATGGCGGAGGTCCACAGGAGCTGGTGCGGAGGGAAAGAGTGCCCCCACGCCACAGGCCCGCCCGCGGATCGGTGGGCCCCGATCGTGAGCCAGGCCACCCTGTGGGCACCCCCCGGGGCCAGATTCCTTGCGTCCCCAGAGGACCCCGAAGGCCGCCCGCAGAACCAGGTCCTGCCGCTAAGTACCAGGTCTAATTTACGCTGGCGGGACCGGCCTAAAACGGGCGGCCGCTCGGCCCATCGGGGCCAGAGAATCAGCGGGGGGGGCTGCCAGCGGCCGCCGACCGGCGCATCGCGATTCCCGCCTCCGTCAAAACCCCGGCGCTGGAGAATTCGGCAGCCTGCGGGGGCGGGATTCATGCCCCCCCCCCGGGTGATTCTCCGGCCCGGTGGGGGTTGGAGAATCCCGCCTCCCATCTCCCATTTGGCGGCTAGTTTAGTACAGTGGGCTAAATAGCTGGCTTGCAATGCCGAACAATGCCAGCAGTGCGGGTTTCATTCCCGTACTGGCCTGCCCGAACAGGCGGCGGAATGTGGCGATTAGGGGCTTTTCACAGTAACTTCATTGAAGCCTACTTGTGACAACAAGCGATTATTATTATTAGGATGAAGTTCACAGTCCCCAAAGCCAACTTAATGCCAACCGATGCCAACACATACACTAACCTTCGCCCTTACAGCCTCAATGCCAACTATCCACCATGGGCAGACATCGGCAGCCTTGTAGAGATGAAATAAAACAAAGTTCTAAATATCTATTACAACCTTCACTACATTAAAACAAATCCCATTCAGCAAAGCCATTCAAAACTTTTAAATCCTCCATATCTCTTACAAAAGCAAACACACTGATATTCATAACCCGCATCAAAGATGGCTCAACTCGTCCTTTTATTTATTTTTATTTTTTAATAAATTTAGAGTGCCCAATTAATATTTTCCAATTAAGGTGCAATTTAGCGTAGCCAATCCATCTAACCTGCACATCTTTGGGTTGTGGGGGCGAAATCCACGCAAACACGGGGAGAATGTACAAACTCCACATGGACAGTGGCCCAGAGCCGGGATCGAATTTGGGACCTCGGCGCCGTGAGACAGCAGTGCTAACTAAACTCGTCCTTTTGTAACTTCTTTGAGCTGTCAACCTGTGAACTAAGGAGCCTGTACAATTATAACTTATGAAAAACAAGCAAGCATTAATAATGAACTAATGATAGCCCTTCGGGTCATGTCAAAACAGCTGTTGTAATTGTTAGGCCAGGTTATATTTTGAACCCCCCAGAACAGAGACCCCTCAAAAGAGGGAGAACACGAGGGCTCGCTGCAGGAGAGCGTGAGGACTCACCGATGGAGAGCACGAGGGCTCGCCGAGGCACAGCGCAAGGACTCGCCGAGGGAGAGCGCGAGGAGTTGCCGAGGGAGAGTGCGAGGACCCGCCGAGGAAGAGCACAAGGGCTCGCCAAGGGAGAGCGTAAGGGCTCGCCGAGGGAGAGTGCAAGGGGTCGCTGAGGGAGAGCGCTAGGGAGAGCCGAGGGAGAGCCTCACCTGAGGAAGGAGCAGTGCTCCGAAAGCTAGTGATTTGAAACAAACTTGTTGGACTTTAACCTGGTGTTGTAAGACTTCTTACTGTAAATCATTTATATTGTGGGTAGCTGGGATCCCAGCACCCCACTAGTCACTGCCTGCCATTTGGAAAAAGACCCGTTAATACCTATGCTTTGTTTCCTGTCTGCCAACCAATTTTCTACCCATCTCAATCCTCTGTCCCTAATCCCATGTGCTTTAATTTTACACACTAATCTCTTTTCTGGGACTTTGTCAAAAGTCTTGTCAAAATCCAAATAAACCACATTCACAGGCTCCCCCTCATCATCTCTACTAGCTAATCCTCGAAGAATTCCAGTAGATTTGTCAAGAATAAATTCATGCTGACTCCTGCCACTGTTTTCGAAGTGCTCTGCTACAAAATCTTTGATAATAGATTCTAGAATTTGTTCCACGATCAACGTCAGGCTGACTGATCTATAATTCCCCGTTTTCTCTCAACCCACTCTGTAAATAGTGGGGTTACATTTGTTGCCCTCCAATCTGCAGCAACTGCTCCAGAGTCTATCGACTCTTGGAAGATGACCACCAATGCATCCAGTATTTCTAGACCCAATTCCTTAAGTACTCTGGGATGTAGATTATCAGGCCCTGGGTATTGATCAGCCTTCAATCCCATTAATTTCCCCAACACCATTTCTCTCATAATATTGATCTCCTTCAGTTCCTCCCTCTCATAAACCCTGTGTTCCCCAGCATTTCAGTATCTGTGTCCTCATTTGCGAAGACAGAAGCAAAGTATGTGTTTCGTTGCACGGCCATTTCTTTGTCCCCCACTATAAATTCCCTCATTTCTGTCATTCTCCTTCGCCAATCCTTTTCTCTCCACATACCTATAGCAACATTCACAATCAGTTTGTATGTTCCCTGCAAGCTTACTCTTATACTCTGTTTTCCCACTTTCAGAAGTGGGAATGCTATCAGATGACTGCACCATGTTCAGCACCATTCACAACTCCTCAGATAATGTTCAAATGCAGCAAGGCCTGGACAATATCGAGGCTTGGGCTGAGAACACAGGACAACTTGTTGCCAAACAACATAAGCAGCAAGAAATAGAAAAAGATAAGCGATTCCACAACAAACTCATCAGATCTAAGCTCTGCCGTCCTGCCAGATCCAGTCGTGAATGATGATGGAAATTAAACTCACTGGAGGAGGCGCTTCCACAAATATCCCCATCCTCAATGATGGAGGACCCCAGCACATCTGTCCAAAAGACAAGGCCGAGACATTCACAGCAATCTTCAGCCAGAAGTGCTGAGTGGATGATCCATCTCGGTCTCCTCAAGGTCCCCAGCATCACAGATGTCAGTCTTCAGCCAATACGATTCACTCCACACGATATCAAGAAACGGATGAAGACACTGGATACTGTAAAGGCTAAGGGCCCTGACAATATCCCGGCAATTGTACTCCAGAACTTGCCGCACCCCTAGCCAAGCTGTTCCAGGACAGCTCCAACACTGGCATCTAACCGGCAATGTGGAAAAACAGGACAAATCTAACCCAGCCAATTACCATCCTATTAGTCTACCCTCCATCATCAGCAAAGTGATGAAAGGAATCACCAATAGTGCTTTCAAGCGGCACTTACTCAGCAATAACCTGCTAATGGATGCTCAGTTTTGGTTCCGCCAAGGTCACTCAGCTCCAGAACTCATTATAGCCTTGGTTCAAATATGGATAAAAGAACAGAATGGCAGAGGTGAGGGGAGAGCGACTGCCCTTGACATCCTGGCAGCATTTGACCGAGTATGGATCAAGGAGCTCTAGCAAAACTGGAGTCAATGGGAATCAGGGGGAAAACACTCCGCTGGTTGGAGTTACAGGAAGATGGCTGTGGTGGTTAGAGGTCAATCATCTCAGCTCCAGGACATTACCGCAGGAGTTCCTCAGGGGTAGTGTCCTGGGCCAAACCATCTTCAGCTGCTTCATCAATGACCTTCCTTCCAGCATAAGGTCAGAAGTGGGGATGTTTGCGGATGACTGCACAATGTTCCGCATCATTCGTGACTCCTCAGATAATGAAGCAGTCCGTGTCCAAATGCAGCAAGACAAGGACAATATCCAGGTTTGGGCTGACAATGGCAAGTTACATTTTCGCCATACAAGTGCCAGGCAATGGCCATCTCCGACCAGAGAGGATCTAACCATTGCACCTTAATTCAATACCATTACCATTGCTAAATCCCTCACAATCAACCTCCTTAGGGTTACCACTGATCAGAAATTGAACTGGACTAGCCATATTAATACTGTGGCAAACAGAACAGATCAAAGGCAGGGAATCCTACGGCAATTAATTCACCTCCTGACCCCCCCAAAGCCTGCCCACCATCTACAAGGCACAAGTCTGGAGTGCAATGGAATATTCTCTACTTGCCTGGATGAGCGCAGCTCCAACAACACTCAAGAAGCTCAACACGATCCAGGACAAAGCAGCCCACTTAATTGCTACCCATTCCACAAACATTCAATCCCTCCACCACAGATGAACAGTGGTAGGTGTGTGTGCCATCTACAAGATGCACTGTAGTAACTCGCCAAGGTTTCTTAAGACAGCACCTTCCAAACCAACGACCACTCCCATCTGGAAGGACAAGAGCAGCAGACACCCGGAGAACCCCATCACTGGAGGTTCCCCTCCAAGTCACTCACCACCCTGACGTAAATATATCGCCATTGCTTCACTGTCGGTGGATTAAAATCCTGGAACACCCCCTCTAACAGCACTGTGGGTGTACATACACCTCAGGGACTGCAGCAGTTCAAGAAGGCAGCTCACCGCCACCTTCTGAAGGGCAACTAGGGATTGGTGATAAATATTGGCTGAACCAGCCAATTGCCCATAAATGAATAAAAATAAATGTAAAAAACTTTGTCACTGCCTATCCACGGTCACCCATTTAAGTAACCTTTCCCAATCAATATGAACCGACTCGTGCATTCATTCAGATTCAGGACTCTAGTCTCAGAATCACCTTTGTCACTCTTCATGGGACTGTCCTATGAAGAGAGATTTGGGAAACTCAGCCTGTGATCTCCAGAGTTTCAAAGAATGAGTACGATAGATAGCGTGGGTGCAGATTGTAATGGCTGGATTTTTAAATTCTCATTCGTGTTTTCATACTGCACCACAGTTTCGCACCAGGGTCCCACACCTCTGTATTCTCCTCTAGGGTGTGCCTTTAGCTGCCCAGGGCCAAAGCTCTGGAATACCCTCCCGAAATCTCGGTCTCTCTCTCTCTTCCTTTAAGATGCTGCTTGAAACCTACCTCTGCAACCAGGGTTTTAAACATCTGTCCTAACATGCCTGGGCTTCGTTTGGTATCAAATCTTGCGAGATAAAGTTTCTATGCAGCACCTTGGTTTGTTATACAACGTATAGGTATTGCATAATTACAAGTTATTGCCAATTAAGAGGAAGCTAGAAAAGTACATGAGTGGAGAAAGAAATTGAAGGAACGGAGACAGGCTGAGATGAAGCAGGTCAAAAGGAGGTTCATGTGAAACATAAATAATGGCATGGACTAGTTGGCGCAAATGGCCTTTTTCTGTGATGCACATTTTATGCAAGAGCTAAGATATGGCCAAACTGACAATCCCATTATCCCACTTGGTAGTTTTCACTGCACAAATCACAGTTCTGCAGCTGCCAAGCAATGTGATATTATCAATGCCCGAGCCAAGTCCCAAGAGTGTGCGACACATTTCTTGACGTGGCCCAGAAGTAAGCCAGTTATTCTCACCCCTCAGAGGTCACACTCACATCCCAGCACATTAAACAAACAGCACGCCATGTAGTTTGCTGTTTGCTTTCTCCTTAAAAAGAGGGTGAATAACTCATACGGCCAGATGTGAAAGTGCATTAATCTCTTTTTTCCCAATCTCTCTGGCTCTCACTGGATTCATTTGGCAAGGCCCGAGAGATGCCGATTGCAGCATTTAAATTGTACTTCCTCTTGCCTTGTCAGAGAGAGAAACTGAGTGGGCCAAGAAATCCCAAACATTTAAAGGTTCAGCAATAACAACAAGTTGCTTTTGTACAGCAGCTTGAGTAATGTATCTGAATATGCTCCACAAGAAAGTTCCTTAACAAAATCAGACACTGAGCTACAAAGAAGGAGATATTAGGTCAGCTGACCAAAATCTCTGGCAAAAAAGGACATTTGAAGGTACATCTTAAAAGGAGCAGAGAGAGATAGAGAGGTAGGGTGTTTTATAGAAGAATTCTACAGCATTGGACTTCCATGTGAAGCCCCAACCACCGATGTGGAAGTGATCAAAGGGATGCACAGAGGCCAGTACCAGAGGAGCACAGATCATAAAATCATAGAATTTACAGTGCAGAAGGAGGCCATTCGGCCCATCGAGTCTGCATATCTCAGAGTTGTAGGGCTGGAATTGATTACAGATCTTTGGGGGGGGGGGGGGGGGGGGGCAAGACCGTGGAGGAATTTGGGAACTAGGATAGGAATTTTAAGATCTGAGCTTTACAGTCCTGCCACATTCGATCGTGAACAATGGTGGACAAATAAACAACTAATAGGAGGGAGGGGGGCCACAAATATCCCCATTTTCAATAATGGGGAAGTGGTGGAGAGTGGGGATTGAGAGGATGGGGGACTTTTTTTTTATATAGAGGGGAGCTTTCCGAATATGAGGGCGCTGGAGGAGAAGTTTACATCGGCGGGGGGAAGCGAATTTCGATATCTGCAGGTGCGGGACTTTCTGCGTAGACAGGTACCAACCTTCCCACTCCTGCCGCTAAGGGAGATTCAGGACAGGGTAGGTTCCAGAGGATGGATAGGTGAGGGGAGCGTTTCTGACATTCATAAGAAACTTATGGGAACTTATATTTATAAGAAACTCAGAGGAGATGCAGACTGAGGAGCTGAAGTGAAAGTGGGAGGAGGAGCTGGGGGGAGAGATAGAGGAGGGCCTTTGGGCAGACGCATTTGAGTAGAGTCAACGCGACCGCAACTTGTGCCAGACTGAGCCTGATTCAATTCAAGGTCATTCACCGGGCTCACTTGACAGCGGCCCGGATGAGCAGATTCTTTGGGGTGGAAGATAGGTGCGCAAAATGTGCGGGAGGACCAGCGAACCATGTCCACATGTTCTGGGCATGTCCAAAGCTGAGGGGATTTTGGCAGGGGTTTGCTGACGTCATGTCCAAGGTATTAAAAACAAGGGTGACATTGAGTCCAGAGGTGGAGATTTTTGGGGTGTCGCAGGATCCGAGAATCCAGGAGAAAGAGGCAGACCTTCTGGCCTTTGCTTCCCTGGTAGCCCGGAGGCGGATATTACTAGCACGGAGGGATTCAAGACCCCCGAAGTCAGAGACCTGGCTATCGGACATGGCTAGCTTTCTCTGTCTGGAGAAAATTAAGTTCGCCTTGGGAGGGTCACTGTTAGGGTTCGCCCGCAGGTGGCAACCATTCATCGACTTCTTCGCAGAGAATTAATCGTCCGGGGGGGGGGTTTAGGTTAGCATAGATTATGGGGTTAATTAATGGTGGGACCGGTTGGGGAGGGAGGTGGTATTTGCACTATGCTTATATTTTCCTGTACATTGTTTATATTACTGCTGTTACAATGCCAAAAAATACCTCAATAAAATGTTTATTGAAAAAAAAAAAATAACTCGACCAGGTCCTGTGGTCTCCAACATCACAGATGTCAGTCTTCAGACAATTTGATTCCCTCCACGTGATATCAAGAAATGTCTTAAAGCGCTGGATACTGCAACGGTTATGGGCCATGACAATATCTCGGGAATAGAACTGGAGGCTTCTACTCCAGAACTTGCCACACCCCTAGCAAAGCTGTTCCAGTACAGCTGCAACACTGACATCGACCTGGCAATGTGGCAAATTGCCCAGGTGTGTCCCGCACACAGAAAGCAAGACAAATCTATGATGGCCAATTACCACCTCATCATCCTCCTCTTGATCATCAGTAAAGTGATGAAAGCTGCAATTGACGATGTTATCTAGTGGCAAAGCAATAAACCTCTCTATTGATGCTTAGTTTGCAGTCTATCAGGGTTCCTGACCTCATTACAGCCTTGTTTCAAAGGGTCCAAAAAATGGACTAGATCACTGAATTCCAGAGGGAAGGTTAGAGTGACTGCCCTTGACAACATGGTAGCCTTTGACCGAGTGTGCATGGGAATCAAGGAGAAAACTTCCCACTGGTTGGAGTCATACCTCGCACAAAGGAATAAGGTTTTTGTTGTTGGAGGTCAATCATTTCCGTCCCAAGTCATTGCTGCAAGTGTTCCTCAGGGTAGTGTCCTAGACCCCAACATCTTCAGCCCTTCATCAATGGCCTTCTGCGCATCTTAAGACCAGAAAGGATTCGCTGATGATTGCACCATGTCCAGTATCACTCGCAATTCCTCGGATATTGAAACAGTCAGCGCTGATATGCAGCAATACAGGGACAATATCCAGGCTGTCCCTGACAAGTGGTGAATAATAGTTACATCACACAAGGGTCAGGCAATGACCACCTCCAACAAGAGAGGATCTGACCACTGCCCCTTGACATTCAATGGCATTACCATCGCTGAATCCCCCACAATCAATATCCTGGGATGAACACTGACCAGAAATTGAACTGGAACAGCTATATGAATATGGTTATAAGATCAGATCAGTGGCTGGAAATTCTGAGCAAGTATTTCACCTCCTGACTTCCCAAAGCCTGTGCACCATCTACAAGGCACAATTGTGATGGAATACTCTCCGCATGTCTCGATGGGTGCAGCGCCAGCAAGTAGTTCAACACCATCCAGGATAAAGCAGCTCCCTTGATTGGCACCCCATCCACCAACTTGACCGATCATTCCCTCCAGGACTAACAACTGACACAGAGTGGCAACAGTGTGCCCTATAAACAGTGTGCCCTGCATCAGCTCACTAAGGCTCGTTCAACAGTATCTTCCAAATCTGTAATCGCGATCATTGAGAAGGACAAAAGCAGCAGTTACATGGAAACACCACCCTTGGAAGTTATGGTTAGCACTGTTGCCCCATAGCACCAGAGTCCCAGGTTCGATTCCCGGCTTGGGTCACAGTCTGTGCAGAGTCTGCATGTTCTCCCCGTGTCTGCGTGGGTTTCCTCCGGGTGCTCCGGTTTCTTCCCACAAGTCCCGGAAAACGTGCTGCTAGGTAATTTGGACATTTTGAATTCTCCCTCTGTGTACCCGGATAGGTGCCGGAGTGTGGTGGCGAGGTGATTTTCACAGTAACTTAATTGCAGTGTTAATGTAAGCCTATTTGTGATAATAATAAAGATTATATTATTATTCTGCTCTAAGCCACACATAATCCTGATTTGGAAATATATCACTGTTACTTCACTCCTGGAATTTCCTCCCTAACAGCACAGTGGGTGTACCTGTACCGGGTGGACTGCAGCGCTTCAAGAAAGAAGCTCACCTCCGCCTTCTCAAAGTGTTGGACAACAAATGCTGGCCTTAGCAGTGATATCCATGTTCCAAGAAAGAATTTTTTTAAATTACGGCAGAGGAGCATTTGGTGACGAAAAGGCCTCAAGATGCAGCAGTAGGTGAGGTGAAGTGGGAGTGGCCTCTGTTATGCAGTGCTGTTATCTGAAGTTAAAGGTAATTAAAAGGGGAGATGGTGGCGCAATGATAATGTGACTGGACTCGTAATCCCGGCCCCGGGTCACTGTCCGTGTGGACTTTCACATTCTCCCCGTGTCTGCGTGGATCTCACCCCTTCAACCCAAAGATGAGCAGTGGAGATAGACTGGCCATGCTAAACTGCCCCTGAATTGGGAAAAAGAATCGGGTATGCTAAATTTTTTTTAAAAGGACAATGGGCAATAAATAGTGGTCCTGCTAGCGATACCCACATCCCATGAATAAGCGAGGTAAACAAAAAATGTATCTTAAACAGCTAGGGCACTCGGTAAGACAGGAACTGTTGCTTTATGCTGTTGCCCTTTTCAACCTAGCTTCATTCCCATGTGGTTCACCTCGCTGGCTCTTCATGTGTGAGTCTACAATTGCTATTCAACAAAGAAGCCATCACCACCAATCACCATCATGCCCCAACATTCTTACGTACGTTCAACAAACGTCAATGGTTAAGTGGTGAAATTGAGCCAAGCGACGCCAGGATAGGTAACAAAACTGACCCAGGCCACAACTGCTCAAGATGTTAAAACTAGCCCCAATCCTTTCAGATACATGGTGAAACTGACCGAGACCACTTTGCGTTGCATGGGAAAACTGCTCCAGTAATCAGAGCAGTGGGCAAGGAGTTTCTGCCACACTGTGCAGCGCATTTTTATATCAATGTAATTTATTGCATAACACACACAAACAGTGTGCATTAAACAATTGCAGTGATACATAACACAATCATTAAAACCAAGAAAATGGAATTCATTTCTTTGTACAGAATGTAACTCAATCTCCGTGACCAGGTCAAAGTCCGGCCGGCCATAAATATGACAGAGGTTGACCATGGTGGCTCCAACATCCTGAGATAGTTCTAGGAATTTATTGTGGAAAGCAAGTTCCGAGCAAACCAAAAGTTCAAGTCCTGCTTCAAGGAGGAGATTCCCTTGATACACAGCTGCAGGCATTTTTACCATCAGCGCAGCCAGCTCTCCCCCTCTCTCTCGCTAGTAAAATAGCTGAATGCAAAACACCGTGTAGAACATATGGACAGCCTGCTGCCAAAAACTGACCCCTGAGACTTGGAAATGCTTACGGATTTATGACAGGTCATGTGCGGTGTGGCCAAACACCAGCATAAACAGAGACTGGCCATACCCGTAGCAGATGTTACATGATCTCTGAGCCCCTCTTCGCACCATGAATTGCTCCCCGTTTTCATCGAGTGCAGTCACTGTCCTGGAAACTGACACAGCCGGCATGGGACACGGACATCTCATAAAAACCTGAGCCAAGTTGACATCTATTTTGCTACAAGGTAACATTGCATTTGTCAAGCTCCCCACAGCATCCTCAGAACATTCCAAAGCACATCAAAAACAATGAATTACATTCCTGAAATGTAAACACTGCTATTTTGCAGGCAAGTGTAGCAGCAAATTCAGATGAAGCCAGGTCCCTGATCAGCAATGAGACGAATAAAAAGTTAATCTTTTCGAGTGGCATTGCATGAGAGACAAGTATTGGCCAGGTCTCAGCAAGTTCACTGCTCAACTTTTTAAAAAATATATATATTTATTCAAATTTTTCAACAAATTTTCAACAACCCCCCCCCCCCCCCCCCCCCCCCCCTCCACCCAACAAAAAGAAAGAAACAAGAACACAACAATCAGAAATTATACATTGGATTTCCCCCATGTACAATAAGTTCACTGCTCTTCTTCAAGGCAATACGGGATTTTCAATGTCGACAGGAACGGTCAGGTGATGCAAGTGTTTTGTTTCAAGGACAACGCCTCGGGCAATGCAGCACCACCCCAGTACTGCACTGAAAGGTTGCTCATGGTCTCAAGTCCCAGAGTGGGACTGCACCCAGATGCGAGGGGAAAAAAAAAATCTGCAAATGTTGAATGCTGCTTTCTTATTTTTTCCACATCATTAGGTCAAGTGTTTATTGGCAGAATATTTCCCTTGTACATGAATTCCACTCGCGGTGAACTCCTGACATTACAATGGTTGGCAAGTCCATATTTATCAAGCTGAGTAATTATCATTCACACTTTTTTCAGACCCAATTACTCACATGCTCTCCTGGCTGGCTTCCCAGCTCCACCTTCCAAAACTAAAAGCTCAACCAGACCTCTGCTGCCAATATCCTGCACTTTTGGGGGTTTCACAGCACACTGGGTGGTCATTTGGTCCCCTGATCCCTGTATTGGTGTTACTTCTTCAACTGGAAATATCTGTGATCAAATTTCATCAGCCTGTACTTCCCCTGTATGCTTTCACTTATCCTTCTAAACCCTGGGCAGCTTCTGTCTGAGAACCACACCCAGGTTCAGCTGAGGTTCTGGGCTTTGATTTTATTCGTTCACGGGATGTGGGCATCGCAGGCTGTGCCAGCATTTATTGCCCATCCCCAATTGCCCGTGAGGGGAGCAGTTAAGAGTCAACCACATTGCGGTGGGTCTGGAGTCCCACAATCGACAATGGTTTCATGGTCATCATTAGGCTTTTAATTCCAGATTTTTGGTGAATGCAAATTTCACCATCTGCAGTGACGGGATTTGAATCTGGGATCCCAGTGCATTTCTCTGGGTCTCTGGTTTACTAGTCCAGTGACAATACCACTACGCCACTGCCTCCATGGGTCTTCAATCTGTAACCTATTGACCCAAGAGAGCACTATCCAATGAGCTAAGCCAAAGTGGGTTCCCAGACAGGCCAGATGGATGCCATCTTTCCCAACCCAGGAATTGTTCAGCATGCTGCTAAATAGCAGTTTCTGAATCAGGCCACTTCAATGCCACATCTGCAAAGATGTGCAACCACTGGTTTTTGCAATATAAACAAACTCAAGGTATTTAACTGAAAGATGAAAGACATTGGGGCACGATTCCACAGGGCTCCATGGTCTCCATACCAACCCCCAGCTGGAAGAAGGTGGGATTTATGCCCCTAAGGGACAGGATGTCTCGCCTCAGACAGCTACCAGCCAATCGAACAGCAGCAGCTCTGAAAAATGAAAATGAAATGAAAATCGCTCGTCACAAGTAGGCTTCAAATGAAGTTACTGTGAAAAGCCCCTAGTCGCCACATTCCGGCGCCTGTTCGGGGAGGCTGTTACGGGAATCGAACCGTGCTGCTGGCCTGCCTTGCTCTGCTTTCAAAGCCAGCGATTTAGCCCTGTGCTAAACAGCCCCAGTCTGGAGTGGCCTGTGGCCACTGCTTGGACTGCAGTCAGTACGCAATGGCGATTGTCTCTGCAGATGGATTTTACTGGTGTCAGGTTAGCAGGTTACGGAGAGGAGCCAGGGTACTGGAGTGGGGGAGGGGGGGTGTTTGTTAAAAGGGCATCGGGTTGCTTGTGGGAGTGTTAAGGGAGCATGTGTGATCTGGCAATGGGGGCAGTTGAGAGAAGAGGGAGTTCAGATGGGCAAAGGGGACCCGTAAACGAGGCTCACCAGCAACCCTCTTGCTAAACACCAACCTCCAACATGGCTAAAATAGCAGAAGAGATAGTGGCCGTAAATGGCTACTAATTGGCCACGTAAAGGCCTCAAAGGCCCAAAGGTGGGCAAGCCGCCTGATGCGTCCACCAACCCCAAAACATTACATGTGGGTTTGGGGCGGGGGTGTCAGCTGGGAGGCCACAGATTGGGCATTATGTGTCTCCAAACCTGCCAGACGGGCAGTGTAAAATCCAGGCCTGGGAAATTCAGGTGGACTTGAGCAAAACATTTTTTAAAGTACACACTCATCACCTGACACTAGCAGAGACACAATAGAATTACCTGTCCCAAATGAAACTCACTTGACCCAGATGCAGTTAAAATGTCAAAAGCACAGACAAAAAAAAAGCTTAATAGGATAAACGCAGCTGCCTTCTCGAGTTCCAATCAAGGCGATCTCCATCATGATATCCTCGGTCGTGCTGTTATACAATCCCAGCATAAACAATACACTCTTCATTTACTTGTCCAATGGGATTTGTGTGGGGGAAAGAGGGAATCGACAGTCACTGTGGCTCCCGAGGTTGAATCATCAAATCATGAATAAAAGTATGCTAGTTTTGTTTGATGAATTGTAGGTTCATCGAGGTGAGTAGTATTAATGCTGTGGAACAGAATACTTTCTGATTCAGTCACTCATTGTCAGCACTCAGCATCCTTATCTAACCACAGCACTGAGTTAGATACAGAGTGAAGCTCCCTCTATACTGTCCCCATCAAACACTCCCAGGACAGATACAGCACGGGGTTAGGTACAGAGTAAAGCTCCCTCTACACTGTCCCCATCAAACACTCCCAGTACAGGTACAGCACGGGGTTAGGTACAGAGTAAAGCTCCCTCTACACTGTCCCATCAAACACTCCCAGGACAGGTACAGCACGGGGTTAGGTACAGAGTAAAGCTCCCTCTACACTGTCCCATCAAACACTCCCAGGTTAGGTACAGCACGGGGTTAGATACAGAGTAAAGCTCCCTCTACACTGTCCCATCAAATACTCCCAGGACAGGTACAGCACGGGGTTAGATACAGAGTAAAGCTCGCTCTACACTGTCCCATCAAACACTCCCAGGACAGAAACAGCATGGGGTTAGATACAGAGTAAAGCTCCCTCTGCACTGTCCCCATCAAACACTCGCAGGACAGTACAGCACGGGGTTAGATACAGAGTAAAGCTCCCTCTACACTGCCCCCATCAAACACTCCCAGGACAGGTACAGCACAGGGTTAGATACAGAGTAAAGCTCCCTCTACACTGTCCCCATCAAACACTCCCAGGACAGGTACAGCACAGGGTTAGATACAGAGTAAAGCTCCCTCTACACTGTCCCATCAAACACTCCCAGGACAGGTACAGCACGGGGTTAGGTACAGAGTAAAGCTCCCTCTACACTGTCCCATCAAACACTCCCAGGACAGGTACAGCACGGGGTTAGATACAGAGTAAAGCTCCCTCTACACTGTCCCATCAAACACTCCCAGGACAGGTACAGCACGGGGTTAGATACAGAGTAAAGCTCCCTCTACACTGTCCCCATCAAACACTCCCAGGACAGGTACAGCACAGGGTTAGATGCAGAGTAAAGCTCCCTCTGCACTGTCCCCATCAAACACTCGCAGGACAGTACAGCACGGAATTAGATACAGAGTAAAGCTCCCTCTACACTGCCCCCATCAAACACTCCCAGGACAGGTACAGCACAGGGTTAGATACAGAGTAAAGCTCCCTCTACACTGTCCCCATCAAACACTCCCAGGACAGGTACAGCACAGGGTTAGATACAGAGTAAAGCTCCCTCGACACTGTCCCCATCAAACACTCCCAGGACAGGTACAGCATGGGGTTAGATACAGAGTAAAGCTCCCTCTACACTGTCCCCATCAAAAACTCCCAGGACAGGTATAGCACAGGTTTAGATACAGAGTAAAGCTCCCTCTACACTGTGCCATCAAACATTCCCAGGACCGATATAGCACAAGTTTAGATGCTGTGTAAAGCTCACTCTACACTGTCCCCAGCAAACACCCCTCGGACAGGTACAACATGGATTAGGTGGGAAGTCAAACTCCTCATCATTGATGCAACAATGCAAAGCGCCCCAAATACAGCATCTCAGCGTTCCCCAAAAACACAGATCACACCCGGTTCAAATGAGTCAATGTGATATTTTCCAATTTCTTGCACATTGTCATATTGGGCCCTCTGAGATTGTGAAAAGTTGCCAGGAGGACATGTTTTGGTCTTGTTTTTCGTACAGATTGATCAGCCCCACCGTTGGGAAGCACAAAGCAGCATGCCTGGCACAATCTTTGATTTTCTCTGTTTGAGAAAGAAGATCCACAAAGTCTGTTCAACTGAAAGTGTGGAGCAAGTCAAGCTGATTCTGAGCAAAGAGTTCCCAGCCGGTTACAGATGCTTTGTCTCAAGATCAGAAGGAGATTGTCCTTGGTAGTACTGAATTGCAGCTCAGATGAAGAATGCTATCCAAAATGTTTTTTAGATGCTCATTGTTACTGAAGTGGTTGTGTGTAGGTAATGCACTGAAACCAAGGCAATGTGCAGGGGCAACACCACATTTTGATAATGCCCAAAAATAGGGAGGGAGTTTTTTAAAAAATGACAGCAAAAACAAGATTATGTTTTTTAAATCATAAAAAAAGCTCAATTAATTTTTCTCCTCGGGTTGAAATTGTATTGATAAAGTATGAGCTTGTTGACCGCCAAATCTGCTGCCATTGTTCCTTATTTGGGCAGTGTGGTGGTATTTCAACAATTTAAATTATACTGGAGAACTTTCAACACAAAAAAAAAGTAACGGCTAAATTCTGTCGCAATAAGGACCAGGAAGAAGGGCCCTGGAGTAATTGACATAATTTGATTTTAAGTGTCTTCCAAAAGGTTTAACTTAAAGGGGTAAGTCATGGCAAGAGAGGTCAAAGCCGCTGTGTGCTCCACCTGCTTTATGTGGGAAGCTGGGAACATTCCCAATGCCCGGGGCCAGCACGTGTGCAGGAAGTGTCTCCAGCTGCAGCTTCTGAAAACATGGGCTTCAGAGCTGAAGCAACGGCTAGAGACAA
Organism: Scyliorhinus torazame; assembly: GCF_047496885.1. NCBI lineage: Eukaryota > Metazoa > Chordata > Chondrichthyes > Carcharhiniformes > Scyliorhinidae > Scyliorhinus > Scyliorhinus torazame. Next base: position 343,687,533 of record NC_092709.1, on the reverse strand, counting down.
TATGGAGCACCAACGAGGTGCAGAGGATCGCGGATGTGTGGTGGAAGCAGGCACATTAGCAACATTGAAGAGGCATCTGGATGGGTACACGAATAGGGAGAAAATAAAGGAAAATGGACCGAGTAAGGGCAGAAGTTTTTTTAAAGTCAGGGCATCATGATCAGCACAGGCTTGAAGTGCAGAAGGGCCTCTTCCTGTGCTGTACTTTTCTTTGCCTTTGTTCTTTGATAGCACGTATAAAGAGGTGGTCATACCACAGGCTAAGATTCCATAGACAGGAAGGGAATCAGTGACCACCAGATAGAGCAAGATGACGAGGCAAGCAGTGCAGGAATCTATTGTGACCATTCCCCGGCAAAAAAGATATAACGCTTTGGGGACCGCTGGGAGAAGGGCTACTCAGGGGAAAGCAGCATTAGTCAAATTTATTGCAACACAGTTGGCTCTGCTATACAGAGGAATAAAAAGTATGGGAATAGTTACAGAGGATTCAATTGTAAGGAAAATAGAGAGACGCTTGTGACCACAAATGAGAATCCAGGATAGTATGTTGCCTTCCTGGTCATGGGTGTCTCAGAGCAGCTATAGGGCATTCTGGAGCGGGAAGGTGAACAGCTAGTGGTCGTGGTACACATTGGTACAAACGACATAGGTTTAAAAAAAAGTGATGAAGTCCTAAAAACAGAATATATGGAGCTGGGAAATATGTTGAAAAGTCAGACATCAAAGCTGGTGATCTCAGGTTTACTACCTGTGCCACGTGGTAATCAGAGCAAAAACAGCAGGATATATCAGATGAATACGTGGTTGCATTCAGAGTTCTGGGACACTGGGATCAGTTCTGGGGAGGTGGGACCAGGACAAACTCAACGGGACTGATGCATGTCCCAGGCAAAATGTTTGCCTGAGTGGTTGGGGAGGCCTTAAACTAAATGGCAGGGGGGTGGGAATCTCTGCAAGGAGTAAAAAGAGGGAGAAACACGGACAAAAACAAAATACAGTAAGGAGACTTGGAAAAGTGATAGGCAGAGAAATCAAGGGCGTGAATCAAACAGGACCACAGTGAAAAAAATGGGAATGGGACAAGAATTGTTAAAAAGTCAAGACTTAAGGCATTGTGCCTTAGCACACGGAGCAGTCACAATAAAGAAAGTTAATTAACCGTGCAAATAGATGGAAATGGGCATGACATAGTCGGGATTATGGGGGCATGGCTGCAGGGTTACCAGGAATGGGAATTGATCATCCAGGGGTATTCAATATTACATAGAAAATAGAAGAGGCCATTCGGCCCTTCGAGCCTGCTCCGCCATTCATTATGATCATGGCTAATCATTAAGTTCAAAACCCTGACCCTGCCTTCCCCCCATATCCCTTGATCCCTTTAGCCCCAAGACCCAATCTAATTCCTTCCCAAAATTACACAACGTTTTAGCCTCAACGACTTTCTGCGGTAGTGAATTCCACATATCCACCACTCTCTGGGTGAAGAAACTTCTCCTAACCTCAGTCATTAAAGGTTTACCCTTTATCCTCAAACAATGACCCCTAGTTCTGGACTCCCCCACCATCGGGAACATTCTTTCTGAATCTACCCTGTCTAATCCTGTTCAAATTTAATAGGTTTCTGTGAGATCCCCTCTCACTCTTCTAAACTCCAATGAATATAATCCTAACCGACTTAGACTCTCCTCAGATGACAGTCCCACCATCTCAGGAATCAGCCTGGTAAACCTTCGCTGTACGCCCTCCATAGCAAGAACATCATTCCTCAAAAAAGGGCACCAAAACTGCACACAATACTCCGGGTGTAGCCTCACCAATGCCTTATATAATTGTAGTAAAACATCTCTAGTCCTATACTCAAATCCTCTCGCTATAATATAATAATAATTGCTTATTGTCACACGTAGGCTTCAAAAGCCCCTGGTCGCCACATTCCGGCACCTGTTCAGGGACGCCGGTACAGGAATTGAACACGCTATGAAGGCCAACATATTATTTGCCTTCTTTACTGCCTGCTGCACCTGTGCGCTTACTTTCAGCGACTGATGCACAGGGGCACCAAGGTCCAAGTATCCACCTCGCTCAATTTAAACCCATTCAAATAATAATCTGCCTTCGTATTTTTTCCAACCGAAGCAGATAATCTAACATTTATCCACATTATGCTTCATCTGCCATGCACGTGCCCAATCACTCAGCCTGTCCGAATCCCGCAGAAGCATCTCTGCATCCTCCTCACAGCTCACCCTCCCATCCAATTTTTTTACATCTGCAAATTTGGAAACAATACATTTAGTTCCCTCGTCCAAATAATTAACATATAATGTGAACAGTTCGGGTCCGAGCACAGGTCCCTGCGGTGACCCACTAGTCACTCTGCCTGCCAATCAGAAAAAGAATCATTTTTCCAACTTTTTGCTTCCTGTCTGTTAACCAAATTTTGATCCATCTCAAGACACTACCCGGAACCCCAGCCATGCATAGTGGTTAGCACTGTTCCTTCAGGTCCCAGGTTCCATTCCCGGCTTGGGTCACTGTCTGTGCGGAGTCTGCACGTTCTCCCCGTGTCTGCGTGGAATTCCTCCGGGTGCTCCGGTTTCCTCCCACAAGTCCTGAAAGACGTGCTTTGAGGTGAATTGGACATTTTGAATTCTCCCTCAGTGTACCCGAACAGGCGCCGGAATGTGGCGACTAGGAGCTTTTCACAGTAACTTCATTGCAGTGTTAATGTAAGCCTACTTGTTACAATAAAGATTATATAATCCCATGCGCTTTAACTTTATATATTAATCTGCTCTGTGAGACCTTATCGAAAGTCTTCTGAAAGTCTAAATAAACCACATCCACCGGTTCTCCCTGGTCAACTCTACCAGTTACATCTTCTCCTTTTGGGAGCTGGCGTGGACACGATGGGCAATTTGAAGACGGTCAGCAAGAGAGTTAGAAGTGAGCTGAGGAGGCTTCCGGGTGCGGCGATGACCAGCTAAGTCGCACGTTTCGGCAGCTCCCGGTGGAACGGACTTTTGGGCTCTTGATAGGAGCCCCAACGGCAATTTTAACGGCTAAAAACACCGTGCGGTAAACCAGAAGGGTGTTCCCCCTGGACACGGATGGAAAAAGGAGAGGAAAGTGGCCGGATTGCAGCGGATCCTTTGGAACAACGGCAAGGAAGGCAAGCAGAAACCAAGATGGCGTCGGAAGGTGGCAGTTTCATATGGGGCCCTGAACAACAAGAGTTTTTGGAAACGCTGCGTGGAGGAGATAAAAAAGGAAATGAAGAAAGAGTTGTTGGCCCCGATATTACAGGCGATTGAAGGGCTGAAAGAGGAACAAAAGACCCAGGAGCAGGAGCTTCGGGTCGTGAAGGCGAAAGCAGCAGAGAATGAGAACGATATACAGGGCCTGGTGGTGAAGTCGGAGATACAGGAGGCACACCAGAAACGATCTGTGGAGAGGTTGGAGGCACTGGAAAACAACGCAAGGAGGAACAACTTGAGGATTCTTGGCCTTCCTGAAGGTGTGGAGGGGGCGGACGTCGGGGCATATGTGAGCACGATGCTGCACTCGTTAATGGGAGCGGAGGCCCCGACGGGTCCGTTGGAGGTGGAGGGAGCATACCGAGTTATGGTGCGAGGATCGAGAGCAGGAGAAGCTCCCAGAGCCAGAGTGGTGAGATTTCTCCGTTTTAAGGATAGAGAAATGGTCCTTAGATGGGCGAAGAAAACTCGGTGTAGTAAATGGGAGAACGCGGTGATCCGCGTCTATCAAGATTGGAGTGCGGAGGTGGCGAGAAGGAGGGCGAGCTTTAATCGGGCCAAAGCGGTACTTCACAAAAAGAAGATAAAATTTGGAATGCTGCAACCGGCAAGACTGTGGGTCACATATCAAGGGAGGCACCACTACTTTGAGGCGGCGGATGAAGCGTGGACTTTTATTGTAGAAGAAAAATTGGAATGATTGGACTACGAAAATGAACGTTTGGACAAAGTGGTGGGACGAGTGGGGGGGGGGCGAAGAGGGGTTGTATGATTTAATCCTGCGGTATGGTAACTTTTCTTTCTCCCACAGGTGGTGATGGGGGGAGGTGGGGAGGGAGAGGAGATGGGGCGTTGGACATGGGAGGCGGGGCCGAGGGAGAGGCGCGGACTTGGTTCCCGCGCTATGATAATTATGGCGGGAACAGAGAAGCAGGAAGGAGGGGGCGCCGCACGGGGCGAGCCGTGATCACGGGGGGAAGCCGAGGTCAGCCAGAGTTTGCTGACTTCTGGGAGCAACATGGGGGGAGTAATTACGCTAGCGGGGGGTCTAGCGGGGGGGGGGGGGGAATTACTGGGTTGCTGCTGCTGGGGAAAGGGGGGAGTGGGTACGGGAAAGGATGGGCAGGGGGGCACCGTCTGGGAGAAATACAGCTGCGTGGGAACTGGGTGAGAAGCTGGAAAAAGATGATGGCTAACCGGCAAGGGGGGGGGTGGGAAGCCCCCCAACTCGGCTGATCACGTGGAACGTGAGGGGGCTTAACGGGCCGATAAAGAGGGCACGAGTACTCGCACACCTTAAGAAACTTAAAGCAGATGTGGTTATGTTACAGGAAACGCACCTGAAACTGATAGACCAGGTTAGGTTGCGCAAAGGATGGGTAGGGCAGGTGTTCCATTCGGGGCTGGATGCGAAAAACAGGGGGGTGGCTATATTAGTGGGGAAGCGGGTAATGTTCGAGGCAAAGACTATAGTGGCGGATAACGGGGGCAGATACGTGGTGGTGAGTGGCAAACTACAGGGAGAGATGGTGGTTTTGGTAAACGTGTATGCCCCGAATTGGGACGATGCCAATTTTATGAGGCGAATGCTAGGACGCATCCCAGACCTAGAGACCGGAAAGCTGATAATGGGGGGAGACTTCAACACGGTGTTGGAACCAAGGCTGGATAGGTCGAAGTCCAGGACTGGTAGGAGGCCGGCAGCAGCCAAGGTGCTTAAGGATTTTATGGAGCAGATGGGAGGGGTGGACCCGTGGAGATTCAGTAGACCTAGGAGTAAGGAGTTCTCGTTTTTCTCCTATGTCCATAAAGTCTATTCACGCATAGACTTTTTTGTGTTGGGTAGGGCATTGATCCCGAGGGTGAGGGGAACGGAATATACGGCTATAGCCATTTCGGATCATGCCCCACACTGGGTAGACTTGGAGATAGGGGAGGAAACAAGAGGGCGTCCACCCTGGAGAATGGACATGGGACTAATGGCGGATGAGGGGGTGTGCCTAAGGGTGAGGGGATGCATTGAAAAGTACTTGGAACTCAATGACAATGGGGAGGTTCAGGTGGGAGTGGTCTGGGAGGCGTTGAAGGCGGTGGTTAGGGGGGAGCTGATATCAATAAGGACACATAAAGGGAAGCAGGAGAGTAAGGAACGGGAGCGGTTGCTGCAAGAACTTTTGAGGGTGGACAGACAATATGCGGAAGCACCGGAGGAGGGACTGTATAGGGAAAGGCAAAGGCTGCATGTGGAATTTGACTTGCTGACCACAGGCACTGCAGAGGCACAATGGAGGAAGGCGCAGGGTGTACAGTATGAACATGGAGAGAAGGCGAGCAGATTGCTGGCACACCAATTGAGGAAAAGGGGAGCAGCGAGGGAAATAGGGGGGGTGAGAGACGAAGATGGAGAGACGGAGCGGGGAGCGGAGAGAGTGAATGAAGTGTTCAAGACATTTTATAAAAAATTGTATGAAGCTCAACCCCCGGATGGGAGGGAGAGAATGATGGATTTTTTGGATCGGCTGGAAATTCCCAAGGTGGAAGAGCAGGAAAGGATGGGATTGGGAGCACAGATCACGGTAGAAGAAGTGGTGAAAGGAATTAGGAACATGCAGACGGGAAAGGCCCCGGGACCGGACGGATTCCCAGTTGAATTTTACAGAAAATATTTGGACTTGCTCGCCCCGCTACTGACGAGGACCTTTAACGAGGCAAAGGAAAGGGGACAACTGCCCCCGACTATGTCAGAAGCAACGATATCGCTTCTTTTAAAGAAGGAAAAGGATCCGCTACAATGCGGGTCCTACAGACCAATTTCCCTCCTCAATGTGGATGCCAAGGTCCTGGCCAAGGTAATGGCAATGAGAATAGAGGAATGTGTCCCGGGGGTGGTTCATGAGGACCAAACTGGGTTTGTGAAGGGGAGACAGCTGAACACGAACATACGGAGGTTGTTAGGGGTAATGATGATGGCCCCACCAGAGGGTGAAACGGAGATAGTAGTGGCGATGGATGCCGAGAAAGCATTTGATAGAGTGGAATGGGATTATCTGTGGGAGGTGTTGAGGAGATTTGGGTTCGGAGAGGGGTATGTTAGATGGGTGCAGCTGTTGTATAGGGCCCCAGTGGCGAGTGTGGTCACGAATGGACGGGGATCGGCATATTTTCGGCTCCATAGAGGGACAAGGCAGGGATGTCCTCTGTCCCCATTACTGTTTGCACTGACGATTGAGCCCCTGGCGATAGCGCTGAGAGGCTCCAAGAGATGGAGGGGAATACTTAGGGGAGGAGAAGAACACCGGGTATCTTTATATGCGGATGATCTGCTACTATATGTGGCGGATCCAGCGGAGGGGATGCCAGAAATAATGCGGATACTTGGGGAGTTTGGGGATTTTTCAGGGTATAAATTGAACATGGGGAAGAGTGAGCTGTTTGTGGTGCATCCAGGGGAGCAGAGTAGAGAAATAGAAGACCTACCGTTGAGGAAGGTAACAAGAGACTTTCGTTACCTGGGGATCCAGATAGCTAAGAATTGGGGCACATTGCACAGGCTAAATTTGACGCGGTTGGTGGAACAGATGGAGGAGGATTTCAAGAGATGGGATATGGTAGCATTGTCAATGGCAGGGAGGGTGCAGGCGGTTAAGATGGTGGTCCTCCCGAGATTCCTCTTTGTGTTTCAGTGCCTCCCGGTGGTGATCACGAAGGCTTTCTTCAAAAGGATAGAAAAGAGTATCATGGGTTTTGTTTGGGCCGGGAAGACTCCGAGAGTGAGGAAAGGATTCTTACAGCGTAGTAGGGATAGGGGGGGGCTGGCACTACCGAGCCTAAGTGAGTATTATTGGGCCGCTAATATTTCAATGGTGAGTAAGTGGATGGGAGAGGAGGAAGGAGCGGCGTGGAAGAGATTAGAGAAGGCGTCCTGTAGGGGGACCAGCCTGCAGGCTATGGTGACAGCCCCATTGCCGTTCTCACCAAGGAACTATACCACGAGTCCGGTGGTGGTAGCTACACTGAAGATTTGGGAACAGTGGAGACGACATAGGGGAAAGACCGGAGCACTGGGGGGGTCCCCGATAAGAAACAACCATGGGTTTGCCCCGGGGGGAATGGATGGGTGATATGGAATGTGGCAAAGAGCAGGTATAACGCAATTGAAAGATCTATTTGTGGATGGGAAGTTCGCGAGTCTGGGAGCGCTGACCGAGAAATATGGGTTGCCCCAAGGGAATGCATTCAGGTACATGCAATTGAGGGCTTTTGCGAGGCAACAGGTGAGGGAATTCCCGCAGCTCCCGACACAAGAGGTGCAGGACAGAGTCATCTCAAAGAAATGGGTGGGGGACGGTAAGGTGTCGGATATATATAGGGAAATGAGAGACGAAGGGGAGACTATGATGGACGAACTAAAAGGGAAATGGGAAGAAGAGCTAGGGGAGGAGATCGAGGAGGGGATGTGGGCAGATGCCCTAAACAGGGTAAACTCGTCGTCCTCGTGCGCCAGGCTAAGCCTGATTCAGTTTAAGGTATTACACAGGGCACATATGACTGGAACACGGCTCAGTAAATTTTTTGGGGTGGAGGATAGGTGTGCGAGGTGCTCGAGAAGCCCAGCGAATCATACCCATATGTTTTGGTCATGCCCGGCACTACAGGGGTTTTGGATGGGGGTGACAAAGGTGCTTTCGAAAGTAGTAGGTGTCCGGGTCGAACCAAGCTGGGGGTTGGCTATATTTGGGGTTGCACAAGAGCCGGGAGTGCAGGAGGCGAAAGAGGCCGATGTTTTGGCCTTTGCGTCCCTAGTAGCCCGGCGCAGAATATTGCTAATGTGGAAAGAAGCCAAGCCCCCGGGGGTAGAGACCTGGATAAATGATATGGCGGGGTTCCTAAAGTTAGAGCGGATTAAGTTCGTCCTAAGGGGGTCGGCTCAAGGGTTTACTAGACGGTGGCAACCGTTCGTCGAATATCTTGCGGAAAGATAGATGGGGGAAAACAAAGAAGGCAGCAGCAGCGGCCCAGGACTTGGGGGGAGAGAGATGGGGGGTGGGGGGGGGGGGGGGGGGGGGTGGCCTGAGACAAGGCAGTTGCCAATTAGGGCTAGTTTTTATTTTTTGTTATTTAATATTTATTTATTTGTTGTTGTTTTTGTTTAAATAAAAAAGGTCATTATTATCTGTATTGTTACAATGTTGTGTAAAGGATGCACAATGTACTGTGTTGGTTGACCAAAAATTTTTCAATAAAATATTATTTAAAAAAAAAAGAAGTGAGCTGAGGAGAAACTTTTTATTCTGAGTTGTTGGGATTTGGAGTGCACCGCCTAGGAGAGTGATCGAGGCGGATTCCACAGGGGGTTTCAAAAGAGAGCTGGGAACATATTTGAAAGAGATTAATTTAGAGGGCTGCGGAGATAGGGTCGGAGAATGCGACTAGCCCCTTTGGGAGCCAGTGCGTACACGATGGGCTGAACTGCCTTCTTCTGTGCTGTAAATAATAACAAAAAGAGTAAGCTTGTGCGGAACAGAAAAACTGACTGCAGAAATATGTGAAGCGAAAAAGATTAATGAAGACAATGTAGGTCCCTGACAGTCGGAATGAATTTATTACAGGGTACAAAGAAATGGCTGACCAACTAAATACATCCTTTGGTTCTGTCTTCACAAAGGACACAAATAACGTACCAGAAATGTTGGAGAACACATGGTTTGGTGAGATGGAGGATCTGAAAGAAATCAGCATTAGTAGGAAATATGATGCGAATTGATGGGACTGAAAGTTGATAAAACCCCCAGGGTCTGATATTCTACATCCCAAAGCACTGAAGCAAGTGACCCAAGAAATAATGACAGCTTGGAGGTTATCCTACTAGATTCTACAGATTCTGAAAAAGTTCCTTGGGCAGCTAATGTAACCCGAAAGGGAGGCAGAGCGTAAACAAAGTATTGTAGACCAGTCAGCCTGATGTGCGTAGTGTGAAAACACTGGAGTCCGTTCGAAAGGATTTAACTGTAAGCACTTGGAAAACAGTGGCAGGATCAAACAGAGCCAGCTTGGATTTATCAAAGGGAACACATGCTTAAAACATCTACTGGAATTCTCCGAGGATGCAACGAGTAGAGTTGATGAGGGGGAGCCAGTGGATGTGGTATATTTGGACTTTGAGAAGGCTTTTGACAAAGTCCCACAAAAGAGATTAGTGTGTAAAATTAAAGCACATGGGATTATGGGTGGTGAGGTGGAGAGGTGGAGAGAAAACTTGCCGGCAGAAAGGAAACAAAGAGTAGGAATATACGGGTATTTTTCCAAACGGAAGGCAGTGACTAGTGGGGTACCAGGGATCGGTGCTAGGATCCCAGCTATTCACAATATATATTAATGATCTGGATGAGGAAACAAAATGTAATTTCTCCAAATTTGCAGTTGACACCAATTTGGGTGGGAGGGTGAGCTGAGGAGGATGCAGAGATGCTTCAGTGTGATCTGGCAAGTTGAGTGAGTGGGCAAATTAATGGCAGATATCGGATAAATGTGAGGTTATCCAATTTGGTGACAAAAATAGGAAGGCAGATTATCTGAATGGTTACAGAGTGAGAGAGGGGATTGTGCAACGAGAATGAGATCTAGTTGTCCGTGTAAACTAGTTGCTGAGAGAGGGGACTGTGCAACGGGATCTAGGTGTCCTTATAAACTAGTCGCTGAACGTAAGCATGCAGGTGCAGCAGGCAGCAAAGAAGGCAAATGTTATGTTGCCCTTCATAGCGAGAGGATTCCAGTACAGGAGCAGGGATGTCTTGCTGCAATTATGCAGGCCCTTGGTGAGACCACACCTGGAATATTAAGTGCAGTTTTGGTCTCCTTATCCAAGGAAGGATGTTCTTATTTTAGAGAGAGTGCAGCGAAGGTTTACCAGACTGATTCCTGAGATGGCAGGACTGATATATGAGGAGAGATTGAGTCAGCTAAGATTATATTCGTTCAAGTTTTGAAGAATGAGGGGGAAAATCTCAAAAAATACCAACTCTAACAGGACTAGGTAGGGTAGATGAAGAAAGGTGTTCCTGATGGCAGAGATTTGAGAACCAGGGGTCACATTCTGCGGATATGGAGTGGGGAATTTAGGACTGAGATGAGGAGAAATGTATTCACCCAAGTAGTGGTGAGCCTGTGGAATTATTTACCCCGGAAAGTAGTTGAGGCCAAAACATTTTATGTTTTCCATAAGGAATTAGATAAAGCTCTTAAGAGCTAAAGGGATCAAAGGATTAAGGGGGAAAGCGGGAACAGGTTACTCAGTTGGATGATCAGCCAGGATCATATTGAATGGCCTCCTCCTGTTCCTCTTTTCTATGTTTATAATGCAGGATTTGGTATATAAACAATGTTAACACCACAGTGTAATACTGAGGCACAACTGCATTTTAGGCAGAACATTCAACCCTGCCCCCCGGGTGGAGGTGCCTTAGCTGACAACCAATAAGCCCTGTAATGCAGGGGGTACTGTCAAATGATGGATCCTCAAAAGGTGACAGAAACATCCTTATTAATTTATATTGGGATGGCAGGGGTTAAATGTACCCCCTGTATAGACTGGGTAAAGTTATGCTCCTCTGTAATTTGAGACATCCTTCAGATTCAACAAACGATCAAAATGTTGTTTTACTTAAAATAACCTCACTGAAGGCAAAGCAAAAGTTGTTGATTGTAGATTCTGCAATGCCCTCTGCTGTTTTCTTTTGGACATTCTGCCGCATCAACAAACACTGGCTAATCTTGCTCACTGAGTTTTTCCAGAGGTTCGCGGTATGTTTACAACACAGAAGGCTGACATTCGGCCTGTCGAGTTCTTGCCAGCTCTCGGCAAGAGAAACTCAGCGAGTCACACTCTCCCGTCATTTCCCCAGAGCCCTGCAACTCTTTTTCTATTCAGGTGCTTATGCAATTCGGTGTTGAAATCCACAATTGAACCTTCCTCCGCCACACTCTTGCGGCAGCATATTCCAGGTCCTAACCGCTCGCTGTGTAAACGCGTTTCCCCTCCTTAAAGCTTTTGATTCTTTTGCCAATCATCGTAAATCCACGAATGAGAACAGTATCTCTTCATGTACTCTGCCTCAGCACCTCATATAATCTGAATACCTCTAAACAAACCTCTTGTCTCGAAGGAGAACATCCCAATTTATGTAGTAGCCAATTGGCGCAGAGCAATTACCACAAACCAGCAATGTGATAATCATCATGTTGTAATGATATTAGTTGAGGGATTAGTATTGGCCAGTACACCATGGAGAGCTCTCTGCTCTTCTACAGATTGGGCTGCAGGATCTTTTATGCACACCCACGGGAGCAGACAGGACCTTAGATTAGCGTATCATTGGAAAGACAAGCTCTGACAATTCAACACTCACTCAGTCCTGCAGTCGTCCTGAATTAAGAGCTCAAGTATCAAGTGTGATACATTTAGATGAGGTGTTGGCAGCCAAGAGGTGAACTGGTCCTGGGCACCTAAATCACAGGTGTTTCTGAGAAACCATGGCATGTCATGCACCATAGTTGTAATGAAACTTTTACATTCATGAGACACCTAATAAGTCAGGAAAATAAATTAAGAATTTGTATACATATGTACAAACATACAAATTAGGAGTGGGGAGGCCATTCGGCCCCTCGAGCCTGCTCCACTATTCAAAAAGATTACAGCTGACAATTACAAGATTACAATTGTAATTTGGAAATCCCACATTCCTGCTCACCCTCAATGATCTTTCACATCCTTGTTAATCAAGAATCTATCGTGCTCTGCCGTAAAAATACTCAAAGTCTCTGCTTCCAATGCCTTTTGAAGAAGAGAATTCCATAAACTCACAACCATCAGAGAAAATAAATTCTCCTCATCTCGGTCTTCAATGAATGACCCCTCGTTCTAGATTCTCCTGCAAGAGGTAACATGCTCACCACATCCACCCTATCAACACCCCTCAGGATCTTCAAAGTTTTAATCAAGTTGCCACTTATTAAACTCTCGTGGATACAAATATAACCTCTTGAACCTTTCTTCGGAATACAACCCGCCCATTTCTGGTATGCATCTCGCAAGCCTCCGCTGAACTGTTTCGAAAGCACTCACATCCTTCCTTAAATAAGGAGACCAATAGTGTACATGATAATCCAGATGTACTTTAACCAATGCTCTGTATAACTGAAGCATAACCTCCACACTTTAGTGATCAATTCCGCTCACAGTAAACTAATCATTGTATTAGCTTCCCTGATTACTTGCTGTATCTGCATACTAACTTTTTGTGTTTCATGCACTGGGACACGCAGATCCCTCTGCACTTCAGAGCTCTACAATCGCTCATCATATTTATATAGCGTCTTTCACGTCATTAGAATGTCCCAAAGTGCTTCTTAGCCATCTACTTTTTGAAGTGTAGTTACTGTGGCTTTTTAAACAATGTTACGCGCAGCAATGTCCCTCAACAGCATCAGGATGAATATCCCATTGAACACAATTAGCTTGATTCACAAGGGCTTCAATTTTTATCTCTTTTGGTGCAGCTAGTTGCGAGAATATCCCCAGTCTTCTTCGAAATGGGATCTTTTACGGCCACCTGCACAGACAGATAATCGAATCACAGAATGGTTGGAGCACAGAAGGCAGCCATTTGGCCCATTGATTCTGTGTTGGCTCTTAAAGGGGCAATTTACCGAATGCCACTGATCTGCATTGAACAAAGAACAAAGACATGTACAGCACAGGAACAGGCCCTTCGGTCCTCCAAGCCCGTGCCGACCATGCTGCCCGACTAAACTACAATCTTCTACACTTCCTGGGTCCGTATCCTTCTATTCCCATCCTATTCGTGTATTTGTCAAGATGCCCCTTAAATGTCACTATCGTCCCTGCTTCCACCACCTCCTCTGACAGCGAGTTACAGGCACCCACTACCCTCTGCGTAAAAAACTTGCCTCGTACATCTACTCTAAACCTTGCCCCTCTCACCTTAAACTTATGCCCCCTAGTAATTGACCCCTCTACCCCGGGGAGGGGTCAATTGGTTCCATAGCCCTGCTCTTTCTTCCTTTTCAGCTAACAATCCAATTCCCCCTTGAATGCCTTGATTGAGACATTATTAAGGATTAAGATTATTAATCAGAGTCTTGCCAGTGTGGCTAAGGTTAATTTGTTTTTGCCTTTCCTGAATGACGTGTGAACCATTTGGATTTTGCAACGATCTGGCAGCTTTCATGTCCATTTATTTTTCTGGCGCCTGATTTACTGAGTTCAATTTCACCATTTACTGTGGAAGGGTTTGAACTATGGCCCCTGAGTTGTTCATCCAAGGATCATACCATACCTTGAACAATCACCATTTGGATGAAGTACAGGACCAACACTGGTGCCCAAGAGGACAAATCCCAACAGAATTCAACACCTTTGGTGGGCGTGAAACAGGAACAGAAAAATACTGATGCTTAAATTTAGCACATTTTAAGTTTTTTTTAATCCTCTGCCGACCTGGCTAAATGCTGCTCAGACATTACATCTAAACAAGTATGAACTTTGGCAAAGGAGATGACCCAATCTGGCAAAACAGGAGTTGATTAACATTAAAGTGCTTGTTCCTTTTCCTTCTGTTGTTTTTTTTCATATAACAATCACAGTATTAATTTGACTTTGATTTATTGAAACGGTCTAGCACTGAGAGGAAGAATAGACCGCACTGTTTGTTAGAAAACATTGGATACAGGTGTCCGAGAGCAATGTTGTCAAGGCAGCAGTCCCCTGCCAAAACATGTTGAGATATTCCAGTTCCTCTGCACGGCTGGGAGTGCAGATAAACTAAAAATACAACAAAGAAAACACACATTCAGGAGAGAAAACATGTACCAGTGACTGCATCATTCTACATACACTAGCGCCATTCCACCAACCTCATTCCACACCCTCCCAAAGGCATTAATCTCCAGCTGAAGTCAGGGTTCATCAGCCTTGTCCAAGAGGACGTTATTTAAGTGTGAATCAGGAGCCAGTGTTTTCCAAGGAGGGGAGTGGGGGTTGCAGAGGTGTCATGAGCTTGATTCGAAAACCTGGTGTGCGGATGTGGGCCACTTAAACACTGGAGTAGCCCTTGCTGACTTTCCTCCACCCTATACCAAGGGAGCAGAGGACATCCACTGCATGCCCCACTCGTATCCCCACCTCAGCTCATTTGTGCCCTGTGGTGAAAACATGCCATGTATGGCTAAAAACCACAGTGTCCATTTACTCACTCAGTTATCTAACTTCCATCATCAATCGAAGATCCTCATATTAAAACATGAGGGAACTGCCCAACGTGTGGCATAGATCTTGTTCACATCTGTCAAAGAGAGCTAGCCGGAGTTTCCGAGGACACCGACGCACCACTTTAGGAAGTAAGGCGGAAGAGGGCGCGGGGATGGGAAGATGTTTAGATGCACCTCTAGCCTCTCTCAAAGCAACACTGAGAAAGACGTGCAGAGAACCAGCCACTTTACTGATCAAATCAAGGGAAGGATCTGGGTTGGGGGAGGGGATGAGAGAAAACCGAAAGAAAAAAGATAATAGAACACCTGGAGATTAGTAAGGGAGCCATGACCTACGTGCAAGATGCTGCAGAATGCTGGAGATGACGGAGGAAAGGCAAGACGGATTTGCACCAGTCGAAGAAAATGACGCAAATGAAGCTGATGCCACGCTCTATGTACCCCCCAGACTAAACAAACAATGAGGCTCCCCTTCCTGGTTTTCAACCCCCCCCCCCCCTCCCTCCCTCTCCCCCTCAATGAACATTCCTTCTCAGTGACAAGACATTGAAAGCCACTATGCGGTACTGCACAAGTTGGAGAGTGCTGGCCAGCTCCCAAGCCGTTTATGAGGTGCACAGCCCTTCACTAATGACTGGGCTGTTTATTAGCAAGGCTGCATTTTGCAAGACCTTGTTTCTCTTGGCAAATTCCTCACGGCTTGTCCCAGGCCTGACCTAACAAGGAACTTCCCCTCTGGGGGCCAACTACTGCCTATACTACGACAGATTGTTATCACAAAGACTTTGTATAACAGCGCCTAAACACTGTTATCATAGCCAATAGTTTCTGGAGGGGAAAAAGAAACAAACATTAAGTAAGGTTAATACAATATGACCCGTTGTAACCCTGATTTTCAACAAAGTGCTGGATTGTAGAGCAGGCCTAAAAGGACAATATTAACGTTGTAATTTTCACTCCTCCTTCCCTATGAAGGCCCTGACTCTTGCCAGGGTAGAGTTCCAGGAGCATCAGCCATCTTCTGACACTCTGCCCATGGAGTCCATTCTGTGCCTCCCAAGTCTCAACGGTGGCTATTTCAACAGCAGCACATTATCACAGCTGAAGCTGATCTCACTCTCACCTAATAACCCACACATGCACTTCCAGGGGGGTGGTTGGATGCTGGTTGGTGTTTGTGAGCTGGAACTCTGGCTGATATTTGACTCCCTTCCTCGTCCACAGGCCCCGAGGGCAAGTGTAAAACATTAACTGCTACCTGACAAGAGATCAATTAAGTCAACACAGTCAGGCAATTCAAGCCAATGCTCTACAATAGTGTATGACCATCCATAGGATTTTTACCAGAAAACAAATCACTTCTGAAGTATTATTGTTTTACAGCTAATTCTTGTGCACAACAAGGTCGCCACAAAAGGTAATGAGATTTTTTTAAAGTTCATTTGTTTTTGGGTAGTTGGCCAATGAGCATTGCTTCTGATTGCCGGAGAACTCCCCGATTTCGTGACGAGTCGTGGCACTTTTACATGCACCAAAACACGAGGCCTCGATTTATTGTCCCATTGACAAGACTCGGTTAGCACTGCACTGCGACATATGGCCCAAATATCGAGAGAAATCCCAGAGTGAGTTTTCAGCATACGGCAGAGTGTGTTACCACTTAGCAAAGCTCATACGGTTTCAAACAAAATTCACACACTAGTACAAAAGCAAAATATTGCAAATGCTGAAAATCTGAAGTACTCAATAGGTCAGACAGAGTCTATGGAGAGAGATAAACAAAGTTAGAGTTTTAGATCAATGAACCTTTTGTCATAACTTGGTTCTCGACCTGAAATGTCAACTTTGTTTGTCTCTTATACGATGGTGAGGGTATCGAACTCACTGCTTCAAAAGGGTGGTAGAGACAGAAACCCTCATTCTAAAAATACAATCAGACATGCAACTGAAGTACCATCTACGGCTACGGACTCAGAGCGAGGAGAAAATGGCAGGATGCTGGCATGGGAGGCAGCAGGGCTGAAGGTGGCAAAACAGACAACGTCCATGAATATTTCACCCTCAAAGTTCAAAACCAAGGCGGAAGAGGTTGCGCAAGGAAGCAAGAGGAGGCAGTGGCGTAGTGCTATTGTTGCTGGGCTGGTAATCCAGAGACCCAGAGTAATGCTCTGGGAATCTGGCTTCAAATTCAACCAGTCCAGATGGTGGAATTTGAATTCAGTAAAAATCTGGACTTAAAAGTCTAATGAATGAAATGAAAATCGCTTATTGTCACAAGTAGGCTTCAATAAAGTTACTGTGAAAAGCCCCTAGTCGCCACATTCCGGCGCCTGTTCGGGGAGGCTGGTACGGGAATGATGACCATTAAACCATTGTCATTTGTCGTAAAAACCCATCTGGTTCACTGATGTCCTTTAGGGAAGAAAATCGGTCATCCTTACCTGGTCTGGCCTACATGTGTCTTAAATGCCCTCAGCGATGGGCAACAAATGATGGCCCAGTCAACGACACCCACATCCCATGAACAAATAAAAAAAGTTTCTTTTCACAAATGCATTTGGGCATCTGTTGTCCATCTCTAATAGCACATGAACTGAACATTTCAGAGGGCAGTTAAGAGTCAATAACATTGTTGTGTGCCTGGAGTCACATGTAGACAGGACCAGATTTCCTTCCCTAAAGGACATTAGTGAACCAGATGTATTTTCGCGACAGCCAATGATATTTCATCGTCACCATTACCAAGACAAGCTTTATATTCCAGATTTGCTTTTGTAAATTGAATTCTACCAGTTGCCACTGTGGGATTTGAACCCATGTTCCCAGAGGGATATCCAGAGCCTCTGGAATACTAATCCAGTCATATTATCACTATGCTACTATCTCTTCCAAGCTTCAAGTAGAATACAGGTATTTCAGTTCCTCCTTACTTTCCTCATCATTCCTGGGTTAATGAGTGTTTTTTGTTGTTGTTGGAGGAAGGTTCAGTCAGAGCCAACAATCGATGATCAGATTAGCCCGATACAGGCACAATCAAGCTTGCAAACCCAGCAGTGGAATAGCAGGATGTGGGAAGCCATCAGGGGGCTATGATGAGGACAAGCAAAAGACTGAACAGATGTTGAGAACATCCAGAGAGAGACTGCAAAATAATGACAGGTAATGAACAAAGGAATTGATTTGGGGAGTACATAGATTTGGCAGCACTAATGCCCAAATCACAGTAGGTAGCAGAATGATTAGGTTAATAAGGTCATAAAACAAGGTAAACAAAACACTGGGGTTAATTTCCAGAGGGATAGAATTGAAAAGAGAAATTATGTTAAACTTGTATCGAATCCTGGTTAGATGACACAGGGGCAATGTACAATTCTAGTCTCTATATCATCAGAAGGATGTATAGAAGCACTGAAGAAAGTACAAAAATGATCCACAAAGAAAACACCAGGCCGGGAGGATATACTTCACGGGAGAGACTGATCAGGTGGGGGTCCCTTTCTCTCGAAACGAGAAGGCATGAGGAGTGACCTGATAGAGATCTTTAAGATTATGTCAGGATTCAATGGGACCATTGTAGAGAGGATGTTTCCACTTATGAGACCACCATTAATATAAAATAATCATCAATACATCCAATACAGAATTCAGGAGACCAAACCATACCAAGAAAGTGAAACACTCGACCACAAGGATTAGGTGAAATTATGGACATCAATGTATTTAAGGAAAAGCTAGATCAGAAATTGAGGGAAAAGGGAACAGAAGGACATTCTGGTAAGATTTGATGAAGTAGGGTGGAAGGAGGCTAATGCACACCTTCATAGATCTGGGCCGGGATTCTCCGAAATCCCAGCCACGTGCTGACGCCGGCGCAAACACCGGAGTGGTGCACACCGGCGTCAACGGGTCTCCTGGCTCAGCGATTCAGGGGCCCTCAGGGGGCCAGCACGGCAGCGGAGAATTGTTGCGGGGTCCTCTTTCAACGGCCCCCGACCGGCGTTGTGTCGACCGCGCGGGCGCGATTGCCGGCAATTCTCCGGTCACCAGAGAATCGTGTCCCAGCGTCGGAGCGGCGTGGCGGGAATTTCCCACGTCACCAGCGATTCTCCGACCCAGCGCAGGCTCGGAGATTCCCGGCCCGGTTGTGCCAAGTTACCTGATTCTGTGTTGTAAAATATATGTAAATATGAGTCTCAGAGTCAATACGATATACTTGATTTCTTGAGATTGTGAAGAATTTGCAAAAATCTCAGATTTACTCCTCTTTATAATCGAGGACCTGGGTTTGATTCCCGGCTTGGGTCTGTGCAGAGTCTGCACGTTGTTCCCATGTCTGCGTGGGTTTCCTCCGGGTGCTCCGGTTTCCTCCCATAAGTCCCGAAAGACGTGCTTGTTAGGTGAATTGGACATTCTGAATTCTTTCTCCGTCTACCCGACGAGTGTGGCGACGAGGGAATTTTCACAGTAACTTCATTGCAGTGTTAATGTAAGCCTACTTGTGACACTAATAAAGATTATTATTATAACCTGGTGCTCTGATACTCAACCTTATCAAGCTTCAACTCAGAACTGACAAACGCCATGTCAATGGTGCCTTTCACACCTGTATAAAATTCACCTCCTCCTTGTTCATACACCCCTCTGATTGTTTCCTTTTCACTTGTGTATCTAATTCTCTTCTGAAAGTTAATATTGAACCTGCTTTCACCAGTATTTCAGGTAGCCTATTCCAGACCGTGATAACTCGCTGAATAACAAAAATTCTCATCGTTCTGCAATTCGTCTCCCCAGCTATTTCATCAAAAGCTTTTGAACATCTCTCGTACCTTTCCCCTTAACCCTTCTCTGTCCCAAGGCGATCAATCCTGGCTTCTTCAGTCTAATTTGAAAAACAGGTCCATCAAAGCCCAGCAACCTAAGGGTTAACCCATATGTTTCACAGTGCTCCATTGTCGCTAATCTCTCAGCAAGTTCATCAAAAAATAAAACACAACAACCTTCGTAACATAATGAGAGATCAATCAAGTGCATTGACCATATCGCCTTCTGCTATCTCATGCACAATAAAGTGTTTGCAATTCACCCAACTCTATCCTGGCGTCAAGCTCAGGGCAGGCACAGTAATATATGAAAATCAGCAGGTCAAGGAAAGGTTACACACATGTTTAATGCCGCCTTGCCAAGGGAATGGTTCATGGCAGGGAAATACAAGCCCCACAGTGTAGTTGGTACATATTGCTAACTCACTGCAACGGGCATTCCTTATGTCATTGCCAAGAAGGTGCACAAACTCCCTTTCATTACCTCAGTCACCATGGCACCCCTACCACAAAACCACTCCTAGCCATTCCCATTCAGTACCTCAAGATTTTCTTCACCAGTCATTCTTTGTTGTAAATCCTTGTGGTTCACGTGAAGCACCAGATTGCCACGGTACAGAGTTTATTTAGGAATCACCTGGCCCAATCACGCAGCACTCTTCTTCGTTGTCCCGCCAACATGACAGCAATAAAAGCCAATTTCTGAAATTACATTTGGGGGGGGTCAAGTATTTCAAATCTTCTTGTTTCCTCTCGCTTCTCTCCTGCTGCCTTGCTTCTCGCCCAATCGGCCACCATTCACGTGAGGATAATTAATGAGCACAGAAAAAAGAAAATGCTGGAAAATCTCAGCGGGTCTGGCAGCATCTGTAGGAAGAGAAAAGAGCGAACGATTCTCTCCCTACAGATGCTGCCAGACCTGCTGAGATTTTCCAGCATTTTCTTTTTGGTTTCAGATTCCAGCATCCGCAGTAATTTGCTTTTAATTTGCACAGAAGCTTAATTAGACACTGGACAGTCTTGCAATGACAAGCTGCAGGAGCTTGGACTAACAATGCAGCGGATGTGAGTTTGAATCCCACTGTGGAATTCTGGGAATTTTAATGAAGCATAAATTTTAATTAAGTACAAATCTGGGGCGTTGAGAACAGTAGAAGTGATCACAAAGATGTTGGATTGCCATAAAATCTCAACTGATTCACGAATGTCCTTCAGAGAAGGAAACCTGTTGCTCTTACCTGTACGCAGCTCTCTTCCAAACATGGTCAAGTGATTGCCTCAGAATGGGCTCAGCAAACAACTCTATTGATTCCAGAGCAATTGCACATTGGTAATATATCCCAGCCCCGTCAGCAACAAACACATCCCAAAGATGTATATCAGGATTATAATCAAGACTGCCATTGTCAGGAGTGGCATTGCTGGAATGAGAAATTAAACAGAAGACCATATTTGCCAGCTTGGATGGGTCAGACGAGCAGTATATTATATCCCTCCAGTTAAGTAATAGTTAAAAAAAGGACTTAACAAAGTTGATTGAGAAAATTTATGAATTGCGCTGAAGGGCTCAAATGCAAGGGAACACAAGGTAAATAATGTGAATAAGGAGGGAAGCCAGGTGGTTCTTTACCAGCCAAATGGCAAGAGCTTTGTGTCAGCTACTACTGAAGCAGAAACTATAAATGGGTCAGAGGCAAACAACACAATGGATGGGACCCGATAACAGGTTAGGAAAAGTGGCACATAATTGAGAGTTTAGTCGTTCACATATGAGCCACAGGACAGCAAATAGACTCAGGACAACCACACGGGAGATTAATAAGGCTCAATACCATAAATTTGTTGTGATTGACCAAAAAGGAGATATTCCACACTGTTACAGAGGTTGGTTCAAATATCTGGACAGGCTACACAAATCACAACGAATTCCCGAGAATATGGAAGGTTAAGGGGGTGACTTATACCAAGTGTTCACAATGATTAAGGAGTCTGTTGGGTAGTTAAAGAGAAACTGTTGTCTCTGGTGAGGGAGCCCAGAACAAAAGAAGGCATGGTAGCACAGTGGTTAGCACTGTTGCTTCACAGCGCCAGGGTGCCAGGTTCGATTCCCAGCTTGGGTCACTGTCTGTACGGAGTCTGCACGTTCTCCCCGTGTCTGCGTGGGTTTCCTCCGGGTGCTCCGGTTCCCTCCTACAAGTCCCGAAAGACGTGCTGTTCGACGAATTGGACATTCTGAATTCTCCCTCAGTGTACCCGAACAGGGGATTTTCACAGTAACTTCATTGCAATGTTAATGTTAGCCTATTTGAGATACGAATAAAGATTATTATTGCACATAATAAGGCCACAGTTGGAGTACTGTGCCCACTTCTGGGTCCCCCATTATAGAAAGAATATTGAAGTAACAGAAACCGTGCAGTGTAGATTCTACATGCTGGTGCCAGTGAAAATAGTGTTACAGGAGAAACCAGCGATTTAATGGACAAAGTTCGAAGTGTCATTTCAGGAGTGATTGCATGGTGTTTGTCGATGGCCACGCCGGTGAGGTCACGGCCCATATCTAAGGCACTTAGTGCCGAAAATTAGCCCCCAAGAGCTTCTTGCCATCGCTGGCTATCTCGCCTCCTAAGT
Organism: Scyliorhinus torazame; assembly: GCF_047496885.1. NCBI lineage: Eukaryota > Metazoa > Chordata > Chondrichthyes > Carcharhiniformes > Scyliorhinidae > Scyliorhinus > Scyliorhinus torazame. The sequence continues at coordinate 343,665,530 of NC_092709.1, read as the reverse complement.
CGTTGGACTCGCACCTCAGCGGCTCGCTGCTGACAAGAGGTGTTGCTTTTAAATGCTCCCTCACCATTCACTCCCAGTCAACACACAAGCATGGCAGCACGTAGATCTGCTCCACGCTTTGGGGATGCCGCCCTCACAAGGCTTCTGGACACAGTGGATGCGAGATGGGACATCCTGCTCCCCCGAGGGGGTCAGTGGCCCAGCAGCAGTGCCACCTGAGAGGCAGTGGCAGCTGCTGTCAGTGTGGGCAGCATGAACAGGTGGACCGGCGTACCATGTTGGAAAACCAATGACCTCCACTGAGCTGCAAGGCTAAGTTACCACCTCTCTCCTGGCATCAGTTCCGTCTGCTGCCCCTTAAATTCCCAAGCCGTTCCTCCCCAAATCACTGGCTGACACCTTGCACCCTCTCCATATCCGATATTTGTGCTTGTTCCTCAGCAACCCCTGCCACTCACCAACACAACCCCTTTGACAGCACGGTAGTACAGTGGTTAGCACAATTGCTTCACAGCTCCAGGGTCCAGGTTCGATTCCCGGCTTGGGTCACTGTGCGGAGTCTGCACGTTCTCCCCGTGTGAGCGTGGGTTTCCTCCGGGTGCTCCGGTTTCCTCCCACAGTCCAAAGAAATGAAATGAAAATCGCTTGTTGTCATGAGTAGGCTTCAATGAAGTTACTGTGAAAAGCCCCTAGTCGCCACATTCCGGTGCCTGTTCGGGGAGGCTGGGAAGATGTGCAGGTTAGATGGACTGGCCATGCTAATTTGCCCTCAGTGTCCAAAATTGCCCTTAGTGTGAGGTGGGGTTACTGGGATAGGGTAGAGGTGAGAGCTTGGGTAGAATGCTCTTTCCAAGAGCCGGTGCAGACTCGATGGGCCGAATGGCTTCCTTCTGCACTGTAAATTCTATGACTCTATGATTCTATGATTCATGTCAAGTTGCAGTACCCACACATGCCACCTGCCATAGACCCCCCCCACCCTGATCCATCAAGCATGCGGCTCACATTGCCCCCTCTTTGCCCCCGCAGGATACGTTGGCCCTTAAGAGGCATGAAAGAGCCAGGACAGGTGGCGGAGTATGAGAGATCAGAGTCCTCACTCCCGATGAGAAACAGGCCCTGGAGGTTGTGGGGTTGAGGAGGAAGCAGGAGCCGCCACCGACAGCAAGGTTGGCCTGCGCCTCAGAGGTGAGGATCCACTGCCCCTTCACCCAGACGACCTGTATGAGTTGTTCATGCCAGACAAATTTATTCATCTCTCACTGACCACATGTCCAGTCTCTTGCAGGGTGGGGCCATCCAGAGCCGTCCCCACCCCTGCCACCCAAGAGCATTCTTGGGCAGGTAGCTCAGAGGACACCACCACTGACGCGCCTCAGCTGTCATCTCCATCTTCCACCAGCACAGAGACACAAACCTCGGTGGGCAATATTGGTGGGCAGGCCGAGGGCACAATCTGGTGAGTACCACACAGTTGCTGATGCAAATCAGGTGCAGGCAGGAACATCCAAGGGAATCAGCGGTCGGAGGTCTGCTGGATCACAGGACTCAGCTGAGACTCAGTCAGATGCTAAGCCCCTGGACAAGGTTGTCCCAGAGCTGATGCAGATTCGAGGACATGGCTGTGAGATTGAGGAGGGGATGTCAGCGACACTCCAGTGGGTGCATAGCCGACTGTGGGAGTCTCAAGGGCCTACAGAAGCCAACACTGCTGGGATGGTGACGGCAGTGGAAAACCTGTAGCACGAGGTCAGTGTCTTGACTGCTGGTGTGCAAGGCATGGCTCAGTCTGCGGCGACCATGGCCTCAACATCATATCCCAGTCGATGAAGAGGTTGTCCAAGACACAGTGGACATTGCCGAGGCACTGCAGAGCATGGTCAAGTCACAGAACGCCTACGATCCCAGGCCCTCCGAAATACATCCATCAAGGTCATCAACGGCCACATGGCACAACAAGCAGCAGGTTGGCTCCACCTCTGGTGTGCATCCTGGGGACACATCTAGACATGGCAGTAGACCACGCAAGACCATGAGGAAGATTGAGGATCACTGAGTGGGCACTGGAGGGGGGGTGACCTAGGTGGAATGGAAATGCCAAGTGTGCACAATTCTATCATGTTTGACCTGATATACGTGAAGACTATACCACGGACAGCAGGCCCCCCTGTTGCCATCGACTCCCCCATCCCCGGGCACAGCGGTCCAAGAGCAAATGCCCCTGGTGCAGAACCCATTCAGAGCATGAGCGTGCTGTCAGCAGAAAGACAGGAGTCAGACTTTACATAAACTAGGAGCACCACATCCTGGGGGGATGTTACAGACATTGGGAGGGAACAGGGTAGTATGAGTGAGTGTAAATTGGGGGGGGGGGGGAGAAAGAAGATATGACAAAGGGGATGTGTGGGGGAGGAGGAGGGTGGAGGTCAGAGGAGGATGGTGTGAGAGGGGGGAATGGAAAGGGTGGGGTGAGCTGAGAGACAAAACCTCATCCTATGAGAAGCCAGTGAGGATAAGGGCCTCCCTGGTCCTCCGGGCATGCCGGGCCCTTGCCACCACCTGTTCTCCATCCTCAGGCTTCTCCACCAACCACTCTAGCTCCACCTCCTCATCCTCCTCAGACGAGGCTGCATGTCCGTTCTCATCCTCCTCCAGTTTGTCGCCCCGTTGCTGTGCCGGGTTTTGGATGGCACACCAGACCACCACAAAGCAGGAGATACTCTGGGGGGTGTACTGCAGTGCACCACCAGAGCTGTCTGGGCATTGGAACCACATTTTCAGCAGTCCATGCATCGCTCAGCAGCATGGTTCTCGTTATACCGGGTCTCCGCACTGACATCATCAACCAGGACCTAAGCGGGTGCCCCTTATCCTCCAAGAGCCAATCTGCTATCCTAGGGTGGTCCTCAAAGGTCCAGGAGATCTCCAAGTCTCCCAGGATGTAACAGTCATGCACGTTCCCTGTGCATGATCGGACGTGGGACTCGCACACGAGTTCAACATGTAGGATGGGGAACACCTTCCTGATAATTATGGGCACTCCCTGATGTCCCGCAAGCAAGGCAACATGAGTGCCATCAATTGCCCCCTAGATCTGGGGCATTCCGGCAATGGAAAGGAATCCTGCATCGAGCATCTTTACGGGCTTGTTCCAGCTTCAAGTTGACATAGTCAGCTGCCCAGGCTTACAGGGCATCCATGACCTCACGAAAGCACCCGTGGGCTGCAGAATATGAAATGCATAAGAGCGGAAGTAAGGCCATTCGGCTCATCGAGTCCACTCCACCATTCAATCATGGCTGATTTCAACTCCATTTACCCACTCTCTCTCCATAGCCCTTAATTCCTCGAGAAATCAAGAATTTATCAACTTCTGTCTTAAAGACACTCAACGTCCCGGCCTCCACCGCCCTCTGTGGCAATGAATTCCACTCTCTGGCTGAAGAAATTTCTCCTCATCTCTGTTCTAAAGTGACTCCCTTTTATTCTAAGGCTGTGCCCCCGGGTCCTAGTCTCCCCTGCTAATGGAAACAACTTCCCTACATCCACCCTATCTAAGCCATTCATTATCTTGTAAGTTTCTATTAGATCTCCCCTCAACCTCCTAAACTCCAATGAATATAATCCCAGGATCCTCAGACGTTCATCGTATGTTAGGCCTACCATTCCTGGGATCATCCGTGTGAATCTCCGCTGGACCCGCTCCAGTGCCAGTATGTCCTTCCTGAGGTGTGGGGCCCAAAATTGCTCACAGTATTCTAAATGGGGCCTAACTAATGCTTTATAAAGCTTCAGAAGTACATCCCTGCTTTTATATTCCACGCCTCTTGAGATGAATGACAACATTGCATTTGCTTTCTTAATTACGGACTCAACCTGCAAGTTTACCTTTAGAGAATCCTGGACTAGGACTCCCAAGTCCCTTTACACTTCAGCATTATGAATTTTGTCACCGTTTAGAAAATAGTCCATGCCTCTATTCTTTTTTCCAAAGTGCAAGACCTCGCACTTGCCCGTGTTGAATTTCATCAGCCATTTCTTGGACCACTCTGCTAAACTGTCTCGATCTTTCTGCAGCCTCCCCACCACCTCCATACTACCTGCCCCTCCACCTATCTTTGTATCATCAGCAAACTTAGCCAGAATGCCCCCAGTCCCGTCATCTAGATCGTTAATATATAAAGAGAACAGCTGTGGCCCCAACACTGAACCCTGCGGGACACCACTCGTCACCGGTTGCCATTCCGAAAAAGAACCTTTTATCCCAACTCTCTGCCTTCTGCCTGACAGCCAATCGTCAATCCATGTTAGTACCTTGCAGCACAAGTCCCCGCTCGAGCCCTGGAACGAACCGATGGCATAAAAGTTCAGGGCTGCAGTGACCTTCACTCGGATGCCATGTCCGCCAGGGTGTGTCTCTTTGTTGAGATGGAGTCTCCTGCGGCACATGTTGTCTGTCATCTCATCGAAAGGCCAAAGGCGCCTGTACACCTTGGGCCGTCACCGGCATCCCCCTCTGGGTCCCTCCTCGTCCTGAGGGGCGGCCAGATCTTCAGGGTGTGCAGCAGTCCCCTGCATCTAGGGTGCCGCTTCCAGCCCGTGCCGGCGCTGCTGTCTTCTCTGGCGTCTGGCCGCCTGGGCTGCCATCACCGCCGCAAGGTCATCCTCTGCAGGATCGACAACGCCAGCCATGTAGAAGGAGAGAGGCCCACAATCAGGTTGGGATTCCACCGCGGACCCTCAGATCCGGCATGCCTACCCCACCCGTCTTTCCTCAGAGTGCCATCCACCAAGCCAAATGAGCTGGAAAACCTTGCTCTACACACTCACCCCTGGCCACACCAGGAGCCCTTAGACCCCAGCCGGAAACATTAGGGGGACCATGTTCAGGTGCCCTCCCCTGATCCACACACACACCCTCTGGTCATGAGGATATATCCAGTGCTGAACTCCAGCTCTGGAGTGTTTGATTGTTGGCTGCTGCCTCGGTGGTGTTGACACTTCTAGAGTTCAGGCAAAAGTGTTCAGGCTTCAAGGTTTGATGAAAATGCGACGCAATAATCATCATCTGAGACATGGCACGTGTACCCACGAAAAGCCAGTTGAGAATATTTTGTTCATTAAATCGTCAACGGTAACAAAGATTTGAAAATCAATGACGTAGCATTCCACATGAATCATGAAACAACAAGGAAACATCACCGTTCCATATTGATGCAAATACAAAGCCATAACAACTCATTTTCACAAACAAAACCGAACACATGGGAACACACGGTGTCACCCCTCACAGGTTCATCAACAGAAACACAGGTTAAGCCTGAGAATGTGTTATCATGTCCAGAACATCTTCGTAGAAATGATCTGTCTATCAATGTGTTACTTGTTCCACTTATCAGTGCCATTCTCTGTCGAGGAACCGCATCTGTGCAGACCCTCCCACACGGCCCAATCTCACCAGAACCAAATCCTGGCATCCACGTATTCCACTGGTGCTCAAGGCAGAGTTGAATATCCTTGACTTCCAGCGTGTTTAACCCCAGTGACGTGCCAGTTACAGGCAGCACTCACCACACCAGCAACAAGAGCATCAGCAATCTGCAAAAGCAACATCATCAGGTGGTCCCGCAGCTTCTTGTTGCATCAAACCAAATTGCCTCTGGATTCTCACGTTCCCCTGAGCCCGGTGTTCCAGGACCCAGGTATCTTAGAAACAATTGACCTTCTTTCCAGCTGCTAAAGAGGAAGGAAACAGCAACAGCAGCCTCCGGGCATCTGCAGCCACCAGCAGGACTAACAGTAAACACTACCTGCAGCTGTGAAGCACTCTCACAACAAACAAGGCCAATTTCTTATGAGCACTAGCCTTCAGCTGTGCAGCTCGAGGCTGCTCACAGTCAAAGGGAGTTAAAGTGACCATCAGTATGTAACTAAGAACAGGGTTCTGTCCTGGAAGTGTTTGGTAGGACAGACAGGCAGCAGATGTAGTGCTCACTGTTATGGGTATCCACAATATTTAAAGATGACTTGAAGGCCTCATGGACAATAAGTCCCTCCCCTCCAGCCCAGGGGCTGCGTCCAAGCTGGAACGCTCCAACCTCCCGAACAAGCCGAACTACCCTGAGGGGTCCCGACCCAGAGCACTGGGGTAGCAGCTCCAGTGCTCTTGAGCTGCATGCCCGAAAATGGAAATGGCTACTCACCTCCTCAGATTCTCTCAGCAACCATTGTGCCAGCATTATATTTTTAAAAAGGAGTATTGAACAACGGCCAAGTGATTTCTCGTTGGGGAGCTGGTTGTTTCCAAGAGGTCGTTACATTCGACTTCACTCTCACTAATGAGATAGAATTTGGTGCCAACTGGGTTTAATGATATGCACGCCATGTTTGGGTGAGGTCCAGAAATTGATACTGGGAGCAGGCCAATTAGATACCAAACTGATTTGTGCTCGGCAAGGATCTCGATTTTGCCCTTTCCCGCTCTTTAACCGGCGCATCCAGTTCCACGCTGACCACAACGCGGTGATTAAATCCCGCCCTGTAACGATTGACACTGGAGCAGAGGAGGTTGAGAGTAGATTTAATGGTGATTTCTAAAATTCTGAAGTCTGCAAAGAGAAAGTCTATTTCCTGAGGCTGGGGGATCAGTGATGAGGGGATCATCAGGTCGACATGGTCATTCAGAGTGAGGCAATAGGTTATGAAACATTTCTTTACACAAAGGGCTGTTGGGAGTATGGAAGCCTTTGCCACAGCAAGTGGTTCAGACAGAGACTACGGTGTTTCTTCAGAGAACTTTGGATTAAATATTAGCAGAAAAGGATCACATGGCGATGGGATTAAGTTCAGGGAGACTCCATAGTTCTGAGTGCTGCAGTGAAAGTGAACAGTGAACAAAAATACTTGGTTAACAAGTGGGTTCTGACCGTGAAAGGTGCCATCAGGTAAAATCCAGGCCTGCATTTCAAGTAAACCCATGGCTGCAGCCACTAGGACACAAGTACGAGTGAGTAAAAACGCACTGCTGCTGGTATGATTGTTGCTGATTCTGTGGTACGATTTCAAAATGGAGCTGGACAAATTCCTGACTGGGACAGGGATTGCAGAGTACAGAAGGCAATCATCTTTATCGATAATATCAAGGGGAGATGGTGGCATACTAAGAATGTCACTTGACTAATGCAGAGTTCCAGGCTAATGCTCGAAGGACATGGGTTCAAATCTCACCAATGCCGTTGGTAGAATTTAAATACAATCAATAAATCTGGAATATAAAGTAATGGTGACAATGCCAATTATCATCGATTGCTGTATAAAACCTCCTGGTTCACGAATGTCCTTTACAGAAGATAATCTGCCATCCTTACCTGGTATGGCCTACACGTGACTTCAGATCCATGGTTGACTCTTAAATGCCCTCTGTAATGGTCAAGCAAGTCATTCAGTTCAAGGGCAATTAGGGATTGGCAACAAAGGCTGGCCTTGCCAGTGACACCCGCATCCCATGAAGAAAAAAAATGTTTTTCAGTCATCTCCTGGACTCATTTGTATAGATTCGCTACCACAGAAAGCTTTTGAGGCCAAAACATGGCCTGTTTTCAAGAAGCAGTTAAATAGAGGTCATGAGGCGAAAGGGATAAAAGGATAGGAGGGAAAAGCGGGAACATGTTACTGAGTTGCTTGATCAGCCATGGTCAGAATGAATGGCGGAGCAGGCTCGAAGGGTCGCATGGCCTCTTTCTGCTCCTATTTTCTATGTTTCTGTGATTCAGGAACTGGGGGAGGAATTTTCCTGAGCATTTATTCCTCTTGCCTCTGCCCTGCCCCAGAAAATCGCATGTCTGCTTTGTGTTTCGGGGGAGAGAAAGGTGCCAATGGTGAGAAAAGCTAAGCAAAATGGCAATTTCTTACCTACATGGCTCAGTGCAATAGCTGAACATTCAAAGAAGTGAGCTGATTGCCCAGAAATTAGATACATTCACGAAACTCTCGGTCTGCGGCAAACCGTTAAAGGTGTATTGGGGCAGCAAACAATGAGCAACAATTAATGAACTAACTGGGCAAATTGAGGTAAAATCGTTTGGCCTGCAGCAAATCCTGGAACCATCACATCATGAACCTTATCCCCTCTCAATAATGTGCTTGTCAATTTCAGATCCTTATACACCCAGCAACCGTTGAACTTTCACTTGATAATGTGTTAGAAAGTGACAGCGTGGGAACGAAAGAATCACAGCTATCTGTTTGGATATCATATTTCAAAATTCAAACTATCCTGTTAAGTGGCTGTATTTTCATTCTGGCTGCAGCAGATGAACTAGATTATTTGGAACCAGGCCAATAAATGGGAGATTTAAACTCACCTTGCTGCACTTTTAAAATTGTTTACACAACTTGCAGGGACACGGCTACAAGGAATTCAGGCTAAACCCTTTGCGCAGAGTGGTGAGAATGTCAAACTCATTATTACATGAAGTGATTGAGAACAACAAAGTTAAAAAGTCACCATATGACTGTAGGCTGCTTTCCCCTTTGAGGGGGAGAGCTGACTGGGTGGTGATTTAACCCGAGGGTCACCACACCACAGGCGAGGAACATGGTTGAGAAGACTGGACCATCATGAATAACCTCAGCTGTTACGGGAATTGAACCCGTGCTGCTGGCCTCGTTCTGCATCACGAACCAGCTGTCCGGCCAACTGAGTTAAGCCTCTGGACAGTTTACAGCATTAAAGGTGATGAAGGAGGTTCTTGCGAAGAATAGACACCAGCATAGACCAGGTGGGCTGAATGGGTTCTTTGTGTAAATTCTACACATCTACACTTTGTGAGAATGCATTGCCGCAAGTTTGATTCCTGTCGGATCATAGCGAGAGCTGTGGGCAATGTCTCACCCAGCCCAGGGGTGCAGCAAAGGGTCACCAGCACTTTAGAATCGTAACTGAAACCTGGGCCGGGATTCTCCCCTACCTGGCCGCCATGGGGGCACCCCCCCGGGGCCAGATCGCCCCGCTGCCCCCCCCCAGGACCCCGGAGCCCACCCGCACCGCCAGTAAGGGAAGTGGGTTGATTCATGCCAGCGGGACTGGCATGACAGCAGCGGGACTTCGGCCCATCGCAGGCGCCGACCGGCACGATTCGCGCCCCCGCCGAATTTTCGGTGCCGGAGAATTCGGCGGCCAGCGGGGGCGGGATTCATGCCAGCAGGGGGGTTGGAGAAACCCGCCCCAGGTTTGCCATTCTCTACAGAGACGGGGTTTGGTGGTTGGCGAGGAAGCGGAAGAAAAGCTGGCAGGAGAAAATAATTCAGGGCATTCTCTAATGCCAACCACCTCCCCAGTGTTCAGAGACACACAAAAGGCTCAAATACTGGAAATTACTGCCAAAAAAGAATTATTAAACTCTGATGGAACACAAATAGCTTGCACATGATGAGAATGGAAATGAAAAATGCTGCGGCTACAACTGAGGCTTTGACACTTAAGGGAAACATTTTCTTAACATCAATCATGATGCACTCAAATGACAGATTCGGACTTCTTCCTTTATTTGGCTAATCCAATGGAATTTGGGTTCAAAGAACTGGCACGGCAGTTCAATAGAATTATTCGCTTATTTGTTTATGGGTAATAGTCCTGCCCTGCAGCACAACACAGATACCATGCACTTGAGAATTTAACTCAGAAAACAATGATCATCAGTGAGCACAATGCAGGAAATGGCCAAACAGCCCATTTAGCCCTTGCAACATGGCCATGACGCTTCCCAATCTCTCTCAGGGGCTGTTTAGCACAGGGCTAAATCGCTGGCTTTGCAAGCAGACCAAGGCAGGCCAGCAGCACGGTTCGATTCCCGTAACAGCCTCCCCGAACAGGCGCCGGAATGTGGCGACTAGGGGCTTTTCACAGTAACTTAATTTGAAGCCTACTTGTGACAATAAGCGATTTTCATTTTTTCATTTCATCTGCTGAAGGAGAGCAATATCTGCGGCAAAATGTTCCCTCCTGGAGTCTGGTCTCAGATTGAAAACGCAGCCAAGTCACACAGCTCTGCAGAACTGAGGCCGCAGGCTTAATAAACATACTGCACTGGGCAAAGCTGATTCAGCCAATGTTGTAAGCTGTCCCAGCACTCCTGGATAAGGTAGGGGGAAAGAAACACAACAGGAAGGGTTCCAATTAATCTCCTGCACACTGCTGCGAAAAACGCCAGGAAAAGTACCATAGCTTCTCAAGAGCAAATTAGATAGAGGCACGTGTCCTAGTGTGAGCTTATTCACTTTGGTTGCAAGAATGGAAAAGCACAATAACGTTGTGTACGCAAACGTTGATATTCAGAGAGATTTGATTGTGATCATACAAGAAACGCAAAAAGTTAGCATGCAGGGATAATAAGAACATAAGAACTAGGAACAGGAGTAGGCCATCTGGCCCCTCGAGCCTGCTCCGCCATTTCATGAGATCATGGCTGATCTTTGTGGACTCAGCTCCACTCTCCGGCCCGTACACAATATCCCCGAATCCCTTTATTCTTTAGAAAGGTATCTATCTTTTTCTTAAAAACGTTTAAAGAAGGAGCCTCAACTGCTTCACTGGGCAAGGAATTCCAGAGATTCACAACCCTTTGGGTGAAGAAGTTCCTCCTACACTCCGTCCTAAATCTACTTCCCCTTATTTTGAGGCTATGCCCCCTAGTTCTGCTTTCCCCGACCAGTGGAAACAACCTGCCCGCATCTATCCTATCTATTCCCTTCATAATTTTATATGTTTCAATAAGATCCCCCCACATCCTTCTAAACTCCAATGAGTACAGTCCCAGTCTACTCAACTTCTCGTCATAATCTAATCCCCTCAACTCTGGGATCAACCGAGTGAATCTCCTCTGCACTCCCTCCAGTGCCAATATGTCCTTTCTCAGGTAAGGAGACCAAAACTGAACACAATACTCCAGATGCGGCCTCAGCAACACCCTATACAATTGCAGCATAACCTCCCTAGTCTTGAACTCCATCCCTCTAGCAATGAAAGACAAAACTCGATTAGCCTTTTTAATCACCTGTTGCACCTGCACACCAACTTTTTGCGACTCGTGCACCAGCACACCCAGGTCCCTCTGCACAGCAGCATGTTTTATCATAGATTATCATAGAATTTACAGTGCAGAAGGAGGCCATTCGGCCCATCGAGTCTGCACCGGCTCTTGGAAAGAGCACCCTACCCAAGGTCAACACCTCCGCCCTATCCCCATAACCCAGTAACCCCACCCAACACTAAGGGCAATTTATCATGGCCAATCCACCTAACCCGCACATTTTTGGACTGTGGGAGGAAACCGGAGCACCCGGAGGAAACCCACGCAGACACGGGGAGGATGTGCAGACTCCGCACAGCCAGTGACCCAAGCCGGAATCGAACCTGGGACCCTGGAGCTGTGAAGCAATTGTGCTATCCACAAGGCTACCGTGCTGCCCGTCTTACCGTCTAAACATCTTACCGTTTAAATAATAAGCCATTCTGCTGTTATTCCTCCCAAAATGGATAGCCTCACACTTGGCAACATTGAATTCCATCTGCCAGACCCTAGCCCATTCACCTAACCTATCCAAATCCTTCTGCAGACTTCCGGTATCCTCTGCACTTTTTGCTTTACCACTCATCTTAGTGTCGTCTGCAAACTTTGACACATTGCACTTGGTCCCCAACTCCAAATCGTCGATGTAAATTGTGAACAACTGCGGGCCCAACACTGATCCTTGAGGGACCCCACTAGTTACAGGTTGCCAACCAGAGAAACACCCATTTATCCCCATTCTCTGCTTTCTGTTAGTTAACCAATCCTCTACCCATGCTACCACTTTACCCTCAATGTCATGCATCTTTAGTTTATGCAGCAACCTTTTGTGTGGCACCTTGTCAAAACCTTTCTGGAAATCCAGATATACCACATCCATTGGCTCCCCGTTATCTACTGCACTGGTAACGTCCTCAAAAAATTCTACCAAATTAGTCAGACACGACCTACCCTTTGTGAACCCATGCTGCGTCTGCCCAATGGGACAATTTCCCTCCAGGTGCCCCGCTATTTCCTCCTTAATGATAGATTCCAGCATTTTCCCTATAACCGAAGTTAAGCTTACCGGCCTATAATGACCCGCTTTCTGCCGACCTCCTTTATTTTTTTTTATTCTCCTCCATTTTCACATTTTCTCCCACATTTACATCCATCAACAATAAACAATAATCAGCAAGATATGTCAGTCCCCATAATAACAACAACGATCCCATCTACCCACCAACCCCCAAACCTCAACCCGCATGTTTACATAAACAAATGACAAAAAAGGAATCAGGAATTACCCGTAGTCACCCTTAATCTTACACAGCTCCCCCCACCTCACTCCCGTTCACTGGCCGGCACACACCGGCCAGCGTGGAGGCCCCCGCCCGGGTCCCTTTCCCACTTGCCTGGCCCCAGGAAAGCCCAAAGATCCCCTTTTAGCACACAAACCCCGCATATCCACCTACACCCCAAAGAACTCTCATTTCGAGTGAAAGTCCCGTCCCTTCCCTTGTCCAAATATATACCACCTTGGCTCCTTTAATCTCTACACCCGTGCGCAGTGATACAAAACAGAAGAAAATACAGTCATGAGGTTACATTGGCACATGGCCATTCCTCAATTTGTCAGTTCTGCCACAGTCCTTGTGCTTTCGCAAACTCCTCCGCTGCTTCCGCCGTTCCAAAATAAAAGTCCCTGAGCTTGTAACTCACCCTCAGCTTCGCTGGATATACAATGCCGCACCGCACCTTGCTAATGTACAGTGCCCTCTTCACCCGGTTGAAGGCAGCCCGCCTCCTTGCCAGCTCCACCGTAAAGTCCTGGTATACACGTATACCAGCTCCAGCCCACTGCACCACCCGCTTCTGCTTGGCCCAGCTCAGGACCTTCTCCTTCACCCTGTACCTACGGAAGCACAGAGTCATTGCCCTTGGCGGCTCACTCGCCTTTGGTACAGGCCTCCACGACCGGTGAGCCCGATCCAGTTCATATCGGGAGGGGTCCTCCCCCTCCCCCAATAGTTTTGCCAGCATCGCGGCAAAATACTCAGTCGGCTTCGGTCCTTCAACTCCTTCGGGCAGCCCCACAATCCTCAAGTTCTGTCGCCTGGATCTATTTTCCAGGTCTTCCATTTTTCCTCGCAAATCCTTGTTAGTATCCATCACCTTCCGCATCTCTTTCCCCATCGAGGCAAGTTGATCACCGTGCTGCAAAAACGTCTCCTTCACTTCCTTCAGCGCCTCCCCTTGCTCTCGCACCTCCGCCACTGCGCTCGCCACCTCCGTCCTCACTGGGGAAACCGCCTCCTCCACCAGTACACTCAAACCTCCCTCATCTCCTTCCTCACCGTCTCCATGCATTTCGCAATCTGCGCCAACTGCTTTTCAAATTCCGCAGCCATCACCTTGGTTATTTCTTCAGCCGTAAGCAGTGCGGCCTTCCCTGGTGCTCCAGCCTCCATTTTTCCTGGTGACCCCGCGGTGACCTTTCCACTCCCCGACGGACCTCCAGCTGGTTTTTTTTCGGCCTTTTTTTGCTCACCCTCGACATTTGTCTTTGGTTTTTTTTTCCCTCCTGTGTCTTCTCAGTGCCTCCTCCGTGCCTTCTCCCTGCTTCTGCCGCCTCCGTGGACCCTGGGACCGGGCTTAAAGTCCCGAAATTGCCGTTCCCGAGCGGGGGCTCTCCATTGTGCGGCCGCCTCCCGCCCGCCGTCACCGGAAGTCCGCTGACCTTTTTTAAACAGTGGTGTCACGTTTGCTACTTTCCAATCCTCTGGGACCACCCCAGAGTCTAGTGAATTTTGATAAATTATCACTAGTGCGTTTACAATTTCCCTAGCCATCTCTTTTAACACTCTGGGATGCATCCCATCAGGGCCAGGAGACTTGTCTACCTTTAGCCCCATTAGCTTGCTCAATACTGCCTCCTTAGTGATTACAATCATCTCAAGGTCCTCACCTATCATATCTTTATTTCCATCAGTCACTGGCATGTTATTTGTGCCCTCCACTGTGAAGACTGACCCAAAAAACCCGTTCAGCTCCTCAGCCATTTCCCCGTCTCCTATTATTAAATCTCCCTTCTCATCTTCCAAAGGACCAATATTTACCTTAGCCTCTCTTTTTTGTCTTATATATTTGTAGAAGCTTTTACTATCTGCTTTTATTTTCTGAGCCAGTTTACTTTCATAGTCTACCTTACTCTTCTTTATGGCTTTTTTAGTAGCTTTCTGTTGTCCCCTAAAGACTTCCCAGTCCTCTAGTCTCCCACTAATTTTTGCCACTTTGTATGTTTTTTCCTTCAATTTGATACTCTCCCTCACCTCCTTAGATATCCACGGTTGATTTTTCCCCTTTCTACCGTCTTTCTTTTTTGTCGGTATGAACCTTATCTGAGCACTGTGAAAGATCGCTCGGAAGGTTCTCCACTGTTCCTCAACTGCTTCACCATGAAGTCTTTGCTCCCAGTCTACCTTAGCTAGTTCTTCTCTCATCCTATTGTAATCGCCTTTTTTTAAGCACAAAACACTAGCGTTTGATTTTACCTTGTCATCCTCCAACTGTATTTTAAATTCCACCATATTGTGGTCGCTCCTTCCAAGAGAATCCCGAACTATGAGATCATTAATCAATCCTGCCTCATTATACAGGACCAGATCTAGGACCGCTTGTTCCCTTGTAGGTTCCATTACATACTGTTCCAGGAAATTATCCCGGGCACATTCTATAAACTCCTCCTCAAGGCTGCCTTTACCAACCTGGTTAAACCAATCGATATGCAGATTAAAATCTCCCACGATAACCGCTGTACCATTTCTACATGCATCCGTTATTTCTTTGCTTATTGCCTGCCCTACCATCCTGTTACTATTTGGTGGCCTATAGACTACTCCTATCAGTGACCTTTTCGCCTTACTATTCCTGATTTCCACCCAAATTGATTCAACCTTGTCCTCCATAGCACCAATATTATCCCTTACTATTGCCCGGATGCCATCCTTAAACAACAAAGCTACACCACCGCCCTGACCGTCCATTCTATCATTTCGTATAGTCTGATACCCTTGGATATTTAACTCCCAGTCGTGACCATCTTTTAACCATGTTTCAGTAATGGCCACTAAATCATAGTCATTCACGATGATTTGCGGCATCAACTCATTTACCTTATTCTGAATACTACGAGCATTCAGGTAAAGTACATTTATGCTGTTTTTTCTGTCTTTGTTATGAATCCTAACACCTTGATCAGTAACTTTTCGCAATTTATTTTTCCTCTTACCCTCCTAATTTTCCTTGTCTTTGAACCCATATCTCTACATAATAACCTGTCACGTAACCTGCTGTCTTGATCTCCATTAACCATTATACTGTCCATAGCTTTACACTTCCCTTCCCCACAACTTGCTAGTTTAAAGTCCTTGTGACCAACCTATTTATCCTATTCGCTAGAACACTGGTCCCAGAATGGTTCAGGTGAAGACCGTCCCAACGGCACAGGTCCCTCCTGCCCCAGTACTGATGCCAATGCCCCATGAAATGGAATCCCTCTTTCCCGTACCACTCCTTTAGCCACGTGTTAACTTCGCTAATTTTCTCAACCCTATGCCAATTGGCATGTTGCTCGGGTAGTAATCCAGAGATTATAACCCTGGAGGACCTGTTCTTTAATTTAGTCCCTAGTGTTTGATAATCCCCAAACAGGTCCTCTTTCCTAGTCTTACCTATGTTGTTAGTCCCAACGTGGACCACAACAACTGGTTCCTCCCCCTCCCTCTCCAAAATCCTTTCAAGCTGATCAGAGATGTCCCTCACCCTGGCACCGGGCAGGCAACATACCATGCGGGACTCTCGATCTGGCTTACAAAGGATGCCATCAATCCCCCTAATTATAGAATCCCCTACAACTACCACTTGTCTTTTTGCTCCCCCCTCTTGAATGGCTTCCTGTACCACGGTGCAGTGGTCAGTCAACGCATCCTCCCTATAGCCCTCTTCCTCATCCACACAGGGAGCAAGTACCTCATACCTGTTGGACAAGGTCAAGGGCTGAGGCTTCTCAACACCTAAACTCAGGATCCCCCTACCTGCCTCCCTTGCAGTCACACCACTCTGTCCCTGACCTGTCCGAATTAACAGTACTTATTCTACCGGGTGTGACTGCCTCCTGAAACAAAGTGTCCAGGTAATTTCCCCCCTCCCTGATGTGCCGCAGTGTGTGCAGCTCGGTCTCCAGCTCATCAATTCTGAGCCGAAGTTCCTCGAGCAGCCAACACTTGCTGCAGATGTGGTCACTGACGGTCTCAATGGGATCCACCAGTTCCATCACCATACAGCAACAGCACATCACCTGCCCAGCCATATTCAACTAGTTAATTAATTTAAATAATTTAAAAAAATTTTTTTATAGAACCTCAAGGATAACCCCGAACACCAACAAAAACACAGCCACTCACCCGAACTCAGTCACTCACCTAAACTCAGATGCACTCTGTTCTAATCAGCACTCCATGTCTAAAGGCACTCCTGCCACACCTTTTGTGCACTCACCTCTCCCAGCACTGTCCGGGCTCTCTCCTCCCGCGCTTTCAAAATCTCCCGGCTCTCTCCTCCCGCGCTGTTTTCGCTGTCCCGGCTCTCTCTCCGCTTGCGCTGTTTTCGCTGTCCGGGCTCTCTCCTCCCGCGCTTTTTAGATCTCCCGGCTCTCTCCGCTCGCGCTGTTTTCGTTGTCCGGGCTCTCTCCTCCCGCGCTTTTTAAATCTCCCGGCTCTCTCCGCTCGCGCTGTTTTCGCTGTCCGGGCTCTCTCCTCCCGCGCTTTTTAGATCTCCCGGCTCTCTCCGCTCGCGCTGTTTTCGTTGTCCGGGCTCTCTCCTCCCGCGCTTTTTAAATCTCCCGGCTCTCTCCGCTCGCGCTGTTTTCGCTGTCCGGGCTCTCTCCTCCCGTGCTTTTTAAATCTCCCGGCTCTCTCCTCCGCGCTGTTTTCGCTGTCCCGGCTCTCTCTCCGCTCGCGCTGTTTTCGCTGTCCGGGCTCTCTCCTCCCGTGCTTTTTAAATCTCCCGGCTCTCTCTCCGCTCGCGCTGTTTTCGCTGTCCGGGCTCTCTCTCCGCTCGCGCTGTTTTCGCTGTCCGGGCTCTCTCCTCCCGCGCTTTTTAAATCTCCCGGCTCTCTCCTCGCGCGCTTTTTAAATCTCCCGGCTCTCTCCTCCCGCGCTGTTTAAATCTCCCGGCTCTCTCCTCCCGCACTGTTTTCGCTGTCCCGGCTCTCTCTCCGCTCGTGCTGTTTTCGCTGTCCGGGCTCTCTCCTCCCGCGCTTTTTAAATCTCCCACCAGCAGCAGCTGGAAGCTGGGAGCTTTATAAGCAATTACAAAGGCACGTTGAGGTTTATTGCAAGGGGATTTGGGTACAGGAAAAAAGACATCTCGTTACAATTGTACAGGCTTTGATAAGACTACATCCCTGAGTGCAGTTTTGGTCTCTAACTTTAAGAAAGGATATACTGCATTGGAGGAGGATATACTGCATTGGAGGAGAAACAGCGAAGGTCCACTAAGTTGGTCCCTGGGATGAAGGCGTTGATCCTATAATGAGAGACTGAGCATATCTTCTCTGAAGTCTAGGAGAATGAGGGGCAATATTCATTGAAACACACAAGATTCTGAAAGGCTTGACAAGAGTAGACAGTAAGAGATTATTTCCATTGTCTGGAATCTAAAACATGGGGGCACAGTCTCAAGATAAGAGGATATTTAGGACAGCGATGAGAAGAAATTATTTCACTCAAAGGGTTGTGAATCTTTGGAATTCTCTACCCAAAGGATTGTGGATGCTCTATCACGGAGTATAGTTAAGGCTGAGGTACACAGACACAGATTCCATATTCCTTTCTTTGAGAGAATGAAGGATGTTTTCTTGGTCACAGGGTCATAAACTGAGCAGTGCGCTTGGAACTGCACCCCAGCATCTTCCGGCGAACAGGAAAAATGGAGAAAGAAAAATAAAGAAGACCGTGAACCCAGTAATGCAGAGATTGGGTGGTCTGAGCCACAGACAAATTAACAAAGCAGATCTCAACTTGTATTGGGGGACCATTGGTGGCATGATCCCCATAACGGTGAGGATAAGTGAGTAGGTATGGGATAGAAGAGAGTAATTGCCAGTTACGACAGCTACCAAACCGAATTCTAGCAATAGTCAGCGTCTTCGGGAGAGCAGGGAAACTGGGACAGGAAACAAAACTTAGCAAAAAAAAAAATCATGCTTACAAAGTAGCTATATAGATCTGCAGTCTTTAAGACATAATGTGCAATTATTTCACCCATCTAATTGTTATCCTGTTTTTGTGAGAGTTAAGATACTGGCTCTTTGCACACACTACATTCAGCTATTTACGCAGATTGCCGGACTCAGGAAATGATTTCTAACTGAGGAAACTCTTCAGATTTCTATGGAGGGTACAAATGAGCATTCTTTTTGCAGCCTTACCAGGAACAATAGATAAATGAAAAGATTTGAAGCTTACTTGCCGCTGCCCTGCCACTGACCCCGTGGGCTAACGTTTTGCCACTTTTGACCTTCCTGAGAGAGTTCAGGGTTTCCTGTGGCAGTGGCACCAGTTCCCAGATAGCACAGTCTCTCCCAGCTTCCAGCTGCTGCTGGTGGGAATCACAGATACCTACACCCTCAGTCACCAAGACCCTGACCATGGACTGACCTCGAGGCACAAACCGCAGCACAAAGCTGAACTTTTACCCTGCAGATAAGCAAGAGGGAAGCACGAGAAACTAGTGCAGCACGCCCATGCTTGTGTTATCTGTCCTTCCCATCTCAGCCTTGCTTGGAGCATTCGATAGCAGCAGCACTCTCAGTTATACATGACCCGAGGTAAAAGTTCTGCACTTCAAAGCCAGATCATGGAAATAAATGAAAAGAGAGTGACATATTTTATTCTCCTCACTTTGAGATGCCCATCACAATTTGTCTCCCCAGATGTGTCGCTAGGTGGGCAAGGGGTTAAACAGCAGTCACAGTGGCAAGCAGCAACGGCCAGACACCTTTCCCAGATATGGTGATATCCACCTGGAGCCAAGGGCTAAAAATACTTTGTAAGGTAGCACGCCAGCACTTCCCTGAATTTACAGGCTGTGCAATAACAAACTCTAATCTTCCACGATATACAGCAATAAATGTCATGGAAATCAGAAACGAGTTGTAAGTTCACAGGTTAGAGGTCAGACAAGGTGTCTGCCAAAAGGGTCTTTTCCCTTTCCCGAGACTGAAGGTCCGTTCCAGCACTTGTTTACTTTCAGATTTTCGTCACTCTAACCTCTTTTGATTTCTTTTCAATCCAAAGCAAGAATATCCAAATCATTTTGTAAAACCTCCCAACTGTATAATAGTTTGTGGTGTAACAGGTCGACTGGACCCAAATCCCCCAACTATGTAGCTTTGGACCATTTCTTCGCTGCTGTGAGGCATTGTTTCCTCTCACGGGGTCATGAGTTCGGAAATGCCTTCTTCTCAGATGCCCGTTACTGACACAGAGCTCACAATAGCTGCATGGGTCTCAACACGGTTGGTGCATGGGTGTTCTTTCCCACCTGTGTGAAAATACTCGTCACTAAGTACGTGCCACAATCGTATTAAACGTCACCGCCACCAAACGGGCAAGAGGCTCAAGCCACGATCCCAAATATCTGAGCAAACATTCATTGTCTCAGCGTGCTGACAAGGCAAGCAGACCTCTGCAGATCTGGATCAAAGACATTCACTCCTCCTGCATCTCCAGTCAGTTTTCATCATCTTCACCACCAACCCCCACCCCAATTGGAAAAGCTGGACTTGGAGCCAAGTGACTTACCAGTGCAGTATATATGTGCAGACATCTGTACACGGGGGAAAAGTCGACCAGATCTTGGGCACTTAGTACCTGTCAGACACATGAAACAACAGAGACACACAAAAAGAAAAGGAGAGAAGGTTAAACTTAGTGCATGGCTCGCATCCATATCAATCTATAACACTGTCAATCAAGCCAACACTTCCATAAAAACATCAAAAGCTCCCAAGTCGATATGTATTATAAAAGACAGGTGTGCTGCAGCTGTTGGGAATGATCAGGACAATACCAGACCTGTATGTTTTGGATTTGGCCTCTTTCCTCAACATATGTAACCAGGCCTCCCTTCCTGGGATTAGAGCTTTCATTAAGTTGTGTCACTGGCCTTAAAGGAATCCTGTGAGATAATAGTCCCACAACGGGTAAAGTGCTGTGAAATGTTACTCTTACCACTAAATCACTCACAGATTTTTAACATTTAAACTTTTTGAGAGTTAATGGCACATCAAGGCGAGGGCGATCAGTGTTGCATTTCAGGCAGCCAGTAATAACATCAAACACTCCCAGATACACCGTGGAGTTAGATACAGAGTAAAGCTCCCTCCATGCTGTCTTTTCAAACACTCCCAGGACAGGTACAGCACGGGGTTTAATACAGAGTAAAGCTCCGCTCCACTGTCCCCATCAAATATGCCCAGGACAGGTACAGCACAGGGTGAGATACAGAGTAGAGCTCCCTCTACATTGTCCCCATCAAACACTCCCAGGACAGGTACAGCACAGGGTTAGATACAGAGTAAAGCTCCATCTACATTGTCCCATTGAACACTCCCAGGATAGGTGCAGCACAGGACTCAGTACAGAGTGAAGCTCCCACTACACTGTCCCATCAAACACTCCCAGGACAGGTATGGTACAGGGTTAGATACAAAGTAAATCTCCCTCTACAATGTCCCCATCAAACAGTCGCAGGACAGGTACATCACAGCGTTCGGTACAGAATAAAGCTCTCTCTATACTGTCCCCATCAAACAACTCCCAGGACAGATACCGCACAGGGTTCAATGCAGAGTAAAAGTTCCTCCATAATGTCCCCATGAAACACTCCCAGGACGGGTACAACATCGGGTTAGATACAGAGTAAAGCTTCCTCTACACTGTCCCATCAAACACTCGCAGCACAGCTACAGCACGGGGTTAGATACAGAGTAAAGCTCCATCTACACTGTCCCATCAAATACTCCCAGGACAGGTGTAGCACGGGGTTAGATACAGAGTATCTACACTATTCCATTTATTAGTGCAGAGCAGGCATTGTATGGGTCAGACACAGAGTTAAACTCCCTCTACACCAGCAGTGAGCAACCTGCGGCAAAGGAGCCACAGGTGGTCTGCGTTGAGTGCGGTCCACGAGACATTTTGTTGACCATTGCCCACACGCAGGGTTGCCACATTTCATCGAAGTAGACAGAAAGGGGAATAAGAAAAGTGATCGGCAGATAAACCAAGTGCCAGATTCAAACAAGGCAACAGTGAAAAATATTGGGAGTGGGACTAGTAATATTAAGAAGACAAGCTTGAAGGCTCTGTGCCCTAATGCACGGAGCATTCGCAACAAAATAAGTGAGCTCATCATGCAAATAGATGTGAACGGGTATGATATAGTCGGGATTACGGAGACATGGCTGCAGGGTGACCAGGGATGGGAACGGAATGTCCAGGGGTACTCAGTATTTAGGAAAGACAGACAAAAAGGAAAAGGCGGTGGAGTTGCATTGCTGGTAAAAGAGGAAATTAACACAATAGTGAGGGAAGATATTAGCTCCGACAATGCGGAATCTGTACGGGTAGAGCTGAGAAACAGCAAGGGGAAAAAACATGAATGGGCGTCATATATAGACCCCCAAACTAAAGTGATGTTGTTGGGAATGGCATTAAACAGGAAATTAGAGACGCATGTGTTCAAGAAACAACTGTAATTATGGGTGATTTTAATCTGCAAATATATTGGGAAAATCAAATCAGCCACAATACCATAGAAGAGGAATGCCTGGAGCGTATGTGGGATGGTTTTCTGGATCAATATGTCGAGGAGCCAACTACAGAACAGCCATCCTCGATTGGGTACTGTGTAATGAGAAAGGAATCATTGGCAATCTAGTTATGCGCGACCCCTTGGGGATGAGCGACCATAATATGATAGAATGCTTCATCAAAATGGAGAGTGAAGTAGTTGATTCTGAGACTGGGGTCCTGAATCTTAACAAAGGAAACTACGATAAAATGAGGCGTGAGTTGGCTATAATCGATTGGGGAATGTTACTTAAAAGGATGACAGTGGTTAGGCAATGGCAAACATTCAAGGAGTGCATGGAGGACCTGCAACAATTGTTTATTCCTTTCTGGCACAAACTTAAGACAGGAAATGTGGCCAATCCATGGTTTACGAGTGAAATTAGGGATAGCATGCAATCCAAGGAAGTAGCATACAAATTGGCCAAGAAAAACAACAGATCTGAGGATTGGGAGCTGTTTAGAATTCAGCAAAAGAGGACTAAGGCATTGATTAAGGAGGGAAAAATAGTGTAAAAAGCAAGCTTGCAGGGAACATAAACCTGACCGGGTGCACGTGGTGAAAGGTCAGGTCCGGTTTCCTCTCTCAGTCCAAAGATGTGCAGATTAGGTGGATTGGCCATGCTAAATTATCCCTTAGTGTCCAAAGGGTTAGGTTGGGTTACGGGGATAGGGTGGAGGCGTGAGCTTAAGTAGGGTGCCCTTTCCAAGGGCCGGTGCAGACTCGATGGGCCGAATGGCCTCCTTCTGCACTGTAAATTCTATGATTCTGTGAAGTGAGGTGCGTGCTGATTGGACTGTGAGAGCCGTATGCTTCCTCTGCGTCCAAAACATAAATATTTATTTGTTATTAACCATTGGATGTTGATTATCATTCTATTAATAACTGAATAATTAAGCACTGTCTATAACTCCTTGTGGAATATTAAGTGGGCATTAAATGTATTCAGTTTTATTCATAGGGTCATGGTTAGTCAACAGGCCTGATTTCAATCTTGCTGCCAGAGATGAAAGAGGGCCACTCATGTGGCCCAATCACGAGCCTACGCTGCCCATCAGTGCTCTACCCTGTCCCACCAAACATGGTCAGGGCAGGTACAGCACAGTTTAGATACAGGGCTCCCTCTATGACATTTTCAAGATTTAGATTCCAAGATGTTCTTATTTCGAATCAGTAGCCTTTCATCTATCCTTCTGATGGATCTCTGTATCTATTCGGAACCCTGGATATGCGTTATCTCTTCTTAGTTCCCAAATAACAGAGATTCCAGACTGTACTTCTTGGCAAAGTTATTTGAAACTTTATTTGTCAGCTTTTTAGTGTCTACTGGTAATTCAAATTCAGTACAAAATTAAGAGAAAGTTCTAACTAGCCCTGCAGCAAGCTAGTCAGATCGATTGTCTTTAGCAAATACAGTAGTTGGATTATTATATTTGGATTATGTTATTGTATTATTTGGGAACTAAGAAGGGATAACACATATGAACTATGAAATGAAAATGAAATGAAAATCGCTTATTGTCACAAGTAGGCTTCAAATGAAGTTACTGTGAAAAGCCCCTAGTCGCCAAATTCCGGCGTCTGTTCGGGGAGGCTGGTACAGGAATTGAACCGTGCTGCTGGCCTGCCTTGGTCTGCTTGCAAAGCGAGCGATTTAGCCCTGTGCTAAACCAGCCCCAGGCATATGCAGGGTTCCGAATAGACACAGAGATCCATCACCTTCTGACCTGCTGAGCATTTCCTGTTTATATTTCAGATTTCCAACATCTGCAGGATTTTGCTATCTGTGCAAAGATATTTGTCTTATGAAACAAAGACAGTCAAGTGAAGTTGAGACACAGATTAGCAATGAGTAAATCTATTTTTTGTCAACCTTTCGAAAACTCCTGCTTGGCCCAGTATCGTTTTGCCAGATTACGTCTCAATGGTGCAAATTATCCGGTACTTTCCCAGAATGGAAGACTGATCCTGGATGCGTTGCTGTTAGCATACTTGTGATAAAAGTGTGGGGCATCGTCAGCTTGTGTGTGCACGTTTATTCACTTCTCACTCAAAACCCTTCCAATGCTCCACTCTCGTCTTCATTCCTGGTGCTCGGGCCCTGCGGTTCAAGTTGAAGTTTTCGCATTGCTGATGTTACCAGTTGCAAACCAAATTACCAGGAAATTCGGCCATCTTTCTTTTAAGAATGTCAACCACTTTTTGAAACTGGTAAATATAACTATTATTCCAAATGTAGGTTTATGTTAAAGGGCCTTCCCTCATGCACCAGGGAGACAGTGGCATAATGGAGGCATTTACAGAGATGAGGAGAAATTTCTTCAGCCAGAGAGTGGTGGGTCTGTGGAATTCATTGCCACAGAGGGTGGTGGAGGCCAGGACGTTGAGTGTCTTTAAGACAGAAGTTGATAAATTCTTGATTTCTCGAGGAATTAAGGGCTATGGAGAGAGAGCGGGTAAATGGAGTTGAAATCAGCCATGATTGAATGGTGGAGTGGACTCGATGGGCCGAATGGCCTTACTTCCGCTCCTATGTCTTATGGTCTTATGGCAATGTCGATGGACAGGTAATGCAGAGACCCAGTTAATACACTGGGGGGCGTGGATTCAAATCCCACCGCGGCAGCTAGAGGAATTTGAATCCAATTAATGAAGCTATAATATAAAGCTCGGCTCAGAATCATAGAATTTACAGTGCAGAACGAGGCCATTCGGCCCATCAAGCCTGCACCAGCCCTTGGAAAGAGCACCCCACTTAAGCCCATGCCTCCATCCTATCCCCGTAATCCTACCCAACCTTTTTTGGATACTAAGGGGAATTTATCATGGCCAATCCACCTAACCTGCACATCTTTGGACTGTAGGAGGAAACCGGAGCACCCGGAGGAAACCCACACACACACGGGGAGAACATGCAGACTCCGCACAGACAGCAACCCAAGCCGGGAATCGAACCTGGGACCCTGGAGCTGTGAAGCAACTGTGCGAACCACTGTGCTACCGTGCTGCCTAGTCTCAGCAATGGCCACCGTGAAACTATCATCGCCTGTCATAAATATGCTCTTTAGGGAAGGAAATCTGCCATCCTTACCTGGTCTGGCCTATATGTGTGACACGACAGTGTGGTGAATGGCCTAACAAGTCACTCAGTTTAAGGATAATTAGGGATGAGCAACAAACGCTGATCCTACCGGTAGTGGAGGCTGGGTCTTTGAATTTAATCAAGGCAGCGTCTGACAGATTTTGGGGAATTAAGGGTCGGGGGGGGGGTTTAGGAAGTTGCAGTCTGCAGGAAAGTGCAGGTGGGACCATAACTAAATTGGCCGTGATTTTATTGAATATGGAGCAGGCTCAAAGAGCCAAACCACTGATTCTATGTTGAAGTCAATTTTAAACGTTCACCTAGTACTTTGGCCTGCTCACGACAACAATTTATAGCAAAAAAGCTGGTTGCGGAACAAACAATAGTTGTCTCCCAGCAGAGCTGCCCTGACTCGGGAGAGAGTACTGAAGAAAACTACAGTACTTGGTGATCAGTTGATATCCATGCATTTGCTGTCCCTGGAATGAAATAGAAATGTGGGAACAGGAGAAGGCCCTCAAGCCTGTTCCTCTATTCAGTTCGATCACAGTTGATCTGTATCTCAGCTCTATCCTCCCGGCTCATTTCTGTCGCCCTTCATATCCAAACATCTATCAACCTCAGTTGGGACGTTTTTTTTTTAAATGCACCCCCCCACCCCCATTTGGGGGAAAAAGTTCCAGATTTCCACCAACACCATAGGTCAATATTTTTTTTTTTTTTTTAATGGCCTCTTCCTCACACATTTTCAACTAGTTTATTTTGTGACATTTAATTAAGAACCAGCCATTTACAACAAAGTAGTTCTTTGGGTGGTTTGCCATAGATGTTTGTGCACTCCAATCCTGACACACACAACAAGCATATATCCAGAACATGATTCCAAAACACTTGATTCACTTGTGCCTCAAATTTAGTAAAGCAATTCTTGTGTGCTAGAAACACAGTTATCTTAAGGATGCTGGAGACCAGAGTAATAAACTGATCTGTGACTCACACAAAGGACTCAACCTTGCTCGGGGAAAGGTACTGCCAGAAATGTAAGATCGAACATCCGACAAAGTGGTCTTTGGGCTCCATCGCAATAAAACATTTACTTAAAACAATTGGCTTTTTGAAATAAGGCTCAAGCAAAAGAAAAACCTCCCATGAAGTTCAGAGCTAAAAATATTATATTTAAAATTTACAGATGGCCTGGACTGTTTTCAAGGCTGTAATCACAACTCTAAGATTCAGAGAATGCTTACAAGCCACAACTAAATCCAGAGATGAGATGACAGATTTAAACACTCCACCATCTATCCACTGGTTGTTATGCGTATTGCAGAGTATGCCATGGAGAGCAAGAGAGGGAGGGTTTATTCCGTGTGCAGTGTAAGTTGCCGAGACGTAACAATATCAATTTTTTAAGATTGGCAACAGTGGCACACCCACTACAACATTTATTGAATCACAATCAACTGCCCAGTGACCATCTCTTTCGGTAAGTCAGTTAGATTGTGAACAAGGGTGATTTTGCTTCCATTTGTCACCTATGCAGCGATACCACAATGAAGAGAGTGACTGCTGGATGAAAAGAAAAAGAAGGCTTCATTAATAGAGTGCCTTTCACAACCTCAGGATGTCCCACAGCATTTCACAGCTAATTAAGTGCAGTCACTGTTGCAACGTGGACGACACAAAGCTAGTTTGCACACGGCAAGCTCCATAATCACCATCAAGATATTGACCAGATAACCCATTTTATGGTGTTGGCTGAAGGATAACTATTGATGAGGACTCCAGGGAGAATACCCTTCCTTCTTCAAACAGTGAGTACCTCTGATTGGCCAGGACTCTCTCAGTACAGAACACACTGAAGTGTGCACCTGGAGCATGTGCTTGAGCTCACAACCACTAATTCAGAGACTGCTGAGCTGCAACGGACACCTGACGGGACAGAGATACATACCAATGTCAAATTTCCAATCTCGACTTGGCTGTAAGGTGATGCATACAACCACGCCCAGAAACTAAGACAACATTAAGCCCACGATACGGTACTGTGGCATCTTGGACAAGTACCAAAAAATGTACCCTTACAACCTTGTTCAGCGCACGGTCAGAATTTAAAATTGGAGTTATATTCATTCTTATTTCCTCTCCTGCACCTCCTAGCGGACAGATGAATACAAGTGTTACCCAACTCTCAGGACTCTATCATGGTAACATGAGCCAATTACCCTGGAGTTACTACACCATTAAGACCTTAAGAGTTCTTACTGCGACTCCACATCATGTCAAATAGGCCATTGCTCCGTCTCTGGATTCCATTACCATTAATGATGATTGGGTTTAATAATAGGTAATGACATACATTTTCAGTGGCATGGGATCAATAAAAAGCAGACAAATCCCACTCACAGGGTTAATTCTCAATTACAGAGAACCTTAAATATAAACAAGCTGTTTTGGGAATATGAAAACTCACCTCAGGGTAGTGCAATTCTTATTTTGTGTTCCCGACTGGGTGAGGGAATTTTGTTGCTTGAGAGCAGAGCACTGGTATCAACAGCTAGAGGTTCCAGGACTGGTATCGGGGGACCAAGATGCACATTTGTGGGGCTGTTACCGACTATGCCTCCACTGGGTGGTGGTAACGCCGGCTGCGTCGAGTGCAAACAGCCAGCCTGATTGGGCAAAGCAGCCCAAAGATTTCCCAGTGCGGTCTTTGCACAGATACTGGGATAGGTGTGGGGACCACAGGAGAGAACTTTTCTGTAATTGGTCGAGTAGGGAAGGAGCAGTGGTGAGGGAGAAAATGGGCCTCCAAAGTCCCTTCAAACAGACATCCAGCTGAAATGTAAACAACAAATAATCCAAAAAATGAGAGGTTCCTGAACCTTGGAGCTTGGCAATGCAATGAATCTATTCAATAACTTGCGTTACCTTCGCCTTTAAAGTTGAAAAATGCCAGTTTGCAGTTGGAAATTAAGAGCCAAATGAGGGGGAAATGATAGCATTGGTCAAATGTGCAGTGAAGAAGGTGGGTTTCCATGTGGCTTCTGATTGGCCAGGGAGAAGATATGTGTTGGGTTTAGGATGAGCGCCACAGCCTGGGAAAAATGGTTGAAGGCTCTCTGCAATAGTTCAGTGGAGGGAGGGGAGAACACATTAGATCAGGGTGAGAAAACAAAGAGAGCAAGCAGAGGTGTGGGGCTGGAGGAGGTTGTAGAGTCAGCAAAAACAAAGCTGGGGAGGGTGTGTAGACCAAGGTCTTGAAGTTAATGAGCTGATGATTAAGGAAGCTGACAAGGAGACCTCTGTGCGCCATCGGTTGAAGTGGAATTGAGGAGATCCATGAGGGTGAAATTGGAACAGTCTAGTCTGGATGTAACAAAGACATGAATGAGGTGTCAATTGGAATGGGAGTAAAATAGAGTCACATCCTTCTAAACACCAATGAATAAAGGTTCAGACTACTCAAGCTTTCCTCCTGAGACAACTCCGTCCTTCCAGAAACCAGCCAAGCTTAAAGGACAAATGTGGGAAGTCCAGGCGGCGAACTGGAGTAGGATTCGAGGGTCAAGAAGCATGACAACACTAAGGACGTGCGCAGTGGTTAGCACTGCTGCCTCACAGCGCCGAGGATCCGGGTTCAATACTGGCCCCAGGTCACTGTCCGTTTGGAGTTTGCCATTCTCCCCTTGCCTGCGTGAGTCTCACCCTCACATCCCAAAGATGTGCAGGGAAAATGAATTGGGTACTTTAAATGTTTTTTTTTCTAACAAGGACAACACCACTCGCGCATCATGTGATTGAGTGAATTTCTTGGAGAGTTAGGCTTAAGCTTCTGCTGAGGGTTCAGCAAGATAGCTGCGGATGCTCCAACTCTGCGCATATCACAATTATGTTAATATAGTGCTTCATTATGCTGGGAGATAAGTAGACACAGTTCACTCAAACTTCCAGCAAATCTGCTGGTCATTCACAAAACAGCTGAAGTTTAACCGATAGATCCTTCTTCACTTCTTGCTGAAGTACCATTACTCCCCAAGTCTCTGCTGACTATTTAAAGACTTGAATTTGAGATTAAAAGGAAGCCATTTGGTCCATCAAAATTCTACTTCTATCTTTATCGAAAATTAGCCGATACTATTCTATCTGCTCGAAAGATTTCATCTCAACGCCGCTTTCTGTTAAACAGCCCCTCAAACCTGCTCCACCATTTAATAAATCATGGCTGAATTTTACATATCCCATACCATACCTCATATTCTTTGATATATTCTGCTATTTCTTGCAAATTTCTTCCAATTGCATCTTGGGTATAAGGGGTGTAAGGTACTGCCGTCACAGGTGGGCTTGCCATACTCTGTGGAGTGGCTCATCTTGTGCTCATCTTCATTTTCACCTGAGACTGTTAACAAGATCTGCAACAGTGGCCACTTCCCAGTAAATGGCTTTGATGGGTGGGCCAAACCAGGTAAGGGTAACTCCTACCCTTGGCGACTTAGGCATTTGTTCACCCTGACATGCGGACACTGATTCCGGTGGTTGCGCGGATGAAACCAATCTAAGTTCGACTGTCTTGAAAGTGGGACACGTGGAGCTTGACAAAATGTCTTGGTCATCCATTGTATCCAGATCTATCTCTGTCTAGATTGGTCTTGCCCTTGGACTAAAGTAGGTCAGAAAAAGACCTGTTCGGGCAGCATGGTAGCACAGTGCATAGCACTGTGGCTTCACAGTGCCAGGGTCCCAGGTTCAATTCCCCGCTGGGTCACTGTCTGGGCGGAGTCTGCACGTTCTTCCTGTGCCTGCGTGGGTTTCCTCCGGGTGCTCCGGTTTCCTCCTACAGTCCAAAGACGTGCAGGTTACGTGGATTGGCCATGATAAATTGCCCTTAATGTCCAAAAAGGCTCAGAGTCGTTATTGGGTTACAGGGATAGGGTGGAAGTGAGGGCTTAAGTGAGTTGGTGCAGACTCAATGGGCCGAATGGCCTCCTTCTGCACTGTATGTTCTATGTAAGAGTGCGAGACTGAAGATGCGTCTCCTTCACTATAATCCAATTCATGCGCAAATCATGATCATCGTCTTTCTATCATGTGTTACAAGTTCTGTGGCAATGGACAAGCAACAACGCAGCAGGTGTGCAATTACTGGGAGCTTGGCCACAAACCTGTACACAAGCGGTTCAGGCCACAGGTCACTTTACAGTGGAAGGAAGCAGAAGTGGAACTCAGCAGATCTCTGACTGACTGAGCAGCCCTTTTCACGACCGCGTTGCTCACCTCCTTAGTATGAGGAAGGGGTGAGAAAAGATGCCTATTGTCTGTTTCACCTCCCTGGCCAATAAGCCGCAGCTGGAAGGGATCCCTCAACACAGTCATAATTTAATCTCAAAAAATAAAGGTGACACCGGTCATCATTGGTGCATGGAAGGTGCATACCCTCATTGGCAATGCCACCGATGACAGAATTGAGGCAATGCAGATTTTATCAGAATAAGGCAGGATCTCGCCAAAGTCGACAGGGAAACAGCTTCTTATGGGAAAAGCTAGAGCAGGGCACTGGGGGGCTTCATAAAGGAAATGGGGGGAGTACATGCCCCACATGTTGGCTTCAGGGTGAAAGGTAGGAGCAACAAGCCCAGAGAATCCTGGATGTCAAGGAATATTCAGGGCTGAATAAGAAAGAATGGGAGCAAGGGAGCAAATGACAGGGGCTTCAGTGGAGAATAGAAAGTGCAGGGGGAACTAGCACTAGGCTTCACAGCACCAGGGTCCCAGGTTCAATTCCCAGCTTGGGTCACGGTGCGGAGTCTGCACATTCTCCCCGTGTCTGCATGGGTTTCCTCCGGGTGCTCCGGTTTCCTCCCACAAGTCCCAAAAGACGTGTTGTTATGTAACTTGGACATTCTGAATTCTCCCTCAGTGTACCTGAACAGGCGCCGGAATGTGGCGACGAGGGGATGTTCACAGTAACTTCATTGCAGTATTAATGTAAGCCTACTTGTGACAATAATAATGATTATTATTATTATTGTAGTGGGGGGAGACTTGCAAAATGAAAATGTTGGAATCCAAGACGGACCCATATTATACTGAGTTCCACACGATAAGAAAACCGCGATACATAATGTATACTCTTGCCATCCTGAAACGTATCCATCTACCCCCCCTACTGTTAACAGTCCATTAACCAACCACGATTTTGACCCAACGACAGCTAAGGAACTGTCTCGTGCATCTCCTGTTATCTCATCCTTATCCTTTCATGCATCCCACAGCACCATTATCCTTCAGAATGTTACTGGGGCTTAGTGGGTTAAATTGTGAGAACAGTTTAGATAAATGTGGCTTATACTCCCTTGACTTTAAATAAGATTGAGCATGATCTACTTGAGGGTGTTTTACATGTTGAAAGGATTTTACTTGGTGGAAAAAGCAGATGAAGAGCACACTCTACCCGAATGGGGACAGAGTCCCATAGCGCGAGATTACGTTTAGATTTGGCACGTACACCAAGGTACAGTGAAAAGTATTGTTCTGTGCACAGTCCAGGCAGCTCGTTCCATACATGAAAACATAGGACATATGATTAATACACGATATAAATACATAGATAGACACAAACATCAGGTGAAGCATAAAGAGTGTAGTGCTACAACAATAGAGAATATGCGCAGAGAGATCAGATCAGTCCATGAGAGAGTCATTCAGAAGTCTGGTAACAGCAGGGAAGAAGCTGTTTTTGAATCTGTTAGTCCATGTTCTCAGATTTATGTACCTGCTGCGAGAGAGAGGTGAATCATAAAGCATCCTTTCCAGGCAAAGGGTAGAAGAAATCTGGAACTCTTTGCTGCTGCTGCCCCCCCTCCCAAACCACCAAAACGGTTGTGGATTCTTGGGGGTCAATTGGAGTTCTGAGACTGAGATTGACAGGTCTTTGTTGGGTACAGGTGTCAAGGGACATGAAGCTAAGGCAGGGGAAATGGAGCTGAAAGGCTGCTCGGCCTGATCTGACTCAATGCAGAGCAGATTTGATGGGCTGAACGGCATATCCCTATTTCTATGTTCCCAGCAGAAAATGAAGCAAAAGACTGAAAGTCCTCCATTCCACAAGGTGATCATGCGCCTGTCCTGTTGTTTGCAGGAACTGCTCTCCGCACGTACAACATGGAAAACAGCAACACCCGAACACATTAAATGCCCTGCACCAATTCATCAAATGGGCTGGCTCGTCACTGCGCTAAAAAAAGTAAATGAATCTTGGCTGATACCATTAGACTATCAGGTCAAAAACATCCACTTATTGCTACAATCAGACCATCTCATTGATCATTGTTTGTTCCCTTCAGAACCATTAAATAGCCATAAGGAGCGGAGCAAAAACACAAAACAAAGAGAAACCTTCATGTCTGTAAAGCTGCACGTCGATGGAATTTGGACGTGTTGTTGGCCCATGGGGTGTGGAATCTGCTGACGTCAAACGAGAAGGGCAGTGTTCCAGTGGTTATGTTCCTCGGCAGAGGAAGGAGGAAATGGGCAATCAGAGTTAAAAGTGAGAAGTTTTTTTTTCTCCCCAAAATGGTTCGACATCAAAAACATACAGCTGAGCCCGTTGTGAAATGCCAAGCTTGATTGCATTGCTGGTAAAAACAACGACATGATCTGATAGCGCTGGGCAATGCCATGTGTCAGTGGTGCCACCAGCCAAAGGCTTCCTTCTTTTGCTGATTCAGACACACTTTTTATTGAAGTTTCAAACAGGGAGGGTAAACTTGTAAACATCTTCATTCTTATCTGCACCAGCAAAGGGCATTTTCCCTTGATGGCATGATGTCCTGCTGAGCCCTAGAAATCAGAGGGTCACAGGTTCTATTCCTGGATGATGAAATGAATGAAAATCACTTATTGTCACAAGTAGGCTTCAAATGAAGTTACTGTGAAAAGCCCCTAGTCGCCACATTCCGGCGCCTGTTATGGGAGGCTGGTACGGGAATTGAACCGTGCTGCTGGCCTGCCTTGTTCTGCTTTCAAAGCCAGCGATTTAGCCCTGTGCTAAACCAGCCCCTCTCATCGATGATCTCATCGACAGTGGCGTTAAGGTGAGATAATATGTTTCTTCAATTGAAAGGTAGGAAAAGGAACAATCAGTCAGCTTTCCTGCCCCCGATGACCATGCAATAACCCCACCCACTTGCTCGAAAATGTGGGCAATCAGCAAAAATAGCCTTGATTGGGATGCCCCTCATATGGTCAAACAACATCTGAATACTCATTTTGTGGGCTTATCGTTCCTATTTCGGCCTTTCCATACCTTAGAGAAACAGGAATTTGAATTGGAACGTGGGGGTGGGGGATGGCGAAGAGAAATAATTGTGACTTATTACCAGCCTATAAACTGTGCAGAATGTAACCAACTATCTGCTAGTGTGAATATAGCACAATGACAGTTGTTGTATATGGCATCAATCATGCTCAGAAGTTCTTGCCTCCCACAAGTATGCATGGGAAGCCAAGCCCCAGCAGTAGAAGCAGGCTGATGAGATCAGCAAGCCACAAGGACATTGAGACAGCACTCGTACTGCTCTGTATCATTGATACTCTTACCGCCTCCGCCCACGATTCTAATATAGCCATTATACATTTTGGCAGTATTTTCTTGTGGTTCAGTGGAACCAAAAGGGCAGACAATTTCCAATTCGGTGAGCTCCCTCTAATGCTGCTCTGCAAAACAGATCCCTTCAAGAAATACCTGACCACAGCCAGCTTGGGAACTGCCAGCTTGGTTCAATTGGTAACACTTCTGTTTCTTAGTCAGAAGGCTGTAAATTCAAGCCCCACTCCAGGGCATTAAGCACAAATTGCAGGGTAACCATTCAGCCTGTTACTGAGTGGGTGCTGCACTGTAGGAGGTGCTTTCTTTCATAGAGATGCATAGAATGTGTAGCACTAAAATAGGGCAATCAGCCCAGGAGTCCATGCCACCACACCACGCCAAGTCCCCTCCTGTCAGCAAAATCCTCCATTCCCTTCTACCTCATTTGCTTGTCTAACTTCCCCTGAAATGTATCTGAACTGTGCCTGAACCATTCCCTATGGTGGAGAATTCCACAGTCTCACCACACTCTGGGAGTGGCAGTCAAGTCTGCCCGTTGAGCGGTATGTAGAAGAATAGCTGGAAGACATCATGGTGTTGTGATGAACAACTACCCTTTAATCCAAATCCAACCAATAAATCGATCCCTTATTCTTGCATTGAGCAATATCCTTTGTTCTGCTATTAACACATTCTGCCATCTTACCTTTACACCACTATCAGAGCCTTTTATATTCCTTAAAACTGCCATTTACACTTCCTTTGTCTTGCGTCCTTAACATCTTTGTGTAATCTCTCAAAGCTCACAGCTATCATTGATCTAGTTTGCTCCACCCCTTCTCTAACAGTATAAAAGGATGCCCCGAAGCATGGTACATTGGCGAGACCATGCAGACGCTGCGACAACGGATGAACGGACATCGCGCGACAATCGGCAGGCAGGAAAGTTCCCTTCCAGTCGGGGAACACTTCAGCAGTCAAGGGAATTCAGTCTCCGATCGTCGTGAAAGCGATCTCCAAAGTGGCCTTCAGGACGCGCGACAACGCAGAATCACCAAGCAGAAACTGCTAGCCAAGCTCCGCACACATGAGTACGGCCTCAACCGGGACCTTGGATTCATGTCGCATTCTATTCACCCCCCACCAACTAGCCTGGCCTTGCAAAATCCTACCGACTGTCCTGGCTTGAGACAATTCACACCTCTTTAACCTGTGATCATCCCTCTCTCCAGTTGCTCCATCTATACCTGTAAAGACTTAATTACCTGCAAAGACTCGCATTCAAAGTATCGTCTTGCATCATTGACTTTGTCCATGATATCTTTCTGGAACCCACTTCATCATTCACCTGAGGAAGGCGCAGTGCTCCGAAACCTGGTGATTCGAAACAAACCTGTTGGACTTTAACCTGGTGTTGTAAGTCTTCTTACTGTAGTATAAAATCCATCACATTTCTCTCTCTCTTTAACTCTGAAGTCATACGGACTCAAAATGTTAACTCCGTTTCTCTCTCCACAGATGCTGCCTGACCTTATATAATCTTTATTGCCACAAGTAGGCGGACATTAACACTGCAATGAAGTTACTGTGAAAATCCCCTCGTCGCTACACTCCAGCGTCTGTTTGGGTACACAAATTATCTAACAGCACGTCTTTCGGGACTTGTGGGAGGAAATTGGAGCACCCGGAGGAAAGCCAAGCAGACACGGGAAGAGCGTGCAGACTCCACACAGACAGTGACCCAAGACGGGAATCGAATCCGGGTCCCTGGCGCTGTGAAGCAACAGTGCTAACCACTGGGCTACCGTACCGTGCCGCTGAGTTTATCCAGCGTTTTCTGTTTTGATATTAACCAAAACAACCGGTCATTTATCACAACTGTCTTCGGGAGTTTGCTTTGCAGAGTGCTTGCTTCATGCAGATTGTAACAACTACTATACTTCAAAAGTATCGCATTGGCTGCGAATAGCTTTGTGACATGAAACATAAAAGAATAGGAGCAGGAGCCTCTACCACCATTCATAACAATCACGGCTGATCATCCAATTCAATAGCCTGAATCCACTTCCCCCCCCCCCCTCCTCATATCCTGTGATCCAAAGTGCTATATCTATAGAAACATAGATACTATTCAAAGTAAACGCAATACTTCGATTTCGAGTTTAAAGAAGTGCTAAATATTACTATTTGCAATCTAATGAAGACTGCCGGAGTAATGGAGAAATCCAAATCTGCAAATTCAGTAAAGTGGCTGTGGGCTCAAGTTCCTTTCGGACCTTCCTCATCATGTGCTAGTTAATTAGTTCAAAAAGAAAATCCAACATGAACACTGTCATAAAAACAGAAAGTTCTGGAAAAACTGAGGTGTGGCAGCATCTGTGGAAAGAGAAATGAGGTCAACATTTCGACTCAGACCTGAGGAGAGATAGAAATGCGATGGGTTGTATGCTGTGGAAAGGCTGGTGGAGGGTCAGGTTAAAGAATCAGCGCTCACCAGCCATCTCTTTCAACTCGACGACTCTGCAACTTAACAAGAGAGTTTGGAAATATTATTAACATTGCCCACAGCTTTTGGAGGTTACACTTGCGCATCTCCATTCCATATCACAGAGGGTCGTGAACACAGCCCAGTCCATCACGTGAACCCGCCTCCCATCCATTGACGCTGTCTACACCTTCCGGTGCCTTGGGAAAGTAGGCAGCAGAATCAAAGACCCCTCCCACCCGGGTTATTCTCTCTTCCAACTTCTTCCGTCCGGCAGGAGATACAAAAGTCTGAGAACACGCACGAACAGATTCAAAAACAGCTTGTTCCCCGCTGTTACTAGACTCCTGGATGACCATCTTATGGATTGAACTGATCTTTCCACACATCTTCTCTACTATTGTTAACACTACACTCCGTATGATTCACCCGATGTCTACGCCTATGTATTTACTTTGTGTATTTATCGTATGTCATATGTTTTTCATGTGTTGAATGATCGGTCTAGACTGAAAACAGAACAGTACTTTTCACTGTACCTCGGTACACGTGATAACAAATCCAAATCCATAGTAAGTCTGAAGAACAAAGTCCCAGAGTTGCAACTGCACAAATTTAAGAACCTAAGCTGGTAGGAAGATATGGAATGAAAAAAGTTCACTCACCTATCTTAATGATTGCCTCATACTTGCATCCAATTTGCCCCTAAAATCTATCAAGACAATTGGTTCCCAATTACTCCCAGTTCAATTTCATTGACATTTTGAAGTTGGATAGACCCAGGACTTTATGTTGTTCATAATCTTGAGAACCATTCATCTAAGACTTGTCTGTAAAGCCTCCAATACAAACCTTAGCCAGTTCCTAACGAGAGATGTTGCTTGAAAAAAACCATATTCCTCAAACGAACAGTTTGTGAAATGGGGGGGGAGGGATCAAAATTTCTGTCTATCATCGCGTCCTGGAGGCTTGTTTCTTCTGCTCTTGCTACTCGCAGTTGCAGAACTGAAGTTAAAGATGTCCTCCTGTATCCTCAACCTCATGAACTTATCACCGGAGTAAAGACTGATGCAGATCATTGTACAGGTGTTTAAAAGAATAGAACATGTAAATAACATGCTGTTCTGTCTGAGCAGAGTAGTGCAGGCAATACAACCAACACCATGAGAAGAAACCCAAGCACAGGAGGGCACTGCTTTCATACTAAAAGGGGCATGCAGTATAACATGACAGTTTCATTGTTGCTAAAAAGGCAGTTCTAATAATAATAACAATCTTTATCAGTGTCACAAGTAGGCTTACATTAACACTGCAGTGAAGTTACTGTGAATATCCCCGAGTGTCCACATTCCGCCACCTGTTTGGGTACACAGAGAGAATTCAAAATGTCCAAATGACCTAATAGCACATCTTTCGGGACTTGTGGGAGGAAACAGGAGCACTCGATGGAAACCCGCGCAGACACGGGGAGAACATGCAGACTCCGCACAGATAGTGACCCAAGACGGGAATCGAATCCGGGTCTCTGGCGCTGTGAAGCAACAGTGCTTGCCACTGAGTTTATCCAGCGTTTTCTGTTTTGATATTAACAAAACAATTGGTCATTTATCACAACTGTCTTTGGGAGTTTGCTTTGCACTGAGTGCTTGCTTCATGTAGATTGTAACAACTATTATACTTCAAAAGTATCGCATTGATTTCAAATCACTTTGTGACATGAAACATAAAAGAATTGGAGAAGGCCCTGCGAGCCTCTGCCACCATTCATTGCGATCACGGCTGATCATCCAACTCAATAGCCTTTCTTTCGAGACTTGTGGGAGGAAACCGGAGCACCCGCAGGAAACCCACGCAGTCACGGGGAGAACGTCAGCCTCTGCACAGACAGTGAACCAAGCCGGGAATCGAACCTGGGATCCTGGAGCGGTGAAGCAACAGTGCTAACTACTGTGCTACCCTAACTGGAACAAGCAACATTTCCCATCAGCTTTCTTTTGAGCGGATAAGCACACACACAACCTGCTAATCAAGAGAAAAGCAATTTAAAAAAGATGCGCATTTATATTGTGCTTTTCACAGCCTCAAGATGTTCCAAAGAGCTTTTCAAATTAAGTACTTCGTAAGTGTTTACTGTTGTAATGTCGGGAACATACAGACAATTTGCGCACAGCAAGCTCCTGCCAACAACCACATGATAATGACCAGGTCATCTGTTCTTATAACGGTGATTGACGGGCAAACATTAGCCAGGCAAACGGGGAGTAAGCTTTGCCCACGTGAAGTTCGAGACAGCCTGAGCGAATGAGGCAGCCAGAGTGGGGAGTGAACTTATCTAGCCGGGTAAATCTCATGTAATGCCACTCGCGAGATTTGCTTGCCGCGTCACAGGAGGGGCAAAGCCATTAGATAGAGTAGAGATGGTTTTACTTGCTCGAGAACATACACAGGGAGAAAGGCAATTGCAGCCAAAGAAATTTCTGCACAGTGATTGGCCAGTAGGACGATGAAAGCTCTACTTCAAGAATGCTTGCGAGCATGAGGCAAAGGCCCTAACCATCGATTCTCGCAGCTGGGAAACATCAGCTGATG
Source organism: Scyliorhinus torazame (assembly GCF_047496885.1). Lineage (NCBI taxonomy): Eukaryota > Metazoa > Chordata > Chondrichthyes > Carcharhiniformes > Scyliorhinidae > Scyliorhinus > Scyliorhinus torazame. The sequence goes on along the minus strand of NC_092709.1, from coordinate 343,626,819 downwards.
ACAGAGGAAAATGGTGATATCATCTGTGCAACAGGATACACCACCATGATGATCATTGGCTAAAGCAGCTTGACAGCAGGCACCAATAATGAAAATATCTACCCACCACACCCGATAACTACTTCACATGAAGCACTTGAGGAAGAATCTGCTTCTCAGTTTGTTTGCTTCAACCACCAGCAAAAGCACACAATATGAAGCTACCTCACCCACATCGGAATCGCTGCATGCCCATCATCTTAAGCATCTGGAAGATTGCGGACACACTACCCTTAAAAGGTCGTTACAAAATAAAGCCTCTTCGAACTTAACTTGAACTATGCCATGGGATAGCTATCAGTAACTTCACAGAACAGGGGGGTATCAGCTCTCGAAATGAGCAATTCACCGAGTCCCACTCCTCCGCCCTCTCCTCACAATTCTGCAGTCTTCCTTGTCAAATAATCCAGCTTTCTTTTGAAACCCTCAATTAAACCTGCCTCCACCACATTCTCAAGCAGCTACTCACAGTTTGAAAAGGTTTTTCCCCCCATGTCTCTATTGAACCATAGACTAATCGATCCATAGATTTCCTACAATGCAGGTAGCCACTCAGACCCAGTCTGCACTGACCCTCTGAACAAGCGCTCCGTCCAGGCTCCCTCTCCGCCCAGGCTCCCTCTCCGCCCAGGCTCACTCCTGGGGGCTCCCTCTCCGCCCAGGCTCCCTCTCCGCCCAGGCTCACTCCTGGGGGCTCCCTCTCCGCCCAGGCTCGCCCTCCGCCCAGGCTCGCCCTCCGCCCAGGCTCGCCCTCCGCCCAGGCTCACCCTCCGCCCAGGCTCACCCTCCGCCCAGGCTCACCCTCCGCCCAGGCTCACCCTCCGCCCAGGCTCACCCTCCGCCCAGGCTCACCCTCCGCCCAGGCTCACCCTCCGCCCAGGCTCACCCTCCGCCCAGGCTCACCCTCCGCCCAGGCTCACCCTCCGCCCAGGCTCACCCTCCGCCCAGGCTCACCCTCCGCCCAGGCTCACCCTCCGCCCAGGCTCACCCTCCGCCCAGGCTCACCCTCCGCCCAGGCTCACCCTCCGCCCAGGCTCCCTCTCCGCCCAGGCTCCCTCTCCGCCCAGGCTCCCTCTCCGCCCAGGCTCCCTCTCCGTCCTAGCCCCGTAAACCCCACTTCTTTCCAATTACCTTAAATCTGTGCCATCTCATTCTTGATCCGTCCATATCATTCTTGATCCTTCTACTCTGTCCAGACGCCACAGGATTTTGAACTCTATCAAATCTCCCCTCAACCTCATCATCTCTAGGGAAAGCAGTCCAAACTTATTGAATCCATCTACGGAACTAAAGTTCTGCATCCCTAGAACAATTCTTGTTAATCTTTTTTATACTCTCTCGAATGCCTTCATATCTTTCCTAAATTGTGGTGCCCAGAACGGGACACAGTAATCCAGCTGATGACTTAACTTCCTTGTTTGTATTCCATAGCCCTACTAATAAAGCAAAGGATGCTTTACGTTTTATTAACCTTGAAGAAAAACATTTAAAAAAGTATGCAACATTAATATTAAAGACAGCCATCATTTCAAAATGAAACGGTAACACAATGGTTAGCACTGTGTACCCACACAGGAATGTGGCGACGAGGGGATTTTCACAGTAACTTCATTGCAGTGTTAATGTCCGCCTAGTTGTGACAATAAAGATTTTTTAATTTTTAAAAAATTGTTTTGATCCAATTTGATCCTGTTTTGTTGCTTTTTCCACTCTCAAGTTACCCACTTTAGTTGATAAGACTGGAAGCAGTGGCCTCATTATAATTCACTTCATTCTGAATTTTCCTTCAAGGAAGGATAAGAGAATGATTTATTTTTAATTCATTCACATGAGAAAAGCCAGCATTTACTGGGCAGTTGCTCGAGTCATCTTCTTGAATCGCTGCAGGCCACACAAAGGTGCTGTTAAGAACAAAGTTCCAGGATTTTGACCCAATAGACTGTTAAAGAGAGCTAAGATAATGTGTTACTCAGAAGGGGGTTTGGATGTGAAGAAGTTTATAAAACTGTCGATCTGATACATTGACAGTGTCTGTCCTGGCCAGTACTTATCCCTCAACAAATAAGGCAAAAAAATTAGGTAATCTGATCATTACCAAGTAGTTTTAAAAAATAAATTTAGAGTACCCAATTCATTTTTCCCATTAAGGGGCAATTTATCAAGGCCAATACACCTACCCTGCACATCTTTGGGTTGTGGGGGCAAAACCCACGCAAACACGGGGAGAATGTGCAAACTCCACACTGACAGTGACCCAGAGCCGGGATCGAACCTGGGACCTCGGCACCGTGAGGCAGCAGGGCTAAGCCACTGCGCCACCGTCTGCCCTGATCATTACCAAGTTGCTGATTGTGGGACCTGGCTGTGCGCATTTTGGTTGCAACATTAACTACACTACAAAAGTGACTACATGTAAATGTACTTCACTGGCAGTAAAACATTTTGGGACATTCTGAAATGTGTGACATAAATGCAAGCCTTTCTTGCTACCTCTCAAAATTTGTCAAGGAATGTTTCAAAGCGGCTACGAGACTGTCAACCTCAGTCACTCTTGTTATGACACCCTAGGCAAGTGCGTGGTCCACTCGTCCCAGAGTCACAACACAAGTGAATTAACCAATAATTCCTACACAAATTCCTGAAGTCTTTGGCTCTTGGCTGCCCAATAATGACAGTCACCAGGTTTGTACATTAAAATGCAATTACTGTATATTCACACCAAGAACTACCATGAAATATACAAATGGATAACAACAGGCTACCTAGAACAAAGAATAAAGAATACAGCAGAGGAACAGGCCCTTCGGCCCTCCAAGCCTGCGACGATCACGCGTCCCATCTAGACCAACCACCTGTATCCTTCCATACCCTGTCTATTCATGTGCCTATCCAGGTAAGTCTTAAAGGTCGCTAACGTATCTGCCTCAACCACCTCACTTGGCAGAGCATTCCAGGCCACCACTACCCTCTGTTAAAAAACTTCCCCCACACATCTCCACTGAAACTATCCCCCCTCATTTGAAATTGTGCCCCCTTATAATTGCCATTTCCGCCCTGGGAAAAAGCCTTCAACTGTTCACCCTATCCATACCCCTAATAATTTTATAAACTATCAGGTCTCCCCTCAGCCTCCGTCTCTCTAGAAAGAACAATCCAAGCTTATTCAATCTTGCCTCATAGCTAATACCCTCCATACCAGGCAACATCCTGGTAAACCTTTTCTGTACTCTCTCCAAAGCCTCCACGTCCTTCTGGTAGTGTGGCGACCAGAATTGGACACAGTATTCCAAATGTGGCCTAGCCAACGTTCTATATAATTGTAACATAATTTGCAAACTTTTATACTCAATGCCCCGTCCGATGAAGACAAGCATGCCATATGCTTTCTTTACCACCATTTCCACCTGTGCTGTCACTTTTAAGGATCTGTGGACCTGCACGCCCAGATCTCTTTCTGCATCTATGCTCCTGATGGTTCTGCCATTTATTTCAGAGCTCCCACCTGAATTGGAGCTATCAAAATGCATCACCTCGTATTTGTCCAGGTTAAATTCCATCTGCCATTTCTCTGCCCAATATTGCAGCCTATCTTTATCCTGCTGTATTCGCTGACAATCTTCATCACTATCCCCAACTCCTACTACCCCCTTTAACTGTCCGACCATCTACCCACACACACAAGACAGGGGGAAATACAGAAGGAGTGGGAGGGGAAAGGATAAAAATCATAAAGGTGAAGGTCAAAAGACAAGAGTCTTTGCTTCAAATGGCGGTTTTTAAGCACACTTTCCTCACAACACGCTTGCTGATTAAAATCTCTGGTTTGCAACTGGCAATGGTCTTCTTTGTAGTCATTCATTTAGGGGCCCCGCAGGTTAGAAAATGCAGTACACACTGGCAGCAGGCTTTTTGGGTGGACACTTTATAGATAGGTTCTTGATTAATAAGCGGATCAGGGGTTATGGGGAGAAGGCAGGAGAATGGGGATGAGAAAAAAAATCAGCCATGATTGAATGGCGGAGCAGACTCGATGGGCCGAGTGGCCTAATTCTGCTTCTACGTCTTATGGTACTTGTCTTAAAGTGACAGGCCCATGACCGTGGGCAGCACGGTAGCCTTGTGGCTAGCACAATTGCTTCACAGCTCCAGGGTCCCAGGTTTGATTCCGGTTTGGGTTACTGTCTCTGCGGAGTCTGCACATCCTCCCCGTGTGTGCGTGGGCTTCCTGCGGGTGCTCCGGTTTCCTCCCACAGTCCAAGGATGTGCAGGTTAGGTGGATCGGCCATGATAAATTGTCCATAGTGTCCAAAATTGCCCTTAGTGTTGGGTAGGGTTGCTGAGTTATGGGGATAGGGTGGAGGTGTTGACCTTGGGTGGGGTGCTCTTTCCAAGAGCCGGTGCGGACTCGATGGGCCGAATGGCCTCCTTCTGCACTGTAAATTCTATGATAATCATCCATAGAACAAAAGATATAACAGCGAAAAGAAAAGGGAAATAAAGGAACAAACAGGAAGGACCCTTGCACTCTATTCTCGAATGTTGGGATATTCTCTTGGCATCTTTCATGTGTTCTGCAAGCTGCTTTTCATGAAACATTGTGGCTTTAGGAGGGAGGCAGTTGATATGCTAGCTGAAGATTCTTTTGGTATATGGGGCTTTTTCTTTTCTAAAAAAATTGCCGCCTGCTTTATTTCACCATGATGCATTTTATTGAAGTGCCAAGTATTTCAGAATTTACACAAACCCACTTTGTAGGACAACTTTCACACAAAGTACCCGGTAAAGGCTTTCAAGCAGCTTTCTCGTCCTGTTAGGTTTTAGTCATTTGCCAAAGAATTGGAAAGAGTGCAGAAGAGAGTGATGACAATAGTCGGAATGACTTCAGCATTTGCAGAGGCAAGAGAAGCTGGCATTGTTCAGTCATTGAAAGAGGATCAAGGAGATGATTTTTTAAAATATTTATTTTTTACTGAATGAGGGGAACTGGAATGTACTACCCGGAAGAGAGGTGAAAACAGATTCCAGAGGGATTTCGATATATACTTACAAAGGAAATATATGCATGGCTATGGAGAAAGAGCAGGGATAGTGACACCAATAAGGTAGCTCTGTCAAAGAGCAGCCATGGCTTCGATAGACGAATGGCCTCCTCCCAAGAAGAATTCCAGCTTCTTTTAGTACAAAATGTTGTAACTTTTCTGCAGCGCCTCGGTTTCTCTGGTTATTGATCACAGATTGGCAACATTAAAATATCAATCCTACAGTAAATGATTGAATCAATTTAGTGGGCCAAATGTTATATCGTAGCTCTAAGTCAGTAATGCAATGAGTAGCAATTTTAGGCTCCGATGTTCCCTACCTTTGAAAAGGTTCCTCATTTTGGTGGCTGAATCAATCCAACAAAGCAAATTGCTTAAGCAAAAAAGGTTTTGTAGCCCACCTTAACTCGCACTGAAGGACACTTTCGCCATCTCATTTAATTGTTTCCAAAGCCTTTCCAGCGAATTTTCCACTGCCCCATGTGACCCAGACATTCACTGCTCACTAAGTAGATTGTTTTCCCCATTCTACCATGGGATGTCAGCATCACTGACGAGACCAACATTTATTGCCAATGCAGCATAGCCCTTGTAAAGGTGATGGTGCGGCCTTCGTCAACCACTCTGGTCCATGTGGTGTAATGCTGTTAGGAAGGTGCAGTGAAGGGAAAGCAACATAGCTCCAAGTTAAGATGGTATATGGTTTGGAGGGGAACCACCAGATTCCCATCATTGGATGCCCAATCCTCACAATATTGCTGCTTCCCACACCAACGGAAAAACAGGGATTTTCTGTCACCCAACATGATTCCTTATTTACATCAAACAACCGTTTAGCCAGTTTCCAATATATTTGGAGATGATCAATTAATGCGTTCACAAAGCAAATGGGAGAAAAATAAAATGCCATTTTAAAAAAATATGTTTCCTGCCCACCATCTTGGTCTGACTCACTGAACCTCCTTCATTAGACCCCCTTCAACGTCTCCACATCACCACCCACAATTCTTCAACCAAAGACTTGGTCACCTCTCAACTCCCCAACACATTCTCTTCCTTTGTGAAGCGGCAGAGATAAAAGGCAGCCGACACAGGCAAGCTGTACCGGGAGCTATTGTTATTGAATAAGTCCTGTTGGCAACTCGCATCAACACCACTTAGTGGGGGGAGAGGAGAACACAAAGGACATTGTGCGCAGTTCATCCGCCCTTTCATCTTGCGGAAGATGCTTGGAGGCAAAGAGCCAGCACACAGTTTAAAACTAAAGTTACTGAAGAAAGTTTCTTTTTAAAGAAGTGTTTTCTCTTCCTCCAAGCAGTAATTATAATGAAAACGGTTCTGCTCCACCTGGCTCTTGGGAGCTTGGGGGAAAAAAAGGGCTGAAAATGGCCCACATAAGTCAGACGGTAAATAATGACTGTAAATATTTATGCTGACTGGGTCACCGAATAATGAGAATACAGAGCTGGAACCTTTCCAGCCTTTCTTATGTTGCCGCTCAGTTGGTAGCCTCTGGGTCAGAATGTTCAAACCCCACAGCAGGAGTTTGAGTGCGTAGTGCAGGTTAGCACTGTGGCATAAGAGTGCTGTGCTGTGAGAGGTATCGACTTTCAGGTAAAGCATTAAATTGAGCCCCTGTTTGCTGGTGGCCATAAAAATCTCACAGCAAAATCTTTAAGAATAGCACTAAAGCTCCCCTGTCGTACTGGGCAAGAAGTGAACCGAACATTCATTTCATTACCATTTATTGGAGCTTACTGAGTGGAATTGGCAGCCGCATTTATCTACCTAACAGGCGTCACTGAATGCAAATGCATGAAATATTAAGTACTTTTAGGAATTTTAGATGAAGAATAAAATTTGTAATCGTGCAGCATCTCCTACAACTTCATGACACCCTAAAGTACTTTATAGCTAATGAAGTACTCTTTGAAAGTGCCGTAAGAAGTCTTACAACACTAGGTTAAAGACCAACAGGTTTGTTTCGATGTCACTAGCTTTCGGAGCGCTGCTCCTTCCTCAGGTGAATGAAGAGGTATGTTCCAGAAACATATATATAGACAGATTCAAAGATGCCAGACAATGCTTGGAATGCGAGCATTAGCAGGTGATTAAATCTTTACAGATCCAGAGATGGGGTAACCCCAGGTTAAAGAGGTGTGAATTGTATCAAGCCAGGACAGTTGGTAGGATTTCACAGGCCAGATGGTGGGGGATGAATGTAATGTGACATGAATCCCAGGTCCCGGTTGAGGCCGCACTCATGTGTGCGGAACTTGGCGATAAGTTTCTGCTCGGCGATTCTGCGTTGTCGCGCGTCCTGAAGGCCGCCTTGGAGAACGCTTACCCGGAGATCAGAGGCTGAATGCCCTTGACTGCTGAAGTGTTCCCCGACTGGAAAGGAACATCTTTGAAAGTGTCATCAGAGGAAACGTGGCAACTAATCTGATGATGACCATATCAGCAGTTTTAGGCGCAACTTTGAGGTTGACATTACAGTGAATTATCGATTGGACTTTAAATAAAGGCCCCGTTTGATTTGAAGGTTAAATGTTGGCCAGGACACACGGGAAGAACTCCACAACTCTCCTTTGAATAGTGCTGTGGGATCATGCACGGATCATGATTTAAAGTCCTATCGATAATCAGTGCAGCATCTCTTCAATATTTCACTGTACTGTCAGCCTCAACTTTGCCTTCAAGTATCTGAAGTGCAAACCAGAAAGTAAAAGTGCAATATTGAGTTTGATGATCTCAGCTAGCAAGTCAGCAATGGACCGACAATAGGCTTCAGGTTACAGGAATAGGGAGCGGAAAATTGGACCGGTTTCCTATTTGTAATTTTAAAAATAGGATGTGAGTAACATTGGCGAGACACGTTTACTGCCCATCCCTGGTTGTCCTGACAACTGAGCAGCTTGCTAAGCAACCTCAAAATGGGTATTAAGAGTCGACCACAATGTGGGACTGGGTCAGGATGGCAGGATCAATTTTCTGAAAGACATGAGTGAGCCAGTTGGCTTTTTTAATGGCAATTTGGCAGCTTTCATGATTATTTCATTCTGTTGCCAGACCATAAATTACCAGATTTATTGAATGCAACTTCACAAATTGCCAAGATTGAATTTGGATTTGCGCTCTCCCTGTAAGTGGAGCCGTACTGTCGCCACCTAAAATGGCTGATTCCCTATTAATTTGGCCAAAACCTGATTTAAAATGACTAACCGGAAAGGCTGATGGGAAAAGCAGCCAACAGGACACAAACGGACAGCTGCAGACAGAATAGCATCTTCGGCTCTGGGGAAGTCAGCCCAGATCGATACTCAAGACCATTAGCAGCACATCAACCCAGACATCTGCAGTTTAATCGGCTATCCCCGGGAACAATTGCAACATATTAGCAATTGAATGCCGGGCCAGACCTGTCGGCGCCTGCAGTGGCCGAAACAAAGACCACCCCCCGATCGAGGAATCGCCCCGTATTGGACGTATCGAACCCAGTGATTGGGAACAAGTCCAATCACTTGGGACTCAGGGTCAAGGGCCGCCCCGAGAGGCAGGAAGCCCCTGGGCCCTATAAAGTGAGGGGCCAAGTTCAGATCGCTCTCTCTCTCCCTTCTTCTCCTGCTCGAGACCTTCGCAAGAACATCAACAAAGAAACAGTAAGTTTGACTCCAGCGATCGCTACCCGATAAAGACTCCTAGCCATCAACCTGTATCAGCCTTTTTTGAATCCCGCAGGCCAGATCCAATTCGAAAAGCCATTCGTTTCCCTGACCTGGTGGGCCCTTCCTAAAGTTAAGTATTGGCCAGTAGTGATAGGTTTCTGTATAGATAGTAGGATTATTGTGTAAGCATTACTTGTTGTATATAATAAATGACCGTTGATTTCAATCTTACTAAGCAGTGTGCTGACTTATTAATCATAACTCGAGCTTGAACCACGTGGCGGTATCAGAAAGATACCTGGCGACTCGTGAGCAAAGGTGACATAATCAGACCTAATAAACTAAGGCTAAAAAGAGCAACAGTACTCACCTGTTGTCCACAATCATTCAGCAAGGGACATTGTGTAAATGTGGAGTCAGGGTCTTCCCTATGAGGCAGTTCCACAGTCAACTGACGTGCACTCACCATAAAATCATGGAATTTACAATGCAGAAAGAGGCCATTCGGCCCATCGAGTCTGCACCAGCTCTTGGAAAGAGCACCCTACCCAAGGTTAATACCTCCACCCTATCCCCATAACCCAGTAACCCCACCCAACAGTAAGGGTAATTTTAGACACTAACGGCAATTTAGCATGGCCAATCCACCTAACCTGCACATCTTTGGACTGTGGGAGGAAACCGGAGCACCCGGAGGAAACCCACGCACACACGGGGAGAACGTGCAGACTCCGCGCAGACAGTGACCCAAACTGGGAATCGAACCTGGGACCCTGGAGCTGTGAAGCAATTGAGCTAACCACCATGCTACCGTGCTGCCCCAGAACCACACTGGCCTGCCTGGCAGGATGAACCAGGGGAACACTATCCCTGATGGAAGGCAATGCCTTTGGGGGAAGAAAGAGAACAAGAAAAGAACGAACTTGATTTTAAAAAAATAATAATTAATAAGAATAAAAGCCAATAAAATAATAAAGATGATTTTAAAAAACAGAGGAATTAGAAGAGTGCCATTTAGCTTGTCAATTCATTCTGACAGACATCATGGTTGTTAAGACACCAAAATGTTGTTGTCGTGGTTATGTTACAAGGTCAGTAAACTGGGTGAATAATCCAGACAGCAGGAGTTCAAATCCCACCGCAGTAGTTTGAGAATCCTATTTCAGATTCAGTTGGATTATTGTTGAAATCCAGCCTGTTTACAAAGGAAAACCTGCCACCCGTACCTGGTCTGATTAACCGGTAACTAGTTTCTTTCCGCTGTGACTTAGCAAACCATTCAGCTGTATTAAACACTTACAAGGAAAAACGAATTCCTGGAACGGTCGCATGGGAACACCTTCCCCACACGCATTGCAACAATTCAAGGGGTGGCACGGCGGCACAGTGGTGAGCACTGTTGCCTCACGGCGCTAGGGACCCAGATTCAATTCCGGCCTTGGGTGGAGTTTGTATGTTGTCCCCCTGTCTGCGTGGGTTTCTTCCAGGTGCACCACTTGGCCATGCTAAATTGGTGGATTGGCCATGCTAAATTGCCCTTTAGTGTCCAACGGTTAGGTGGGATTAAGGGGATAGGACGGGGAGTGGGGCCAGATAAGGTGCTCTTTCAGAAGATCGGTGCAGACTCAACGGGCCGAATGCCCTCATTCTGTGCTGCAGAGATTCTATGAAGAGCAAGACGCACCAGCACTTTTTCTGGACCTCGAAGGATGGAAATACATACCAACGGTTGATTGGTTGCAGTTCACCTGTGACAGTCACAAAGTCCAACAAAATCTTGAACCAAAGTGCACCAGACATGGAAATACTCTGTAGCAACCACAATTCCAAATGAAAATTTAAGCCATGTGCCGAGCTCCTATAGGTATTTTGGGCTGAATGACCGATTTCTGCACTGTAAATGCTTTGTGATTCTCCGCAAATAACTTCAGACACAGTAATTACTTAGAAATGCAATGACTCTTCTGAAGATAAATTTACCCTGATACTCTCCAACCTTTATTCAAAGCAGACAGGCAGTCACCTCATTTATCAAATAATTTACATTATTTAACATGGCAACAATAGTTTCTGGAAGATGCAATGCACCTACTATTTGGACAAACTTAACTGCTTCCAAATTAAACCCCATCTCAGTGCTTGCCGATAAATTAAACTGGGGTTGCCACATGAAAAATTAAACAACCTGCTACATCCACATCTTTCACAGACTTGAAAGACCTGAATGAAACACGTCTTCCCTCAGTCCCCCTGGCACCAATTCAGTCATTCAACTTTCAAAATTTGGGACTTTTAAGTCCTGAAATCAGCCTTGTCGCTCTCAGAGTCCTTTCCAAGGCAGGGTGCCCAAAACTTCTCCCACTATTCCAGCTGCAACCTCATCAATCACCCACTAGGCTAAAATTACCTGGTCTGATTTATAAGCAAATGTCCCCAAGATGTTACGTTTCCCAGGGGTTGATTAATATCATGTGTTACACATCAGAAACCCCACCATTCTCACGCATACACACATGAAGAGTATAACCTTTTGTACAGGGGGAGGAGGTAATTGAAGCAACACTTTCCATACAGAAGAATACTTCATCCATCAGATCGCGGAGCAATACCAATGACGTAGAAGTCCACTTCACAGGTTAATCTTGTTCCTCCAGCTAAAAATTAGCTTCAGACCCATATGACGTCTGGAAGCTTAAATAGACGCTTTGAATCTTGGCTCAAGTTTTTCGTTGCTTGCTTCTTTTTTTTTTAAATCTGAAGAAAGAGCAGTGTTTATCTAATGCGCCAAAGTGTTCAATAATAATAATCTTTATTGTCACAAGTAGGCTTACGTTAACACCGCAATGAAGTTACGGTGAAAATTCCCCAGTCACCACACTCTGGCGCCTGTTCGGGTACACGGGGGGGGAGAATTCAGAATGTCCAATTTGCTGAACAAGCACGTCTTTCGGGATTTGTGGGAGGAAACCGGAGCACCCGGAGGAAACCCACGCAGACACAGGGAGAACGTGCAAACTACGCACAGTGACCCAAGCCGGGAATCAAACCTGGAACCCTGGCCTGTGAAGCTACAGTGCTAACCACTGTGCCACCGTGCCATCCTTTTCACAGCCAATACGATATCTTTGAAGTCACTTAGTCACTTACTATAATGAGGGAAATATGTCAAATAATTTACATATAGCAAGATCCCACAGCTGGTGACAAAAGAGACTAGAATATCTGTTTTTAATAATGTTGGTTCAGAAATAACTAAATTAATATATAATTTCAAATATAGCTGCTCTTCTTTGAAAAGTCCAAAAGGACGTTTAACATCCACCTCTTGAGGGCAGAGATGATCTTTATTTATCTCAAAGGCAGCGCCTTTGACAGTAGCGCACTCCCTCGGTAGTGCAGTGACATGTGCCTCTGGATTACATGTTCAAGTCTCTGGAGTGGGAGTTGAACCTACGATCTTCTGTCTCAGAGGCAAGAATGTTACCGTCAAACCCAAATGGAAAATCTAGGACCATGAAGAGAATATGTTCTTCATGACACCAGGCAGATAATTTCATGAATATACTGCATGGGTTGGGAAACCAATGAAAAGCGTGTGGTCTGATGAATAGTTTGTGTTAGAACGGAAACCACCACCAAACTTACAGGTTTGATGGAATCAGCTTTTAAAAAGTAGCATGATGCCAAATGAAAATCTTCCTCTCTTAACAAATAAGGCACAACTAACTGAATGATTTTATTACATTTTCCTTACAATTTGAAATGGTCAGAGTTAAAATATTGAAGTTTCTCACCAGTATAAGTACAATGGCCTTTGCATCATTAGGTTATGCTATGGTGCCCTCTGTGGCCGATTGGAAAGGTGCACCACTGGGTGAAGGAATAGAACCACATTAAAGACAGGAGAACCTATATCAAACTGCCCAGCCTGATAGGAATTAGTCCATTCCAGCGAAGTTCGTGCGCTATCAGCTAGTTTTTTTGTTTTAATATTCATTTACTGAACGTGGGCATTGCTGGCTCGGCTAACTTTTATCACTCACCCCTAATGCTGTGAGGTGAATTGGACATTCTGAATTCTCCCTGTGTACCCGATCAAGCGCCGGAGAGTGGCGACTAGGGGATTTTCACAGTAATTTCATTCCAGTGTGCTTGCATTACAAAAGGGGCTTTTCACAGTAACTTCATTGAAGCCTACTTGTGACAATAACCAATTATTGTTCTTATTGTGACAATAATAAAGATTATTATTGTCCTTGAGGTGATACTGAGTTGCCGCCTTGAAGCACTGCAGTCCCTGTGGTGTAGGTCCATCCACAGTGCTGTTAAATGATTTTGACCAGTGACAGCGAAGCAACAGCGATATTGTTCCTGGTCAGGATGGCGAGTGACTCGGAGGCGAATGTCCAGGAGATGATGTTCCAATGCGTCGGGTGCCCTTGTCATTAGATGGTGCGCAGTGTGTTGGTGGTAGAGCAAGAGAATGTTTGTGGGTGAGGTGTCAATCAAGCAGGCGTATTTGTCCTGGATGTTATCGAGCTTCTTTATAGAGACAAAGTCAAAGATGCAAGATGATGCTTTGAATGAGAGCATTTGCAGTTAATTAAGTCTTTACAGATCCAGAGAGAGGGGTAATCCCAGGTTAAAGAGCTGTGAATTGTCTCAGGCCAGGACAGTTGGTAGGATTTTGCAATGTCAGGCCAGATGGTGGGGAGTGAATATAATGCAACATGAACCCAAGGTCCCGGTCGAACCCGTACTCATGTGTGCGGAACTTGGCTATAAGTTTCTGCTCGGCGATTCAGGACGTGCGATTACGCAGAGTTGCAATTCACACCTCTTTAACCTGGGGTCACCCCCCTCTCTGGCTCTGTAAAGACTTAATTACCTGCAAATGCTCGCATTCAAAGTATCGTCTTGCATCTTTGACTTTGTCTATATAAATGTTTCTGGAACCAACCTCTTCATTCACCTGAGGAAGGAGCAGTGCTCCGAAAGCTAGTGTTTGAAACAAATCTGTTGGACTTTAACCTGGTATTGTAAGACTTCTTACTGTGCTCACCCCAGTCCAATGCCGGCATCTCCACATCATCATCAAAAGACAAGGACAGCTGGTTAGATTCTCTCATATTGGAGACAGTCATTGCCCGGGATTTGTCCAGCACAAATGTTACTTTCAACTTATTGGCCCAATGCTTCAATGTTGTCCAGGTTTTACTGCACATGGGCATGGACTGCTTCAGCATCTGAAGAATTGCGAATGGTACTGAACATTGTGCAGTCCATCAGCAAACATCCCAATGCTGTCCTTATTATGGAGGGAAATTGATCAAACAGCTAAAGATTGTTGAGTCTAGACCAGGCATTTTCAAAGTCGGGGTCGCGACCCACGGGTGTTGGGAGGGTCGCGGAGTCGTCCATCGCAGCGCTCCCATTGCGCAAGTTCGCACGCAACAGCCGGCTTTTAACAATGCCGGTTTTGAGTGGCCTTCAAAATGACACCCGCAACCATATAAAAAAATGTGGGCGCACTGCGCATGCGTGCCCACTCATCGGTGCGCATGCGCAGAACCACCGTGGTCAGAGAGGGAGAGAGAGGGACGGAGTCAGAGAGCGAGAGAGATGGAGTCAGAGAGAGAGAGACTGAGTCAGAGAGAGAGACGGAGTCAGAGAAATGAAATGAAATGAAAATCGCTTATTGTCACAAGTAGGCTTCAAATGAAGTTACTGTGAAAAGCCCCTAGTCGCCACATTCCGGCACCTGTTCGGGGAGGCTGGTACGGGAATTGAACCGTGCAGCTGGCCTGCCTTGGTCTACTTTCAAAGCCAGCGATTTAGCCCTGTGCTAAACCAGAGAGAGAGAGAGACGGAGTCATAGAGAAAGAGAGAGACGGAATCAGAACGTGAGAGAGAAAAACGCAGTCAGAGAGAGAGAGAGAGAGAGGGAGCCAGAGAGAGAGAGAGAGAGACAGATGGACAGACAGAGAGACGGACAGACAGACAGACAGACAGAGAGACGGACGGACGGACAGACAGACAGACAGAGACGGACGGACGGACAGACAGACAGACAGAGAGAGAGACGGACGGACAGACAGACAGACAGACAGAGACAGACAGACAGAGACGGACAGACAGACAGACAGAGAACCGAACAGCCGGACGGAGGGGCGGGCGGGCAGAGGGGCGGGCGGGCAGAGGGGCGGGCGGGCAGAGGGGCGGGCGGGCAGAGGGGCGGGCGGGCAGAGGGGCGGGCGGGCAGAGGGGCGGGCGGGCAGAGGGGCGGGCGGGCAGAGGGGCGGGCGGGCAGAGGGGCGGGCGGGCAGAGGGGCGGGCGGGCAGAGGGGCGGGCGGGCAGAGGGGCGGGCGGGCAGAGGGGCGGGCGGGCAGAGGGGCGGGCGGGCAGAGGGGCGGGCGGGCAGAGGGGCGGGCGGGCAGAGGGGCGGGCGGGCAGAGGGGCGGGCGGGCAGAGGGGCGGGCGGGCAGAGGGGCGGGCGGGCAGAGGGGCGGGCGGGCAGAGGGGCGGGCGGGCAGAGGGGCGGGCGGGCAGAGGGGCGGGCGGGCAGAGGGGCGGGCGGGCAGAGGGGCGGGCGGGCAGAGGGGCGGGCGGGCAGAGGGGCGGGCGGGCAGAGGGGCGGGCGGGCAGAGGGGCGGGCGGGCAGAGGGGCGGGCGGGCAGAGGGGCGGGCGGGCAGAGGGGCGGGCGGGCAGAGGGGCGGGCGGGCAGAGGGGCGGGCGGGCAGAGGGGCGGGCGGGCAGAGGGGCGGGCGGGCAGAGGGGCGGGCGGGCAGAGGGGCGGGCGGGCAGAGGGGCGGGCGGGCAGAGGGGCGGGCGGGCAGAGGGGCGGGCGGGCAGAGGGGCGGGCGGGCAGAGGGGCGGGCGGGCAGAGGGGCGGGCGGGCAGAGGGGCGGGCGGGCAGAGGGGCGGGCGGGCAGAGGGGCGGGCGGGCAGAGGGGCGGGCGGGCAGAGGGGCGGGCGGGCAGAGGGGCGGGCGGGCAGAGGGGCGGGCGGGCAGAGGGGCGGGCGGGCAGAGGGGCGGGCGGGCAGAGGGGCGGGCGGGCAGAGGGGCGGGCGGGCAGAGGGGCGGGCGGGCAGAGGGGCGGGCGGGCAGAGGGGCGGGCGGGCAGAGGGGCGGGCGGGCAGAGGGGCGGGCGGGCAGAGGGGCGGGCGGGCAGAGGGGCGGGCGGGCAGAGGGGCGGGCGGGCAGAGGGGCGGGCGGGCAGAGGGGCGGGCGGGCAGAGGGGCGGGCGGGCAGAGGGGCGGGCGGGCAGAGGGGCGGGCGGGCAGAGGGGCGGGCGGGCAGAGGGGCGGGCGGGCAGAGGGGCGGGCGGGCAGAGGGGCGGGCGGGCAGAGGGGCGGGCGGGCAGAGGGGCGGGCGGGCAGAGGGGCGGGCGGGCAGAGGGGCGGGCGGGCAGAGGGGCGGGCGGGCAGAGGGGCGGGCGGGCAGAGGGGCGGGCGGGCAGAGGGGCGGGCGGGCAGAGGGGCGGGCGGGCAGAGGGGCGGGCGGGCAGAGGGGCGGGCGGGCAGAGGGGCGGGCGGGCAGAGGGGCGGGCGGGCAGAGGGGCGGGCGGGCAGAGGGGCGGGCGGGCAGAGGGGCGGGCGGGCAGAGGGGCGGGCGGGCAGAGGGGCGGGCGGGCAGAGGGGCGGGCGGGCAGAGGGGCGGGCGGGCAGAGGGGCGGGCGGGCAGAGGGGCGGGCGGGCAGAGGGGCGGGCGGGCAGAGGGGCGGGCGGGCAGAGGGGCGGGCGGGCAGAGGGGCAGGCGGGCAGAGGGGCAGGCGGGCAGAGGGGCAGGCGGGCAGAGGGGCAGGCGGGCAGAGGGGCAGGCGGGCAGAGGGGCAGGCGGGCAGAGGGGCAGGCGGGCAGAGGGGCAGGCGGGCAGAGGGGCAGGCGGGCAGAGGGGCAGGCGGGCAGAGGGGCAGGCGGGCAGAGGGGCAGGCGGGCAGAGGGGCAGGCGGGCAGAGGGGCAGGCGGACAGAGGGGCAGGCGGACAGAGGGGCAGGCGGACAGAGGGGCAGGCGGACAGAGGGGCAGGCGGACAGAGGGGCAGGCGGACAGAGGGGCAGGCGGACAGAGGGGCAGGCGGACAGAGGGGCAGGCGGACAGAGGGGCAGGCGGACAGAGGGGCAGGCGGACAGAGGGGCAGGCGGACAGAGGGGCAGGCGGACAGAGGGGCAGGCGGACAGAGGGGCAGGCGGACAGAGGGGCAGGCGGACAGAGGGGCAGGCGGACAGAGGGGCAGGCGGACAGAGGGGCAGGCGGACAGAGGGGCAGGCGGACAGAGGGGCAGGCGGACAGAGGGGCAGACGGACAGAGGGGCAGAGGGAAAGTGGGACAGAGGGAAAGTGGGACAGAGAGACAGACAGACAGAGACATGGCCACCAATGATGTAGCCATTAAGATTAGAATGCTCAAGAGATTAGATCTGGAGGAATGCAAATATGTCAACACGTTCTGCGGCTGGAATAAATTACAGAAGTAGACAGGGGACAATGCAAGAATTCGAAAAAAAGGTTGAGAATTTTAAAATCAAGGTTTTACCGGGAGCCAATGTAGGTGATAAACACAGAGCTGGTGGAGAACAGGACCATCGGGGGAGTTAGGTTTTAGATGAACTCAAGTTTGTGGTGTAAGATGGGAGGTCAAACAGGAATATATTGAAATAGTCATGCATAGAGGTAGCAAAGTCATGGATAAGGGCTTCAGCAGATAAGGAGAGGCAGGGTCACAGTTGAGTATTGTTTGAGAGGTGGAAATAGATGGCCTCAGTGATGCCATATGGTTAACTCTTAATTGCCCGCTAAGTAGCCCAGTACATCACTCAGTTGTATCAAACAGTTGTTCATGAAGGCATGACACCACCTTCAAATTGGGGTGCTCAATGAATGCCAACCTGACACACGTCGAGAATGGAAAAGTATAATCTTGTGCTCCCAGGTCGATGCAAGCATTGATGTGTCTTTGCTTTCAACTTGACACATTTTGCCGCGATATTCCTTGGGGGAAAAAATGTGAAAAGCTGAATTTTTTTTCATTCTCTCCCTTTTTGAAGCTGTTAAGGATTTCACTAATTTCAGTTGTGAACTCCGAGGAATAGTTATTTTGGTTACAAAGCCGTCTCTGAAGTAATTTAAAACAGCGCCGAATGATTGTCAGCTGTCCAGCTGCGAACATGGAAAGGTGACATCTGGTTCACTGCATTTTTAGCTAATACTTTCCTTCGTCTTACTGCCAGTAGATCGAGGCTGAGAAAGTTTGAGTAAGATAAACTCCCTTTACAACCTGGAGCACTCCAGCCACTAAAGCTGGTAAAAGTTTTACAAGACTTCTTTTTCCCATCATCAACGAGACATTGGGGGGGGGGGGGGGGGGGGGGAGTAGAAAGAAAACAAGACGCGTGAGGCTGGCATAGCGAGCGTCTAAAAGTGCGCAAGTGAGCGAGCAAGATTGAGCAAGAGTGAGCAAGTCTGTGCACAACTGTGTGCGAGTGAGCAAGATTGTGCACAACTGTGTGCGAGTGAGCAAGACTATGCACAACTGTGTGCACGTGAGAAAGACTGCACAAGTGTGCGTGGGTTTCCTCCGGGTGCTCCGGTTTCCTCCCACAGTCCAAAGATGTGCAGGTTAGGTGGATTGGCCATGCTAAATTGCCCTTAGTGTCCAAAATTGCCCTTAGTGTTGGTTGAGTGGGGTTACTGGGTTATGGGGATAGGGTGGTGTGTGCTTGGGTAGGGTGCTCTTTCCAAGAGCCGGTGCAGACTCGATGGGCCGAATGGCCTCCTTCTGCACTGTAAATTCTATGAAAACTGTGTGCAAGTGAGCAAGACTGCACAACTGTGTGCGAGTGAGCAAGATTGTGCACAACTGTGTGCAAGTGAGCAAGACTGTGCACAACCGTGCATGAGTGAGCAAGACTGTGCACAACAGTGTGCAAGTGAGCAAGACAGTGCACAACTAGGTGCGATTGAGCAAGACTGCACAACTGTGTGCAAGTGAGCAAGACTGGCACAAATGTGCGCGAGTGAGCAAGACTGCATGACTGTGTGCGAGTGAGCAAGACTGCACGACTGTGTGCGAGTGAGCAAGACTGCACGACTGTGTGCGAGTGAGCAAGACTGCACGACTGTGTGCGAGTGAGCAAGACTGCACGACTGTGTGCAAGTGAGCAAGACTGTGCGAGTGAGCAAGACTGTGCACGACTGTGTGCGAGTGAGCGAGACTGTGCACGACTGTGTGCGAGTGAACGAGACTGTGCACGAGTGAACGAGACTGTGCACGACTGTGTGCGAGTGAACGAGACTGGGCAGAACTGTGTGCAAGTGAGCGAGAGTGAGTGTGTGCGAGAGTGAATGAAATGAAAATCACTTGTCACAAGTAGGCTTCAAATGAAGTTACTGTGAAAAGCCCCTAGTCGCCATATTCCAGCGCCTGTTCGGGGAGGCTGTTACGGGAATTGAACCGTGCTGCTGGCCTGCCTTGGTCTGCTTTCAAAGCCAGCGATTTAGCCCTGTGCAAAACAGCCCCTAAAGAGAGTGACATAGTGGCATGGACATTTAGAAGGCATTCAATAGTGCCACATGTCAAACTGGCAAGAAAAGTTAAAAGTGCATGGAATAAAAGGGACGGCAGCAACGTCGATACAAAATTGGCTGAACAATAAGAAGCAGAGAGTAACGTTCGATGGATATTTTTAGGACTTGTGGAACGTTTGTAGTGGTGACCCTCAAGTATCTGTATTGGGGCCCTTGCTTTTTCTAATATATATTAATGATCTAGCTCTTGGGTGCACAAAGGACGATATCAAAGATTGTGGATGATACAAAACTTGGAATTATTGTAAACTGTGAAGAGGACAATGGGGAACTTCAAAAAGGACATAGACAAGTTGGTGGAATGGGCAGAGAGGTGGCAGATGCAGTTGAATGTGAAGAAGTCTGAGGTGATGCATTTTGGTAGGAAGAGCATGGACAGGCAATATAAAACAAGCAGTAAAATTCTTAAGGGGAGGACTAGAAGTCCAGAGACCCAGGCTAATGCTGTGGCGGACCTGGGTTCACTTCCCACCACGGCAGGTGGTGAAATTTGAATTCAATAAAAATCTGGAATTAAAAGTCAAATGATGACGATGAAACCATTGTCAATTGTTGTAAAAACCCATTTGGTTCCGAGGGAAGAAAACCTGCCGTCATTACCCGGTCTGGCCTACATGTGACTCCAGACCCACAACATTGTGGTTGACTGTTAGCTGCCATTCAGCTCAAGGCGGTTAGTGACGGGCAACAAATGACACATCCCACAACAGAATAAAGGGAAAAAAGCAGCAGAGGGTCCTGGGTATATTTGTGCAAATGTCATTGAAGGTGGCAGGACAGGTGGCAAAGAGCAGTTGAAAAACCGTACAGTATCCTGGGCTTTGTTAATAGGGACATAGGTTAACATGAGTTAGTCTTCAGCTGGAATACGGTGTACAGTAAATACCGATGAGAAATATTTATCAAGTATCTCACTCAGCTCTTGTGGATCCGCACATAGATGACCTTATAGAACCTGGAGGCCCTACTCTCTCCCTGGTTACTCTTTTGACCTGTATGTTGTTGTAGAAGCTCTCTGGATTCTCCTTTGCCTTATCTGCCAAAGCGGCGTCGAAGGGGAGGGCGGATGGAGCGCCGGCGAAGGCCGGGGCGGGGAGAGCAAGGCGCGCGGGGAGAGCAAGGCGCGCGGGGAGAGCAAGGCGCGCGGGGAGAGCAAGGCGCGCGGGGAGAGCAAGGCGCGCGGGGAGAGCAAGGCGCGCGGGGAGAGCAAGGCGCGCGGGGAGAGCAAGGCGCGCGGGGAGAGCAAGGCGCGCGGGGAGAGCAAGGCGCGCGGGGAGAGCAAGGCGCGCGGGGAGAGCAAGGCGCGCGGGGAGAGCAAGGCGCGCGGGGAGAGCAAGGCGCGCGGGGAGAGCAAGGCAGGCGGGGAGAGCCGGCGCGAGGGGAGAGCCGGCGCTCGGGGAGAGCCGGCGCGCGGGGAGAGCCGGCCTGCGGGGAGAGCCGGCCTGCGGGGAGAGCCGGCCTGCGGGGAGAGCCGGCCTGCGGGGAGAGCCGGCCTGCGGGGAGAGCCGGCCTGCGGGGAGAGCCGGCCTGCGGGGAGAGCCGGCGCACGGGGAGAGTGTGGGAGGGTGCGTATGTGAGTAGTGTGCCCGAGTGAGCACACGCAACGGAGCGCAAGCGATAGAGCCCGCGAGTGAGAGAGACAGAGCGAGTCAGAGACAGAAGGCGAGTTAGTGTGAGAAGGAGCGAGTGAGCGAGAGAAAGAGTGTGAATGAGCAAGAGAAATAATAATCGCTTGTCACATGTAGGCTTCAATTAGCTTCCTGTGAAAAGCCCCTAGTCGCCACATTCTGGCGCCTGCTCAGGGAGGCCGGTACGGGATTTGATCCCGCGCTGCTGGCATTGTTCTGCATTACAAGCCAGCTGTTTAGCCCACTGTGCTAAACCAGCCCCAGATACAGAGTGCGAGTGAACGAGAGAAAGAGTGCGAGTGAACGAGAGAAAGAGTGCGAGTGAACGAGAGAAAGTGTGCGAGTGAATGAGAGCGCGCGAGTTAGAGAGAGCGCGCGAGTTAGAGAGAGCCCGCGAGGGAGAGAGAGCCCGCGAGGGAGAGAGAGCCCGCGAGGGAGAGAGAGCCCGCGAGGGAGAGAGAGCCCGCGAGGGAGAGAGAGCCCGCGAGGGAGAGAGAGCCCGCGAGGGAGATAGCGCGCGCGAGGGAGAGAGCGCGCGCGAGGGAGAGAGAGCGCGCGAGGGAGAGAGCGCGCGCGAGGGAGAGAGAGCGCGCGAGGGAGAGAGAGCGCGCGAGGGAGAGAGAGCGCGCGAGGGAGAGAGAGCGCGCGAGGGAGAGAGAGCGCGCAAGGGAGAGAGCGCGCGAGGGAGAGAGAGCGCGCGAGGGAGAGAGAGCGCGCGAGGGAGAGAGAGCGCGCGAGGGAGAGAGAGCGCGCGAGGGAGAGAGAGCGCGCGAGGGAGAGAGAGCGCGCGAGGGAGAGAGAGCGCGCGAGGGAGAGAGAGCGCGCGAAGGAGAGAGAGCGCGCGAGGGAGAGAGAGCGCGCGAGGGAGAGAGAGCGCGCGAGGGAGAGAGAGCGCGCGAGGGAGAGAGAGCGCGCGAGGGAGAGAGCGCGCGCGAGGGAGAGGGAGCGCGCGAGGGAGAGAGCGCGCGCGAGGGAGAGGGAGCGCGCGAGGGAGAGAGCGCGCGCGAGGGAGAGAGAGCGCGCGAGGGAGAGAGAGCGCGCGAGGGAGAGAGAGCGCGCGAGGGAGAGAGAGCGCGCGAGGGAGAGAGAGCGCGCGAGTGAGAGAGAGCGCGCGAGGGAGAGAGAGCGCGCGGAGAGAGAGCGCGCGAGGGAGAGAGAGCGCGCGAGGGAGAGAGAGCGCGCGAGGGAGAGAGAGCGCGCGAGGGAGAGAGAGCGCGCGAGGGAGAGAGAGCGCGCGAGGGAGAGAGAGCGCGCGAGGGAGAGAGAGCGCGCAAGGGAGAGAGCGCGCGAGGGAGAGAGAGCGCGCGAGGGAGAGAGAGCGCGCGAGGGAGAGAGAGCGCGCGAGGGAGAGAGAGCGCGCGAGGGAGAGAGAGCGCGCGAGGGAGAGAGAGCGCGCGAGGGAGAGAGAGCGCGCGAAGGAGAGAGAGCGCGCGAGGGAGAGAGAGCGCGCGAGGGAGAGAGAGCGCGCGAGGGAGAGAGAGCGCGCGAGGGAGAGAGAGCGCGCGAGGGAGAGAGCGCGCGCGAGGGAGAGGGAGCGCGCGAGGGAGAGAGCGCGCGCGAGGGAGAGGGAGCGCGCGAGGGAGAGAGCGCGCGCGAGGGAGAGAGAGCGCGCGAGGGAGAGAGAGCGCGCGAGGGAGAGAGAGCGCGCGAG
Source organism: Scyliorhinus torazame (assembly GCF_047496885.1). NCBI lineage: Eukaryota > Metazoa > Chordata > Chondrichthyes > Carcharhiniformes > Scyliorhinidae > Scyliorhinus > Scyliorhinus torazame. Next base: position 343,604,206 of record NC_092709.1, on the reverse strand, counting down.
GGAGAGAGAGCGCGCGAGGGAGAGAGAGCGCGCGAGGGAGAGAGAGCGCGCGAGGGAGAGAGAGCGCGCGAGTGAGAGAGAGCGCGCGAGGGAGAGAGAGCGCGCGGGAGAGAGAGCGCGCGAGGGAGAGAGAGCGCGCGAGGGAGAGAGAGCGCGCGAGGGAGAGAGAGCGCGCGAGGGAGAGAGAGCGCGCGAGGGAGAGAGAGCGCGCGAGGGAGAGAGAGCGCGCGAGGGAGAGAGAGCGCGCGAGGGAGAGAGAGCGCGCGAGGGAGAGAGCGCGCGCGAGGGACAGAGCGCGCGCGCGAGGGACAGAGCGCGCGCGCGAGGGACAGAGAGCGCGCGAGGGAGAGAGAGCGCGCGAGGGAGAGAGAGCGCGCGAAGGAGAGAGAGCGCGCGAGGGAGAGAGAGCGCGCGAGGGAGAGAGAGCGCGCGAGGGAGAGAGCGCGCGCGAGGGAGAGAGAGCGCGCGAGGGAGAGAGAGCGCGCGAGGGAGAGAGAGCGCGCGAGGGAGAGAGAGCGCGCGAGGGAGAGAGAGCGCGCGAGGGAGAGAGAGCGCGCGAGGGAGAGAGAGCGCGCGAGGGAGAGAGCGCGCGCGAGGGAGAGAGCGCGCGCGAGGGAGAGAGAGCGCGCGAGGGAGAGAGAGCGCGCGAGGGAGAGAGAGCGCGCGAGGGAGAGAGAGCGCGCGAGGGAGAGAGAGCGCGCGAGGGAGAGAGAGCGCGCGAGGGAGAGAGAGCGCGCGAGGGAGAGAGAGCGCGCGAGGGAGAGAGAGCGCGCGAGGGAGAGAGAGCGCGCGAGGGAGAGAGAGCGCGCGGAGAGAGAGCGCGCGAGGGAGAGAGAGCGCGCGAGGGAGAGAGAGCGCGCGAGGGAGAGAGAGCGCGCGAGGGAGAGAGAGCGCGCGAGGGAGAGAGAGCGCGCGAGGGAGAGAGAGCGCGCGAGGGAGAGAGAGCGCGCGAGGGAGAGAGAGCGCGCGAGGGAGAGAGAGCGCGCGAGGGAGAGAGAGCGCGCGAGGGAGAGAGCGCGCGCGAGGGACAGAGCGCGCGCGAGGGAGAGAGAGCGCGCGAGGGAGAGAGAGCGCGCGAGGGAGAGAGAGCGCGCGAGGGAGAGAGCGCGCGCGAGGGAGAGAGAGCGCGCGAGGGAGAGAGAGCGCGCGAGGGAGAGAGAGCGCGCGAGGGAGAGAGAGCGCGCGAGGGAGAGAGAGCGCGCGAGGGAGAGAGAGCGCGCGAGGGAGAGAGAGCGCGCGAGGGAGAGAGAGCGCGCGAGGGAGAGAGAGCGCGCGAGGGAGAGAGAGCGCGCGAGGGAGAGAGAGCGCGCGAGGGAGAGAGAGCGCGCGAGGGAGAGAGAGCGCGCGAGGGAGAGAGAGCGCGCGAGGGAGAGAGAGCGCGCGAGGGAGAGAGAGCGCGCGAAGGAGAGAGAGCGCGCGAAGGAGAGAGAGCGCGCGAGGGAGAGAGAGCGCGCGAGGGAGAGAGAGCGCGCGAGGGAGAGAGCGCGCGCGAGGGAGAGAGCGCGCGCGAGGGAGAGAGAGCGCGCGAGGGAGAGGGCGCGCGCGAGGTAGAGGGAGCGCGCGAGGGAGAGGGAGCGCGCGAGGGAGAGAGAGCGCGCGAGGGAGAGAGAGCGCGCGAGGGAGAGAGAGCGCGCGAGGGAGAGAGAGCGCGCGAGGGAGAGAGAGCGCGCGAGGGAGAGAGAGGGAGAGAGCGCGCGCGAGGGAGAGAGCGCGCGCGAGGGAGAGAGAGCGCGCGCGAGGGAGAGAGCGCGCGCGAGGGAGAGAGCGCGCGCGAGGGAGAGAGAGCGCGCGAGGGAGAGAGCGCGCGCGAGGGAGAGAGAGCGCGCGAGGGAGAGAGAGCGCGCGAGGGAGAGAGAGCGCGCGAGGGAGAGAGAGCGCGCGAGGGAGAGAGAGCGCGCGGAGAGAGAGCGCGCGCGGAGAGAGAGCGCGCGGAGAGAGAGCGCGCGCGGAGAGAGAGCGCGCGAGGGAGAGAGAGCGCGCGGAGAGAGAGCGCGCGCGGAGAGAGAGCGCGCGAGGGAGAGAGAGCGCGCGAGGGAGAGAGAGCGCGCGAGGGAGAGAGAGCGCGCGAGGGAGAGAGAGCGCGCGAGGGAGAGAAGCAAGGTTCCCAACTCCCAGGATGTTGATTGTGACAGGTTTGGAAATGGAAATGCCATTAAATGCCATGGAGCGGTGTTTCGATTCTCTCGGAATGTAGTCCAGGTCTCGCTACATTCACGTATGGGCTGCTTCAATGTCTCAGGAGACATGGATGGTACTGAACAGTCAGCAAACATCTGCACACGCGCGAGGGAGAGAGCGTGCGCGAGGGAGAGAGCGCGCGCGAGGGAGGGAGAGCGCGCGAGGGAGGGAGAGCGCGCGAGGGAGGGAGAGCGCGCGAGGGAGGGAGAGAGCGCGCGCGAGGGACAGAGAGCGCGCGAGGGACAGAGAGCGCGCGAGGGACAGAGAGCGCGCGAGGGACAGAGAGCGCGCGAGGGACAGAGAGCGCGCGAGGGACAGAGAGCGCGCGAGGGGGAGCGCACACGCGCGGGGGAGAATGCACACGCGCGAGGGAGAGAGAGCGCGCGAGGGAGAGAGCGCGCGCGAGGGAGGGAGAGCGCGCGAGGGAGGGAGAGCGCGCGAGGGAGGGAGAGCGCGCGAGGGAGGGAGAGAGCACGCGCGAGGGACAGAGAGCGCGCGAGGGACAGAGAGCGCGCGAGGGACAGAGAGCGCGCGAGGGACAGAGAGCGCGCGAGGGACAGAGAGCGCGCGAGGGGGAGCGCACACGCGCGGGGGAGAATGCACACGCGCGAGGGAGAGAGAGCGCGCGAGGGAGAGAGAGCGCGCGAGGGAGAGAGCGCGCGCGAGGGAGAGAGCGCGCGCGAGGGAGGGAGAGCGCGCGAGGGAGGGAGAGCGCGCGAGGGAGGGAGAGCGCGCGAGGGAGGGAGAGCGCGCGAGGGAGGGAGAGCGCGCGAGGGAGGGAGAGCGCGCGAGGGAGACGGAGCGCGCGAGGGAGACGGAGCGCGCGAGGGAGACGGAGCGCGCGAGGGAGACGGAGCGCGCGAGGGAGACGGAGCGCGCGAGGGAGACGGAGCGCGCGAGGGAGACGGTTCGCGCGAGGGAGACGGTTCGCGCGAGGGAGACGGTTCGCGCGAGGGAGACGGAGCGTGCGAGGGAGACGGAGCGCTCGAGGGAGAGAGCGTTCGAGGGAGAGAGAGCGCTCGAGGGAGAGAGAGCGCGCGAGGGACAGAGAGCGCGCGAGGGACAGAGAGCGCGCGAGGGACAGAGAGCGCGCGAGGGACAGAGAGCGCGCGAGGGACAGAGAGCGCGCGAGGGACAGAGAGCGCGCGAGGGACAGAGAGCGCGCGAGGGACAGAGAGCGCGCGAGGGACAGAGAGCGCGCGAGGGACAGAGAGCGCGCGAGGGACAGAGAGCGTGCGAGGGACAGAGAGCAGCAAGGTTCCCAACTCCCAGGATGTTGATTGTGACAGGTTTGGAAATGGAAATGCCATTAAATGCCATGGAGCGATGTTTCGATTCTCTCGGAATGTAGTCCAGGTCTTGCTACATTCACGTATGGGCTGCTTCAATGTCTCAGGAGACATGGATGGTACTGAACAGTCAGCAAACATCTGCACTTTAGGCAGAGGGAAGGTCATTAATGAAGCAGCAGAATATGGTTGGGCCTGGGTCACTGCCCTGAGGAACTCCAGCAGTGATATCTGAGGGCTGAGATAACTGACTTCCACAAGTGACTTGTGCTCGGTATAATTCCAACAAATGGGGAGTTTTCCCCTTGATTTCCATTGACTCTCAGGGAAATCAAGGAGTATGGGCAGGAAAGTGGAGTTGAAACCCAAGATTAGCCATGTGGTGCTGATGGGGGAGCAGGATCAGTGGTTCATATGGTCTATTCCTACATCCTGCGCTCTTGACTTCAATTTTACACGGGCTCCTCGATGTCACACATGATCAAATATTGCCTTGACGTCAAGGGCCCACGCTCACCTCACTTCTGGAATTCAGCTATTTTGTCCACGTTTAGATCGAAGCTGTAATAAGGCCAGGTGCTGAGTGGCCCTGGCAAAACCCTAAATCAGCAAGCAGGTTATTGGTGAGTAAATGCCACTTAATTGCACTGTTAATGATGTCTTCCATCAATGAAATGAAAATCGCTTATTGTCACGAGTAGGCTTCAATGAAGTTACTGTGAAAAGCCCCTAGTCGCCACATTCCGCCGCCTGTTCAGGGAGGCTGGTACGGGAATTGAACCGTGCTGCTGGCCTGCCTTGGTCTGCTTTTTAATAGCCAGCGATTTAGCCCAGTGAGCTAAACCAGCCCCTCAATTTGTTGATGATTGAGAATAGGCAGATGGGGTGGAAATTGGCCGGATTAAATTTTCCTGCTTTTTGTGGGCAGGAAATAACTGAGCTATTTTTCACCTTGCCAGGTAGGTGCCAGTGCATGGGAACAGCTTGGTTAGGGGCCTGGCAAATTCTGGAGCACATGTCTTCAATACTACATCCAGAATGTTGTCTTTGCAGTATCGAGAGCCTTTCCTCAGCCATTTCTTGATATGACATGGGGTGTATTGAATTACTTGAAGAGTGGCACCTGTGATGCTGGGGACCTAGAAAGAAGGCAAAGATGGATCACCCACTTTGTACTTTTGGCTGAAGAAGGTTGCAAATGCTCCATCCTTCTCTTTTGCACCGACATTCTGGGCTCCTGCATTATTGAGGATGGGAATATCTCTGGAGTCTCATCCAGCGAGTTGTTTATTTGCCCACCACCATTCATAACTGGTTGTGGCAGGAATGAAATGTTTTGATCTGATCCGTTGGGCTCTGTCTGTAACTTGATGCTTCTGCTTTTAAGTACGCAATGAGAGTGCGGGCAGGTGAGAGAGAACACAGAGCAGAGGTGGGTATCAGCAAGGGCAAGGGCGAGCATGGACCCAAGTCCCAATGCACTTTTGGCATGCAATCACTGTTGCTTTGTTCGCAAACATAGCAGCCAAGCTGCATGCAGCCAGTTTCTATAGATAGTGATAACATGAATAAGCAGGTAATTTGCTTTGGAAGTATCGGTTAGATCAGGGTTTTCCAAAGTGCCGGTCGTGACCCACATGTGAGCTGCGCGTGGGTGCTGGGAGGGCCAAGGAGCAATCTGTTGCGCCGTTCTCGCGGGAGAAGCACCCAAAGGCCGCTACTGGCATTTTTACTGATAATGACAAATGCTGCTGCATTGAAAAGCAAAGAGATTAGGCTGTGCACAGTTCTCTGGCCAGACACGCCAGCAAAGAGCAGGTCATGCCCTGCACACACACTTGAAATGAAAAATGAAATGAAAATTGCTTATTGTCACAAGTAGCCTTCAAATGAAGTTACTGTGAAAAGCCCCTAGTCGCCACATTCCGGCACCTGTTCGGGGAGGCTGGTACTTGACTCAAGCGCCCTACATGTACGCGTTATTGGTGCCAAATCGCGGAGCAGAGCTGCTTCCATTTTCCAGCTACTGGCAAGGGGACAGTGAAGATGCATCATTTTCTTAAAAGTAAGAAACGGCCAGAGACTGAAATAGATGGCAATGTACCTACTGGACTGGATTTGACAGCAGAATCTGCTGGAGAGGGTTGCTCAGGAGAGTCCAGGGCAGGACAGAGAAGTGCTACTGTTAGCTCTGCACAGAGATCCAGGGCCTCTGGTTAACAGCCTACAATGAAGAACCCTAACTCGGAAACAAAGTAGTATAAAGATAATTTGAGGTATGGTTTTGTCAATTGTGCCCATGCAAATAAGGATGCAAAACTCATGTGTGTTATATGCAGCGAAGTACTGGCAAATGAGAGGAGGAGTTTCAGATTTTGAAAGAGAAATGGTGGGTACAAAATTCTTCTTGAAGTTGAGACCCCAGAATCAGTTATTAACTTACAGCTGACTCCAAATGAGAAGACTACACTGCTGTACCTGACCTGTGATACCACATTAAAAACCCGCCAAAAGCCCATGAGACTTTCACCAGTCTGGAGTAGCATCCCTCAGGAGTATCCAGTGATGAGTATGACAAGCATATTGTTGCGATTGTCCTTCACAACGACCTACATGCGCGAGGTTGGATTTTCCATTCTCACAAAGGTGAAAACGGCACAAAGGAACTGGCTGAAATCTGTACCTGATATGAGCATTGCCCTCTCTTCCATTGAACCGGATTCAAGTGAGATCATGAGGACCAAGCAGGCTCCCCATGTCACATTAAAGGTAAGCGAGCGTGGCATGTGTCGCTAAGGTCGGCCGTGAAGGGTGGCCTACATGGGTCTCGAAGGCCAGCCGGTTGGCAAAAGTGGGTCCCGGGAAAAAAAAGTTTGAAAAACACTGGGTGAGAGGAAGAGCCTTGTTTGGGATGAAGGGATAATCTACTCCACGTCTTCAGGCAGTGCCACGGGTTCCTGAACATTCACCTGAACCAGCAGACAGGGTCTTGGCTTAACGTCCCATCTAGAAAATGGCATATCTGACAGTACAGCACTCCTCAGTAATGCACAGAAGTGTGTATGCTGGTCTAGTGGGAAAATGTAAATGCTGCATTGAAAATTTGGAAGGGAGGAATAATTTGATTCAGAGTAGAGTTTGAGTCTGCATGTTGCGATGTCAAAATCTGAGCACAGTGCTGACACCGATGCTCCATCCAACCTACTCCTCCTACTTCTTATATTCTTTAGTTTTGAATCTTGATCCAACAGCTTCTCTGAAGGTTACAGAAGGAGAGAAAAGCACAAACATTCCAGGCATGGAACCTCATCTACCCAGAAGGGTTCAACCAACTAATTTAATCTGCTATAAACGCTTCAAAACTACTCCCCAATTCCCAATGACATTTCACTCAGTAACGTTTACACCAGCTCCATCAAAGATTGTGGACTTCAAGACCTCTTCAAGATCTGACCATAAATCAAGACAGACACCAATTAGTGAGGGAGTGTAGGGCCTTTCCGATGCAAGAATAAATTGAGGTTTCTTCCCGGGAGCTGAACAGTCAAACGTCCGTGACACTGTTCGAGCAAATGCTCCCAGTATTCAAGTTAACACTTCTCCCTCAGCCATGAAAGGATGGTCATTTATCTAATTGCTTTTTGCGAGATCTTGCGATGTACAAATTGGCTACTGTTTCTGTTTACAGAACAAGTAGAAATGTGTCAGAAAATAATTAATTGGCTGTGAGATGCTTTGGGATACCCTAAGCGTGGGATTAAGGGATACAAGATAAATGCAAATCAACTCTTTCCTAATCAAGTAAAGCTTAAAAATGCTTTTCCATTGCTATTTTCTCGATGACTGGCCCTCCACATATGGCAGTTCCTTGCTCACGGCACCTGAACAGCAATCATGCTCAATGAAACTTTTGGTTATTTCTATCTACATTGATCCCAATAACCTTTAATCTTATTCTGAAACCAGATTTCATCCAGTTTTCGTCTTTTAGGAGTTTAACACAGCTCAGGTGCTTTTTTTGAGAGAGCCATTTCCAGATGTCAACTACCCTACAGGCAAACCTAGTTCTTCTGATCTCTGGTGTTGCTGATCTAAAGCAGATTGTTGCCATTTTGTGATTCAAGGAGGCCCACTACCACTTTGAGAGAACCCGCGGCAGTCAATTAACACAGCGCATAACCCACGAATAAATAAATGTGCACATATTCCAACTTGAAAAACAGTCACAGTGTTCGATCAGTCCCCAATTTGAATCAACAAGGACTAAAATATATGGCGCTTGCTCAGAGGCAATAGTTAGATACATAGGATGCACAGCCTAGAAACAGGCCAGTGCTCAATTGATCCACTAGTGCTTAAGCTCCTTCTGCCCCTCTTCGCCAGGCAACGTGCCTCAATGACTACCGTCCGGTGGCCCTGACTTCAGTCGTAATTAAGTCCTTCACGAGGTTGGTCATGAAGCGCATCACCTCCATCCTCCAAGAACACCTTGAGCCACTGCAATTCGCATACCGCCCCAACCGGTCCACAGCAGACGCCATTTCCCTGGCCCTACACTCATCCCTAGAGCATCTCGACAACAAGGACTCCTACTTATTGACTATAGCTCCGCCTTCAACACCATAATCCCAGCCAAGCTCATATCAAAACTCCAAAACCTAGGACTTGGCTCCTCACTCTGCAACTGGATCCACGACTTTCTGACCCACAGACCACAATCAGTAAAAATAAACAACAACACCTCCTCCACAATAGCCCTCAATACCGGGGCCCCGCAAGGCTGCGTACTTGACCCCCTACTTTACTCCCTGTACACACACGACTGCGTGGCAAAATTTGGTTCCAACTCCTTCTACAAGTTTGCTGACGATACAACCATAGTGGGCCAGATCTCGAATAACGACGAGTCAGAATACAGAAGGGAGATTGAGAGCCTAGTGAAGTGGTGCAGCGACAACAATCTCTCTTCTCAATGCCAGCAAAACAAAAGAGCTGGTCATTGATTTCAGGAAGCAAAGTACTGTACACACCCCTGTCAGCATCAACGGGGCCGAGGTGGAGATGGTTGGCAGTTACAAATTCCTCAGGGTACACATTACCAAAAATCTGTCCTGGTCCATCCACACCGACGCTTCACCAAGAAAGCACAACAGCGCCTATACGTCCTCAGGAAACTAAGGAAATTCGGCATGTCCACATTAACTCTTACCAACTTTTACAGATGCACCATAGAAAGCATCCTATCTGGCTGCATCACAGCCTGGTAAGGCAACTGCTCGGCCCAAGACCGCAAGAAACTTCAGAGAGTCGTGAACACCGCCCAGTCCATCACACGAACCTGCCTCCCATCCATTGACTCCATCTACACCTCCCGCTGCCTGGGGAAAGCGGGCAGCATAATCAAAGACCCCTCCCACCCGGCTTACTCACTCTTCCAACTTCTTCCATCGGGCAGGAGATACAGAAGTCTGAGAACACGCACGAACAGACTCAAAAACAGCTTCTTCCCCACTGTTACCAGACTCATAAACGACCCTCTTATGGACTGGCCTCATGTATGCTTCATCCGATGCCGGTGCTTATGTAGTTACATTGCGGACCTTGTGTTGCCCTACTATATATTTTCTTTTATTTCCTTTTCTTTTCATGTACTTAATGATCTGTTGAGCTGCTCGCAGAAAAATACTTTTTACTGTACCTCGGTACATGTGACAATAAACAAATCCAATCCAATTATCTAACCACGATTTTTTTAAAAAAAAAATTTTTTTGGATGTGGGCTTCGCCGACTAGGCTAGCATTTGTTGCCGATCCCTAATTGCCCTTGATGTGGTAGTGAGCTCCCTTCTTGAACTGCTGTAGTCCATGTGGTGTAGGCTCACCCACAGCGCCATTAGCGAGGGAGTTCCAGGATGTTGACCCAGTGACAGTGAAAGAACAGAGATACGTGTTAAAAGTCAGGATGGTGAGTGACTTGGAGGGGAAGCTCCAGGTGGTGGGGTTCCCAGGTATCTGCTGCCTTTGTCCTGCTAGATGGTAGTGGTCGTGGGTTTGGAAGGAGCCTTGGTGAGTTACTGCAGTGCATCTGGTAGACGGTACACACTGCTGCCACTGTGTGGCAGTGGTGGAGGGATTGAATGTTTGTGGAAAGGGTGTCAATCAAGCGATCTGCTTTGAGCTTCAAGGCGCAAGTCAGGAATGTGATGGAATGCTCTCCACTTGCCTGGATGGATGAGCTTTTTGAGTGTATTTGGAGCTTCACTCATCCAGGCAAGTGGAGAGCATTCTATCACATTCCTGACTTGTGCCTTGAAGATGGTGGACAGGCTTTGGGGAGTCAGGTGGCGAGTTACTTGTCGCAGGATTTCTAGCCTATGACCTGGCCTTGTAGCCACAGTATTTTTTGAATAGTCCAGTTCAGTTTCCGATCAATGGTAACCCCCCAGGGTGTTGATAGGAGAAGGGAGGAATTCAGTGATGGCAATGCCACTGAATATCAAGGGCCCATAGTTTGATTTTCGCTTATTGAAGGTAGTCATTGCCTGGCATATGTGTATAACGTGCCATTTGTCAGTCCAAGTCTGGAGAGTGTCCAGGTCTTGCTGCATTTGCACATGGACGGAGTCGCAAATGGCACTGAACATGGTGTTGACACACAATTGCCTTCAAAATAGCTTGGAAAATAAGTAATTACCTCCTCTTCATCGTCCTCATCTTCAACATCTAAGATTCCAGAATCCTGCTCAGACATTGGGCTGGTATTGTCCACCTCTGCGTCGAAACTAATGCCGCCATCTTTCTTCACTTTCTTTCCAGTTCCGATCTTGTGCTGCTGAGAGACGATGTTATCCAAGTTCCTCTGCTGATGGGCCTAAAATAAAACAGCAGCAATAATACATCTTTAGATCAAGTTTACTGCACATTTTGCTGGCACACGTGCAATATTTGAATGCATTGGACATAAATCGAAGGCCTGGCAGAGCTTCTAATGCGACAAAGCATAAGAAGAGAGCCAGCCCATTACAATCTTCCAAAATGCCTCACAATCTCCAAACTGCTTTATGAAACATGGTCATTGTAATGTGAATAAACAAAGAACAAAGAAAAGTGCAGCACAGGAACAGGCCCTTCGACCCTCCAAGCCTGCGCCGACGATGCTGCCCATCTAAACTAAAATCATCTACACTTCCGGGGTCCGTATCCCTCTTTTCCCATCCTATTCATGTATTTGTCAAGATGCCCCTCAAATGTCACTATCGTCCCTGCTTCCACCACCACCTCCGCCAGCGGGTTCCAGGCACCCACTACCCTCTGCGTAAAAAACTTGCCTCGCACATCTCCTTTAAACCTTGCCCCTCGCACCTTAAACCGATGCCCCCTAGTAATTGACCCCTCTACCCTGGGAAAAAGTCTCTGACTATCCACTCTGACTATGCCCCTCAATTTTGTAGACCTCTATCAGGTCGCCCCTCAACCTCCCTCGTTCCAGTGAGAATAAACAAAGTGTCTTCAACCTCTCCTCATAGCTAATGCTCTCCATACCAGGCATCATCCTGGTAAATCTCTTCTGCACCCTCTCTAAAGCCTCCACATCCTTCTGGTAGTGTGGCAACCAGAATTGAACACTATACCCCAAGTGTGGCCTAACTAAGGTTCTATGCAGCTGCAACATGAATTGCCAATTTTTATACTCAATGCCCCGGCCAATTAAGGCAAGCATGCCGCATGCCTTCTTGACTACCTTCTCCACCTGTGTTGCCCCTTTCAGTGACCTGTGGACCTGTACACCAAGATCCCTCTGACTGTCAATACTCGAAGGTTCTGCCATTCACTGTCTATTCCCTACCTGTATTAGACCTTCCCAAATGCATCACCTCACATTTGTCCGGATTAAACTCCATCTGCCATCTCATCGCCCAAGTCTCCAAAAGATCCAAATCCTGCTGTATCCTCTGATAGTCCTCATCGCTATCCACAATTCCACCAATCTTTGTGTCGTCCGCAAACTTACTAATCAGATCAGTTACATTTTCCTCCAAATCATTTACATATACTACAAACAGCAAAGGTCCCAGCACTGATCCCTGCGGAGCACCACTAGTCACAGCCCTCCAATCAGAAAAGCACCCTTCCATTGCTACTCTCTGGATTCTATGACCGAGCCAGTTCTGTATCCACCTTGCCAGCTCACTCCTGATCCCGTGTGACTTCACCTTTTGTACCAGTCTGCCATGAGGGACCTTGTCAAAGGCCTTACTGAAGTCCATGCCAGTCTGCCATGAGGGACCTTGTTAAAGGCCTTACTGAAGTCCATATAGACAACATCCACTGCCCTACCTGCATCAATCATCTTTGTGACCTCCTCGAAAAACTCTATCAAGTTAGTGGGAATGGAATGAATAGAAAAGACAGCAGCCAATTTGTGCAGCGTCGCTCCACAATCAGCTCTTGAATAAATGCTTAAGTGATCTGTTTTGTCATTGTTTGTTGGTGGATTAATGTTTGCCAGGACAATGGGAGAAATCCTGTGTTCTTATTTGAGAAGTACCATGGAATACGTCCCTGATTAGTGGTAACAATGGGCCTCTGTTTAACTTCTCAAAATTAGGCAGCCTCGCCAGTAAAGCACTTCCTTCACTGTTTCGCTCACGACTGTATTGAAATGTCAGTCTGGGTTATGTGTTCCCGCAAAGGGGCTTGAACAGGTGACTTGCTGCCTCCGGGCAAAACGGTTCGCAATGCGACTGTGGAAACTGAAGTTGACTATTATCCGGATTCTCAACCATTAAAAGGACCAGCTGAGCATTTCAATGGTCAGTGATAATAATAATCTTAATAATAATCTTTTATTCTCGTCACAAGTAGGGTTACATTAACGCTGCAATGAAGTTACTGTGAAAATCCCCTAGTCGCCACACTCCGGTGCTCGTTCGGGTACACAGAGGGAGAATTCAGAATGTCCAATTCACATAACAAGCACGTCTTTCGGGACTGTGGGAGGAAACCGGAGCACCCGGAGGAAGCCCACGCAGTCACGGGGAGAACGTGCAGACTCCACACTGACAGTGACCCAAGCTGGGAATTGGACCTGGGACCCTGGCGCTGTGAAGCAACAGTGCTAACCACTGTGCTACCGTGCCGCCTGGTAGCATGCCTGGCAGATTTGTATCTTTACTGTTCTGCAAACAACTCTCTCTCATTTACAGAAGTCTCAAAAGGAGGACTCCCCTCACTTCAATCTTATTCTCCAAATACAGGCTCATCAAACTCATGCATGGTGTTTGTTACTCTTTTCATAGAATCAGAGAATTTACAGTGCAGAAGGAGGCCATTCGGCCCATCGAGAATGTACCGGCCCTTGGAAAGAGCACCCCAGCCAAGCCCACACCTCCACCCAATCTGCGTAACCCAGTAACCCCACTTAACCTTTTGTTTGGACACGAAGGGCAATTTAGCATGTCCAATCCATCTAACTTGCACATCTTTGGACTGTAGGAGGAAACTGGAGCACCTGTAGGAAACTCACGCAGACATGGGGAGAACGTGTAGACTTCACACAGACAGTGGCCCAAGGTGGGAATCGAACCTGGGACCCTGGAGCTGTGAAGCAACAGTGCTAACCAGTGTGCTGCCCACACACTTTCTTTCCTACAATCTTTCCTGGAGGTGTCAACTGTGGCTCTCGCCTCTCTAACCAAACATCATGGGATTCAAGTCCCCTTCTCGGGTACATCGGATTCACATGGAATATTTGGCACAAAAACATTTGACCCAAACAGTCCATCCTGATGTTTATGCTCCACTGGAGTCTTCCCATCCAAATGTACCATGATGGCCATGTATTATCGATACTCTGCTTCAATCAGCGAGTTCAATATCATCACCACTCTTTGGGTGAAGAACTTTTTTTCTGAATTCCCCATTCAATTTCTTGGTGACCATCTTATATTGACGGCCTCGAGTTCTGCTCTTCTCCACAAAAGGAAACATTCTCCCTGTATCCACTGCATCAAAACCTTTCTTTATTTTAAAAGCCTTTATTTGGTCACCCCTCAGGCTTTTTTCATCTGCTGCACATGCAATACTGAGGTCATGCAATCCTGACAGAATGCTGCATTATCAGAGGTACCATTTTCAGGTTAAACATTAAATCCAGGCCCTATCTGAATTCACTGGTGGATTTAAAAGATCCTATGGCATTATTTAAAGATTAGGAGAGTCATTGAGGTCTGCAGCACAGAAAAGGGCCTTTGGCCCATTGCATCTGTACCGGTCAAAAACGACCACTTAAGAACAGCATGCAAGAAACAATACTTTTCATTGTATACTAATACATGTGACAATAATAAATCAAATCAAATCAAGTATGCTAGTCTCATTTTCCTGCAATTGGCCCATAGCCTTGTATGCCTAGGCATCGCAAGTGCACATCTAAATACTTCTTTCATGTTGTGAGGGTCTCTGGCAGCGTGTTCCAGACTCCCACCACCCTCTGGGTGACAAGGGTTTTCCTCACATCCCCTTATTTTGAATCGAGATCCCTCATTGATCCCTCCACCAAGGAGAAAAGTTTCTTCCTGTCTACTCTATCTATGCCCCTCATAATGTTATCATCTCAATCATGTCCCCCCCCCCCCTTAGTTTCCTCTGCTCCAAGGAAAACAAACCCAGTCTATCAAATTTCTCTTCACAACAAAAACTCTCTAACAAAGGCAACATCCTAGTAAATCTCCTCTGCACCCTTTTCTGTGGTATCACACTCATCTCTTACGTGGGACTTTGTCAAAAGCCTTCTGAAAATCCAAATTAATCACATCCACTGGCTCCCCCTCATCGAACCCTTCTGGTTACATGCTTGAAGAATTCCAGTAGATTTGTCAAGCATACAAAGGTCTATAGCACAGAAAAGGCCCTTCGGCCCATCGTGTCGATGCCGGTCAAAAACAACCACCAAAGTATTCTAAATCCCATTTTCCAACACGGCGCATAGCCTTGTATGCCTTGGCATCGCAAATGCACATCTGGATAGTTCTTAAATGTTATGAGGGTCTCTGCATCCACCATCCTTTCAGGCAGTGGGTTCCAAACTCCTCACAGAGTCTTGCCAATATTTATCCCTCAATCAACACCACTAAAAAACTATCTGGTCATTATCGCGTTGCTGGCTGGTAAACCTTGCTGTTGGCTGTTGTTTTTCCTGTAGCACAACAGTGACATTGTGGAGGATCTAATTAGCTGTCAAGTACTTTGGGGCATCCTGATGTTGGGCAAAGTGCTGCAGAAATGGGAGTTCTTTCCTTCTCCTGTTTTCAGCTGCTGGTTCAATTTAGAAGTCTTGATATCTCAGTAGTATCGTCTCCAATAATACCACACTGGATGACAAAATCAACCATCGCCTTCGCAAAATCAAGCTCAATGTTTGGCAGACTCACTCACAGACCTTGGAAAGTGTGTGGAATTTGGTTCAAACAAAGATCGAAGCCTATCAGGCAGTGGTTCTTGCACCACTTCCACCGAATCCCTACAGAGCAGGAGGCCACTCAGCCCATCGAGTCTGCACCGACCCTACCAAGAGCACCCAACCTAGGCCCACCCTATCCCCGAAACCCCACCTAAACTACACAACTTTGGACTGTGGGAAGAAACTAGAGCACCCGGGAGGGAATCCATGCAGACAGGGGGGGGGGGGGGGGGGGGGGTTGTGTGTGCACAAACTCTACAGTCACCCAAGGCCAGTATCGAACCTGGATCCCTTGCGCGATAAAGCAGCAGTGCTAACCACTGTGCCATCATGCCGCCCATATTCTTCGCGGACCCGAAACCTTCATCACATAAAGCAATGAGAAACCTTGCAATTGAGACCTGTTTGCATCATTATATGGGATGCCCAAAGTTCTTGCCCAGTGCCGCATGTGTGGCATTGAGAACATCAGAGCTCAGCTTTGCTGAGTCGGTCATGGGGTTCACAGCAGTATTCTACAACCAGCAGAGCAGAGGAACCTGCAACACAGGACATCCCAAATGAGAGGTAAAAGCAATCTGAAAGCCATTCTCAGAGCTTGCAAGCCGGATGACAATGCATTGGGAAAACAACCTAAAGAGACCCAAACGTAGAAGTCCCTGTCATTAAGCGATTTGCACATTTGAGCAACAGAGTCAAGTGCCTTCAGGACAAGCGAGCGCAGCACAAGATCAATGCCTCCATCTATCCTTCCACAGAGGATTTGCCATCATTTATGATTAGACTTGGCCTAATGTCGCACATGAGACAGACTGTAAAGGTATTTCTTATTTCAAAATATTCATCAATCCAAGTGACAGGAGAATCCATCGTAAAGGCTGAAGGCACTGGATACTGCAAAGGCTATGGGCCCTGACAATATTCCGGCAATACCACTGAACACTTGTGCTCCAGGTCTTGCTGCACCCCTAGCCAAGCTGTCCCAGTACAAGTACAACACTGACAGCTACCTGACAATGTGGAAAATTCCCACGTGTGTCCTGTGCACAAGAAACAGAACAAATCCAACCCGGCCAATTACCACCCTATCGATCTACGATCCATCATCAGTAAAGTGATGGAAGGAGTCTTCAACTTTACTATCAAGCGACACTTACTCAGCAATAATCTGTTCACAGATGCTCAATTTGGGTTCCGCCAGGATCACTCAGCTCCTGACCTCATTACAGCCTTGGTTCAAACATGGACCATAGAGCTGAACTCCAGAGATGAGGTGAGAGTGACTGCCCTTGACATCAAGACAGCATTTGACTGAGTATAGCATCAAGGAGCGTAGCTAAACTGGAGTTAATGGGAATCAAGGGGAAAACTCTCCTCTGGAAGGAATCATACCTATCACAAAAGAAGATGGTTGTGGTGGTTGGAGGTCAATCATCTCAGCTCCAGGACATTACTGCAGGAGTTCCGCAGGGTAGTGTCCTCAGCCTAACCATCTTCAGCTGCTTCATCAATGACCTTCCTTCCAGCATAAGGTCAGGTGTGAGAATGTTTGCTGATCATTGCACAATGTTCAGCACCAATCACAACTCCTCAGATATAAGCAGTCAATGTCCAAATGCAGTAAAACCTGGACAATATCCAGGCTTGGGCTGACAAGTGGCAAGTAGCATTTGCGCCACGCAAATGCCAGTCAATGACCATCTCCAATAAGAGAGAATCAAACCATGGCCCCTTGACATTCAATGGCATTAATAGTCCTAATAATCTTTATTAGTGTCACAAGTAGGCTTACATTAATACTGCAATGCAGTTACTATGAAAAGCCCCTAGTCGCCTCACTCTAGCGCCTGTTCGTGTACACGGAGGGAGAATTCAGAATGTCCAATTCATCTAACAAGCACGTCTTTCAGGACTTGAGAGTGGAAACCGGAGCACCCGGAGGAAACCCATGCAGACACGAGAGAACATGCAGACTCCACACAGTCAGTGACCCAAGCGGGAAGCGAAACACGGGTCCCTGGCGCTGTGAAGCAACAGTGCAGTGTTAATGTAAGTCTACTGGTGGCACATAGATTATGATAAATTTTTTAAAAGGCAGCTCGCCACACCTTCTCAAGAGCAATTAGGGATGGACAATAAATACTGACCCAGCCAGCGAAGTCCACTTCCCGTAAAAATGAAATTTTGAAAATCTTAATTAGCCATCAGATTTAAACTTTCACTGGGTTGCTTTTCTATAACCGCATCGGAGAGGAGTATGTGCAAGTTTCCACTTCTTTGCATCTTCAACGCTCTCAATTTTTATTCAACGTTTTATTGGTGTTTGAATGAAGGTCTGGTCATCCACTTCTCCAAATCACCAGAGAGAGTGTAAAAGCAGACAGTTTGTATGTCTTATCCAAAAGTTGGTACATCTCTGACAGTGCACCACTCCCTCGGAATTGCACCTCAGACTTTTTGGGCTTAAGCTTCCGGAGTGGAACTTCTCATGACCTTTTAATTCAGAGGCGGGTGTGCTGTCAACTGAGCCACCATTGACAATGAGTTCCTGCACTACTTTGTGGCTGACCTTGTATTGTATGGGTGGGATCTCAAAATAAGCTTATTCACATCCCTACCACCTTTGTCTACAGTTTTCTTTTGTTGAAAATAATACAATGGATCCTTGTATTTATGTAGCACCTTATTATGTGTCTCAGAAACATTTCCAAGTACTTCATAAACAATTACTTTAAAGTAAAGTATCTGCTGTTGGTGCAACAAACATGGTGGGCAATCTGGGCCAACAGTGTCCTGTAAACAGTAATGGGATGTATAATCAGTTGTGTTTTAGGTGGTATTGGTTGAGGAAGGAACATTAGTCAGGACAAAAATAGAAGTACTATTAACTTGCAAACACCGCAAACTCCCACTAAAACATAAACTTCACACAGTAGCTGCAAAAAAATACATGGAGTGCTTAAAGAACGGCTTGTGTTTATAATGGGCTTTCCATGACCACAGGACACCCCTAATCATTTTAGTACCAATAAAGTGTTTTTTGAAGTATAATTGTAACATGGCAGCCAATTTACAGAGGGCACGGTTCCACAAAGAGTAATGAAATAAATGTCCAGAAGGCCTGTTTCAGACATTGGTTGAGGAACAATTGCTGCCCCGGATGCCACACGAAACTTCCCCGCAAATAGTGGCATGGGGCCTTTGGTTTCCACTTGAGGAAGTTGGTTTAATGTCTAATCCAAAAGATGGCATCTCGGACAATGCAGCACTCCCTCCTCACAGCACTGACGGATCAGTCTGTACTCAAGCCTCTGGAGTGGCACCTCAACACATAACTCAGAGGTAAGAGTACAACCAAATAAGCAACAGTTGATACGTAGTTGATTGGTGAGAACATATCTAACTTGCAGCTCACGCAAAAGTCAATGCACGACATAAAATTATCTGTTACAGAATCAAAGAAATTCCTGGCAAAGGGTAAGACCATTTGGCTTCCCGAATACCAATGTGTCCATGCATAAACCTGGTGTGGGATTAAATTGTAAATCATCAGGCTATTTCCCATATACATGTACATCTTTTACAGTGCATCAGGCCAATCTCAAAGGCAAATATCACTCATACCATTCAGTATTTCCCTTGGAAAATATTCATCAATGCCCTCTCAGGCTTATGACATAACTCCAGTCTGTTAATTTCCATACACATATCCACTATTCTTAGTTGTAATATTACTACTTTAAACTGTCTGCTTGCCTTCCCTCTTCTGAGCCTAGCTTTTCATAACATCCTTAAATAATTGTGATCACCCCAAAGATTCTACAACAAGGGGTCACAGCCGCGGGATACGGGGTAGGTCATTTAGGACTGAGATGAGGAGAAATTCCTTCACATTGAGGGTGATGAACCTGTGGTATTCTCTACCACTGAAGGAGGCCCCTGAATATGCTAATGGTATATATACAGATTCCCAGACTTTAAATATGTCAACGGGTATGGAGAGAACACTGAAGTATGGCGTTAAGATAGAGGATTGGCCATGATCATTCTGCTTGAATGATTGATATTTATTGTCACATCTACCGAAGTACAGTGAAAAGTATTTTTCTGCAGCCAAGGGAACGTACGCAGTACGTACATAGAAGACAAAAGAATAATCGACAGAGTAGATTGACAAATGGTACATCAACAAATAGTGATTGGTTCCAATGCAGAACAAGGGCCAAACAAGAGCAGCATAGGGCTGCGAGTGTCACTCGCGTTCTTACATGGAACAGATCAGTCCGAGGGGGAGTCGTTGAGGAGTCTTCTAGCTGTGGGGAAGAAGCTGTTCCTATGTCTGAATGTGCGCGTCTTCAGACTTCTGTATCTTCTGCCTGATGGAAGGGTCTGGAAGAAGGCAATGCCTGGGTGTGAGGGGTCTCTGACAATGCTGCCTGACTTCCTGAGGCAGAGGGAGGTGTAGACAGAATCAATGGGAGGATGACAAGCTTGTGTGATGCGTTGGGCTGAGTTCACCACACATTCTGAATTCTGAATGGCGGAGCAGGCTTGAAGGGCCGAATGGCCTAATCCTGATCCTATTTTCTCTGTTTCTATGATTTATTCCTGGTCTTCTAAGACCATAAGATATAGGAACAGAATTAGGCCACCTGCCCATCGAGTCTGCTCCATCATTCAATCATGGCTGATATTTTCTCATCCCCATTCTCCTGTCTTCTCCCCATAACCCCTGATCCCCTAATGAATCAAGAACCTATCTATCTCTGTCTTAAAGACACTCAGCGAATTGGCCTCTACAGCCTTCTGCGGCAAAGTGTTCCACAGATTCACCACCCTCTGGCTGAAGAAATTCCTCCTCATCTCGGTTTTAAAGTATCATCCCTTTAATCTGAGATTGTGCCCTCTGGTTCTAGTTTTTCTACATGTGGAAACATCCTCTCCACATCCACTCTATCCAGGCCTCGCAGTATCTTGTACATTTCAATACGATCCTCTCTCATCCTTCTAAACTCCAACAAGTACAGACCCAGAGTCCTCAAATGTTCCTCATACGACAAGTTCTTCATTCCAGGGATCATTCTTGTGAACCTCCTCCGGACCCTTTCCAAGGCCAGCACATCCTTCCTCAGATATGGGGCCCAAAACTTCTCACAATACTCCAAATGGGATCTGACCAGAGCCTTATACAGCCTCAGAAGTACATACCTGGTCTTGTATTCTAGCCCTAGTGACATGAATGCTAACATTGCATTTGCCTTCTTAACTGCTAACTGAACCTGCACATTAACCTCAAGAGAATCGTGAACAAGGACTCCCAAGTCCCTTTGTGCTTCTGCTTTCCAAAGCATTTCCCCATTTAGAAAATAGTCTGTTCCTAAATTCCTCCTTCCAAAGTGCATAACCTCACACTTTTCCACATTGTATTTCATTTGCCACTTCATTGCCCACTCTCCTAGCTTGTCCAAGTCCTTCTGCAGCCCCCTTGCTTCCTCAATACTACCTGTCCCTCTCCAGATCTTGGTACCATCTGCAAACTTAGCAACAGTGCCTTCGGTACTTTCTTCCAGATCATGAATGTACATTGTAAAAAGTTGTGGTCCCAGCACAGACCCCTGAGACACACCACTAGTAACCGGGTGCCATCCTGAAAAAGTCCGCTTTATCCCTACTCTTTGTCTTCTGCCAGTCAGCCAATCCTCTATCCATGCCAGGATCTTACCCTGAACACCATGAGCTCTTAACATATTTAACAGTCTCCTATGCGGCACCTTGTCAAAGGCCTTCTGGAAATCTAAATAAATCACGTCCACTGGTTCTCCTTTGTCTAACTTGCTTGTTACCTCCTCAAAGAACTCTAACAGATATGTCAGACATGACCTCCCTTTGACAAAGCCGTGCTGACTCAGTCCTATTTTACCATGCACTTCCAAGTACTCCGCTATCTCATCTTTAATAACAGATCTAAAATCTTACAAATGACCGAAGTCAGGCTAACCGGCCTATAATTTCCCATCTTCTGCCTCCCTCCCTCCTTAAACAGCCACCTTCCAGTCCTGTGGGACCCTTCCTGCCTCCAGTGATTCCTGAAAGATCATCACCAATGCCTCCACAATTTCCTCAGCTGTCTCTTTTAGGACCTGGGGTGTAGTCCATCCAGTCCAGGTGACTTATCCACCTTCAGACCCTCCAGTTTCCCCAGAACCTTCTCCTTAGTAATGGTCACTGCACTCACCTCTGGCCCTTGGTTCTCCTGGAGGTCTGGCACCTCACTGGTGCCTTCCACCGTGAAGACTGATGCAAAGTAACTATTCAGTCTGTCTGCCATTTCTTTGTTTCCTATTATTACTTCTCCGGCCACATTTTCTAGTGGTCTAATGTCTATTTTTGCCTCTCTCTTACCTTTTATATATTGAAAAAAATCTCTTCCTATCTTCCTTTATATTACTAGCTAGCTTGCACTCGTACTTCATCTTCTCCCCCCTTATTGCTTTTTTAGTTGTCCTCTGCTTGCTTTTAAAGGCTTCCCAATCCTCTGGTTACCCACTTTGCATGTTTTCTGTTTAGCTTTTATGCTGTCCTTGACATCCCTCGTCAGCCATGGCTGCCTTGTTCTCCCCTTTGCATGTTTCCTCCTCCTTGGGATGAATTTCTGTTGGGCCTCCCGAATAACCCCCAAAATCTCCTGCCATTGCTGTTCCACTGTCTTCCCTGCTAGACTCCTTCTCCAATCAACTCTGGCCAACTCCTCCCTCATGTCTTTGTAGTTACCCTTATTTAATTGTAATACAGTTACATCTGATTGCAGCTTCTCCCTCTCAAACTGCAGGGTAAATTCTATCATATTGTGGTCACTGCTCCCTAAGGGTTCCTTCACCTTAAGTTCCCTAATCAAGTCTGCCCCATTACACATCACTAAATCCAGAATTGCCTGTTCCCTCGTAGGCTCTGTCACAAGCTGCTCCAAAAAAACATCTCTTAGACATTCCACAAATTCCATTTCTTGGGATCCACTACCAACCTGATTTTCCCAGTCCACCTGCATATTGAAGTCCCCCATGATTATTGTAATATTGCCTTTTTTACATGCCTTTTCTATCGCCTGATTTATTTTCTGCCCCATAACCTGAGTACTGCTAAAGGGCCTGGACATAACTCCCATCAGGGTCTTTTTACCTTTGCGATTCCTCAACTCTTACCCACAGAGATTCTATGCCTTCTGATCCTATATCACTCCTTGCTATCGATTTAACTTCATCCCTTACTCACAATGCAACCCCGCCCCCTTTGCCCATCTGCCTGTCCTTTCGATAGGATATATATCCTTGGATATTTAGATCCCAGCTCTGATCCCCTTGCAGCCATGTCTCTGTGATGCCTACAACATCGTACCGGCCAATTTCAATGTGCACAACAAGCTCATTTACCTTGTCCCGTATACTGCGCGTATTTAGGTACAACATCCTCAATCCTGCATTGGCCACCTCCCTTTTCACACTCTCCTTGGTTACTGTACCATGCACTGTGGCCTTTTTTGATTTTTGACTATGGCTTCTCTGCATTACACTTTCCCCCTTACTGCTTTTTGTTTCTGGCCCCGATTTACTTCCCCCCGACTTCCTACATCGGATCCCATCCCTCTGCCACATGTCCCTAACACATGGCTAATATCCAAGGTAGCAGTGTGTCAATAGTTTGCCTAACAATATTAATATCAAAGGTCTATTGAGATCAGCATATCCATGAGGAGTCATTATTTATCCCAACCACGACCTGCCACCCTTGAAGTTCTGCTGCCACCATCGATATTACTGTTGGCATTTCTTCTTTCAAGGCACTTTGTAGTATTTTTCTAGACTTGCGACGTCAGACCTATTTGCAATGGGACCCTTGGAAGCAACATGTGGGTTCCCTGGGGAGCATCTTTGTTTGCTGGGGCTCCAGGGGAGCACATCAACATTTTGCCACTCTTTTCCTCCCTGTCCCCACCCTACCCACCAGCACCTAACTCCCATCCTACCTATCCACACACACACACACACACAACCACTCAGCCCCCAAAACAAAAACATTTGAAAAAGGGTGGGTTCACAGGCATGGAGGAATGCAACACAAGTGCTTATCTGCAATACAAAAATAAGAGGACACGCAAGTTTTGAGTTAACAAAAGACTGGCAGTGCAGGAATACAGATTTTGAAATAAAAGAGTTTACGGTACCCAAAACAGTTGTGAAAGGGAGTCCACAACAATACTCCACACAACACTGTACAAAACCAATGGCAGGGAGCCAGGCAAACGTTCCAGAAACGACAATGACCTCTTGTCCCTCAATCAGACAAGTGCAGAATTATTTTTGAGAAGTGCAAAGTCAACATGTTAACATTGTTTTTCCCTTTCTCCTGAACTGAAACATAAACCCAAAAGAACGATAAGAGCTGCATGATTTGTCTGCCCCTGCTACTGTTATCTTCCAACCCCACTTCCCCATAGATCAAATCTAAAAACAACTCTCTGTAAATGGACAGGGACGTGACAGATTGACTTGGCCTTTCTTTGACTCCAGAGCCATGGTCAAAAGTGCATGAACTGGGTTGAGGTAATACAGTCTTGATCCAAATCTTTGGGTGAATAAGAGTAATCTGTACACAAGACTCTGATAAAGGGTTTCAACATGAATCTGAAAAGATTATTTGTTTATATATACTAGAGCAGTATAAAGAAATTGCTTTAAAAATAAAAAGCAACATTTTAAAAAAGCAAAGAAGATTTTAGAGACTTACCAAGTGGCAAAATCTGAGGTACAATATCCAGCTTACTCAGACCTGGAGTTCTTTCCTCATTCTATCTTACCATCAGACAATCAGCAGACATGATAGATTAGGAGGGCATGGGGGCAGCCTTTTGGGCTACCAAGCCTGCGCAAGCTCTCTGAAACAACGACCCAATTGGTGCCAAACCACTGCCTTTCCCCATAGAATTCTTAAAATCCCTACAATGCAGGAGCCTATCAACTCTGCACCAACCCTCCGAAAGAGCACTTTACCTACACCCACTCCCGTGCCCTATATTCATAACTACTCTCATTGATCATTGCCAATCCCCCTAACCTGCACATCTTTGGACTATGGGAGGGAAATTGAGCACCCGGAGGAACTCCACGCAGACGCGAGGTGAATGTGCAAACCCCGTACAGATATTTATCCAAGGTCAGAATTGAACCCAGATCCCTGGTGCTGTGAGGTAGCAGTGCTAACCACTGTGCCACCGTGCCGTCCACAGCCCCGCAATTCTTTCACAACAATTCTTGAGTTAGGCGCAGGAGAATTTGATAAGATAATGGCCGACTGCCTCAACTCCACATTCTTATCCATACCCCTGATTCCCTTGTCAATCAAAAATCGATCAAACTCGGCCTTGAATATATTCAATGGCCTCCACTGCTCTCTAGGGAAGACTAACAAGCCTCGGGGAAAAAATTCTCCTTATCTCACTCTTAAACAGGAACCCCTAATTTTTAAGCTGTGTCCCCTTGTTCTAGACTCCCCATAAGGAGAAACATTCGGTCAACATTTACCCTGTTAAGTCCCCTCGGCAACTTGTGTTTCAAAAAGATCACTTTCCATCCGTCTAAACATCATTGGGTGCAGGCTCAACCCATTCAACTGTTCTTCAGAAGAGAACCCCTCCATCTCAGGAATCAATCAAGTAAACTTTCTCTGAAATCATGTCCTTTCTTAAAGAAGAACATCAAAACTGCACACAGGATTCCAGATGTGATCTCATCATGCCTTGCACAGCTGCAGTAAATCTCTCTTTTATATTCCATTCCCCTTGCAATAAACACCACCATTCCTAATCACCTGCTATACTCGCATGCCAGCCTTGTGTGTTTCATGTACCAAGATACCCAGATTTCACTGTACCACAGAGTTCATCACTCTCTCGCTCCTCATTTAAATAGTATGCTCTTGTCCTATCCTTCCTGCCGAAGTGGACAGGTTCACACTTTCAAACATTTTACTCCATCTGTCAAATATTTTTGCTCACTCACTCAACCGATTTAAATCCCTTTGTAGATTCGATATCCTCATGACAACTTACTTTCCGACCTATGTTCATGTCATCAGCAAATTTAATTGCCGTACATTCAATCGCTTCATCCAAGTCATTGCCATAAACTGTAAAACATTGAGACCCGAGGACTGATCCCTGCAACACACACAAATAACAACATTGCAACCCGAAAATGGCCCACTGAACCCTCCCCCCGACTTCCCGGTAGCGGTCTTCCTCTATCCATGCTAAAATGTCATATCGTATCCACTACACTGGGAGCTCTTATTTTGCATAACCTTATTGGATGCCCTTTCAAGTATTCTAAAAGTTACAATTGAGTCTGCTTCCACCAGCCTTTCAGTCAGTGTTTTCAAAGTCATTGTAATGCGCTTTGTAAAACACAAAGTCTTCTTCATTCTGCCCTTTGGTTTTTTTGCCCTGAGAGAAGGCATCTAAATTGACGTCTGGAGTTCGGACTTGGACCTATCAGAAGATATCAAGAAAGCCAGGAAGGTGCACACCAGAACAAGTAAGGCAATTCAGGAGAAACCTGACAGAAGCTCTCAAAGTTTTCATGGGGTGCTGATAAATTGCACTTGACAGTATGCGTGCAGACAATCAGTGGGGCAAGTTACACTTATATAGTGCTTTCAACATTGTAAAACAGCGGGAGACAACCTGTGGCCTAAGGGCCACATGCGGTCCATCTGGGACTGTGGGCCACATGCGGTCTACCGGGGACCGTGGGCCACATGCGGTCCATCTGGGACCGTGGACCACATGCGGTCTACCGGGGACCGTGGGCCACATGCGGTCTACCGGGGACCGTGGGCCACATGCGGTCCATCTGGGACCGTGG
Organism: Scyliorhinus torazame; assembly: GCF_047496885.1. Lineage (NCBI taxonomy): Eukaryota > Metazoa > Chordata > Chondrichthyes > Carcharhiniformes > Scyliorhinidae > Scyliorhinus > Scyliorhinus torazame. The sequence goes on along the minus strand of NC_092709.1, from coordinate 343,578,362 downwards.
ACCACATGCAGTCCATCTGGGACCGTGGGCCACATGCGGTCCATTTGGGACCGTGGGCCACATGCAGTCCATCTGGGAATGTGGACCACATGCGGTCCATCTGGGACCGTGGGCCACATGCGGACAATTGTGACCGTGGGCCACATGCAATCCATCTGAGACCGTGCGCCACATGCAGTCCACCTGGGACCGTGTGCCACATGTGGTCCACCTGGGACTGTGTACCACATGCGGTACACCTGGGACCGTGGCCCACATGCAGGATAGCCACATTCTATTGATTTCTGTCCGCGTATGCTTTTTGCTACTAGTATGACTGGAGTGATAGGCAAGTAAAGCAAGAACAACAGAAGTGAGGTGCCTGCTGGTTGCTCACAACATTGACTGTGAGAGTCATGTATTCCCTCGGTGTCCAAAGTGTAAATATTTATTTTATTTTCAACATTTGAAGTTGATGATAGTTTTATTAATGTCTAAACTATTTTAGGAATTTTTTATAACCCGTTGCGAAATAGTCGGCGTGTACTTGTGTTCATGGTCAGTCTCGCAGCCCACTGAGATGAAGGAGAGCCACTCATTCTGCCCATTCACTCACGTAGGTTGTCCACACTGTCGTAAAACATCCCAAGGTGCTTCACAAAAGCACCACCAAAATTCAGCAGTAAATCACACAAGGAGAAATTAGATACAAAAACAAAATGCTGGAAAAACTCAGCAGGTCTGGCAGCATCTGTAGTGAGAAAAACAGAGTTAATGTTTTGAATCCGACAGGAATCTTGCTCGGAATTGGAGAGATTAATTGATTCAAAGAGATATTAGCACAGGTTTAATCAGAGGTAGATTTTAAAGGAGTATTTTAAAGGTGAGAGGAGAGGCTCCAGGAGGGAATTCCAGAGTTTAGGGCCCAGGCAGGTGAGTACACAATCAATGGTGAAGAGAAGGAAATTGGGGACGTCGAAGAGAACGTTACTACACAGGAGGTATTCGATTCAGACAATCTGTGCCACCTCTTTGAAAGAATTTCCCTTTTCCTTCTCCATAGGGCTGTCTCACCTTCAATTATTTATCTTTCAAAGATAGCAATGAATCTGATTCCGTCATCTTTTAAAGCAGTAATGGTGCAGGTCAGAACTTGCTGCATGAATCAAGTCCTCTCTGGTTCTTTTGTCACTTACTTTAAATCTGGGTCTGTTGGTTACTGATCCTCTGGCAGTAGAAATGGGTTTGATTCCAACCTCAGGTGACTGTGAAGAGTTTGCACATTCGCCCTCTGCCTGCGTGGGTTTCCTTCGGGTGCTCCAGTTTCCTCCCACAATCCAAAGATGTGCAATTTAGGTGGGTTACCCATTCTCAATTGCCCCTTAGTGTCCAAAGGTTGGGTGGGATTACAGGGATGGGGCGAGGAATTGCTCGTTCAAATGGTCAGTTCAGACTCGATGGGCTAGAATTCCCTCCTTTTGGACTGTGGGATTCTGTGCTGATTCTATGAAACAGTTTCTCTGTATTTAGTGTCGGAGTCATCACACTGAATCTAAGCTGGATCTCTGTAGGACAATCCAGTCATCCCTATCCTCCTGTCTGACCGCCAGAGTCCCAGGGGTCTATTTCCCTCAAACAAACATTAAAATCGCTTTTGAAATCAGAGACCGTCACCGGTTCCACCAGCCCATTAGGCAGGGAAGGAGTTTCCCACCACCTGGATGGAAAACTCTTTAACCTCAGTCGTCTTCATTGTTGAGAAACAAAAGCTGACCACCATAGACATACATGATCTTCAGGCTGCGAATTACTGCATTATCGTTGTCCACTCTGCACGAAATGGTCAAGCCACCCTCAACCTCATCCAATTCTGCAGACAGGAAACTCAGCCTGTCGTCAAAAGCAGCCAAAACAAAACTTGTACCAGCCCACACCTGGCCAGCCAAATGATCCACCTCGCTTTATGTTGAAGGAGGAACTCTGGACACCTCCAAGTCCACTATTGATGAGGAAATCCAACATCAGGTCAGCTGTGCCACTTTAGCCTTCTACCGCAGCACGTCTTCGACAGCAAAGACCTCCACAAATCAACAAAAGGCATAGTGTACAGAGCAACACACTCCTGTACTGCAGTGAGATCTGGACTGTTTATCAATGACACATAAAAAAGTGAGAGAGAAATTCCATTAGCAATGCCTGTGCTTCATCCTCTGGATTCAATGAGTGGGCCAGCGATCAAACACGAGTGTCCTTTTTGAATACTGCTCCACAGGCATTCAGGCAAAACTGAAAAATCAATTTCCGTACACAGAGCACTGTCTGGGTGGCCAAAACGCATCTCCCTGCCAAGTCTGGTTTCCTCAACTTTCAAACTGCCTGGATATGTACAGCTTCAACAACACTCAAGAAGCTTGATACCACCCAGGATAAAGCAGCCCATATTACTGGCACCCCATCCACCACTTTGAACATCCATTTCCTCCGCCATGACGGCCACTGGCAGCAGTGCGTACCAACTACTAGATGCACTGCAGCAATTCACCAAGGCTCCTTCGACAGCTCCTTCAAATCCATGCCCTCTACCACCTAAAAGGATATGGGCAGCAGACATATGGAAACGCCACGACCAGAAAGTTCCCCTCCATGTCACACACCATCCTGACTTGGAAATATAACCAGTCCTTCACTGTCGCGGTGTCAAAATCCTGGAACTCCCTCGCTAACAGTACTGTGGGTGTACCTACACCATATGGACGTGGCGGATCATCGGCACGTTCTCAAGAGCAATTAGAGATGGGCAAAATACTGGCCCGCCTAATCAGCAATGCCCACACCCCATGAAAGTCTTGGTACCATCAATTAATTGGATCAGCTTTTTCTTTTGTATGACTTATTTAAACCTGGCATATTCTTGCACACCTTGAGCAATATTAATGATTTGGATGAAGGAACAAAATGTAACATCTCAAAGTTTGCAGATGATACCAAGTTGGGTGGGAGGGTGAACTGTGACGAGGATGCAGAGATCCTACAGCATGATCTGGACAGGTTGGGTGAGTGGGCAAATCAATGGCAGATGCAGTACAATTTGGATAAGTGTGAGGTTATTCACTTTGGAAGCAAAAACAGAAAGGCAGATTACTACGTGAATAGTTGTAAATTGGGAGAGGGGTGTGTGCAGTGGGACCTGGGTGCCCTTGTGCACCAGTCGCTGAAGGTAAGCATGCAGGTGCAGCAGGTGGTAAAGAAGGCCAATGGTATGTCGACCTTCATTGCAAGAGGTTTTGAGTACAGAAGCAGGGATGTGTTGCTGCAATTACACAGGGCCTTGGTAGGGCAGCACGGTGGCGCAGTGGTTAGCACTGGGACTGCAGCACTGAGGATTCTCCCCGTGTCTGCGTGGGTTTCACCCCCACAACCCAAAAGATGTGCAGGTTAGGGGGATTGGCCATGCTAAATTGCCCCTTAATTGGAAAAAAATAATAATTGGGTACTCTAAATTTTTAAAACAGGCCACACCTCGAATATTGTATGCAGTTTTGGTCTCCTTTTGAGGAAGGATGTTCTTGTTCTCGAGGGAGTGCAGTGAAGGTTTCCAAGATTGATTCCAGGGATGGCGGGACTGTCATATGAGGAGAGATTAATGAGGTTGGGATTATTCTCGCTGGAGTTCAGAAGAATGAGGGGGGATCTCATAGAGACTTATAAAATTCTAACAGGACTAGACAGGGTAGATGCAGGGAAGATGTTTCTGATGGTGGGTGTGTCCAGGTCCAGGGGTCACAGTGTGAGGATTCAGGGTAAACCATTTCGGACAGAGATAAGGAGACAGTTCTTCACCCAAAGAGTGGTGAGCCTGTGGAATTCATTACCACAGGAAATAGTTGATGTTAAAACATTGAATATATTCAAGAGACGGCGAGATATAGCACTTGGGGAGAACGGGATCAAAGGCTATAGGGAGAAAGCAGGATTAGACTATTGAGATGGATGATCAGTCATGATCGTGATGAATGGTGGAGCAGGCTCGAAGGGCCAAAAGGCCTCCTCCTGCTCCTATCTTCTTTGTATCTATGTATCTAATTCTCCCCTCAACTTCCTTTGTTCCAAGGGTAAGCCCCACCTTCTCCAAGATAACCTGATGTGTCAAATCCCTCATCACTGGAACCATTCTGGTAAATGTCCTGTGCGCCCTCTCAAAGGTCTTCACATATTTCCGAAAACGTGGTGACCAGAACTGGGTGTAATACTCTAGATCTAGCCTCAACAAAAGTTTACTAAAGGTTCAGCATAATTTCCTTGCTTTTGCACCAAACATCTCGATCTAGGGTATCTAAGATCCCAGATGCTTTTCTCACCACTCTCTCAATATGTCCTGTCACATTCAAAGATCTCTGCACATGCACCTGCACCCCTTGTTACCTCTGTCCCTACGCACATTTACAATGTGTCCATCCATTCTGCTAATCCATCAGTGTCCTGTTACGATCACTTTGTATCATCATCACTGTTTGTCAGTTATCCAAGTTTATAATCACGGGCAAATTTGAAATGTTACTTGTGTTTGAAAATGCTCCTGTGAAATGGGAGGCGGTGGCATAATGGTATTATCATTGGACTACCAATCCAGCCACCCTGGTTAACGCTCTGGGGTCCCGGGTCCGAATCCCACCACGGCAGATGGTGAAATTTGAATTCAATAAAAATCTGGAATTAAAAGTCAAATGATGACCATGAAACCATTGCCGATTGTCGTAAATGTCCAGTTGGTTCACTGATGTCCTTCATGGAAGAAACTCTGCCGTCCTCACCTGGTCTGGCCGACATGTGACTCCAGACCCACACGGCGATGTGGCTGACACTTAACTGCACCCCCCCCCCCCATCCCCCCCCGCCCACCAAAATGGCCCAGCAAGCCACTCGGTTCAAGGGCAATTAGGGATGGGCAACAAATGCTGACCCAGCCAGCGGCGCCCAAACCCCAAAAACAAATTTTAAGACAAGTCTTTGGGCATGTTAGAACATAAAAAGCTTATTCAAATTGGTTGTTGTTGTAGTCAGTACCGTACTTTTGAAGTGTTGCAATGTAGGAAACAGGGCAGCAAATGACTACAGACAGTAATAAGATAATGACCAGATTATTTGAGTTGCTGATGATGGTTGAGGGACAAATATTGGCCAGAACACCAGGTAGAACACGACTGTTTTTTGAATAGTGCCACGGGCTCCGAAAGTGCACCCGGGACTGCAAACCCCAACAGTTCAGTGCACCCTCAGTCAGCACTGAAATATCAGCCAGGCTTTGCGCTCAAATCTCTGGAATGCTGCTTGAACCTGCAACTTCTGACTCAAGCAAGGAAGTGTAACCAACTGGGCGACTGATACCAGTCCTAGCAGCACAATTGCTTTGCTACAATATCTGCAGTCTCCGTTTGCTACACTCTATACATTTGTCAGCTTCTCCAAGCAAAGTGGTAATAGTTGTGTCGGCTCGATGAGCAGTCCTGTATATATGGGGCTCCGAGTGATGCGGCTTAACCCATCCTGATTTAATTTGACAGAGATGGTGAAGAAGGTGGGGTGCTTGGCCAAGGCTCAAGGATAAATGAAAGAGGCAGAGTTTAGGAAAAAAATGAAGGTAAATGGAGTCTCTGAAAGGCTTTGGGAGAGCCAAAATACAAACAAACTGAGGTTACATAAATAAGTGTTGAATGACTTCAGCACGTAAATCACTCCCTTGTGTCAGGTGCTATTTCTATATCTCTTATTATACTTCCCTTAATAACTCCATAAGACCATAAGACCCAGGAGCAGAATTAGGCCACTCGGCCCATCGAGTCTGCTCCGCCTTCAATCATGGCTGATTTTTTTCTCATCGCCATTCTCCTGCCTTCTCCCATAACCCCTGATTCCCTTATTAATCAAAAAGCTATCTATCTCGGTCTTAAAGACACTCAGTGATTTGGCCTCTACAGCCTTCTGCGGCAAAGAGTTCTATAGATTCACCACCCTCTGGCTGAAGAAATTCCTCCTCATTTCGGTCTTAAAGGATCGTCCCTTTAGTCTGAGATTGTGTCCTCTGGTTCTAGTTTTTCCTACAAGTGGAAACATCCTCTCCACATCCACTCTATCCAGGAAAAGCAGTATCCGGCAAGTTTCAATAAGATCCCCCCTCATCCTTCTAAACTCCAATGAGTTCAGACCCAGAGCCCTCAACCGTTCCTCATACGACGAGCTCTTCATTCCAGGGATCATTCTTGTGAACCTCCTCTGGACCCTTTCCAAGGCCAGCACATACTTCCTTAGATATGGGGCCCAAAACTGCTCACAATACTCCAAATGGGATCTGACCAGAGCCTTATATAGCTTCAGAAGTACATCCCTGGTCTTGTATTCTAGCCCTCTCGACATGAATGCTAACATTGTATTTGCCTTCCTAACTGCTAACTGAACCTGCATGGTAACCTTAAGAGAATTGTGATCAAGGACTCCCAGGTCCCTTTGGGCTTCTGATTTCCTAAGCATCTTCCCATTTAGAAAATAGTCTATGCCTCCATTTCTCCTTCCAAAGTGCATAACCTCACACTTTTCCACATTGTATTCCATCATCCACTTCTTTGCCCACTCTCCTAGCCTATTCAAGTCCTTCTGTAGCCCCCTTGATTCTTCAATACTACCTGTCCCTCTAAAGATCTTTATATAATCTGCAAACTTAGCAACAGTGCCTTCAGTCCTTCCTCCAAATCATTAATGTATATTGTGAAAAGTTGTGGTCCCAGACCGACCCCTGGGGCACACCACTAGTCACCGGCTGCCATCCTGAAAAAGACCCCTTTATCCCCACATTCTGCCTTCTGCCAGTCAGCCAATCCTCTATCCATGCCAGGACCTTACCCTTAACACCATGTGCTCTTAACTTATTTAACAGTCTCCTATGCGGCACCTTGTCAAAGGCCTTCTGGAAATCTAAATAAATCACGTCCATTGGTTCTCCTTTGTCTAACTTCCTTGTTGCCTCCTCAAAGACATGACCTCCCCTTGTCGAAGCCGTGCTGACTCAGTCCTATTTTATCATGCACTTCAAAGTACTCCGGGATCTCATCTTTAATAATGGACTCTAAAATCTTACCAATGACCGAAGTCAGGCTAACCGGCCTATAATTTCCCATCTTCTGCCTCTCTCCCTTCTTGAACAGTGGTGTTACATTAGCTACTTTCCAGTCCTCGGGGACCCATCCTGACTCCAGTGATTCCTGAAAGATCACCACTAATGCCTCCACAATTTCCTCAGCTATCTCTTTTAGAACCCAGGGGTGTAGTCCATCCGATCCAGGTGATTTTACCACCCTCAGACCTTTCCCTTTGCCCAGAACCTTCTCCTTAGTAATGGTCACTGCACTCACCTCTGCCCCCTGGTTCTCCTGGAGCTCTGGCATTCCACTGGTGTCTTCCACCGTGAAGACTGATGCAAAGTAACTATTCAGTTCTGCTATTTCTTTGTTTCCTACTGTTACTTCTCCAGTCACATTTTCCAGTTGTCCAATGTGTATTTTTGCCTCTCTCTTACCTTTTATATATTGAAAAAAAACTCTTCCCATCTTCCTTTATATTACGAGCTAGCTTGCACTCATACTTCATCTTCTCCCCCCCTTTTTGCTTTTTTAGTTGTCATCTGCTCGCTTTTAAAGGCTTTCCAATAATAGGATAAATGTCGGAATGAACTTTCAAATGTTACCCACTGCTGGGCATGGAGAGGATTTTATTTTATAACATTAACTTTATAATCAGAATGCAAAAATTGAAACTTAGGTTTGTGGTCATTTTGTAAAAACAGAAAAAAATAAATGAAGTAACTTATTGCCGGAGAAGCAGCAGCTCTAAAGTTTTCTATCGTGAACTAACATTGAAGCAGAGTCTAAAAACCTTTAACACGGAGCATATGGGTAGCCAGCAAGAATCCCACACAGGACTCAGGCGTGGTTGACTATGGCTCTGTACAGCTGCAGTAAGAAATCCTTGGTTCTGTACTCTTGCAATGAAAGCCAACATGCTAGTTGCTCTCCGAACTGTTTGCGGTACCTGCAAGCTTGCTTTCAATAGCTAATATAGAAGGACACCCAGCTCCCTTTAGATGTCAACATTTCCCAAACTATCACATTTAAATAATACTCAGCCATTCTGTTGCTGCTTCCAAAGTTGATAATTTCACATTTATCCATGTTATATTGCATCTGCCATATATTTGTCCACTCACTCAACTTGTCTAAATCACTTTGAAACCTCTTAACATCCTCCTCACAACTCACCTTCCCACCAAGATTTGTGTCATTAGAAAACTTGGAAATATTACTTTTTGTCCCCTCATCCAAATCGCTGATGTATATTGTGAATAACTGGGGTCACAGCACTGATCCCCGCTGGACCCCACTAGTCACTGCCTGACACTTCGAAAAAGATCCATTTGGTCCTACTCTCGGTTTCCTGTCTGCTAATCAATTCTCCCAATCCATGCCAATATATAACCCTCAATCCCACGCACTTGAATTTTGCACACCAACCTCTAATATCAAAAGCTTCCAGAAAATCCAAATACATCACATCCACTGACACCAATTTATCTATTCTCGAGTTACATCCTCAAAAATTTCCAGTGGTTCCACACCTCAGGAAGGGCATACTGGCACTGGAGCGGGTCCAGCGGAGATTCACACGGATGATCCCAGGAATGGTAGGCCTAACATACGATGAACGTCTGAGGATCCTGGGATTATATTCATTGGAGTTTAGGAGGTTGAGGGGAGATCTAATAGAAACTTACAAGATAATGAATGGCTTAGATAGGGTGGATGTAGGGAAGTTGTTTCCATTAGCAGGGGAGACTAGGACCCGGGGGCACAGCCTTAGAATAAAAGGGAGTCACTTTAGAACAGAGATGAGGAGAAATTTCTTCAGCCAGAGAGTGGTGGGTCTGTGGAATTCATTGCCACAGAGGGCGGTGGAGGCCGGGATGTTGAGTGTCTTTAAGACAGAAGTTGATAAATTCTTGATTTCTCGAGGAATTAAGGGCTATGGAGAGAGAACGGGTAAATGGAGTTGAAATCAGCCATGATTGAATGGTGGGATGGACTCGATGGGCCAAATGGCCTTACTTCCACTCCTATGTCTTATGGTCTTATGGTTGTCAAACATGATTTCCCTTTCAAAAATCCATATTGACTTTTTCTAATGCTGTTGGCACATACTTTATAAACTCCAGCATTTTCCCGACCAATGATGTTAGGCTGACTGGTCTGTGGCTCCGTTTTCTCCCTCCCTCCTTTATTAAATAGTGGGGTTCCATTTGCCATCCCCCAATCTCCTGGGACTGTTCCTGAAGCTAGAGAATTTTGGAAGTTGACAACTAACAATCACTATTTCCATAGGATGTAGGTCATCAGGTCCTCGGGGATTTATCAGCTTTCAGTCCCATTAATTTCTCCAACGCTATTTTTCTGGTAACATTAATTTCCTTTCATTCCTTCTCATTTCTGGGAAGTCGGGTCTTAATAATAATAACCTTTAATAGTGTCACAAGTAGGCTTACATTAACACTGCAATGAAGTTACTGGGAAAATCCCCTCATCGCCACATTCCGCCACCTGTTTGGGTACACGGAGGGCAAATTCAGAACGTCCAATTCACCTAACAGCACGGCTTTCGTGACTTGTGGGAGGAAACCGGAGCACCCAGAGGAGACCCACGCAGACACGGAGAGAACGTGCAGACTCCGCACAGACAGTGATCCAAGCCGGGAATCGAACCTGGGACCCTAGAGCTGTGAAGCAACTGTGCTAACTACTGTGCTACCGTGCCGCCCGCAGATCACCAACAATCAAGGAAAGCACACATTCAAAACAGCTCAGAAGAAAAGTACACAGTTAAAGAATCTACATCCATGTTCAGGATTTGTATAACATAAGCTTATACAAAGTAAGAGTAGGCCATTCAGCTCATCAAGCCTTCACCGCAATTCAGTGATCATAGGTAATGTGATTGTGGCCTTAAGTCCAATTTCCTGCTGCCACACCCCCAGAACCCTCGAATCTCTTCGCAGATCAAATTTATAAACTGTAAGCTGCTGCAGCTTAGAAAGACTCTGGGCCCCTTGTGTGTTCCTGCTTTCTGTGATTTAATGTCCTTTTGATTCAGTTTTGTGCATGGGAAGAGTTTCAAAAGCAGTGGGTTAGCAAACAGCCAGGGCCATCACAAGACACCTCAGAATGCGAGCAGCTCCCACTTGAAGTTGAACCAACTTTTACTATATTTTTGTCGCCATCAACAGATGCTGATCTGGGAACGAAGTTGGAACCACAGGATCTATGAACTCAGACTCCTTGCCATCCACAAGGGATCGTAAAATCGACTTGCTTGAATATTTAGAAAGCATGTGACTAAGTTGCACATGTGTGAAACTTCCAAAGATTCAAAGCAGTGTTGCTCTGCAGTCTTGACACCGGATCAGCAGACCGCAGTGTTACTGCTGCTCCAACACTGTGTGTTTTCCGCCTATGAGCCAACAAAACAACACAAAGTGGCGTCCAGTAACCGGTTAAATTTTCATGTTGCTGGGGGAGTGCTGTGTCTGTTGGCAATCTGATGATATTGAGAAATGGCATTTTTTAAAACTCAGCTTTGCAGTGGGCTGCAGCTGCACCAACAGCTGCAATGTCCAGGGGGTCTTAAACTTCAGACCTAAAAAGCGCTTCACGGTGCATCTCGCAACCCCCTAATTGATGCCACCAGGTTTCCCTCAACAGAAGCCCCCATAGCTGTGCGATGTGACATCCTGAGAACAATTTTACCCATTGGAGTTCAGAACAATCACTGGTGATCTTATCGAAACATACACGATCCTGAAAGAACTACATCAGGTGGATCCAGGGACGATATCTCCTCTTGTGGGAGAGCCTAGAACTAGGAGACACATAGAACATACAGTGCAGAAGGAGGCCATTTGGCCCTTCGAGTCCGCACCGACCCACTTAAGCCATCACTTCCACCCTATCCCCATCACCCAATAACCCGTCCTAACCTTTTTGGACACTAAGGGCAATTTAGCATGGCCAATCCACCTAACCTGCACGTCTTTGGACTGTGGGAGGAAACTGGAGCACCCGGAGAAAACCCACGCAGACACGGGGAGAACGTGCAGACTCCGCACAGACAGTGACCCAAACTGGGAATCGCACCTGGGACCCAGGCGCTGTGAAGCCACAGTGCTAACCACTGTGCTACCGTGCTGCCCAGTTGAAGAGTAAGAGTTGAAGAAGGAGATGAGGAGAATTTAGTTCTCTCAAGAGGGGCTTTAGTCTGTGGAATTCCCTTTCCCAGACAGCTGTGGAGTCTCGTTCATTGAATATATTCAAGACCGAGTTACATAGATTTTTGATTAACAAGGGAGTCAAGGGTTATGGGGGTAGACAGGAAAGTGGAGTTGAGACCACAAACAGGGCAGCGATGATCTTATGGAATGGCAAAGCATGCTGAAGGGCCAAATGGCTTATTACTGCTGCTAATTCCTATGGAATAACAGTAGCAAAACTTGCAGCCCATTGTTTTCTTGTCCTCCAGTTATAAAGACTGACGTTCCATTTTTTTCCCCCAATTAAGGGCCAATTTAGCCCCTGCAAATTAGGGAAGCACGGTAGCACACGTGGATAGCACTGTGGCTTCACAGCGCCAAGATCCCAGGTTTGATTCCCCGCTGGGTCACTGTCTTTGCGGAGTCTGCATGTTCTCCCTGTGTCTGTGTGGGTTTCCTCCGGGTGCTCCGGTTTCCTCCCACAATCCAAAGACGTGCAGGTTAGGTGGATTGGCCGTGATAAATTGCCCTTAGTGATCAAAAAGTTTAGGACGGGTTATTGAGTTACGGGATAGGGTGGAAATGAGGGCTTAAGTGGGTCAGTGCAGACTTGATGGGCCAAATGGCCTCCTTCTGCACTGTGTGTTCTATGTTAGCGTGGCCAATCCACCTATCCTGCACATCTTTAGGTTGTGGGGGTGAGACCCACGCAGACAAGAGGAGAATGTGCAAACTCCACACGGACAATGACCAAGGGCCAGGAGCGAAGCCCGGTCCTCGGTGCCGTGAGACAGCAGTGCTAACCACTGCGTCACCGTGCCACCCTAAGGCGGACATTCAATTAACTATTTGAATTTAGAAAAATATATTTTAATATTTTAGTGCTTCATTGGACGACAATGTTTCCAAGTTTTTCATCATTAGTATCAGTAGGGTACGAGGGAAGAGGAAACAACTATCCTTAAGCCAATGGAAGGTGACAGTGACTGCCCTTGACATCAAGGCAACATTGCGTGTGGCATCAAGGAGCCCTTACAAAACTAGAGACAATGGGAATCAGGGAAAAAACTCTCCGCTGGTTGGAGTCGCATCCAGCACAAAGGAAGATGATTGTGGTGGATGGCGGTCAATCATCTCAGTTGCAGGACATTACTGCAGGAGTTTCTGAGGGTAGTGTCTGAGGCCCAACAATCAGCTGCTTTGTCAACAATCTTTCTTCCATCAGAAGGTCAGAAGTGTTGATGATTGCACAATGTGCAGCACCATTCGCGACTCTCAGTTACTGAAACAGTTCAGGTTCAAATGCGGCAAGTTCTAGACAATATCCAGGCTTGGACAGACCAGTGGAAAGTTACATTCACACCACACAAGTGCCAGCCAATGATCATCTCCTAGAAGAGACAATCTAACCATCTTCCATTGGCATTACCATTGCTGAATCTCCCACTATCAGCATCCATGGAGTTGCCGTTGACCACAAACAGAACTGGACTAGCCATATAAATAATATAAGAACAAAAAATGTTGGATAAACTTGGCAGGTCTTGCTGTATCTGTGGAGGGAGAAACGGAGTTAACCTTTCGAGTCCATATGACTCTTGTGTGGCTACAAGAGGCTAAGAATCATATTGCAAGTAACTCATCTCCTGACTCCCAAAGCCTGTTCAGCATCTGCAAGGCACAAGTCAGGAGCGTAATGGAATATTCTCCACTTGCCTGGATGAGTGCAGCTCCAACAACACTCAAAAGGCGTGACACCATCCAGGACAAAGCAGCCCACTTGATTCGTACCCCTCGCACAAACATTCACTCCCTCCACCACCGACAAACAGTGGCAGCCGTGTGCACCACCTACAAGATGCACTGCAGGAACTCAATAAGGCTCTTTAGGCAGCACCTTCCAAATCCACAACTGCTACCATCTAGAAGGACAAGTGCAGCAGACATGTGGGACACCACCACCTGGAAGTTCCTGTCCAAGCCATTCACCATCCTGACTTGTCAAGCTGTCGCCAGTTCCTTCACTGTTGCTGGGTCAAAGTCATGGAACTCCCTTCCTAACAGCACTGCAGGTGTACCTACGCCACATAAATTGCAGAGGTTCAAGGCAGCTCACCACAATCTTCTCAAGGACAATTAGGGATGGATATTAAATGTTGGACTAGCCAGCAATACTCACATTTGACAAATGAATAAAATTACAGAATACTCTAGCCTAATTTTACACACTGCCGTGTAGATACCAGTACTGTAGTTGCAGTGGAACAGCTTGGCTAGCAGCACGGCAAGTTCTGGAGCACAGATCAGTACTATTGCCGGAACATTGTCAGGGTCCATAGTCTTTGCAGTATCCAGTGTCTTCAGCCATTACTTGATATCATGTGGAGTGAATCAAATTGGCCGAAGACTTGAACCTGTGATGCTGGGGACCTCTGGAGGATGCAGATAAGTGTCACCACTCTGGCTAAATATTGTTGCAAATGCTTTAGCCTGATCGTTTGCTCTGCTGAGGTCCTCCATCATGGAGGGTGGGGATAGCTGTGGAGCCTCCCCCAATGAGTTGCTTAATTTATGCACCGCCATTCACGACTAAATGCAGAGTGCAAAACTCAATCTGACCCGTTGGTTGTGGGATCGTTCAGCTCGGACTACCTACGGCTTGGCAAGCAAGTAGTCTTGTGTTGTAGCTTCTCCAGGTTGACAGCTCATTTTAAGGTATTCCTCCTGTTGCTTCTGGCATGCTCTCCTGCACTCTTTATTGAACCAGAGCTGATCTGCTGGCCTGGCGGTAATAGATGATTATCAGAGATACAGATTGTCAGATCCTGGGGATTTATCAGCCTTCAATCCCATCAATTTTCCAACATCATTTCCCAACTAATACTGATTTCCCTCAGTTCCTCCTTCTCACTAAACCGTGGTCTCCAACATTTCTGGTACATTATTTTTGTCCTCTTTTGTGAAGACACACCAAAGTATGTATTTAGTTGGTCAGCCATTTCTTTGCTCCCCATTATATATTCTGAGGTGAGAGACGCACCGTCTCACTCCCAATTGCCTGTTGACAATCTTTAAGGTACAAGACAGGAGTGTGATGGAATACTCTCCATTTGCCTAAGGTAGTGGGGTTTCAATGATGCTCAAAGACCTCAGTACGAAGTCTTACAACACCAGGTTAAAGTCCAACAGGTTTGTTTCGATGTCACTAGCTTTCGGAGCGCTGCTCCTTCCTCAGGTGAATGCAGAGGTCTGTTCCAGAAACACATATATAGACAAATTCAAAGATGCCAAACAATGCTAGGAACACGAGCATCTTTGAATTTGTCTATATATGTGTTTCTGGAACAGACCTCTGCATTCACCTGAGGAAGGAGCAGCGCTCCGAAAGCTAGTGACATCGAAACAAACCTGCTGGACTTTAACCTGGTGTTGTAAGACTTCGTACTGTTCTCACCCCAGTCCAACGCCGGCATCTCCACATCATGGCTCAAAGACCTCACAGTGGAGCAGTGTGTATGATATGCAAAATACATTGTAACAACTTCCCAAGGCTCTTTCAACAGCCCTTCCAACCCACGACCACTAGAATTTAGAAGGACAAGGGCAGTTAATGGGAACACTATCACCTGGAGCGTCCTGCCAAGCCACACACCATCCTGACTTGGAAATATATCGTTGTTCCTTCATGGTCGCTCGATGAAAATCCTGGAACTCCCTCGCTAACAGTACTCTGGGTATACTTACACCACAGGGACTGCAGCAGTTTAAGGCGGTGGCTTGCCACTACCTTCTCAAGGGCAATTAGGAATAGGCAATAAATGCTGGCCTAGCAACAAGACCGTAAGAAATAGGAACAGCCCGTTCGGCCTTTCGAGCCTGCTCTGCCATTCAGTAGGATGATGGTTGCTCCGACCATTCTTCAAGTCCGCTTTCTTGCCCTTTCCCCATAACCTTTAATTCTCCTACTGATTAAAAATCTATCTTAGCCTTAAATGTACACAAGGATTCTGCCCCCACAGCTCTCTGAAATGAAAAATGAAAATCGCTTGTCACGAGTAGGCTTCAATGAAGTTACTGTGAAAAGGCCCTAGTCGCCACATTCCGGCGCCTATTCGGGGAGGCTGGTACAGGAATTGAACCGTGCTGCTGGCCTGCCTTGGTCTGCTTTAAAAGCCAGCGATTTAGCCCAGTGAGCTAAACCAGCCCCACTCTCTGTGGCAAGGAGTTCCAACTATACTCAAACCTCTGAAAGAAAAAATTCCTCCTCATCTCAGTCTTAAACTGACACCCCTTTATTCGGAGTCAATGCCCTCCGGTCCTAGACTCTCTCATGAGGGGAAACAACCTCTCAGTATTTACCCAGTCAAGCCCCTTAAGAATCCCGTATGTTTCAATTAGATCCCCTCTCATTCTTCTAAATTCCAATGAGTAGAGTCCCAACCTGTTTAACCTTCGCTTATAAGACAATCCCTCCAGACAGGGATCATCCCAGTGAAACTTCCCATGAAATCTTTCCTTAAATAAGGGCACCAAAACTGCTCACAATGCTCCCGATGTGGTCTCACCTGTACCTTGTACAGTTGCAGCTAGACTTCCCGACTCTTATGCTCCAACTCCCTTGAAATAAGAGCAACATTCCATTAGCTCCTGATTGCCTGCTGTAACTGTGTGCCAGCTTTCTGCAGTTTTTCTCCATTTAAATAATACTTTGGAGGGGAGGATGAAAGAAAAGCAAGAACTGAATACAAAAATCCCACTTGCCTATGAGACAGAAAGTGCAGAGCTTTAATCATGCCTATTGTGAGATGTACATCCCACTCTTCCCTTGGTCTGTAACTTCAGAGGAGTTTTCACAGGAAGGGTCAACGAAATATGGAATCCTCTAGATGCTAAAGGGCATTCAAAACCAAAATAGATTTTCTTATGTTGGTGAATGGAGTTTGTTACAAGGCTTTGCCCCTTTACTTTCAAAATTATGATTTTTCAAATTTCAAGTGGCTGGAAATTTTACAATTTAAACTGAGACGTTGCAAACTACTTCAACATGCATGCTCACATTGCAAGGCAAAGATGGGAAACCAACAAATCACCCTCAAGGGAGTGTGAAGAGACATTATCTTTTTTTCCCTAAATTTAAAGTGCCCAATTCTTTTTTTTCCAATTAAGGGGCAATTTAGTGTGGCCAAACCACCTACCCTGCACATCTTTAGGTTGTGGGGCTGTGACCCATGCAGACACACGGGAAGAATGTACAAACTGCACATGGACAGTGACCCAAGGGCTGGGATCAAACCCGGGTCCTCGGCGCCATGAGACAGCAATGCTAACCACTGCAGCACCGTGCCGCCCATGAGAGAGACATTTCCGATAATCCAGCCACTCATCAAAACTCCTAACTGCTAAAGGAAGAGACATTAAAACTGCAAAGCACAGAATACTGAAACAATTCCAGAGACAGATGCACCCAAAACCTGGGAGGTGAAATATTTCAAGGCAAGGCTGCCAACCACTGGAGAGAGATTGCAAGTGACACAGGCACGGTCAAGAAAGTCTTCAGCAGAGAAAACAAGCCGAGGGATTTCTCTCTCTCGCACCCCCTCTTTTGAAAAGAGAGTCGCCAAGATCAAGAAATCAACTCTACCAGAAACCTACCAGCAAACCAAGATCTTGTAATAATTGCAACATACAATCCCTACAGAGCAGAAGGGTCTGCACCGACTCTCTGAAAGAGCACCCGACCTAAGGTCAGGCCTTCGCCCAGACCCCGTAAACCCCATCTAACCTTTTGGGACACAAAGGGGTAATTTAGCATGCCCAATCCACCTAACACGCACATCTTTGGACTGTGGGAGGAAACCGGAGCACCTGGAGGAAACACACACAGACACAGGGAGAAAGTAAAACTCCACACAGATAGTCATCCAAGGCCGGAATTGAACCCGGGTCCATGGCCCTGTGAGGCAGCAGTGTGCCACCCTATGTGGAAACATTTACTTAAGACAGTGAAGGGGAAGAGCAGGCAACTAGCAGAGATATTTAAAATGGAGGAATTTGGATAAAGAAGATGGGGAAAACTGACAAGTGTGCCAGTAACCAACGGTTACAGATTTTAACTAATTGATAGAAGAACTGGTGGGAAATTAGGTATTTTTCCCGCCACACAGAGTTGTTAAATTTTGGGATTTACTGCACAAAAGGGTCGTGGAAGGAGATTCCATGAGAACTTTCAAAAGGAACATCAACAGAGTTTTGCGGGGGGAAAGCTGGTGGGACTAAATTGGACATTTCCAAGAGCCAGCAATGGCAAGGTGGGCCAAATGGCCTCCATCTGTAAGACTTTACAACTCTATTGTTGTTGGAGAGCTACATCCCACTATTGGGTGGTAATATCTCTTGACATATATATTTTGTATATCGAGAATAGTGGGTAAGCTGGGGTATGTTATAAGGCAAGCGTGCATTAGAGATCTCCATGTAATGCTGCTCACTTTCAAAGCTCGAGAATGGTCGTGAAAAGGTTGAAGTAAAAAATATGCACAAAAAGAGGGAGGAAAAAGAAGAAATGCACTCTCTCCCCTCACTGCGAGGTTCTCCCTCACTGCGAGGGTCTCCCCTCCCGCTGCGGGTCTCCCCTCCCGCTGCGGGTCTCCCCTCCCGCTGCGGGGCCCTCCCCTCACTGCGGGGCCCTCCCTCACTGCGGGGCCCTCCCCTCACTGCGGGGCTCACCCCTCACTGCGGGGCTCACCCCTCACTGCTAGGCTCACCCCTCACTGCTAGGCTCACCCTCTAATGGCAGCATATCTCACTCTAATGGCAGCGTATGTCACATGATTTGCAAGGATTAATCACACATCTCCAAGGCAACACCAACTGAACATACCAAAAGATAAACCAAACACAACATTGAGAGAAAATATCTCTGAGCTTGCAGTTTCATCACTTTATCTTCACCATCGATGAGCAACTACGGTACAAATCAAACTTGGTGAACCAAAATGTTACTAATACTGCTGAGTATTCTTCCTCCGTATGAAAATCTTGCAAGTGACTGGAAATTGCAGAGCAATTTATACCCAATTACTCGGCGCTCTGGAAGTCTACTCAATGATTTCTTGATTTGCACAATTTCTATTACCCTTTGACAAACAATTCTCTACTGAAGGGATCACCACTAATTAATTTTAAATGGACTCAAATCAGCTGCAACGACCTAGTTGTAGTGTCAGCTTGGTTTAGCTCTTGCCTCTGCTGTGTTTGTGGCCATGTGTACATAACCCAAGCTGACACATCAGTGCAGCAGTTGGCGTGCTGCATTGTCAGCGGTACCACACCATGAATGAAGAATGTAAGAGACATGCTTCACAAGATGTTAATTCTCCCCGTGCCTTGGCCAGCACATCTCCCTCCAACAGCACCATTCAAAACACTGATTGCTTACTCGAGGGCTGGTTTAGCACAGTGGGCTAAGCAGCTGGCTTGTAAACTGCAGAACAAGGCCAGCAGCGCAGGTTCAATTCCCGTACCGGCATCCCCGAACAGGCGCCGGAGTGTGGCGACTAGGGACTTTTCACGGTAACTTCGTTGAAGCCTATTTGTGACAATAAGTGATTATATTATTATTATTAGCTCATTGGTTTCTTATTCTGCAAAAAAAAACTATATAAAACATTCATTCAGCACAAAATACTAAGATGGTTCCTGGGATCTGGTTTGGTGACATATAAGTGCAATTTCACTCTTTTATGGGTGATCTGTTTCAAAGATCGGGTGAAGATCTGGGAGAATTGAAAAACATGAAAGTTTAAAACGATCTGGCAATGCAAACCCAAAATCTCTTTCATTTGTTTACTGGGAGCTAAACAAAATAAATCAATAAAACATGCTCGCAAGTTTCTCGGGGCAAAAAACAAACCCAATTCTTTATATGTTTTAGATTAACAGAATCCTACAGCTTAGGCTGCAGAGTAGTCAGAATATGCATTGGAGAGGGTTTTCAGAGACAACTTTCTCCTTTATCATATACAATATTTCTATATGTATATGAATTATTTGATAACATATAGAGAAAAATGTTGAAAGATGTGGGTTTTGAAAAATTCAAAAAATCCACTACTCAAAGTAAAGTGACGAGAGTAAAAAGCCGAATACGCTGCCGGCACATAGTTCTGTTGGAAATAAACTGGAAACAGATTGCTAATGACTCAAAACTGGAGAGTGTGAATCTGCAATTAAATGTTTTCATATGCGGACAGATTTCTATACATGTGCAGGCACAGCATAGGTGTACTGCCCTTTTACAGTCCCTTCAGGACATTAACTGTTTGAGGGCTGCAGTTGCACCTTGTAACAGCAGAAAAGTTGGCTGGCTGAATGGAGAATTAATTGTCAGGCTGCGTTGAGAGTACTCTCGCCTCTGGGTCAGAAGGTTGAGGATCAAAAATCAACAATTGGACTCCAGCACATAATCCAGGCTTCAGAACTAGGAAGCTGCATTGTCAGGAGTGTTCATTCAGAAATGCCCGCTAAACCTTGATCCCATCTCCCTACTCACATAGACGATCCACGTTGTCGAGCAGAATCATAGAATCCCGACAGCTCAGGTGGCCATTCGGCCTATCAAGTCTGCACTGACCCTCAGAAGGAGCACCCCACCCAGGCCCATGCCCTCAGCCTATCCCCGTAATCCCACCGAGCTTTTTCTTAGACACCATGTGCAAATTAGCGTGGTCAATCCATCTAACTGGCACATCTTTTGACTGTGGGAGGAAACCGGAGCACCTGGAGGAAACCCATGCAGACACGGGGAGAACGTGCAAACTCCACACAGTCAGCCAAGGTCGGAACTGAACCCGGGTCCCTGACGCTGTGCTAACCATTGTGCCTCCCTGTCACCACAAATTATAATTGGAAGCATGGAGTACAAGAGCAAGGGGATTATACTGAATTGTATGTGTCATTAGTTAGGCTTCAGTAAGAGCACCACACCCAGTTCTGGGCGCTACACTTCAGGAAGGATATGAAAGCCGTAAAGAGGGTGTTGAAAAGATCAATGAGAATGGCAACTTCAGTTCTGAAGATATACTGGAGACGTTAGATCTGTTTTCCATAAAGAAAAGGTTGAACAGAGATTTGACAGAGGTATTCAAAATCATGAGGAGTCTGGACGGAGTTGATAGGGAGAAACCATTCCCATTGGTGGAAGAAGCGGGGGAGGCAGTGGCATAGTGGTATTGTCACTGGACTAGTAAACCAGAGACCGAGAGTAATGCTCTGGGGACCAAGGTTCAAATCCCGCCACTGCAGATCATAATCACTCAACCCCAATAACTTATACAATAATTCAACAATAGCACCATAAGCAGAATATCCAAAGGCTCTTCATAGGAGCATTATAAAGCAACATAGGACAACTAACCACACAATGAGATGTTAGGTCAGATGACCAAAACCTTGATTAAGGGGCTATATTTTAAGCAACAGCTTAAAGAATGAAAATGAGGTAGAGAGCTGTAGAAATTCAGGGAGGAAATTCCTGACCTTAGGGCCCAGGCAATTGAAGGCACAGTGAACAATGGTGGAGGCCCGAAATAAATGAGCACAGATAACATGGAGGGTTGTGGGGCTGGAGGAGATTATGAAGATTGGGAGGGGTGAGACCATAGAAAGATGGAATGAATCACGGTTTCAGCGCAGGTGAGCTGAAGCAGGGAAAAGTAGGACAATGTAATAGAGATAGAAATAGGCGGTCTCAGTGATGGAGTGAGAATCTCATCTCGGGATCAAATCATATACGAGGTTGTGAACAGTCTGGATTTGGTCTCAGACAGTTGCCAGGGAGAGGCATGGAGCCAGCAGCTTGGGAATGGAGAAAAACATTGTTTTTTTTATTATTGGTTCATTCATGAGATATAGGAGTCACTGGCTAAGCCAGCATTTATCTATCCCCAATTGTCAAACTGCCTCTTGAAAAGGTGATGGTGAGCTGCTTTGTGGAACCACTGCAGTGCATGTGGTGTACATACATGCACAGAGCTGTTAGGGAGGGTAACTTGAATGCGCTTGTGTTCCCATGTATTTGCTGGCTTTGTCTTTCTCGGTGGTCAAGGTTGTGGGTTTGGAAGGTGCTGTTGAAGGAGCCTTGGTGAGCTCCTGCAATGCATCTTGTCGCTGATGCACACTGGTGCCACTGTGCATTGGTGTTGGGGTCAATGCTTAAGCTAGTGGATGGGGTGCCAATCAAGTGGGTCGTTTGTCCTGGATGATGTCAAGCTTCTTTAGTGTTGTTGGAATTGCACTCATTCAGGAAAGTGGAGAGGATTCTTTCACACTCCCGATTCTTCCCTGTCGATGTTGGATAGACTTTGGGAATCACGAGATGAGTTACTTACAAAAGAAATCCAAGGCTCTAACCTGCTCCTGTAGCTACAGTTTCTTTATGGCGGGTCCAGTTCAGTTACCTGCCTATGGTAACCTCTCCCAACCCAGGATGTAGATAGTTTCACTGCACTGTCTACAAGATCTTAATACCATTCCGAAAGTGGTCCCCAGAATTGAAAACATACTCCAGCTGGAGCCGAACCAGTGAATCGGATAATCGGAGAATGGTTACAACACAGGAGGTCATTTGGCCCATCGTGTTCATGCCAGCTCTCGGCAAGAACTCAGCTGGTCCCACCCACCCTTTCACTGTAGCTCTGTAAATTTTCGCTCTTAAGATTGTTATCCAATTCTCTTTTCAAAACCACGATTGAATATGCCTCAACCAAACTCTCAGGCAGTGCATTTCCGATCCATTTACTTCCTCATATTCCTGTTATTTCATTTGCCAATCACCTTAAATCGGTTCTTAACCTTTCCACCAAAAGGAACAATTTCACCACATCTAAACCCCCTCACGGTTTTGAACACTCCTGTAAAATTGCCTCTTAACATTCTCTTCCCCAATCTATTCAGATACTTAAGTCCCTCATTGCAGGAACCAATCTCACAAATGTCTTGTGTAATCTTCTCCAAAACCATCACATCTTCTGGAGTGCCCAATTTAAAAACAAATTCATTTACAGGATGTGGGCATTGCTGGCCAGGCCAGCATTTATTGTCCACCTCTAATTGCCCTTTCTAAGGTCCCTGATTGTCCTTGAGACGGTGGTGGTGAGCTGCTGTAAACTGCAAGGTGTAGGCACACCCACAGCGCCGTTAGCGAGGGGGTTCCAGGATTTTGACCCAGCGACAGTGAAAGAACAGAGATACATTTTCAAATCAGGATGGTGAGTGACTTGGAGGGGAACATTCAGGCGTTTCCATGTGTTTCCTGTCCTTGTCCTCTGGCCACAATACTCCAATTGTAGCTGAACTAGTGATTGATAAAAAGACTCATCTTAATTTTCTTGCTTTTGCCTCTATTTTAAAGTCCAGGATCCCATACACTTTGTTAACCACTTTCTCAACCTGCCCTACACCTTCAATGATTTGTGTACATATGCCGCAGGGTGACTCTGTTCCTGCAACCACTTTAGAAATGTATCACTTCAAACCTCCCTGCATTAAATGTAATCAGCCAACAGTCCATTCCACCATCTATCCTCTTGGAATATATATATATATTTTAAAAATAAATTTAATGTACCCAATTCATATTTTCCAATTAAGGGGTAATTTAGCATGGCCAATCCACCTAGCCTGCGCATCTTTGGGTTGTGGGGGCGAAACCCACGCAAACATGGGGAGAATGTGCAAACTTCACACTGACAGTGACCCAGAGCCGGGATCGAACCTGGGACCTCGGCGCCGTGAGACTACAGGGCTAACCCACTGGGCCACCGTGCTGCCCACCTCTTGGAATATATTTCTACGCTCCTCACAGTTCATAATACTTCCAGTGTTTTGGAAGGTTAGCAGAACTATAGTATAACTTTCTTGCTTTTACTCTATACTTTTATTTTCTAAAAATATCTCCTAGGGCCCCAGTTGCTTTTATAACCAGCCTTCGCATCTTGTCCTGCCTTCAAAAGTATATGTGTTCCCTGTTCCCCCAAGGACATTGTATTCCTGCAGCCCCATTAATATTGTACCAGAGATGCACGAAAGCTAATTCTGTCTTTACCACACAATGCAAGAGAGACATCCGGACAGTCCAATGATATTCTTTAATGCCTCGGAGCAGTCCAATTCCAGACTACAGTGGTCAGCATTAAAAGGGGCCACGAAGAAGTCTTTGCACAAGTTAAGGACAAGATAGAGGAAAGCCAGGCTGAATAAGTGAGACTATACCAGATGCCATGGACTGAATTAAAACAGAAATCCAATCAAAATCAGATGACGAGAGTTCAAACTGTTATCTGAACCAGGACGCTGGATTGCTGTCCTGGAGTTCACTCCAAGGTGTCTGGTATTCTTTCAACACATGGAGAGCTTGAAGCTTTCAATATAAAATCGATAAAATGTTATAACATGAAATTTTATGTTAAACTCTTCCTAAACGGGGCTCAAATTATTTGATTGAGATGTCTGTGACTCCGTGACATCGACACTCAGAGCAAAACAGAGAGGGACAGCTTGGCCGATATACTCCATCGTCCTGACAAGTCCCTGATCAGTGCTTCATAGAATCACCATAGAATCCCAACAGTGCAGAATGAGGCCATTCGCCCCATCAAATCTACACCGACCCTCTGAAAGAGCACCATACATAGACCAATTCAACACCCTATCCCCGTAACCCCACCTAACCTTTGGACACTAAGCGCCAATTTAGCATTACCAACCCACCTAACCAGCACATCTTTGGACTGCAGGAGGAAACCAGGGCACCAGGAAGAAACCCACGCAGACACGGGGAGAATATGCAAATTCTACACAGACAGTGGCCCGAGGTCGGAATTGAGCCTGGTGCTGTGATGCCGCAGTGCTAACCACTGTGCCGCCCTGCGTGTGAAATAATTCCA
This sequence comes from Scyliorhinus torazame, assembly GCF_047496885.1. NCBI lineage: Eukaryota > Metazoa > Chordata > Chondrichthyes > Carcharhiniformes > Scyliorhinidae > Scyliorhinus > Scyliorhinus torazame. The sequence continues at coordinate 343,554,098 of NC_092709.1, read as the reverse complement.
AGCAATTTTTCTCCGCTCGCATACCCAGGTCCCATTCCAAGTACTGACTGCCACTTATGCGAAGTCATGAATGAATGAAATGAAAAACGCTTATCGTCACAAGTAGGCTTCAAATGAAGTTACTGTGAAAAGCCCCTAGTCGCCACATTCCGGCGCCTGTTCGGGGAAGCTGGTACAGGAATTGAACCGTGCTGCTGGCCTGCCTTGGTCTGCTTTCAAAGCCAGCGATTTAGCCCTGTGCTAAACAGCACCTGCTGTGCTTCCTGACATTAGTGCTTTCCAATTTGAGACCCGAGGCCCTCATTTGTTGAAGTCATGGCCGAACGTGAAATAGTATTCTGCTCAATGTGGGAATGGTGGCATAGCAGCGATGGTATTGGACTAGTTATCCAGAGGCCTGGGAATTCTGCAGCGAGGGCCGGCGTGATCTCGCGCATGCACGAACGGTCAGCGTGGTTCCGCGTATGCGCAGACCAGCCGGTGTATTTTGGCACAAGCGCGGGTGGCGGGGGGTGTTCTCGTCTCCACACCGGCCATGGTGGACCCCTACAGGGGCCGGCGCGGGAGGAAGAAGTGCCCCCACGGAACAAGTATGCCCGCAGATCGGTGGGCCCCGATCGCGGGCCAGGCCCTCGCGGGCCAGGCCACCGTGGGCCCCCCCGCCGGGTTCGGGTCCGCCCGTGCCCTCTCTCCCCCCCCCTCCTCCCTCTCCCCAAGGACCGTGTAGCCACCTGGGTTGGCCAAGTCCCGATTTAAAATGGAGAACAGCAAAGGCTGAAGGGAAATTCAGCCAACACAGGCAGAAACCAGCATGTGCAAGTGTACTGTGTATTAAACTCTGCAAAAGCCCAGACAGCATCGATACAAGCAGCCATCTACATACTAATAAGCGATCCACGGGAACAATTGCAACATTTGGGACAAACAAAGCTAAGCCAGACTCCCCGGCGCCAGCAGGAGCCAACACAAAAGAGGTTAACGGACACCTCAAGACCGCCCATCGATCAGGGAACCGCTCCAGGATTGGAGAAATCGAACCAAGCGATTGGAACGAAGTCCAATCACTTGGAACCAGGTACAGGGTCCGCCTTGAAAGGCGGGAAGCCCCTGGGGACTATAAAGTTAAGCCCCCAAGTTCAAATCGTTCTTCTTGACCGGGTCACTCAGCAACGCGAACCAACCTTGACCGTGACCAGTGCAGCTGCTGCCGATATCCAGTAAGTCTTAAGTCAACGCTCGCTACGAGATAGGTGCTCCGAGCTACCAATCTGTACCAACTTCGAATCCCGCAGACTCAGAACCTGAACGAAAGGCCATTTGTTCCCCTGACCTGGTGGGCCAGTCCGAAGCCACGTATAGGCCTGTTAGTTGTAGAAGTAGCTTAGAAGTAGAATTTATGCATGAGTAGCGATTACTGTGTATAATAAATGTGCTTTGATTTGAATCTTACTAATCGGTGTAGAGTTATTGATCGTTACTTGAACTTGAACCTGGTGCCGGTATCATAAAGATACCTGGCGACTCGAGAGCAAAGATTATAAAACAGAGACAATTGAACAACCACAAGTTAGCAACAACCGCCCCCGCCGATTTACCTGCCAGGTCCTGCACCGGTACATGAGATGAGTGATTCACGCCGGCGGGACTGGCCAAAAATAGATGGCCGCTCGGCCCATCGGGGCCCGGAGAATCACCGGGGGGGGGGGCCGCTGCCAACGGCCCCCGACCGGCGTGGCGGGAATCCCGCCCCCGGCCGAAAAATGGCACCAGAGAATACGGCAGCCGGAGTCGGGGGGGAATTCACTCCGCACCCCACCCCCCAGGGGATTCTCCAACCCGGCCGGGGGGTCGTAGAATCCCGCCCCATATACTTTAACCTCCTTAACAGCTCTGACTTCACATCTCCCTCACTCCTCAGTTATCAAGACCGTCAGCCACGTTGTTGTCAATTACAAACTCAATTACTGAAACACTCTCCCAGTTGACATCCATTAAATTTCCGTTCATCCATATTTCTGCTGTCCATACCCGATCGCACGCCAGATCCTCCTTATTCATTGCCACATCTTAACTGACCTGCAAAGTCTCTAACTTAAATATTGTGTTTAAATAGCCTCATCCACATGGCCCTGTCACTTTGTCCAGCTGACAATCCACCTCCTCATCTCTTTCTGCTCCTCTTTCTTTAATCTCCTGGGTTCCAGCTGCCTTCAATGCACAGCATTTAATTTCTGTTAATTTCCCAAGAGCTCAAAACCTTGCAGCTTCTCTCCTACAAAGTTTGGCAACTCAAATGCCATCTTAACACTGCTTTCTAGGGGCAGCACGGTGGCGCAGTGGGTTAGCCCTGCTGCCTCATGGCACCGAGGTCCCTGGTTCGATCCCGGCTCTAGGTCACTGCCCGTGTGAAGTTTGCACATTCTCCCCGTGTTTGCGTAGGTTTCGCCCCCACAACCCAAAGATGTGCAGGGTAGGCGGATTGGCCACACTACATTGCCCCTTAATTGGAAAAAATGAATTGGGTGCACTAAACTTATTTTTAAAAAAACACTGCTTTCTGACATATTTCATATTTTCTCTCAGTCTTTTTAATCCTAGAAATGTCCAGTAATTTTGGCCTTGAGAAACCTGCACGAAAGGCCAAGAAATTGATGATCCATTGGACACTAACTGTACAAACCATTAGCAATAACATAAAATGCTGATTGCAATGATGCCCTCGATTGGGATTCTACCTAATATTAAAACCTACCAGTACATTCCTCCCCAATAGCTCAGAAGGCAAATATATCGCTTGCTGTGGTGCTATGTCATGCATGACACAAAGTCCCCAAATTCATCCCTAGCCTGCATTGAGGGAACTGATTACAAGCCGGTTAGGGACAAACATCTAGGCCTCAGCTTCCCTAAACAAAGGAAAAAAACAAAATCCACCTGAGTCACATCCCATGAACCTTATAGGTGATAGCCATGATGTGGAGGTGCCGGCGTTGGACTGGGGTGAGCAAAGTAATAAGTCTTACAACACCAGGTTAAAGTCCAACAGGTTTGTTTCGAATCACTAGCTTTCGGAGCACAGCTCCTTCCTCAGGCGAAATTCACCCGAGGAAGGAGCAGTGCTCCGAAAGCTGGTGATTCAAAACAAATCTGTTGGACTTTAACCTGGTGTTGTACGACTTCCTACTTATAGGTGATATTCAGAGGCGAACGTTCAGCCACTGTTCCCCCATGGAACTATGATGTTCCCAATCTACTATTGTGCATGATGAATGGATGAGGTGACATGCAGCTCGAGACAAATGCCATCTTAACGTGATGAGGAGATGCCGCCGTTGGACTGGGGTGGGCACAATAAGACATCTTATAACACCAGGTTAAAGTCCGACAGGTTTGTTTCAAATCACTAGCTTTCAGAGCGTTGCTCACCTGATGAAGGAGCAACCCTCCGAAAGCTAGTGATTCCAAACAAACCTGTTGATCTTTATAACAGTATGGGAAATACTTACAGCTCCCAAAATACTTCTCTCCCCATTTTCAATTAACCAGAAGTCCATTCGTGGATTACAAACCGAGCAACTGCCTCTCTAATAATCCCATATCTCCTGCGTGTTATCCCTTTCTTGACCTCTTTGATGAATGCTATCTCATCAAGCAATGGTCTTTTCTGACCTAGACAAATTCTGTTGATGATTCCCTTTTATTCATTTCAAATTTTGGTACGGTTATGTACATCCAGAATTATTATTTTTTTTAAATTTAATTTATCAAAGGCGACACATGCAAAGGGAGGAAGCAGCGGTGGGAAATCAAGCTTATGTTCCCGCCAGGGAGGCTGAGTTGAGTGCCAATTACCCCCTTGTTCTGTGATGAGAATAGAAATGCTTTGATAATCTTGGCTTTAATTGACTTCAACTGTTTTCATTTTTGTTATCCATACATAACAACCGTCCCTGCACTTCAAAGCAATTCATTCTGTGTGAATAAAATTCATAACATTTTGTACAAACGGTGACAACTTGCATTTCACAGAATAAGGTCCCTCGGCGCTCCTCGGAGGAGCAAAGGGGTGGGCACAGTCTTTGCAAAGTGGTTTAGGGAAAACAACAGAAAACCGAGCTGTACTTTCAGAAGCTGGGATGGAAGAGGGCGAATGAAGTGGCAAGGGCTGTGTGAGGGAGATCTGACATGCAGTTCCCCTTTTCATTTACGACAAAGCAATGTTGAAAATAAAATAGAATAATTTGCACAATAGTGGCACATTCTGTGCGAGAATTACAACAGGGACATTTTCCACAGTGCTGGACACAACAGATACTCAGCACTGAATAGCAGGTAAAGAAGCAAAAGGAAGAGGCCAATCAAGGGGTGATCAGAATCTCTTCTACATGTAAACCAATATGACTCTAAAATTGTTCTGTTCTTATTATCTCCTTTTGAGGTTTATTTGAGATGTTCTAAGGAAGATGTGTTTTATTTTTAAAAATTAATGCTAATGGCACCAATTTGATTCCCCAGACATCTGTATCCCACAGCCCCATCCCCGGCCCGCTCCTGGCCTCGACCCCAGATCTATAAATGTATCACTAGGTGCTTGTCACAGACCATGTTTCACATGCACTTAACTAAAATCCCAGTGACAAAGATGATCCTAAGCTTTCATCATTCGATATGGGATGCAATGGAAATCCTTGCTTAGGCTTTAAACTAACTCACTCTTGGGTATGAATCCATTATTCTATAAATCACCCAAACCCCTTGATTAGATTCCAGCCTGGGAATTACTCAACATCAGCATGAAGTATTACATTTCGGCAAACAAAATATGGAAAGTATTTCTTCCATGTTACTTGGAAATTAACAATCTGAATGGGGTAGAAGAGCATATGGGTTAGGGAATACAAATACACAAATCCAAAAATAGCAACACGGGTTAATACATGACATAACAAAGAAGCAAAACAAACACTCGGGTTTAATGGAGTTTAAAAGTTGAAACGTTATGTCAATTTTGTATTAGACTTTAGTTAGGCCACATTTGTGAAGGACGGAGTCTGATTTTGGTCATCATACGAAGATCATAGAGGCAACTTATCTTTGCTGCATGAGTACGCAATGGTGCAGCAACCTGGAAGATGCCATGCAGTGCAAACAGTCTGCACACAATCAACTTTCCCTTTAAGATGGAGTGTGTGAGGAGATAGTGGCTCAGTGGTAATGAAATGAAATGAAAATCGCTTATTGTCACAAGTAGGCTTCAAATGAAGTTACTGTGAAAAGCCCCTAGTCGCCACTTGGTGGAGGCTGTTATGGGAATCGAACCGTGCTGCTGGCCTGCCTTGGTCTGCTTTCAAAGCCAGCGATTTAGCCCTGTGCTAAACAGCCCCTGACACTGAACTAGTAACCCAGACACACAGGCCAATACTCTGGGGATACGGGTTCAAATACCACCAGGGAAACTGGTGGAATTTAAATTCAGTTAACAAAACCTAGTCTCAGTAACGGTGACCATAAAACTATCATTGGTTGTCATAAAAACCTATCTGGTTCGCTAATTTCTGACCTACATGTGACTCCAGGACCGCAACATTGTCGTTGGATCTTAACTGCCCCCTGAAATGGCTGAGCAAACCATTAGGCTCAAGGGCAATTAGGGATGGGCAACAAATGCTGGCCTTGCCAGCAATGGCCACATCCCACAAAAAACACTTTTTAAACTTATGGCTGAGCACCAATCTTCCAAGAGATCGTGCAGTACAACAAACAGGCCGCAAACAAGAAAAACTAGAGGGAGCACTGCAAGAAACGTTTCCGAGGTAGCACCAGAGCTGCAAGGTTATATTGATCAGGAAAGAATAAACAGAATGGAGGATGACCTGATAGAGGTTTTAAAGTTCTGAAAGGTTTTGCTTGAGTATATCCAGAGAGTGTTTCCACTTACGGGAAAGTGCATGGCTAAAGGGCATCAATATAAGATGGTCATCAAGAAATCAAACTGGAAATTATAGTAAATTTCTCAACCCAGAGAATGAAGGACTCACTACCAGAGGGAGAATTTGAGGCAAATAGAACAGATGCATTTAAGGGGAACCGAGGTAGGACTAGGGAAAAGAAAATAGATAATTATCTTCCCCGAATTTGATGAAGGAGCATGGGAGGAGGAAGTGTAACCCAAATTCCATCGAGAAAAAGTGGCCGGTTTCTGTGCTGTACACACGATGTAATTCTGTATAGTATATTTATACTCCACATGATTAGATTAAAATCGATAGCCCAATCTCAGGTATTCACTATTACACATTTAAATAATCTGAACTTGTTTTGAGTCTAGCCAGTAAGTCACTCCTGAGTATCTACTATTTGATACATAACCATCTGATTGCTCCAGAACCTATGCCATTACTAAAAATGGGTTATTTTAGCCACAGTGCACCCCAGTGGTCTATGGGGATCCTGCACCCTTTCATCCTGCGGTCTGCCACATTAACGACCCCACAACCAATTACTAAAAACCTTCGAATGCTTGCAGTGGAACAGATGGCCGGTAGCAAGTTACAAGGTTGTAATTTAATTGAGTGGTTCTGATAGTATCTCAAAGCCCCAAGAGTGAAGCCAGAACAGCTTATGAACACGAGCAGAACCCACCAAGATCGGATTACTGCTTTCAACTCTCTGCCAGACATTTGTTAGTCTTTATCTAGTTTATTAAAAAACTTGTTTTAAAGAAAAAAAGCCTTGTTTTTGATTCTTTTTATCATTACATCCTGCACAGTGAGGAGAGATTGAAACTGACAGTGAGCTCCTTCCAATGACAATGTCAGTCTGGTTCAGTAGCAACACTCACAAAGTCTCAATCCAGGACTTGGGAGCACATAATCTAGGCGAATTGCAAAGTTAGCATTGGCTGAGAGCATTGCCTGACATGCTGTTGTTTACAAGAGATATTAACCTGAGGTCCGATCAGGTGAATGTAAAATACTCTTTGCATTTTGCCTTTTGATGGGATGTGGACCTCCCAGGCAAGGCCAGCATTTGTTGTCCATCCCAAAATACCTGTTAACTGAGTGGCTTACTTGGTCATTTCAGAAGACAGTTCAACATTTCTGTGGATGTACAGTCACATGGAGGCCAGACCAGTTACGGGATGGCAGAGTTTCTTCCCTGAAGAACAAGAGTGAGCCAGATGGGTTTTTACAACAATCAATGATTAGATTAATGGTCACTATTGTGGAGGACAGTTTCCAATTCCACAATTTCTATTCACTGAATTTAAATTCCACCAGCTGCCATGGTGAGATTTGAATCCATGACCCAGAGCATTTACCTGGGTCTCTGAATTACTACTCCAGTGACAATACCACCACGCCACCTTCTCCCTCCAATTCATTGTGTTAAACAGGAGAATTGGCCAACATTCTTGGTCAACATTCAACCCTTAACCAACACCAAAACACACCAACTGCTCATCGATCTCATGGTAGTTTGCGATACCGTACTCCGTTATGCGTCCCATTTTCCAACACAAAAATTGTGGCTCTATTCGGAAAGTAATTTATGCTGTTCTGAAGTCTCATGAGGGCCTCTTTTCTGTCTTTGAATAGGTAAAGGTATCACATAGCTAGGTGGATTTCAATCATAGAGATCAGAAGACACCAGCCTTGATTCCCTGTCTCTGTTGAATGAGGTGATCTCACCGGGAACTAGACTTGTGAAGGTTTCCCTTTGCTGGGGGAAAGGTTGGGGAGAAAATTAGCAAAGGTTTCTGCTCCCGATTGCTGCACACGACTGGGAAGTTGGCACATTTTATTTTTTGGTTTACTCGTTCAGGAGGTCGCTGACTGCGCCAGCATTTACATAGAATTTTTAACATAGAATTTACAGTGCAGAAGGAGGCCATTCGGCCCATCGAGACTGCAGCGGCTCTTGGAAAGAGCACCCTACCCAAGGTCAACACCTCCACCCGATCCCCATAACCCAGTAACCCCACCCAACACTCAGGGCAATTTTGGACACTAAGGGCAACTTATCATGGCCAATTCACCTAACCTGCACATCTTTGGACTGTGGGAGGAAACCGGAGCACCCGGAGGAAACCCACGCACACACGGGGAGGATGTGCAGACTCCGCACAGACAGTGACCCAAGCCGGAATCGAACCTGGGACCCTGCTGTAAAGCAATTGTGCTATTCACAATGCTACCGTGCTGCCCCAATTTATTGCCTGCCAATCCCTAAAGGGCATTCGTGAACCAGATGGGGTTTTACGACAATCAACAATAGTTCCATTAAGAGTTTTATTTCCAGGTTTTTACTGAATTCAAATCTCACCATCTGCCATGGTGGGATTCGAACCCAGGTCCCGAGACCCTGGGTTTCTGGATTACTCATCCAGTGACAATACCACTATGCCATCCCCCTCCCCTAAATGTATGCCATCCAAGGGCAAGAACACACTCTATTTATGGTTTACTAGGATGTTGCCTGGTATGAAGGGCATTAGCTATGAGGAGAGGTTAGATAAACTCGGTCTGGTCTCACTGGAACGACGGAGGTTGAGAGGCGACCGACCTGATAGAGGTCTACAAGATTATGAGTGGCCTCGACAGAGTGGATAGTCAGATGCTCTTTCCTAGGGTCGGTGAGTCAAGTACCAGGAGACATAGATTTAAAGTGCGTGGGGAAAAGTTTAGAACAGATGTGCGAGGCAAGGTTTTTCTATACAGTGTTAAATATATCGAACGCGCTGCCTGGGGAGGTGGTGGGAGCAGGTACAATAGTGGCATTTAAGAGACATCTAGACAAATATATGAATAGGGTGGGAATGGAAGGATATGGATTCTGTAAGTGCAGACGGTTTTAGTTCAGGCAAGTTCAGGTCAGCACAGGCTTGGAGGGCCGAAGGGCCTGATCCTGTGCTGTATTGTTCTTTGTTCTTTTGGTTGCCTCCTCACAGCCATCCAACACTGTCAAGCTCACCTGTTAAAATGACAAAGAGTCAGGGCCTATGAAGCAGAACCCAAGAAGGTGACTCAGTGACTCTGGAAAGAAGGCAGGTGAGCTGGCACTATTTAGTTTAACCATCTGCGGATGACTGGAGAGTGCAGAGATTGGTCGATGAGTGAATGAAACTGAATATTTCAACAATTGTGAACTTGTACCTTTCAATCGGTTTCATTCAAAGCCGATGCAGCAAACCAATCAGCGCTTTTTAGATTACAGTCCAGAAGGTTCTGGTGGGGTCTTTGGTAGCGGGGAAAGAGACAAAAAAAAGAGTGAATTTTTGTGCTCAATGGCTCAAATATAGTTCTGTAAAAGCTCCCTCTTTCGCAAAATTTTCTTCTTAAGATTAGACACTGAGTAAAGCTCCCTTCATCTTGTCCAAAAGTTGCCTCTGCCGGTGGGATACAACACAAAGGTCCCTCCATTTTACTTCATAATCTCCAAGCCATAATGCACCACAGTGAAATTTCCAACAGAAGCCTCCCTGATTGCAGGTGTTAGCATGTAAAAATAAATGTGCAGTTGGGGACCATGATCAGATCAGGCATGATCTTACTGAATGGTGGAGCAGGTTTGAGGGGCTGAATGACCTACTCCTAATTCCTATGTTCGTTGTGCCCTGCTGCAAACAGTTCTTGTCCGAAAGAGTTACACCCACAAGCAACTGAATCAACATTTCCTCAAATTCATCTCACTTTGGACTCCAGAGAGATGTAAAATTAACACCGAGTCATTTAGACGCATAACTTGCTGGCAACTTCAGGATGATCACCTGTAGAAGTCTATGTGCAGGAGAATCACCATGGAAGAAATAATCCATCAGCCATTTGGCCAAGTCTTCTACATCCAAGGTGTAAATTAAATGCAATTTCTAGTAGGTGGTTCCATCGTGGCAATGAGATAAGATTTTTCTTGCTTGGGCAGCACGGTAGTTAGCACAATGGTGGTTAGCACAATTGCTTCACAGCTCCAGGGTCCCAGGTTCGATTCCCCGCTAGGTCACTGTCTGTGCGGAGTCTGCACGTTCTCCCCGTGTGTGCGTGGGTTTCCTCCGAGTGCTCCGGTTTCCTCCCACAGTCCAAAGATGTGCAGGTTAGGTGGATTGGCCATGATAAATTGTCCTTAGTGTCCAAAATTGCCCTTAGTGTTGGGTGGGGTTACTGGGTTGTGGGGATAGGGTGGAGATGTGGGCTTGGGTCGGGTGCTCTTTCAAAGAGCCGGTGCAGATTCGATGGGCCGAATGGCCTCCTTCTGCACTGTAAATTCTATAATTCTTTGAAAGGGGTCATAAATCACTCAAGTGATGAGATAAATCAACTGAAATCAGATGACTCGCCAAACTCAAACAGGATAGAGATATTACTGGGTTATGTTTTACCCAGTACCTAGTAAAATCCTGGTCTGTACTTCCTGGGTTGCATGCTGCTTCCGAGCAATTTAGTCAAGCCATGAGCTTGGAGATCAACCAGCACCAGAGGCAAGGCGATTTCTTGGTGAAAGCAATCTTTTCTTGGAAAACATAAATCTGCTCCCAACAGCAACAAATGATCCATGTTCGGCTAGTGCAGCTCCAGGTTTTATGAGCACAGGTGTGGCAACATTACAAACTTGAAGCTTTACTAATTAAAGCTTGGTGAAGAGATACAGCTGCATAAAATGGGAGCTCTGGTCACAGCCTCCATATGACCTTGTGTTCCTGCACTTGCAGCTCCGAACTCAGCTGCTCTCTCCCACCTTGGTCACAGTCAGGAACCATGTACAGCTTAATGTCCCTCACACAACAAAGCCGAGCCCAAAACATCACTGTGTTGCTCTGCAATTATACAGAAGAACAAGGAGAGGAAAGAATCGTATGAAAATAAGATGCCCATGAAGAAATATGAAGATATTCACTGTGCTAGTGGTAATGGCAATAACAGTACTGAGAGGTGATAAAGGACGAAAACCTTTTCAACTGGAGGGTGCAAAATGGATGAGGGCAAGGAGGAGAAATTCCTTCACAGTGGCTGGGTCAAAAGTCCTGGAATTCCCTTCCTAACAGCACTGTTCGTGTTACTGCAACACAAGGACTGCAGTGGTTCAAGCCAGCCTACCACTGTCTTCTCAAGGACAGTTAGGCATGGGCAATAAATGCTGGCCAAACCGGAGATGTCCACATTACATTAAAACACATTTAAAGGAGCAACACATGTAGAAAGAATAAAAGATGATTTGTAAGAATCTATGACTTCACAATCTGCCCAGTGAGTTCTCCCAGTGAGCCAGAGAAGAGACAGCCAGAGAGAGACAGCAGAGTGAGTTTGGGAATTTGAATCTAGGTGGGAATTCGAAGCTGGGTGGGGAGGAAGTGCTTTTTATCCCTGGTCAGTGACTGGGAAGTAGTTTTTCTGTTTTCTTTTTCTTTTCATTGGTATATTTATTTATTTTTTCTTCGTTTTTTTTGGGGGGGAGGGAACATTGTAGTTGTTGAAGTTAACCGAAGGTTTAAGACATGGCAGGAGATCTCAGACCCGTGTCATGCTCCTCGTGTGAGATGTGGGAGCTCAGGGACACGTCCACTGTCCCTGGCTCCTTCACGTGCAAGAAGTGTGTCCAGTTGCAGCTCCTGTTAGACCGCTTGACGACTCTGAAGCTGCGGATGGACTCACTTTGGAGCACCCGCGATGCTGAGGACGTCGTGGATAGCACGTTTAGCGAGTTGGTCACACCGCAGGTGAAAGGTACTGAGGGAGATAGAAAATGGGTGACCAAAAGACAGAGCAAGAGTAGGAAGGCAGTCCAGGTGCCCCCTGCGGTCATCTCCCTGCAAAACAGATATACCGCTTTGGATACTGTTGAGGGAGATGGCTCACCAGGGGAAGGCAGCAGCAGCCAGGTTCATGGCTCCGTGGCTGGCTCTGCTGCGCAGAAGGACAGGAAGAAGAATGGCAGGGCTATAGTGATAGGGGACTCAATCGCAAGGGGAATAGACAGGCGGTTCTGTGGACGCAATCGAGACTCCATGATGGTATGTTGCCTCCCTGGTGCAAGGGTCAAGGATGACTCGGAGCGGCTGCAGTACATTCTGGGGGGGTGGGTGAACAGCCAGCTGTCGTGGTGCACATAGGCACCAACGATATCGGTAAAAAAACGGGACGAGGTCCTACAAGCTGAATTCAGGGAGTTAGGAGTTAAACAAAAAGTAGGACCTCAAAGGTAGTAATCTCAGGATTGCTACCAGTGCCACGAGCTAGTCAGAGTAGGAATGTCAGGATAGATAGGATGAATGTATGGCTCGAGAGATGATGCAAGAGGGAGGGATTCAAATTCCTGGGGCATTGGAACCGGTTCTGGGGGAGGTGGGACCAGTACAAACCAGACGGTCTACACTTGGGCAGGACTGGAACCGATGTCCTGGGGGGGGGGGGGGGGGGGGGGTTTGCTAGAGCTGTTGGGGAGAGTTTAAACTAATATGGCAGGGGGATGGGAACTGATGCAGGAAGTTGGAATGTAGTAAAATAGGGGCAGAAACAAAAGGCAGTAATGGGGGGGAAAGTGTAAGGCAGAGAAGCCATAGTTAAAAATCAAAAAGGGCGACAGTACAAGGTACAGTGACTGAGGGGCGCTCAGTGAATAGGAGCAGGAATACTAAAAGAAATAAAACTGGAAGTAAAACCATTAATGGTAAGCGACGCAGCAGGTTGTTACATGAAGATACGTGTTCAACGACAAGGAAAATTAGGAGAAAAGTTAAGAGGAAAGATAATTTAGGAGGGGTTACTGATCGAGGTGTTAAGATTCAGAACAGAGGTAAAAAAAAAAACAACATAAGTGTACTTTACCTGAATGCCCGTAGTATTCGGAATAAGGTAAATGAGTTGATGGCGCAAATCATCGTGAATGACGATGATTTAGTGGCCATTACTGAAACATGGTTAAAGGATGGTCACGACTGGGAGTTAAATATCCGAGGGTATCAAAATATTCGGAAGGACAGAGTGGATGGTAAGGGATGTGATGTAGCTCTGTTAATTAAGGATGACATCTGGGCAATAGTAAGGGATGTCATCGGTGCTATGGAGGATAAGGTTGAATCCATTTGGGTGGAAATCAGGAAAAGGTCACTGATGGGAGTAGTCTATAGGCCACCAAAAAGTAACATTATGGTGGGGCAGGCAATAAACAAATAAATAACTGATGCATGTAGAAATGGTACAGCAGTTATCATGGGGGATTTTAATGTACATGTCAATTGGTTTAACCAGGTCGGTCAAGGCAGCCTTGAGGAGGAGCTTATAGAATGTATCCGCAATAGTTTCCTAGAACACTATGAAATGGAACCTACGAGGGAACAAGCGGTCCTAGATCTGGTCCTGTGTAATGATTGATTCAGGATCTCATAGTTAGGGATCCTCTCGGAAGGAGCGATCACAATATGGTGGAATTTAAAATACAGATGGACGGTGCGAAGGTAAAATCAAACACTAGTGTTTTGTGCTTAAACAGAGGAGATTACAATGGGATGAGAGAAGAACCAGCTACGGTAGACTGGGAGCAAAGACTTTATGATGAAACAGTTGAGGAACAGTGGAGAATCTTCCAAGCGATTTTTCACAGTGCTCAGCAAAGGTTTATACCAACAAAAAGGAAGGACGGTAGAAGGAGGGAAAATCGACCGTAGATATCTAAGGAAATAAAGGAGAGTATCAAATTGAAGGAAATAGTATACAAAGTAGCAAAGATCAGTGGGAGACTAGGGGACTGGGAAATCTTTAGGGGGCAACAGAAAGCTACTAAAAACGCTATAAAGAAGAGTAAGATAGATTATGAGAGTAAATTTGCCCAGAATATAAAAACAGATGGTAAAAGTTTCTACAAATATATAAAACAAAAAAGAGTGGCTAAGGTAAATATTGGTCCTTTAGAGGATGAGAAAGGAGATTGAATAATGGGGGATGAGGAAATGGCTGAGGAACTGAACAGGTTTTTTGGATCGGTCTTCAAAGTGGAAGACACAAATAACATGCCAGTGACTGATGGAAATGAGGCTATGACAGGTGAGGACCTTGAGAGGATTGTTATCACTAAGGAGGTAGTGATGGGCAAGCTAATGGGGCTAAAGGTAGACAAGACTCCTGGCCCTGATGGAATGCATCCCAGAGTGCTAAAAGAGATGGCTAGGGAAATTGCAAATGCACTCGTGATAATTTACCAAAATTCACTAGACTCTGGGGTGGTCCCGGCAGATTGGAAATTAGCAAACGTGACACCACTGTTTAAAAAAGAGGTAGTCAGAAAGCGGGTAATTATAGGCCAGTGAGCTTAACTTCGGTAGTCGGGAAGATGCTGGAAACTATCATGAAGGAAGAAATAGCGAGGCATCTGGATGGAAATTGTCCCATTGGGCAGACGCAGCATGGGTTCATAAAGGGCAGGTCGTGCCTAACTAATTTAGTGGAATTTTTTGAGGACATTACCAGTGCGGTAGATAACGGGGAGCCAATGGATGTGGTATATCTGGATTTCCAGAAAGTCTTTGACAAGGTGCCACACAAAAGGTTGTTGCATAAGATAAAGATGCATGGCATTAAGGGGAAAGTAGTAGCATGGATAGAGGATTTGTTAATTAATAGAAAGCAAAGAGTGGGGATTAATGGGTGTTTCTCTGGTTGGCAATCAGTAGCTAGTGGTGTCCCTCAGGGATCAGTGTTGGGCCCACAATTGTTCACAATTTACATAGATTATTTGGAGTTGGGGACCAAGGGCAATATGCCCAAGTTTGCAGATGACACGAAGATGAGTGGTAAAGCAAAAAGTGCAGAGGATACTGGAAGTCTGCAGAGGGATTTGGATAGGCTAAGTGAATGGGCTAGGGTCTGGCAGATGGAATACAATGTTGACAAATGTGAGGTTATCCATTCTGAGAGAAATAACAGCAAAAGGGATTATTATTTAAATGATAAAATATTAAAACATGCTGCTGTGCAGAGAGACCTGGGTGTGCTAGTGCATGAGTCGCAAAAAGTTGGTTTACAGGTGCAACAGGTGATTAAGAAGGCAAATGGAATTTTGTCCTTCATTGCTAGAGAGATGGGGTTTAAGACGAGGGAGGTTATGCTGCAATTGTATTAGGTGTTAGTGAGGCCACACCTGGAGTATTGTGTTCAGTTTTGGTCTCCTTACTTGAGAAAGGATGTACTGGCACTGGAGTGTGTGCAAAGGAGATTCACAAGGTTAATCCCAGAGCTGAAGGGGTTGGATTACGAGGAGAGGTTGAGCAGACTGGGACTGTACTCGTTGGAATTTAGAAGGATGAGGGGGCATCTTATAGAAACATAAAAGATTATGAAGGGAATAGATAGGATAGATGCGGGCAGGTTGTTTCCACTGGCGGGTGAAAGCAGAACTGGGGGGCATAGCCTCAAAATAAGGGGAAGTAGATTTAGGACTGAGTTTAGGAGGAACTTCTTCACCCAAAGGGTTGTGAATCTATGGAATTCCTTGCCCAGTGAAGCAGTTGAGGCTCCTTCATTAAATGTTTTTAAGATAATGATAGATAGTTTTTTGAAGAATAAAGGGATTAAGGGTTATGGTGTTCGGGCCGGAAAGTGGAGCTGAGTCCACAAAAGATCAGCCATGAATGGTGGAGCAGGCTCCTAGTTCTTATGTTCTTATGTACTGACTGCATCGGAGCAATAAAAGCTGACTCATAATTTTGAACAGGGCCCTGTGAGAGGAAGTGCAAGCACATAAGCAGAATAGAGACATGAGAGATTGGGTGAGCGGGCAAGGGAGTGAGGGGGAGCGTGCGGGAGAGCGCGGGTAGGCGAGCAAGAGAGGGGGCGAGCGAGGGGGTGAGTGAGGGGGAGGTTGCGGGAGAGCACGAGCAGGCGAGTGGGAGCGGGCGAGTGAGGGGCTGAGCGAGAAGGAGCGTGCGGGAGAGCGCGAGCGAGAGAGCGGGTGAGCGAGCGGGAGTGTGCGGGAGAGGGCAAGCAGGCGAGCGAGAGTGGGCGAGCAAGCGGGTGAGTGACGGGGAGTGTGCGGAAGAGGGGGTGAGCAAGGGGGAGCAAACGAGCTGAGCAGCGAGAAAAGGGGAGCAACGGGGAGAGAGCAAGCGAGGGAGAGAGCGAGTGGGCAAAGGGGAGCAAACGAGCTGGGGAGCGAGCGAGGGGGAGCAAGCGAGGAAGGAGAGAACAAACGGTATAGTACGCAAGAGGGACCACGAGAAGGGGGGGTGGGGAAAACAAGGAGCATGGGGAAAGCACATGGGGGGGGGGGGAGAAACGGAGCAAGGTTGGAACAAGTCGGGGGGAGAAAAGGTGAACTGGGGGAGCTCACAAAAGGGAAGAATGAGTGAGTGGGTGGGGAGCCAGCAAGCGAACGAATAACTGAATGAACTAAACAAATAAAGGGAGATAAAGAGACAGCAAGAGAGTATGTGCGTGTGTGATTGACAAAACAATGGCAAGTAGCCAGCTTTCATCTTTCTCAGAAATACGCAACTGTGTGTGAGACTATTCCAAACAGCAAACGTGCCTTTCCCACATGTGCTTCTGAAGGTTATCTATTTTGAGTAAATTTCACTGAGGAGCTTTGACGCCATGAGAAAGAACCGCTGAAAGGTTGACAGGATCGCGACGAAGTTCTGGTTTATGGTTTCATACAGCTTTAAATCATTTCTGTCCATGTACAGGAACACACTGTATTCATTTTCTTCAAATATTTTTCTCTTTCTCTCCTCCCCCCCCCCCCACAAACCCACTCACTGGTTCCTTTTAACCCTTGGTGAACAGCACCAACATTGTAACAGCAAGTCCACAAACAACAGCCAAGATGTGGAATGTCCTTGCTCCGGGTAAGGTTCAGCAAGTTGTTTCTGCCATAAAATGGCACAGAGTATTACGGGGCAGCACAGTAGCATTGTGGCTAGCACAATTGCTTCACAGCTCCAGGGTCCCAGGTTCGATTCCCGGCTTGGGTCACTGTCTGTGCGGAGTCTGCACGTTCTCCCCGTTTCTGAGTGGGTTTCCTCCGGGTGCTCCGGTTTCCTCCCACAGTCCAAAGACGTGCAGGTTAGGTGGATTGACCATGATAAATTGCCCATAGTGTCCAAAAAGGTTAGGTGGGGTTACGGGGATAGGGTGGAGGTGTAGAGATAGGGTGGATGTGTGGGCATAGGTAGGGTGCTCTTTCTAAGAGCCAGTGCAGACTCGATGGGCCTTCTTCTGCACTGTAAAGTCTACGATAATCTAGGAGGACAGAAACTGTCCTTTCAGCCCAACAGGATCACTTTGGTGTTTTATATTCTACGAGCCTCCTACCACCGCACTTCATGTCACTCTATCGACATCCCTCTCGCTTGCTTTTTCCCTCCCGTACCTATCTAGCTCCTATTGTTATTCCCCAGAATGACTCGGTGTTAGAGAGTTTTACGATTGTTGGTACAGATTTACCGCAGCATACGCCTTGACCAGAATTAATTCCACCACCACTGCCGCACTGCAATTCAACAACAGAATGGAGTTACTCACCGACAACATTTCCAAGAGAAAACTTCACCTCTGACCTACTCAGTCATAACACAAAATACTAAACTGAAGCACAAGGGATCATGATTACAAAATAAATCATTTTGGGCCGGATGGGATTTATCCTAGGATTCTCTGGGAAGCTAGGGAGGAGATTGCAGAGCCTTTGGCATTGATCTTTATGTCGTCATTGTCTACAGGAATGGTGCCAGAAGACTGGAGGATAACAAATGTTGTCCCCTTGTTCAAGAAGGGGAGTAGAGACAACCCCGGTAACTATAGACCAGTGAGCCTTACTTCTGTTGTGGGCAAAGTCTTGGAAAGGATTATAAGAGTTAGGATTTATAATCATCTAGAAAGGAATAATTTGATTAGGGATAGTCAACACGGTTTTGTGAAGGGTAGGTCGTGCCTCACAAACCTTATTGAGTTCTTTGAGAAGGTGACCAAACAGGTGGACGAGGGTAAAGCAGTTGATGTGGTGTATATGGATTTCAGTAAAACGTTTGATAAGGTTCCCCACGGTAGGCTATTGCAGAAAATACAGAGGCATGGGATTGAGGGTGATTTAGCGGTTTGGGTCAGAAATTGGCTAGCTGGAAGAAGACAGAGGGTGGTGGTTGATGGGAAATGTTCAGACTGGAGTTCAGTTACTAGTGGTGTACCACACGGATCTGTTTTGGGGCCACTGCTGTTTGTCATTTTTATAAATGACCTGGAGGAGGGCGTAGAAGGATGGGTGAGTAAATTTGCAGATGACACTAAAGTCGGTGGAGTTGAGGACAGTGCGGAAGGATATTGCAGGTTGCAGAGGGACAATAATAAGCTGCAGAGCTGGGCTGAGAAGTGACAAATGGAGTTTATTTCAGAAAAGTGTGAGGTGATTCATTTAGGAAGGAGTAACAAGAATACAGAGTACTGGGCTAATGGTAAGATTCTTGGTAGTGTGGATGAGCAGAGAGATGGAGGGATGGATGGATGGATGGATGGAGGGATGGATGGATGGATGGATGGTGTACATAGATCCCTGAAAGTTGCCACCCAGTTTGATAGGGTTGTTAAGAAGGCGTACGGTGTGTTCGCTTTTATTGGTAGAGGGATTGAGTTTCGGAGCCATGAGGTCATGTTTCAGCTGTACAAAACTCTGGTGTGGCCGCATTTGGAGTATTGCGTGCAGTTCTGGTCGCCGTATTATAGGAAGGATGTGGAAGCATTGGAAAGGGTGCAGAGGAGATTTACCAGGATGTTGCCAGGTATGGAGGGAAGATCTTATGAGGAAAGGCTGAGGGACTTGAGGCTGTTATCGTTAGAGAGAAGAAGGTTAAGAGGTGACTTAATAGAGGCATATAAGATGATCAGAGGATTAGATAGGGTGGACAGTGAGAGCCTTTTTCCTCGGATGGTGATGGCTAGCACGAGGGGACATAGCTTTAAATTGAGGGGAGATAGATATAGGACAGATGTCAGAGGTAGGTTCTTTACTCAGAGAGTAGTAGGGGTGTGGAATTCCCTGCCTGCAACAGTAGTGGACTCGCCAACATTAAGGGCATTTAAATGGTCAAATGGATAAACATATGGATGACAATGGAATAGTGTAGATGGGCTTTAGATTGGTTTCACAGGTCGGCGCAACATCGAGGGCCGAAGGGCCTGTACTGCGCTGTAATGTTCTATTGTTCCATAAAAGAAAATGGGAAATACAGGAGCAACCTTTTTACAAAGGGTGTGGCAAGTACAGAGAGAAAATCAATTGCAAGGTTGGGGGGACAGAATGATGCAACTTCACCCCCATTTTTTGGACAGTGGCTGTTGGTAAAGAGTCTGCTATTTCCATTTGCACCTCCTCTCAACTAATTTCTTTACTTTTCCCATTATCTTTTCCATTTGCCTTGCAGCATCGTCCCTTTTCTCATTTCCACTCTCTTGCCTTCCACGATGTCCTGCTCTCAGTGACTCTTCAACTTTCCATGTCTCTGTGCTTGCCCAAAACTGTTGCATCGCTATCTTTCTCCAGTTCTGACTGGCCTGGCGCATTGGGTTTAACGTTCAGCGGTGTGTTTATCAGCACCGGTTTCTTTTTCGGGCTCGACGAGGAACGCCCCGCCGACGCCGCACTTAAGCTTCATTTTCTGCACTGACATCAGCTCGTCAGCACCATTTTTAAATGCCACCTCAATCTCTCCAATCTCTGGACCCCCCACTGAAGCCTCCTCACCGTCCCAACTTACCGATTGGGGGTCCTCGAGCCATCCTCACCCCACCACATGAGGGTAGGGCAGCCCCAGGCCCAATCCCTGGCATGGGCAAACTAGCACCTGGCACTGCCAGCCTAGCATCCTGGCAGTGTCCCTGCCAGTGCCATCTGGGCACCCTGGCAGTGCCATCGGGCATGCTAGGGTACCAGCCTGCCCAGAGCTCAACCACCTTGGGGCCTCCGATGACCAAGGAGTCCGAACCTCACTCTTAATTGAAATCAGTCAACTAGATCAGAGCACAGTGAGATAGGATTCACCAAAATTAGTAGAGCAGCATTCAACAACAAAGTTACATTAGAGCTCCAGCAGGGTCCCTTATCAGGTGGTATGCTGACCAGACTCAGGATATTCCATATCTGAGAGCAGATCGCCCAAAGCTGCAAACGTGAGCGAGTTTTTTTGGGGGGGGGAATTTAACACTCTTATTTTTGGTTTCATATTGACAACACTGCAGAAATACAGTCAGTAGCACAGGAACGAGAGAGACGGGTTATTGAGTGACTGTGAGGGGAAGCTGGATTATCAGTAGCGACACTGACGGGAGCACAGTGTTTCTGGGATAGGCTCACTTCGACAGCCTGTGCCAGTTCTACGCCAGTGCACTCTCAAGCTCAGTTGCCAATGAAGGCTGGAATCATTGCTTTTTAACTCTGGTTTGTTTTGAGTAAATGACTCCAGTGGCAAGGCCCCTCCCTTCCACTTTACAAGGGATCTCCATGGCAAAGTGCCCACTGAAAATTATTTTGGGAAATGTAAGCATTTGTATTTTGCCCTTTGTCAGCACCATGAGGTAGAAGAGGGAATTGTTTAAAAAAAAACGTAATACAGTAGAAAGGAAAAATGAACTCATTATAAAAGTGCACGACCTTGAAAAGAGAATTTGACATTCAGTCTGTTCAACATAATTTCCCTAGTGTTCTAATATTGCAAAAGCACAAAACGCTGAGGAAAACATCCACTTTTTAAAAGAAATGCTAAACTGACAACTCCAGCCATCCTCTGACTGACTGAACCGTGAACAGGGCTTAAGTGCGGCGTCGGTTCACGGTTCCTTTATAAATTTGAAGAGAACTTCGCTTTGGTTCCCTCGCACTTTTTTTTTAAGGTGGTGGTCCAGGCGCTGGGTACTCACTCTGGTTACCACTCTCAGTATGGGTAACATTTCCCGAGAATATTCTCTTCCTTTGCAGGAGTATTTCCTTCTCCCACAATCTGCCAGCAAGAAACTTCTCCTCGGCTCACTCCTCAGTCTCTGACGATTTAAACCGATGACCATTTGTCACTGACTACCCGTTGACAGGAAATGGGTCAACCCATCGCATCTTTTGAAACTCTGGATAACCTCAAAAACCTTTGTGCTAGGTTTTGCATCCCTGGCATCAGTCTGGTGAATCTACATCACGCCTCCTTCTCCGCTACGTTTGATGCTTTTTTAAGTCCCCCTTCCCAACCGCCACAATGGCTGAGATGAACTAAATCAGTACATTGCAACACTTCCTATATGATTGTAGGAATGGGGGCTGCTTTGGCTCAGTGGGCTAGGCAGCTGGTTTGTGATGCAGAACAAGGCCAGCAGCGCAGGTTCAATTCCCGCACCAGCTGAGAATTCTGAATTCTCCCTCGGTGTACCTGAACAGGTGCCGGAATGTGGCGACTAGGGGCTTTTCACAGTAACTTCATTGCAGTGTTAATGTAAGCCTACTTGTGACAATAACGATTATTTCTTTAAGTGACTGCAATTCGTAAGTTTTTCACTGGGTGTAAGGTGCTTTGGGGCGTCCTGTGATTGTGCATGGCACGATATAAATGTACTTCTGCATTTCAGTTGGGAATTCAGCTGCAACTTGCTGTAATGGTCGTTTTAGCACCACATGGGGAGGAGAAAGGTCTTCTGTGGAAAGCCTTTAATTTCTTGAGATATGTAATTAAATGGAAAGATGGTGTGAGATTGTCAGATATACTGCCACTAACACGTTTCAAATTTTATGGCAAGTTTATTTTTGCAAGAAAAATCACAACAGTTAGACGGTTTTAAGAAAATACATTAAAACAAGTCACTTGGTGCTACTGTAAAAGATTCATCCAGTGGAACCGAGCAACACCTCCCTACTGCTGCCCAACACCCCACTTCCCCTCCCACCTCACACACCTCCCCCGAGGAGTCTTCTGACCACAAACTGAACTGGGATGATGAAATTAAGAGATTCCAGTAACATCACAGGCTGGAGTGCAAAACAAAATCCTTCTCTCCACTCTTCATGACTTTTATATTCAATTTTAAAAGTAAAACCCCTGGGACACAGAGCAATCTATGAAAAATGTATGTTTTTAGATATATATTTATACATATCAAAAGCCTTAAATCCTCGAGGCCATCTCCAACATCTGGAAAGTAACTATTCCCAAATTCCCACTCCATTGCCAAACACCGCATGCTCCAACAATTACCCGGAATTCCATCACACTTAAAACATTGTGCGTTAAACCCTACTTTTGAGGTCATGTACTTTGCAACGACTAACTCTTTAACCTTTGTAACTTCCATTTTTTATAAAAAGACAGTTCTTACTTCTGTACTTTGGGACTGAATTTTGTTACCTTTCCAATACTCGTGTTGAATTCACCTCCACAACCACCCCGTCTTCTCCCCACCCCCTCCCCAAGTTCCAAAAAGAAGCAACGATCCACAGTGGCATAGCGATTCATAAAAATTTGCACTGGCATTCTTTCAACCGAAAGACGTTTGTACCTACAACCATTACCTGATGATACCATAGCTCAATACGAGAGGCTCACTTGCTGTACTAGTCTCCACTACAATGTAAAGATGTATATTCAGAATGCATCAATGCTTGAGCAGCACCAACTGGCCTCTCCGGAGCAGCACATCCTTTTTGACTGCATCTTAATACAGCTATAGGTGTGGCAGTGCGCAAGAGAGGTGACTCTGCAAATTAAATAGTTAGGACAAAAATTATTCCCCACCCCGCTGCCTCTGCAGAATTGACCAAGAACCAGGCACTTTGATTCATTATGATGATCGCTTCAGATTCATGGTGTCTGAGTCTCTTCCAAATCCAAAAACAACTGTTGCTGAAATCTTAGCTGTTATTTTTCCTTACAGAATCATAGTCCATGGGCGGCATGGTAGCACAGTAGTTAGCACAGTGCCAGGGCCCCAGGTTCAATTCCCGGCTTGGGGCACTTGTCTGTGCGGAGTCTGCACGTTCTCCCAGTGTGTGCATGGGTTTCCTCCGGGTGCTCCGGTTTCCTCCCACAGTCCAAAGATGTGCAGGTTAGGTGGATTGGCCATGCTAAATTGCCCTTAGTGTCCAAAAAGGTTAAGTGAGGTTACGTGGATAGGGTGGAGGTGTGGGCTTGGGTAGGGTGCTCTTTCCAAGGGCCGGTGCAGACTCGATGGGCCGAATGCCTCCTTCAGCACTGTAAATTCTATGAAAATTCTATCTATGAAGGCAGCTGAGGACCCAGGTTTGATCCCAGCCCGGGTCACTGTCCATGTGGAGTTTGCATATTCTCCCGTGTCTGCGTGGGTCTCACACCCACAACCCAAAGATATGCAGGGGAGGTGGATTGGCCCGATAAATTACCCCTTAATTGGAAAAAAAATTAAATAAAATGTTTAGAATCGTAGAATTCCCCGAGTGCAGAAGGAGGCCATTCGTCCCATCCAAAGGAGCACTGCACTTAGGCCCACTTTCCCACCCTATCCCTGGAACCCGGAGAATCTAGAATTAGGGGTCAAAGCCTCAGTGTATGGTGTTGGCCATTTAGAAATGAATTGAGTAGAAATCTACTCAAGAGTTGTGAAACAGTGAGATACTCGACTCTAAAGAGTTGTGGATGCTCAGTCATTGAGTACATTCTAGTCTGAGATCGACATATCCTTGAGCAGTAAAAGAATCAAGGGAACGGCAGGAAAGTTGGGTTGATGCAGGATATAAGCCATGAGCTCACTGAATGCTGTAATAGACTCGAGGGACTGAATGGCCGGCTCCTGGCCTGATTTCTTATGTTCTAAAGGGGGGAGAACAGCACAATAGTTGAATCGGCAGACTGTTTCGGTGCTCTATAATCTATGTTCGAGTTATCAGTCACACAAAGGCAGGCTGAGGCACCAATGTTTTATGGCAACCAGGTTTAATTACATCATGAATCATGTTAAAGCTCACACAGGGAGATTTCAATGTGGTGGGACAAGCTAATCTAAATGGATAAACAAACACAACACTCAGAACGGGCAAAGGGCTCTGGGCACATGAAAGAACCACGAGATCTAAAATTCCCAACCATTGATCAATTTAACTGCTTTCCGTTGTACTACTTGTGGGATATTCAGCTTGAAGAACAACTGGCACTGAAAGTTATTGGTCATAGTACTCCGACAGTGATACATTTGTATGTAAATTCACCGCCAGTGTGGAACTGAGAAAGTTCACGACTCAGTCCCAACTTTGTAGATATTCCATAGAATTTGTAATTTGGAAACAGTCTGTGGTGAATGTATTCACCTAATGCATGTATGATACTGTAACCTATGACCTGGAAGTGGTGATACAAGCTGTACTGTAACCCCGGTGGGCTCAGCCTCTGACTCTGCCCTCACCTGGACCATATATAGACCGGCCACCTGTCGGCAGCATTCGTCTATACAACCAACTCTGGCTAGGCAAGTTCATGATTAATAAAGCCTAATGTTCACTCGCTCTCTCTGCCTCTCGGTGAATTGAAGGTATATCATGGTGCAACCGATCTATGCCAGTTTATGCTCTGCACAAGCCCCCTCTCTCTCACCTGATGGCTAATTTTAACAGGGGAAGCAGTAAGGTTAACAGTTCAGCTCAGTACTCCTGTGCCAGGTTGAGTTGAAAAATTAACTGGGTAACTCGCTCCTGATTATTCAACAGTGACAACAATTGGAATGCATGTTCCCTGTGCATATATTTACAGGAGTGAGTGCTTCTGCATGGATTTGTGTGGATATGCGGTTAAGCTTGCGCTTGTCTGGAAGCATTCAGGATGGTAAATTGAAGACAGGATGAGACTCAGGCTGTGAAGTGCTCTGTGAAGAGCCAAATGACACTCAACTTCATGGTTACAAGAATTAGCATTTGTGAAAGGTACTAAAGAACCAAGATCGCCTGTTTGGTCCTGATCAACGTCTGCAAGGAAATGTTTATACACTTTAAAAAATATAATTCCCAATCGCTTTTTTTTTAAAGTCGCCTTCTAATAAAGATTATTATTATCTTGAAGCTTAGCTGCAAATCATCCATACTTCTTCAATTGTGGTTAGTTATCTCAGCAATCAAGAATAAATTGCAGCCTTATAACTTTTAGACACCTGAATCATGCATGTAATTATACCCTCATAACTGACAAGCAATAAGTGCTAAGTTGAGTCGTTAGACAGGTCATCATCAGCAAAATGTCTGTTACTTCTACTGTTTGGATGCAAAACCATCAATTAAATAGTCTCTTTCCTAAAACATAATGTGCCAGCTCCGCTCAGTTGTTGCACTCTTGCCTCCAGGTCAGAAGGTCGTATGTTCAAGCCCCATTCCAGAGACTTGAACACTTTATCAAGGATGACGTGCCCAATGCAACACTGATGCCGAGTGCTTCACTGTCAGAGGCACTATATTCGGTTCAGATATTTAATTAAACCTTCGTCTCAAGTGGACATAAAATATCCCACTATGTTTTGAAGAAGATCAAGGGGGTTTTCCCAGTATCCTGGCCAATATTTACTCCTCAACGTTGTCTGATTCTCATCACATTGCTGTTCGTGGCCATGTGCTGTGTGGAAATTAGCTGCCATATTTCCAACATCATGACTACATGGCAACAGTACTTCATTGGGTATCAAAGGTTTTATGATAATCCTACGGTTCTAAATGGAGCAATGGAATGCATGTCCGTTTGTTAAAAATGAACTCCATGTTTCTCTATTTCCTACTTATACTTAAGTAAATGTTATATTTCAAAGAACAAAGAAGATTAGAGCACAGGAACAGGCCCTGCGGTCTCAATGGATGTGAGCATCATTGACTGAACTATTTGCAATTGGTAACGTACAGACTGTAGCTAACTAGCCAGTTCTTGCAAAACTCAAAACTGTGTCCAACATTAGATGTGATTCAGAGATTGGACAACATTTGCTAAATAATCCATGGTGTGCTAAGAATTTCGCTGACAGTCAATTTAAGATGGTTAGTTTGGCTTGCACTGTGGTGCGTGTGTGTGCTGGAAGCGACATATGCTTTTTAAAAAATAAATTTAAAGAACCCAATTGTTTTTCCCAACTAAGGGGCAATTTAGCGTGGCCAATCGAGCTACCCTGCACATCTTTGGGTTGTTGGGGGTGAGACCCACGCAGGCACAGGGAGTATGTGTAAACTCCACACGGCCAGTGATTGGGGTCAGGATCGAACCAGGATCCTCGGCCACTGTTAGGCAGCAGTGCTAACCACTGCGCCACCGTGCCGCCCAGGAAGCTACATACACTAATAGACAGGGTCACGTGCTTTGCAGACAGAAAGAACACATGCACACATTTTGCCTGTTTTCAGCTCACCAAATAAGCGATTGTCATTGGCTGATTTATCCCCCAGTGCAATGCCTTGACCAATCATGGTCAAGCTGCCCTATTTAAATTTCAAACAACGCTTGGCAGTTATCTGTCAGTCCCCATCAACTGGTGCATTCTTCATGGCAATGCCTCTCCCAACCAGAGTCTACTCGCCAACTAATCAGCATTCTCTTCTCATACAGTTTAAGTTGTTGTTTTCCCCTCATACTGGTTTTCTTGCGAAGTGTCATGATGAGTGCAAGACAAAAAAGTTTGACAAGTCTCTTTTTTCAGCAATACTCAAGTCGAGAATCGGCATAAACAGAGCCGTTTCAATATGTTTTGCACTTCTAAACTTCAGTTCTGTCTGCCAAAAGCATTTTGAACTGCGAAATGTTAGGATGGCTTCCTGTCTGGCTAGTGGTGCGAGCAATTCGATGTGATGGTTGGTAATATCACACACAAACCAATACTGACTTGCATGTGTTTTTCTGAACTGTTTGGTTGTTTTCAAAACATGAAATATGTTTTGTGATAACTACTGTATTTCAAATTGTGTATTACTTTATGCTGCATTACTAATATCTCCATTTGAAATCTTACGTGCATTTCCCATGGCCACTATTACAATTATCCCATATTCGATTCCCGGCTTGGGTCACTATCTGTGCGGAGTCTGCATGTTCTCCCAGTGTATGCGTGGGTTTCCTCCGGGTGCTTCGGTTTCCTCCCACAGACCAAAGATGTGCAGGTTCGATAGCTTGGCCATGATAAATTGCCCTTAGTGTCCAAAAAGGTTAGGTGGGGTTACTGGGTTATCGGGATAGGGTGGAGGCATGGGCTTAAGTAGGGTGCTCTTTCCAAGGGCCAGTGCAGACTCAATGGGCCGAATGGCCTCCTTTTGCATTGTAAATTCTATGATTCTAAACAAATAAAGGAAATAGGAACAGGCCATTCAGCCCATCGAGCCTACTCCGCCATTCAAACAGATCATGGCTGATCATCCATCTCTGCACTATCTTTCCCCCACAATCCCCATATCGCTTGATGCCATTAGTATCAAAAATCTATCGATTACTGGCTTGAACATAATAATGATCAAGCTAATAAGATTTTTCATATGCTAATAAAGCATGTAAACTGCTTATGTAAACGTCTCAAACAGTAACTACAGCCTCTCACCATTGGTGGTGTTGTGGTGTGAAATGGAAAGGTCTAACTTCACGCCTCATATGCTGTTCAAAATGTTACTCAGTTTTAGGGAAATTAATTTGTAAATGTAAGGTTATTGCAACCCTGGAATTTAAAAGTTGCCAGATCACCAAAGGTATTTACACATCAAAGGTTCTTCCATGTATAGTTACAAAATCAGAGGTAGAAGGGTGAAGGCCATAAAGCAGCAGGTGGGTCAATTTAACTGGGGAACTGAAGATATTAAGTCTGAGGTGAATTGCCCTGTGTTTGTTAGAGATGTGGAATGTTCATGTAATTCCCCAGATCAAAGAAAGGTTGAAAAGTAACTAGTAAAGAAATAAAGGTCTTAAAGTACCCATGCACTTTCCATGTCAAAAGAATGTCTTGGAAGATGAAGTCAATCAGTTAAAACCTTGAACTGGGACATCCCAGATGTGCCTCGTTGTGGTGGGGATAGATTGCAGGGAGGTAATCTTTTGTGTTCTGTTTATCTATATGTTTTCTCACAGAGTGAGAGAAAGCTGCCAGCAGTGGGTGCTTGGAAGCAGCTGAGACAAGTGGCAAAAGGACTGTCAGAAACAGGATGTTTTCTGATGTTGGCGTCACGGAGCAAGAAAACAGTGAAGCCCATGCTTGAGCGGAGGTGTCCACAATGGTGAGGTGTTTCAAGAGAATTAGGTCACCTGCCCAAATGCTCGTGAAAGGACCTTAAGAAACCTCATACCTCAGAAAATAACAGGAACAACAAGGAGAACCAAAGTGAATTCCAAAGAGCTGTGGCACACCTTGGTTTGGTCTCAGGATAGGTGAAGGAACCGTCAAGATCCTGTAATGTACAGAGGAATGCTTAGGTGACATTGAAAACTGTTGATATTTTTGGGTTGTGTTACAAAGCATATTGCGTCAAATTAGTAATACTTGCACAGTTTACATACTGCACAGTAAACGTTTTTGTTTAAAACTTGACATACTGTGGTGTAATTCTTTCAGTTAATAGCTGGGAGTTCAAATTTCTTTTTTTTTAAAATAGTTCATGGTCTCTCGAGAGACACAATAGGTGCTTCACATTTACATCTTCCAACTACTTTGTCTACATTGCAGAGAAATTCTATATCCATAACAAATATAAAATCAAAGTGCTCTGGAAAATATGGATAGAACATATAATTTAAAAATGGGAACTGAAATAAATAAATAAATAATATTTTTATTGTCACAAGTAGGCTTACATTAACACTGCAATCAACGGGGCTGATTTAGCACAGTGGGCTAAATAGCTGGCTTGCAATGCAGAACAACACTTGCAGCACGGGTTCAATTCCCGTACCGGCCTCCCCGAACAGGCGCCGGAATATGGAACTTCATTGAAGACTACTTGTGACAATAAGTGATTGTTATTATTATTAAGTTACTGTGAAAAGCCCCTGGTCGCCACATTCCGGCGCCTGTTCAGGTACACTGAGGGAGAATTCAGAATTCTCAGCCGGTACGGGAATTGAACCCGCGCTGCTGGCGTTGTTCTGCATCACAAACCGGCTGTCTAGCTCACTGAGCTAAACCAGTCTTCTACACGTGCACACTCTAACAAAATGTCAATAACCTATTCCTCCCTCAAAAAGGACGTTGCCTGACCTGTTGAGTATTTCCAGTTTGTATTTCAGGCTTCCGCAGCAGTTTGCTTTTCTATTTCTGCATGGCCTGGTTTTCCAAAGCAGATTAAGAGGTGCTTAGGATGAATCAAGGATTTGATGGGGTTGATCAAAAGGGATAATTTCCTCTGATCGGGAGGAGAGGGGTCCAGCATAACGTTAAAACTGGACCTTGGCCATTCAGGAGTGAATCCAGGAAACATGTTTCCTCACAGAGGGCAGTGGAAAAACAGAACACTCTTCCCACCCCCCCCCCCCCCCCCCCCCCCCCCCCCCGCCACCACCACCCCTACAAAAATTGTTGGGCTTGGCATCTCAAAAGTATTCAAAACTCAGAGAAGTAAGGTTTCTGTTAAGTGAAGGGACATGGGAAACAAGAAAGGTAAATGGAGTTAGGATACAAAAAGCTATCGAATGGCAGGGCAAAGACAGAACAGGCTCAAAGGGTTGAATGGCCTCTTGATGTTATGGGTCCAGTTACCCCTCACCATCTGACGCCACCTCCCTTGAAGACTCCATTTGGACTTGACTCGGATGTCAAATGCCGCGCGGGACACTGACAGGCAATCCTTTGAAAGTTCTGGAAGTAGAGGTTTCTTGTAAATGTCATAACACTTTCCACATCAAACTTTCACCAGTCATACCTCTGCTGTTGTGGAACATTGTATCCTCCAACTCACAGTGAGCAGAAACACAATGGGTCCGCTGTTTTATATAACTTTTTTTTTTATGTCAATGTATTTTCCAAAATTATGCTGAGCAACATCTGTTGTACATGCCCGTCACCTTTTTTATTTTAAACAAAACTCAATTCTGCGAATTACGCGCAGCAATGTTCAGTAGTGCTGCCTTCAGGGGATTGTCTAAAGGAAGTAATTTAAAAACTTAAATTTTAAAAAGGTTTGTCGGTGGGTGGGTATGTTCATAGGAGACTTTATATTTCACAAAATATTTGCGAGTCATAAAAACCTCCTCTGCACTGGTCTATTGCTGGTAGTTGAGTCCAACTATTTACATGGGGTCCTGGCTTCCAAACTCAGTTTTGTCTTCATCAGCACCCTGACCTCCATAAATATTGGAGTCATGTTCTTGAGTTAATTCCTAGGACGCATATATTGCCCTGAAGCCGATAGTGAGTCTTCCCCTTGAGCCGTTGCAGTCCGCTTGGTGATGGTTCCACAGTGCTGTTAGGTCATGAGTTTTGGGATTTTGATACAGAAATGTATGTCATCCAGTACAGATTCAAGTCAGAATGATATATGAACCAAAGAGGAAATTGGAAGCAATATTCCAAAATTCAGTTTTCTTATGTAATTACAAATAATATAAAATATACATCAGGGCAGAATGAATGATTAAAATACGAACTGAATTACGCCTGCATGGTCTAACTCAATTGCCCAAGCATTATGACACACATACAATAGAGGTTTTTCCAACTTTAGATTCACCATTTTGAGTGGAGGTTTGATTACAGAATCTTACAGGCACAGAAGTCAACCATTTGGCCCATTATGCCTATGCCAGCTCTTTCAAAAAGATATTCAATCAGTCCCATTCATCCATTCTCTCCCCATTGCCCTTGTTCATCTCACTCCCTTCTGAAAATTACTATTTTAACCTGGTGTTGTAAGACTTCTTACTATCCTCCCCTTCAGGCAGTCCATTCCAGATCATAGCTCTCTGTAAAAAGCTTTCATCGCACCTTCACCTCTTTTGCCAATTTACATAAATCTGAGTCCAAATCTCACACACGTGGAATCAGTTTCTCCTTATTCACCCTTTATGTTTTTCCTTATTTACTCGATTGAAATTCTTTAGACTGCCTCGACAAACTCGCCCCTCAACCTTTTCTACTCTAAGAAGAATTCCAGCATCTGTAGACTCTCAAGTAAGAGTTTGTCTTTTTAAATTATTCAGCTCTGGTTGAGTGTGTCACTATCTTACCAGTGCTACTGTCAGACAGGGTTGAGAGGAATGGGAGGCCAGTGCAAGAACTTTGTGCTTTGCCTCAAATAGTGCCATGGAATCTTGGCAGCTCATCCGAACAGGAAAACAGTGTCTGGGTTCAACATCGCATCCAAAAAACAATGCAACACTCCCTCAGCAGTGCACTTAAATTGTCAGCTTAGATTATGTGCTGATATCTGACTTATGAGCAGTGCTGGTAACTAAGCAAAGGACTATTTCCGAGGCTAATTTGTATTATTGTATACTCTTCACCTACTCGTGCTCCATGGTAATCTGAACGTAACCTGCACATTCTTTACCCAGAGAGTAGTGAGGGTATGGAATGCACTGCCTGTGGAAGTAGTTGAGTTGGAAACATTAGGGACCTTCAAGTGGCTATTGGATAGGTACATGGATTATGGTAGAATGATGGGGTGTAGATTCATTTGTTCTTAATCTAGGAGAAAAGTTCGTGGGCCGAAGGGCCTGTTCTGTGCTGCATTTTTCTATGTTCTTTGACCTATTTTTTTGACTGCAGGGGTACAGTGCTGAAGCACCACAGCTTTGAACCAGCTGCAAATGCCGTAAGACAGACACGGTCTACTTTGGCTCAAATTAATTCCAACCCTTTTATGAATTGAAAATGACCAGGGTTCTACGGATCAGACCTGCCACAAAACATCTAGCGTACCTGTACAGAAACTTGTTTCCGGCTTGTAAATGGAACAATTCCAGAACCTCATGCACGGAACAATTACAACTGCAACCTTTCCCAGTGACTCAGGCACTTTAAACTTCACTCACTTTAGCCTCCCTCAAAATAAATACCCTCTACAATTAAACAGAAACTTTTTTTTTCTTGGACACACCAGTGAAATAAAGAGACAGAGAACAGTTCCAACAAAAGACTTGGAATACACAACCTCAGACTGCAATCACAGATGCAGGAAAGGTGAAGTGGTGAAGTTAGAAATGTTCAGAATTCTCAAAAGGATTAACACATTGCAAAGGAGGAGTAAAAAAAAGGCAGAAATTGGAGTACGAGAGAAAACTAGCTAGAAACATAAAAACACAAGGAAGTAAAGTCGGCATCATTCCAGATGACCATACGCTGCTTTCCCCTTCGAGGGGGAGAGCTGACTGGTGGTGATTTTGTCATGATATTCAGGTAAACATCATAGCACATACATACATACATACTGATGGACAGATCAACGGACCAATCAAAACACACAACACGACAGCCAATCACAGGCAAGAGCATACACAGTACAAAACAGGGAACACGACACTTCCTGGGCACTCGAGCAGGAGACGGCTCAGGGCACAGAGCTCATTGCAGGCCACTCAGACATCCACCATGTGCTGAGTGCCACTACAAGATAGAATTAGGAATAAGTCCACAGAATCAAGGGTCATGATCGAACCTCAGTAAACAGTTTACCAGTGTAAATAGATGTTTGAAATAAAACTGTGTTGTACCATTCGCAACCGTGTTGGTTCATCTGTGTGGCAGAGCACCCAACACTTCAATTTAACCTGAGGGTTATCGGCTCAGGAACCCTCTGAGTCAGAGGTTTAAGATCATTTCCAATGATCAGTATCAAAAAACTCAGGACAAGGATAAAGGGGGAGGCGTTGGGGAACCTTTTCACAAGGTGTGCAATGACATGGAATGTATTACCACACGTGACTAGTGACGTGAAGTCTTTCTAGAAAGGTTAAGGAATCAGGAAAACAGAATCACAGGATGGTTACAGCACAGGAGGTGGCCATTTGGCCTGTCATACCTCTGCTGGCTCTCAAGGAGCAATTCACCTTGTGCGACTCTCCTCCCTTTTCCCCATAGCACTACTTTCTTTTAAGATAATAGTCTAGTTTCCAGATCCTAACCACTCACTGTATTGAAACGGTTTCACCTCATGTCGTTGTTGCTTCTTTTGCCATTTACCTTCAAACTGTGCCCTCTTATTCTCGACCCTTCCACCAACAGAAACAGCTTTTCCCAAACTACCCCGTCCGGACCTCTCATGATTCCGAATATCTCTATCAAATCAATTCCAAACCTTCGCTTCAACAAGAAAACAGTTCCAACTTCTCTAATCCATCTGCAGAAGTTATGTTCCTCGTCCCGGGAATAAATTCATGAATCTGTTCTGCACTCGAACGCCATTACATCCTTCCTGAAGTGTGGCAACCAAGCTGGGTCCAATACTACAGTTGAGGCTAAACGAGTGTTTTGGCTCAGGTTTAGCCTAATTTCCTTGCTTGTGCCCCTATTAATAAAGCTTAGGATACTGCATGCTTTAATAACCTTTACGAAAAACATTAAAAGTGTTAAATATTAAAGGCCATCACTGGCAGCCATGCCTCAGGTAACTCTGGTCTTTCCTCTATATTTTCCTTTAAGCCACTCCAACCAATTCGGTGAGAACTAGATCCAACCCAGTAGCATTCAAAATGACATCATTGTGTAATGCCCGGGTCAAATTGGGCGAGATCTACCGGCCGCATTGCGCTCGAACGGGAGGGTGGTGCGGCCAGAAGGTGCCGGGTGAAGCCACCCACGGGCTTCCAGGCAGCCACCAGGAACACCCACCACAATAAGTGTGACCAAGCCGCTCTCGTGTAAATAGGCCTTAAACCTACTACGGCACACACACCCAGAACCTGCCAGCCTCCCAGCATCTATCACCCACCCCAGGGTGTCCCCAGGCTGACACTCTTCAGCAATGGTCCAGACAAACATGGACCATAAGACCACAAGATATAGGAGCAGAATTAGGCCACTCGGCCCATCGGGTCTGCTCCACCATTCAATTATGGCTGATATTTTTGTCATTCCCATTCTCCTGCCTTCTCCCCATAACCCTTGATCCCCTTATTAATCAAGAACCTAGCTATCTCTGTCTTAAAGACCAGGTGGACTGGTACCCGGGGTATCTCCCGGCCATCGGAAGCCCCTGGGTGGTCAGGGACATGGCAGGGTGGCCCCCTGGACCCCCCCCCCCGGGAATGTGGGCTCCTTGGCACTGCCCATCTGACATCTTGGCACTGCCACCCTGGACCTGCCATGGTGCCCGGATGGCACCGCCAATCCGGCAGAAGCATTGCCGGGAAGGATGCCCGGGTGGTACTGTCAAGGGTCAGGGACCGAGTGGGGCCATACCCATGAAAGGAGGATGGAGGCGGGGTATGGAGGGTGTGGGCTTTAGGGCGGGAAGGTAGAGGTGGCATGTAAGGGGGTGTGGGGGCCCCCAGGGACCCCATCGCGGTACGTCCTCACTTGGGGGTGGGGGGCCACAAGCTCACTTCGAGATCGGGGCACTCACTCAAAATGGCTGCCCGAGTTCAGCTCCCCAGTGATGAAAATAATTCTAAGCGTGGGCTGAACCAGTGTGAAATTTCCCAGGGCCCAAAAAAGTTGCCATTAGAAAGCAGTGGAGAACTCTGGCGGAGCCGGTAGGAAACTCCCAGCAAAACTCGCCACAAATGACACTTAGAAATATTTCCATTAGATCGCATTGTGTTATTCTGGCCACCAACCCTGTGAGAGTCTTCTGGATCTCGAAGATTTCTAAAACTAGAGCAAAATACAGGACATACAGCAAATGAATAAGGAAAGGCTGACAAAGAAAGTGACTGGGATTCAATGAGGTCTCATGCACATATACACAACTAAATGTGGAAAACACAAATACCGGATTTTGCTTCCTAATTAAGTAAACAGTGACATCAGGGCAAATTGTCACAGATTTAAAGTGAAGAATAATTGGCAACACCTTCCAAAGCCATCTAGAAGGAGAAGGGCAGCAGATATCTGGTTCCCCTCCAAGTCACTCACCATCCTGACTTGAAACTATATCATCGTTCCTTCACTGTCACTGGGTCAAAATCCTGGACCCCCCGCCCCCCTAACAGCACAGCAGGTCTACCTACACCACATGGACTGCAGCAGTTTAAGAAAGCAGCTCACAAGGACAATTCTCAAGGACAATTAGGGATGGACAACAAATGCTGGCCTCGCCAACGAAGGCCACATCCCGTAAAAAAATGAATTAAAAGAAAGATAGTGCAGAGTGAGTAATGCAATGCCTGGGGGAGGGGAGGGCAGAAACGAGGAGAGATGGGGAGAACTGGGGACTGGAGAAGGAGGTGAAGCAATTAAATTAATTTTGTCAATCTGAGGCCCATACCACAATCAAGTGCAGAAAAGTACTTGTGAGGAACAAGTAGGGCCTGCCATATCAGGAAGGGGAAAGAAAAAGGGGGGGTTGCATGTTCTGAATTGGACAGGAAAGGACTGAAGATCTCTGCTTTGATCACAAGTCAAACACCCCATTTCAAGACTAGCAAGATAATACAGGGCACCACCTCAAACTTGTCGACTGCACTCACTTTTCCACTCACAACAGATATATAAGCTTCTACAGTGCAAGAGTCAAGAAGGCAACATGCGCATGAGAGTAATTGTCCATTAAAACCTTTCAAAGTTAACCGGGAACCCACAGCAAGACCTGCATGTGTTTCAAGGTGCTCCATACTTTATGTGACAGCTTTGAAGTGAAGCACAGTCAAGGCCAAGAACAAAGTGCATTGTTTGTTTGAAGTGGGCTAAACTGGCTCATTCGGAAGTTCACTACATCTTGTCTCAGAGGAATGCCTGGTGCAACTGCTTTGCCGGGTAACACAAACAACATCGCCCCCCCACCTCCCCAAAATACATTTAACACTTTCCATCCACTCTAACTGCAAAGTTACTCCTGGGACGCTATTAGAACATAAGAACATAAAACATTACAGCGCAGTACAGTCCCTTTGGCCCTCGATGTTACGCCGACCTGTGAAACCACTCTGAAGCTCATCTACACCATTCCCTTATCGTCCATATGTCTATCCAATGACCATTTGAATGCCCTTAATGTTGGCGAATCCACTACTGTTGCAGGCAGGGCATTCCACGCCCTTACTACTCTCTGAGTAAAGAACCTACCTCTGACATCTGTCCTATATCTATCTCCCCTCAATTTAAAGCTATGTCCCCTCGTGCTAGACATCACCATCCGAGGAAAAAGGCTCTCACTGTCCACCCTATTCAATCCTCTGATCATCTTGTATGCCTCAATTAAGTCACCTCTTAACCTTCTTCTCTCTAACGAAAACAGCCTCAAGTCCCTCAGCCTTTCCTCATAAGATCTTCTCTCCATACCAGGCAACATTCTGGTAAATCTCCTCTGCACCCTTTCCAATGCTTCCACATCCTTCCTGTAATGCGGCGACCAGAATTGCACGCAATACTCCAAATGCGGCCGCACTAGAGTTTTGTACAGCTGCAACATGACCTCATGGCTCCAAAACTCAATCCCTCTACCAATAAAAGCTAACACACCGTACGCCTTCTTAACAACCCTCTCAACCTGGGTGGCAACTTTCAGGGATCTATGTACATGGACACCGAGATCTCCCTGCTCATCCACACTGCCAAGAATCTTACCATTAGCCCAGTACTCTGTCTTCCTGTTATTCCTTCCAAAATGAATCACCCCTCACTTTTCTGCATTAAACTCCATTTGCCACCTCTCAGCCCAGTGTTGTAGCTTATCTATGTCCCTCTGTAACTTGTAACATCCTTCCGCACTGTCCACAACTTCACCAACTTTCGTGTCATCTGCAAATTTACTCACCCATCCTTCTACTCCCTCCTCCAGGTCATTTATAAAAATGACAAACACTGGTGGCCCCAAAACAGATCCTTGTGGTACACCACTAGTAACTGGACTCCAGTCTGAATATTTACCATCAACCACCACCCTTTGTCTTCTTCCAGCTAGCCAATTTCTGATCCAAACCGCGAAATCACCCTGAATTCCATGCCTCCGTATTTTCTGCAGTAGCCTACCATGGGGAACCTTATCAAACGCTTTACTGAAATCCATATACACCATATCAACTGCTTTACCCTCATCCACCTGTTTGGTCACCTTCTCAAAGAACTCTAGGTTTGTGAGGCACGACCTACCCTTCACAAAACCGTGTTGACTATCTCTAATCAAATTATTCCTTTCCAGATGTTTATACATCCTATCTCTTATAAATCTTTCCAAGACTTTGCCCACAACAGAAGTAAGGCTCACTGGTCTATAGTTACTGGGGTTGTCTCTACTCCCCTTCTTGAACAAGGGGACAACATTTGCTATCCTCCAGTCTTCTGGCACTATTCCTGTAGACAATGATGACTTAAAGGACTATGGAGTTCTGAATTTCCATTAGACAACCTAACTGCACAGCCATATGGTGAATCGAGACCAAGAAGCTCACAGGACAGACAAAATCAGTACGGGAAGGAACTCTGAACGAAAACAGCAGAAAGAGAGAAAAATATGCATTTACACAGTTCTTTTCAGAACCTCAGGACATCTCAAAATACTTTATAGCTGCCAAAGAACTTTTCAGATGTCGTCAGTCCCTTCGAGTAAGAAATGCAGCAGCCAATTTACGCACACACCAAGACCCATAACTGGCAACGTGATAATGACCAGACCATTTATTTTAGTGGCAATGGCTGAAACACTAATACTGAGCAGGATTCAGTCAGAACTCACTTGTTCGTCTTCAATGTGGTGCCGTGAGATCTCTTATATCTACCTGAGAGCAGACAGTGCCTCAATTTGATCTATTATTAGATCAAGGGCACTTCTGACAGTGCAGCATTCTATGATGGAGTGTTCCTCTGGATTCGGTGCCAGGACTTGAACCCACAATTATGCTGATGAGTTCTGCTCATTAAGCTACAGCTGAAACCATCAATCAGATAGGGAGGAGAAAAATGAATGTTCTGGGTAGGACCAGTGTGTGAAATAGAATGGTCTTATAGCTGAGTCGGTGCGTTTAAATATATCAGTGACTTTTCAGCTGCAATTCTGAGCTCTGCTGGCTGCTTTGATCAGTTCTCTGCAAAAGCTCGCGTCCTAATTTGGGGTCATTGCAGAGGTCCAACAGGAGTGCCTCACAAATGCTGTCATAGCGCTTTAAATCACCTGTCTTCAATATTTGGTTAACACTCTCCTGGTCCAACTCCCATCTTGCACGCTCCGTAAATTTCAACTCATCCAAGGCTGTGTTGCCTACACCTCGCCTCAAGTCCTGTTCACCCAACTCACTATACTGGTTGATCTACATTGGCTCCAGATCCAGCAATAACTTGACTGTGAAACCCTCCATGATTCCGCCACTCCTCAGCTCTGTAACCTCCTACAGCCAGATAGTCCTTGTTGTGGCCGAATAATCCTGAGGCCTGGACTAATGATCCAGAGACAGGAGCTCAAATTGCACCATAGCAGCTGGAGAATTTAAATTCAGTCAATTAATTAAGTCTTTTTCTCATAATCAATCTGAGGGAGGAAAATCTGTTGTTTTTACCTCGTCTGGACATTGCTTGGCCTAAAAATATCCTGTGAATGAATCAAAAAATAACTCTTTATACATGGTTGGCTGGGGGAGCAAGGGGTAGCGCAGGTGGTGAAATGCATCACTGTAAATACACAAGGGGTTAATATAAATATACGTAGACTAGATAAACACTAGAGGGAGCACCAGAGACATCATGACACACAGACGTTCAACCAATAGGTCAGTAAGATAGGACACAACCAATGGGCATTCAAGACACATCCTCTCCAAGTCTGAACCTTCCTTTGTCAGAGTGCACATCAAGGAAACAGGTTATGCTACGTCAAGAGCATAACAAAAGAATGAGGATCAAGAATAAATAAGAGGTGGCGGGGGAGCGGGGGGGAGATAGGATGGGGCGGGGGTGGGGGTGGAGTGAGGCGATGCGGAGGGTAAATTCGACCTCCTTGTGCACAAAGATGAGCTTGATTCAATTCAAGGTGTTGCACAAGGTGCATATGACCGGGGCGAGGATGAGTGGGTTCTACCGGGGAGTGGCAGACGAGTGAGAGAAGACCAGCGGAATCACGTGTACATGTTCTGGGGCTGTGGGAAGTTGGTGAGCGACTGGGAGGCGGTATTCAGGATGCTATCAAAGATTGTGGCAACAGAGGTCAGGCCGGATCCAATGGTGGTGATCTTTGGGGTATCAGAAATTCCCACGCTGATGGGGAAGGGGGCCGATGTCATGGCCTTCGC
Source organism: Scyliorhinus torazame (assembly GCF_047496885.1). Taxonomy (NCBI): domain Eukaryota; kingdom Metazoa; phylum Chordata; class Chondrichthyes; order Carcharhiniformes; family Scyliorhinidae; genus Scyliorhinus; species Scyliorhinus torazame. Next base: position 343,514,809 of record NC_092709.1, on the reverse strand, counting down.
CTCCCTGATTGCCCGGCGGAGAATATTGTTGAATTAGCGATCGGCAACGCCACTAAGGGTGGCGGCCTGGCTGAGGGACCTGTACGACTTCCTTCGAGTTGAGGGGATCAGGGGGAGGGCTTTGAGACACGATGGGGACTGTTCATGACAATGTTTGAGGAATTGTTTATTACACGGGGTGGGGGGGGGGGGGGGGGGGGGGGGGCGCGTATTGCACAAACTGAACTGTGGGGGTGTTGACAATGTTACTTATTTGTGTTTTTCTACTTTTGAATAAAATACATTTGTTAAAAATAAATCTTACGCAAAAAAAATAATCTTGCATTCCTATAATTCTGGTCACTTGTCCAACTCTCATTTCCTTCACCCTTCATATTGCAATCATCCCATCAGCAGCTTGGGTCCAAGATAGGAAATTGCCTTCCCAAACCTTTCTCCTCTTTTAGAATGCTCCATAAAACCTACCTCTTTGATCAATTTTATAGTCACCTGTCCTAATATCTCCTTTGTGGCTCGCTGCCTGGTTCCATCTGATAACACTCCTGTGAAGCCCCTTGGGAGATTTTACTGCATTAAAGGTATAAATGAAAGTTGTTGCTGGTCATATCCATATCCTCCAGGTACTGGTCTCACAGAGGTCTATCTCGCCAGACTAAAGCTGCCCCAACCATGGAAACAGAATTCTGTTCCTTTCGAACCAATTCTACCCACAAGAATTGACTGTGCACTCTCAGCCTCCCTGCCATTTATCACCCAAAGGTTTCCACACCATCACCCAGGATCTGAAACCAATCTTTGTTACAAGGCCACATTAAACAGCATCGGCATTTGTCATGCCCAAGACTCTGATTAAAATACAGTAAAGATGCCGAAGGCTAAGAATTATCCACAAGTCATCACCCAGCGAGTCTCGCTGAAGGCATGTTCTCGCGCACAGCTGTCAGAGTCTCAAAATAAATCTGTTCTTTAATTCAACAGTACAGTACAGTTTTGACTCCAGAATTTTCCCATCTCAGTTGCATCCATGATTGTATTCCTGTCGGATGTGATATGATTTACTATGAGTCAGAAGCAGTCTTTTCTACAGTTCGTAGAAGCAAAGAGCACAGGAGGCCATTCGGCCCATCATGACTGTGCCAGCTCTTTGACAGAGCCATCCATTCCCATACCCTTTCCCCGGAGTTCACTAGCTGTTTTCCCTTCAGGTTTTTATCCAATTCCCTCTTCAAAAGTTATGACTGAATCTGCCTCGCTGCCCTAAGGCAGTGCATGCCAGATCATAACAATGTCTCCTCATCCCCTGGTTCTTTGATCAGTTCCGAGCAAGTGACCGTAATTCAGCAGTGGCCACATGAAAGATGGGTTTCACACCCTCAAGAAAAATTACAAATTGCGGCAAGCAGAACTGCTGGCGATCAGACAAGAACAAACAGGCCAGTGCTGTGCTAAACTATTCACAGTGTAATCCAGACAGATATTATCAATGAAGGTGAACAAATCAAACATTCAGATACAATAGCAGAGAAAAAGAGAGATGAGAGTGAGGGCACATAAGCGAGAAAGCGAGTAAGCAAGTGAGAGAGAATAAGAAAGAAGGAGCAGGAGTATTGTGCTTGACACGTGCATTCAAATTATCAAAGGACATTCAAAAAACAAATTTTCTGACCTTCTCCAAGTCCAGGAGCCAGGGACTGACAAGCCACAACACAAACAACTATGTCTTACCAACAGTGGTTGACCACAGCACTTGTTAGTTGTGACTACAATATGATCATAAAGGGACAGGCCGCATTAGGAAAACTTTACACTAACAACAGATTTCAATGTGTCCTACTTGGAGTTAGATTGAATATAGCCCTCCACAGCAAGAAACATGGCAGCCAAGCCCACAATCACAGGGGAGGAAGCACTTCAGTCTCCTGAGGATGGAAAACCACCTGTGATTAAGTTGGAGGCAGGAACAGACACATGGGGGAAAGTTGCTCACTCACAGCAGGTCATCAATTATTGAGTCAATGGATGAAAAGAATCATTGAGCCCACCAGAATTTCGTGGTGACTCACGGATTCCATGCGAGTGACTTCCCCGTGTCTGCAGAAGACTCCAGAAAACCCGCGACTTTTTCTTTCAAAAGCACTTTGTGCCAAATGGAGGGATCTTGCATCAAGCAGAGGGATAGCGACTGAACGTCACCCCTCCCCACCCGTGACCTACATCCCACCCTTCACGAACACCTGGCTTTGGTCCCTCAGCGATCCTCAGTCTCTTCCTGGGCGCATTCCCAGCAGTAGCCACCTTCCCGGTCACGCTGCAGGCAATGGCCTCTGATTGGACAGCAGCTCTTGGCTGTCCACCCACTGAGGTCCTGAATCCTGGGGAAGGCCTGACACTGGCCAGTTAAGTTTCTAAATATAGTTGTGGCCCCTCCAGAGAATCGCCGCAGGTTTCCCACTGGTTCCATAAATGGTGGTCTGAATCCATGTGAACGGCAGTAAATTCCGCCCATGGCAACAATGTGTATGATGCAACACAAGTGTCAGCCTTTGCTCAGGACATTCTCATCGGACGTTCTCCCGACCCTTGGAGGTGAACAGGGCTCACAGAGCACTCACGAGGAAGCCGTGAGTGAGGGCAATGGTGGTGAGATTCCACAGGTATTTGGACAAGGAGCATATTTTACAGTGGGCCAAGCAGACACGGAGTTGTAAATGGGAGAACAGTATCCTGCGGATCTATCAGGGTCTGAGTGCAGAGGTGGCTGGGAGAAGAGCGGGATTCAATCAGATAAAGTTGACCCTTTTTAAGAAAAAGGTGAAGTTTGGACTGCCGTATCCGGCCCGTCTCTGGGTCACGTATGAGGGACAACATTTTTATTTTGAGTCGCCCGAGGAAGCGATGGACTTCGCGAGAAGGAAATGACTGGTGGCGGACTGAGGACTTTGAACTTTGCTGCAGCGTTCACATTAAACAAGCTTCTTGTTTTCCTTTTTGCGGACGTTATTTGTAATGCCTTCTGTATTGATTTGGGGCCAGTTGCAGAGCTGAGTGAGTTAAAGTTTACATTTGCACTGAAGGGGGATGGAGGTGTGTTTGTTAGATGCTGGATCTTCTGTTTGATCTTTTCTTTGTTTGTTTGAATAAGTGTGTCTGAGCAGGGGGGGTGGAGACAATAGGTGAGAGAATGCCTGGCGCCATGGGCGGGGGTCACCAAGCTAGCTGGGTGGGCTAGCTCACGGAAGCGCAGTGGGAGGAGAGCAGATGTTATGCTTATTGAAGGGGTCGGGTTACATAGTGCTCTTAGGGGGGGGGTTCTGCTGACAGGGGAGGGATTTTTGCTGTGGGACAGAAAGGAGGTCGGGGGCGGAGGCTGCCTGGGGGTGGGCCGGTGGAGGCGTGGGGCGCGGGCTGGAGACTGACCCAAGAAAGGTGATGACTGATCGGCGAGGGGTGGGGGGGGGGATGAGCCCCACAACCAGGCTAATCACATGGAATGAGAGGGCTAAATGGGCCGGCTAAGAGGGCACGCGTGTTCGCGCATCTGAGAGGACTGAAGGCGGACGTTGTAATGCTACAGGAGACGCACCTTAGAGTAGCTGATCAGATCAGATTAAGGAAGGGATGGGTCGGACAGGTTTTTCACTCGGACTGGACTCGAAGACTAGAGGGGTCGTGATCCTGATCAATAAGCGAGTGGTGTTTGAGGCGGGAAGAATAGATACGAATGTGGGAGGCCGGTACATCATGGTCAGTGGGAAACTGGAGGGGGTGCAGGTGGTATTAGTAAATGTGTATGCGCCAAATTGGGATGATGTGGAGTTTAAAAAAAGAATGCTGGGGAAGATCCCGGACCTGGATTCGCATATGTTGGTCATGGAGGGGACTTTAGCAGTCATTGACCCTGGGTTAGACCGATCGAGTTCAAAGACAGGCAGGGTGCCAGCAATGGCAAAGGAGCTAAAGGGGTTCATGGAGCAGATTGGGGGGTGGATCCATGGAGATTTGGGCAGCCGAGAATGAAGGAGTTCTCCTTCTACTCACACATGCATAAAGTGTACTCCCGGATTGATTTCTTTATTTTGAACAGGGCTCTATTGATGGGGGTAGTGGACACGGGGTATTCGGCCATCACAATCTCAGATCATGCCAGCAGAATGCTTGCACAGCAGCTCAGAAAGAGGGAGTCAGCCAGGGAGATAGGGAAAGTAAAGGATGGGGATGGGAACCTGGTTGGAGACTCAACAGGGGTGAATAAGGCATTCAAGGAGTTTTACAGTAGGCTGTATGGGTCGGAAGCCCCAGCTGAGCCGGAGGAGATAAGGCACTTCTTAGGGGGGGCTGAATTTCCAGAAGGTGGACAGGTGGTTGGTAGAAGGGCTGGGGGCCCCGATCGGGTTGGAAGAAATAGCGGAGGGTCTGAAGGCCATGCAGTCGGTAAAGCCCCGGGGCCGGGTGGGTACCCAGTGGAGTTCTATAAAAGGTTCTCCGGGATATTGGGGCCGCTGTTGATAAAGACATTCAATGAGGCAAGAGAGAGAGGGGTGCTTCCCTCGACGATGTCACAGGCCACAATCTCTTTGATCCTTAAGCGGGACGAGGACCCGGAGCTATATGGGTCCTACAGGCCGATATCCCTTTTAAATGTGGACGCCAAACTGCTGGCCAAAATCTTGTGAAGATTGTGTTCCCGACGTTATTGGGGAGGACCAGACGGGGTTTGTTAAGGGAAGGTGGCCAATGTAAGAAGGTTGTTAAACGTGATCATGATGCCCCCGGAAGGTAGGGAGGTGGAGGTAGTGGTCGCAATGGACGCAGAGAAGGCTTTTGATCAGGTAGAATGGGAATATCTGTGGGAGGTACTGGGACGGTTCGGATTTGGACAGGGGTTTATTGACTGGGTCAGGATGTTGCATCAGGCTCCTGTTGCGAGGGTACGGACGAATAGCACAACATCGGGCTGTTTAAGCTGCATCAGGGACGAGACAGGGATGCCCCCTCTCCCCACTGTTGTTCGCGTTAGCCAAAGAGTTGCTGGCAATTGCGCCGAGAGCTTCAAGGGCTGGTCCGGGGGGGGAGTGGAACACAGAGTCTCGCTTTACACAGGTGACCTGCTCCTGTATGTATCGGACCCATTAGAGGGGATGGAAGAAATTATGAGGATTCTGGGGGAATTTGGCCGGTTTTCGGGGTATAAGCTAATTATGGGGAAAAGTGAGATGTTTGCGGTCCAGGCAAGGGGGCAGGAGAGGCGATTGGGGGAGCTGCCGTTTAGAGTGGTAGGGGGAAGCTTTCGGTACTTAGGCATCCAGGTGGCACGGGAATGGCAACGGCTGCACAAGTTAAATCTGGCCTGACTAGTAGACCAAATGAACGACAATTTATGGAGGTGGGACACGCTCCCGTTGTCACTGGCTGGGAGGGTGCAGACAGTGAAAACGACAGCCCTCCCGAGATTCCGGTTTGTGTTTCAGTGTCTCGCCATCTTTATTACACAGTCCTTTTTTAAACAGATCAATAAGGTAATCACTGGCTTTGTACGGGCGGGCACGACCTCGCGAGTAAAAAAGGGGATTCTTGAGCGGAGCCGGCGGGAGGGCGGGCTGGCGCTGCCGAACTTCAGTAATTACTATTGGGCAGCGAATGTAGCCATGATCAGGAAGTGGGTGGTGGGGGAGGGTCAGTATGAGAGCGTGTGGAGGCGGCTTCATGCAAGGGCACCAGCTTGGGGGGGTTGATAACAGCGCCTCTGCCGTTGCCGCTGGCACGGTACTCCACCAGCTCCGTGGTGGTGGCGGCCCTGAGGGTCTGGGGGCAACGGAGGAGGCATGTGGGAGTGGAGGGAGCATCAGTGTGGACTCCAATCTGTAATAATCACCGGTTTGCTCCGGGAAGGATGGATGGAGGGTTTCGGAGATGGGAGAGAGCAGGGATTGAGAGGATGGGGGATATGTTTATAGAGGGGAGCTTTCCTAGCCTGAGGGAGCTGGAGGAGAAATTTGGATTGGCGAGGGGAAATGAATTTAGGTACCTCCATGTGCGGGACTTCCTACGCAGGCAGGTTTCAACCTTCCTGGTCCGACCACCAAGGGGGATACAGGACAGGGTAGTTTCTAGAGTGTGGGTAGGAGAAGGGAGGGTCTCTGATATTTACAAGGAACTCATGGGGTCGGAGGAGACGCAGGCAGAGGAGCTGAAGTGCAAGTGGGAGGAGAAGCTGGGAGGTGAGATAGAGGATGGTCTATGGGCAGACGCGTTGAGTAGAGACACCGCGTCCGCAACGTGCCAGGCTCAGCCTGATACAATTTAAGGTCGTTCACCGGGCTCACATGACAGTGGCCCGGATGAGCAGATTCTTTGGGGTGGAGGACAGGTGTGCAAAATGTGCGGGAGGCCAGCAAACCATGTCTACATGTTCTGGACATGCCCAAAGCTAAGGGGATTTTGGCAGGGGTTTGCGGATGTCATGTCCACGGTGTTAAAAATCAGGGTGGCACCGAATCCAGAGGTGGCGATTTTCAGAGTGTCGGAAGACCCGAGAATCCAGGAGAAGAAAGAGGCAGACGTTCTGGCCTTTGCTTCCCTGGTAGCATGGAGATGGATATTGTTAGCTTGGAGGGACTCAAAGCCCCCGAAGTCGGAGACCTGGCTATCTGACATGGCTAGCTTTCTCGGTTTGGAGAAAATCAAGTTCGCCTTGAGAGGGTCAGTGTTTGGGTTCGCCCGGAGGTGGCAACCGTTCGTCGACTTCTTTGCGGAAAATTAACCGTCAGCAGAAGGGCGGGGGGGGGTAGCTTAGTTTAGAGTTGGGGGTTCGTAAAGGTGGGACCCGTAAGGGAGGGAGACGGCTTTTGCACTATGTTTATAAATTCATGTACATTGTTTATTTTGTTGTTGTAAAACCAAAAAAATGCCTCAATAAAATGTTTATAAAAACAAAAAGTAGAAAATACAATATGAAAGTCAGCTGGCGGAGAGCATAAAAACGAACTGGAAAAGTTTCTATAGGTATATAAAGAGAAAAACAAACGTACAGTCAGAAACGAGGAGGATGAGGACAGCACGGTGGCACAGGTTAGCACTGCTGCCTCACAGTGCCGAGGTTCCAGCCCTCGGTCACTGTCCATGTGGTGTTTGCACAACCCCAAAGATGTGCAGGTTAGGTGGATTGGCCACGATATTTTGCCCCTTAATTGGAAAAAAATAATTGGCTGCTCTAAATGTTTGTTTTTTTTAACTGGGAGAGGGTGGGAGGGGATTCATACTGGGGAACAAAGAAATGGCTGAGGAACTAAATTCATACTTTGCTTCTGTCTTCACAAAGGAAGACATGAATAATGTACCGGAAGTTCTGAGAAACACAAGTTATTGCGAGGAGCTAATGGAAATCAGTATTAGTGGAGAAATGGTTTTGGCGAAATTATTGGGATTGAAGTCAGATAAATCTCCAGGGCCTGATATCTTCATCCCAGAGAACTTAAGGAAGTGGCCTTAGAAATAGTAGATACATTGGAGGTCATTTTCCAAAATTCATTAGACTCTTGAATGGTTCCTACAGATTGGAGGGTAGCTAATATAAGGCCGCTATTCAAAAAGTGAGTTTGAGTGGAAACAGGGAAATATAGATCACTGAGTCTAACGTTGGTAGTAGGGAAGTTGCTGGAGTCCATTATCAAGGATTTCACAGCAGGGCATTTGGAAAACAATAGTGTAATCAGACAAAGTCAGCATGGGTTTACGAAAGAGAAATCATGCTCGACAAATCTACTGGAATTCTTTGAAGATGTAACTCGTAGAGTTGACCAGGGAGAACCAGTGGGTGTGGTTTATTTAGACTTTCAGAAGGCTTTCACAAGGTCTGACATAGCAGATTACTATGTAAAGTTAAAGCACATGGCATTGTGGGTAGTGTCTTGCGATGAATAGAAAGCTGGTTCGCAGACAGGAAGCAAAATGTTGGAATAAATGGGACTTTTCCTAATTGGCAGGCAGTGATCAGTGGGATACCGCAGGGATCTGTGCTAGGACCCCAACTGTTGACATAATATATTAATGATTTGGATGCGGGAACTGAGTGTATTATCCTCAAATTTGCAGATGACAAAGTTGGGTGGGAGGGTGAGCTGTGAGGAGGATGCAGAGATGCTTCAGCGGGATCTGGAGAGACTTCGTGAGTGGGCATATGCATGGCAGATGCAGCATAATGTGGTTAAATGGGAGGTCATCCATTTATTATTTGAATAGGTGTAAATTGAAGAAGGCGAGTACTCGGCGAGACCTTGGTGTCCTTATGCATCAGTCGCTGAAAGTAAGCTTATAGGTACAGCAGGAAGTAAAGGAGGCAAATGGTATGCTGGCCTTCATAGCGAGAGGATTTGATTACAGGCATAGAGATGTTTTACTACAATTGTATAGGGCATTGGTGAGGCCACACCTGGAGTATTGCACAGTTTTGGTGTCCTTATCTGAGGAAGGATGTTCTTGCTATGGAGGGAGTGCAGCAAAGGTTTACCAGGCTGATTCCTGAGATGGCGGGACTGTCATATGAGGAGAGACTAAATCAGTTAGGATTATATTCATTGGAGTTTAGAAGAGTGAGAGGGGATCTCATAGAAACTTACAAAGTTCGAACAGCATTAGACAGTCTAGATTCAGAAAGAATGTTCCCGATGGTGGGGGAGTCCAAAACTAGGGGTCATAGTTTGAGGAGAAGGAGTGAACCTTTTCGGACTGAGGTGAGGAGAGGTTTCTTCACCCAGAGAGTGGTGAATCTGTGGAATTCGCTACCACAGAAAGGAGTTGAGGTCAAAACATTGTGTAATTTCAAGAAGGAATTTGATATAGCTCTTGGGGCTTAAGGGATATGGGGGAGGGAGGGGGGGGAGGGGGGGGGGGGAAAGCGGGCAGGTCGGGGTATTGAACTTGATGATCAGCCATGATCATAATGAATGGCGGAGCAGACTCGAAGAGCCAAATGGCCTCCTCCTGCTTCTATTTTCTATCTATGTACGTTTCTACGTACAAGATATCATTTGCTGGTTCAAACATTTACTGTACAAAATTACTTTCTTTACCTGCAAAGACCCTACTGTAACAATGTGCAGACATATCACGGATCAAAAACCCATTTGATCCTTTTAATAGAGGAAAGCTTTTTGAATTTCTGCAGTCTCAGGCTATTTTGACAACATTGGTCTTTTATTTTGTCACTTTAAAATTGAAGACACCCATTTTGTTTGGCAAAATGCCCTCCTTGTGTTCGAATTTCATTCCAATTAACTGGGCAAAATGTTTCAATTGAATTCTGGCATTCAATGACCCCAATCAGAAATTCCTGTAATGTACATCTGGTCAATCCAAAAACTGCTTTCGCGCGTAAGCCAATGAGCCACACTGGTCTAGGTGTGTGGAATGCAATACGCCTGAACCTGTTTAACAGAACTTTTGTTCAAGTCTGAAGTGAAAAAAATTCTCCTTCTCCGATTCATTATGATTTTAGAATAGTAAATAACTGACCGTGGGTCTCTAAGCTTTAAGCTAATTTCAGGTCCTGCTCGAAATTCTTTTCCTTTTTTAAAAAATATATATTTTATTCAAGATTTTTGGCCAAACATAACAGTACGTAGTGTTTCTTTTACACAACAATAAAGCAATATAAATAACAGTGGCCAGTTTTAAACAAATAAATAAATAATATATAAACAAAAACAAAACTAAATGGCAACTGCCTTGTCCAAAATAAATACTCTCAAAATACAATCCAACAATCCAATATACAATTACCTATAACAAATACCTATACATATTATACATATACAATAACATCTCTGAGAGTCCGTTCGATTCCTTCCCCCCCCTCCCCCCTGGGTTGCTGCTGTTGTCTACTTCTTTTCCATTCCCTCTATCTTTCTGTGAGGTAATCGACGAATGGTTGCCACCGCCTGGTGAACCCCTGAGCCGAACCCCTTAACACAAACTTAATCCGTTCTAACTTTATAAACCCTGCCATGTCGTTTATCCAGGTCTCCACACCCGGGGGTTTGGCTTCCTTCCACATTAACAATATCCTGCGCCGGGCTACTAGGGACGCAAAGGCCAACACGTCAGCCTCTCTTGCCTCCTGCACTCCCGGCTCTTCTGCAACCCCAAATATAGCCAACCCCCAGCTTGGTTCAACCCGGACCCCCACCACCTTCGAAAGCACCTTTGCCGCCCCCACCCAGAACCCCTGTAGTGCCGGGCATGACCAGAACATGTGGGTGTGATTCGCTGGGCCTCTCGAGCATCTCGCACACCTATCCTCTACCCCCAAAAATTTTCTAAGCCGTGCTCCAGTCATATGCGCCCTGTGTAACACCTTAAATTGTATCAGGCTTAGCCTGACACACGAGGACGATGAGTTTACCCTACGTAGTCGAAACTCTTTTCCATCTTCCTCTCTTTTTGAATCAGCACTTTCCCATTGTAAATTTGTAAACTTATGTACGGTAATTAACTGTAATTAGCTCAGTGCATTATATGAAGATTCAGCTTTCTGGCTTTCTTTCTGATTGAAATGTGACTACTCACGTATCGCTCACCTTCACTCTCCCGTTCTCTCCGAGGAGAATCAAGCTTACAGCAGATTTTACAACCTCCACCCCTCCCATGCAAATACATAATAATCCAGACTGACAAAGTATTTGAATCTCGCAACTATCGTAAATGGTGTGATCGTGATCATTTGTATTGCGTGAAGTGTGTGGAAATAAATCAATAAAAACAAAATTATGATTGGTACCTTCCGATTGGATTAGATTGGATTGGATTTGTTTATTGTCACGTGCACCGAGGTACAGTGAAAAGTATTTTTCTGCGAGCAGCTCAACAGATCATTAAGTACATGGGAAGAAATGGGAATTTTAAAAATACATAATAGGGCAACACAAGGTATACAATGTAACTACATAAGCACCGGCATCGGATCAAGCATACAGGGTGTAGTGTTAATGAGGTCAGTCCATAAGAGGGTCATTTAGGAGTCTGGTAACAGCGGGGAAGCTGTTTTTGAGTCTGTTCGTGCGTGTTCTCAGGCTTCTGTATCTCCTGCCCAATGGAAGAAGTTGGATGAGTGAGTAAGCCGGGTGGGAGGGGTCTTTGATTACGCTGCCTGCTTTCCCCAGGCAGCGGGAGGTGTAGATGAAGTCAATGGATGGGAGGCAGGTTCATCTGATGGACTGGGCGGTGTTCACGACTCTCTGAAGTTTCTTGCGGTCTTGGGCCGAGCAGTTGCCATACCAGGCTGTGATGTAGCCCGATAGGATGCTTTCTATGGTGCATCTGTAAAAGTTGGTATGGGTTAATGTGGACATGCCGAATTTCCTTAGTTTCCTGAGGAAGTATAGGCGCTGTTGTGCTTTCTTGGTGGTAGCGTCGGTGTGGGTGGACCAGGACAGATTTTTGGTAATGTGTACCCTGAGGAATTTGAAACTGCCAACCATCTCCACCTCGGCCCCGTTGATGCTGACAGGGGCGTGTACAGTACTTTGCTTCCTGAAGTCAATGACCAGCTCTTTAGTTTTGCTGACATTGAGGGAGAGATTGTTGTCGCTGCACCACTCCACTAGGTTCTTGATCTCCCTCCTGTATTCTGACTCGTTGTTATTCGAAATTCAGCCCACTATGGTCGTATCGTTAGCAAACTTGTAGATGGAGTTAGAAGCAAATTTTGCCATGCAGTCGTATGTGTACAGGGAGTAGAGTAGGGGGCTAAGTATGCAGTCTTGCGGGGCCCAGGTACTGAGGACTATTGTGGAGGAGGTGTTGTTATTCATTCTTACTGATTGTGGTCTATGGATCAGAAAATCGAGGACCCAGTTGCAGAGTGGGGAGCCAAGTCCCAGGTTTTGGAGCTTTGATATGAGCTTTGCTGGGATTATGGTGTTGAAGGCGGAGCTGTAGTCAATAAATAGGAGTCTGATGTAGGAGTCCTTGTTGTCGAGATGCTCTAGGGATGACTGTAGGGCCAGGGAAATCGCGTCTGCTGTTGACCGGTTGCGAGGGTACGCGAATTGCAGTGGATCAAGGCATTCTGGGAGTATGGAGGTGATGCGCTTCATGATCAACCTCATGAAGCACTTCATTACGACTGAAGTCAGGGCCACCGGACGGTTGTCACTGAGGTACGTTGCCTGGTTGTTCTTTGGCACCGGTATGATGGTGGTCTTCTTGAAGCAGGTGGGGACCTCGGATTGGAGTAGGGACAGGTGGTGTGTATCATACACACCACATGCAAGGGACGGTGATCTATTACTTCACTGCCTTGGTATTAAACAGATGTTTTGCTGTCTCCCTACTTCTCAAACTTGTATCCGAGGTGAAGGATATATGAAGTATCCTATCAATACAATCCAAATAATACAGTGACGCAGGGGATGGTGTCGTGGTATTGTCACTGGACTAGTAATCCAGGCTCTGGGAACAGGGTTTGAATCCCACCACAGCAGCTGGAAAATTTTAATTTAATAAATTTGGAATGAACAGCGGTAATAGCGAACAAATCTTGAGAACACTTTAGTTCACTCAGGCCCTTTAGGGGAGGAAATCTGCCACCCTGACCTGATCTGGCCTACATGTGACTCCAGACCCACAGCAATATGGTTGACTCTTAAATGTCCTCCGAAACGAAATAGGAAGCCACTCCGGTGTATTAAACCACTACCAAGTTGACAAAAGGGAATGAGGCCTGATAGATCACCTGGCATCGACCTGGGCACTGGAAATGACAACGGCAAACACAGCCCATCGGCCCTACGAAGTCTACTTTAATAAAATATTGGGGCTTGCACAAAATTGGGAGAGCTGTCCCACAGACTAGTCAAGCAACAGCCTGACATAGTCATTCTCACAGAATCAAACCATTCAGATAATGATCCCAGACACTGCCAACACCATTCCGAAGTATGTCCTGTCCTCCACTCACAGTTCTGAACAACAGCTCTGGACCCCATATGGCATCAGGTCAAACATGAACCAGGAATTCTCCTGCTGATTACCACCAACAGCCCTCCCTCAACTGGTCAAACGGTACTCCACCATGTTGAACACCACACAGAGGAAGCACCTAGGTTGGATAGGGCACAGAATAAATTCTGGGAGGGGGACTTCAATGTCCATCGTCGGGAGTGGCTGGATAGCACAATTAATGACCGAGCTAGCATAAAGGACTTAACTGCTAGACTTGGTCTGTAGCAGGTGGTGAGGCAACCAAGAGGGAAAAATCAAGATTGGCCATGATCAATTGCCCCTTAGTGTCCAAACAGTTAGGGGTTAGGTTATGTGGGATTACTGGGTTAAGTCTGACCCTGTGTCGGATACCCTTTCAGAGGGTCGGTGCAGACTCTATCGGTCGAATGGCCTCCTTCTTCACTGTAGTGATTCTATGATAATTGTGGGAGCTCCTCTGGGTAGTGTCCTAGGCCTAATAATCCTTAGCTGTTTCATAAATTACTCTGCCTCCATCATAAGCTCCGAAATGGGGATGTTTGTTCAGCGTCATTCACGGCTCCTCAGATACTGAAACAGTCGGTGCCCATATGCAGAAAGATCTAGATAACATTCAGGCTTGGCCGATACGTGACAAGTAACATTTATCCCAGACAAGCGGCAGGCAATGACCATCTCCAACAAGAGCAAATTCAACGATTACTCCTCGACATTCAATGGCATTACCATCCCTGAATCCCCCACTATCAACACCCTGTTGAGTTACCATTGACATGAAACTGAACTGCACCAGCCATATAGATACTGTGGCTACACCTTTTCAGTGAGTATCATTCCCCAAAGCCTGTCCACAATCCACAAGGCACAAATGTGATGGAATAATCCCCACTTGCCTGGATGAGTACAGCTCCATCAAGTCGACAAGTTCAACACCATCCAGGGCAAAGCAGCCTGCTTGATTGGCACCCCATCCAGCATCTCCAATATCCACCTCTCCAACACCGACGCACAGTGACAGCGTGTGCATCATCTACAAGATAGCTGCAGCCACCCACCAAGGCTCCAACAGCATCTTCTAAATCCACAATCACTATCAACTAGAGGGACAAGGACAGAAGATGCCCCTCCCCTCCAAGCAGCATAACACCCTGACTTGAAAATAGATTGCTGCTCCTTCACCATCGCTGGGTCAAAACCGTGGAACACTCTTCCAAACAGCACTATGGGTGTACCTACACCACATGGACTGCAGCTCACCACCACCTTCTCAATGCCAATTAAGGATGGGTTAAAAATGCTGTCCTAGCCAGTGACAATAATGTCCCTTGAAATAATTTTTTTAAATGCTCTATATAAACCCAACATTAGTGATTTCCATGCAATTTAAAGGGCTCTCTGACACCTGTGGAAGGAGATTTTTGGCAGGACAAATACAAATGTCGACACATTGGATATCCCTAATCTGATCATGGGCGGCACGGTAGCATAGTGGGTAGCACTGTTGCTTCACCGCACTAGGGTCCCAGGTTCGATTCCCGGCTTGGGTCACTGTCTGTGCGGAGTCTGCATGTTCTCCCAGTGTCTGCTTGGGTTTCCTCCGGGTGCTCCAGTTTCCTCCCACAAGTCCCGAAAGACGTGCTTATTAGGTGACTTTGACATTCTGAATTCTCCCTCTGTGTACCCGAACAGGCGCCGGAATGTGGCAACTAGGGGATTTTCACAGCAACTTCATTGCAGTGTTAATGTAAACCTACTTGTGACAAGAAAGATTATCAATAACAGCAGCGGTTGGGTGGGAGAAAATCAGGAAGAAAGGGGAAGGACAAAATCATAAGTCACCTAATAGAGCTGCAACAAACAAATTCTGCTCCCAAGCTGATGGTAGGTTCACTGGCAGGTGTAATTTTGACACACAGTTAGTCCTGACTTCTAATCAACCCAATTCAAACTACTGGGAAATGTGGGATGCAAGTCTATTATCGCCGTGACTCAGATCCTGGTGGATGGCCCACAATGCAAAGCAAACTTTAAATCCGTACTGAAAGACACGAAATTGGCAACCTCACACAAAGACTTACCAGATAGTTGATGAAAGAAATGTCACACTGCAGCACATTGTAGGGAGAGTATTGATCTGAATCTATCCAGTGACTGCTGAATGCAGTGGAATACAGTGTTTTTCAAACTTTTTTTGCCCGGGACCCATTTTTACCAAATATCCATCCTTCGGGGCCCATGCCAGCTGACCTTTGTGAACCATGCCGGCTGACCTTTGGACCACACTAGTCGACCTTCGCAACCCACCATTTTAACTTCCCTTTAATGTGACATGTGAGCCTGCTTGGTCCTCACGATCTCACTTGCTTTGTTATTCAATGTTCCATTTCTGATAATTACTTCAGCTGATGATGAACTGCATCGGTTCAAAAAAATAAAGAGGTTTGTCCTCGAACTTGCCATGTTTAGTCTTGAAATGTCTTTGAAGGTTTCAAACTTGCATTTGCCAGTGATTCCCTGCACATAACGCACATGAACTTTACATCCTGATTAGCAGTGGCACATTTAATAAACCCACAAGTAACCATCTTTATGCTGCTTTGTTCCCGATAACAACTTCTTTTTCATGGGTTGTTCAGCAGAGGCCCTGGAGTTCACACCAGCACTGCTGGCAGCTACAAAATGGAGGAATCCCCCCCCATGCGGCCAGAACACATGACTTCAACATACAGGGTGCGTGACCTATCTGCTGCCACTTCCGTCGTTTGCTGAAAAATCTGGCCCTGGACAGCGCGATGTCAGGAAACAGCAGTCCACCCCGCTGGGCTCCGGGCCTGCGCACTGCTTGCTCCGGCCTGCATGATCGCGATGGCCACCAATCTCACAAGTCAGTCTCAGAAGGGCAGCACAAGTGGATAGCACTGTGGCTTCACAGCGCCAGGGTCCCAGGTTCGATTCCCCGCTGGGTCACTGTCTGTGCGGAGTCTGCACGTTCTCCCTGTATCTGCGTGGGTTTCCTCCGGGTGCTCCGGTTTCCTCCCACAGTCCAAAGACGTGCAGGTTAGGTGGATTGACCATGATAAATTGCCCATAGTGACCAAAAAGGTCAGGAGGGGTTATCGGGTTATGGGGATAGGGTGGAAGTGAGGGCTTAAGTGGGTAGGGGTAGACTCGATGGGCTGAATGGCCTCCTTCTGCACTGTATGTTCTGTCGCGGCTGGCCATTTTAAAGGCCGGTCGCGGCTGCTGGCCCGTTCCTCCTGCGATGGGGAACACCGCGACCAAGCGCTGCAACCGTCGCAAAACCTGCCCACGACCCACCCGTAGGTCGTGACCCTGAGTTTGAAACCCCCAGTGAAAACCCCTGGAATAGAGGGAACTTAATACACCGAACCCAGGCTGAACCTTCCTTGGAAGTGTTTGATGGGACAATACAGAAAGAGCTTCACTATGTAACAAATCCACGTTACACCAGCCCTGGGATTGGCGATGGTAATACCAGAAGCTTAAAAAGACAGCAAATTGGGCTAACATTGGCACAGAAATTCTCACAAACAAGTTTTTTCAAACTATTTGAAAAAGAGAGAAAGGATAGTACAAAGTAAAGGAAACAAATGAGCATTAAACTAATGGAGGCAGCACTGAGAGATCTACCGTCTGTTTTTGTACAAATCCCCTCTGCACGATATCTCCTTTCACTCCTTTCCCATGGCTGTTGAGCAAAGAAATTTTGAGAAAAAAATTGGCTCTTATTTTTTTTTTTTTTAAATGTGGAGCAAAAAAAAAAAACTTCTTTACATGCCTGCTGGCAGATGTAGTTCTCAACTCTGCCAGTTCCCGAGACCCACCATCTTAATCAGCATCACATAAAACTTAACACATGCTTTGAAATTTGCACCAGACTCTTGAAAAAAAAGACATAGCCTCAAGGGTGTACTGCAAAAACCCACAACTTCAGCTTCTGCCGCAATTATCTTTCAACTCTGGCTGAACCGGCCACAGACCCTGGCTGCCAAACGGAGGAAAGGTCATCGGGTCAGAGCAGCCAACTTGCAAGGTCCGACAAGCAAGACGTCTATACAGAATACCTTCAGGGTGAAGGGTATACTTTAACTTAGAGAGGTCAAGGTGTGCGAGTGCAAGTGTGAGTGTGCAAGTACACTTACTGTATTCCCACGGGCTAAAGGGGGCTGCTTGTCGTAATGGTGTGAAATATGCTCAACATTTTTAAAAATTCACTCTCAGGCTGTGGGTGGATGTCACTGGTACGAGCAATATTTATTGCCCACTCGCTAATTTCCCTTGTGAAAGAGGTGGCAAGCCACCTTCTTGAACTGCTGCTGTCCACGTGGTGTAGGTACACCTCTAGTTCTGTTATGGAGAGAGTTCCAGGGTTTTCAATCAGCGACAGCGAAGGAACATTTAACAAAGTGCAACGTAACAGGCTTGCCAGCAAAGCTGAAGCCCATGGAATAAAAAGGAAAAATGCCAGCTTGGATATGGAGTTGGCCGAGTGAGAGGAAACAGACAGCAGTGATGAACTGTTGTTCTTCAGACAGGGGTGAGGCGGAGTGGAGTATATAGTCAGGTTCCTCAGGACCACTTGAGATAAAGTCATTACTTAGATTTGAATCGACAGGGCATAAATTCAAATCTGGAAATGACACAAAAGTTTGACGTATTCAAAACAATAAGGAGGAGCTTAGAGATAGACTTTAAGAGGATATATATAGGTTGGCAGAATGGGCGAACACACGACTGCAAGAACATAAAGAATAGGAGCAGAACTATGCCACTCAGCCCATCGAGTCTGCTCCACCATTCAATCATGGCTGATATTTTTCTCATCCCCATTCTCCTGCCTTTTCCCCATAACCCCCTGATCCCCCTTATTAATCAAGAACCTATCTATCTCTGTCTTAAAGACACTCAGTGATTTGGCCTCCACAGCCTTCTGCGGCAAAGAGTTCCACAGATTCACCACTCTCTGACTGAAGAAATTCCTCCTCATCCCTGTTTTAAAGGATCGTCCCTTTAGTCTGAAATTGTGCCCTCTGCTTCGAGTTTTTTCTACAAGTGGAAACATCCTCTCGATGTCAACTCTATCCAGGCCTCGCAGTACCCTGTAAGTTTCAATAAGATCCCCCCTCAACCTTCTAAACTCCACCGAGTACAGTCCTCAACCGTTCCTCATATGACAAGCTCTTCATTCCAGGGATCATTCGTGTGAACCTCCTCTGGACCCTTTTCCAACCCAGCACATCCTTCCTTAGATATGGGGCCCAAAACTTCATAATACTCCAAATGTGGTCTGACCAGCGCCTTCTACAGCCTCAGAAGTACATCCCTGTTGCTGTATTCTAGCCTTCTCGACATAAATGCTAACATTGCATTTGTCTTCCTAATTACCAACTGAAGCTGCACATTAACCTTAAGAGAATAGTGAACAAGGACTCCCAAGTCCCTCTGTGCTTCTGATTTCCTAAGCATTTCCCCATTTTGAAGATAGTCCATGCCTCCATTCCTCCTTCCAAAGTGCATAACCTCACACTTTTCCACATTG
Organism: Scyliorhinus torazame; assembly: GCF_047496885.1. Taxonomy (NCBI): domain Eukaryota; kingdom Metazoa; phylum Chordata; class Chondrichthyes; order Carcharhiniformes; family Scyliorhinidae; genus Scyliorhinus; species Scyliorhinus torazame. Next base: position 343,496,271 of record NC_092709.1, on the reverse strand, counting down.
TATTCCATATGACTCTCCTAGCCTGTCCAAGTCCGTCTGCAGCCCGCCTGCTTCCTCAATACGACCTGTCCCTCTGCATATCTTATCTGCAAACTTAGCAACAGCGCCTTCAGTTCCTTCTTCCAGATCATTAATGTATATTGTGAAAAGTTGTGGTCCCAGCACAGACGCCTGAGGCACACTACGAGTCACCGGCTGCCATCCTGAAATTGCCCCCTTTATCCCCACTCTGGCCTTCTGCCAGTCAGCTAATCCTCTATCCATGCCAGGATCTTACCCTTAACATCATGGGCTCAAACTTATTTAACAGGCTCCTATGCAGCACCTTGTCAAAGGCATTCTGGAAATCTAAATAAATCACGTCCACTGGTTATCCTTTGTCTAACTTCCTTGTTACCTCCTCAAAGAACTCTAAAGACTGATGAAATTCAATATAGAGCAGTCTGAAGGTTAATCTTGGTTGGAATAAAATGAGGCACAAGACTACCACGGTTAAATTGCACAGAAACAGAGCATTCAGCCCAAATTGTCCATGCCAGTGCTGTGGTTGAGCTCTTTCTCCATCAAATATTTGTCTAAATGATAAGATAAAGGATATAATGCTAGAGTAGCTGTATGGGATCAAATCATTGAAGCTGGCAGGCAGATTGAGGAAGCATATGAGGGGCTGGTTTAGCTCACTGGGCTAAATCGCTGACTTTTAAAGCAGACCAAGCAGGCCAGCAGCACGGTTCAATTCCCGTACCAGTCTCCCCGAACAGGCGCCGGAATGTGGCGACTAGGGGCTTTTCACAGTAACTTCATTGAAGCCTACTTGTGACAACAAGCGATTTTCATTTCATTTTCATTTCATATGGGAGCCTGGGCTTTACAAATCGAGGCACTGAATACAAAAGCAAGGAAATTATGGTCAACCGTTAACAAATTCTAGTTCAGTCTCAATGAGATAGTGTGTCCAGTTTGGGCCAACACACTCCGGGAAGGACACGAAGACATTAGATGGATGCATAAAAGATTTGCGAGAAAGGTTTCAAGTGTTTTGGACTCGAGGTATTTGCAGAGATTGGAGAAGCTGGGGCTGGTCTCCTTGGAGCAGCGAAGGTTGGGAGGATATTTGACAGAGGTGTTCAAAATTAAAAGGTGTTCTAAAGGGGTCTTTATCAGAGCAGGCAGAGGGAGAAACTGTTCCCATTGATAGGAGGATTGAGAACCAGAGAACACAGATTTAAAGTGAACAGCAAAAGAACCAATGGCAAAATGAGGAAATTTTGTTTTAAACAGCGCGTGGTTAGGATCTGGAAAGCATTGCCTGAGAGTATGGTGGAGACAGATTCAATCGGAAATTGTATGAGCACTTAAGAGAAACAAAATTTCACGGCTATTGGAAGAGGGTGGAGAAGTGCAACTGGCTGAATTTGTTTTGCAGAGAGCTCACACACACACAAGCTGGAACCAGTCTGATTCAAAGATTTCCAAACTCTCTTGCTGGGAAAATACAAACTTTTGCATAAGGGCGAGATCACAATTGAACCATCAAGCCTGTTGCTCACGGTTCAGACTCAGGACAAAGTGCTGTGGGGAAATCAAGTGCCGAACTCAGTAACCAATGGCTGAAACAACTTCCATCAATTGTGGTGAGGGCAACGAGGGGGGACTCTGGGCATCAAAAGATCGAAGGGGCAAACTGGAAGACAGAGTGAAGGTGAGGTCGAATAAGCTGGGAGGATCTGGGTCAAGTTGTAGTACGTGGAGCAGTCTGGTTGGAATCACTAATCCTGGTGCAGCTGCTACTAAACTGTTCAAACGGGCCTACTTTTGATAATTTTACTAGGTCCCCACGGTCATATTAGTGGCCTATAAAGATAGGGCGAGGTGATGATCAGGAAATTAAAAACAAACTTTCACGGCCTCAGGACTTCCCAAAGCACTTTGCTGCTAATGAACGATGTTTGAAATGTAATCACTGTTTTAAAGAAAAACAATTTGCATGCAACACAGTCCCACAAACAGTTATGAGGTAACTCATTTCTGCATTGATTTGAGGGATAAATGTTGGCTTGGTCACGGGGAGAACTGCCCAGCCATGGGGTCTTCTGCATCCATCTAAAAGGACCAACAGGTGTCAATTTAGCACCCACACAAAAGATGGCACGTCTCGATAGCGTAACACTCCCCAAGTACTGCACTGGAATATCAACCTGGATTATGTGCTCAAATCTGGGGTAGAATTTGAACCCTTAACCTTCTAACGGAGGCAAGGGAGTGCTACCCACTGAGCCACAATCAAATTTTTCACATTACCAAACAGCAGCCTTCGAGCAATAGGTTTCCCAAGGATCTCCTCTCCACATGTGGCAGTCCCATATTATCCACCATCAGATAAACCAACTAACGGTTGTGGACAGAATACGTTTCTCAGTAAATTACATTCTAAAAGCTAGTATTCCCAACCCCCAACCTACCACCATAACTAGCGCCAGACCAAGACGAGCCACAGAGATGTACCCAAGTCAGTGGAAGTATCCGTTTCACCTCAGCATGTTTCAGGTTAGAAGCCACAGAATCCCTACAGTGCAGTAGGCAGCAATTTGGCCCATCAAGTCTTCACTGACCCTCCGAAAGAGCACTCTACCTCAGCACACTCCTCCGCCCCATCCTCGCAACCTTGTGCATTGATCATAGCCAATCCATCTTATCTACACATCTTTGGACAGTAAGGGAAATTTAGAATGGCCAATCCACCTAACCTGAACATCTTTGGACTGTGGGCGGAAACCAGAGCACCCGGAGGAAACCCACGCAAAAACTGGGAGACCACACCGGAATCTAGCCCGGGTCCCTGGCACTATAAGGCAGCAGTGCTAACCACTGTGCCACCGTTCCGTTAGGAAAATGACTCCGCAAAAGATGTCCAGTATGTGGAATTATCTGCGACAAATGCTGTGGAAACCAGAATGAAAGTATCACAGATTAATACAACACATGAGCAGTGCACCAGGATCATCTGCTTCATGCCAAAGGACAATCCTGTTAGTCCCACTTCACCACTGTCTCCCCTTTTCGCTGCAATTTCTTTCTCCAGCAAACATTTATACAATTCCCTTCTAAAGGCACTGACTGAATCTGTATCCATCACTCTACCAGGCAGTGTACTACAAATCCGAACCTTTTAAAAGGTTTTTCCTTATTTCGCCTCCTTTCGTTGTCAATAATTTGAAATCTGTGCCCTCTTAGTCATCAGTCTTTCAGCCACTGGAAACGGCTTCTCTTTATTTACTTCACCTAAATCCTTCATTATTTTGAAGACCTCCATAAAATCTCCTTAGCCTTCTCTGCTCTCAGGAAAGGAATCTCAGCTTATCCAGTCTATTCATGTAACCGTAATCCCCTTGCCTGGAACCAAGCCAGTAAATCTCTTCCTGTATCTTCGCCAAAACCTTCACATCCTTCTTAAATCACGGTGCCCAAAATTGGACACAATTCTCAGAGTGGGGATGAAATAGCGTTTTATGTAGGTTTATGATAACCTTGTGGCTTTTAAAATTTAATTCCTCTTTATTCAAAAACATTAGTCACTCAAAATAGAATGCAAGAGTTTTTTTTTGTGCAATTTCAATTCCTATTCATGGATATTATGTAAGGTAGCGAGAGAGAGAGAGCAGCACAGAATGGATGCAACATTACTCAAGTGGGACACGTACGATTTTAATGATGAGGAAAATATTTGCTTTCATATACTGCCTTGGAAGAGCTTCTTGGCATCACAAAATCCGTACAGTCAACAATGAGCGGGTTTTGAAGTAAAGGGGGCCGCTGCACTGTCGGAGATGCCATCTCCAGTGTGAAACACCAAACTCAGCCCTAGCTGCCTGCCCCCCTCAGGTGGACACAGGAAAGAACCTGCTGCAGTATTTTGAAGAATCTGGCAGTTCTCAACGGTGTCCTAGTCAACATGTATCCATCAATCCGTTACCTGGTCATATACCTTATTGCTGTTTATGAAAGCTTACCGTGTGTAATTTGTTTGCCGCATTTCCTACTTCCAGTGACTTCACCTCAGCTGTGATGTTCGGAGGTTCTGAAAGGCGCGATATAAATGCATGTTGTTTCTTTACATCTTCGGGGAGAAAGTACCAGGGCAGGTCAATTGAAATTATGTGGAGTAGGAAACAGGGTGAAACTCTGGACCTCGGGTGAATAAAGTGTGTGTATGGAGGGGCAAATGGATGGAGATAGGGATGATAAAATCCCCGGAGGGATTTTAAAATCACAACAAGGATCTTTGTCAGGTTGTTACCTCATGAAGAATCATCGCATTTACAGTGCAGAAGGAGGCCATTCGGCCCATCGAGTCTGCACCGGCCCTTGGAAAGAGCACACAACTTCAGCCCATGCCTCCACTCTATCCCCATAACCCAACCTAACCTTTTGGACACTAAGGGGCAACTTAGCATGGCCAATCCACCCAATCTGCACATCCCTGGACCGTGGGAGGAAACCGGAGCACCCGGAGGAAACCCACACAGACACAGAAAGTGCAGACTCCGCACAATCACCCGAATCGAACCTGGCTCCCCAGAGCCGTGAGTCAGCAGTGCTAACCACTGTGCTGCCTATATATGTTAAAGAGGGAATAAATTAAGTTGGAACATAATTAATTGGCAAGACTCATATAAATATTTATATATTTCAGAATCTCCATTGGAATGATCACCCACTCCTGAAGAATGATTATTTTCTTGAATGCTGAGCTATGAAGGGCCAGCAGAGCTTGGATTCAGTCTGGTGAGAATCAGTAATTCTCCCAGTTTGATCTCCAGTTATTTAAACAAAATATTCTGTATTGTAGTTTGATCATTGTAAATGGGTCTCTACGGTCACGTTACCCTCCTCGAAAAGGAGTTCCAAGGGCCAGGCTCCCTCTTCAATTAAAAGACATTCTTTCTTTTTTGCAAAAACAGTTAACTATTTTCCGGCAGTATAAACACTTCAGACGTGTGTATGGTTTTGAAGCTAACTTGGGAATTTTCTTTTGAGAGTTTGTCTATTTCTGGAATATTAACTTCCCACTGGTGGTTTCGGCACTCTGCCATCAGCGAACGACTTGAAAAGTGCAATGAGAAGGAAGATAATTGCAGCTTTTTCAAAGTTGAAAACAACTCTGCTTGCGCGCACTTCATCCAACCCATTCTTTATTCAAATATTTCTCTTGCAGCACAGCAGCACTGGCAAGGGTGCATTTATTGTGTATTATTGCTAACTTTTGGTTGGCTCTCAATTCGTAATTTGCTCTGTTTGTTTAACCTTTGCTCTAGAGTCGCCAGGTATCTTTATGATACTGCCACGAGGTTCAAGTTCAAGTACTCAACACACTAATTAGTAAGATTCAAATCAAAACACATTTATTATATACAGTAAGTCACTACTTATGCAGATAACTCTACTTTCTAGACTATTTCTATCACTAAAAGGCCGATACTTAGCTTCGGAATTGGCCCACCAGGTCAGGGAAACAAATGGCCTTTCACATTCAGGTCCTGAGTCTGCAGGATTCAAAAGCTGGTATGGACTTGTAGCTAGGAGCGCCTATCTCGTAGTGAGCGTTGACTTGAGACTTACTTGGTTGATGTGGCCGCTTGGGCAGTTCACTCTTAGGGGTTGGTTCGCGTTGCTGAGTGACCCTGTCAAAAAGGACGATTTGAACTTGGGGTCTTTACTTTATAGTCCCCAGGGGCTTCCCGCCCTTCGGGGCGGCTCTGTACCTGGTTCCAAATGATTGGACTGCGTTCCAATCACTTTGATCGATTTCTCCAATACTGGAGTTGTTCCCTGATTGTTGGGCGGTCCCTAAATGTCCGTTGGCCTTCCTTTGTCTTGGCTCCTGCTGGCGCAGAGGAGTCTGGCTTGGCCTTATTCACCTGAATTGTGCCTGGGAATCGCTCATTACTATGCAGATGGCTGCTGGTTTCAGCGCTGTCTGTTTTTTGCAAGTTCCAATACACATGATTTCTGCACTTGCTAGTCTTTGCCTGTGTTGGCTGAATTTCCCTTTAGTCTTTGCGGTTCTCCATTTTAAGTCGGGAAGTGGCCAACCCAGGTGGCTACAATATCACATGCTGCCATTTTAGAGGGTGGGTGGCATGGTAGCACAGTGGTTATCACGGTGGCTTAACAGCGCCAGGGTCCCAGGTTCGATTCCCGGTCTGGGTGCTGCATGTTCTCCGGGTGTCTGCGTGGGTTTCCTCCGGGTGCTCCGGTTTCCTCGCACTAGTCATGAAAGACGTGCTTGTTAGATGAATTGGACATTCTGAATTCTCCTCCCTGTACCCGGAATGTGGCGACTAGGAGCTTTTCACAGTAACTTCATTGCAGTGTTAATGTGAGCCTACTTGTGACAATAAAGATTATCATTATAAGAGTCAGACGAAGGTCAAACATATCAGTTGGAACAGCTACGGGTGAGAGGTCTCTTCCCTGAAGGATAAGGAGTGGACAACTAGGGTTTTACCATCAATTCTCAGATATATTCAGTTTAAATCCCTGATTGAATTTGAACTCATCACCTCTTGTTTCCTGGTCCAGCGTCACAACCTCAACCTCAACACTGGCTCTCCTAGTAATTGCTTTTAAATTTTGTATAAATCAAGCCAGGATATCACAATCTTAAATTCAACAAAAGATGAAGGCAGGTGGAGGGAAGGGAGCACACAACTTCAATCTCGGAGGATGAAAGTTAAAGAGTTTATATTTAGCCACTTTATATCAAAAGTAGCAATTACAGAGAACTGACTGCATTGTGGGACTAAATAGTCAGTAAATTCAGGGAGTAGCTAAAGAGGTGTTGTGTGGAGTTAAAGAGCATGAACGTCATGGATAGAATAGAATAGAATTTACAGTTCAGAAGGAGGCCATTCGGCCCATCGAGTCTGCACCGGCTCTTGGAAAAAGCACCCTACCCAAGGTCAACACCTCCACCCTATCTCCATAACCCAGTAACCCCACCCAACACTAAGGGCAATTTTGGACACTTATGGGCAATTTAGCATGGCCAATCCACCTAACCCGCACATCTTTGGACTGTGGGAGGAAACCGGAGCACCCGGAGGAAACCCACGCACACATGGGGAGGATGTGCAGACTCCGCACAGACAGTGATCCAAGCCGGAATCGAACCTGGGACCCTGGAGCTGTGAAGCCCACTTCCAGTTAAGAAATGTTCCGAATATCATTCTGGTCATCTGGACTCTGTGAATCAATAGTGATTTGCGACCCAGGGCCAAAGGTTCTGGAGTGAGGAAAAAAAAAAATTTGGCTTGTTAAGGTGTTCCCTCCAGAGCCCATGTATGATTCCTCTCCTCTACTCTTTTTCAGACCCAAAAGCACTTGTTCTTGGTCTCATCTTCCGTTAAACCTGCAAACTTGTTAACGTCCATCTGCTGCATCCAGAATAAAGTAACGGCACACTGAAAGACCTTTTTGGAAAAAGAAGTAACAACAAGTATCGTGTTTCCCAGACGAGAGGAGAATTCTTTTTAAAACGAGCAAACGGTTATGATCGGAAATGTAGTCTGAAAGAGTGCTGGAAGCAGATTCAGCAGTAACTTTCAAAAGGAAATTGGACGAAAATTTTAAAAGGCAAAATTGTTGGATGGGATGGGAGGGGATTGAAGTGGGAGAAAAGCAATGGAACAGGACGAAGTGGATAGCGATTTTGAAGTGTTGGCATGGACACAATAGACCATAAGACATAGGAGCAGGATTAGGCAATCCAGCTCATTGAGTCTGCTCCGCCATTCAATCATGGCTGGTATGTTTCTCATCCCCATTCTCCTGCCTTCTCCCCATAACCCCTGACCCCCTTATTAATTAAGAACCTATCCATTTATCCAAGACACTCGGTGATTTGGCTTCCCACAGCCTTCTGCGGCAAAGAGTTCCACAGATGCACCACTCACTGGCTGAAGAAATTCCTGCACATCTCTGTTTTAAAGGATCGTTCCTTCAGTCTGAGGCTGTGCCCTCGGGTTCTAGTTTCTCCTACTCGTGGAAACATCCTCTACACGTCCACTTTATCTAGGCCTCTCGGTATTCTGGAAGTTTCAATGAGATCCCCCATCATCCTTCTAAATTCCATTGAGCACAGGCTCAGAGTCCTCAACAGCTCCTTATATGACAAGCCCTTCAATCCCAGGATCATTCTTCTGAACCATCCGTCCTGAGATGCGACACCCAAAACTGCTCCAAATGTGACCTGACTAGAGCCTTATACATCCTCAGCAGTATATTCCTGCTCTTGTATTCTAGCCCTCTCAACATGAATGCTGCATTTGCCTTCCTAACTGTTTACCGAACCTGCATGTTAACCTTAAGAGAATTCTGAACTACGACTTCCCAAGTCCCTCTGTTCTTCGCATTTCCCCATTAAGAAAATAGTCTATGTCTCTATTCTTCCTATCAAAGTGGATAACGCCACACTTTTCCACATTGTATTCCATCCGCCACGTCTTTGCCCACTCTCCTAGCCTGTCCAAGTCCTTCTGCAGCCTCCCCACTTCCTGTGTTAACTACCTGTCCCTCTACATATCTTTGTATAGTCTGCAAAATTAGCAACAATGCCCTCAGGCCCGTCTTCCAGATCGCTAATGTATATCATGAATAGTTGTAGTCCCAACACTGACCCCTGCGGAACACCACCAGTCACCGGCTGCCCTCCTGAAAAAACTCCTTTATCCCCACTCTCTGCCTCTGCCAGTCAGCCAATCCTTTATCCATGCCAGTACCTTGCCCCTAACACCATGGGCTATCTTATTTAGCAGCCTTCTAAATGGCACCTTGTCAAAGGCCTTCTGGAAATCCAAATGGATCATGTCCACTGGCTCTCCTTTGCCTAACTTCCTTGTTACCTCCTCAAAGAACTCTAACAGATTTGTCAGACATGACCTTCCCTTGACGAAGCCATTCTGACTGAGCCCTATTTTCCATGCACTTCCAAGTACTCCGCAATTTCATCCTTAATAATGGTCTGCAAAATCTTACCAACACCAAAGTCAGGCTAACCGACCTATAATTTCCTGTCTTCTGCCTCCCTCCCTTCTTAAACAGGGATGTTACATTAGCTACATTAGTCCTATGGGACCCTCCCTGCCTCCAGTGATTCCTGAAAGCTCACCACCAATGCCTCCACAAATTCCTCAGCTATCTCCTTCAGAACCCTGGGGTATAGTCCATCCAGTCCGGGTAATTTATCTACCTTCAGACCTTTCAGCTTCCAGAACAGTCTCCTTAGTGATGGCCACTACACTCACCTCTGCCCCGACTCTCTAGTTCTGGTATCCCACTGGTGCCTTTCACCATGAAGGCTGATGCAAAATTCCTATACAATTCCTCTGCCATTTCTTTGTTCCCTATTACTACTTCTCCAGCCTCATTTTCCAGTGATCCAATGTCCATTCTTGCCTTTCTCTTACCTTTTACATATCAAAAAAAACTCTTGCAATCTTGTTTTATATTACTAGCTAGCTTATACTCAAATTTCATCTTCTCCCCCGGTATTGCTTTTTTACTTGTCCGCTGCTTGTTTTTAAAGGCTTCCCACTAATCCTCACCAAATTGTATGCGTTTTCTTTTCTGCCGTCTCTGACTTTCCTTGATATGCGGAACGGTTTCCTCTGTGCTGTCCGATTCGACAAATGCGCTGTTGATTATCACTGCAGTGGAAGCAGTCATATTACGATATTTCACATACCCACCATTAACTTAGTGATCTTAGTGATAAGATCAGCTTGTTATTCCCTGTAATGTAGCACAAGTTATTTCTCACATCTGCAAAACCTTGTTTATAGCCACTAACACAAGATCAGAGGCCCCCGGCTGGTTGGTATCAGGGCAGGGTAGCAACTTGGCAGTACAACCCAGGTGCCAATCTGGCACTGTCAGGGTGCCCCAGTGGCACTGCTAGGATGCCCCAGCAGCACTTCCTGGGTGCCCCAGCGGCACTTCCAGGGTGCCAGGCTTGCACTACCAAGATGCCCGGTGACCTTTTGCCCATGCTGGAGATCCAGCCCAGGGGTGCCACAGTGCAGGAAATGCGACTAGAGTGTGGCTTTAGTGGGGCGTTGCCCGCTGAGGCCCCCCAAAAAAGTGCCGTCAGATAGCGGGGTCGTTCCTGCCTCGACACGTGCCAGGAACACCCCTCTAATCTAGCCCATAATGAACTCTGGGTTTTTTTTGTGGTTAGATCTCACCCAGTAAGTCTTGCGTCAGATCAGTGGAATGGAAAACTTCAACGACCCCGTGTCACCGTCAGGCCCCCTCAGGTTAGTTGCAGGGGTCAGGTGTAGCCTAACAGCTCAAACACAAGGTGTCTCAGCTCTGACCACAGAACAGAGCCACAGATTTTACAAAATGTGACTTACTTCCATTTTATGAAATGCTACATGACAGCTGATAGGGGAAATCAAAGTATTCCCAGGTTCAACCCACTGAGGTGGATTAAACTGCGCCAAATTTATGTTATATTCGAACCTGACAGCCAGCAGATTGAGAAGGCTTTGATCTCCATCAGTCTGGGTTACATTCGAGTTGAAGTCAGCGCTTAACCACTGTACCATATATTCCAGAGAGAAAAAGGCAGGAAAGAAAAGATCTGCATTTCTAAAGCTGCTACACAACTTTAGGATCTCTCAGACAACTTAACAGTCAACACAATGCTATGTAGTCACTGTTCTAACACAGGAAATGCAAGAGGCAATTTAAACTCTTACAAGCAAATGATCAATGTTAAAGACACAAGTTGAGGGGTAAATCTTTTATGGGACACTGAGGGATCCTCTCCTGCTCTTCGTCAAAATTAGAGTTTCTTCTATTTCCATCTGAGAGAGAACACAGGGCAACTGTGTAACACCTTATCCGAAGAACGTCACCTGACAGGGCTAAAACTTCTACTGCACTGCTTTGTCAGCCTGGATTACATACTCTGATCTCAGAAATGGGACTTGGACCTATGACCCTCTGATTAAGAGACAAGGGTGACACAATACTAGACTCCATATTTCCCAGTGCTTTAGAACTCTTAAGTTCAACAAGCACCATACTGGCTCATAGCTAACGGGTGACTTCCCCAATAAAAACCACCCTGCTTTCAGCAAGAGTTCACACAGGCTGCCAAGAAATTCAGTTATTAAATCATCCCCGTTTTTAAAACACGAGCTGCTTGGAGCCGGAGGAGCAGGTGAAGGCCTCAGTGTACTAAACAAATCATGGATTTGAGAAAGGGGGCTCCTCTGTTCCCATCAATACACATATATTATTATTATTTGGGGTCTGCATGTTTGTGGTAAGAGCCGTAATCCTCCGTTCCTCTGAGGATTTCAGGTGATTGGGACTGAGGTTTCTCAGCTCCCCAGAGGTTTATGCGTAGCAGCTGCTACACTACAGTAAATGAACACACACACATACAAATTAGGAGACGGAGGCCATTTGGCCCCTCAAGCCTGTTCTGCCATTTGGGAAGATTATGGCTGATTTGAATGTGGCCTCAACTCCACTTCCTGTCTGTCCTGTATAACACCTGACTCTGTTGTCAACCAAGAATTGATCTAATTCAGCCTTGAATATATTCAATGACCCAGCCTCCATTGCTTTTGAGAAAAGAATTCCAGTCTAACAACCTACTCAGATAAAAGAAATTCTCTTCCTTTCCATCCAAGCTGGGATTCATTTTATTTTTAAACCATGTACCCTGGTTCTTGTCTCCCCCATAAGTGGAAACATCCTCCCAGCATCCACCCCGTCAAGTCCCTTTGGGAACTTTTCTGTATTAGTGGCATTGTGGTGTAGAAGAATCACAGAATCTCTACAATGCAGAACGAGGCCATTTGGATTCTGCACCGTGTCTCTGAAAGAGCAGCCTACCTAGGTCCACTTCCCCACCCTATCCCCGTAACCCACCTAACCATTGGACACTAAGGACAAGTTAGCATGGCTAATCCACCTAACCTGCACATCTTTGGACTGTAGAAGGAAACCGGAGAACCCGGAGGAAACCCACGCAGACACGGGGAGAACGTGCAAACTCCACACAGTCATCCAAGGTCGGATTTGATCCCTGGTGCTGAGGCAGCAGTGCTAACCACTGTGCTGTGATCTGGAATTAAATATCTAATGATGACCAGTGGTCGGAATTATGGAAAATTAAGATTAAAAAGTGAAATTGGGATAAAATAAAATAAAAAGGGGGAATTGATAAAGTCTGATGGGATGTTTTGATATGTGAATTAACATACCAGTGAGAAAAGAAAGTATTTACCTCTGTGGCTAGGGGGAAACAATGGGATGCAGAAGAGGTAACTTAAAGTGAAAATAAGGGAATTGGTACTGGCATTGTGGTATTGTCACTGGACTACTAATCCAGAGACCCAGAGTCATGCTCTGGGGACCCGGGTTCAAATCACGCCAGGGCAGATGGAGAAATCTGAATTCAATAAACATCTGGAATTGAAAGTCTAATGATGACCATGAAACCGTTGTCAATTGTCGCAAACACCCATCTGGTTCTCATGTCCTTTAGGGAAGGAAATCTGCCATCCTTACCTGGTCTGGCCTACAATGTGGTTGACTCTTATGCCCTCAGGGATGGGCAATAAATGCTGGCATACCCATCGACGACCACATCCCATAAACAAATGTAAAAACAAAGCCAGGTCAACATCAAGCGGAAAGAATGATAGATCCATAGCACGATAACTGGAACAGGGACACAGTAGAAGCATCCACCATCAAAGCCACATCCAGCTGCAGAATGCAGTCTCCCAAAAACAAGGTATTGTGAAATAAAAACTGCAGTTTAAAATCCAAAACTTGAAATATACACCACTAAGAACTGGTGTTCCAAGTTAACCTTCTGGGTTTTGGGATACTCTTGTATTTGATATCAGCGGGTTCTTAACAACATGAAACCAGTGTTGATTCTAGTAAAATACCCTTCTGGTGTCCTTTAGGGAAGGAAGTCTGCCATCCTTGCTTGGTCTAGTTTAAATCTGACTCCACAGCCATGTGGTTGACTCTTAAATGCCCTCTGAAAGTGAGGCACTCAATTCAAGGGACAATTAGGGATGGGCAGCAAATGCTGGCCTTGCCAGCACTGCCTGCTCCCATGAAGAATAAAAGATCTCTCATTCTTCTGAACTCCAGTGAATACATTTTAAAAATAACCATCCTCCCTCAGTCCCAGGAATTAGTCAACTGAACTGCTTCTAATGCAATTTTATATTTTCTTAAATAAGGAGACTGAAACTGTGCAGAGTATTCTAGATATCTTACTCAGGCCCTGTACAGATGTAGCAACACTTCCCTACTTTTATAATACATTCCCTTTGCAATAAATGACAACATTTCATTTGCCTTCCTAATCACCAGCTGTACCTGCATACGAACGTTTTGTGATTCATGTACTGGGGCGCACTCAGATCCCTCAGTTCCACAGAGTTATGCAGTCTCCATTTAAATCATATTCTGCTTTTCTATTCTTCCTATTAAACTGGACATTTTCATACCAATAAGTCTCACTCATTCTTCTGCTTCACCCTTCGTAGGCCCAAATCTAATAATGTGACAAGCTTGCAGGTTAAATGACCAACAAATAATAAAATAATTCTGGTACCATACCAGAGGAAACTTGCCCCTTTGGTTTCAGTGCAGACACAGAAAGAGGATGTAATTCAGTTCCTTCGAGCCTGTTCTACCATTCAGTTAAATCATGGTTGATCTAGCCTCAATTCCATCCGAACACCTTCAAACCATATCTCTTAATAGCCTCAACTTAACAAAAGTCGATGATCCCAACCTCAAAAGCCCAAATTGTCCTCTGCCATCCTCCACAGCCTTTGGGGGGAATGTTCCAAATTTCCACCAAACGTCATTAAAAAAGTGATTCTTGGTTTCACTTCTGAATGGCCTATTTCTAATTTTGAATTGCCTGTTCTAAATTTCCCTAATAGAGGAGTTAGCTTTCCTGTATATTCTCCAGCCAATCCCTTCATGATTTTAAACAGCTCAATTAGAATGTCCTTCAAAAATCTAAACTCAACGGAATACAAGCCAAGTCTCTGCAACCTGCCCTCAGAACTGAACCCTTTTAAATTATGTTGTCAGTCTGAAGGACGTACGCCAGATTCCAAACAACTAATCGCATCCCTTCATCTCCTGTCACAAATGCATGGTGGTGCCTGTGTGATGTGGCAGATTCACCTGTTTCATGGCAGTCTCTCCGATTTTGTCCGAATGCTTGCGGATGCTCTCCAGGAAGTCCTTCAGATCAGACATGGAGACTTCCTTTATCTCCTCTCGCAATCTGGGGATATCTTCCACCATTATTGTGCAGAAACGATAAGGATTCACTCGTGGCAAGAATGTGTGTTCCATGTGCTCCATAGTCTTCAATGCAGGATAGTGTCTAATGGAAAGGGGGAAAAGTATGTCAGAAAGAGCGCACAAGTGAAAGAAAGAGGCTGGGATAGGGAGAGGGAAGAGAGAATTGGAAGTCAAACAAAGAGGAACATTGGTCAGTAAGATTTTTTTCAATCCCACTTTGTCCTGCCAATTTTCTCACCTAAATCCCAAAAAACTTGCACTCCACTGCAGCTCCAGACTTATATTGCCCTGCCCTAGTTCCCTAGAGGTGGCGGTACTGAACTTGTGTCTGTGTTTGATACCAGTTAAGAGTCAACCACAGTGTTATGGCACAGGAGTCATACATATAGGCCAGACCAAGTAAAGGCAGCAGCTTTCCTTCCCCAAAGAACATTCATGAAGCAGCTGGATTTTTAACAGAAGCTTCCTGGGTCACTTTTACGGACAACTATTTTTTTCATCTCCAGAAGTGCAGTTATTGTTTTACAGTAAATGGAACAGCCAAATATATACAGTAAGATCAAAGAGCCACAAGGTGAACATCCCGCAAATTTGCTGTGGATGCTGTTGGTCACAAGAGGGCCAAGAGGTGCCCCTGTTTTACGTCAAATGGTGGCAAAGGACCAGTAGCACCTGAGAAAAGAACATGCTTGCAGGGAAACACATCTTGTGTAGTTCCAGAAATGACTGGTCAGTTGGTAAAAAAAGAATGTACCAATGATAGAAAATATCCACATTTAAGAAAGAAATTAAGCAAATACTTAAGACTGCTTTGTGCCGGACAATAACGTTGAAACAAAGCACTTAAAATAGTGAATCGCTTTCAAAGTCACGTCCACGTTGTTCGCCGACACAATTTTAATGGCTCGATTTTAAAATTATTCGCCTCGTTTTTCAAATCAGTCTATGACCGTTTGCGACAGAGAGCCCCGTCACAAAATATTTCTCTCACACACAAACGTAAAATATAAACATCTTGTTGCGTTAAATGTTCTAGCATACATTATTGGGCACTGACTTTGTAAAAGGTGACCTGTACTACTGTATCCACCTTGTTGGGGAAGGGGGGGCAGAACTTGTTAATAGGTTTAGTTATTTCTTTGAATATATAGTAATATGGAGAATATATAGTTTTATGCTATTTGTGGTTTTGTGTATTTATATTCTAACATTCTAGATTGACCTTGATGTTTTATAATGTCTCAGGTGACAATTTAGGTTTTCAAATATTTAAATAGTCAATGAGTGGGGCTTAATCTTATTAATACAGGTCCTCCCCTCTTGAGTGTCGTTTTCTCGATATGTATGAACTTTTGGGGGCAATAAAGGATCCAGTGGTGGTACAAGATTTGTGTTTCGCCTGCCTTCTTGCCAGATCTGTATTGGAGGGGATACTTTTAACACAATGTCTGCAGTTCATGCTACCGACACTCCGGTGAGTTGTGTCATAGCGATAAGGTCTGGAGCGGTATGACACAACTACCCGAGTGTCGGTAGCATGAACTGCAGACATTGTATTAAAAGTATCCCCTCCAATACAGAGCCGGCAAGAAGGCAGGCGAAACACAAATCTTGTACTACCACTGGATCCTTTATTACCCCCAAATGTTCATAACAACAGAAGCAGGAGTAAATCATATGGCCCATCGAGCCTGCTCATCATTCAATACAAGTATGGCAGATCTCGGGCTTCAAAACCATTTTTCCCCATTAGCTCCCCATATCCCTCAAGTCCTTACGAGACCAAAAATCTATCTATCCCAGCCTTAAAGGAGTACAATGATGGAGCGTCCACAACCTTCTGGAGTAGGGAATTCCACAAAACTTTCAGTAATTTATCCTTATCTCAGCACTGAATGATCAACACCTTAGCCTGGAGAATGTACCCCCATGTTTTCGATTCCCCGACCAGCAGAGACAGTCTCTCAGCATCTACCCTATCAAGCCCCTTCAGAATCTTTCGGAAGCGAAGGTTATTTATTTTATTGCCTTGTTGTTGCGGGGAAGATAATGGGGAAGGGCCATGAAATAATTTGTTTACAATCTAGAGCCCTGCTTCCAATTTTCCCCAACTGAAACTTATTTTCCGACAAAAGAAAACAAATTTAAAATTTAATCGGTCACAGAAATTTAGTCTTGCAGCCAAAGCAAAACAAAAAAAACAAATATTTTCTTTGCATAACAGCATTATATATCCAAACAGAGATTAGGGGAAAACAAATGTTCGCATCAAATTATATTCTATGGCTGGTAAATCACTTGGAGATACTTAAAAGCATGTCAGCCTTCATGATATGATGAGTTTAAGCATCAATACGAAGGATTATACTCATTACTGCTAATCCAAGCTTCAGCAAAGCCCCCTCCTCTCCACACGTCCACAATCAGCTCCAACAAAGCCCAAGCTTTAATATCATTACAGTCTGTTTCCTCTCTCATTTGAAGACGTCAGCGATGCAATTACTGCTATGAAACATTATTATCCCTCCATCTGTTAACACAGCAGACCCCTCCCACCTTTTTATCCAAAGCTCCTTATCTCAAATTATATCTATCAAGTAACGAAAGCCTTTCAGCGCATTTACAAGGTCCTGACTGTTGGTCCTTTAGGTCAATATTGGAAATTAATCTGAGTTAAATCCTCTCTTGCAGTATCCCCCCCCATAATCTCCAGTGTTAAGTACTTTATTGATTAAGGCTCTTATTAACATCGGGCCATTGACCTCCGAGCTCGCACAAACAGCAACAGATTTAGCGGGGGGTAAATACTGGGCAGCAGATGCTCAGCGAAATGGGATGCTGCAAAGGAGATGGCTGCATCCTGTCTCGTTTTGAGTTTCGCTTGAACTAAAAAAAGAATATTCTGAAAAATATAAAGCAGGTCACGGTCTCAAAGAAAAAGAGACATTGGAACATAAGAAATAGGAGCAGGAACAGATCGTCCAGTTCTGCCATTCAATGTGATCATGGCTGATCTTCAGCATCAACTCCATTTTAAAGCTCACTATAACCACCACTCGAGCTCATCCTCCAAGGGGAAGGCTTCCCAGACTTGTTTTAGAACATACAGTGCAGAAGGAGGAAATTTGGCCTATCGAGTCTGCACCGACCCACTTTAAGCCCCCACTTCCACCCTACCCCCATAACCCAATAACCCCTCCCAACCTTTTTGGACACTAAGGGCAATTTAGCATGTCCAATCCACCTAACCTGCACATCTTTGGACTGTGGGAGGAAACCGGAGCACCTGGAGGAAGCGCACGCAGACACGGGGAGAACGTGCAGACTCCGCATAGACAGTGACCCAGCGGGGAATCGAACCTGGGACCCTGGCGCTGTGAAGCCACAATGCTAACCACTGTGCTACCGGCTGCCCAAATGTTTTAGGGGCCCTCCAATTGTAATACGTAAATGTAACAACATGGAAACAATCCATTCTGGCCAACCGGCTTGTGTCAGCGGTTATACTACAAGCAAGTAGTACACCCGCAGCTCCAAACAACCAGCTCCCGTATCTCTTCAGTTTCCCTTCACTCACTGAGCTGACATCTGAGGCCCAGCGAGCGGAAAATGTTGGCGAAGGAAGATGGCGACACAGCACAAATCAAAATGAGGACAGGTCTGCAAAATTCCAAGTGGTTTACGGATTAGTTTGCATGAATCCGAGGTATTCACCAAAGAAATACCTGTGTAGTTGAGCTTCATTTCAGTATGAGCCTGCAGTAATGCTTGGCACCAGACACCATCAATGAATACAGAAATACAGATGCCACAATTAAAGACTTAACTGCTCCATTGTACTGTGTTCCTTTTGGTTGAACTACTGGGCAGATACTGCCCTCGACTAACTGAACCACGGACACCATAAGGTCCAGGAATTGACTCCTATGAAAGTCTGGCAATTAATTTCATGATCTCAGAACATTCCGAAGCGTTACAGCCAGTAAACTGCTTTTGAACCATAGTCAACTGTTGCAATGTTGGAAATAAGGCAACTATTTTGCACTCAGCAAGCTCCCACAAACAGAAATGAGAGAACAACCAGATGATCTATTTCAGTACTGTTAATTGAAGGATAAGTATTGGCCTGGACACAGCAGTTACTCCCCAGCTCTTATTAAAATAGTGCAGTGGTATCTTTTGAATCCAAGAGGGATGCAAGGATGGATTTTCAATTTAACTAAAAGACAGCATCTCCAACAGTGCATCTCTCCGTCAGCAGTGCATTGTAAGTGCCAGTATAGATACAGTGGCTGAAAATAGCTCTGATCAAGGAAACCAATACTTTCAGATTCTAGGTTTGCCGATAGTAACTCTGGTCGACCTAACCATGACCCAGAACTTGCGTGAACAGGTTTATTGTATATACTCCAAGTACAGTGAAAACCATTATTGGGACTGCGGAAACATAGAAATGCTTCTAGTTTGTATTTCTGAGCACCAAGACCCACTTATTTTTCCAGGAGCTGTATAAATCATTTTTCTTTTCCTCTTCAAATAAAAACATAGGTTACTGCGGTGCTGTAACAATTTAGGATTGGATAGTTAAAGCTGCCTGGAGACTCGGCTCATAACTGTGGCCTTGGCAATGTTTCAATTTATTTACGAGTAACTTATGTAACTTTTTTCTTTAGGGAAAAAGGTTTCAGCAATTTCCATAACTGTTCCTAAAACTGTGCAATTCAGGAGAACCCAATGTGGCAGTCTAATGGTTTGTCAGTGTACTTGCACTGTTGCTCCACAGCGCCAGGGTCCCAGGTTCGATTCCCGGTTTGGGTCACTGTCTGTGCAGAGTCTGCACGTTCTCCCCGTGTCTGCGTGGGTTTCCTCCGGGTGCTCCTGTTTCCTCCCACAAAGTCCCAAAAGACGTGCTTGATGGGTGAATTGGACGTTCTGACTTCTCCCTCAGTGTACCCGAACAGGCACCGGAATATGGCGACTAGTGGATTTTCACAGTAACTTCACTGCAGAGTTAATTAATGTAAGCCTACTTGTGACAATAATAAAGATTATTATTATTAATTGCTCAGGTTAGTATACTCAGAGAATAATTCAATATCATGAGGACAGCGGGAGGGCAGTACAATGTGTGGAGTGACGCCGAGCTTCCGAGACCAGATCAGGAGTTTCAAAGCACTTCATTAGTTACTCGGAACTTGAGGACTGCTGTGGCAGCGAACACAACAGTACTTGTGTGTGTGCAGCAAAACTCTATATCCAACAATAAAAGAGGAACGGCCAATTAATCTGTGGTGCTGGGTGAGGAGGAATGTTGGGCATGGTATCAAGAGAATGCCCAGCTGTTGTTTGAAAAGATCTTCAGCATCTACTGCAGAGACAGGTAGGGCCTCAGTTATGAATCTGATTTGAAGGTTGGTGCCTACAACAATTCAGCAACCTCCCCCACCCCGCCTTTCAAATTAGAGTTAGGCGGGATGTAAGCTGTGAGGATGGAGCAATGAGGTGCAAAGAGATTATAGGCATGTTCAGTGATTGGCAAAAGTGTGGCAGATATCAGAGTATAGTGTGGGGACGTACACGGTTATTCACTTTGGTGGTGAAAACAGAATTTTTTTTAAAAGGTGCGGAACTTGGGTGCATTTGTACAAGGAATGCAGGTACAACAAGCAATTCAGACCACAAATCATGTTGGTCTTTCATAAAAGGTGATTGGAGTAGAAGAATGAGGAAGTCTTGTTACATAATAATCTGTATTAGTGTCACAAGTAGGCTTACATTAACACTGCAATGAAGTTACTATGAAAACCCCCTCGTTGCCACATTCCGGCACCTGTTCGTGTACACAGAGAGAATTCAGAATGTCCAATTCAGCTAACCAGAAGGCTTTGGCAAGACCACACTGGGGTACTGCATGCAGTTTTAGTCCAAGGAGGAATATACTTGCCTTGAAGGTAGTATGGGAAGGTTTACTCGATTGTACCCTGGATGGGAGTTGTCGAAATGATGAGATGCTGAATAAACTGGGCCAATGCTGCCTGGAGTTTCGAAGAATGACAGTTGGTCCTGTTGAATCTAAACAGTATTGACAGGGCCGAGAGAGTCGTTTCCCCGAGCTGACGAATCAAAAAATGGGGGAACAGCCTCAGGATAAAGGTGAATCATTTAGGACTGAAATGAAGGGAATTTGTTTCACTCAGAAGATTGCAATCTTTGGAATTTTCTCAGGCAGAGGATTCGGGTTGCTCCGTCGCTGAGTACATTCAAGATTGAGATTGGCAGATATTTGATCTCTCAGTAAAATTGAAGTTGAGGTGACTTTAAAAGTTCCGCACCTTGTTTAAAAAATTTTGTTTTCCCATTCTTACCCTCAAACCTTGTACGTCCCCACATTATACTCTTATATCTGCCACATTTTTGCCAATCAGTGCCATTCTTGCACTGAATGGTGGAGCAGATTCAAGGGGCCAAATGGTTTATATCTGCTCCTATTTCTTATGTTCTTGCACTGAAGTGCAAGCCCAGATGGTATGTTCAAATCAGTTGAAAGAACATCGATACGAAGAGCTAGAATCAGTAAAACTAACCATGAAGCCACTGGATTGTCAAAAAAACCTAACTGGTTCACCAATTTAGGGAAAGAAGCGTACTCCCTAACCCAGTCTGGCCTATATATGATTAGAGTCCAACACCAATAGAGTCAACTCGAACGGTCCCAAAAACCCAACTAATTGCATTGAACGTCAAGGGGTGAGCCTTGCCAGCGACAACTACACCTAAACATCGATATTTTAAAAATCAATAAATATGCCTCTTTGCTGCTCTAACCTCTCAATGTTTTCAAGGAACCTCGAACTTTACCAAATTCTAATTAGAACAATTTAATCATGTATAAATCTCTGAGATTTAAATATGTCCCACTGCTGCTCCACCATTTTCCTAATCCATTAATCTAAACTAAGTCTCCAACTGAAATTAGCTCATTTGTAGTTCTTTACCTTGATCATCAATAATTTGGGGGGGGGGGGTTACAAATGGTTTGACAAACAAGCTGTTTTCCTTTAGTTCAGAATTCAATGACTTGGGGCCATTAAGAATCTGAGGAGAGGGTTTCAAGGAGAAAGTTCTTTTTGCAGAGAACTGTTGGCACATGGACTGCTTTGAACAGGGAGTATGTGAGGCAGAGGCCACCAAAGCCTTTTAAGGCAAAACTTGAGGGATATTTCAATCAGAGAAAGATAGAGTGCTCTGAGAAATTAAAGACAAGACTTACACTTTCATGACCTCAAGATGTTCCAAAACAATTCACAACCAATGCAGTCACTTTTGTAATGTAGGAACAGAAGCCAATTGGCACGCAGAAATCTCCCACTAACAGCAATGTAATAATGACCACATCATCTCTTTTAGGGATGATGGTTTAGGCATAAATATTGGTGTAGGGACAGAGGAATCAATTTTGCTCTGTGACGAGCCAACACAGACACCACGGACCAAATGTCAATATTCGCCAATATGTAACTCGCTAGACCCAAAAAGAATGGGAAACTTGTTCCCACCACAGAACACGGGTCTTGGATAATCATTGTACCCAATTGAAGAGCTCAGGCAATGTATCAGAGATTAGTTAAGACACTGTTAACCAACTGGAGACAACGCTGTCAGCCGATGAGGTGAGGCAATTGGAGGCACAGTTAAGTAGCAAAGCTCCTTAATATGAATGGGTTACTGCTCCCTCAGGTACACAAATTCAACTCTGCAACAGCAAAACATTTTGGTTTTTGCAGTCGGATAACGTGTATTATATTATTATAATGCAGTAATAAATAGTATTTGCAGAAAGGCTTCATTATTATGATTTTACCTCAATATAATGTTTCCACTGTTGGCCAGAATACGACAAAATACAACATTTTATCTGCTCAAGGGAAAAAGAATGCAAAGCCAAGGGAGGCGCATCAGCCTTCTCTCATACCCCTAACCCCCAGATCCAGTTCGGGTGTCTCAAGAGAGGGCCTCACTACATACTTTCCCATGAGATGTTGGCAAACAGAACAAGTATTGGAGTCGCCTACACATTGTGCCCTTCTGCTGCATAACACTCTGCACGACACAGCACGGATTCAGTTCCGGCCCCAGACACCCCCAGCAGTTCACATGCCTTTCCCAATCTACACAGACAGTGATGTGGTTTGAGAAAAAATGTGCAAATATTTAGAACAGTTTTTGAGCAAGATTTCTGTGAACACAGTTCCTTCGTTCAAATTAACCAGCTAAAGACCAAAGCATTTACCTCAACGCTACCTACTTAAGATCCAAGACGGATTACCCATTAGCTGATCTCAATCGGGGTGAGAAGATGAGTCTTAATTTTCCCCTGCCTCGCCTCCATCCCACTAGGCTACATGAGGAGGTATGGCTGGAATTTGCAAAGATTGTCATTCAGTTTAGTGTTGAGCCAGGTTGCGATGCAGTGTACATTCAAAAAACTCACCTGGCCTCACACATGCCGAAATAGGTGCCATTGGAGAGTGTTACAGGAAGAACAGTTAGTGGCCAAGTTAACGGCAATGTCATTAAGCACCAATGACATCATAAAAGAAAATGTAGGGAAATGAAATAAATAAACAGGAGAACAAGAAGCCAGATTTCACTGGAGCAAGAATCTTGTGGATGTTTAGATTTTTAAAAATACATTACTGGTACGACAAGCTGCTAACAGTGGATCGAGAGCAACAGTGAGACTGCAGAATTCATAAGTAAATAGAGGAAGGAATGAGCAAAAGTGTATGTCAAAGTTAGTGAATTCAACATCACTCTGGGTAAGAGAAATAGAGGAAAGAATTATAGGGTTAAGACAAAAGAAAAGGACTACTTCAAAAATGTCTAATGTCATATTCATATATTTTAGGGCCTTTAGTTTGGTGACTGAATTTTCTCAAATGTGAAGTAAAGGACGCACCTTCATAGAATTTACAGTGCAGAAGGAGGCCATTCGGCCCATCGAGTCTGCACCGGCTCTTGGAAAGAGCACCCTACCCAAGGTCCACACCTCCACCCTATCCCCATAACCCAGTAACCCCACCCAACACTAAGGGCAATTTTGGACACTTAGGGTAATTTAGCATGGCTAATCCACCTAACCTGCACATCTTTGGACTGTGGGAGGAAACCGGAGCACCCGGAGGAAACCCACGCACACATAGGGAGAACGTGCAGACTCCACACAGACAGTGACCCAAGCCGGGAATCGAACCTGGGACCCTGGAGCTGTGAAGCAATGGCATCATAAAAGAAAATCATTATGCTACCATGCTGCCCAAACCTGGTTTAAGAAGCAAAACACATCTGGAAAAGTCACTGCAATTCAAAGGATGGCCCATGTTTGTTTACGAAGGTCAGAATTGGAAGTGGGGAAACAATAATCAATAGGTGGTCCTCTTGGTTTTAGAATGGAGCCAATGAGTCTGATCAGATTGCAGTTGTCCCCATTAAAATATATAATTATGCAAGCTATTTCCTCAGGAAAGAAAGGTTAGAAATCAACTGATAAACAAGAGAAGGTCATCAAATATCCATATATTTTTCAGTTCATGAGATAGATTTGGGAGTCAGATCAAATTTCTATCTGGGACATCTCAGGCTCCATAGGGATGGATTGCAGGGAGGCATTCTTTTCGGTTTTGGGTTCAACTGTGTCAAATGAGAGTAACCATAGTCCCAGAGGGCCAAATGCTGCTCCCTCTTTGAGAGAGACCAGACTGGGGGTGATTTAACGTGAGGGTCACCATACCTCAGGCGAGGGACAAGGTTGAGACGGCAATGGTAACATTCATGGTAACCTCAGCTGATACGGGAATTGAAGCCCTGTTGTTGGCGTCGCTCTGCATCACAAACCAGCAGTCGAGCCAACTGAGCTAATGACTCCCCACAGAAGCAAGCAGTCAGAGCTTGGAAACAGATTTCAGATAAGCAGAGAGCGAAACTGCCAGGAGCAGTAGACCAGGAGCAGAGGGCTTTCAGAAACCAAAGGTGTGTTCTTATGGGCAGCACAATAGCACAATGGGTAGCACTGTTGCTTCACAGCTCCAGGGTCCCAGGTTTGATTCTCCGTGTGGAGTCTGCATGTTCTCTCCGTGTCTGCGTGGGTTTCCTCCGGGTGCTCCGGTTTCCTCCCACAAGTCCCGAAAGACATGCTGTTAGGTAATTTGGACATTCTGAATTCTCCCTCTGTGTACCCAAACAGGCGCCAGAATGTGGCGACCAGGGGCTTTTCACAGTAACTTCATTGTAGTGTTAACGTAAGCCTACTTGTGACAATAAAGATTATTATTATATCTGACGTAACTAAGCCAGAAGGCAATGGAGCCCACAGCTTTAGCTGGAGAGTCCACAATCATGATGCGATTGAAGAGAATTAGAGGGTCGCCAGGCCGGAATCTGGTGGAAGAGTCCTTAGAAATCTCATACCTCGGAGAATAGAAGGAGCACTGAGGAGAGTCAAAGTAAATTCTCAAGAGCTGTGGCACACCTGGTTTAGGTGTGGTTAAGGGGCTGGTTTAGCAGAGTGGGCTAAACAGCTGGCTTGTAATGCAGAACAAGATCAGCAGCGCGGGTTCAATTCCCGTAACGGCCTCCCCGAACAGGCGTCGGAATGTGGCGACTAGGGGCTTTTCACAGTAACTTCATTGAAGCCTACTTGTGACAATAAGCAATTATTATTATTACACCTTGATTTGGTCCCAATTAAAGTGAAGGGACTGTCAAAATCATGTAAAGCAGAGGTGAACTCTTGGGTGAAAATGAAATTTGAACAAGGAATGCGCTGGTGAGATTTTCACGTGTATGAGCGTTTAAAAAATGTTTTGAAATATTTTTATTCAGACAATTATCAATCATAACATAGAAGATGGTCAAACAAATGTGCACAATTTTTATAAAACTATCCCCACAACCCACCTCCCCCATCCGGTATTTACCATGAACACCACCCCCCCCACCCACCCACCACCCCAACACCCCTCCGAACAACCACTCCTACGGGATTGCTGACAACAACCAAATCCTTGTAGAGATGATGACCTTTGGATCGACTCCCGAGGAGGGGACAGCATCACATTCAGAAGTCTCATGTTGGCCAACTGACGGCCCTTAACAAAACCAGTCTGATCCTCAAACATTACCCCCAGCAGGCACGCCTCCAAATGGGTTTCCAGCACCTTAGCCAACAGCTTTAAGTCTGCATTAAAGAGAGAGATGGCCCACACTCCATGGATCTTTATCATTTTTCATGATTAAGGAGATTGATGCCTGCGCCATTGTGGCCGGTAGCACCCCCCGGGACTGAGAATTATTAAACATTTCAACAGGTGCGGCCCCAACATAGTTGCAAACTGTTTCTAAAACTCCACAGGGAATCTGTCTGGGTCTGGTGAGTTCAGCGATTGCGTTGAACAAATACATTTCATAATTTCCTCACGCCCAAGCGGTGGCGCCTCTCGCTCCTGCCCTCTTTCCCTTTCCACCACCAGAGGACCAACCCATCCAGAAACTATACCATAATCGAGTCTTCCACCGGAGGCTCAGACTTGTACAGTCTATATTAGCCACCAAAAAAGTCATCCTCCTAATGGTCAGCACCTTGGTCTGCTCGTCCTTGCATCAAAACATGAGTGGAATACTTGCCCCACCTACCCTTTCCGCAGTCTTGTCTGGTCCCAAACTCTCAATGTGTCTCTTGCAAGAAAACCACATCTGCCACATCTTTAGATGGGTAAAGAATCGGGACTTGTCAACTGGCCCATTTAGCCTCCTCACGTTCCATGTAACCAACCTGATTGGAGGCCTTTGCCCCCCTCTACTATGATCAGCACCCAGCTTATCCTAGAATTTACAGTGCAGAAGGGGGCCATTTGACCCATTGAGTCTGCACCGGCCCTTGGAAAGAGCACCCTACTTAAGCCCATGCCTCTACCCTATCCCCGTAACCCCATCTAACCATTTTTGGACACCATGGGCAATTTATCATGACCAATCTACCTAACTTGCACATCTTTGGACTGTGGGAGGAAACCAGAGCACCCGGAGGAAACCCACGCAGACACGGGGAGAATGTGCAGATTCCGCACGGACAGTGACCCAAGCCGGGAATCGAACCTGACACCCTGGAGCTGTGAAGCAACAGTACTAACCACTTTGCTACCCGCTCCTGGCCCACCAAAATGGCCACTGTAACCCACCCCCCCCCCCCCCCCACCGGCCCAGCACATAAACCAAGAAACCTCATCGTCAGCAATCTGCCTCTCTCCCCTTCGCACCCCCCCCCCAATTCCGAACAAAGAAAGCCCAACCTCGGCTCATTACCTTAACGAACAAAAGACACAAACCCCCTACCAGAACCCAACTTCAACATCAAACATTTCAGGAAGGAAACGTATTTACCCACAACCAATCCTTCTCCCCCAAACATTTCCACCAATACAGTAAGACGACAAAAGAACTACAGATCCAGAAAAAAGAGCAAAGAAATAGCTAAACACATCAAAACAAACCAACATTCAGGTGCAGCCAACAAATTCTCCCCCAGTCCATGCTTCTTCACAAGTCTTTCACCTCCTTCGGCGTGTCAAAACAATAGTCCTGATCTCGGAATGTGACCCGAAGGCGAGTCGTGTACATCACTCCAAAACGCATCTTGCTCTTGCAAAGAAATGAAATGAAATTTGCTTATTGTCACAAGTAGGCTTCAAATGAAGTTACTGTGAGAAGCCCCTAGTCGCCACATTCCACCGCCTGTTCGGGGAGGCTGTTCCGGGAATCAAACCGTGCTGCTGGCCTGCCTCGGTCTGCTTTCAAAGCCAGCGATTTAGCCCTGTGCTAAACCTTGGCCTTGTAAAACCATGCACGCCCTTTCGCCAGTTCTGCCCCTACGTCCTCATCAACTGTGATGGGATGGCCCTCCCAACTACATTCTCAAGTGTCCTTCCACCTCAGCATCCTCTCCGTATCCACGTATCAGTGGAATTGAACTATAATCACCCGTAGTGGCTCTCCAGACCTGGGCTTCTGTCTCAATGACCGGTGGGCCCAGTCCACTTTGGGAGGGTTCGCGAACACCCCCTCCCCCACCAGCTTCCCAAATATCTTTGTCACATACTCTGTGGAACTTGGACCTTCTATGCCCTCCGGCAGTCCGGTGATCCTCAAAATTCTAGCGGCTGGAGCGATTCTCCAGGTCAACAGCCTTGGCCTTCAATATATCGTCTGTCACTCCGCCAACATTGTCACCTTTGCCTCCAAAGAGACAATCCAATCACTGTGCTTCATAACCGTCACCACCACCTTCCGGATCGTCAGGCCCTGTACCACCCTTTCCAAAGTGACACGAATGGGTGCGATCGCCACCTCAATCGCCCTTGCCAGGTCATCAGAGACCACTCGTCTCTTTTCCTAAACTTTCTCGGCGAGAGGTTGATTGCCAATTATTAACAAGTGGCACACACGCGCACAAAAATGGTCACTTTACCAGAGTACTGGAGGGTGATCATCGAACCAGTCTTCAGGAGAGACGGGAAGAGAGAAGAAAATTTAAATGGGTAATTTACAGTCGGACAGGAAAAGAGCTGTCCGCCCAGCCATTCATGATGCCATGGTTCAGATGCTCCTTACTCAACGGGTGGCAGGTATAGGTAGCACGACTGGATAAGTTCAGCAAACGCTTCCAAATGTTTCGCAATCAATGCTTCAAATGTTTAGCAATCAATGCTTTAAATATCCCAATCGCTACCACAGCCAGAATAATCAGGGCGACTTAGCAGTGAGACCATTCCAGACTCCGGCGGAAGAAAATTGCACAGCTTAGTGACAAGCTACACAAAAAAATCTCCGTAGTTAGGAAATTGAACAGCGGCTTCCATTTAAGGGTAAAACCATTATACAAGGCAGTGTGAAATCTAGGGCAAGGGTTTAGAACTCTTATGGCCAGAAGCTGATAATCAGGTTTGATTGCAACCCAGTAATAACATTTTTGAACTGCAGAGAATCATTGTTTTTATTCCACTCAGATTTTAATGTTATTACTTCAGCGCCTTAAGTGAATTGGTCTTCAAGGACACCCTGAAAACTTTCATTTTATCACCCAAATCACCCCATCACGAATCGAATGACGGCCTGGACAAGCGAGTGCCATTCGGATTGATCACTTCATCATTAAAAAGCCACCATTGACAATGAAGCACTCCCTGGGGTGACACCCAAAGGTATGCACTCAACCCCAGGGTGGGGCTTTGACCCAGAAAGTTTCACTCTGAAGTGAAGCACACCACCAGGTTTAACCAACCTCTGGATACTGCCCTGTCAAAATCCTGGCAATTCTGAAGACTTGTGCTCCTGAAGTAGCCGCAATCTCAAACCATGCTGGCCCAATACAGCTACAACACTGGAAATTGCCCAAGTATGTCCTATCCACAAAAGCAGAAATTCAATTCAGCCAATTGCCGCCCCAGTTCACTCGCAATCATCAGCAAATAGATGGAGGGTGTCATCAACAGTTCTATTAAGAGGCATTTAGTCAACAATAATCTATTTACCGAGACACAGTTTGGGTCCTGCCAGGGCCACACAGCTCCTGGCTTCATTACAACCTTGGCGCAAACATTGAACAAAAAGAACTGAGTTCAAGAAATAAAGTGAGAGTGAAACAGCATTGACACCAAAGCAGAATTTGACTGGAGTGTAGCATCAAGGAGCCCAGCAAAGCTGAATGAATTGGGACTCATGGGGAAATCTCTCAACTGCTTGGAGTTATACTTGACATAACTCAGTGTATCATTGCAGGAGTTCCTCGGGCAAGTATCTTGGCCTAACAATCCTCAGCCGGTTCATCAATGAACTTTATCCATCATAAAGTCAAAAGTGAAGTTGTTTAATGATGATTGCAGTGTTCAGCACTATGCACAACTCCACAGATGCTGAGGCAGTCCATTCCCAAACACAGAAGAAAATTGAGCCACATTCAGGCTTGGGCAGATAACTGGTAAGCGATGGGAGTGCCAGACAACTGTTACGATGGGTCCACAGGCAAGGTGCCCCCAATTTGGGATTCTGGATGAGATACCCCAGAATAGTTCTGTTCATATATTTGGGATGGGGGAGAAAGAGGATGAACTGGCTCCCCTTCTTGATTCAACCCCTTCAGTTAGTCACAAGGTTAATTTTAAAAGGATCCCTTCCTCTACCTATTCCCAGTAGTCCAAGTGTATTAATGTTTTAAAAGGAGCCAATTTAACCAGACGTTTTTGAGTGAAAGAAAGAGTTTATTATTTACTAAAACGTGAGAAGAAAATAATAAAATGTAACACACGTCCAGACAGAAAGAGTACAAATGAGAAGTGAGTGCAACATTTTTTTAAAGATATGCAAATCAGTCTTGGGCTTGTCCATGGTGAAACATTGCTTATGGTGGCACGGCAGCACAGTGGTTACCACTGTTGCTTCACAGTGCGCAGGTCCCAGGTTCGATTCCCGGTTTGGGTCGCTGTCTGTGTGGAGTCTACACGTTCTCCCCGTGTCTGCGTGGGTTTCCTCCGGGTGCTCCGGTTTCCTCCCACAAGTCCCGAAAGACGTGCTTGTTCGGTGAATTGGACATTCTGAATTCTCCCGCCGAGTACCTGAACAGGCGCTGGAATGTGGCGGCTAGGGGATTTTCACAGAAACTTCATTGCAGTGTTCATGTCAGCCTACTTGTGACAATACTAAAGACATAACTCAGTGTATCATTGCAGGAGTTATTATTCTCAAGGGTAATAAGGGATGGGCAACAAATGTTGGCCTAATCAGCGACGTTCACATCCCAAGAATTCAAACAAATGAATGGGGGGAACCCCTGGAAAGGTAAACACCAGTCTAGTCTAAGGTCCAGAAACACCACATGCATTGTCTACGACAAGTCAACCAAACTGGCTGCACAAATGCTCCTGAACTGCTATTTCTCACCTCCACGCTGGCCATGATTTGTACCTTCAGCAAAGATTTGTCCAACTACAATCTTAATGTGGGGGGTGCGAGAGAGTGGGTGAAAATATATCAAAAATGACACTGGGGGTTGGGGAGGCTGATAATTGTCCCAGGCTGTCGATAACATATCTCCTTTCTCTCATGCACCCCATTAAACAGGAAGGGAAACAGCACCCGCCTATTTTAAAATGCTGAATTCTAAGTGTGAGTGGGACATGAACAACTTGACATTTTAAACTACACACAGTGAAACCAGTAACTCAACATCCACAGTGTTGTACAATGGTTCCTTTATCCTTTCTCCAATATCTATTCCAATACATGTTCAGAAACAATCAAAATAGCACTCCATAATAGGACTGAAACGCAGTTTTCCCCGTATAAATGGCTATCAAGGGGTTAACATGGTTTTCAGCTCTTCAAGAAATAAAATGAATTAATTTGTGCTAACAACCACTGACCTAAACATAGAAATCTTAATACAGGATTAAAAATCCTTTAATAATCACCCATAATCTCTACTGTCGGTTCATATTTAAATAATTATTCTTTAATTGAGGTCAGCCCTCCGCAAATCCCCCAAGGGACCCTGTGGCACAATGTGAACTTTGAAGGAGGAGGAAGGGGAAAAAAAGGCAAAGATTTATAGAACAAATGTTCTGGTTTTCCTCCATGCAGCTCTCCCTCGTTATAACAATTCTTGGGCGATGTGCACATTTTGATGAAAGGTGTGCTGCAGTGAAAGCTGAGCTGCTTACACAGAAGCACTCATTCAGTTCGGACTCTGAAGGAGAGCTGGGTCCACGATTCTGTCAGCAGAAGGAGGAGGCCAGATGTCGGGGATGAGCCCGGGATCAGGGACGCTGGTCTTCGAAGCCCCTGTACGAACGAGGCTTTCAGAACACAATGTAAAAGCGGAGGTGCGGGCGGGGGCAACCCCAGCCTCGGAACATAGGTCAGAAGGGTCAAATGCCTTTTCAAATGCCAAATCGGGGGGGGGGGAAGAAAGAGTTACTGAACAGCAATCAGTGTATCAGCCATTGTGTCCTAACAACAAAGTCCTTCTGTGCAAGTCAGCAAGACAATTCATAACACAGAGCAGGTTTCAGCCACAGCTCATGGGGCATCAGTCTGCGTCAGAAAGTTGTGTATTCAATTGGCAGTCCAAAGAAGTGGGAACACCTAGGCAGACAAATCCAGTGAGACCTCACCTGCACCCCAGAGCAGGACTGAGGGAATGCTGCACTGTGAGACGTTAACTGGGACCCTGTCTGCTCTCTCAGATGGACTATTCCATGGAAGAGAAGAGTTCTCCCTGGTGCCCTGACTTCAATAAACAGCATAAAAGATAATGCCGTTATCACATTGCTATTGTTGGGATCTTGCGACACAGAAATTGGCCGCCATGTATCCTTGGAGACAGAGAACAGCGCTTACCCAAATCCGCTTAGGGTATGAATGATGCAGTCACCTGCTCAGTGTGTGGAAGGAATGATGAATCATAGATCTTAAAAACATCACATAAACCTGTCCAGGCAGATCTGCTGCAGGAGGCACCATTTCTTCGCTCAACATCTCAGGGCATCATTGAATGGGTACTCAAAGCAGACATCCCATTATAAGCTTCACCCATCACACTAAAGCAGCAGGACACTAAATGCACTTGGAAAAATCCTCCTCCAGTTATAAAGCACTTTGGGGTGGCTTGAGTGGTGAAAGGTGCAATAAAATCACAATTCTTAAAGTCTCCCCTGAATTGCTCTTGCTATCCCACCCACTAGCACGGAGATACTTGGCAACATGGGAGAGCAAATACAGATTCCAAATGATTTGTGTTTGCATGTAAGCATTGCAGGTCTTTGACACCAGCGCTGCTGTGTGACGAGACAGAACCTGGCGCATGCTGCGCCTTCAACAAAATATTGCACCGAAAAATGCTGCTGTCAGAAAAAGCTTGGCTGAAACAGTCCAGGCCACAATGTGATGATGCTTTTTAAGCACTATGCTTAACAATAATCATTAGCTGCACCACACTGCCTAGATTCTCATTCTACGCCACAATCAGAGCTCAGCTTAAAAAGAATGATTAAACCATAGAGTAATAATCGTTCCAATATTGAAACACAACAATAAAAGTGGACACACCCGACATAAGAAAAACACAGCACTTGGCATTATACACTAAGCAGGAATCTCACTGCACACAGAGCAGGAACAGCGGGCTCTGAATCTCACTGTGCACAGAGCAGGAACAGCGAGTTGAGTCCCACTGTACACAGAGCAGGAACACCGGGCTCGGAATCTCACTGCACGCAGAGCAGGAACACTGGGCTCGGAGTCGCACTGTACACAGAGCAGGAACACTGGGCTCGGAGTCTCACTGCACATAGAGCAGGAACACCGGGCTCGGAGTCTGACTGTACACAGAGCAGGAACACCGGGCTCTGAATCTCACTGCACACAGAGCAGGAATACATGGCTCTGAATCTCACTGCACACAGAGCAGGAACACCGGGCTCTGAATCTCACTGTACACAGAGCAGGAATACATGGCTCTGAATCTCACTGTACACAGAGCAGGAACACCGGGCTCGGAATCTCACTGCACGCAGAGCAGGAACACTGGGCTCGGAGTCGCACTGTACACAGAGCAGGAACACCGGGCTCTGAGTCTGACTGTACACAGACCAGGAACACTGGGCTCTGAATCTCACTGTACACAGAGCAGGAACACTGGGCTCGGAGTCGCACTGTACACAGAGCAGGAACACCGGGCTCTGAGTCTGACTGTACACAGAGCAGGAACACCGGGCTCTGAATCTCACTGCACACAGAGCAGGAATACATGGCTCTGAATCTCACTGTACACAGAGCAGGAACACCGGGCTCTGAATCTCACTGTACACAGGAACACTGGGCTCCGAGTCTCACTGCACACAGAGCAGGAACACCGGGCTCGGAGTCTCACTGTACACAGAGCAGGAACACCGGGCTCTGAATCTCACTGTACACAGAGCAGGAATACATGGCTCTGAATCTCACTGTACACAGAGCAGGAACACCGGGCTCGGAGTCTCACTGTACACAGAGCAGGAACACCGGGCTCGGAGTCTCACTGTACACAGAGCAGGAACACCGGGCTCTGAATCTCACTGTACACAGGAACACTGGGCTCTGAATCTCACTGCACACAGAGCAGGAACACCGGGCTCTGAGTCTCACTGTACACAGAGCAGGAACACCGGGCTCTGAGTCTGACTGTACACAGAGCAGGAACACCGGGCTCTGAGTCTCACTGTACACAGAGCAGGAACACTGGGCTCTGAGTCTCACTGCACACAGAGCAGGAACACCGGGCTCGGAGTCTCACTGTACACAGAGCAGGAACACCGGGCTCGGAGTCTCACTGTACACAGAGCAGGAACACCGGGCTCTGAATCTCACTGTACACAGGAACACTGGGCTCTGAATCTCACTGCACACAGAGCAGGAACACCGGGCTCTGAGTCTCACTGTACACAGAGCAGGAACACCGGGCTCTGAGTCTGACTGTACACAGAGCAGGAACACCGGGCTCTGAGTCTCACTGTACACAGAGCAGGAACACTGGGCTCTGAGTCTCACTGCACACAGAGCAGGAACACCGGGCTCGGAGTCTCACTGTACACAGAGCAGGAACACCGGGCTCTGAATCTCACTGTACACAGAGCAGGAATACGTGGCTCTGAATCTCACTGTACACAGAGCAGGAACACCGGGCTCAGAGTCTAACTGTACACAGAGCAGGATCACCGGCCTCTGAATCGCACTGTACACAGAACAGGAATACGTGGCTCCGATCCATATTATACACAGAGCAGAAACATGGGGCTCAGAATCTCATCATATATAGCGCAGCAACATAGTAACAGTGCTCCGACCCACACTGCACACAGAGCGAGAACAATCGAGTTCTGACCACTGTCCCCTTTCAAAATCAAAAGTGTGGAAAAAATGACAAAACAAAAATGTGATGTCATAAGAAAGTGGTTCTCTGTTTCTCTGACCCAGAGCATTGGTTTAAATTGAAATTCATAAAATTAAATATTTCACTCGATAACCAGGGGACATAGATTCAAAATAAGTGGCAGAAGGTGTGGAGGGGACATGAGGAAGGACATTTTTACGCAGAGGACAGTGGGAGTCTGGAATTGGGCGCCCGCGTTGGAGGCGGAGACCCTAAACTCTTTTTAAAACGTACCTGGATCTGCACCTTAAGTGCAGTGAACTGCAGGGCTGTAGGCCGGATGCAGAAAGGAGGGATTAGAAACTGCATCTGGGTGTCCTTGGGCTGGAATGGACAAGGTGGGCCGAATGGCCTCCTTCTGTGCTGTAACTTTTCTATAGTTCTATAAATAAAATATAAAGTGAATGACGGAGCAGACTCGATGGGCCGTGTGATCGACTCCTGCTCTGATTTTCTGTGTTCAGAGTGTTAGGGAACTTGGCGAGCATGGGAATTTGTTGGGTGAGCTCAGGGGTGCTGTTTCACATGTAAAGATAAATAAGTTAAAAACAGGCAGGGTTATGGTCTAAATCACAGAAAAGCCCTAAATCACATAACTAAATTTCATTAAGAAGTCTTACAGCACCAGGTTAAAGTCCAACAGGTTTGTTTGGAATCACTCGCTTTTGGAGCGCTGCTCCTTCCTCAGGTGAGTGAGATCAAGGAGCTATGCTCCGAAAGCTAGTGATTCGAAACAAACCTGTTGGACTTTAATCTGGTGATTTAAGACTTCTCACTGTGTCCACCCCAGTCCAACGCCAGCATCTCCACATCATAAATTTAATTAAATAAGTTAATTGCTTTTATAAAAAGTATAAATAGATAAATGAGTGGTATTTCAAATTTTAAAAACAAAATATAACAGAGGTAACAGGAGAGGTGGTGACGTGTTGTAGCTGGATATTGTGGGTGATGGCGAATACCATACTTCATCCACAACAACCACATCTGCAGAAAGTGACTGTGGCTTGAGGGACTTTGACTCACTAACACGCAGGAAGAAAGGTTATCTGGACACGATGTTCCGAGAGACAGTCACACCCATGATGTTGAGCACTTCAAATTTGCTCTGTAGGCAGGGACATGAGAATGTCACCACAAGTGAGACAGTTATGGGATCAAGGGGGTAGCACTGCTTCATGATGCTGCAAATGGAATAGAATATGGTGCAATCATCAGCAAACATTCCCACTTCAGACCTTATGACGGGTCCGTTTAAGCAGATGACAGCTGAGGAACTCCTACAGCGGTGTCCTGGGACTGAGCTGCTTGTTCTCCAGTGATATCCGTCTTCTTTTGAACTACGTATGCCTCCACCCTCTCTGATTCGCAGCGACTTCAATTCTAGATTTCACACTTGGTCAAATGCTGCCTTGATGTCCAGGGCAGTCTCGCAGCTCACCTGCTATTTCAGCTATTTTGTGCATGTTTAAACCAAGGTGGTAATGATGCCTGGAGCAGAGGGAGTCTGGCGAAACCCAAACAGAAGCGATGAGCAGATTATTGGTGAGTAAATGTCACCTTTCATCACTTTGCTGATAATTTAGAGTAGATTGCTAGCGGGTGGGAAAGAGAGGGGTGGGGGAGGTGTTCATTGGCCGCATTAAATTTGTTCCACCTTTCCTTGTGAACAGGACATGCCTGGGCTTTTTTCCCATATTGTTGGGAGCTGCCAGTGCTGTAGCTGTCCTGGAGCAGCTTGGTGAGAGGAGCAGCTAATTCTGGAGCACAAGTCTTCAGCACGAGAGCCAGAATGTTGTCAGGATCCATAGCCTGTGTTGTATTCAGTGATGTTATGTTGGATGAACGAGTGTCCTTCATGATGGTGGGACCTCAGGTGGAAGCCAGGGTGGCTCATTCAGTCGTCTTCTGGCTGATGAAAGCAAATGTCTTTTGCACTGACATATTCGGCTCCACCACCATTCTAGATGGACCTACCTCCTCCTCCCAAGTTTTTTAATTGCCGACCTGATTAGCTTTGTTTACCCCATGGACTGCCATTTCTTCAACTGTCTCGCCCCAAGTTTTAGAAATTCCTGCACAAACGATGTACAAAATGCACTGCAACAACAGGCCATGGTCTGTTGACAGCACCTGCCAAACCGACAATCTCTACCACCTCAAAGGACAAGGGCAACAGATACATGGGAAAAACAACACCACAACCTGGAAGTTACCCTGCAAGTCATTCACTATCCTGATTTGGAAATATATTGTTGTTCCTTCACCGTTGCTGGGTAGAAATCCTGGAACGCCCTAACAGCACTGTGGACAAAACAAAGAACAAAGAAAAGTACAGCACAGGAACAGGCCCTTCGGCCCTCCAAGCCCGTGCCGACCATGCTGCCCGACTAAACTACAATCTTCTACACTTCCTGGGTCCGTATCCCTCTATTCCCATCCTATTCATGTATTTGTCAAGATGCTCCTTAAACGTCACTATCGTCCCTGCTTCCACCACCTCCTCCGATAGCAAGTTCCAGGCACCCACTACCCTCTGCGTAAAAAACTTGCCTCGTACATCTACTCTAAACCTTGCCCCTCTCACCTTAAACCTATGCCCCCTAGTAATTGACCCCTCTACCCTGGGGAAAAGCCTCTGACTATCCACTCTGTCTATGCCCCTCATAATTTTGTAGACCTCTATCAGGTCTCCCCTCAACCTCCCTCGTTCCAGTGAGAACAAACCGAGTTTTATTCAACCGCATTTACTCAACCGGTTGTACAGACACAACAGTGCCTGCAGCGATTCAAGTAGGCAGCTCACCACTGCCTTCTCAGGGACAATTAGGATTGGGAAATATATGCTGGCCTAGCCAGCGACACCTTCATCCTGTGAAAGAATTTTTAAAACTCTCCGTCCTCTACTTCTCGCCCCTAAAAGCATTTACCGAGCTTTTGGGAATTTCAGGGTCCTTTCCTGTTGATTCCTTTATTTCCCTTTTCTTTATTTTTTTGCCATTATCATTTCGATCCATGGATGCATAATGGACATGTATCTTTAAGTCAAGCAGCGAGAGAATGAGCAATTCTAACAGTTGTAACATAGTGTATGGTGCTCGTTTTCGAGCAGCAGAACTCAGACTCTATAGCACCCGAGAGATGGGGTGAGACTCGGTTTGATTGGTTAACTGGTAGACAATGATTTTTTTTGGGTGATTTAAAAAAAAAAATTTAGTGAACCTAATTCATTTTGTCCAATTAAGGGGCAATTTATCGAGGTCAATCCACCTACCATGCACATCTTTGGGTTGTGGGGGCGAAACCCACGCAAACACGGGGAGAATGTGCAAATTCCACACGGACAGTGACCCAGAGCCGGGATCAAACCTGGGGCCTCAGTGCCGTGAGACAGCAGTGCTAACCCACTGCCCCACCGTGCTGCCTGTGGCAGCCAATGATATGGCCAAAAGGCTGCATTCTGCCCAGTAAGAGGTGGTGATTGGATCCTGCCTAAAATAGGATGATTTCCAAAGACCGAATATTAAAGATTAAATACAATCATCTGAATCAAAAACCCTTTGTCCTGTGGGCAGCACGGTAGCACACGTGGATAGCACTGTGGCTTCACAGCGCCAGGGTCCCAGGTTCGATTCCCCGCTGGGTCACTGTCTGTGCGGAGTCTGCACGTTCGCCACGTGTCTGCGTGGGTTTCCTCCGGGTGCTCCGGTTTCCTCCCACAATCCAAAGACGTGCAGGTTAGGTGGATTGGCCATGCTAAATTGCCCTTAGTGTCCAAAAAGGTTAGGAGGGGTTATTGGGTTACGGGGATAGGGTGGAAGTGAGGGCTTAAGTGGGTCGGTGCAGGCTCGATGGGCCGAATGGCCTCTTTCTGCACTGTATGTTCTATGTTCTTTCACTAGTTATTTTCACACCTCTCTTCCCCTCTGTGCATGTTCCACACACACACACACACACACGATGGGGGCAAGTCAAAAGTGGGGGATTAGGTAATAGTTAACCTGCTGTCTACTTCGTTATAATTCTTGTTATAAATAAAAAGTAATTCTGTTTACATTTACAAACCTGGTGACTGTAATTTATGGGCAGACAGGGGCCAAACACTTGGGTATTTTTCTGAGAATTATTGGTTAACTCAATTGTGTTCCGGCTCCAGGTAAAGGGGGAGGGCTGGAATTTAGCACCCTAGCCCAGGGAGTCATAATAGTCAAATGTACTAATAAATCTCCTTATGGGGTTTGGTGTGATCATGTCTGATTATGCTCCTGTGAAGAATCTTGGGCCACAACACTTCATTCAAAGGGTTATATAAATGCAAGTTATTGTTAAGGTCAACCATGGTAGCACACTGTCCCTGTAGAAATCGGAATTGCGGGCCCTGCTGTGGTCACATCCTACATCCTGCTCAATAACTGGTTACCCCTTCCTTAAAGCACCTCAGAATCAATCATTTTTATAAATACAAGCTGCTGCCATTATAAATCACACAAAGCTAGGGGGGACAGATTGAGGGATAGGTGACAGAAGGTTAATCTGTCAAAAAGAAAGAACCTTGTTGAGTTCAATCTTGTCTTCCACTCTCTCAAATTCACCATATTCTTGAATGGCAAACACATCACCTGCTGGAGGTGAGACCTTGACTCATTAAATTTTCACAACACTTCAGGCACTCCGGCAGGATTTATTTTCCCAAAATTTGCACAAAAAAAGAAATCAGCTGTGAACAAATCTATGCTTTTCTGTGGAAAAATGCCAGAAATCAGAATATTTACATTTAATCAAGAGATCACAGAGAAACCATGAAGTAAATACTTGCAGGATGACATCCATATGGGTGATTTTGCAAGGAGGAGAGAGAATGTTGCCTGCAGCGAGTCACCTCATTGACATGGAGAGGAGCAGGGTGCAATGCTTTATGCTCCAACTGGTTTTTGTTTTTGCTTTTTCACCCAGGCAACCCAAATTCTGCTCCCAATCTAAGTTATTCACTTTTAGCTCAGTATGTAGTCCTCTTGCCTCTGGGTCAGAAGGTCACAGGTTTAAGACCCATGGACTTGAGCACAGAATTTAATCTACCTCACCGGTACAGTACTGGAGTGAATCACTTGCCAAGTGTAAACGGTCGTAATGTTGGAACGCTGGCCGACAATGCGTGCAATAAGATAATATCCAGGGATAAATATTGGCCACGACAAGGCTAAAAACCCCTGTTCTTCTCTAAAATAATGCTGCGGAATGCTTAATGCCTGTCCAAGAAGAAAGGTGAGACTTCAGTTTATTGTTTAATCCAGAAGTTAGTTTTTGAGACAGTGGAACTCCCTCAGCACTGCAATGAAGTGTCAACACGGAATTTGTGCTCAAGTCTCCTGAGTGAGACGTGGATCCACACCGCCATGACTTAAGAGGCAAAAGCGCCAACTACTGAGCCACGATTCACTGATAGGGTCAGGGTCCAGAGTGCGACGCCAAGGTCAAACGGCAAATCAGGAGGAACCAGTTAACTAACACCGAACTTTTGTTTATCCGGTCTTGCAAGAAGGGGAATGAGGAATTTCACACTTGAGAAATCTTCAGAAAGCAGGAGTAGAACACAGTGCACTGAGTCTGGGTTTGAATGAAGAGAAACTGAGGGGAATAAGATGCATGTTTAGGATGGAGCATTTGCAGCAAGGGGAAAACATCAAACACACTAATATTTTTGATGCAGATCCCACATAGGGATGATTCTGATCAAGAGCCCACACTGTTTTTCTCTCTGTAGGAACCGACAGACGGAGCATTTTTAGCATTTTCTGTTGTGCTTTCAATATTTACCACTTTCCTCTCACTGCAACTTCAGAGCAGGGAAATGTGTTTGTCTTATACTTTGCTGCCACCTGCAGGTAATGCACAACGAAAGCAAAATAAAGCAGATGTTGCAAAACTAAAATTTAAAAAACATTGGAAATACTCAGCATGTCTGCCAGGCTATGTGCAGAGAGAAGCAGAGTTAACTGACTTTTCATTGGAACTGGCAGAAAAGATGCAACAGCTTTAACTCAACCAGTTCAGAGGGCCAGTGAAAGGCATCCACAATAAGATCGAAGGTAAGCGTGAATAAATGACAAAAGAGATGATGATGCCAAGCAAAGTGGGGTGGCCACAGAGCAAGTTCAGACAATGCTGAGATAACTATCCTCCCCAGCTGCTGTGTTAAATGCACAAAAACCACCAACTCAAGTAATACATCTCGTTTCTCTGCATTTGCCCCCTTGGAAAGTGCTCACAATTTCACAACAAATAGCTCCCACGGGAATTTTTCCTCCCTCGGGCAGGAAGGTAAATCAGCTTGTGTGGGTGCCATGGAATCCCGACAGTGCAGAAGGAGGCCATTTGGCCCATCGAGTCCACACTGACCTTCCAAAAGAGCCCACTCGCCCATCCTATCTCCATAACCCCACCTAACGTGCACATACCTGGACACTAAGGGGCAATTTTATCATGGCCAATGCACTTAACCTGCCCATCCTTGGACTGCAGGAGGAAACCGGAGAACCCAGAGGAAACTCTCTCAGACACAGGGAGAAAGTGCAAACTCCACACAGTCACCCAAGGCTGGAATTGAACCCGGGTCTCTTGGTGCTGTGAGGCAGCAGTGCTAACCACTGTGCCATCGTGCCATCCCAGAGTGTTCTGCACATTAACATAAAAACTGCTAAGCTAATTAGTCCTTATTCATGAAGCCATGATGTGGAGATGCCGGCGTTGGACTGGGGTGAGCACAGTAAGAAGTTTTACAACACGAGGTTAAAGTCCAACAGGTTTGTTTCGATGTCACTAGGTTTCGGAGCGCTGCTCCTTCCTCAGGTGAATGAAGAGGTCTCCTCTTGGGAGATCACTTGGGAGATCATTCACCTCTTCATTCACCTGAGGAAGGCGCAGCGCTCCGAAAGCTAGTGACATCGAAACAAACCTGTTGGACTTTAACCTCGTGTTGTAAAACCTCTTATTCATGAAGGACCAGGAGTACCTCACTCCATTAGGGAGGAACAATTGGTGAGATATAGCTTTTAGGGCACCATTTCACAAACGAGGTGAGGAGGCAGGCCTCCATTAACTACCACAGCCAGTACGGGATTTAAACAACAGTATTGACCTCATTCTGTACCACATGCTAGTCGTCTAGCCAATTAAGCTAACCCACTCATGGTAAGAAAGGGTTTCCACTGGAAGTTATGATGAATTGGAATATACTACCCGAAAGATTGGCGGAAGCAGATTCATTGGTAGCTTTCAAAAAGCAAGTGGATAAAAAGTTGTAAAGGAGAAGTATGCAGAACCATGGGAAAAAAGAGCAGGCAAAGTACAACTATTAAGACAATTCTTACCTTTTCTGCTCCAAGGAGAACAGCCCCAACCTCTCTAGTCTCTCCACATAACTTTTCGGCTTTATTAATTCTCAGGATTGTATCACGTCATATTAAGTACTGCGGCTACAAGAGCAGGTCAGAGGTTGGGAATTCTTTGGCAAGTAACTCACATCCCGACTCCCCAAAGTCTGCCCACCAGCTACAAGACACAAGTCAGGAGTGTGGTGGAATACTCTCCAATTGCTGAAATGAAGCTCAGCATCATGTGGCACGAAGCATCCTGCTTGATTGGCACCCCATCCACCATTGTTTCAAAATCCGCTCCCTCCACCACGAACACACACTGGCAGCAGTGTGTACCAGTGTGACTCACCAAGTCTTCTTTGACAGCATTTTTCCAAACTCACAACCAATACCATCTAGAAGGCAAGAGCAGCAGATGCACGTGAACACCACCCCTTGCAAATCCCCCTCCAAGCCACACACCATCCTGACTCGAAACTATATCACTGTTCCTTCACTATTGCTGGTCAAAGATCTGGAACTCCCTGCCTAACAGCACAGTGGGTGTACCTACACCACATGGACTGCAGCGGTTCAAGACGTCAGCTCACCACCGCCCTCTCATGGGCACTTAGGGATGGGCAATAAATGCCAATTCAAATGCAGGCTATGAGTTGATGGGGAAGTTTTGAGATTCGGGGGGGGGCGGGGGGGGGGGGGGGGGGGGGGGGGGCGCCTTTAGGTATATGCAGGTGCGGGACTTTGCAAGGAACGCTTTCCCAACATTTCTGGTGACAACTCCCTCCTCGTTGTTGGAGGGGGTGTTGTCGGTGATGGGGTTGGAAAGGGGGGGGGGGTCATCTCGGCGATTTATGGGAAGATTTTAGAGGAGGATATGTCGTCACTGGAGGGGCTTAAGGCCAAGTGCGAGGAGGAGCTGGGGGTGGCTTTGGAGGAGGGGTTGTGGAGCGCGATGTTGCGGAGGGTCGTGTGCAAGGCTGGGATTAATACAGTTAAAGGTGATGCAAAGGGCTCAGCTGACGAGGTCGAGGATGAGCCGGTTGTTTGAGGCGGTGGAGGACACTTGCGAGCGGTGTAGGAGATCTGACCAAACATGTACACATGTTTGGTCCTGTCCAAAGTTGGAGAAATTTTGGAGGTCGTTTTTAAGCACCAGGTCGGCAATCTTGCACTTGGATTCAGAGCCTAGTCCCCTCGGGGCTATATTTGGGGTGTCGTACTTGACGGAGCTGCAGACGAGAGCGGGGGCAGACGTTTTAGCCTTCGCCTTGCTGACTGCTCGCAGGCGGGTCCTGTTGAGGTGGTGGCCAGACTCTCCGCCCAGTGCCTCAGTGTGGCTGGGGGACCTGATGGAGTTCCTGGCAGTTTAAGTTTACCTTGAGGGGCTGGTTTAGCACAGGGCTAAAGAGCTGGCTTTTAAAGCAGACCAAGGCAGCCAGCAGCACGGTTCACTTCCCGTACCAGCCTCCCCGAACAGGCGCCGGAATGTGGCGACCAGGGGCTTTTCACAGTAACTTCATTTGAAGCCTACTTGCGATTTTAAATTCATTTCATTTTTGGGGGTCAATTGAAGGTTCCACAAGAAGCGGGGTTTATTTAATCTTCATTTTGAAGACTTGGTTTGTCAGCTGCTAGGGGGAGGAGGGGGGGGGGGGGGGTGCTATCCTGAGTTATTGGATTGTTGGTTGATAAAGTTTGGGGGGGGGGGTTGTTGTTCTTGTTGTTTTGAATTATTTTGTTTGATGTATGAAATGTTAAAAACCGAATGATACTTTTTTTTTAAAGTAAATACGGGCTATATTTACAGGCAGAAAAGAAAAGCTGCATATAGAACATACAGTGCAGAAGGAAGCCATTCGGTCCATCGAGTCTGCACCGACCCACTTAAGCCCTCACTTCCACCCTATCCCCATCACCCAATAAGCCCTCCTAACCTTTTTGGCCACTAAGGGCAATTTATCACGGCCAATCCACCTAAGCTGCACGTCTTTGGACTGTGGGAGGAAACCGTAGCACCCGGAGGAAACCCACGCACACACGGGGAGAACGTACAGACTCCGCACAGACTGACCCAGCGGGGAATCGAACCTGGGACCCTGGCGCTGTGAAGCCACAGTGCTATCCACTTGTGCTACCGTGCTGCCCTGAACTTTGACAATGTAAAAATTAAGGGTTTGAGGAAGCTCGAGGATATAACAAGGCAGCAAACAAATCAAAGGAACAGAGTGATCACACAGGCTCCTATCAATTTGCCCTGGAACAACCCCAGCAAAGGCTGCCAAGATGATGCTGAAACGTTACCAGTGAAAGATGAAGGAGAGCACCTGGCCATTCAAACAAATATAGAAACTTGAGCAAACAAATTTTCAAAAGAACACAGGCAAATTTTCTAACCTAACGCAGGTCAAAACACTGCAATTCA
Organism: Scyliorhinus torazame; assembly: GCF_047496885.1. Taxonomy (NCBI): domain Eukaryota; kingdom Metazoa; phylum Chordata; class Chondrichthyes; order Carcharhiniformes; family Scyliorhinidae; genus Scyliorhinus; species Scyliorhinus torazame. The sequence continues at coordinate 343,452,089 of NC_092709.1, read as the reverse complement.
ACAATACCAAAAATCCTGAACACAAACTACTCTGCTGAAAATCTTAACTTCGACATGCAACACCTTTAGAGGTGTAATAATAACAAGCGGTGCTGGAAAAAGTCAGATCTGGCTGCATATGTGGAGAGAGAAACAGAGTTAACCTTTTGAGTCTGTTATGAGCACTGCACTTCCCTGTTCATCGGGATCAGAGGTCGAGAACTCCAAGTCCTGACAAGTCTTCAGATCTCCGGCGCATGTGCAGGACGGGAGCAGGCGACACACTGAACAAAGAAAAGTACAGCACAGAAACAGGCCCTTCGGCCCTCCAAGCCTGTGCCGACCATGCTGCCTGTCTAAACTAAAATCTTTTACATTTCCAGGGTCCGTATCTCTCTATTCCCATCCTATTCATGTATTTGTCAAGATGTCCCATAAATGTCACTATCGTCCCTGCTTCCACCACCTCCTCCGACAGCGAGTTCCAGGCACCCACCACCCTCTGCCTCGTACATCTCCTCTAAATCTTGCCCCTCGCACCTTAAACCTATGCCCCCCAGTAATTGACCCCTCTACCCTGGGGAAAAGCCTCTGACTATCCACTCTGTCTATGCCCCTCATAATTTTGTAGATCTCTATCAGGTCACCCCTCAACCTCCGTAGTTCTAGTGAGAACAAACCGAGTTTATTCAACCGCTCTTCAGAGCTAATGCCCTCCATACCAGGCAACATCCTGGTAAATCTCTTCTGCACCCTCTCTAAAGCCTCCACAAACTTCTGGCAGTGTGGGAACCAGAATTGAACACTATACCCCAAGCGTGGCCTAACTAAGGTTCTATACAGCTGCAACATGACTTGCCAATTCATATACTCAATGCCCCGACCAATGAAGGCAAGCATGCCGTATGCCTTCTTGACTACCTTCTCCACCTGTGTTGCCCCTTTCAGTGACTTGTGGACCTGTACACCTAGATCTCTCTGACTTTCAATACTCTTGAGGGTTCTACCATTCACTGTATATTCCCTACCTGCATTAGACCTTCCAAAATGCATTACCACACATTTGTTCGGGTTAAACTCCATCTGCCATCTCTCCGCCCAAGTCTCCAAACGATCTAAATCCTGCTGCATCCTCTGACAGTCCTCATCGTTACCCGCAATTCCACCAACCTTTGTGTCGTCTGCAAACTTACTAATAAGACCAGTTACATTTTCCTCCAAATCATTTATATATACAACGAACAGCAAAGGTCCCTGCGGAACACCACTAGACACAGCCCTCCAATTAGAAAAGCACCCTTCCGTTGCTACTCTCTGCCTTCTATGACCAAGCCAGTTCTGTATCCATCTTGCCAGCTCACCTCTGATCCCGTGTGTCTTCACCTTTTGTACCAGTCTACCATGAGGGACCTTGTTAAAGGCCTTACTGAAGTCCATATAGACAACATCCACTGCCCTACCTGCATCAATCATCTTTGTGACCTCTTCAAAAAACTCTATCAAGTTAGTGAGCCACAACCTCCCCTTCACAAAACCATGCTGCCTCTCGCTAATACGTCCATTTGCTTCCAAATGGGAGTAGATCCTGTCTCGAAGAATTCTCTCCAGTAATTTCCCTACCACTGACATAAGGCTCACCGGCCTGTAGTTCCCTGGATTATCCTTGCTACCTTTCTTAAACAAAGGGAAAACATTGGCTATTCTCCAGTCCTCCGGGACATCACCTGAAGACAGTGAGGATCCAAAGATTTCTGTCAAGGCCTCAGCAATTTCCTCTCTAGCCTCCTTCAGTATTCTGGGGTAGATCCCATCAGGTCCTGGGGACCTATCTACCTTAATATTTTTCAAGATGCCCAAAACCTCGTGTTTTTGGATCTCAATGCGACCCAGGCTATATACACACCCTTCTCCAGACTCAATATCCGCCAATTCCTTCTCTTTGGTGAATACTGATGCAAAGTATTCATTTAGTACCTCGCCCATTTCCTCTGGCTCCACACATAGATTCCCTTGCCTATCTTTCAGTGGGCCAACCCTTCCCCTGGCTACCCTCTTGCTTTTTATGTACATGTAGAAAGCCTTGGGATTTTCCGTAACCCTATTTGCTAATGACTTTTCGTGACCCCTTCTAGCCCTCCTGACTCCTTGCTTAAGTTCCTTCCTACTTTCCTTATATTCCCACACAGGCTTCGTCTGTTCCCAGCCTTCTAGCCGTGACAAATGTCTCCTTTTTCTTTTTGACAAGGCCTACAATATCTCTCGTTATCCAAGGTTTCTGAAATGTGCCGTATTTATCCTTCTTCCGCACAGGAACATGCCGGTCCTGAATTCCTTTCAACTAACATTTGAAAGCCTCCCACATGTCAGATGTTCATTTACCCTAAAACATCCGCCCCCAATCTAGGTTCTTCAGTTCCCGCCTACTATTGTTATAATAAGCCAACCCCCAATTTAGCACATTCACCCTAGGACCACTCTTATCCTTGTCCACCAGCACTTTAAAACTTACTGAGTTGTGGTCACTGTTCCCGAAATCCTCCCCTACTGAAACTTCTACCACCTGGCCGGGCTCATTCCCCAATACCAGGTCCAGTACAGCCCCTTCCCTTGTTGGACTATCTACATATTGTTTTGAGAAGCCCTCCTGGATGCTCCTTACAAACTCTGCCCCGTCTAAGCCCCTAGCACTAAGTGAGTCCCAGTCAATATTGGGGAAGTTGAAGTCTCCCATCACAACAACCCTGTTGTTTTACTCGTTCCCAAAATCTGCCTACCTATCTGCTCCTCTATCTCCTGCTGGCTGTTGGGAGGCCTGTAGTAAACCCCCAACATTGTGACTGCACCCTTCTTATTCCTGATCTCTACCCATATAGCCTCGCTGCCCTCTGAGGTGTCCTCCCGTAGTACAGTTGTGATATTCTCCCGAACCAGTAGCGCAATTCCGCCACCTCTTTTACATCCCCCTCTATCCCGCCTGAAACATCTAAATCCTGGAACGTTTAGCTGCCAATCCTGTCCTTCCCTCAACCAGGTCTGTAATGGCAACAACATCATAGTTCCAAGTACTAATCCAAGCTCTAAGTTCATCTGCCTTACCCGTAATACTTGCTGCATTAAAACATATGCACTTCAGGCCACCAGACCGGCTGTTTTCAGCAACATCTCCCTGTCTGATCTTCATCAGAGCCATATTGGCCCTATTCCCCAGTTCTCCCTCAATGCTTCCACCTTCTGACCTATTGCTCCGGTACCCACCCCCTTGCCATACTACTTTAAACCCTCCCGTGTGACACTAGCAAACCTCGCGGCCAGGATATTTATGCCTCTCCAGTTTAGATGCAATCCGTCCTTTTGACACAGGTCACACCTGCCCCGGAAGAGCTCCCAGTAGTCCAGATAACGGAAATCCTCCCTCCTACACCAGCTGTTTAGCCACGTGTTTAGCTGCCCTATCTTCCTATTTCTAGCCTCACTGGCACGTGGCACAGGGAGTAATCCCGAGATTACAACCCTAGAGGTCCTGTCTTTTAACTTTCTGCCCAGCTCCCTGAACTCCTGCAGCAGGACCTCATCCCCCTTCCTGCATATGTCGTTAGTACCAATATGTACAACGATCTCTGCCTTTTTGCCCTCCCCTTTCAGGATGCCCGCTACCCGTTTTGAGTGCAGTTCAACATCTTTACCTTCTTCAGACCTTGGAGAGACTGTGCACAGAGAGAAAAAAAAGGAGCAAAGACCTACATCACGTTAGAGGCAAGAAGTATCCCAGAGAAAGAGAAAGAAGCAAGGTAGGGGGGCAGGGAGAGGCCCCAAGACGTGTCCCAGGCGCACGGAGAAGAGACGGGGACAGGTCCCAGTTATGTTAGAAGGAGAAACAGATTTTAATTAGAGAGGGGTGTGGGGAGCAGACTTTAAGAAGTCAGCTCTGGAGAGTCTCTTGCCACCAAAGCGGGCTCGAGGGAAGCTCTGAAGCCCTGAGAAGGCAGCTGGAGGTTGGTGACTCGGTGCTGCGGGTCGTTAGGGCAAAGGTAACCTTTTGGAGCAGTGGAGTTTCGTTGGACACGACCCAAATGTCGTCAATGCTGGTGTGCATACTGGAATCCAGGGGAACAGAATCTTGGAAGGCAAGGCTGAAAGCCTGTGAGGTTGGCCATCATTGAAGCCAGACAAATTGAAGCGACTTGCGGAAAGAATTTGAAAGTGGGATCTTTGAAGTGAAGATTGGACAGCCTCCTGAGAGAGTATGTGGAAATAGCAGACAAGCTAGAAGTAAGGCAGAAGGTTTCACGTGCTACTTACGAACCACACGAGCAAAGCACAAAAAAGCTCTGTCACCACGACCCCAACAGAAGTTCACCTCAACTTTGATTATATTGTATGCAGGTAGAGGGGGAACATGGGGGCTTACTGCCATTTTCAAATACTCAACTTGGAAGCAAAGATAAGCAGACTCAGAGAAAGATGGAAAACTTTTAGTCAATGGCTCTGAGCGGTTTGATTCAAATTGCAGAAAAGGGCTGGAATGCACTTGAAGGTTTTGGACAACACCTTAAACTGCAAAAATAAAGGAACATCACCCAAGGCGTATCACCTCCTAAGAAACTGCGATTTTCCAGGAGTTGTTCTCCGTGTCATGGGTGCAAAAAGGATCTTAAACACATGAGCATCTTACACACATGAGCATCTTACACACATGAGCATCTTACACACATGAGCATCTTACACACGAGCATCTTACACACGAGCATCTTACACACGAGCATCTTACACACGAGCATCTTACACACGAGCATCTTACACACGAGCATCTTACACACGAGCATCTTACACACGAGCATCTTACACACGAGCATCTTACACACGAGCATCTTACACACGAGCATCTTACACACACACGAGCATCTTACACACACACGAGCATCTTACACACACACGAGCATCTTACACACACACGAGCATCTTACACACACACGAGCATCTTACACACACGAGCATCTTACACACACGAGCATCTTACACACACGAGCATCTTACACACACGAGCATCTTACACACACGAGCATCTTACACACACGACCACCTTACACACATGACCACCTTACACACATGACCACCTTACACACATGACCACCTTACACACATGAGCATAAGTCCAAAGTGGGGAACATATACTCGCCCATCAGAATCCCTGTATGGTTACTATTTTCTGCCCACCACTTATTGATTCCCTAACCTTGGGGGACATCAATTTCCCCACCTGATCTAACCAGGCAGAGCAGTTAACATGAGATGTCAGCCATGGCTCAGAGGTAGGCCACAAGCACAGAATCTTCCGGAGCAGTAGTGAGTGCGTTGCACTGTTGGAGTGAGCCATTAAACTGAGGTTCCATTTATCATCTCAAGTGGGCATAAAAGATCCCATGGCTCTATTCTGAAGGGGATTAGAAGTTCTCCCTGGTATCCTGACCAATAATCTCCCGAGCTACAGGAAAATGATCTTCTCGTTGTCACAAAGCTGTTTTTGGGAGCTTACTGTGATTGGCTATTTGCTACATTGCAGCAGTGACGACACGACAGAGATACTTCACCGGCAGTAAAGCATTTTGGTACATCCCGAGGACATCACACAAGTTTTCCTTTTTTAATTCTCGACAACTCTTCAATCTGTCAATTGGCACTCTAAAATGCTGCCTTCTCTGGAAGGACTCTCCACATATCCTGTAAGAGTGGAAAGGCTGTACACTTCAATCTCCAACATTGCAGCCACATTTGTTGCTTAAATTCAAACGGGTAACAGTCGGCTGCTGTGGCCACACACACCACAAGTAGCAGGGCGGTCCTCAGTTTTCTCTGAATTGCAATTAAGTGTATTCTGTACTTATTTCTGAATGAAGAATCGTGATCCAGCAGGCTAGGTTTCTGTAGTAAATAATGGAAAGAGTTGCAAATGATCATTCTCCCTCCCCCACCCCCTCACATACTTTTGACAGGGTAAAATAAATTGTTCATTCTTTGCTGCAAATAGTACCTCCATCTCTGGTATGCTTTCCTATAATTCAGGGGATTGTCTCCCCCCTCATTCGACCGCCCCCCCCCCCCCCAACATACTCGGCCCCCTCCTCCACTGTCCCTTTTTCACTCCAACTCCCAGCGACACATATCCAACCCCAGTAATATAATCATAGAGCTTCTCCGACGATTTAACCCTGCAGTTATCCACTCCCTTCAGCCTTTCTGAACTCCAGTCACTGAATCTTCATGTCATCACTGGAGCCAATGATGTGGCAATTAAACTCTGGGACCAATGATGTGGCAATTAAACACTTCTTTTTCTTCTTTCGTGAGATACCTTTCATCTTGCCCTTGAACATTAATTCCCAACTTTGATGATTCTCCATCGTGTATTGATGCTCTCAGTCAGATCCCTTCTGTTCTTAACTGAAGCTCAATGCCTCCCAGAAGGTTTGGTTTCCTATTTCCCCTCAAAGCCACAATAACCAGCCCAGCCGAATACTGCTCATATTTGGAAAGCTTTCAACAAATGGGATATTAAAAAAATCTTGCAGTTTGATAGGTGATCCTTTCTCAGCTCAAAGCTTTTGTTCACTTTGTCTTGCTTTTTCTATTTTATTCAGACTAATTCTGAACATTCTTCTTGTCCCTGCCAAGTCATGGATGTGCGGTCTTCAGACTCTCTTCCCTTTTCCACACTAACTGTGTTAACATCAAAACTCGTGCATGCTTCCCACTCAGTCTCGCCCAGGCCCTCAAGACTGCAGGACTCATCAACTTTCCCCAACAACCTACTGCTGAGAGGAAGGCAGGCAGGGGGTTTGGGTCTTCGGAACCTGATGTTCCGGCGAATGTGGAGAAGGTACGGAGCTGGGTCAGAGGGGTTGACTCCCAATGGGTCAGAATGGAGGAGAGTTTTGGGAGGGGGTCGGCACTGAAGGCGCTAGCAACAGCGCCGCTTCCGATGGCCCCGGGGGAATACTCAGGGAGTCCGGTAATAATAGCTTCGTTGAGAATTTGGAGGCAGTTTCACCAACAATTCGGGTTGGGGGCAGGGTCAAGGATAATGCCGATTCGGGAGAACCACAGATTGAGCTAGGGAAGTGGGATGGAAATTTTCGGAATTGGGAGGAGAAGGGGATTAAGACACTAAAAGATTTGTTTCTTGGGGTCGGTTTGCAGGGTTGAAGGAGCTGGGAGTGAAGTATGGGCTGGAGCTGGGGGAAATGTTTAGATACATGCAGGTTCGAGATTTTGCCAGGAAGGAGATACAGAGCTTCCCGGTGGGGCCGGCCTCCACATTGCTGGAGGAGGTGCTGACGACTGGGGCTGGAGAAGGGGGCAGTGTCGGCGGTTTACCGGGCTATTTTGGAAGAGGAGAAGGCACCACTGGAAGGGGTCAAAGCAAAGTGGGAGAAAGAGTTGGGAGAGGGTATAAAGGAAGGGTTCTGGTGTGAGGTGCTCTGGAGAGTGAACGCCGCCACCTCATGCGCGAAGTTGGGGCTGATACAGCTGAAGTTCGTATATAGGGCACACCTCACAAGGGCGAGGATGAGCCGATTCTTTGAAGGGGTAGAAGATGTGTGTGAACATTGCAGGGGGGGCCCGCGAATCATGTTCATATGTTTTGGTCCTGTCCAAAGCTAGAGGATTACTGGAAGGAGGTTTTTTGGGTAATTTCTAAAGTGGTGCACGTGAAACTGGATCCGGGCCCCCGGGAGGCCATTTTCGGGGTGTCGGACCAGCCGAGGTTGGAAACGGGTACTGAGGCAGATGTTGTAGCCTTCGCCTCGTTGATCGCCCGAAGACGGATCCTGTTGGGATGGAGATCAACCTCTCCACCCTGTGCCCTGGCATGGCAGGGGGACCTGTTGGAATTCTCGACTCTTGAGAAGTTTAAGTTTGAACTGAGGGGAAGGATGAAGGGGTTCTACAATTAATGGGTGTTATTCATTATCCACTTTCAAGAATTGGATTACATTGAACTTTGGGGGTGGGGGGTTTGGAGGGTTGGGGGAGGGGGACTATGTGTGTTAATGGTGACTATGGGTGATTCCTGATTCCTTTTTGTTATTTGTTTATGTTAACACGCGGGCTAATGTTTGGGGGTTTGGTGGGAAGATGGGGTCGTTGTTATTGATATGGAGATTGACATTGCATTCGTTACTGATTATTGTTTATTGTTGGTGGGTGTAAATTTGGGAGAAAATGTGAAAAAGGAGAATAAAAATTTTTTTTTTAAAACAACTGATTCAACAGCCCTGCCATTTCCCCAAGTGTTCTGAAATAAATAATTCTATTCCAACTCATTGACGGGATGTACATCAGAAGTCCCAATGCAAGGAATCAGCCAGGAAGTTTGAACTTGCAATGGGTAATTCCCCTGCACCCTGGGAATCTCTGATTGTGTTTCTGAGTTGGTCAGTTCCAACGTACGTACCTGGATGCTTACTCAGGAAATGTCAAGACAAGGGAAAAAACGAGTCTAACACGTGGATAACTAAACAACTGGACTCCCAATTACTCACACCGACACTTCCCATCCCCTGCCCACCCCCCACAACCCAACTGCCCCATGACCCCCCCCCCCGAATAATGCCTCACGATTCCCCCCACTAGCCCCTGATCATCCGACTCCTCCCCTCAAACCAATTCTGTTTCTCCCCCACCCCAGTGCACCTATCCATCTGCCATCCAATCCACCTCACCCATCTATCACTCTACCCACCTGCCAACCCTTACCCATCTTACCCCCGTACAAGATGAGGAGGAACTACATCTCGCAGAGGGTGAATTTGTGCAACTCGCGGTCCCATAGTGTGGTGTAATCGGAGCCATTAAATGGTTTCAAGAAGATCGATATATTTCTGATTTTAAAGAGATATGGGGAGAGGGGGTGGAGGGGGGGGGGAGGGGGGCGGAAAGAGAGTTTTAGATCAGGAAGAAATCAGCCATGATCTGATTGAATGGCGGAGCAGGCTCGAAGGGCGGAATTGCCTCCTTCTGCTCCAAGTTGCTACGTTGTACACTTTTTCCTCACCAGAACATGGCAATCAGTGCCATAAAATGCGCAGATTCTCTGTACAGCTCCCTGGGATATTTGCTGCAGAGTTGGGTGTGAAGGATCCTCCCTCGGAAGACTGCCCTGAAATATTGGAGGAAGGGAAGCATGCATTTTGTTTTTGTCTGATCAAAGTTGGAAATAGAATTGCCGATCCTGACCGTGAGCTCTGGGCCATTCTTAGAGAGAAATTCACAAATGGGGAACTCCATTCCGCACAGAATCACAGCGCATGCGAGGAAGGCTTCAGGTCATCGTGATGGTGCTGGCTCTTTGAAAGAACAATCCAATTTCCCACTCACTTGCTCATTCCATATCGCTTGTCTAATTTTTCCTATTAAAGAAGCTCTTTAAAACCCAACATCTTGGACCAAGCTGAGTCACATTATGTAGTTCAATGTCAGATGTTATCCATAGAATTTGCAGTGCAGAAGGAGGCCATTCGGCCCATCGAGTCTGCACCGGCTCTTGGAAAGAGCACCTTACCCAACCGCACACCTCCACCCAACACTAAGGGCACTTTTTGGACACTAAGGGCAATTCAGCATGGCCTATGGCCAACAAGATGCCTATGAAGATTTTTAGGACATTTAACTGTGTTAGGAGCTTTACTTCCACAGAATCTCCACAGGGCAGAATAAGGTCATTCGGCCCATCGAGTCTGCACCGAATCTCCGAAAGAGCACTCTACCTTGGCTCACTCCCACGCCCTATCCCGTAACCCCATCTAACCTGCAGACCTTTGGACACAAAGGGGCAATTTAGCAAGGCCAATCCACCTAACCTGCACCTCTTTGGACTTTGGGATGAAACCGGAGCAGCCGGAGGAAACCCACGCAGGCAAGGGGAGAACAAGTAAACGCCACAGAGTCATCCAAGGCCAGAGTCAAACCCAGGCCTCTGGCGCTGTGATGCATCCAATTCCATTTTGAAACTTGCGAGTGAATCTGCCTCCATTGTTCTTACCCATTCCAGACCAGAACTCACTGTGTAAATAACATCTCTTCATCTCTCCTCTGGTTCTTCGACCAATTATTGTAAATATGCATCCTCTGGTTAACTGCCCTCCTGCCATTGGAAATGGATTTTCCTTATTTAGTCTATCAAAACCCTTCATAATTTTAAACATCTCAATCATGCCACTGCTTTGTCTCCTTTATTTTTAAGGAAAAAAACACTCCTACTGCACTACTGCATCCCGACTAACTTTATCTTGCCTTGTGCTTCTTTTTGACTTTGGTGTGTCCGGCACTGTAGATCTTGGCGCTTTATCTAGTACTTGCCGCTGAAACAAAAACATGCACTCGGGAGGCCCCCCAAGAAATATTCAGGCTCCTTGCACAGGCCTTTACATTACAGCATCCATCAGATTCCAATACTTAGAAAATCCTTTTTCCAGATGTTGGATAATGAAAAGCACTTGAGCTTTGGAAAATGTATTGTGCACAGAATTTCTAGCTAATCAACTGCAAATTTCGCCACAAATCCACCGCACCGATGTCAGAAGTAACCTTAAATCTGAACAGCCCTGCAATTAATCAATTTCTCAAAGAGAGCGAATGGGGAGATGCCACGGTTGAGGTTCGTGGGAAAACGAGAAGACAACAACCTGCATTTATGTAGTGTCTTTAGCAGGGTTAAAAAAATCCCAAGATGCTTTGGAGGGGCATAGAATCATAGAATCCCTACAGTGCAAAAGGAAGCCATTCAGTCCATCGAGTCTGCACGGACTCTCCGAAAGAACATCCAACCAGGGCCCAATCTCCTGCCTTAAACCCCCCCCCCACATCCCCCCAACCTTTTTCACTAAGGGCATTTTAGCATGGCCAATCCACCTAACCTTCACATCTTTAGACTGTGGGAGAAAACTAGAACACCCGGAGGAAGCCCACGCAGACACGGGGAGAACGTGCAAACTCCAGACAGACAATCACCCGAGGTCCGAATCAAACCCGGGTCCCTGGCGCTGTGAGGTCGCAGTGCCAATCACTGTACCACCCCAGCACTGGCCCACGGAGGAGGCAGGTTTAAGGAACAACATACCAGTACGAAGAAAAAAACAGGCAAACCACTCATCTGCAACCTAAATATCAAACATCGAGATGAAAGCTAGCACAGCTCAGTCGATCCTGCAAAATCCTCCTCGCCAATGTCGGAGGTCAGGTATCCGAATCCCAATTACCACCCTATCAACCTCTTCTTAACCATCTGCTGTTTACAGTACTACCCAGCAGCCCTTATTCACCACAGCACTGTTTTCAGTTTGGATTCTGCAAAGACCACTCGCTCTGGACTCAATACAGCCTTGGTCCGGACATGGATGGAAGATCAGAATTCCCTGACTAAAGGCAAAGTGACTGCCCTGACATAAAGGTAGCATTCAACTGAGTGCAGTACCCAGGAAGAAAACTTCAACGGCTGGAATCATATCTGGGACAAAGGAAGATAGTTGTGGTGGTTGGAGGTCAATCATCCTGGGACATCACTGCAGGAGTCCCTCAGGGGAGTGTCCTAGGCCCAACCATCTTCAGCTGCTTCATCAATAACCTTCCATTCATCCTAAAGTCAGAAGTGGCAATGTTTGGTTGTTACTGCACAATTTTCAGCTCCTCAGAAGTTAGATCAGTCCATGCCGGCATGCAGCAAGATATGAACAGCGAACAAGTTTGGACTGATGAATGGGAAGTTAATTCAGATCGCACAATTGCCAGGTAATGACCATCTCTGACAAGGAGGAGCTTAATTCATTTGTATTATTATGGTCAAAACCTCCATCTTCAAAATCCTGGAGGTCACCACTGAATTGGAAATTAACTGGACCAACCTAATAAATGCTGTTGCTACTTCAACAAGCCAAGTCTGGGTATTCTGATTGATAAAGTGCCATAGCTAGCTTATCAGCAAAGTTAATGCCCAGGGACCGAGTCTGGGATACAGGCACAAGTTCAAAATTGGCAAATGATACAAAGCTTGTCAACATTGCAACTGTGAGGGGCAGCACGGTGGCTCAGTGGGTTAGCCCTGCTGCCTCACGGCGCTGAGGTCCCAGGTTCGATCCCGGCTCTGGGTCACTGTCCGTGTGGAGTTTGCACATTCTCCCCGTGTTTGCGTGGGTTTCGCCCCCACAACCCAAAAAGGTGTGCAGGCTAGGTGGATTGGCCACGCTAAATTGACCCTTAATCGGAAAAATTTAATTGGATACTCTAAACTTTTTTTAAAACATTGCAACTGTGAGGAGGATGGTGATGGATATCAAATCCACAAGAACGCGGCAGATGAAACTGAATGCGGAGAAGTGTGAAGTGATACGTTTTGGAGGAATGAACGCAAAGAGGCAAAGAAAAATGGTACAATTGGAAAGGGGTGCAGAAAGAGAGAGCTGGGGCAGGACAGGTTAAGACAGGCCAATGGGATGCTGGGCTTCATAAATCGAAGCATAGAAATTATGAAGAACCATAAAACGCTGGTTCAGCCTCAACTGCAGTATTTTTTGGACGGGTGTGAAGGCATTGGCGAGACTGCAAAGACAATTTACAAGAATGGTTTCAGGGATGGGGGGTTTTCCGGGATGGGGGCTTCAGTTCTGAGGATAGATCGAAGACGCTTGGATTGGTTTCTCCTCAGAGAAGGTTGAAAGGAGGCTTGACAGAGATGTTCAAAACTATCAGAGGCCTGGACAGAGTGGAGGGAGAGAAACTGCGCCCTTTGGCAGAAGGATCAAGAGCCAGGGAACACCAATTTAAGGTGAATGGTGAAAAAAACAAAAGGTGGCCTGGAGAAGAACATATTTTTTATCTCAGTGAGTGGCTGGGAGCTGGAATTCACGGCCAGAGATTGAATTGGCTTTCGAAGAATATTGGGCAATTATTTGAAGAGGAAAAACAATTGCCAGGTTAGAGGGAGGTGGAGCTACCTGAAATGAAGACAAAAGTTGCTGACAACGGGAGATTGTGTATTGAGATAGGAGAGGTCTTGAACGAGTACTTTTCTTCTGTATTTACAAATGAGAGGGGCCATATTGTTGGAGAGGACAGTGTGAAACAGACTGGTAAGCTCAAGGAAATATTTGTTAGGAAGGAAGATGTGTTGGGCATTTTGAAAAACCTGAGGATAGACAAGTCCCCCGGGCCTGACGGGATATATCCAAGGATTCTATGGGAAGCAAGAGATGAAATTGCAGAGCCGTTGGCAATGATCTTTTCGTCCTCACTGTCAACAGGGGTGGTACCAGGGGATTGGAGAGTGGCGAATGTCGTGCCCCTGTTCAAAAAAGGGAATAGGGATAACCCTGGGAATTACAGGCCAGTTAGTCTTACTTCGGTGGTAGGCAAAATCATGGAAAGGGTACTGAAGGATAGGATTTCTGAGCATCTGGAAAGACACTGCTTGATTAGGGATAGTCAGCACGGATTTGTGAGGGGTAGGTCTTGCCTTACAAGTCTTATTGAATTCTTTGAGGAGGTGACCAAGCATGTGGATGAAGGCAAAGCAGTGGATGTAGTGTACATGGATTTTAGTAAGGCATTTGATAAGGTTCCACATGGTAGGCTTCTGCAGAAAGTAAGGAGGCATGGGATAGTGGGAAATTTGACCAGTTGGATAACGAACTGGCTAACCGATAGAAGTCAGAGAGTGGTGGTGGATGGCAAATATTCAGCCTGGGTCCCAGTTACCAGTGGCATACCGCAGGGATCAGTTCTGGGTCCTCTGTTGTTTGTGATTTTCATTAATGACTTGGATGAGGGAGTTGAAGGGTGGGTCAGTAAATTTGCAGACGATACGAAGATTGGTGGAGCTGTGGATAGTGAGGAGGGCTGTTGTCGGCTGCAAAGAGACATAAATAGGATGCAGAGCTGGGCTGAGAAGTGGCAGATGGAGTTTAACCCTGAAAAGTGTGAGGTTGTCCATTTTGGAAGGACAAATATGAATGCGGAATAAAGGGTTAACGGTAGAGTTCTTGGCAATGTGGAGGAGCAGAGAGATCTTGGGGTCTATGTTCATACATCTTTGAAAGTTGCACTCAAGTGGATAGAGCTGTGAAGAAGGCCTATGGTGTGCTAGTTCATTAACAGAGGGATTGAATTTAAGAGCCGTGAGGTGATGATGCAGCTGTACAAAACTATGGTAAGGCCACATTTGGAGTACGGTGTACAGTTCTGGTCGCCTCATTTTAGGAAGGATGTGGAAGCTTTGGAAAAGGTGCAAAGGAGATTTACCAGTATGTTGCCTGAAATGGAGAGTAGGTCTTACGAGGAAAGGTTGAGGGTGCTAGGCCTTTTCTCATTAGAACGGAGAAGCATGAGGGGCGACTTGATAGAGGTTTATAAGATGATATGGGGAATAGATAGAGTACACAGTCAGAGACTTTTTCCCCGGGTGGAACAAACCATTACAAGGGGACATAAATTTAAGGTGAATGGTGGAAGATATAGGAGGGATATCAGAGGTAGGTTCTTTACCCAGAGAGTAGTGGGGGCATGGACTGCACTGCCTGTGGAAGTAGTTGAGTCGGAAACATGAGGGACCTTCAAGCAGCTATTGGATAGGTACATGGATTACGGTAAAATGATATAGTGTAAATTTATTTGTTCTTAAGGGCAGCACGGTAGCATTGTGGATAGCACAATTGCTTCACAGCTCCAGGGTCCCAGGTTCGATTCCGGCTTGGGTCATTGTCTGTGCGGAGTCTGCACATCCTCCCCGTGTCTGCGTGGGTTTCCTCCGGGTGCTCCGGTTTCCTCCCACAGTCCAAAGATGTGCAGGTTAGGTGGATTAGCCTTGCTAAATTGCCCTTAGTGTCCAAAATTGCCCTTAGTGTTGGGTGGAGGTGTTGACTTTGGGTAGGGTGCTCTTTCCAAGAGCCGGTGCAGACTCAATGGGCCGAATGGCCTCCTTCTGCACTGTAAATTCAATGATAATCTATGCTTAATCTAGGACAAAGGTTCGGCACAACATCGTGGGCCGAAGGGCCTGTTCTGTGCTGTATATTTCTATGTTCTATATTCTATAATACTCAGCGGGTCACCTCAAAGATCATCTCGACCTGAAATTATGTTTCTCTTCAGTGATGCAGCCTGATCTGATTATTTCCAGCTGTTTTTGTTTATATTTCCAGATTTCCAGCATCTTCAGTATTTTGCTTCTGTACTGAGGCTAACTGAGCAGCTCTTGCAGAGAGCTGAAATGGGTACAATGGGCCGAATGGTCATCTCCTGTACTGCAACCCATCCTACGATTCTAGGACGTGTCACACCTCCGGACTCCCCAAAGCCTCTCCCACCACTGAGAAGGGGCAAGTCCGGAGTGTGATGGAATACGTTCCACTTGCCTGGCGAAGGTGGCTAAAAACACAGGAAGCTTGACACCATCCCAGATGGGCATCCCAGTTCGATGTGCACTGCATCCACCAGCTTAAACTACCTCCACCACCATGGCCACAGTGTGCACCATCTACAGCAACTATCCAAAGCTTCTTTGGTCGAACCTCCCAAACCCGTGACCTCCACCCACCAGGAATGAGAAGGACACCAGATGCCTGGAAACGACTTCACCTCCAAGTTGCCCTCCAGGCAACACAATGTCCCAACCTGGACATATATCATCATTTCTCAATTGTCGCTGGGACAAACTCCTGGAACACCAACAGAATTGTGAGAGTGCCTACAGCACATGGAATGGCTCAAGGAGGTGGCACGCCAACACCTTTTGAACTACTGGCAACCAGGGAGAGGCAATAAAATGTTGGACCTGCCAGCAACCGCACATCTGGAGAATAATGAACAAGAAACCTCCCACCGTTGCCTGTTAATTACAAATCACAAAGCTTTAGCTACAGTGCTTTTTGTGTTTGGAAATCACTATAATTTCCCTCATTAAATTAATTTGTTTTGAACCACTGCACCACCAGCCAGCCGCACAACGAGGAGTTTTGCCTGGATGAGATAGATACTATTTTTATACCCTTTTAGAAATAGAAAATCGGAAGATAAATCAATGGGCTAAATGACTCAAAATAATTTGGTCAGACTACTTTTCTTCACTGAACTTGCCTTCACAGCTCCTCCGTCACATACCCAACTTCACTCAATGGTTAGTTTTCCTGGGAACTCAACAAGCCCGGCCACATATCTTCAATGAAAGGTTGCCGCTTCCAGCCTCTTGGATGCATTCTCCATTTCTACCCCGCCCACATTTATGTTTAACATGACCCCGACAGCCACATTACTGTGCAAATAAACTTTGGGAGTGCTTAACAGGAGTGGAGGTGAAGCTGAACAACAGGACCCCCCATCCCAACAGTCCGCGAGCACAAACACAGAAAATCAAAGCCAAAGGTGCAATTTACCTTTTAGTCTTCAGCTGCTCCCGTAACTTACTGTACATCTCGAGTACTAAACAGAGAGAGAGAGAGAGAGAGAGAGGTGTGTCAGACACCGGAACAGCCACTTTGCAATGTAGTCATTTTTGTTACAAGGGATGCCATTTTCCTTCAATGCTTTGTTTCCATAAATGGTTTTAATAATACATTTTTATTTTCTTGAACAGTACTAACTTTTATTTACACACGTGATTTATTTTTCTGGTCAGCAGCAGCACATCTCAATCGCCCGACCCAAGGATTGAAAGCCAAGTGAGCCAGGAATCTGGACACAGACTTTGTTCTTTCCAACCTGCAGGTTCTCTGGGTTTAAAGAAGTGCCATATTTCCCAGACACACCACCCTCCCGCCCAGCGTGTCCACTGGTATTGCTGAAGACACTCCAGTGCAGAGCATTCATAGTTTCCTGCTGTTTCGTGAGCTTGAACCGCCCGACAGGTGAGACAGAGTGTTGGCTTGCGGAGTTAACGGGAATGAATCCAAGATCCCGGTCAAGGTCGGTCTCTCCGGGTCGTATCAAGGAGTCCGGCTCACTGGCCAGTTGCCAAAGCGACAGGACAGCTTGGGAATCAGATCATCCAATCTGCTGCCGACTGACAGCTCAGCCCCAATTCCCCATCCCTAACATCCCATTCTGGAGACGACTCTATTCCAAAGTAACGCGCCTTACCTCCTGCCCAACGACGATTCATTTGCCAACAAGTGACCTTTCGCAGCTATATAATCTCTCGAAACACAACTCGTACAAAAAAAACTAGGGGGTTCAGTAAACTCAATCTGGAACTAGTTGTGTATCAGAGATCAAGGCTATAAACAGTTAGAACTAAATAATTATGACTTCCGGTGGCAGCCATGAGTGAGCACATTCGGTGGCTCCTGCCCGAGGTTGGATTCTTTGGTCCTTTTCACCCGTTTTGCGGAGTGTTTACGTAGGATCATCGAGAACTGGTGATTCTCCTTCGGTAGGGAATGTCTAAGACCTGCCAAATGAGGAGTGCAACAAACAAATGGCAAGAGTCAGACCTGGACTGCTCTCGAGGTGCAACATAAGAAAAGATGGCAGAGTGATCGATGTTGCACCTCGAGAGCAGTCCAGGTCTGACTCTAGCCATACAATGGTCAACCGAGCAACGAGGGGAGTTTTCGACGGCTGAATTCCAGCAGCAGAGGAGGGCCTCAGAAGACGTAGCTACGGTGGCAGAGCTGATTCGGGCTGCCCAAGAGCGAGTGGAGCAGGGGCTGGAGGCGCAGAATGCGTTGCTCCAGAAGGTGGAGGAGTCGGTGGCCAGCGACGAGGATCGGTAGGCCCCATTGGAGGCAGAAATGCTGTGATGGCGGGGGGCCAGAAGAAGTTGAGGGAGATGGTGGACGACCCGGAGAAGCGGTCGTGGAGGCAAAATCTCAGGATCGTGGGGCTCCCTGATGGGATTGAGGGAACGCAGGCCACAAATTATGTGGTGGGGTGTTTGCAAAGACGGGGTCTTTGACTGACCACCTAAAGTGGATCAGGTTCACTGGTTGCCGAAAGCGGGAGCATTGCAGAGGGCGATCGTAACGTGGATACCTCGCCTCCTGGATAAGGAGAAGGTCCTACAGTGGGTAAAGGAGACGAGGGAGTACACCTGGAAAGAGCATGTTGTTTGCATCTATCAGGACTTGGGAGCAGAACTGACCAAGCGGCCAGCCAGGTTCAACAGTCAAGGCGGCCCAATTCAGGAATAACGTGCGGTTCGGAGTGCTATATTCTGCTCGTTTGTGGGTCACGCATGAGGGACAAGAACACTACTTTGATACGCCAGAGGAGGCGACAAAGTTCCGACGAGACCATGGACTTTGGGACTTTTGAGAACATTGGAATTTAGTGGATTCACCTATGAAATGGACTGGAGTGCTGGAGGGAGGGGAACTGTTTATAATTGTGCCAGGTTATGATGTTTGGTTTTTATTATATTACCTACTGAGTTTAATTATTTATCTGCGTTATGGCAGAATTGCTGCATCTTCTTATCCTCCCAGCATTGGGAGCCATGTTGGATGCATATTAAAATGTGGGGTGTTTGGTGGCCAGCACGGGGAGGGAGGGGGGGGGGGGGGGGGGGGGGGGGGGGTTGGGCAGAGGGAGCGGACAAATGTTTTTGGAGGGAAGAAGCTGCTGCCTCGGGTGGGAGCCATCCTGCAAGTAAGCTAGTTAACGGAAGTGGAGCAGATGTAGAGGGAGAGGGGGGTGTCTGGGTTGGGATGGATTTCTTGGTTTGTGATGGCAGGGATGTTGGGATGTTTGCATTGGGGAAAGGGCAGGAGGAGGAGGAATGGGCTGATGACGTGGATGGTGTTGGTTTGGCTCAGTTGGTTAAGGGGGAATGGCAGATGCCATCTTGAGGAGGACTGGGAGGTGAGAGGGACGTGGGCCTGGAGGAGTCCAGTAAACAGTGGACATGGCTGATCGGGGAAGGAGCGGGGCCTGGAGCCCACCAACCAGGCTGATCATTTGGAACGTTAGGGTACTAAATGGGCTGATCAAGAGGTCCCGCGTCTTTGCATTTAAAGAGTTTGAAGGCAGCTGTGTGTTCATGCAAGAGACATATCTAAAGGTTGCGGATCAGACGAGGTTGAGGAAAGATTGGGTGGGGCAGGTGTCTTTTCAGGGTTGGATGTGAAGACGAGAGTGGCAGCGGTGCTGGTTAGTAAGAGGGTGGCTTTGTCAGCTGGTAATATTGTGGCAGATCCTGGGAGCAGGTATGTGATGGTAAGTGGGAGGTTTGAGGATCTGCCCATGGTGGTGGTGAATATCTATGCCCCCAATTGGAACGATGCAGAATTTATGTATAAGCTGTTGGTGAAGGTCTCAGGCCTGGACACACACTGGTTGGTTATTTAGAATTGGTGGTGGTGGTGATGGTTGTGGTGGGGGGGGGCCTGGCGGTTTGAGAGGCCAGGGCGAAGGAATTCACGCCTTTTCGCATGTTCACCCGGTGTATTCCCAGATCAATTATATTGTTCTGGAAAAGACGCCACTGGCGGGGGTGGTTGAGATGGAGTATTCAGCCATCGAGGCGTCAGACCACAAGCTACATCTGGTGGACCTGCATGTGGAAAGATGGGGTTCCTAGCGGCCACAGTGGAGGCTAGGTGTGGGGGTACTGGCCGATAAGGAGAGCTACGAAAAGATAGGGGTGGCCAGACGAGATATGTGGAGCTTAACAGGACGGGCGAGGTTTTTGCTTCCGTATTGTGGTAGGCATTGAAGGCGGTGGTCAGGGGAGAGTTTATCCTGAGCCGGGCACATAGGGAGAAGGTGGAGCGGTTGGAAAGGCATAGATTAATGGAGGCCATTCTGCAGGTGGATCGGAGATACTTGGCGGCCCCTGAGGAGGCACTGCTAAAGGAGAGGGAGCAGCTCCGGATGGAGTTCGAGCTCATGTCTACTGCAAAGGTGATGTATGAATATGGGGGAAAGGCCAGCATGATGCTGACGCATCAGTTAAGGTGTCAGGCGACGGTGAGCAAGATTGGTTGGATGAAAGATTTGGGGAGGTAAGGTGGTCACTGAGGCGAAGGAGGTAAGTGGGCGGAACGGTGGCACAGTGGGTAGCACTGTTGCTTCACAGCTCCAGGGTCCCAGGTTTGATTCCCGGCTTGGATCACTGTCTGTGTGGAGTCTGCATGTTCTCCCTGTGTTTGTGTGGGTTTCCTCCGGGAGCTCCGGTTTCCTCCAACAGGTCCCGAAAGACATGCTGTTAGGTGAATTGGACATTCTGAATTCTCCCTCTGTGTACCCGAACAGGCGCCGGAATGTGGCGACTAGGGGCTTTTCACAGTAGCTTCATTGCAGTGTTGTGAGCCTACTTGTGACAATAAAGATTATTATATTATTATGGGGTTTTTAATGTCTTATACCACAGACTGTACAGGTCGTGGGATGAAGTCAGGAGGTGGTTTTTGAATGGACTGGATTTCCCGGTAGTCTTGGAAGGGAAGGTGCAGGGGTTGGGTGCCCGAACGTGCTGGGGGAATTAATGGGATACATGGGGAAGGCCCCGAGTTCAATGTGGAGTTTTATAATAGGTTTGGGATAGCACTGGGACTGCGGCGCCGAGGACCCGGGTTCGAATCCTGGCCCTGGGTCACTGTCCGTGTGGAGATGGTGGACTGGCCACACTAAATTGCCCCTTAATTGGGAAAAAAAAAAATTGGGTACTCTAAATCTATTTTTATAAAGTTTTTTAAAAAAATTTTTAAAATAGGTTTGGCATGGAATTGGGACTCCCTACTAATGGAGATGTATAATGTGTCGCTCGGTAAGTGGGAGCTTCCGCCCACACTATCTCAGCTTTCAATTTCACTCATTTTAAAGAAGACTAAGGATCCAGAGGAATGTGGCTCATACCGCCCAATATCACTGGCGAATGCTAAGCGGTTGGCAGAGCTGCTGGCAACGCATATAGAGGATTGGGCGGCGGGAGTGATAGGCAAGGACCAAACAGGGATTGTGAAAGGGTGGCAGTTGTCTGCTGACATTAGAAGGTAGCTGAAAGTGATCACGATGCCCCCCCCCCCCCCCCGGGGCCCAGGAAAGGGAGGGGACGGTGTCTATGGATACGGAGAAAACAGTTGACCGGGTTGAGTGGGCTTATTTGTTTAAGGTGTTGTACGGTTTGTGTTTGGTCAAGGGTTCATAGATTGAGTTAGGTTGTTGGACAAGGCCCCCATGATGAGTGCTTGTACGAACGATGTTAGTTGGGGTATTTTGGTCTGCATCAGGCTACGAGATAGGGGTGTCCGCCATCTCCGTTGCTTTTTGCTTTGCCGATTGAGCTTCTGGCAACGTTCCAAACCCAGTGGAGAGCTTTGAAAGGACCATGAGGATCTTGGTGGAGTTTGGCTCTTTCTCAGGGTATAAGCTCAAGATGGGGAAGAGCGAGGTCAACACACGGGTACAGGGGAAGAGCTGGGAGAAGTTGCCGTTTCGGCTGGTCGGGACGTATTTCCGATACTTGGGGGTACGAGTTGTGCAGAGTTGGGACCAGTTGCAGAGGCTGAATTTGGTAAATCTGGTGGAGGGGGGTGAAAGAAGATTTTAAGAGGTGGGGGATGCTTTGCTGCTGTCGATGGCTGGAAGGGCTTTAAAATGGGGGTGCTGCTGAAGCTTCTGTTTATCTCCCTTAATCTGCCAATCTTTGTGCGTTTAGGGCGTGGGAGCAGGCGGGGATAGAGTGCTTTAGGGACCTGTTTGGGGGCGGGGTTTTTTGGGAGAGCGAGAGGTGGAGTTCCAACTATCGAGGGGGGGTGGATTTCGATATGTGCAAGTTAGACATTTTGTCAGGATGGAGCTGGCTACGTTCCTGAAATTACCATCCCTGGCGCTACAAGATAGGGAGCGAAACGGTGGCATAGTGATTAGCACTGCTGCCTCACATCGGCAGGGTCCTGGGTTCAATTCTGATCTTGGGTGACTGTCTGTGCTGAGTCTGCACGTTCTCCCCGTGTCTGCGTGGGTTTCCTCCGGGTGCTCCAGTTTCCTGCCACAGTCCAAAGATGTGCAGGTTAGGTGGATCGGCCATGATAAAATTGCCTCTTAGTATCCAAAGATATGCAGGATATGTGGGGTTATGGGAATAGGATGGGGTAGTAGGCCTAGGTAGGTGCTCTTCCAGAGGGTCAGTGCAGTCTCGATGAGTCGAATGGCCTCCTTCTGCACTGTAGCAATTCTAAGATAAGATTTTGTCCAAAGACGAGATTGGGGAAGGTAGGATCTCGGACATACATGGGGAGTTGATGAAGAGAGAGAGGTTTTCGGTGGAGGGAATACAACTGAAATGGGAAGAGAAGCTGGGAGGGGAGGGGGGAGGTCGCAGAGGCCGGGCTTCAGAGTGAGGCCCTGTGAAGGGTAAACTCATCCGCTTCATGTGCGAGACTAGGTCATAGAAGGCATCATCCAGTTCTCAGTGGTGTACTTGGCGGTGTCCAGGATGAGCCGGTTCTTTGCAGGAATAGAGGATACATGTGGGTGCTGCACGAGCGGAGCGGCAAATCATGTCCACCTGTTTTGGGCATGCCCGATGTTGGA
The DNA here is from genome assembly GCF_047496885.1 of Scyliorhinus torazame. Lineage (NCBI taxonomy): Eukaryota > Metazoa > Chordata > Chondrichthyes > Carcharhiniformes > Scyliorhinidae > Scyliorhinus > Scyliorhinus torazame. The sequence continues at coordinate 343,429,592 of NC_092709.1, read as the reverse complement.
GTTCTGGGAGTGAAGGTGACTCGAGCCCCTGAGTGGCAATATTTGGAGTTTCGGAAGTACCGGGAGAGCAGGTGGCGAGAGTGGCTGACGTGTTGGCCTTTGCCTCCCTGATAGCCTCCTCGGAGGCAGATACCGTTAAGGTGTCGGGACCGGAGCCGCCTAAAGCAATGGTGAGGCTGAGTGACTTGGCGTAATTTCTGCACCTGGATAGGTTAAGGTTGGCGATTAGAGGTGCAGGTGATGGGTCCTTCTCGAGGTGGAGGTTGTTCTTTCAAGGGTGGTGAAATGTCAGCCGGGGGGGGGGGGGGGGGGGGGGGGGGGGGGGGGGTGTTCTTTTATTATTATAATTAGAAAATGGGGCAGAGGGAGTGGGCTGGGATGGAGAGGGTTGGGTACCTGGAGTATGGTTTGTGAATGATGTTTATTGTGCTGTTTTTCTCTTTTTCTGTACACAATTGGAAATGCCTCAAATAAAAATATTTTTAAAAAGGAACTAAATAATTATCAGGGAATATTTGGACACTAAAATAACAAAGAACAAAGAAATGTACAGCACAGGAACAGGCCCTTCGGCCCTCTAAGCCCGTGCCGACCATGCTGCCCGACTAAACTACAATCTTCTACACTTCCTGGGTCCGTATCCCTCTATTCCCATCCTATTCATGTATTTGTCAAGATGCCCCTTAAATGTCACTATCGTCCCTGCTTCCACCACCTCCTCCGGTAGCGAGTTCCAGGCACCCACTACCCTCTGCTTAAAAAACTTGCCTCGTACATCTACTCTAAACCTTGCCCCTCGCACCTTAAACCTATGCCCCCCAGTAATTGACCCCTCTACCCCGGGGAAAAGCCTCTGACTATCCACTCTGTCTATGCCCCTCATAATTTTGTAGACCTCTATCAGGTCGCCCCTCAACCTCCTTCGTTCCAGTGAGAACAAACCGAGTTTATTCAACCGCTCCTCATAGCTAATGCCCTCCATACCAGGCAACATTCTGATAAATCTCTTCTGCACCCTCTCTAAAGCCTCCACATCCTTCTGGTAGTGTGGCGACCAGAATTGAACATTATACTCCAAGTGTGGCCTAACTAAGGTTCTATACAGCTGCAACATGACTTGCCAATTCTTATACTCAATGCCCCGGCCAATGAAGGCAAGCATGCCGTATGCCTTCTTGACTACCTTCTCCACCTGTGTTGCCCCTTTCAATGACCTGTGGACCTGTACTCCTAGATCTCTTTGACTTTCAATACTCGAGGGTTCTACCATTCACTGTATATTCCCTACCTGCATTAGACCTTCCAAAATGCATTACCTCACATTTGTCCGGATTAAACTCCATCTGCCATCTCTCCGCCCAAGTCTCCAAACAATCTAAACCCTGCTGTATCCTCTGACAGTCCTCATCGCTATCCGCAATTCCACCAACCTTTGTGTCGTCTGCAAACTTACTAATCAGACCAGTTAGATTTTCCTCCAAATCATTTATATATACTACAAACAGCAAAGGTCCCAGCACTGATCCCTGTGGAACACCACTGGTCACAGCCCTCCAATTAGAAAAGCAACCTTCCATTGCTAATCTTTGCCTTCTATGACCTAGCCAGTTCTGTATCCACCTTGCCAGCTCACCCCTATTCCCATGTGACTTCACCTTTTGTACTAGTCTACCATGAGGGACCTTGTCAAAGGCCTTACTGAAGTCCATATAGACAACATCCACTGCCCTACCTGCATCAATCATCTTTGTGACCTCCTCGAAAAACGCTATCAAGTTAGTGAGACACGACCTCCCCTTCACAAAACCATGTTGCCCCTCACTAATACGTCCATTTGCTTCCAAATGGGAGTAGATCCTATCTCAAAGAATTCTTATCAGGCCCTGGGGACTTATCTACCTTAATATTTTTTAAGACACCCAACACCTCGTCTTTTTGGATCTCAATGTGAACCAGGCTATCTACACACCCTTCTCCAGACTCAACATCTACCAATTTCTTCTCTTTGGTGAATGCTGATGCAAAGTATTCATTTAGTACCTCGCCCATTTCCTCTGGCTCCACACATAGATTCCCTTGCCTATCCTTCAGTGGGCCAACCCTTTCCCTGGCTACCCTCTTGCTTTTTATGTACGTGTAAAAAGCCTTGGGATTTTCCTTAACCCTATTTGCCAATGACTTTTCGTGACCCCTTCTAGCCCTCCTGACTCCTTGCTTAAGTTCCTTCCTACTTTCCTTATATTCCACACAGGCTTTGTCTGTTCCCAGCCTTTTAGCCCTGACAAATGCCTCCTTTTTCTTTTGACGAGGCCTACAATATCTCTCGTTATCCAAGGTTCCCGAAAATTGCCGTATTTATCCTTCTTCCTCACAGGAACATGCCGGTCCTGAACTCCTTTCAACTGACACTTGAAAGCCTCCCACATGTCAGATGTTGATTTGCCCTCAAACATCAGCCCCCAGTCTATGTTCTTCAGTTCCCGCCTAATATTGTTGTAATTAGCCTTCCCCAATTTAGCACATTCATCCTAGGACCACTCTTATCCTTGTCCACCAGCACTTTAAAACTTACTGAATTGTGGTCACTGTTCCCGAAATGCTCCCCTACTGAAACATCTACCACCTGGCCGGGCTCATTCCCCAATACCAGGTCCAGTACCGCCCCTTCCCAAGTTGGACTGTCCACATATTGTTTTAAGAAGCCCTCCTGGATGCTCCTTACAAACTCTGCCCCATCTAAGCCCTTGGCACTAAGTGAGTCCCAGTCAATATTGGGGAAGTTGAAGTCTGCCATCACCACAACCCTGTTGTTTTTATTCTTTTCCAAAATCTATCTACCTATCTGCTCCTCTATCTCCCGCTGGCTGTTGGGAGGCCTGTAGTAAACCTCCAACATTGTGGCTGCACCCTTCTTATTCCTGATCTCTACCCATATAGCCTCACTGCCCTCGGAGGTGTCCTCCCGCAGTACAGCTGTGATATTCTCCCTAACCAGTAGCGCAACTCCGCCACCCCTTTTACATCCCCCTCTATCCCACTTGAAACATCTAAATCCTGAAACGTTTAGCTGCCAATCCTGCCCTTCCCTCAACCAGGTCTCTGTAATGGCAACAACATCATAGTTCCAAGTACTAATCCAAGCTCTAAGTTCATCTGCCTTACCCGTAATACTTCTTGCATTAAAACATATGCACTTCAGGCCACCAGACCTGCTGTGTTCAGCAACTTCTCCCTGTCTGCTCTGCCTCAGAGCCCCACTGTCCCTATTCCCTAGTTCTCCCTCAATGCTCTCACCTTCTGACCTATTGCTCCCGTGCCCACCCCCCTGCCATACTAGTTTAAACCCTCCCGTGTGACACTAGCAAACCTCGCGGCCAGGATATTTATGCCTCTCCAGTTTAGATGCAACCCGTCCTTCTTAGGTCACACCTGCCCCGGAAGAGCTCCCAGTGGTCCAGATAACGGAAACCCTCCCTCCTACACCAGCTGTTTAGCCACGTGTTTAGCTGCTCTATCTTCCTATTTCTAGCCTCACTGGCACGTGGCACAGGGAGTAATCCCGAGATTACAACCCTAGAGGTCCTGTCTTTTACCTTTCTGCCTAGCTCCCTGAACTCCTATAAATAAATGCATGTCAGCTACAAAATCGTCTGCTCACATGACTTTGATTCCAAACATAATTACAACAAGCCAAACAAAGACTTGCGAAAGAGAACTTGTACTGTTTTGGCCTTCAACCTCTGTGTCTTGTTGACCTAGCTGGTAGCACTTTGGTCTCTGTGTAAGTTAAGTCCCTCAGCGCAGGGTAAGCACATTCAGGGGTACCACATTCCTGATCGGGACATCAAGCTAAGGTATGGTCTCTGCAGATGGTTGTTAAAGTCGTGGCACTATTCATAAAAAAGCAAGGAGTTGGACTCCTACACCCACTGTTGATGGAACATCTCCGGCCTTGAATAGCCACCCCTATACCTACAGCGCCGCACTACAAAGCAATTGCCTGAAGTGCTTCAAGATGCTGTTCCATTAGTGGGAGAGTAATCACAATTCCGCTTTACCAACTACATTTCTGTTGCAAGAGTTTTCACAGCAAATGAGAGGCTGGTAACCGGAGGTGGATGTGGTCCATTTATTTCACGCTGGCAGGCATTACACAGCAGCTAGTTCTTAAGTAGCTTGGAAACAGAAAACTGCAGTCATTTCCTCCGGCAAAGTACGTGGTCGGACCTCACCCTTCGTATCCTTCAAAAGACGGTTCTGCTAAACTCTTCAGCGCTCACTTGCAATCATCCAGGAAATTCTACTGACAGAGCTGCAGAAGCCTCGGTGCTCCTGTCAACACATGTGAACAAATCATGCTGAAACTTTGACTTTCATCCCAATTCTTAAGGTTACTTTGACTTGATTTCCCTTCCAGTCTCCAATCATCCTGACTCTGCTGTAAGGTGGTGTGTGACCGAGACTTCACAGCCAAGCTTTAGCGGTGGATTTGTGTTGACCTCTCAGAACTCAAGTCAGGTTTGCAGCTGGGTCCCGGTCACCAGTCTCCGCTGGTTTGGAGGGAACAGAATGGGCATTTCTACAGCTTCTCTCAAAGCCTCAGCAGATCACAAAGCACTGTGCCGCCAATGATGAACTTCTGAAGTGCAGTCGCTGTTATAATTTGGGATATGCAGCAGGCAATTTGCACACAGAAAATCCCACAAACAGCAATAAGACAATGAACAGAAAGGGCGGCATGTGGCGCAGTGGTTAGCACTGGGACTACAGTGCCGAGGACCCGGGTTCGAATCCCGGCTCTGGGTCACTGTCCGTGTGGAGTTTGCACGTTCTCCCCGTGTCTGCGTGGGTTTCACCCCCACAACCCAAAGATGTGCAGGGTCGGCGGATGGGCCACGCTAAATTGCCCCTTAATTGGAAAAAATAAATAATTGGGTACTCTAAATTTATTTTTAAAAAAGATAACGAACAGATAATCTGTCTTAATAGTGTTAGTAACATGAAAACGCCCCCGGTCCACTTCGAAAAGTCCCATCTGTTGTGCACACCTGAAGGTGCCAGTTCATGCCTCATCTGAAAGACTGCACCTCCGACAGTGCAGCACCAGCTCAGCACTGCACCGTTTTAATCCTGATAGAAGTTGCTGAAAGAAGAAATCAGAGCCAATTTTTACTTGGTGCATTGCCGCCTTCAGCATTTCAGTCAGCAGTTTGCCGAGAATAGGGTCAAAGGAGTTGGGGGCGCGTCGCACGGACAAGCTCAGCTTGCAGAGAAGAAACCAGGATTATCTTGAATCCCTGGCTCAGTTGTAGCAGATGGAAGGAGGATCCGACTGTTTTAACTCGTGCATCCAGACGTGGCTACGGATGGCTAAAGCAGTTGTCCACCAGTTCCTTTCAAGTCTTGGGACTTGGGGAGCAGAAATGAGAGCTGTACCGGGGGACCAGCTAGGGTGAAAGCAATGGTTGTACTGGGGACTAAGGCCGAGGTGAAGGTGCAGTTCAGCAAACCAGCACTCTAATTTCTCACTTAGCACCCCAGTTGCGATCTTGTGCTGAAAATCGTTCTTTTAAATTTTTCCATAAGAATTAATGAATAATTGGAGTGAGATTCCACAGCAAGGGGCTGTTTAGCACACTGGGCTAAATCGCTGGCTTTGAAAGCAGACCACGGCAGGCCAGCAGCAAGGTTCAATTCCCGTACCAGCCTCCCCGAACAGGCGCCGGAATGTGGCGACTAGGGGCTTTTCACAGTAACTTCATTTGAAGCCTACTTGTGACAATAAGCGATTTTCATTTTCAAGTTTCGCCAGTGATCCGCAGCCGGATGCTCGCCCGGGCTGCAGCCGGACGCTGACTGCATCACTAAATATAAAAGAAATACAATGCAGTATCCAATAAAAAAATACATCTCACCGTACAGGTAACCTGTACAGTGCTTTTAGATTGACCAGGCTCCGTCTGGTGGCAGACATTGGGCGGTGCAGTTATCAGCCGAATCCCCAGAACTACACTTGTACCTACCAAATTGTACCATTAGATGGAGCCCAGGACTTGAGGGGGAATTCAGCGCTGGTGAAGACAGAAGAATAGCACGTAATTGACTCTTTCACCCTGGAAAAAAGTTTCTGACTAGCCACTCTGTCTATGTCTATGGTTTAGAGTAGATGTACGAGGCAAGTTTTTTACGCAGAGGGTAGTGGGTGCCTGGACCTCGCTACCGGAGGAGGTGGTGGAAGCAGGGACGATAGTGACATTTAAGGGGCATCTTGACAAATACATGAATAGGATGGGAATAGAGGGATACGGACCCAGGAAGTGTAGAAGATTGTAGTTTAGTCGGGCAGCATGGTCGGCACGGGCTTGGAGGGCCGAAGGGCCTGTTCCTATGCTGTACATTTCTTTGTTCTTTGTTCTTTTGTCCCTCATCACTGAATTGTTGTGTCACTCTATGCCAGGTGCCAGTAAGGGAAAGGAAGAGGTCATCAACCCAGACCAGGCCACAGCTTCATGTCTAACCCCACCTCTGGGGTGACATCCGAGAGGATGTTCTTCTTTTCACAGAGGGTAGTGGGTGCCTGGAACTCGCTGCCGCAGGGGGTAGAGGAAGCAGGTACAATACTGACCTTTAAGGGGTATCTTGACAAACACATCAATAGGATGGGAATAGAGGATACGGACCCCGGATGAGTAGAAGGTTTTAGTTCATACGGGCCACATGGTCGGTGCAGGCTTGGAGGGCCTTTCCTGTGCTGTCTTTGTTCTTTGACCTGTCCCAATACTTCTTCACATGACTTGATATTTTGTCATAACATTTCCGTGACACGTCTTGGGTTCTTCTTTGTTGCAGGTGCTTTATAAATACACAGTGTTGCTAGAATAACTATTGACCATTGCCTCTCGTTACTCAAGCACTCACAATTTCTTCCTCAGGACAGCGTGGTAGCATTGTGGATAGCACAATTGCTTCACAGCTCCAGGGTCCCAGGTTCGATTCCAGCTTGGGTCACTGTCTGTGCGGAGTATGCACATCCTCCCCGTGTCTACGTGGGTTTCCTCCGGGTGCTCCAGTTTCCTCCCACAGTCCAAAGATGTGCAGGTTAGCTGAGGTTACAGGGATTGGGAGGGGAAGTTGGTCTAGGTAGGGTGTTCATTCAGAGGGTCGGTGCAGACACAATGGGCTGAATGGCCTCCTTTTGCACTGTAGGGATTCTATGATAGCCTCATGATGGTGAAATCAAGACTCATTGCAACTATTCTAAATTGATTCCACTCCAGGTTCTATGCATTGGGAAACTTCTCGCCTTCCCCTACTATCCAGGTAAAGTCACCATAGTCCCAGATGACCACAGGCGGCCTATCTCTTTGAGAGGGAAGAGCTAACTGGTGGTGGTTTAATCTGAGGATCACCGCACCTCAGGTGAGAAGGCGGGGCCTTCACGAATAACCTCTGCCGGTACGGGATTTGAACCCATGCTGCTGGCTTCACTCTGCATCACAAACCAGCTGTCCAGCCAACTGAGCTGAACCGGCCCCATGACCATCCAGTACCCTGTCAAACACTAATCTGCATCATTTATCAATGACTTCCCAATTTAATCCCTTTCCTTTTCAGATGTTGCAGGTCGCCTGCATGAGGCACTTCCCCTAGGTTCAAGTTTGGGCAGCACGGTAACATTGTGGATAGCACAATTGCTTCACAGCTCCAGGGTCCCAGGTTCGATTCCGCTTGGGTCACTGTCTGTGCGGAGTCTGCACATCCTCCCCGTGTGTGTGTGGGTTTCCTCCGGGTGCTCCGGTTTCCTCCCACAGTCCAAAGATGTGCAAGTCAGGTGGATTGGCCATGCTAAATTGCACGTAGTGTCCAAAATTGCCCTTAGTGTTGGGTGGAGTTACTGGGTTATGGGGATAGGGTGTGGAGGTGTTGACCTTGGGTAGGGTGCTCTTTACTAGAGCCGGTGCAGACTCGATGGGCCAAATGGCCTCCTTCTGCACTGTAAATTCTATGATAATCTATGAAGATCATAGCATCATAGAAGGTGGTTGTTCGGCCCATCCTCTCTTTTGCTGACTCTCTGAAAGAACAACCCAATCACTCCCACCTCCTTACTCGTGCCCCAAAGCCCTGCAGATATTTTCCATTCTAAGTACGTTTCTAATCCCTCTTGAACGTAAGCAATGAATGGGGCAGCACGGTAGCATTGTGGATAGCACAATTGCTTCACAGCTCCAGGGTCCCAGGTTCGATTCTGGCTTGGGTCACTGTCTGTGCGGAGTCTGCACATCCGCCCCGTGTGTGCGTGGGTTTCCTCCGGTTGCTCCGGTTTCCTCCCACAGTCCAAAGATGTGCAGGTTAGGTGGATTGGCCATGCTAAATTGCGCTTAGCGTCCAAAATTGCCCTTAGCGTCCAAAATTGCCCTTAGTGTCCAAAATTGCCCTTAGTGTTGGGTGGGGTTGCTGGGTTATGGGGATAGGGTGGAGGTGTTGACCTTGGGTAGGGTGCTCTTTCCAAGAGCCGGTGCGGACTCGATGGGTAGCAAGAGGGTAGCCAGGGAAAGGGTTGGCCCACTGAAGGATAGGCAAGGGAATCTATGTGTGGAGCCAGAGGAAATAGGCAAGGTACTAAATGAATACTTTGCATCAGTATTCACCAAAGAGAAGAAATTGGTAGATGTTGAGTCTGGAGAAGGGTGTGTAGATAGCCTGGGTCACATTGAGATCCAAAAAGACGAGGTGTTGGGTGTCTGAAAAAATATTAAGGTAGATAAGTCCCCAGGGCCTGATGGGATCTACCCCAGAATACTGAAGGAGGCTGGAGAGGAAATTGCTGAGGCCTTGACAGAAATCTTTGGATCCTCATTGTCTTCAGGGGATGTCCCGGAGGACTGGAGAATAGCCAATGTTGTTCCTCTGTTTAAGAAGGGTAGCAAGAATAATCCAGGGAGCTCCAGGCCGGTGAGCCTTACTTCAGTGGTAGGGAAATTACTGGAGAGAATTCTTCGAGACAGGATCTACTCCCATTTGGAAGCAAATGGACGTATTAGTGAGAGGCAACATGGTTTTGTGAAGGGGAGGTCGTGTCTCACTAACTTGATAGAGTTTTTCGAGGAAGTCACTAAGATGATGGATGCAGGTAGGGCAGTGGATGTTGTCTATATGGACCTCAGTAAGGCCTTTGACAAGGTCCCTCATGGTAGACTAGTACAAAACGTGAAGTCACACGGGATCGGGGGGAGCTGGCAAGGTGGATACAGAACTGGCTAGGTCATAGAAGGCAGAGAGTAGCAATGGAAGGATGCTTTTCTAATTGGAGGGCTGTGACCAGTGGTGTTCCACAGGGATCAGTGCTGGGACCTTTCTTTGCTCTTTGTAGTATATATAAATGATTTGGAGGAAAATCTAACTGGTCTGATTAGTAAGTTTGCAGACGACACAAAGGTTGGTGGAATTGCGGATAGCGATGAGGACTGTCAGAGGATACAGCAGGATATAGATTGTTTGGAGACTTGGGCGGAGAGATGGCAGATGGAGTTTAATCCGGACAAATGTGAGGTAATGCATTTTGGAAGGTCTAATGCAGGTAGGGAATATACAGTGAATGGTAGAACCCTCAAGAGTATTGAAAGTCAAAGAGATCTAAGAGTACAGGTCCACAGGTCATTGAAAGGGGCAACACAGGTGGAGAAGGTAGTCAAGAAGGCATACGGCATGCTTGCCTTCATTGGCCGGGGCATTGAGTATATGAATTGGCAAGTCATGTTGCAGCTGTATAGAATCTTAGTTAGGCCACACTTGGAGTATAGTGTTCAATTCTGGTCGCCACACTACCAGAAGGATGTGGAGGCTTTCGAGAGGGTGCAGAAGAGATTTACCAGAATGTTGCCTGGTATGGAGGGCATTAGCTATGAGGAGCGGTTGAATAAACTCGGTTTGTTCTCACTGGAACGAAGGAGGTTGAGGGGCGACCTGATAGAGGTATACAAAATTATGAAGGGCATAGACAGAGTGGATAGTCAGAGTCTTTTCCCCAGGGTAGAGGGGTCAATTACTAGGGGGCATAGGTTTAAGGTGAGAGGGGCACGGTTTAGAGAAGATGTACGAGGCCAGTTTTTTACGCAGAGCGTAGTGGGTGCCTGGAACTCGCTACCGGAGGAGGTGGTGGAAGCAGGGACGATAGTGACATTTAAGGGGCATCTTGACAAATACATGAATAGGATGGGAATAGAGGGATACGGACCTAGGAAGTGTAGAAGATTGTAGTTTAGTCGGGCAGCATGGTCGGCACGGGCTTGGAGGGCCGAAGGGCCTGTTCCTGTGCTGTACATTTCTTTGTTCTTTGATGGGCCGAATGGCCTCCTTCTGCACTGTAAATTCTATGATAATCTATGATAATCAGCTTCCACGTCCTTTCTGCAGGGCATTCCAGGCTGTAACTTGCTCAGTAAAAAATTCCCATCATCTCCTCTCTGGCAACTTTTTGTGAACAGCCTTCAATATAATATTTCTAATAATAATAATCTTTTATTGTCACAAGTACAAAGTTGCTGCAAAAAGCCCCCAATCGCCACATTCCGGCGCCTGTTCGGGTGCACAGCGGAAGAATTCAGAATTCTCAGCTGGTACGGGAATTGAACCTGCGATGCTGGCCTTGTTCTGCATCACAAACCAGCTGTCTAGCCCACTGAGCTAAACCAGCTCTCTCAGCCCTTTCTTTCAGTTTTATGCTGTCCTTAACCTCTTCAGTTGTCCAGGGCTGTTTTTTTTTGTGTGAAGCAGAGCCTTTTCCTCTTCTCAGGGGATACTTGCTCTGTATCTCGTTAAATGTTTCTTTAAATATTTTCCAATGATCTTCAGTTGTTTGATCCATTCACAGTTCTTCCCAGCTTACCGTAGCTTACCGTAGACAGTCTTGGTCTCATCGCGTTAAACGTCAGCCACTGTCCCCTTATTGCATCTCGAACATATTGCTGCAGGAAACTATCCAGGACACATTCCAGAAACTCACTACCTTTCTGACAGGTCCTTGTTTGTCTCCCCCAATCTATGTATAAGTTCAAACCCCCCCCCCCCAATTAATGCTGCCTTGGTTACACACTTATTTCTGCCTTTATCCACTCTAGCACCTCAGAACTGCTACCAGAGGGTCAACACAAAACACTCATTACAATTTTAGATCCTGTTTTGTTCTTCAGTTCCACCAGTTCAGAACAATTCCACTGACTCAAGACGTAACAATTAGCACCAAACCCATTATCTCCAGCAGAAATCGCGCTTCCGATATCTGCATCGTACCTGGCAAGCAAAGCGTCAGCTGGTCCACGGTGGCTGCGATGTTCCTTTGTTGTGAGCGGCATTTCCTCAGCTCCTCCATTTCGGTAAGTAACTGTATCAGACGGTGAAGAGAGACAATTTAAGACTACATTTTCACAAACTGGTTAGTCGGTTTTGACAGGTTCACCAAACAAGCAGTCAGTTCATTCTTAATCTCACTGATTCTCACCCTCGGGACTCATCGAATCCTTTTGGCTCGAACTCTTATCTGAGTGACCACCATCTCCATGTGCACAACTTCCGACAAGTGAATGGAGGAGACAACAAAACCGAGCTCCTCTGTCCCAGTTCGACGTACATTTTGTCAGGTGCCATGGCAATAACAGGGCTGGCTGATATTAAGAATAATAATCTTTATTATTGTCACATTAACTCTGCAATGAAGTTACTGTGGAAAGCCCCTAGTTGCCACATTCCAGCGCATGGTCGGTTCCACAGAGGGAGAATTCTGAATGTCCAGTTCACCCAACAAGCACGTCTTTCGGGACTTGTGGGAGGAAACCGGAGCAAACCCAAGCAGACACGGGGGGGGGGAACGTGCAGACTCAGCACAGACAGTGACCCAAGCCGGGAATCGAACCTGGGACACTGGCTCTGTGAAGCAACGGTGCTAACCACTGTGCTGCCCGCAAACACCCAAAAGCCACTGCTGGCTCAGCTCGAGTCCAGCAGAATCTACACCAACCATCGCTCGGTCAGCACTGGTCAACATGACTCACCGAGCCACTCACGCGCAATTGGATCTTCTCTTGGGACTGCATATGGGTACAATAAAAGAAATGGGGCAACTAATGTAAACTGGCAGCTCAGCACCCGGCAGCTGGTTCATGATTTTTAAAATCATTTACAGTAGCAAAAAAAATAAAAATAAAAAATAGTAGGTTTATGCAGACTGAACTGCCACTTATATCGCAGCTTTAACGATGTTAGGGTACCCCTCCGTGTTTCACAGACTATGAAGTAATTTGGAAGTACAGTCCACTGTCTTAAGGTGGGTAACAGCATCATAATAATATAATAATAGTTTATCGTCACAAGTAGGCTTCAACGAAGTTACTGTGGAAAAACCCCTAGTTGCCACATTCCGGCGCCTGTTCGGGGAGGCTGGTACGGGAATCGAACCCGCGCTGCTGGCCTTGATCTGCCTCACAAGCCAGCTGTTTAGCCCACTGTGCTAAACCAGTCCCTGGGAATGCATGGTAAGAGATAAGACAATGGAAAAGTACCCACCTCCTTTCCCGACTCCTGCAACTGGTTATTGGTATCTGTCACCTGAATCTGAAATGGAGAAAATAAAACATTTCCTTCAGGTAAACTCAAACAATTAGTCATTTAAAAGTAATCAGTGCGAAATAGTGAGAGTCATCGCAGTGAATACACCTTTCATGCAGCGACTTGGCTTGGGTACATTATGTAAGTAGAGTTGAGATATTTTAAATGTCTGTTCGCACCCTATCACAACCTCTCTCTATTTCCTTCGCCCTCTGGTGCGCATCATTGTGGCAGCCAGTTCGACACCCTGACCACTCTCTGTGACTGGGAAAGAGCAGGATCGGCCTCACACACCTCGGTCCCACCAACATGGGAGTCTCAGAGGGCTCCTGGTATCTGCAGTAACTGTTTCAGCATGGCAACGCTCTGACAAGGCGAGACAGGGAGCGTGCAACATACCTTCAGCTTCTGTGCTTCTCCCCGCACCTTCAGCAGCTCCGTGATAGAGTCGACAAATCCCTGGAAATGAAAGTTGCACATTTTTTCAATCTCCCGGTCATGGTTCCTGATCCGAGCCTCCAGCTTCTCCATGAACCGCCAGTGTTCCTCTCCATCGTACACCGACCTGAAACGGTACAATTTAGCTGCATTTTAACGCTGACAACATTTAGGCTCATCTAATTCTGGTCCCTCGCACTTCCCAGTTTTTAAGTGCTTCGTCTTTACTGACAGGGCCGTCAGCTGCCTTGACCCTTCACACCCCTAACCTCCCGACCTTTCGACCTTCAAGGCACTTCTTAGAACTGACCTCTTTGAGCACCTGGTCAAATCTCTCCTTGTGTGGCTCAGAGTTAAAACTTTGTTTGATCCCCGTGTCTTCATGGGTCTCACCCCCACAACCCAAAAGATGTATCTGCTGGGTGAATTGGCCATGCTAAATTGCCCCTTAATTGGGGAAAAAAAAGAATTGGGTACTCTAAATTTATTTTTCAAAACTCAGCTTGACAAAGTTGGACAAAGGGCAGCACGGTGGTTAGCACTGCTGCCGCACAGCGCTAGATACCCGGGTTCAATCCCGGCGTTGAGTGGCTGTCTGTGTGGAGTTTGCACTTTCTCCCCGTGTCTGCGTGGGTTCCCACAAAGTTGTGCAGGTTATGTGGATTGGCCATGCTAAATTGCCGCTTAGTGCCCAGGTATTTGCAGGTTAGGTTACAGGGTAAGGTGTATAGGGCAGAGTGGATCGGTGCAGATTCGATGGGCTGAATGGCCTCCTTCTGCACTGTAGGGAATCTATGATTCTAAGAATGTTCCTGTGAAGGGTCGAGGGGCCTCAGACTGGGTCTCTACAATAGTTACCCAGACGTTAGAAGTGTCTTTATCGTAACTGTTTCCTGGGTAACTATTGGTATAACCCAGTCGGAACCATCCGATGTTTGTGATTTAAATCACATTTTCAGATAGTTTCCAATGCAGGGCAATTGCACAGGGGAATTTGGAAGTCCTGGGAAATCCTTACCTGGGAAGCTTCAAAGAGGATTGCACCTGAATGCACCCAAGGAGCAGCGCTCCGAAAGCTAGCGATTTGAAACAAACCTGCTGGACTTTAACCTGGTGTTGTAAGACTTCTTACTATCAAATTCCACCAGCAGCCATGATGGGATTTGAACACTTGCCACCCCCAACCGCCTCGGGAAATTATCCTGGGCCTCTGGATTACTCGTCCGCTGACACTCCCAAAAGAGTATCCGCGGAAAATTAGTTTGCAGGGTTAAGATGCTGGGAATGGACAGACAAATGGCCTCCTCCTGTGCTGCATGATTCTGTGATACCTCTTGTCTAAAGATGGTTCTAACCTCTCTCCTGGTTAGAATTTTTAATTGATCGCAGTTCACCACCAAAGGAAATTGTCTTTTCCTCCTCTTCATAATTCTTTTAATAAAAGAATCTCTTCGCCTCCCCTGCTCGAGCAGAGTTAGTTCTCTTGATCACACGCGGGGTCACAACACACCATGCTGCTGCCACACACTGACCACCAACTGAGCCATGTGGGGATCTGCCAGTGAATGGGTTGACCACTTATGGGAGCTGGCAGATGAACAGGAGGGCAGCAGAATTACAGCCAAATATAGATCACCCTGCAGCAGAGGAGCATCACTGTGCAATGATGGGGAAGCTCTGGGCTGACTTTCACTCAACCAAACCCAGAGGGTACCTGGTCCAATAGAGACAGCTGGAAAGGAACCTTTTTAAAAAATAATCTAATGTCACAAGTAGGCTTACACTAACACTGTCATGAAGTTACTGTGAAAATCCCCTAGTTGCCACATTCCAGCGCCTGTTCGGGTACACAGAGGGAGAATTCAGAACGTCCAAATTACCTAACAGCACGTCCTTTGGGGCTTGTGGGAGGGAACCGGAGTGCCCGGAGGAAACCCACGCAGGCACAGGGAGAACGTGCAGACTCAGCGCAGACAGTGACTCAAGCTGGGAATCGAACCTGGGACCCTGGAGCTGTGAAGCAACAGTGCTAACCACTGTGCTACCGTGCTGAACCTGGGCCTTTCTGCCCTCAATGGTGACGAATAAACAGAGAAAAGTTTGCATTTATGAATTGTCTCGGGAAGCATATCGAACTAGACCATATGAAATAGGAACGGGGGTAGGCCATTTGGCCCCTCGAGCTTGCTTCCCCATTCAATAGAATCATGGCTGATCTGGCATTCCTCATCTCCACTTTCCTGCCTTTTCCCCCGTAACCTTTAAATCTCTTACTGATCAAGAATCTATCGATCTCAGCCTTCAATATACACAAGGATTCTGCCCCCACAGCTCTCTGTGGTAAGGTTCCAAAGACTTTCAGCCCTCTGAGAGAAGAAATTC
This sequence comes from Scyliorhinus torazame, assembly GCF_047496885.1. Lineage (NCBI taxonomy): Eukaryota > Metazoa > Chordata > Chondrichthyes > Carcharhiniformes > Scyliorhinidae > Scyliorhinus > Scyliorhinus torazame. The sequence continues at coordinate 343,414,169 of NC_092709.1, read as the reverse complement.
CTCCTCATCTCCTCATAGTTAGGCCACACTTGGAGTATAGTGTTCAATTCTGGTCGCCACACTACCAGAAGGATGTGGAGGCTTTAGAGAGGGTGCAGAAGAGATTTACCAGGATGTTGCCTGGTATGAGGGTATTAGCTATGAGGAGCGGTTGAATAAACTCGGTTTGTTCTCACTGGAACGACGGAGGTTGAGGGGCGACCTGATCGAGGTCTACAAAATTATGAGGGGCATAGACAGAGTGGCTAGTCAGAGACTTTTTCCCAGGGTAGAGGGGTCAATTACGAGGGGGCATAGGTTTAAGGTGCGAGGGGCAAGATTTAGAGGAGATGTATGAGGCAAGTTTTTTACGCAGAGGGTAGTGGGTGCCTGGAACACGCTGCCGGAGGTGGTGGTGGAAGCAGGGACGATAGTGACATTTAAGGAGCATCTTGACAAATACATGAATAGGATGGGAATAGAGGGATACGGACCCAGGAAGTGTAGAAGATTGTAGTTTAGTCGGGCAGCATGGTCGGCACGGGCTTGGAGGGCCAAAGGGCCTGTTCCTGTGCTGTACTTTTCTTTGTTCTTCGTTCTCTCAGTCTGAAACTGACACCCCTTTATTCTGAGACTCTGCCCTTTGATCCTAGCCGCTCCCATGAGGGGAACCATCCTCTCAGCATTTACCCTTAAGAATCCTATTCAATTAGATCCCCTCTCATTCTTCTAAATTCCAATGAGTAGAGTCCCAACCTGTTTAACCTTCGCTTAGAAGACAATCCCTCCAGACAGGGATCATCCCAGTGAACCTTCTCTGAACCGCCTCTAATGAAATAATATTTTTCCTTAAATAAGGGGACCAAAACTGCTCACAGTGCTCCAGATGTGGTCTCACCAGTACCTTGTACAGTTGCAGCAAGACTTCCCGACTCTTGTACGCCAACCCTCTTGAAATATGGGCAACATTCCATTAGCTCCTGGTTACCTGCTGTATCTGTGTGCCAGCTTTCTGTGTTTCGTGCACAAGGACCCCAAGTCCCTTTGTACGGCAGCTTTCTGCAGCTTTTCACCATTTAAATAATACTTTGTGCATTTGTTCTCCTTTCCAAAGTGAACAACTTCACATTCTCCCACATTCTACTCCATTTACTAACTTATTGCCCACTTACTTAACCTATCAATATCTCTTTGCAAACTGTTTGTATCCCTCTCGAAACATGTCTTTCCACCTATTTTTGTGGCGTCTGTAAATTTAGCTACAGTACATTCGCTTCTTTCTTCCAAGTCATTCACATACATTGTCCCAGCCCCGATCCCTGTGAAACCCCAGTTGTGACAGGTCGTCAACCTGAACAAGAACCGCTTATCCCCACTCGCTGTTTCCTGCCCATGAGCCAATCGCTATCCATGCCAATATAATAGAAACATAGAAAATAGCCTTCCAGCCTGCTTCACCATTTATCAAGTTCAATACCCTGATCGCGCCTTCCCCTCATATCCCTTTAGCCCCAAGAGCTATATCTAATTCTTTCTTGAAATTACACAACGTTTTGGCCTCAGTAACTTTGTGGTGACGAATTCCACAGATTCACCGCTCACTGGGTGAAGAAATTTCTCCTCATCTCAGTCCTGAAAGGTTTACCCCTTATCCTCAAACATTGACCCCTAGTTCTGGACTCCCCCACCAATGAATCGGGAACATTCTTTCTGAAGCTATCCTGTCCAATACTTGCAGAATTTTGTAAGTTTCTATGATCCCCTCTCACTCGTCTAAACTCTAATCGACTTGGTCTCTCCTAATGTGACAGTGCCGCCATCCCAGGAATCAGCCTGGAAAACCTTCGCTGCCCTCCCTGCAGAGCAATGACATCCTTCCTCAGACAAGGACACCAAAACTGCACACAATACTCCAGGTGTGGCTCTATACAAATGCAGTAAAACACCTCTATTCCTTTCGCTATGAAGGCCAACATACCATTTGCCTTCTTTACAGATGCTGTACCTGCACGTTTACTTTCAGTGACTGATGTACGACGACACCAAGGTCTCACTGAGTATCCACCCCTCTCAATCTGTCTTTGCTACTGAAGCAGAAAACCTTACATTTATCCACATTATACTGCATATGCCATGCATGTGCCCACTCACTCAGCCTGTCCAAATCCTGCGAAAGCATATCTGCATCCTCCTCACAGCTCACCCTTCCACCCAACTTCTGCAAATTTGGAGATAATACAATTAGTTTCCCTCGTCCAAATCATTAATATATAATGTTAACAGTTGGGGAACCCGGACAGATCCCTGCGGTACCCAACTCATCACTGCCTGCCAATCAGAAAATGACCCATTCATTCAGCTTTTTGCTTCCTGTCTGCTAACCACCTTTCTATCCATCTCAAGACACTAGCCGCAATCCCATGCGCTTTAGCTTTACATATCAATCTGCTATATGAGACCGTGTCGAAATCCTTCTGAAAGTCTAAATAAACCACATCCACCGCTTCTCCCTGGTCAACTCTACGAGTTACATCTTCCAAGAATTCTACAGATTTGTCCAGCATGATTTTCCTTTCGTAAATCCATGCTGACTTTTTCTGATTACACCACTGCCTTCCAAATGCTATGAAATCCTTAACAATGGACCCCAGCATCTTCTCTACTGCTAACGATAGGTTCACAGGTCTATAGTTCCCCGATTCCGCTCTACCTCACTTTTTGAATAGCGAGGTTTCATTCGCTACCCTCCAATCTGTAGGAACCATTCCACAGTCCAAAAATTTTGGAACATGACCACCAATGAATGTACTATTTCTAGGGCCACTTCCTTCACCTTGTGTGAAGTACCTTTTCGAATGCCTTCTGAAAGTCCAAACACAACACATCTACTGGTTCCCCTCTGTCCACTCCAGTTGAGACTTTCTCGAAAAACTCTAGGCATACATGATTTTCCTTGCATGAAGCCATGTTGATCAGGGTGGCTCGGTGGCACAGTGGTTGGCACTGCTGCCTCACATGGCTGAGGACCCGGGTTCGATCCCGGGCCACTGTTGGTGTGGTTTTTGCACATTCTCTCCGTGTCTGCATGGGTCTCATCCCCACAATCCAAAGATGTGCAGGGTAGGTGAATTGGCCACGCTAAATTGCCCCTCAATTGGAAAAAAAATTGGGTACTCTAAATTTAAATTTAAAAGAATGAAGCTATGCTGACTGTGTTTGATTAGATTCGGATTTTCAAAATGTGCAGCTGTTACTTCCTTAGTAATCAATTCCAACATTTTTACAACAATAGATGTCAGGCCAATCGGCCGATAGTTACCTGTTTTTTGCCTCCCTTCTTTTTTGAACATTGGCAGATTTCCAATCCTCCATTACCTAGTGGTTAGCACAGTTGCTTCACAGCTCCAGGGTCCCAGGTTTGATTCCCGGCTTGGGTCACTGTCTGTGCGGAGTCTGCACATCCTCCCCGTGTCTGCGTGGTTTTTTTCCGGGTGCTCCGGTTTCCTCCCACAGTCCAAAGATATGCAGGTTAGGTGGATTGGCCATGTAAATTGCCCTTCGTGTCCCCCCCAAAAAAAGGGCTGGGTGGGGTTACTGGGATAGGGTGGAGGTATGGGCTTGGGTAGGGTGCTCTTTGCAAGGGCCGGTGCAGACTCGACGGGCCGAATGGCCTCCTTCTGCACTGTAAATTCTATGAGCACATCTTTCGGGACTTGTGGGAGGAAACCGGAGCACCCGGAGGAAACCCACGTAGAAACGGGGTGAACGTGCAGACTCCACACAGACAATGACCCAAGATGGGAATCGAACCTGGGACCCTGGCGCTGTGACGTGATGGTGCTAACCACTGTGCTACCGTGCAGCCCACCTTTAGGGTCCTAGGATACAGGCAGGGCCAGGGGACTTACCCGTCTTTAGACCCATTAGTTTGTCTAGACTGCTTCTCTCGTGATGGTGATGGTACTTAATTGCTCCCCCGCATTCTTTAGTATTAATGGGATGTTCAAAGTATCTTCCACTCTAAAGACTGCTGCAAAGTGTCCATTTAACTCCTCTGCCATTTCCTTAGCACACTCGGCTAAATCGCTGGCTTTTAAAGCAGACCAAGGCAGGCCAGCAGCACGGTTCGATTCCCGTACCAGCCTCCCCGAACAGGCGCCGGAATGTGGTGACTAGGGGCTTTTCACAGTAACTTCATTGAAGCCTACTTGTGACAATAAGCGATTTTCATTTCATTTCATTGATCCCCATAACTATCTCCCCAGATTCATTTGCTAAGGGGCCTATGTTCACTTTGACCTCCCTCTTCCTTTTTATACATTTGAAGAAGCTCCAGTCAGTTTTTCTATTCCTCGCTAGTTTGCCCTTGTAGTTTATTTTCTCTCTCTTTATTACCTTTATTATCTCTTTTGCTGGATTCTGAATTTATCCCGAAGGTACTTGGATTTTTCTGTATCTCTCAGAGTAACATTGTGTCAGTTCTGAACATCTTGTGCTGTTTGCATCGTCTTGTGTGTCTGCGAAATAAAAAAATGTTTGCACTAGCGCATCACCATTCACAACCTCTTGGCAGGCCAAAGCGTTTCACAGCCAGGGAGTGCTGTTTGAAGTGTGGTCAATGGTGTAATGCAGGAGATGTGGCAGCCAATTTATGTACAGGATCCCACAAACAACAATGAGCTCATGAAGAGGTAATCTGTCTCTCTTAGTGATGTTGCTTCAGGGATTATACATTGGCCAGGACACCAGGGAGAAATCCCCTGCTCGTCTTCAAGGCAGTACTGTGGGATCCTTCATGTTGACCTGAGGAGGAGACGGGGCCTGGATTTAAAGCCTCATCGGATAGAGGGCACCTCCATCGGTCAGCATGCCACCGAATGGGTCAACCCCAGACGACGGGCTCAAGTCCTGATCGCCACTAATGGCGGAGGAGATGGTTGCAACAAAGAGTTAATCACCCACTCGTGACCTTCAGTCATGCTGAAGCCTGAATGTATCAACAGTCTGCTTTAAACAATAAAACCTAGTGGCTGTGTCAAGGCTCTGTAATTCACCCGCGCCAGTTATGACAGCACATCTGTCAGCTATTAAAGCTTACTTTGATTTTTCTTTGTCTCATATTATACTGTAAGGAGACTGACAGATTAAACAGCACGGCAAGGTGGCAAAGTGGCTGCGTGTCACTGCGGAACGAGTTTAAATCCACAGTTTTGTTTTCAACTCTCGCACACTTCTCCAATCAGATTTTAACCCCTCATCTTCAGTGGATTCTGATGGTACAATCAGTCCTCTGGAGTCACAATCCACTAGTCCTTCTTGCAGTGGGAGGTTCAACCCTGAAGGGCATCACAGTCAAATCCAATTGCGACACACTCTTCCAGTGCTGGGGAGGCTGCTGGGTGGTTTTGATGTACCAATTCTCTCTCCAAGTGCATTGAGGCCATGTGGAGCTGCCCTCCCGCATGGCCAGCTGAGCTCACCTGCCCCCGCACGCCGGAACCTGGGATCTTTCCGGGCTTATTTCGCAGAGTCGCCATGAAGCAATTACAACTATCGACTCCCTGGCGCACACAATGAAACTCGCTTGTCTCTGGGGTCATGGCTTTCCCCGGTCCTCATGATTAGCACCCTCACAGTGCTGAATAGCAACCTCAGAGGGCATGGGGAGTGAACCAGACAAGCGAGTTTGATGGGATCCTGGCACCCGGAAGGCCCCTTTCTCTGAAGAGCATGCCTGAACCAGTTGTTTTTTTTACAAAATACAACCGTCATGGTCATCCTCTCCTGTCGCGAGTTCTGCTGATGTCCTTTCGAGAAGGGCAGCTGCTGTCCTTGCCCAGTCTGGCCTTCTCGAGGCTTCAGTACCACGCCATTGCCCTCAGAAGTTATCCAACAAGACACTCAATGCAGGGCAACTCGGGATGGGCAATAAGTATAGACTTTGCCAGCGACACCCATATCCAGAAGATGGATAAAGGGGCGTTAGTGTGCAGTTGGTTTACAGGGTTTACCCATTACAATTCGACTGACGGAACATGAACACGCAGCTTCTACTTTACGCTACCCACAACATTATGATGGGGGAAAAGGCAATGGGGGCAACAGACTGATCGGATGGTTCCTTCAAAGTGCCAGCGTAGGCTCAGTGGTCCAAATGGCCTCTTTCGGTGCTGCTTAAGAGGCTATGAGTCTCTAGCACGAGGAATGGTCGAAACAAATAGTGTAGATATATTTAAGGGGAAGCATTTGAGGGAGAAGGGAACAGAGGGTGGTGAATCTGTGGAACTCTTTGCCGCAGAAGGCTGTGGAGGCCAATTCACTGAGTGTCTTTAAGACCGAGATAGATAGGTTCTTGATTAATAAGGGGATCAGGGGTTATGGGGAGAAGGCAGGAGAATGGGGATGAGAAAATATCAGCCATGATTGATTGGCGGAGCAGACTCGATGGGCCGAGTGGCCTAATTCTGCTCCCATGTCTTATGGCGGCAACGGTAGATTTATGGGTAAAGATGAGAGGAAACTCGATCGCAGCACGAACACCAGCAGAGACTGGTCGGGCTGAATGGCCTGTTTCTGTGCCAAACACCCGACGCAACGTCTCATGCACACGTCACTTGTTACTGGATGTTTTCAGGCACCAGCGAAGGAGAGGAATACTGTCGGGTACGGAAGGCGGCTGCAGCAGATTTGCTGTAAATCTCCAAACAACTTACCAAGCCCGAATAAACGGGAACCTTCGCACCACAGTTTTCGTTCAACGGTATACGCTCCTGGCATGAAGCTCGACAGGAAATCTTCTGAATCGTCTCTCCAAAGTGTAAATCCACTGCTAGACGAACAGATGAATTGATAAAAGACACAGCCACTCCGCAGTAACTTGAGGGGGTTCTGGATTTCTGACAGAGCCCCCACTAATCTCCTGCTGGGGCCTGTCAAATCTTGTTTGGTTTACCAATTCGCTGAATGTTTCAGCCCAGGTAGCTGAGGGTTGTGGGGGGGGGGGGGGGGGGGGGGGGGGGGCTCCTCGCCCGGCTAAGCAAAATACCAAGTGAAACAGATTGCGTCAACCCAGATTATTACTTCAAAGTAAGGCAGCAGAGTAGGAGCCAGAGAAAATAAATGGAAAATTGCAAGTAAGAGATATCAGGGGGAATGTCTTTACTCAAAAAGATTGAAAGATACTTGGAATAATCTATTAGCAGCAACATGGGGCCATGGTGGGAGACTGCATGTACCAGTGGGACGTGCATCAATGGGCCAGATGGCCTTTTCTCATCCCCTACTTGATTCTTCAATCTGAGATGAAGCGCCGATAGCTCAATACTGCCATCTACAGGCTGTCTGTCCCACAACAGGCGGCTAACAAAGTTGTGTGCGTCGATGTATGTGCACTACTTTCACACAGAAATAAACAGAATTTTTTTTCATTTTTTAAGTTGCATGAGACACTGGGGAGCCTGGTTGAATACCCCCTCTCCCAGACAGCACGGTGGCACAGTGGTTAGCGGCCGAGCTCTGAGTCACTGTCCGTGTGGAGTTTGCACATTCTCCCTGTGTCCGCAAGGGTCTCACCCCCATAACTCAAATGGACTGGTCACGCTAAATTGCCCCTTTAAAAAAAATTTGGTGGGGAAACTGTGGGGGGAGGGGGGGGGGGGAAGAGAAGAACATCCCTTCTCCCAACATGGATGGGTTCACCTAGAGAATCAGTTGGTCAGAAATGAAGGAGACTTCATTTTTTTCCTGAAACATTTATTCTGATCATCCTGGGGGGTACGTGTTTTGCTGACTCGGCCAGCTTTCATTGCCCACCCCAGTTGCCCTGCACAGAGTGACCTGCAAGTCCACTTCAGGGGGAAGTTAAGAGTCGAGCACACATGGTGTTGGGCTGGAGTTACATACCGGGTAAGGAGAGGTTTCCTTCCCTCAAGGACAAATTAAAGCAGAGAAGATTAAGGAGAGATTCAACTCCAGCATTCAAAATCAACATGGAGATTGATGAAAAATGAAAATCTCTTATTGTCAAGTAGGCACTGTGAAACGCCCCTAGTCGCCACATTCCGGCACCTGTTCGGGGAGGCTGTTACTGGAATTGAACCGTGCTGCTGGCCTGCTTTAAAAGCCAGCGATTTAGCCCTGTGCTAAACAGCCCCCTTATAAAGTGGGGAGAAACTGTTTCCACTGGCAGAAGACGTGGAGATGCCGGCGTTGGACTGGAGTGAGCACAGTAAGAAGTCTAATAACACCAGGTTAAAGTCCAACAGGTTTGTTTCGATGGCACTAGCTTTCGGAGCGCTGCTCCTTCCTCAGGTGAATGAAGAGGTATGCTCCAGAAACATATATATATATATATATATATATAGACAGATTCAAAGATGCCAGACAATGCTTGGAATGCGAGCATTAGCAGGTGATTAAATCTTTACAGATCCAGAGATGGGGTAACCCCAGGTTAAAGGGGTGTGAATTGTGTCAAGCCAGGACAGTTGGTAGGATTTCTCAGGCCAGATGGTGGGGGATGAATGTAATGTGACATGAATCCCAGGTCCCGGTTGAGGCCGCACTCAAGTGTGCGGAACTTGGCTATAAGTTTCTGCTCATCGATTCTGCGTTGTCGCGGGTCCTGAAGGCCGCCTTGGAGAACGCTTACCCGGAGATCAGAGGCTGAATGCCCTTGACTGCTGAAGTGTTCCCCGACAGGAAGGGAACATTCCTGCCTGGTGATTGTCACGCGATGTCCGTTCATTCGTTGTCGCAGCGTCTGCATGGTCTCGCCAATGTACCACGCTTCGGGACATCCTTTCCTGCAGCGTATGAGGTAGACAATGTTGGCCGAGTCGCACGAGTATGTACCGCGTACCTGGTGGGTGGTGTTCTCACGTGTAATAGTGGTATCCATGTCGATGATCTGGCACGTCTTGCAGAGACGTGCCAGACGTGCCATGTCACATTACATTCATCCCCCACCATCTGGCCTGCGAAATCCTACCAACTGTCCTGGCTTGACACAATTCACACCTCTTTAACCTGGGGTTACCCCATCTCTGGATCTGTAAAGATTTAATCACCTGCTAATGCTCGCATTCCAAGCATTGTCTGGCATCTTTGAATTTGTCTATATATGTGTTTCTGGAACAGACCTCTTCATTCACCTGAGGAAGGAGCAGCGCTCCGAAAGCTAGTGACATCGAAACAAACCTGTTGGACTTTAACCTGGTGTTGTAAGACTTCTTACTGGCAGAAGAGTTAGCAGCAACCTTAAGACATGGATTTGAGCTGGTTGTCAAGCGAACAAGTGTGGCTATCTGAATTTTCTTTTCCCCAGGCAGCCAATTACAAAGATCTGGAATCCACTTCCTGAGGGAGTGATGGAAGCAGATTCTGCAATAGTTTTCAAAAGGCAATGAAATAAATTAGGGAGAAAATTTGCAGGGCTTTGGGGTAAGAGGGGAGTGGGACGAGTTGAACAACTTTTTGAAAGAACCAAAGTCACAGTGGACCGCACAGCCTCCTTCTGCACTGAGAGATTCTCTGATCCTAATGAATCAGATGGGTTTTTTGCAACAAGATAACAACTCTGTGATCACTTTTACCGATAACAATGTTTCATTCTTACTTTGAACTCCCATCCTCTGGATTCCAAACCAACAGATGTAAAAAATAATGCACGTGCTGGAAATCTAAAATAAAAACAGAAACTCTTCAAGAACGGCATTGACCAGAAGTGGGAGCCGTTTCTCTCGCCACTGATGCTGCCTGACCGGAGCATGTCCAGCGTTTTCTGTTCTTACAGCAGAGATGGAATGTGAGCAAGGCGAGTAACATTTAATTGCCCATGCCCAAAGTGCTCACAACCATGTAGTGGGAGCTGAGACCACCCGGCACACAGGCTCCCAGCGTCTGAGTGAACAAGTTGAAATTTTACAACAAGCTGCACCTGCCGTGATTAATCATCGAATGACTGTTCATTATTTACCAGATTTGTTTTATTTTATTTCACAACTTTCCCCGATGGGTTTTGAACCCACAACTTCCAGGTTGCTGGCCCAGTACCATAACCACCAGGTTTATCTCACACCATCCTTCCAATGTTTTAACCCTGCCACCGTCCCGTTACCTCATTTCCAAATGAGCCCAATGCGCCAACCTTTGTGACAGTCCCTTCCAGCGAATGAGCAACCTCTGTAGAATGATACACATCCCAGCATCTGCACTAAACTCACCTTGCAGACTTCCATCCATGCCCTGGTGTCCTTTCTCAGATTGGTTTCCTCGATCCTGTTATTCCCCTCGAGCATGTCTTCACAGAGCTCCCGGTTGTCAACCTGCTTTCCGGCAGTTTGCCCCTCAGCACCGGGGCCGACGGTTTCATTGCTCCTCCGTGCTTGGTCGGAACTGCATGCAGGTGCGGCCTCACAAGGGTACTAAGCAGCCTTTGTCAATATAACCCAGACAACACACTTTTGTTTAATTCAGTCATAGGAGGTGCAAAGCAGAATGGTCGAGGAGATGGAAGCGCTGGGTTCCAATGAGGGATTAAAAGAGGTGATGTACTTGTTTTTACAGGATGTGGGCGTGGCTGGTTAGGCACAGCATTTATTGCCCATCCCTAGTTCCCCAGAAGGTGGTGGTGAGTTGCCTCCTTGAACTGCTGCAGCCCTGGAGGTGTAGGTACACCCACTATGCTGTTAGGGAAGGAGTTCCAGGATTTTGCCCTCGCAACAGTGAAGGAATGGCCAATATATTTCCAAGTCAGGGTGAAGAGTGACTTGGAGGGGAACCTCCAGGTGGTGGGGTTCCCAGGTATCTGCTGCTCTTGTCCTTCTAGATGGTAGTAGTCGTGGGTTTAGAAGGTGCTGCCTAAGGAACCTTGGTGAGTTACTGCAGTGCATCTTGTACACACGGCTGCCACTGTTGGTCGGTGGTGGAAGGTTTAAATGTTTGTGGAAGGGGGTGTAATCAAGTGAGCTGCTTTGTCCTGGATGGTTTGATTTGATTTGTCACATGTACAGAAGTACAGTGAAAATTATTATTCTGCGACCGAGGGAATGTGCACAGTACGTACATAGTAGACAAAAGAATAATCAACAGAGAACATTGACAAATGGTACATCGATAAACAATGATTGGTGTTGAGCTTCTTGACTGTTGTTGGAGCTGCACTCAGAATCATAGAATTTACAGCGCAGAAGAAGGCCATTCGGCCCATCAAGTCTGCACCGACTCTTGGAAAAGCACCCTACTTAAGCCCACACCTCCACCCTAACCCCAGTAGCCCCAGCCAACTACCCATCCAGGCAAGTGGAGAGTATTCCATTGCATTCCTGACTTCTGCCTTGTAGATGGTGGAAAGGCTTTTTGGGGGGGGTGGGGGGTGTCAGGAGGTGAGTTACTTGCCGTAGGATTCCTGACCTTTGACCTGCCCTGGTAGCCACAATATTAATATGGCTCATCCAGTTAAGTTTCCAATCAATGGTAATAATAATAATAATAATAATAATAATAATAATAATAATAATAATAATCGCTTATTGTCACAAGTAGGCTTCAATGAAGTTACTGTGAAAAGCCCCTAGTCGCCACATTCCGGCACCTGTTCGGGGAGGCCAGTACGGGAATTGAACCCGCGCTGCTGGCCTTGTTCTGCATTACAAACCAGCTGTTTAGCCCACTGTGCTAAACCAGTTCCTCTCAGGATGTTGATTGTGGGGGATTCAGCGATGGTAATGCCATTGAATGTCACGAGGCAATGGTTAGATCCTCTCTACTCGAAGATGGTCACTGCCTGAAACTTGTGTGGCTCAAATGTAATTCTAAAATGTACGGGAATAAATAGTCCTTGATGAGCTGCATCATAAACCTGTGTTAAATTTTCACACTTTTCACTTTTCACAACCTCAGGACATTCTAACAGTGCTTCCCAGCCAAGGAGGTACTTTCGAGTTTGTTTTTTATTGTAATGTAGGGACATTAATGTATATATAACTGCACTGGTAAGGGGTACGGAGATGAAAATGAAGTAAGATTCCGAGTTCACCAGACTTAACTCGGCCATTTGATATTTCTCCTCTTTAACATTCTTAACCTTCTTTACACATCTTTTTTGTGTCTCTCACTTCCAGCCGAGGGAAGTGTATGGTCATACAATTTGAAATAGCTCTGTTATTTAAGGATGACATCCGGGTAAGGGATGACGGTGGTGCAATGGAGGATGAGGTTGAATTCATTTGGGTGGAAATCAGGAATAGTAAGGCGAAAAAGTCACTGATAGGAGTAATCTATAGGCCACCAAATAGTAACATTATGGTGGGGCAGGCAATAAACAAAGAAATAACAGATGCATGTAGAAATGGTCCAGCAGTTATCATGGGGGATTTTAATCTACATGTCGATTGGTTTAACCAGGTCGGTCAAGGCAGCCTTGAGGAGGAGCTTATAGAACGTATCCGCGATAGTTTCCTAGAACAGTATGTTTCCTACGAGGGAACAAGCGGTCCTAGCTCTGGGCCTGTATAATGAGACAGGATTGATTTATGATCTCAGAGTTAGGGATCCTCTCAGAAGGAGCGATCACAATATGGTAGAATTTAAAATACAGATGGAGGGCGAGAAGGTAAAAATCAAACACTAGTGTTTTGTGCTTAAACAAAGGAGATTACAATGGGATGAGAGAAGAGCTAGCTAAGGTAGACTGGGAGCAAAGACTTTATGGTGAAACAGTTGAGGAACAGTGGAGAACCTTCCAAGTGATTTTTCACAGTGCTCAGCAAAGGTTTATACCAACAAAAAGGAAGGACGGTAAAAAGAGGGAAAATCGACCGTGGATATCTAAGGAAATAAGGGAGAGTATCAAATTGAAGGAAAAAGCACACAAAGTGGCAAAGATTAGTGGGAGACTAGAGGACTGGGAAATCTTTAGGGGGCAGAAAGCTACTAAAAAAGCTATAAAGGGTAAGATACATTATGAGAGTAAACTTGCTCAGAATATAAAAACAGATAGTAAAAGTTTCAAATATATAAAACAAAAAAGAGTGGCTACGGTAAATATTGGTCCTTTAGAGGATGAGAAGGGAGATTTAATAATGGGAGATGAGGAAATGGCTGAGGAACTGAACAGGTTTTTTGGGTCGGTCTTCACAGTGGAAGACACAAATAACATGCCAGTGACTGATAGAAATAAGGCTATGACAGGTGAGGACCTTGAGATGATTGTTATCACTAAGGAGGTAGTGATGGACAAGCTAATGGAGCTAAAGGTAGACAAGTCTCCTGGCCCTGATGGAATGCATCCCAGAGTGCTAAAAGAGTTGGCTAGGGAAATGCAAATGCACAAGTAATAATTTACCAAAATTCACTAGACTCTGGGGTGGTCCCGGCGGATTGGAAATTTGCAAACGTGACACCACTGTTTAAAAAAGGAGGCAGGCAGAAAGCGGGTAATTATAGGCCAGTGAGCTTAACTTCTGCAGTAGATAAGATGCTGGAATTTATCATCAAGGAAGAAATAGCGAGGCATCTGGATGGAAATTGTCCCATTGGGCAGACGCAGCATGGGTTCATAAAGGGCAGGTCGTGCCTAGCTAATTTAGTGGAATTTTTTGAGGACATTACCAGTGCGGTAGATAACGGGGAGCCAATGGATGTGGTATATCTGGATTTCCAGAAAGCCTTTGACAAGGTGCCACACAAAAGGTTGTTGCATAAGATAAAGATGCATGGCATTAAGGGGAAAGTAGTAGCATGGATAGAGGATTGGTTAATTCTATAAGATCCCCCCTCATCCTTCTAAATTCCAACGAGTACAGTCCCAGTCTACTCAACCTCGCCTCGTAATCCAACCCCTTCAGCTCTGGGATTAACCTAGTGAAACTCCTCTGCACACCCTCCAGTGCCAGTACGTCCTTTCTCAAGTAAGGAGACCAAAACTGAACACAATAATCCAGGTGTGAAAGCAAAGAGTGGGGATTGATGGGTGTTTCTCTGGTTGGCAATCAATAGCTAGTGGTGTCCCTCAGGGATCAGTGTTGGGCCCACAACTGTTCACAATTTACAAAGATGATTTGGAGTTGGGGACCAAGGGCAATGTGCCCAAGTTTGCAGACGACACTAAGATGAGTGGTAAAGCAAAAAGTGCAGAGGATACTGGAAGTCTGCAGAGGGATTTGGATAGGCTAAGTGAATGGGCTAGGGTCTGGCAGATGGAATACAATGTTGACAAATGTGAGATTATCCATTTTGGTAGGAATAACAGCAAAAGGGATTATTATTTAAATGATAAAATATTAAAACATGCTGCTGTGCAGAGAGACCTGGGTGTGCTGGTGCATGAGTCGCAAAAAGTTGGTTTACAGGTGCAACAGGTGATTAAGAAGGCAAATGGAATTTTGTCCTTCATTGCTAGAGGGATGGAGTTTAAGACTAGGGAGGTTATGATTCAATTGTATAAGGTGTTAGTGAGGCCACACCTGGATTATTGTGTTCAGTTTTGGTCTCCTTACTTGAGAAAGGACGTACTGGCACTGGAGGGTGTGCAGAGGAGATTCACTAGGTTAATCCCAGAGCTGAAGGGGTTGGATTACGAGGCGAGGTTGAGTAGACTGGGACTGTACTCGTTGGAATTTAGAAGGATGAGGGGGGATCTTATAGAAACATATAAAATTAAGAAGGGAATCGATAGGATAGATGCGGGCAGGTTGTTTCCACTGGCGGGTGAAAGCAGAACTAGGGGGCATAGCCTCAAAATAAGGGGAAGTAGATATAGGACTGAGTTTAGGAGGAACTTCTTCACCCAAAGGGTTGTGAATCTATGGAATTCCTTGCCCAGTGAAGCAGTAGAGGCTCCTTCATTATATGTTTTTAAGATAAAGATATTTTTTGAAGAATAAAGGGATTTAGGGTTCTGGTGTTCGGGCCGGAAAGTGGAGCTGAGCCCACAAAAGATCAGCCATGATCCCATTGAATGGTGGAGGAGGCTCGAGGGGCCAGATGGCCTACTCCTGCTCCTAGTTCTTATGTTCTGATAAATATGAAAGCAATCAGTGGGATGATAGGATCAGTGCAAAAACACAAACAAAGGTGACTCAGCAAATGGATCTGCAATGGAAATAAGTAAATAAGATGTTGGGTTCAACTAAATATACTTAAGAAAAAAGGAAGTGTTGAGATTGAACGTTCTGCTGCTAAACGGAGTGCCCTATCTGCATTGGAGGTCAGGCTTCCATCTGGTCTGTTGCTTAGGGTTCTGGAACCCTCACTACAAGGGGAGATCGTGCAGAGAAAACTGTTCCTTTTGGCCGAGACTCCACTGTTGGTAGCACTTTTGGCTGCGTCAGAAAGCTGAGAGTTTGAGTCCTACTCCCAAGACTTGACAATCTATATCGGCACTTCAGTGCTGAGAGCTGCTGCCTTCTAAATGAGGCCTTAAACAGAGATCCCATCTGCCCTCTCAAGTAGATGTAAGATTCCTCGGCATTGATCCAAGACAAGGGTCCTCCTCCCTATAATAATAATAATCTTTATTGTCACAAGTAGGCTTATCCAAGATGGCGCCAGAGCAAGTTGACTCTCTGCGAGTTCTCTCTTGCAGACCCTTTTCTTTTATCGGTTATCACTGTTCTGACTTACAAAAACACTTTTCTACTTCCTACGGAAGCTATAGAAATTTGGCATGTCTGCATCGACTCTCACAAACGTCTACAGATGCGCCATTGAGAGCATCCTATCCGGCTGCATCACAGCCTGGTCTGGCAACTGCTCGGCCCAAGATCGCAAGAAACTGTAGAGTGTGGTGAACTCAGCCCAATGCATCACACAAGCTTGCCACCCCCACATTGATTCTGTCTACACCTCCCGCTGCCTCAGGAAGGCAGGATTATCAGAAATCCCTCCCACCCAGACAGTGAGCCAAGCCGGGAATCGAACCTGGGACCCTGGCGCTGTGAAGCAACAGTGCTACCCACTGTGCTACCGTCTCGCCCATTATATTCTTGGCAGTGTTTATCCTTCAGCCGACACCCAAAACAGATGATCTGATTACGGTTTGTGGGGACTGGAGATGTACAAACTGCCTGTGGCTTTTCCTACATTCCTATAGTGACTATATTTCCAAACTCTCGTGTTGGTTGTAATTGGATGTGCGTGCATGGTTTGGGGCGGGGTGGGTGGAGTTACACATCAAGGGGGTATTTACTTTGGTGCCCATTAACAGAACACAGTGCCAGGAGAATAAGGTGGGCTGATCACACAGATTGCAAGAAAGCGTGACTTCATTGATTTGATTTTATTTTTAATTTAGA
This sequence comes from Scyliorhinus torazame, assembly GCF_047496885.1. Taxonomy (NCBI): domain Eukaryota; kingdom Metazoa; phylum Chordata; class Chondrichthyes; order Carcharhiniformes; family Scyliorhinidae; genus Scyliorhinus; species Scyliorhinus torazame. Next base: position 343,397,895 of record NC_092709.1, on the reverse strand, counting down.
GTCCCCAATTCCTTTTTTCTTCAATTGGGGGGCAATTTAGCGTGGCCAGTTCACCGAACCAGCACATCTTTTTGGGTTGTGGGGTGAAACCCACACAGACACGGGGAGGATGTGCAAATTGCACACAGACAGCGACCCGGGGCCGGGATCGAACCCTGGTCTTCAGCACCATGAGGCAGCAGTGCTAACCACTATGTCAACATGCCGCCCAGACTTCATTGATAAGGTGCTTCGTGTTTTGTAATGGCTTTCTACAGGAGTGGAACAAGCAGCTTTGATCAGTTCAGGGTTACATTAGATATGTATCTTGAAGAGATAAACACCATTTACAACCGGACAGTGGAGATTTTCCACCTTTCCATGTCCCAATTCTTTGGAACGGGGAGGAAACAAAGGAAATGCCACGGTGAGCGGGTGGGGGAGGAAGAGTGCTGTTTAGTCAAGAAGGTGGCTGTTCACTCGGTTTTCCTTCAGCTGGAGAAGCAAGCCAGGATGCTGAGGAATTGTCGGAGGGAATTCCAGAGAGTGGGGTCAAGGTAGCTGAAGTTCCTTCAACAAAGTAGGACAAAGGAGATGTACAGGAAGAGCAGAGCAAGAGCTCAGAACAAAGAGAATAAAGCTGGAGCAGGTATCCAGGTATGGTGAAGAGGAGGTATTCAGAGCAATGTGAAATTGGGCAACATGGGCCCACCTTCTCGACAGTCTATAAGAATGAGTGGTGATTTCATTGAAATGTTTGAAACTTGGAGGGTTTGACAGGATAAATGCGGTGAGGCTGTTTCCCTTGGCTGGAGAGTCTGGGACTGGGGTCTTTTCTCATGGGGGATCCTCTATTTTGGAGAAATCTCTTCAATTAGAAGGTGTATATCTTTGGAATTCTCTTCCCGAGAGGGCAGCTTAGTCACTGAGGTTGATAGATTTTTGGACACTAAGTGATCTGGGTCAGGCAAGGAACTGACCCCCCTCCCCCCGCCAACGCGCTTTGGATCAGCTTAACTTCAATCCTTTTAACTCGAGAATAAATTTCTTGTGACGCAGAGAGCAGAGGTGAACACTGCATCCCATGGGGTGTCTTATGAAGTCTCACAATAACCTCCGCAGAATCTTCTCATTGCAGGATGTATCCTAACTTGAAATTTGATTTTATAAAACACAATTAAAATAATTTGACCAAAAACCCCAAGAGGGGAAATCGGGAGAATTCGTGTTGTAATCTGGAACATGCAGCCTGCAAGGCGGTGGAAAGAGATTCAATAGGGAATCGGACAGATAATTGAAAAGGAACAAACTGGACGGCTGTGAGGGAAGAGCAGAAAGTGGGACACATCAGACATTTCTTTCATAGAACCAGCAGACGCAATGGATGCACTGGCTTCCTTCTTAGGGGACTGATTCTATAAAGTCTTTGGCACATTGTCTGGACATTAAAAGCACCACATCTACTATTACTGTGGTTGGAAACTTGAATCTTATGTACAGGAAGCCCATTCCGATATTATACATGGATCCTTGCTCTCTCTCTGTACTATGGCTTATATCGTCCACAGATACACTTTTGCTGACAGGGTTAAAAAAAAAAATAGACCTGCCACAGGGCAGACAGAAACACAAGCAGCTCACACAACAAGCAGACCATACAACTGACAGGACATACTCTGCATACACTCACCCCGTCACACAAGCAGGAATCGAGCTCAGCAAATCTCACACAAACTGTCCCGATATGCTCCAGCAAGCCATTCCGTTCCAGGGCTTTTCGGGACGGACAAATGTTGCCCTTACCGGTGAGTCCCAGATCCCATGAAAGAATTAATTTTTACAAATTCCTCATTACTCATCCTTCAAACTAGGCAGTAACCCCCGTGTAGGAATGGAATTTTGCTTCATCGTGTTCCTGTGAAGCCCCTCGGAATAATCCACTGCATTCAAGGTGCAACATATTTTAAAATACTAAATTACTTCAGGAACCAAAATAATTATTTTATTTCAGGGGCATGGCACTGCAGGGTACACGATGGTTCATGGTGTGACAGTGGAATTGTGTTATTTTGAAGCCAGCTTTCATACCCTGACAGGTCGAGCTGATGATTTTGACCAGTTTGTAATTTGCACCGGTCGCAATAATGGGCAGGTGGCTCTAGATGGCAGCAGAGTGTCACTAAACTTGGAAGGAGATATTTGACAAGGAATTATTCAATGAAAGGCCCGACACTGAGAAGTTCCGAAGAAGAAAAGGAACCTTGCCATATTTGTCCGTAGGTTAATAGGATGGTGAAAAGGGCATATGACACACTTGCTTTTATCAATCGGGGCATAGATTACCAAAGGAAAGGTCATGTTGGAGAGTTGTATCGAACATTGGTGAGGCCACAGCTGGAGTATGTGTGCAATACTGGTCGGCACATCATAGGAAGGGTGTGATTGCACTGGAGAGGGTGCAGAGGAGATTCACCAGGACGTTGCCTGGGATGGAGCATTTGAGCTATGAAGAGAGGCTGGATAGGCTCGGGTTGTTTTCTTTCGAGCAGGGAAGACTGAGGGGGGAACCTGATCGAGGTGTCCAAGATAATGAGGGGCATGAACAAGGTGGATAGGGAGCAGCTGTTTTCCTTAGTTAAAGGGTCAGTTACGAGGGGACGCAAGTTCAACATGAGGGGCAGAAGTTTAGGGGGATTGGAGGGGGAAACCTTTCCAACTGGAGGGTGACGACGGTCTGGGAGGGTGTTGGAGGCGGATTGCCTCACATCCTTTAAAAAGTATCTGGGTGAGCGCTTGGCACGTCTTAACATTCCAGGCTATGGGCCAAGTACTGGCTAATGGGATTGGTTGGGCAGGTCAGGGCCTTTCATGTGTCGGTGCAGACTCGACGGGTCGAAGGGTCTCTTCGACACTGTGTGATTCTGAGATTCTGTGAATTCATTTTACACATTGAAAGAATGACTTGACGGAGACCCTGGGTCTGCCTGAACGCTCCATTAGCCTGACAGAAAAGAAGCTTTTAGTGTTTACCTCTGTCTCATATGGTCTACTCTTCTTACTATTTATTGTGTATTTTACCCTTGTCTCTCACTAAAATGTCAGCTTCATTGGGCAAGCCCTGTCCCCCGTACAGAATCCACAGAACCCAAACAGTGCAGGAGGAGGAAATTCAGCCCATCAAGTCTGCACCGACCCACCAAAAGAGCACCCCAACTCGGCCTGCTCGATCACCTTAATCCCCTAACTCCACCTAACCTGCACAGCTTTCGACTGTGGGAGGAAACCGGAGCACCCGGAGGAAACCCACGCAGACACGGGGACAACGTGCAGACTCCGCACAGACAGTGACCCAAGCTGGGAATCGAACTGGGACCCTGGAGCTGTGAAGCAACTGTGCTAACCACTGTGCCACCTTGCCACCCGATGCAGATCTCCTATGGGGACTGTTTCAGGGCAAACGGGATCAAAGTGGTCAATACAAACGATGTCAGACAACCGTAAAAAAGAGCCGCACAAACTTCTGCATTGCAGGCTGCATCTCTTGGGAAAACATTACAGATGGCCGGTCCACGTGGCAGCAAGCACTGAAACCTGGTTCAGTTTATTCTACCTCAAACTCGCAGCATCCAACGTGCCAGAGGTGGGGCAGCTACAGATGTTCCCCCAGGCACCAATGATAAGAAGGTGACTGCCGGTCACCATTTTGCAGATTTGCATATTAGAGCGAGACAGCTAGTCTCACTTTAATATACATTTCCCCAAGGTGCCCAAGGCGTTGGGATCTTACCATGTCGCCTCCGGAGACCTCCGCAAGCGCCATTCAGTACTGAACAAAGAACAAAGAAAATTACAGCACAGGAACAGGCCCTTCGGCCCTCCCAGCCTGCGCCGATCCAGATCCTTTATCTAAACCTGTTGCCTCTTTTCCAAGGATCTACTTCCCTCTGTTCCTCGCCCATTCATATATCTATCTTAAATGATGCTATCGTGCCCGCCTCTACCACCTCCGCTGGCAAAGCCTTCCAGGCACCCACCACCCTCTGCGTAAAAAACTTTCCACGCACATCTCCCTTAAACTTTCCCCCTCTCACCTTGAAATCGTGACGCCTTGCTCTCCACTGCTGGTGCCATCCGGGTACCCTGGCATTCCCAGCCCGGTACACTGGCAGTTCCACCCGGATGCCAGCCTGGCATTTGCAAGGTGGCCAGGTGGCACTGCCAGCTGGCAGGGGCACTGCCAAGGTGGCAGTGACAAGGTTCCAGACTGGCATTTTTCCTTGAGCCAGCATCAGTGGTGCCCTGCGTGGGTGCAATAGGGTCCCGTCGGGGGGAGCTCCTCAGTGCAGGAAATGGGACTAAGTGCAGCCTCGTCAGGGAGTTCCCCACTGAGGCCCCGAATCAAACCAGAGTCCCGGTAGATAGCGTTGTGTTTCTCAGCACTGCGAGCGCCGACAAACACCCGGCTAAACACGCTCATTCCAGCACTCTGACTCGGTTAGATCACACCCAATGAAACAATTGACACTCGGCCACACACTCGAATGACAAGGAATCTACCAGCATCAATGTAGAGGAGAAACCTCAACTTCTTCACAGCAACCAACACCGTGCATTTCTATAGTGCCTTTAACCAATAAACCATCCCAAAGCACTTTACAGATGCATCCAAAACAAAGTAGTCCTTTGATTAGTCCACCATCCACCACCTTACCATCCACTCCCTCCACCACTGACGTGTACCGTCTCCACGATGCACTGCAGCAACTCGCCAAGGCTCCTTCCAAACCCGCAACCTCGACCACCTAGAAGGGCAACGGCAACAGATGCATGGGATCACCCGCAGGTTCACCTCTCATCCTGACTTGAAGCTAGATCACCCATCCTTCACCGCCACAATTCCTGCACCACATGGGTGCAGCGGTTCAACAACTGGTTCGTCACCACCTTCTGAAGGGCAGTTAGGAATGGGCAATAAATGCTCACCGTGACAGCAATGCCCATATCCCAGGAAAGAATATAAAAACTAGTCAACAAAATTGACAGTGAGCCCACATGAGGAGATGGCCAAAGAGGTTGAGCAAGAGGTTTGAGGAAGTAATTTCAGAGATCAGCAACATTCACCAATGGTGGTGCAAATAAAACTGGGGACAGGCAACAGGTCAGACATGGAGTCAGGTGCTTCTACAGCTCAAAGAGGTTACAGAGATAATGCGGGGCACAGTCATGGAGAGATTCTAACACAAGAATGAGAATTTTTAAACTGAGACTTGGCCAGACTGGGAGCCAGTGTTGGTCAGTGAGCACAGGGGTGACAGTGAACAGTACTTGCTGCAGGTTAGCTTTTCCCAGGTTGCTCAGTATTGCCGAGATTTCTTCTGTTTCATCAACTTGTAACAGAAGCCACGTTAGGCTAGGTTTTTGAGGTTATGGTGTAGATAGAGTTCAGGTACAGATTAGCCATGGTCAAATGAAATGGCAGAATAGGTGTGAGGAGGTAAATGGCCTCCTTCAGTTCCTTCGTCCCAACACCAGCAAGCTTTGGGCCAGCTTTGCAAGAGCTGCCTGTTCACAGATTCAATACAGGAAACAAGCAACCTTCAAGAATCGTAGAAACAAATCAGGCCACAAGATAGGTGATTCAAAGAACACACAAATAAACAATCACATCACTTCATATGTTCCCACCTTGTGTAGTGTTTAGCCAAATTCAGGTACAGAGGGGTCACTGAAGTGCCCTGTGTTCCAGTAACCTCATACAAGAAGGTAAAATGGACAGCCTCCAAGCACATGCTGCTGGCTATTTTTCAGCCAGAAATATATTGAACAATGTTTAAAAGTGAAGCTGGTTTATTTAAATAAACGTTTAAACATAATCGTTCTGTTGATTAAGGAAAACAATCAGGAGAACCGGTCGCGGCATCGAACATGCACTGACCACTGGCTGGAATACCATCAGTGGAGAGGTTATCTTTCCAAAAGTCTATTCCGAGTCCTGCTCGAGACATGGAGGATGGGACTCAACACCCGAGTAAACACCCTGCCAGAAAGATTAGTGGGGGAAAGCATCCTTCCCACTCGGAAACAGGAAAAGATTGTTCATTCTGCACCAATTTGACCATTACTGGGGAATTAGACTCCGGTGTCCTGCGCCCCTTGACCAGCCCGACTTCGATCATCTCCACTTAATGCGCCCCCTCATTCTGAGAGAGACCTTGGCTCCCTCCAATTCTGGCCTTTTGCGCATCTCCAGTTTCCACTGCTTCACAAGCTCTGGAATTCTGTCCTCAAAAATACCGTCTCTCCTTCTTTATATCGCAACTTACATTCTACCACTGAGTTGTATTTTGCTTGGTGCCGAATTTTGTTTGGCAGCATTCCTGTGACACGCCTTGATGTATTTAAGCATTTTTAAAGGTTGTAGATCAATTCAAATTGCAAATCGTAATGTAATTCAATTCAATGTATTTCCAACACCAGATGCTCAACACTGTCCACGACAAAACAGCCCGCTTGATTGGCAGTCCATCCACCACATTCATCCACCACTAACACACGGTATCAGCCATGTGTACCATCTACTTGGTGTACTGCAGGAACTTGCCAACGCTTCTTTGACAGCACTTTCCAAACAAGTGACCTCCACCATCTAGAAGGCTACGGTCAGCAGACTCATGGGGAAACCAGGGCCACGAGGTTCCCCTCCAAGTCATTCACCACCCTGGCTTGGTAATATATCGGCGTTCCTTCCTTGTCACTAGGTCAAAACTCTGGAACAGCCTAACAGCATTGTGGATATACCTACACCATATGAACCATAGCGGTTCCAGAGGGGGAATTAGGGATGGGCAATAAAAGTGCTGGTCTAGCCAGCGACACCTATGTACTGTGAACAAATCTTTTAAAACTTATATTTATAATTCTGTACATACAAATAAGGTACTGAATTGCTTTTCAATCAGGAGTAAGTGGATAGGGTTGTCACGGAACATGGGAAGAGGGTGGACAACGGTGAAGCAAGGGGGCAATGTTGAGGTTTTTGACAACCTGAAGAGATGTGACAACGTGGAAACGTCTGGTTATAGAGTTTCAGAGGACAAGGACAAAGAAGTTAAACGTACAGGTGAGGATATTGTGTTGGAGACACAGTGGCTCTACCCCGGGAGACCAGATCACAGTGGGAGGCAGGGCAGGGTGTGGTTTGAAAAGAGAGTAAGGATTTTGAACTCAACAAAGTGGCACGTGTCGAGTTTCAGATTCCAGAAAGCCTTGTGCAAAAAGAGAGCTTCCTGATTTCACTGGTCAATAATCCTACGGTTATTGAATCGTCTCGTCATTTAAAACATCTCAATTATGTCATACTGCATCATTCCAAACACACAAAGGAATATAGCTGAAGGTTATACGATCAGTCCTCAGTATGATTCTGGTGCAGAGTAACTGGCATCCCCCAAGAGACAATATGTCCTTCCCAAGGTGCAGCACCCACTACTGAATGCTGTGTTCCAGATGGGGGCTGTTCAAGGCTCTTTAACAATTAAAGCATCACTTCCCCTCTCGAGATAAAGGCCAACATACCAGGAGCCTTATTAAACACATTTGTGTACCCGTGCACTCACCTTGACTACAATGCTTCACTGGCTGTGAAACATTTGGGATCATCTTAAGATTGTCCCACGGCACAGTATTAAATGCAAGTTTGTCACACCATCTCAAGTCTCTCATTAAAAACTACAATAACCATCAATGAGCCTATGCCTGTCTTAATTCTTCCGTTCATAGGTTCGTATATACTCTTCACAGTGGCAACATATTGAACCAAAGGGAATTTACAGAAGGCCATTCACTCCCTCATATCTGCACCATCTCTTTTCTACAGCAATCCCACTGCCCTGCCGTTTACTTCAAAGATTGATTAGTTTGCCCCCTTAAGATACAATGATTGCAATCATTTCCTGTGTCTCCAAAAACCTCTTATGTGAAGGAATAGCTTTTAATCTCCCTCCTCAGTCTATTAGTGATTATTTTAAATTAATGATCCTCATCACGGAGACTCCAAGCAGAGGATTTTGTTTTAAATTTAGTCTCGGAATATGGACATCACTGAATAAATAGGTCAGTGTTTGTCCTTGGTTAGAGGGCTGTGCGGAGTATTCATGCTATAGGGAGGGATGTTGAGGTTTTAGAGAAGCTACAGCATGGGTTTCACGAGGACGTTACCAGATATGCGAATATACAAAATAAGACTTGGAAAATTCAGTCTTCTTTCAAAACACGACCACAGATTATTGAGATACGATTGAAGTGTTTTACATTATTAAAGGATGGGAGGGGGAAGATACAAGCAGACTGTTTGCTGTGCGTGAGAGCTCAGTAGAAATGTGGTAGACTCTTACCTGCCCTCTGAAACGTCCTGTCAAGCCGCCCAGCACTACTCAAAAAGTTGCTTCAACACCACTTTCTCCAGGGCGGTTAGGGAAGAGCAGTAAAACGCTGGTCTGGAACATTCGATGAACGAGTAAGCAACATAGGCGATGCTGACTGTTACGCCTGCTCAATCATTCAATATCATGGCTGATCGCTCAGCCATTTAAAAAATATATATTCAGGACAGCACGGTGGCACAGTGGGTTAGCACTGCGGCCTCACGGTGCCAAGATCCCAGGTTCGATCCCGGCTCTGGGTCACTGTCCGAGTGGAGTTTGCACATTCTCCCCGTGTTTGCGTGGGTTTCAAAAATGTGCAAGCTAGGTGGATTGGTCACGCTAAATTGCCCCTTAACTGGAAAGAATGAATTGGGTACTCTAAATTAAAAAAATATATATATATACATATATTCGTTCATGGGACACGAAGGTGAGAAGGCACCTTAAGTACAACAGAGTGGTTCGTCATTTTGGAAAGCAATTAAGAATCAACCATATTGCAGTGGGTCTGAAGTAACACAGATCAATGTTCCCTTTAAAATGTCATTGATTTACACAGTTAGTTTTTTCAACTTGTAGCATCTTAAAATTAACCGAGGACTTGGCTCCTCCCTCTGCAACTGGATCCTCGACTTCCTGACCCACAGACCACAATCAGAAAGAATAAACAACAACACCTCCTCCACGCTAGTCCTCAATACCGGGGCTCCGGGGCAACACGGTAGCGCAGTGGGTTAGCCCTGCTGCCTCACGGCGCTGAGGTCCCAGGTTCGATCTCGGCTCTGGGTCACTGTCCATGTGGAGTTTGCACATTCTCCCCGTGTTTGCGTGGGTCTTGCCCCCACAACCCAAAGATGTGCAGGCTAGGTTGATTGGCCACGCTAAATTGCCCCTTAATTGGAAAAAATGAATTGGGTACTCTAAATGTATTTTTTTTAAATACCGGTGCTCCGCAAGGCTGCGTATTTTGCCCCCGACTATACTCCCTGTACCCACACGATTGCTTGGAAAAATTTGGCTCCAACTCCATCCACAGGTTTACTGACGACACGACTGTAGTGGGTCACACCTCAAACAACGATGAGTCAGAATACAGGAGGGTGATAGAGAACCTAGTGGAGTGGTGCAGCGACAACAATCTCTCCCTCAATGCCAGCAAAACTAAAGAGCTGGACATTGACTTCAGGAAGCAACATACTGTACACCACCCCCGTCTGCATCAACGGGGCCGAAGTGGAGATGGTTGACACTTCAAATTCCTAGGTGTGTACATCACCAAAAATCTGTTCTGGTTCATCTACGTCAACGCTACGACCAAGAAAGCACAACAGCGCCTTCACTTCCTCAGGAAAGGAAGGAAATTCAGCATGTCCACATTGACTTTTACAGGTACACCATAGAAAGCATCCTATCTGGCTACATCACAGCCTGGTATGGCAACTGTTCGGCCCAAGACCGTAAGAAACTTCAGTGAGTCGTGAACACCGCCCAGTCCATCACGCGAACCTGCTGCCGATCCACTGACTCGGTCTACATCTCCCGCTGCGTTGGGAAAGCGGGCAGCATAAACAAAGGCCCCTCCCACCCAATTTATTCACTCTTCCACCTTCTTCCATCAGGTAGGAGATACAAAAGTCCGAGAACACGCACTAACAGATTAAAAAACAGCTTCTTCCCCGCTGTTACCAGACTCCTAAACGACCCGCTTATGGACTGACCCGATTAATACGACACTCCTGTATGCTTCACCCGATGCCGGTTCCAATGTATTTACATTGGTGTGCCTTGTGTTGCCCTATTATGTGTTTTCTTTTTCTTTTCATGTACTAAGCGATCTGTTTGAGCTGCACGCAGAAAAATACTTTTCACTGTACCTCGGTACACGTGATAAAAAACAAATCCAATCCAAATCTAAATCTCACACACATAGGGTGTTCGACACAGAGTAAGACTGCAGTGTTTTCCAGGCTGCTGCTAGACCATGAACATGCACAGCAAAAACACCGGGCCAGATCATGTAACAGCAACCGATTCCCTCCCTAAAGGATATTACTGAAACAGATGGGGTTTTAATGGCAATCTGGTACTTTTAATTACAATACTTAATTGTCGTCAATACTGATGCTGTTTTTTTATATTGCTGGTTTAATTAATAACATTAACTTGAATTTAAGTTCCACAGCTGGCATGGCATGGCAGGATTTGAACTCGTATCGGCAGATCATAAATCAAAATCTCTACATTGCTAGTCCAGTCTGTTACCATATTCCACACTCGAACCAGGGGGGAAAGCTTCTCAACAGCTACGTTGCCAAGCCCATTCAGAATCTTCTACTTGCAATGAGATTACCTCTCATTCCTTTAAACTCTACCCATTCTCTCCTCACAGGCTGGCCGTCAAACCAGAGGAATGAATCTCATGAACTTCCAACGCATCCCTCTCAGTTAAGTACATATTTTTTGCTTTTGATACAGAGATCGAAACTGTCTACTCCAGGTTTGGTCTCACCAAAGCCCTCGACTGCAACACAACTTCCTTACCCTTGTACCCCAAATCCCTTGCCAACATACTATTTGCCTTCCTGGCTGCTTGCTATACCTGCATGTTGACTTTATGCATTGTGCACATCCCTCAAAACACCAACATTTAACTTTTTTTTTCTGCTCCTTTCTTCCAAAATAAATATCCTCACATTTCCCCACATCCTACTCCATCCACCACCTTTTCATCTTCATTTAACCAGTCGATATCGCTTCACAAAACTTTGCAGCTTCCTCAGATTACTATCCCAGCTAGCTTTGAGTCGTCAACAAAGCTGGAAAGAGTCAAGAACAAGGGGCAAAGATACACGATTAAATGTACAGTCCAGAAGAGAATCCTCTCCCAGCGGATTGAGAAGCTGTGGGATTCACTTTCAGAACAAGTGGTTGAGGTTGAAACGATGTCAGCATTCATGAACAAATCGGAAAGGTGGATGAAGGATATGAAAGCAAGGCAGGTAAATGCGATTGGACCTATTTGCCCGTGAGCTGATCGGGTCAAATGCCTGTTTCCTCATTGTATCAACCAATTTAATTGAGCAAAATTATTTGGTCATTAACATTAGGTCATAGGGCAGCATGGTGGTGCAGTGGTTAGCACTGCTGCCTCGTGGCGCCGAGGTCCCAGGTTCGATCCGTTCACTGTCCGTGAGGAGTTTGCACATTCTCACCGTGTTTGCTTGGGGTTCGCTCCACGACCCAAAGATGTGCAGGGGAGGTGGATTGGCCATGTTAAATTGCCCCTTAATTGGAAAAAATGAATTGGACATCTCTAAATTTAAAAAAAAAAATTAGGTCATAAAGACGGACTGCTTGGGAGGAGTAGCTCATCTCCATATTGCGACTTCCATGTATTTCTATGTACGATATGAGAATCATGGTCCCTTTGACCTGGATTACAGCAGACACCTTACAGTGACGGTAAGGCATACAAAACAATATCCTCCAAAGTTAACACACCCAATCAGAGATAAATACAACCCAAGTAATTCTCATAACAGGAAGCGACCTTGACGTCCCAATAGGCTTGGGTTTGAAAATGTTTTGCTATCTAAATTCTTTTTTAAAAAATCCACAATACATCATGTTGTCATTTCTCAAGACGCATGGGTTAGTGGTTTGTCACAAGTGCGTCGAGGTACACAGAGGCACCGGTTTCTTTCCTGCCCCACCCCAATTTTCATTCATCCTCTGGGGAAGGGCGAGGTCAGGTTCAATTTGGTGTCTCTCCCACACAAAAGGTTGGCAACCATCCCTTCATACTGAATCCAAAACAACTTTGTTTTTTGGTTCAGTGAAACTCGGAAATGATAAGCACAATCGCGGAGCAAACACGCACTCGGCTCCAAGCTCCATTTAACCCCTGGCATACCTCATCCCCTCGATAATTTCCAATACTCCATAATTTCACCAGTTAACTCAATTTTTTGTCATATTTTTATTTTAATTAGTTTATTTTCTCCCTCCTATTCCAAAAGGACTTTTGGGGGAATCCAGAACAAAGGAAAACTACCGTTAAAATGAACGCTGACCATTCATGAGTGATCTCACGAAGCACTCCTTCATACAAGCAATGAAAATCTCGCACTGTCTCTCGATCTACCAAAAAGATGCTGAGGTTGGAGCTCCAGTGAAAACTCTAAAATAGCTCAGGGTGTTAAAGGGATATGGGATCATGATGTGCCGATGGAGTTACGATACAGATCAGCCATGATCTAACTGATGATGGAATGAGATTGAGTAGCTGAATGGGCGGCCGTTCCAACCTTCCCAAGTGCTAATTCATTACGGAGGTATCTGTTTTACTCTCACAAACCCTGACAGAAGTGGCCCCCCTTCATGTCAGTCCCTGACCCAATGTCAGGGCTGCCACTCAAGTCGGCAGGTAGATTTAAGCCCCAACTAAGAATCTGTGGTTAGGGAAGGAAATCTACATGTGACTCCAGATCCACAGCAACGTTGTTGACTCTAAACTGTTTTCTAGAGTGGCCTTGTGAGCCACTCATGATCTGAAGAGAAGCAGAGTTCTCCAGGTCCCAATATTGCCCCGATTGCCATACTTGCCTCCAAAACACTTCAAAAGCAAGTTACTGACTGTAAAGCATCTCGCGACGAAACCTTAAGCACACAAGGCTTTTTTCTCTTTGATAGAATCAGCATGCAACTCAACCTCACGATGAGCTAAGCAGGCCATGCCTCCTCGGATGAGGAAAGAGGAGGGTTCAGCAGGGTAACATCACAGAATAGATGGCTGTCAGCAGCAGCAACTCAGCAGAATCTAATCCTTGTCCATCTTGCGGAGTGTCAACTTTAAAAAAAAAAAAATTTTTTTTAAGAGTTTCCAATTATTTTTTTCCCAATTAAGGAGCAATTTAACGTGGCCAATCCACCTAACCTGCACATCTTTGGTTTGTGGGGGTGAAACCCACGCAGACACGGGAAGAATGTGCAAACTCCACACGGACAATGATCCAGGGCCGGGATTCAAACCCGGACCCTCAGTGCCGTAGGCAGCAGTGCTAACCACTGTGCCACGTGCCACCCCTGCCGAGTGTCAACTTAACACACAAACACACAGCAGGAAGTGAGTACTGTAGCTTCCATAACAGGCGTAGGCCCTTTGAGCTGCTCTGCCATTCAACACGATCATGGCAGACCCTGAATCGCATGAACAACGTGAGGCAGTGTTATTAGCCTCCTGCACTGGCTCACCATTCCCAAACCAGTCAGATCCACCAATCCTATTTGCAGGCCAGGTGGACAAGGAGCACACACGCACAGGTGGACACTTCAACTTGGTTCAAGTAGCAATCTCATCGTATAGAAACTGGCAAGCGGAATACATCCATTCCTGCCCAAACTGTCTCAACCAACAGCAACCAGCAGGGTAGGCATGCATTTGAAAATTTACCAATGATTTGAAGCTTGGAAGCGTGGCTGACTTTGAGGACGATACCAATTGACTGCAACAAGACATATTGACAGCTTATCAGAATGGGAAGAGAAGTGGCAGCTGGAGTTTAAAAGAAGTGAGGTAATACATTTGGAAAAGGATAGAGAGTGGGATTACAGACGATATGCACAGATTAAGAGTCTCGAGGGGCAGAGGGAGCTGTGGGTTCCTGTGCATAATTCTTTCTTCAATTCCGGCCTCGGGTGACTGCCTGTGTGGAGTTTGCACTTTCTCCCCGTGTCTGCGTGTGTTTCCTCCGGGTGCGCCGGTTTCCTCCCCACGGTCCAAAGATGTGCAGGTTAGATGGATTGGCCACGCTAAATTGTCCCTCAGTGCCCAAAAAGGTGAGATGGGGTTACTGGATTACAGGAATAGTGTGGAGGTGTGGGCTTAAGTCGAATGCTCTTTCAAGGGCTGGTGTAGACTCGATAGGCCGAATAGCCTCCTTCTGCACTGTGAATTCTATGACTCTGTGATTGAATTTCTTCACCGAAAGCCAGCATGGACTCAATAGGCCAACTGGCCTCCTTTCATGCTGTAAAGACCTGATGACTGCTGGAGGGCAGGCAATGCATAAAATGACTTCACATATAGCAATGCCAGGCAATACATGTTTTCCTCGCTCATTCCATAGGAACGGCAGATAACATGTGTATTGCTGTCTCATTCCGTAGGAATGGCAGGTAAGATGTGTATTACTGTCCCATTCTACAGGAATAGGCAACACCATAAGACATAGAAGCAGAATTAGGCCACTCGGCCCATCGAGTCTGCTCCGCCCGCCATTCAATCATGGCTGATATTTTTTCATCCCCGTTCTCCTGCCTTCGCCCCATAACCCCTAATCCATTCTACAGGAACAACAGGCAATACATGTATTACTGTCCCACTCTACAGGAACAGGCAATACACGTGTTACTGTCTCGTTCTACAAGAACAACAGGCAATACATGTATGACTGTCTCGATACATAGGAACGGCTGGCAATACATGTATTACTGTCCCATTCTATAGGAACAACAGGCAATGCATATATTACTGTCACATTCCATAGGAACAACAGGCAATACATGTGTTATTGTCACATTCCATAGGAACGTCGGGCAATACATGTGTTACTGTCACATTCTACAGGAACGACAGACAATACATATATTACTATCCCATTCTACAGGAACAATAGGTAATACATGTATTTCTGTCTCATTCTGAATGCCCTTTGAAATGGCCTCACCGCTACGAAAACACAAAAAAGGAATGAAGCCGGATGGACCACCCAGCATCGAACCAGGCACCGGAAACAACAAAGGCAAATCCGCCCTGCCGACCTTACAAAGTCCTCCTTACTAACATCTGGGGGCTCGTGCCAAAGTTGGGAGAGCTGTCTCACAGACTCATCAAGCTACAGCCTGACATAGTCATATTCACGGAATCATACCTTAAAAGACCCAGACACCACCATTACCTGTCTTACTGTCCCATTCTACAGGTAATACATTTCTTACCATCCCATTCTATAACAGGCAATACATGTATTACTGTCACATTCCAACGGAACGACAGGGTATGTCCTGTCCCACTGGCAAGACAGATCCAGCAGAAGTGGCAGCACAGTGGTATACAGTTGGGAGGGAGTTGCCCTGGAAGGCCTCAACATCGACTCTGGACTCCATGAAGTCTCGTGGCTTCAGGTTAAACATGGACAAGGAAACATCCTGCTGATTACCACGTACCGGCCACCCTCAGCTGAAGAATCAGCACTCCTCCATGTTGAACACCGCTTGGAGGAAGCACTGAGGGTGGCAAGGATGCAGAATATGCTCTGGGTGGGGGACTTCAATGTCACAGCTGTCTGCTGCAGGTGGTGAGGGAACAAATAAGAGGACAAAACATTCTTGACCTCACCAAGCTGCCTGCTGCAGATGCATCTGTCCATGACAGTATGGGTAAAAGTGACCACTGCACAGTCCTTGTGGAGAGAAAGTCCTGTTTACATATTGAGGATGCCATCCATCCTGTTGTGTGGCACTACCATAGTGCTAAATGGGATAGACTTCGAGCAGATCTAGCAACTCAAGACTGGGCATCCATGAGACGCTGTGGGCCGTCAGCAGCAGCAGAATTGTGTTCAACCACAATCAGCAACCTTATGGCCCGGCATATCCCCCACTCTACCATTACCACCAACCCTGGTTCAATAAATCAGGCATACTGGAAAATGAGGCATCAACCTGGTGAAGCTACAACACAGGACTACTATTGTGCCAAACAGCATAAGCAGCAAGTAACAGACAAAGCTAAGCGATTCCACAACAAACGCATCAGATCTAACCTCTATAGTCCTGCCACATCCAGCCATGAATGGTGGTGGACAATTAAACAACTCACTGGAGGAGGCGGCTCCACAAATATCCCCATCCTCAATGACAGAGGAGCCCCGAATATCTTTGCAAAAGACAAGGCTGAGGCATTCGCAACAATCTTCAGCCCGAAGTGCCGAGTGGATGATCCATCTCGGTCTCCTCCAGAGGTTCCCAGCATCACAGATGACAGTCTCCAGCCAATATGATTCACTGCACTTGATATCAAGAAACTGAAGGCACTGGATATTGAAACAGCTACTGTATGGACCCTGACAGTATCTCGGCAACAGTACTGAAGACTTGTGCTTCAGAACTTGCCGCACCCCTAGCCAAGCTATTCCAGTAAAGCTGTACACAAGAAACAGGACAAATCCAACCCAGCCAATTACCGCCCTATCAGTCTACTCCCCACCGTCAGCTTGCGCATGACCATCATCCAGAGTGAGGGCATTGAGAATTTGGAGCTGTCATCATCGGGTGGAGTGGAGAAGTGGACTGACAAAGGAGGCTTGAGTGAGAGGTAGAAAGACATCGAACCATGCCGTCACAGCCAGCAGATAAGTGATTGGCTGGTGACTGGTAAGTCATTTTTCTTTTATTTTTTCTCTTTTTCTCTTGGCATTGCAGTTGTTGTTGCAAGTTACCTTAAGGATTAAGTCATGGTAGGACATCCCAGACCAATGTCATGCTCCTCTTGTGCGATGTGGGAATTCAGGGACTCCTTCGGTGTCCCTGGCTCCGGCACGTGCAAGAAGTGTGTCCAACTGCAGCTCCTGTTAGACAGCTTGACGGCTCTGGAGCTGCGGATGGATTCACTTTGGAGCATCCACGATGCTGAGGAGGTCGTGGATAACATATTCAGTGAGTTGGTCACGGAATTACTGAGGGAGATAGGAAATGGGTGACCACCAGACAGAGGGTAGGAGGGCTATTACTGAAACACGGCTAAGGGAGGGGCAGGACTGGCAGCTCAATGTTCTAGAGTACAAATGCTATCGGAAAGAAAGAACAGGAGGTAAGAGAGGAGGGGCAGTTACGTTTGTGATTAGGGAGAATATCACAGCAGTACTGAGAGGGGATATATCCGAGGATTTGTCCGCTGAGTCTATATGGGTAGAACAGAAAAGTAAGAAGGGTGAGATCACTTTGATAGGATTGTACTGCAGGCCCCCAAATAGTCAGCGGGAAATTGAGAAGCAAATATGTAAGGAAATGTTGCCTCCCTGGTGCCAGGGTCCAGGATGTCTCAGAACGGGTAGAGGGCATCCTGAAGGGGGAGGGCAAACAGGCAGAAGTCATGGTACATATTGGTACTAACGACCTAGGCAGGAAGGGGGATGAGGTCCTGCAGCAGGAGTTCAGGGAACTCGGCAGAAAGTTAAAACACAGGACCTCTAGGGTTGTAATCTCGGGATTACTCCCTGTGCCACATGCCAGTGAGGCTAGAAATAGGAGGATAGAGCAGCTAAACACGTGGCTAAACAGCTGGTGTCGGAGGGAGGGTTTCAGTTATCTGGACCACTGGGAGCTCTTCCGGGGCAGGTGTGACCCGCATAAGAAGGGCGGGTTGCATCTAAACTGGAGGCGCATAAATATCCTGGCCGCGCGGTTTGCTAGTGTCACACGGGAGGGTTTAAACTAGTATGGTGGGGGGTGGGTACCGAAGCAATAGGTCAGAAGGTGAAAACACTGAGGGAGAACTAGGGAATAGGGCCAGTGTGTCTCTGAGGAAGAACATACAGGGAAATGTTGTTGAAAACAGCTCGACTGGTGGCCTGAAGTGCATATGGTTTAATGCAAATAATATAACTGGTAAGGCAGATGAACTTAGAGCTTCGAATAGTACTTGGAACTATGATGTTGTTGCCATTACAGAGACCTGGTTAAGGGAAGGTCAGAATTGGCAGCTAAACGTACCAGGATTCCGATGTTTGCAATAGAGAGGGATGTAAAAGGGGTGGAGGAGTTGTGCTACTGGTTAGGGAGAATATCACAGCTGTACTGCGGGAGGACACCTCAGAGGGTAGCCAGGCTATATGGGTAGAGATCAGGAATAAGAAGGGTGCAGTCACAATGTTGGGGGTTTACTACAGGCCTCCCAACAGCCAGCGGGCGATAGAGGAGCAGATAAGTAGACAGATTTTGGAAAGAAGTAAAAGCAACAGGGTTGTTGTGATGGGAGAATTTAACTTCCCCAATATTGACTGGGACTCACTTAATGCTAGGGGCTTGGACGGGGCAGAGTTTGTAAGGAGCATCCAGGAGGGTTTCTTCAAACAATATGTAGATAGTCCAACGAGGGAAGGGGCTGTACTGGACCTGGTATTGGGGAATGAGCCTGGCCAGGTGGTAGAAGTTTCAGTAGGGGAGCATTTCGGGAACAGTGACCACAATTCAGTAAGTTTTAAAGTACTGGTGGACAAGGATAAGAGTGGTCCTAGGGTGAATGTGTGAAATTGGGGGAAGGCTAATTATAACAATATTAGGCGGGATGTTTGAGGGTAAATCGACATCTGACATGTGGGAGGCTTTCAAATGTCAGTTGAAAGAAATTCAGGACCGGCATGTTCCTGTGAGGAAGAAGGATAAATGTGGCAGATTTCGGGAACCTTGGATAACAAGAGATATTGTAGGCCTCGTCTAAAAGAAAAAGGAAGCATTTGTCAGGGTTAGAAGGCTGGGAAAAGAAAAGGCCTGTGTGGAATACAAGGAAAGGAGAAAGGAACTTAAGCAATGTGTCAGGAGGGCTAAAAGGGTCACGAAAAGTCATTGGCAAATAGGGTTAAGGAAAATTCCATGGCTTTTTACATGTACATAAAAAGCAAGAGGGTAGCCAGGGAAAGGGTCGGCCCACTTAAGGACAGGGGAGGGTATCTATGTGTGGAGCCAGAGGAAATGGGCGAGGTACAAAATGAGTACTTTGCATATATTCACCAAAGAGAAGGAATTGGTGGATGTTGAGTCTGGAGAAGGGTGTGTAGATAGCCTGGGTCACATTGAGATCCAAAAAGACGAGGTGTTGGGTGACTTGAAAAACATTACGGTAGATAAGTCCCCAGGGCCTGATGCGATCTACCCCAGAATACTGAAGGAGGTAAGAGTGGAAATTGCTGAGGCCTTGACAGAAATCCTTGGATCCTCACGTCTTCAGATGATGTCCCGGAGAACTGGAGAATAGCCAATGTTGTTCCTTTGTTTAAGAAGGGTAGCAAGGATAATCCAGGGAAGTACAGGCCGGTGAGCCTTGCGTCAGTGGTAGGGAAATTACTGGAGAGAATTCTTCGAGACAGGATCTACTCCCATTTGGAAGCAAGTGGACGTATTAGCAAGAGGCAGCACGGTTTTGTGAAGGCGAGGTTGTGTCTCACTAACTTGATAAGAGTATTTTGAAGAGGTCACAAAGATGATTGATGCAGGTAGGGCAGTGGATGTTGTCTATATGGACTTCAGTAAGGCCTTTGACAAGGTCCCTCATGGTAGACTGGTACAAAAGGTGAAGTCACACGGGATCCGAGGTAGCTGGCAAGATGGATACAGAACTGGCTTGGTCATAGAAGGCAGAGAGTAGCAATGGAAGGATGCTTTTCTGATTGGAGGGCTGTGACTAGTGGTGTTCCGTAGGGATCAGTGCTGGGACCTTTGCTGTTCGTAGTATATGTAAATGATTTGGAGGAAAATGTAACTGGTCTGATTCGTAAGTTTGCGGATGACACAAAGGTTGGTGAAATTGCAGATAGCGATAAGGAAAGACTGTCAGAGGATACAGCAGGATTGAGATGGTTTGGAGACTTGGGTGGCGAGATGGCAGATGGAATTTAATCCGGACAAATGTGAGGTAATGCATTTCGGAAGGTCTTACACAGGTAGGGAATATATAGTGAATGGTAGAACCCTCAAGAATATTGACAGTCAGAGAGATCTACATGTACAGGTCCACAGGTCACAAAGGGGCAACACAGGTGGAGAAGGTAATCAAGAAGGCATACGGCATGCTTACCCTCATTGGCCGGGGCATTGAGTATAAAAATTGGCAATTCATGTTGCAGCTGTATAGAACCTTAGTTAGGCCACACTTGGAGTATAGTGTTCAATTCTGGTCGCCACACGACCAGAAGTTTGTGGAGGCTTTAGAGAGGGTGTAGAAGAGATTTACCAGGATGTTGCCTGGTACAGAGGGCATTAGCTGTGAGGAGAGGTTGAAAAAACTTGGTTTGTTCTCACTGGAACGACAGGGGTTGAGGGGCGACCTGATAGAGGTCTACAAAATTAGGGGGGCAAAGACGGTGGACAATCAGAGACTTTTTCCCAGGGTAGAGGGGTCAATTACTAGGGGGCATAGGTTTACGGTGCGAGGGGCAAGGTTTAGAGGAGATGTACGAGGCAAGCTTTTTTACACAGAGGGTAGTTGGTGCCTGGAACTCGCTGACGGAGGTGGTGGTGGAATCAGGAAAGATAGTGACATTTAAGGGGTATCTTGACAAATACATGAATAGGATGGGAATAGGATACAGGCCCCGGAAGTGTAGAAGATTTTAGTTTAGGCGGGCAGCATGGGCAGCGCAGGCTTGGAGGGCCGAAGGGCCTGTTCCTGTGCTGTACTGTTCTTTGTTTTTTGCAATTCCAGATAGCTGCAAGAAAAATAGGGTGGTAATAGTTGGGGACTTTAACTTTCCCAACATTGACTAGGACAGCCACAATATTAG
This sequence comes from Scyliorhinus torazame, assembly GCF_047496885.1. Classification (NCBI taxonomy): domain Eukaryota; kingdom Metazoa; phylum Chordata; class Chondrichthyes; order Carcharhiniformes; family Scyliorhinidae; genus Scyliorhinus; species Scyliorhinus torazame. The sequence goes on along the minus strand of NC_092709.1, from coordinate 343,376,933 downwards.
GGGCTTGGATGGAGAAAATGTTGTTGCCTGCATTCAGGGGGAATTTCACATTCAGTATGTGGATGACCTGACGAGAGAGGGGGCAAAACTTGACCTCCTGTTGGGGAATAAGGAAGGGCAGGTAACGGAAGTGTTAGGGAGGGACCAGTGACCATAATTCTATTAGTTTTAAGATAGCTATGGAGAATGATAGGTCTGGCCCAAAAGTTACTACCCTAAATTGGAGCAAGGCCAGTTTTGATGGTATTAGACAGGAACTTTCAAAAGTTGATTCGGGGAGTCTGTTGGCAGGCAAGGGGATGGCTGGTATGTGGGAGGCTTTCAAAAGTGTGTTTACCAGGGTTCAGGGTAAGCACATTTCTTTTAAAGTGAAGGTCAAGGCTGGTAGAAGTAGGGAACCCTGGATGACTCAGAATATTTAAGCCCTGGTTAAAACAAAAAGGAGGGACTTTCGGTGACGGCGGGCGGGAGGCAGCCGCACAATGGAGGGCTCCCGTTCGGGAACGGCATTTTCGGGGCTTTAATCCCGATCCCAGGGTCCACGGAGGTGGCAAAAGCAGGGAGAAGGCACAGTGAAGGCACAGTGAAGGCACAGTGAAGGCACAGTGAAGGCACAGTGAAGGCACAGTGAAGGCACAGTGAAGGCACAGTGAAGGCACAGTGAAGGCACAGTGAAGGCACAGTGAAGGCACAGTGAAGGCACAGTGAAGAAAAATGTTGAGGGTGAGCAAAAAAACGGCTGTTGGAGTAGAGTTAAGTGAGAAATCAGGAGAGCAAAAGGGGACACGAGATTGCTTTGGCAGAGAAGGCAAAGGAGAATCGAAAGAGCTTCTACAAATACATAAAGGGCAAAAGAGTAACGAGGGAGAGGGCAGGGTCTCTTGAGGATCTACAAGGTCATCTATGTGCGGATCCACATGAGATGGGCGAGATCCTAAATGAATACTTCTCATCGGTATTTACTGTTGAGAAAGGCATGGGTATTAGGGAACTTGGGAGAAAAAATAGTGATGTCTTGAGGAGTGCACATGTTACAGAGAAGGAGATGCTGGAAATCTTAAAACGCACCAAGGTAGATAAATCCCCAGGACCTGATGAAATGTATCCCAGGACAGGAGGCTCAGGAGGAAATTGTGGGTCCCCGAGCAGAGATATTTGAATCATCAACTGAAGATTGGAGGGTTGCAAATGTTGTGCCTGTTTTTAAGAAGGGCCGCTGGGAAAACCTGGTAACTACAGATCGGCGAGTCTAACGTCTGTCGTGGGTAAGTTGTCAGAAGGTATTCTGAGAGACAGGATCTACAGGCATTTAGAGAGGCAAGGACTGATTAGGGACAGTCAGCTTGGTTTTGAGTGGAAAATCATGTCTCACCAATTTGATTGAGTTTTTTGAAGGGGTAACCAAGAAGGGGGGGGTGAGGGCAGTACAGTTGACGTTGTCTACATGGGCTTTAGCAAGGCTTTCGACAGGGTACCACATGGTAGGTTGTTGCACAAGGTTAAATCGCAGGGGATCCAGGGTAAGGTAGCCAATTGGATACAAAATTAGCTTGACAACAGAAGACATAAGTAGTTGATGTTGAAGAGGGTTATTTTTCAAACGAGGCCTGTGACCAGCGGTGTGCCTCAAGAATATATGCTGGGTCCACTGTTATTTGTTATTTATATTAATGATTTGGATGAGAATTTAGGAGGCATGGTTAGTTAGTTTGCAGATGACACCAAGATTAGTGGCATAGTGGACAGTGAAGAAGGTTATCTCGGATTGCAATGGGATCTTGATCAATTGGGCCAGTGTGCCGATGAATGACAAATGAGTTTAATTTAGATAAATGTGAGGTGATGCATTTTGGTCGGTCAACTATGGCAGGACCTACTCAGTTAATGGTAGGGTATTCTTACCTTCCGGGAGCAGAGTGGAGCGGACCTGCGCGGGACAGTGCTGTAGGGGAGAGTATAAAGGCAGCGCCAGGCTCGAAGCTGAGCAGAAAGGAGCGGACCTGCGCGGGGGACAGCTGCAAAATTGAAAAACAAAACCTGTACAGTGACGTCACAGGAGACTGTGACCTGAATGGCTGAAAGGCAGACTGGGCTAAATTTGAATATTTGTGGAGTTACTAGTTTTAATTTGATTCAAATTACTATTTTTAAGTTGATTTGAATTACTATTTTTTTTTTTTAAATTTGACTTAGATTATTATTTTTAAGTTGATTCGAATTATTAATTCTTAATTTTTAAATCTCACTTAAATAACTATTTTGGGTTGATTTAAATTACTATTTTTAAGTTGATTTAAATAACTTTTTAAATTTCAATGAAATAACTATTTAATTAGTTGTAAGATCAAGCAAGATAAGTACTCCGGGATTAAGCTAATCAAATAGTACACGGGGATTGGATTTAAGGTGACACAAAAACATCTTTCTCAAGTTTAATTTTAAAGGTTTAATTTAAAGGAAAAATTCATGGCAGGACAGCTCCAGGGCATGGTCTGCCCCTCTTGCTCCATGTGGCAGACTGGGGACAGTTCCAGTCCCCAGGGTCAGCATGTGTGCAGGAAGTGTCTCCAGTTAAAATTCCTGGAAGCTCGAGTTTCAGAGCTGGAGCGGCGGCTGGACACACTGTGGAGCATCCGCGAGTCAGAGAGCATCGTAGATAGCACGTATAGAGAGGTGGTCACACCACAGGCTCAGGCTCCGCAGGCAGGAAGGGAATGGGTGACCACCAGACAGAGCAAGAGAGCGAGACAGGTAGTGCAGGAGTCTCCTGTGGCCATTCCCTTGCAAAACAGATATATCACTTTGGATACTGTTGAGGGGAATGGCCTCTCAGGGGAAAGCAGCAACAGCCAAACTTGTGGCACCACGGTTGGTTCTACTGCAGAGGGGAGGGGTGATAAGTGTGACAGTGTAATAGATATAGGGGATTCAATTGTAAGGGGAATAAGACAGGCGTTTCTGTGGCCGCAAACGAGGCTCCAGGATGGTAAGTTGCCTTCTTGGTGCTAGGGTCAAGGATGTCTCGGAGCGGGTACAGGACATTCTGGAGGGGGAGGGTGAACAGCCAGTGGTCGTGGTACACATCGGTACAAACGACATAGGTTAAAAAAAGGGATGAGGTCCAAAAAGCAGAATACAGGGAGCTAGGATGGAAGTTAAGAAATCGGACCTCGAAGGTAGTGATCACAGGATTACTTCCGGTGCCACATGCCAGTCAGAGTAGAAATGACAGGATATATAGGATGAATACGTGGGTAATGGGATCGTGTCAGGGGGAGGGTTTCAGATTCCTGGGGCAGTGGGACCGGTTCTGGGGGAGGTGGGACCTGTACAAATTGGACGGGTTACACCTGGGCAGTACTGGAACTGATGTCCTCGGGGTGCTATTTGCTCGAGCGGTTGGGGAGTATTTAAACTAATGTGGCAGGGGGATGGGAAACGATGCAGGAAATCGGAAGGTAGTAAAACAAGGGCAGAAACAAAAGGCAGTAAGGGGGAAAGTGTAAGGCAGAGAAGCCATAGTCAAAAATCAAAAAGGGTGACAGTACAAGGTACAGTGGCTGAGGGGAGCTCAGTGAATAGGCCCAGTAACACTCAAAGAAATAAAATGGGAAGTAAAAACATAAATGGAAAGCGACGCCGCAGGTTGTTACATGAAGATATGGGTTCAACGACAAGGAAAATTAGGAGAAAGGTTAAGAGGAAATATAACTTAGGAGAGGTTACTGATCAAGGTGTTAAGATTCAAAACAGAGGTATGGAAGCCAACATAAGTGTACTTTACCTGAATGCTCGTAGTATCCGGAATAAGGTAAATGAGTTGATGGCGCAAATCATCGTGAATGACTATGATTTAGTGGCCATTACTGAAACATGGTTAAAGGATGGTCACTACTGGGAGTTAAATATGCAAGGGAATCAAACTATTCGGAAGGACAGAGTGGATGGTAAAGGAGGTGGTGTAGCTCTGTTATTTAAGGATGACATCCGGGCAATAGTAAGGGATGACATCGGTGCCATGGAGGATAAGGTTGAATCCATTTGGGTGGAAATCAGGAATAGTAAGGCGAAAAGTCACTGATAGGAGTAGTCTATAGGCCACCAAATAGCAACATTATGGTGGGGCAGGCAATAAACAAAGAACTAACTGATGCACGTAGAAATGGTACAGCAGTTATCATGGGGGATTTTAATCTACATGTCGATTGGTTTAACCAGGTCGGTCAAGGCAGCCTTGAGGAAGAGTTTATAGAATGTATCCGCGATAGTTCCCGAGAACAGTATGTAATGGAACCTACGAGGGAACAAGCGATCCTAGATCTGGTCCTGTGTAATGAGACAGGATTGATTAATGATCTCATAGTTAGGGATCCTCTTGGAAGGAGCGCTCATAATATGGTGGAATTTAAAACACAGGTGCAGGGCGAGAAGGTAAAAATCAAACACTAGTGTTTTATGCTTAAACAAAGGAGATTACAATGGGATGAGAGAAGAGCTAGCTAAGGTAGACTGGGAGCAAAGACTTTATGGTGAAACAGTTGAGGAACAGTGGAGAACCTTCCAAGCGATTTTTCACAGTGCTCAGCAAAGGTTTATACCAACAAAAAGGAAGGAACGTAAAAAGAGGGAAAATCAACCATGGATATCTGAGGAAATAAGGGAGAGTATCAAATTGAAGGAAAAAGCATACAAAGTGGCAAGCATTAATGGGAGACTAGAGGACGGGGAAATCTTTAGCGGGCAACAGAAAGCTACTAAAAAAGCGATAAAGAATAAGATAGATTATGAGAGTAAACTTGCTCAGAATATAAAAAGACAGTAAAAGTTTCTACAAATATATAAAACAAAAAAGAGTGGCTAAGGTAAATATTGGTCCTTTAGAGGATGAGAAGGGAGATTTAATAATGGGAGATGAGAAAATGGCTGAGGAACTGAACAAGTTTTTTACGTCGGTCTTCACAGTGGAAGACACAAATAACATGCCAGTGACTGATGGAAATGAGGCTATGACAGGTGAGGACCTTGAGATGCCTTATCACTAAGGAAGTAGTGATGGGCAAGCTAAGGGGGCTAAAGGTAGACACGTCCCCTGGCCCTGATGGAATGCATCCCTGAGTGCTAAAAGAGATGGCTAGAGAAATTGCAAATTCACTAGTGATAATTTACCAAAATTCACTAGACTCTGGGGTGGTCCCGGCGGATTGGAAATTAGCAAACGTGACGCCACTGTTTAAAAAAGGAGGTAGGCAGAAAGCGGGTAATTATAGGCCAGTGAGCTTAACTTCGATAGTAGGGAAGGTGCTGGAATCTATCATCAAGGAAGAAAGAGTGAGGCATCTTGATGGAAATTGTCCCATTGGGCAGACGCAGCATGGGTTCATAAAGGGCAGGACGTGCCTAACTAATTTAGTGGAATTTTTTGAGGACATTACCAGCGCGGTAGATAACGGGGAGCCAAAGGATGTGGTATATCTGGATTTCCAGAAAGCTTTTGACAAGGTGCCACACAAAAGAAGATTGCTGCATAAGATAAAGATGCATGGCGTTAAGGGTAAAGTAGTAGCATGGATAGAGGATTGGTTAATTAATATAAAGCAAAGAATGGGGATTAATGGGTGTTTCTCTGGTTGGCAATCAGTAGCTAGTAACCTCAGGGTTCAGTGTTGGGCCCACAATTGTTCACAATTTACATAGTTGATTTGGAGTTGGGGACCAAGTGCAATGTGTCCAAGTTTGCAGACGATACTAAGATGAGTGGTAAAGCAAAAACTGCAGAGGATACCGGAAGTCTGCAGAGGGATTTGGATAGGCTAAGTGAATCGGCTAGGGTCTGGCAGATGGAATACAATGTTGACAAATGTGAGGTTATCCATTTTGGTAGGAATAATAGCAAAAGGGATTATTTAAATGACAAAATATTAAAAATGCCACTGTGCAGAGAGACCTGGGTGTGCTAGTGCATGAGTCGCAAAAAGTTGATTTCAGGTGCAACAGGTGATTAAGAAGGCAAATTGGAATTTTGTACTTCATTGCTAGAGGGATAGGGTTTAAGACGAGGGAGGTTATGCTGCAATTGTATACGGTGTTAGCGAGGCCACACCTGGAATATTGTGTTCAGTTTTGGTCTCCTTACCTGAGAAAAGACGTACTGGCACTGGAGTGTGTGCCTAGTAGGTTCACTAGGTTAATCCCAGAGCTGAAGGGTTTGGATTACGAGGAGAGGTTGAGTAGACTGGGACTGTACTCGTTGGAATTTAGAAGGATGCGGGGGGATCTTATAGAAACGTATAAAATTATGAAGGGAATAGATAGGATAGATGCGGGCAGGTGGTTTCCACTGGCGGGTGAAAGCAGAACTAGGGGGCATAGCCTCAAAATAAGGGGATGTAGATTTAGGACTGATCTTAGGAGGAACTTCTTCACCCAAAGGGATGTGAATCTATGGAATTCCTTGCCCAGTGAAGCAGTTGAGGCTCCTTCATTAAATGTTTTTAAGATAAAGATAGATAGTTTTTTGAAGAATAAAGGGATAAAGAGTTATGGTGTTCGGGCCGGAAAGTGGAGCTGAGTCCAAAAAAGATCAGCCATGATCTCATTAAATGGTGGAGCAGGCCCGAGGGGCCAGATGGCCTACTCCTGCTCCTAGTTCTTATCTTATGTTCTTATGTGTTGGAGAGAATTATAGGACAAAGAAATCTAGGAGTACTAGTTCATAGCTCCATGAAAATGCAGTCACAGGTGGACAGAGTGGTGAAGAAGGCATTCAGCATGCTTGGTTTCATTGGTCAGAACACGGAATACAGGAGTTGGGACGTCTTGTTGATGTTGTACAAGACACTGTACTGTTGTGTACAGTTCTGGTCCCCTATTATCAGGGGCTGGTTTAGCACAGGGCTAAATCACTGGCTTTGAAGGCAGGCCAGGAGCACGGTTCAATTGCCGTACCAGCTTCCCCGAACAGGCGCCGGAATATGGCGACTAGGGGCTTTTCACAGTAACTTAATTTGAAGCCCACTTGTGACAATAAGCGATTTTCAGTTCATTTCATTATAGAAAGGATGTTATTAAACTACAAAGGTAACATTTGCAAGGATGCCACCAAGACTTGATGGTCTGAGTTATAAGGAGAGGCTGGATAGTCTGGGACTTTTTTCCCTGGAGCATAAGAGGCTTATGGGTGATCTTCTAGAGGTCTATAAAATAATGAGGGGCGGAGATTAAGTAGATATTTAACATCCTTTCCAAAGGTAGGGGAGTCTAAAATTAGAGGGCATAGGTTTACGGTAATAATAATAATCTTTATTGTCACATGTAGGCTTACATTGCATTGAAGTTACTGTGAAAAGCCCCGAGTCGACACATTTCGGTACACAAAGGGAGAATTCAGAATGTCCAATTCACCTAACAGCACATCTTTCGGGACTTGAGAGGAAACAAGAGCACACGGAGGAAACCCACGCAGACACAGGGGGAACGTGCAGACTCTGCACAGACAGTGACCCAGCTGGGAATCGAACCTGGGACCCTGGCGCTGTGAAGCCACAGTGCCAATCACTGTGCCACCGGAGAGATACAAAAAGGGTCCAGAGCAGCAGTTTTTTCCAAACAGAGGGCGCTGAGTGTCTGGAACGAGCTGCCAGAGGCAGTAGTAGAGGTGGGTACAATTTTGTCTTTCAAAGAGCAGTTAGTTATATGGGTAAGATGGATATAGAGGGATATGGGCCAAATGCGGGCAATTGGGATTAGTTTAGTGGTAAAAACTGGGTGGCATGGACAAGTTGGGCCGAAGGGCCTGTCTCCATACTGTAAACCTCTATGACTATGAGTTATCAACAGTGCTATCAAGTGGCACTTACTCAGGCATAACCTGCTCATGGACGCTCAGTTTGGGTTTCGCCAGGGTCACTCAGCTCCTGACCTCATTACAGCCTTGGTTCAAACATGGATAAAAGAGATGAATGCCAGAGATGAGGTGAGAGTGACTGCCCTTGACATCAAGGCAACATAATAATAAGAATCGTTTTTATTGTCACAAGTAGACTTACATTAACATTGCAATGAAGTTACTGTGAAAAGATCAGAGTCCATAAGACCATAAGACTAATTTCCTTTCATTCCTTCTCATTTCTGGGAAGTTGCGTCTTAATAATAATTTTTTAGTGTCACAAGTAGGCTTACATTAACACTGCAGGGAAGTTACTGTGAAAATCGCCTCGTCACCACACTCCGGCGCCTGTTCAGGTACACTGAGGGAGAATTCAGAATGTCCAATTCACCTAACAGCGCGTCTTTTGGGGCTTGTGGGATGAAACCGGAGTACCCGGAGGAAACCCACGCAGACACGGGGAGAACGTGCAGACTCCGCACAGTGACCCAAGCGGGATTTGAACCCGGGACACTGTGCTACCATGCCACCCAATTGACTGAGTATAGCATCAAGAAGCCCCAGTTAAACTGGAGTCAATGGGAATCAGGGGGAAAACGCTATGCTGATTGGAGTATTAACTGGCATAAAGGAAGATAGTTGTGGTGGTTGTAGGTCAATCATCTCAGCTCTATCACATCACTGCAGGAATTCCTCAGGGGTAGTGTCCTGGGCCTAACCATCTTCAGCTGCTTCATCAATGACCTCCCTTCCATCAGAAGGTCAGAAGTGGGGATGTTTGTGGATGACTGCACAATGTTCAGCATCATTCACGACTCCTCAGATAATGAAGCAGTCCATGTCCAAATGCAACAAGACCTGGACAATATCCAGGCTTGGGCTGACAAGTGGCAAGTTACATTCACACCACACAAGTGCCAGGCAATAACCATCTTCTGCAAGAGAGCATCTAACCATTGCCCCTTGACATTCAATGGCATTACCATCGCTGAAACCCTCACAAACAACATCATAGGTGTTAGAAACTGATCAGAAACTGAACTGAACTAGCCACATTAATACTGTGGCTGTAGGTGAGTAGGTGTACTTCAGAGTAGGTGAAAGGCTAGGAATCCTATATAAAAGTAAATTACTGCGGATACTGGAATCTGAAACCAAAGTGAAAATGCTGGAAAATCTCAGCAGGTCTGGCAGCATCTGTAGGGAGAGAAAAGTGCTAATGTTCCGAGTCCAGGTGACCCTTTGTCAAAGATTCGACAAAGGGTCATCTGGACTCGCAACGTTAGCTCTTTTCTCTCCCTCCAGATGCTGCCAGACCTGCTGAAATTTTCCAGCATTTCCTCTTTCGGTTTCAGATTCCAGCATCTGCAGTAATTTGCTTTAACTATTATAACCCTATTCCTCTCACACCTCGCTGTGACTTTTCTACAATCTGCACCTCTATCTCCCTCTGGCTGTGGGAGGCCCGTAGTATACTTCCATCAAAGTGATCGGCCATTTTTTATTACTACGCTCCACCCATATGGCTCAATGAAGAGCCTTCTGAGACATGCTCCCTCATTACTGCAGTAATGGTCTCTTTCATCAATAATGCAATGTCCCCTCCTCTCTTGCACCCTGCCCCTTCCTATCACACCCGAAACGTTTGTACCCTGGAGTATTGAGTTGCCAGTCGTGCCCTTCTTTCAACCATGTCTCAGTGACTGCAACAATATGATGCTGCAACATACTGATCGACGCTTAGCCTTCTAATCCTCCCTTATCACGCCCAAGTCTTCTGTGCCTGCTGGACTGACCTAGTTTTTCTTCTATATTTGACTGAACCTCGCTCCCAACTGTACATCTATTCTGTGTCCCATCGCCTTGCCAAATTTGTCTGAAGCCTTTCCTTTACCTCATCAAAAAGACTCCAGCAAGTTAGTTAAACACAATTTCCCCTTTAGAAATCCAGGCTGGCTTTTTTCATCAATCCACATTTTTCCACGTGACTACTAATTCTATCCCAAATAATTGTTTCCAGGAACTTCCCCATCACTGAGGTTAAACTGACTGGTCTGCAATTGCTGGGCTGATCCTTACAACCCGTTTTGAACAGGATGCAATGTCTGCAATCCTCTCGTCCTCTGCTTTCTCCTAAGTCCAGGGAAGACTGAAAGATTATGGCCAGTGCCCCAGCAATTTTCACACACTTCTTTCAATATCCCTGGGTGCATCTCATCCGGTCTTGGTGCCTTGTCAACTTTAAGTACCGGCAGGCTATTCGATATTTCCTCCAAATTAAATTTAAACCCTTCTAGTGACCCGGTTTCCTCCTGGGGTCACCATGGCCTTTATTAAAATTCTTTCAGAGAACGTGTGCTTGGCTAACAAGGCCAGTAGTTATTGCCCATCCTCAACTGCCCTCAAGGTGGTAGTGGTGGGCTGCCTTCTTGAACCTCTGCAGTCCATGTGGTGCTGATACACCCACATTGTTGCGGGGCCTCACTGGACACAGGTTTCCAGTCAGAAAAACATCCCTCGGCCATCACCCTCTGCTTCCTGCCACTCGGCCAATTTTGGATCAGCTGGATACGAGTTTCCAAATGACCGGTCGACCACGCTCAATGTTTTGGTCCCCTCCTTACTGTGCGAGTTGGTGGACAGCAGAGTGGAACGGGTGAATTATGAGGTGCAATTTCCAGCCCAACAATAACTTAAATGCCTGCAACAGATAGGAAGATTGAAGCTTTTTCAAGTTTTGAAGACAAACAGTGGCCACTGAGCAGGAGAGATTGAGCTTGGGGACAACAGGAGGAGGCCATTTAACCCCTCGTGTTTGTGCTGCTATTCAGTGAGATTATGGCTGGTGTGACACCTTAATTTCAGATACCCACCATTACTCCTCGACACTTGGATCAACAAGAATCTCTTATTCTCATTCTCCGATCGACCAATAGACCAATGACACATAGACGGCACAGTGGTTAGCACTGCTGTACAGCACCAGGGACCCGGGTTCAATTCCAGCCTTGGGTGACTGTGTGGAGTTTGCACTCCCCCCGTGACTGCGTGGGTTTCACCCCCACAACCCAAAGATGTTCAGGTTAGGTGGATTGGCCATGCTAAATTGCCCCTTAAATTGAGGGGGAAAAAAATTGAAAACACATTAAATCAGTTTGAGAATCCCAGGGAGTATGATCTCACCTCAATTTCACACCAGGAATCCATATATCATTCTGGTGAATCGTCACTGCACTCATATGCAGCAGGACCTGGATAACATTCAGGCTTGTGCTAATGAGGCATGTAACATGTGGCACTACTCAAAAGCCAGGCAATGGCCATCTCCAACAATAAATAATCTAACCATCTCCCCATGACATTCAACAACATGACCATCACTTAATTCCCCCTCGATCAGCATCCTGCGGGTTATTGTTGACCAGAAACTGAACTGGACTAGCCATATGAATTTTGTGGCGAGAGCCCTCCACCTGACCCCTCAAAGGGGAGGCAGTGGGGTACTGGACTAGGAATCCAGAGACCCAGGGTAATGCTTTGGGGACCTGGGTTCAATTCCCACCTGGGTAGTTGATGGAATTTGAATTCAATAAAATTTGGAATTAAAAGTCTCATGCTGGGGCGGTACGGTGGCACAGTGGTTAGCACTTTTGCCTCACGGCGCTGAAGACCTGGTTCTGACCCCAGGACACCCCAGGAGTTTCCACATTCTCTCCGTGTCTGCGTGGGTCTCACCCCCAGAACGCAAAGATATGCAGGGTAGGTGGATTGGCCACGTTAAATTGGCCTTAATTGGAAAAAAGCTTTGGGTACTCTCAATTTTGTAAGGGGGGGGGGGGGTGCCGCTCCAGATCAAGGACGGGAAAGAGGCCGGCGGCGGCCAGGGTGCTCAGGGGGTTTATGGACCAGATGGGGGGAGTGGACCCATGGAGGTTTGCAAGACCGCAGGCCAGGGAATTTTCTTTCTTCTCCCACGTGCACAAGGCATACTCCCGGATAGACTTCTTTGTGCTGGGCAGGGCGCTCATCCCGAGGGTGGAGGGGATGGAGTATTCGGCCATAGCCGTTTCGGACCATGCCCCGCACTGGGTGGAAGTGGAGCTGGGAGAGGAGACCAACGCCCGCTGTGGCGGTTGGATGTGGGACTGTTGGCAGATGAGGTGGTGTGTGGGAAGGTGAGGGGGTGTATCGAAAGGGGTGTATCGAAAGGAGGCCAACGACAACGGGGAGGTGCGAGTGGGGGTGGTATGGGAGGCGTTGAAGGCGGTGATCAGGGGAGAGCTAATTTCCATCAGGGCTCATAGGGAGAAGACAGAGGGCAGGGAAAGGGAGAGGTTAGTGGGGGAGATTTTGCGAGTGGACAGGAGATACGCAGAGGCCCCGGAGGAAAGATTACTTGGGGAAAGGCGACGGCTCCAGACGGAGTTTGACCTGTTGACCACGGGGAAGGCGGAGGCACAGTGGAGGAAGGCGCAGGGGGCGACCTACGAGTACGGGGAAAAGGCCAGTCGGATGCTGGCACACCAAGAGGGCGGCAGCGAGGGAAATAGGGGGAGTCAAAGATGTTGGGGGAGCCATGGCCCAGAGTGCAACGGAAATAAACAAGGTATTCAAAGCCTTCTATGAAGAGCTGTACAGATCCCAGCCCCCAGGGGGAGAAGAGGGGATGGGAACATTCCTGGACCAACTGCGGTTCCCGAGGGTGGAGGAGCAAGAGGTGGCTGGTTTGGGGGCACCAATCGGGTTGGAGGAGCTGAGTAAGGGTTTGGGGAGCATGCAGGCGGGGAAGGCCCCGGGGCCGGACGGGTTGCCGGTGGAGTTCTATAGAAAGCATGCGGACCTGTTGGCCCCGCTACTAGTGAGGACCTTTAACGAGGCAAGAGAGGAGGGGTCCCTGCCCCCGACAATGTCGGAGGCGACAATTTCCTTGATTCTGAAGCGAGACAAGGACCCACTGCAATGTGGATGGTACAGGCCGATTTCGCTCCTTAATGTGGACGCTAAGCTATTGGCAAAAGTGCTGGCCACGAGGATTGAGGACTGTGTCCCGGGGGTGATACACGAGGACCAGACGGGATTTGTAAAGGGCAGGCAATTAAATACGAATGTGCGGCGTTATAATGATGCCATCGGAGGAGGGAGAGGCGGATATAGTGGCAGCCATGGACGCGGAAAAGGCCTTTGACCGAGTTGAGTGGGAGTACCTCTGGGAGGTGTTGCGTAGGTTTGGGTTCGGGGGAGGGTTTATTAGCTGGGTTCAGCTCCTTTACAGCGCCCCGGTGGCAAGTGTGGTGACGAACCGGCAGAGGTCGGAGTACTTCCGGCTGTACCGAGGAACGAGGCAGGGGTGCCCTCTGTCCCCCCTGTTGTTTGAATTGGCGATCGAACCCTTGGCCATATCACTGAGGGAGTCTAATAAATGGAGGGGGTGGTCCGCCGGGGGGGGGGGGGGGGGGGGGGGGGGAAGCATCGGGTGTCGCTATACGCAGACGGCCTGCTGCTGTACGTGGCGGACCCAATGGAGGGGATGGTGCAGGTTATGCAGACTTTGAGGGAGTTTGGGGAGTTCTCGGGCTAGAAGCTCAATGTGGGGAAGAGCAAGCTTTTTGTACTACAGGCAGGGGACCAAGAAAGAGGGATAGGGGACCTACCGCTGAGGAGGGCGGAGGGGAGTTTTTGGTATCTAGGGATCCAGATAGCCAGGAGCTGGGGGGCCCGACACAAACTGAATCTGACGAGGTTGGTGGACCAAATGGAGGTGGACTTCAAAAGATGGGACATGTTGCCGCTCTCGTTGGCGGGTAGAGTGCAGTCGGTAAAAATGGTGGTCCTTCTGAGGTTTTTGTTTGTGTGCCAGTGCCACCCCATCGTGATCACCAAAGGCTTTTTCAAGAGAGTAGGTAGGAGTATTATGGGGTTTGTGTGGGCGAACAAAACCCCGAGGGTAAGGAGAGGGTTCCTGGAGCTCAGTAGGGACCGAGGAGGGCTGGCGCTGCCAAACCTAGGGAGCTACTACTGGGCAGCAAACGTGGCGATGATCCGTAAGTGGGTTATGGAGGGAGAGGGGGCGGCATGGAAGAGGAGGGAGATGGCGTCCTGCAAAGGAACGAACTTGGGGGCGCTGGTGACGGCATCGTTGCCGCTCTCGCCATCAAAGTACACCACGAGCCCGGTGGTGGCGGCAACGTTAAGGATCTGGGGCCAGTGGAGACGGCACAGGGGTGCAGTGGGAGCCTCGGTGTGGTCCCCGATCAGGGGTAACCACCGGTATGTCCCGGGGAAGATGGATGGGAGGTTCCAAAGCTGGCACCGGGCGGGGATTAGAAGAATGGGGGACCTGTTCATCGACGGGACATTTGCGAGCCTAGGGGCACTGGAGGAGAAGTTTGAGCTACCCCCGGGAAATGCATTCAGATATATGCAGGTGAGGGCTTTTGTGAGGCGACAGGTCAGGAAATTCCCGCTGCTCCCGACACAGGAAATTCAAGACAGGGTGATCTCGGGTGTATGGGTCGGGGAGGGCAAGGTTTCGGCAATACACCAAGAGATGAAAGAAGAGGGGGAAGCGCTAGCAGAAGAGTTGAAGGGTAAATGGGAGGAGGAGTTGGGGGAGGAGATCGAGGAAGGTTTGTGGGCTGATGCCTTGGGTAGGGTCAATTCCTCCTCCTCATGTGCCAGGCTCAGCCTGATACAATTTAAGGTGGTCCACAGAGCGCACTTGACGGGGGCGAGGTTGAGTAGGTTCTTTGGGGTAGAGGACAGATGTGGAAGGTGTTCAGGGAGTCCGGCGAACCATGTCCATATGTCCTTTGAATTTCGGCGGGAGCGGTGCGCAGGGGCCTTCTGGGAGGTGAGTATTTACTTTAAAAACCCTTACCTTTGCAGGAGCAGCCCTTTGAATTTCGGCGGGAGTGGTGCGCAGGGGCCTTCTGGGAGGTGAGTATTTATTTTAAAATCACTTACCTGGTCCCGTTTCGGTTTTATTTTTTATTTTTTTATATAAGGCGGGAACCGGAAGTTCGACCCGCGACCCCCCCAACCAATAAATTCTGGTGGAGAGGAAACCCGAGACACTACACGTGTAGTGTCTCCCACCCGCCCTCCTCCTCTAACCTAATAATGAGACCCATTGGTGTGAGGTAAGTGCCATATTATATTATTATATATTTTTTATTTATTTTATTTATTTATTAACCAGATCTTGGTTGGAGGTTAGAGGGATGGCAGGGAAGGGAGTGCAATGTTCCTCCTGCAGGATGTTTGAGGTGAGGGATGCAGTTAGTGTCCCTGCTGATTTTACCTGCAGGAAGTGCTGCCATCTCCAGCTCCTCCAAGACCGAGTTAGGGAACTGGAGCTGGAGTTGGATGAACTTAGGATCATTCGGGAGGCAGAGGGGGTCATAGATAGCAGCTTCAGGGAATTAGTTACACCAAAGATTGGAGATAGATGGGTAACTGTCAGAGGGACTGGGAAGAAGCAGTCAGTGCAGGGATCCCCTGCGGTCGTTCCCCTGAGTAACAAGTATACCGCTTTGGATACTTGTGGGGGGGGGGGGGACTTACCAGGGGTAAGCCACAGGGTACGGGCCTCTGGCACGGAGTCTGTCCCTGTTGCTCAGAAGGGAAGGGGGGAGAGGAGCAGAGCATTAGTAATTGGGGACTCGATAGTCAGGGGCACAGATAGGAGATTTTGTGGGAGCGAGAGAGACTCACGTTTGGTATGTTGCCTCCCAAGTGCAAGGGTGCGTGATGTCTCGGATCGTGTTTTCCGGGTCCTAAAGGGGAGGGAGAGCAGCCCCAAGTTGTGGTCCACATTGGCACTAACGACATAGGTAGGAAAGGGGACAAGGATGTCAGGCAGGCTTTCAGGGAGCTAGGATGGAAGCTCAGAACGAGAACAAACAGAGTTGTTATCTCTGGGTTGTTGCCCGTGCCACGTGATAATGAGATGAGGAATAGGGAGAGAGAGCAATTAAGCACGTGGCTACAGGGATGGTGCAGGCGGGAGGGATTCAGATTTCTGGATAACTGGGGCTCTTTCTGGGGAAGGTGGGACCTCTACAGACAGGAAGGTCTACATCTGAACCTGAGGGGCACAAATATCCTGGGAGGAGATTTGTTAGTGCTCTTTGGGGGGGTTTAAACTAATGCAGCAGGGGCATGGGAACCTGGATTGTAGTTTTAGGGTACGAGAGATTGAGAGTATAGAGGTCAGGAGCACAGATTTGACTTCGCAGGAGGGGGCCAGTGTTCAGGTCGGTGGTTTGAAGTGTGTCTACTTCAATGCCAGGAGTATACGAAACAAGGTAGGGGAACTGGCAGCATGGGTTGGTACCTGGGACTTCAATGTTGTGGCCATTTCGGAGACATGGATAGAGCAGGGACAGGAATGGATGTTGCAGGTTCCGGGGTTTAGGTGTTTTAGTAAGCTCAGAGAAGGAGGCAAAAGAGGGGGAGGTGTGGCGCTGCTCGTCAAAAACAGTATTACGGTGGCGGAAAGGATGCTAGATGGGGACTCTTCTTCCAAGGTAGTATGGGCTGAGGTTAGAAACAGGAAAGGAGAGGTCACCCTGTTGGGAGTTTTCTCTCGGCCTCCAAATAGTTCTAGGGATGTAGAGGAAAGGATGGCGAAGATGATTCTGGATAAGAGCCAAAGTAACAGGGTAGTTATTATGGGAGACTTTAACTTTCCAAATATTGACTGGAAAAGATATAGTTCGAGTACATTAGATGGGTCGTTTTTTTTTGTACAATGTGTGCAGGAGGGTTTCCTGACACAATATGTTGACAGGCCAACAAGAGGAGAGGCCACATTGGATTTGGTTTTGGGTAATGAACCAGGCCAGGTGTTAGATTTGGAGGTAGGTGAGCACTTTGGGGACAGTGACCACAATTCGGTGACGTTTACGTATAAGTATACCCCGCAGGGCAAGAGTTATAGCTCGGGGAAGAGCAATTATGATGCCATTAGACATGACTTGGGGGGGGATAGGTTGGAGAAGTAGGCTGCAAGTGTTGGGCACACTGGATATGTGGAGCTTGTTCAAGGAACAGCTACTGCGTGTTCTTGATAAGTACGTACCGGTCAGGCAGGGAGGAAGGCGTCGAGTGAGGGAACCGTGGTTTACCAAAGAAGTGGAATCGCTTGTTAAGAGGAAGAAGGAGGCCTATGTGAAGATGAGGTGTGAAGTTTCAGTTGGCGCTTGATAGTTACACGGTAGCGAGGAAGGATCTAAAGAGAGAGCTAAGGCGAGCAAGGAGGGGACATGAGAAGTATTTGGCAGGTAGGATCAAGGAAAACACAAAAGCTTTCTATAGGTATGTCAGGAATAAAAGAATGACTAGGGTAAGAGTAGGGCCAGTCAAGTGCAGGGATGGGAAGTTGTGTGTGGAGTCTGAAGAGATAGGCGAGATACTAAATGAATATTTTTCGTCAGTATTCACGATAGGTATGTCAGGAATAAAAGAATGAGGACTTCCGGGTGCGGCGATGACCAGCTAAGTCGCACGTTTCGGCAGCTCCCAGTGGAACGGACTTTTGGGCTCTTAATAAGAGCCCCAACGACAATTTTAACGGCTAAAAGTACTGTGCGGTAAACCAGAAGGGAATCCCTCCTGGATACGGATGAAAAAAGGATAGGAAAGTGGCCGGATTGCGGTGGATCCTCTAGAGCAGCGGCAAGGAAGGCAAGCAAAAACCAAGATGGCGTCGGAAGGTGGCAGTTTAATATGGGGTCCTGAACAACACGAGTTTTTGAAACGCTGCGTGGAAGAGCTTAAAAAGGAGATGAAGAAGGAGCTGTTGGCCCTGATATTACAGGCGATTGAAGGGCTAAAAGATGAGCAAAAGACCCAGGAGCGGGAGCTTCGGGTCGTGAAGGCAAAGGCTGCCGAGAATGAGGACGACATACAGGGCCTGGTGGTGAAGACGGAGATGCACGAGGCACACCATAAACGATGTGTGGAAAGACTGGAGGTGCTGGAGAACAACGCGAGGAGGAATAACTTAAGGATTCTTGGTCTTCCTGAAGGTGCGGAGGGAGCGGACGTCGGGGCATATGTGAGCACGATGCTGCACTCGTTAATGGGAGCGGAGGCCCCGGCGGGTTCGCTGGAGGTGGAGGGAGCATACCGAGTGATGGTGCGAGGACCGAGAGCAGGAGAATTTCCTAGAGCCATAGTGGTGAGATTCCTCCGTTTTAAGGATAGAGAGATGGTCCTTAGATGGGCAAAGAAAACTCGGAGCAGTAAGTGGGAGAACGCGGTAATCCGCGTATACCAAGACTGGAGTGCGGAGGTGGTGAGAAGGAGGGCGAGCTTTAATCGGGCCAAGGCGGTGTTTCACAAAAAGAAGATAAAATTCGGAATGCTGCAACCGGCAATACTGTGGGTCACATATCAAGGGAGGCACCACTACTTTGAGACGGCGGATGAGACGTGGACTTTTACTGTAGAAGAAAAATTGGAATGAGCGGGTTATTAAAAAAGAACGTTTGAAACAAAGTGGTGGGGCGAGTATGGGGGGCGAAGAGGGGGGTAAAAAGGGGGGGGGGAAAGAGGAGTTTTATGTTATTAATCCTGCGATGTGGTAACTTTTCTCTCTTCCACAGGTGGCGGTGGGGGGAGGAAAGGAGGTGGAGGAGATGGGACGTTGGCCATTGGGGGCGGGGCCAGGGGGGAAGCGCAGGCTTGGTTCCAGCACTATGATAATCATGGCAGGAATAGGGAAGCAGGAAGGAGGGGGCGTCGCACGGTGCGAGCCGAGGTCACGGGGGGAAGCCGAGGTCGGCCAGAGTTTGCTGACTTCTGGGAGCAACATGGGGGTGTAACTACGCTAGTGGGGGATCTAGCGGGGGGTGGGGGGGGGGGGGGGGGGAGTTATTGGGTTGCTGCTGCTGGGGAGGGGGGGGGCTGGCAAGGGGTGGGGTGGGCGGGGGGGGCACCGCCTGGTGGGCACACAGCAGCGTGGGAACCGGGTGAGGAGCTGGAAAAAGGGGATGGCTAATCGACGAGCGGGGGGGGGGGTAAAAAGCCCCCCAACCCGGCTGATCACGTGGAATGTGAGAGGGCTGAATGGGCCGATAAAGAGGGCACGGGTACTCGCACACCTTAAGAAACTTAAGGCAGACGTGGTTATGTTACAGGAGACGCACTTGAAACTGATAGACCAGGTTAGACTACGCAAAGGATGGGTGGGGCAGGTGTTTCATTCGGGGCTAGACGCGAAAAACAGGGGGGTGGCTATACTAGTGGGGAAGCGGGTAATGTTTGAGGCAAAGACCATAGTGGCGGATAGCGGGGGCAGATACGTGATGGTGAGTGGCAAATTACAGGGGGAGACTGTGGTTTTGGTAAACGTATATGCCCCGAACTGGGATGATGCCAATTTTATGAGGCGTATGCTAGGACGCATCCCGGACCTAGAGGTGGGAAAGTTGGTAACGGGGGGAGATTTCAATACGGTGCTGGAACCAGGGCTGGACAGGTCGAGGTCCAGGACTGGAAGGAGGTCGGCAGCAGCTAAGGTGCTTAAAGATTTTATGGAGCAGATGGGAGGAGTAGACCCGTGGAGATTTAGCAGACCGAGGAGTAAGGAGTTTTCGTTTTTCTCCTATGTCCACAAAGTCTCTTCGCGAATAGACTTTTTTGTTTTGGGAAGGGCGTTGATCCCGAAGGTGAGGGGAACGGAGTACACGGCTATAGCCATTTCGGATCACGCTCCACATTGGGTGGACTTGGAGATAGGGGAGGAAACAGAAGGGCATCCACCCTGGAGAATGGATATGGGACTAATGGCAGATGAGGGGGTGTGTCTAAGGGTGAGGGGGTGCATTGAAAAGTACTTGGAACTCAATGATAATGGGGAGGTCCAGGTGGGAGTGGTTTGGAAGCCGCTGAAGGCAGTGGTTAGAGGGGAGCTGATATCAATAAGGGCACATAAAGGAAAGCAGGAGAGTAGGGAACGGGAGCGGTTGCTGCAAGAACTTCTGAGGGTGGACAGGCAATATGCGGAGGCACCGGAGGAGGGACTGTACAGGGAAAGGCAAAGGCTACACGTAGAATTTGACTTGCTGACAACGGGTACTGCAGAGGCACAGTGGAGGAAGGCACAGGGTGTACAGTACGAATATGGGGAGAAGGCGAGCAGGTTGCTGGCCCACCAATTGAGGAAAAGGGGAGCAGCGAGGGAAATAGGGGGAGTGAGGGATGAGGAAGGAGAGATGGAGCAGGGAGCGGAGAGAGTGAATGGAGTGTTCAAGGCATTCTATGAAAGATTATACGAAGCTCACCCCCGGATGGGAGGGAGAGAATGATGGGCTTTCTGGACCGGCTGGAATTTCCTAAGGTGGAGGAGCAGGAGAGGGTGGGGCTGGGAGCACAGATCGAAATAGAGGAAGTAGTGAAAGGAATTAGGAGCATGCAGGCGGGGAAGGCTCCGGGACCGGATGGATTTCCAGTTGAATTTTATCGGAAATATGTGGACCTGCTCGCCCCGCTACTGATGAGGACCTTTAATGAGGCAAAGGAAAGGGGACAGCTGCCCCCGACTATGTCTGAGGCAACGATATCGCTTCTCCTAAAGAAGGAAAAAGACCCGCTGCAATGCGGGTCCTATAGACCTATTTCCCTCCTAAATGTAGACGCTAAGATTCTGGCTAAGGTAATGGCAATGAGGATAGAGGATTGTGTCCCGGGGGTGGTCCACGAGGACCAAACTGGGTTTGTGAAGGGGAGACAGCTGAATACGAATATACGGAGGCTGCTAGGGGTAATGATGATGCCCCCACCAGAGGGGGAAGCGGAGATGGTGGTGGCGATGGATGCTGAGAAAGCATTTGATAGAGTGGAGTGGGATTATTGGTGGGAGGTGCTGAGATTTGGTTTTGGAGATGAGTATGTTAGATGGGTACAGCTGTTGTATAGGGCCCCGATGGCGAGTGTGGTCACGAATGGACGGGGATCTGCATACTTTAGGCTCCATAGAGGGACAAGGCAGGGATGCCCTCTGTCCCCATTATTGTTTGCGCTGGCGATTGAGCCTCTGGCAATAGCATTGAGGGGTTCCAGGAAATGGAGGGGAGTACTCAGAGGAGGAGAAGAACACCGGGTATCTCTGTATGCGGACGATTTGCTGCTATATGTAGCGGACCCGGCGGAGGGGATGCCAGAGATAATGCGGACACTTCGGGAGTTTGGAGAAGTCTCAGGATACAAACTGAACATGGGGAAAAGTGAGTTGTTTGTGGTGCATCCAGGGGAGCAGAGCAGAGAAATAGAAGACTTACCGATGAGGAAGGTAACAAGGGACTTTCGTTATTTGGGGATCCAGATAGCCAAGAATTGGGGCACATTGCATAGGTTAAATTTAACGCGGTTGGTGGAACAAATGGAGGAGGATTTCAAGAGATGGGACATGGTATCCCTGTCATTGGCAGGGAGGGTGCAGGCGGTTAAAATGGTAGTCCTCCCGAGATTCCTTTTTGTGTTTCAGTGCCTCCCGGTGGTGATCACGAAGGCTTTTTTCAAAAGGATTGAAAAGAGTATCATGAGTTTTGTGTGGGCCGGGAAGACCCCGAGAGTGAGGAAGGGATTCTTACAGCGTAGTAGGGATAGGGGGGCTGGCACTACCGAGCCTAAGTGAGTACTACTGGGCCGCCAATATCTCAATGGTGAGTAAGTGGATGGGAGAAGAGGAGGGAGCAGCGTGGAAGAGATTGGAGAGGGCGTCCTGTAGGGGGACTAGCCTACAAGCTATGGTGACGGCCCCATTGCCGCTCTCACCGAAGAAATACACCACAAGCCCGGTGGTGGTGGCTACTTTGAAAATTTGGGGGCAGTGGAGACAGCATAGGGGAAAGTCGGGAGCCTTGGTGGGGTCCCCGATAAGAAATAATCATAGGTTTGCTCCGGGGAGAATGGATGGGGGATTTGGAATATGGCAAAGAGCAGGAGTAACACAATTGAAAGATCTGTTTGTGGATGGGACGTTTGCAAGTCTGGGAGCGCTGACCGAGAAATATGGGTTGCCCCAAGGGAATGCATTCCGGTATATGCAACTGAGGGCTTTTGCGAGGCAACAGGTGAGGGAATTCCCACAGCTCCCGACGCAGGAGGTGCAGGACAGAGTGATCTCAAAACCAGAAGGACTCTCACGGCTGTTAATATATATGTATAATATGTATAGGTTGTTGTTATAGATAATTGTATATTGGACTGTTAAATCATATTTTTGGAGAGTGTATATCTGAGACAAGGCAGTTGCCATTTAGTTTTTGTTTTTGTTATATATTATTTATTTTTTGTTTATAAAACAGGCCATTGTTATTTGTACTGTGATATTACTGTGTAAAGGATACACAATGTACGGTGATGGTTGGCCAAAAATTTTCAATAAAATATATTTTTTTTAAAAAGGAATAAAAGAATGACGAGGGTAAGAGTAGGGCCAGTCAAGGACAGGGGTGGGAAGTTGTGTGTGGAGTCTGAAGAGATAGGCAAGATACTAAATCAATATTTTTCGTCAGTATTCACTCAGGAAAAAGAGAATGTTGTGGAGGAGAATGCGGAGACCCAGGCTATTAGAACAGATGGCATTGAGGTACGAAGGAAAGAGGTGTTGGCAATTCTGGACAGGCTGAAAATAGATAAGTTCCCGGGGCCTGATGGGATTTATCCTAGGATTCTCTGGGAAGCCAGGGAAGAGATTGCTGAGCCTTTGGCCTTGATTTTTATGTCATCATTGGCTACAGGAATAGTGCCAGAGGACTGGAGGATAGCAAATGTGGTCCCTTTGTTCAAGAAAGGGAGTAGAGACAACCCCGGCAACTATAGACCGGTGAGCCTCACGTCTGTTGTGGGTAAAGTCTAGGAGGGGATTATAAGAGACAAGATTTATAATCATCTAGATAGGAATAATATGATTAGGGATAGTCAGCATGGCTTTGTGAAGGGTAGGTCATGCCTCACAAACATTATCGAGTTCTTTGAGAAGGTGACTGAACAGGTAGACGAGGGTAGAGCAGTTGATGTGGTGTATATGGATTTCAGCAAAGCGTTTGATAAGGTTCCCCACGGTAGGCTATTGCAGAAAATACGGAGGCTGGGGATTGAGGGTGATTTAGAGATGTGGATCAGAAATTGGCTAGCTGAAAGAAGACAGAGGGTGGTGGTTGATGGGAAATGTTCAGAATGGAGTTCAGTTACAAGTGGCGTACCACAAGGATCTGTTCTGGGGCCGTTGCTGTTTGTCATTTTTATCAATGACCTAGAGGAGGGCGCAGAAGGGTGGGTGAGTAAATTTGCAGACGACACTAAAGTCGGTGGTGTTGTCGACAGTGCGGAAGGATGTTGCAGGTTACAGAGGGACATAAATAAGCTGCAGAGCTGGGCTGAGAGGTGGCAAATGGAGTTTAATGTAGAGAAGTGTGAGGTGATTCACTTTGGAAGGAATAACAGGAATGCAGAATATTTGGCTAATGGTAAAGTTCTTGGAAGTGTGGATGAGCAGAGGGATCTCGGTGTCCATGTACATAGATCCCTGAAAGTTGCCACCCAGGTTGATAGGGTTGTGAAGAAGGCCTATGGAGTGTTGGCCTTTATTGGTAGAGGGATTGAGTTCCGGAGTCATGAGGTCATGTTGCAGCTGTACAAAACTCTGGTACGGCCGCATTTGGAGTATTGCGTACAGTTCTGGTCACCGCATTATAGGAAGGACGTGGAAGCTTTGGAGCGGGTGCAGAGGAGATTTACCAGGATGTTGCCTGGTATGGAGGGAAAATCTTATGAGGAAAGGCTGATGGACTTGAGGTTGTTTTCGTTAGAGAGAAGAAGGTTAAGAGGAGACTTAATAGAGGCATACAAAATGATCAGGGGGTTAGATAGGGTGGACAGTGAGAGCCTTCTCCCGCGGATGGAAATGGCTAGCACGAGGGGACATAGCCTTAAACTGAGGGGTAATAGATATAGGACAGAGGTCAGGGGTAGGTTCTTTATGCAAAGAGTAGTGAGGCCGTGGAATGCCCTACCTGCAACAGTAGTGAACTCGCCAACATTGAGGGCATTTAAAAGTTTATTGGATAAGCATATGGATGCTAATGGCATAGTGTAGGTTAGATGGCTTTTGATTTTTGACTTCCCATGTCGGTGCAACATCGTGGGCCGAAGGGCCTGTACTGCGCTGTATCGTTCTATGTTCTATGTTTTGGTCATGCCCGGCACTGGAGGGGTTCTGGAGAGGAGTGGCGGGAGCAATATCTCAGGTGGTGAAAGTCCGGGTCAAGCCAAGCTGGGGGCTAGCAATATTTGGAGTAGTGGACGAGCCGGGAGTGCAGGAGGCGAAAGAGGCCGGCATTCTGGCCCTTGCGTCCCTGGTAGCCCGGCGAAGGATCTTGCTAATGTGGAAGGAGGCGAAGCCCCCTAGCGTGGAGGCCTGGACAAACGACATGGCTGGGTTCATAAAGTTGGAAAGGATTAAGTTTGCCTTAAGGGGGTCTGCGCAGGGGTTCTACAGGCGGTGGCAACCGTTCCTAGACTACCTCGCGGAGCGTTAGAGGAAGGTCGGTCAGCAGCAGCAGCAACCCTGGGGGGGGGGGGGGGGGAGAGACGAGAGATTGCTTGAGGGGACGGACGAGCGGGGGATAACATGGAGGTGGGGGAAACTGGCACGAACGGGCGAGAGCCAGTGTATAAAGCTCTGTAAATATATCATCTTCCCATGTATATATCTTGCTTAGGGAGATTTTGTGTTATTTTGTTACCGGGGGAAATTGTTTTGGTTTGTTAAAAAACTTTAATAAATATATATATTTTTTAAAATTGTTGTAAAAACCCATCTGGTTCACTAATGTCCTTTAGGGACGGAAATCTGCCGTCATTACCTGGTCTGGCCTACATATGACGCCAGACCAACAGCAATGTGGTTGACTCTGAGCAGCCTCCCGGAATGGGCAATAAATGCTGGCCCAGCCAGCAACGCCCACATCCCATGAACCAAGGGGGGGAAAAAGCCTGTCCACTATCTATAAAAGGAGTGCAATGGAATACTCTCCACTGGCCTGGATGAATGCAGCTCCAACAGCACTCAAGAAGTTTGATACTATCCAGGACAAAGCAGCCCACTTGATTGACACCCTATCCACCATCTTCAGCATTCATTCCCTCCACCACTGACGTACAGTGGCAGCAATGTGTACTGTATACAAGAAGCACTGTAGCAACTCATCAAGGCTCCTTTGACAGGGCTTCCAAACCCATGACCTATACCAGCTAGAAGGACAAGGGGAACAATTCTTGGGAACATCAATATCTGCAAGTTCCCTCCAAGCTGCACACCATCCTGACTAGGAGCTACACTGTCATTCCTTCACAGTCTGAGTCAAAATTCTGGAACTCCCTCCCAAACATGATAAATGCCAGGATCCTGGGAAGCACCAAGAATCAGAGGGACCTTGGTGTGCATGTACAGTGGTTCCTTAAGGTAGCAGAGCAGGTGGTTACAGCGGTTAAGAAGGCATAGGTATACCTGCCTTTATAGCCGAGGCACAGAGTTTAAGAGCAGGGGAGGTTATGCTGGAACTGTATAAAACTTTGGTTAGGCCACAGGTAGAGTGCAGTTCTGGAATCCACTTTACAGGAGGGATGTGATAGCACTGGAAAGGGTGGAGAGGAGATTTATCAGGATGTTGCCTGGCCTGGAGAGTTTTACTTATGAAGGAGACTGGATAGACTTGGATTGTTTTCCTTGGAGCAGAGGAGACTGAGTGGGGACATGATTGAGATGTATAAAATTGAGGGGCATAGATGAGAGTGGACAGGAACAAATATTTTCCCTTAGTGAAGGGGGCACAGATTTAAGATAAGGGGCAGGTGGTTTATAGGGGATGTGAGAAAAAAAAACGAGGCCCGCCGGCGCCGTTCTAACCTGCTCTGAGCCGGCAGGAACTCTGCGTTGTACAGTCGAATGGCGGCCTGTGTGTGTTGGGGGGGGGCGGGGGTGAGGCTCCGACTCCGAGGGGGCCTTCGATGTGGCCTGGCCCGCAATCTGGGCCCACCAATCAGTGGGCTGGCCTCTCTGGCTGGCCCCATGTTGCGTCGGGGCCGGCGCGTTGAAGGAGGCCACTGCGCATGCGCGCATTGGCACCGGTGCCACTGCGCATGTGCGGATCCCGCGGCACAGAGTTCGCGCTGGGATCGGCAGCTGGAGCGGCACGAACCGCTCCAGCGCCGTGCTGGCCCCCTGTAGGGGCCAGAATTAGTCCTGGCAGCGGCCCGTTCACGCCGTCGTCATTAGAGAATCCCGCCCAATATTGCACAACATTAACCTTTGCCACTCACCGCACAGCAGCACATGCTATATCACAGGATCTGTAATCCAGAGGGCTGGATTAATGATCTGGAGAAGAGTTTAAATCCCATCAAATCATCATGTAGTGGAGAATTTAAATTTGATTAATTAAACTAGGTTAAAATTCTGGAACTGTTAACCATGAAAGTACCAGATGATTGTAAAAAGCTACCTGCTTTTATCCTTTATACAATCTTTGTACAATAGCGCATTTTCTTCTTTTTATCCATAGACAGTATTGGGCCGAGGGAGGAGACCGCACTGGACGATAGTATTAGGAAAGACTGTGGAAAAGGTAAATCTCAGACACTGAAGTCTGGGCACCCCAGTCTCAGAACATCTCAGCCGTAAAGAATACAACATCCAAGTACCTGCAGCAAAATGATTCCACACTCAAAAACTGTTTGGTCCTCCCATTGGTTGCATTAAAGGCAATCACAGGGTTAAAAAGGATCTGTGTCTTGTTCTCAAAAGGAAAAAATATGTCATATCTCTTTTCCGGAGTGGAACTGCGCAGGAGAGAATATTTATACAGGATACACTGCATACCAGGATGTATGAAAATAGGAACTCGCCAGTTTACTATTGGCAAAAAAATTGTCTGTTTATGAGTTCCGCAGGGGAAGTGTTGCACGGATTATTATATCTGTGGTGGTGATAGGCTTTTCTTTTCATCAGCAAAGCAGGCAAGGGCTAATTCGAGGTTCCTATGCTTATTTTGACCTTATACATCTTCTTGCACAAAACAGACGCGTGACAGGTAACAGAAATCACAGCCCAGTCCACTTTTTCCACTTTGTGTAGTCACGCATTTATCCAGTTGAAAGTTTGTATTTGCATCAACAATCTCTGGCCTTTTTAACCAATCACCTTAAATCTGTGTTCTCAACCAAAATCTGTGTTCTCAACCATTCTGCCACAGGAAAGGGTTTATTCTTGTTTTATTCATCAAAATAAGTCCTAATTTTGAACGCCATCAAATTTCCCCAGTGCTTTCACTGCTCGAAGGAGAACAACCCCAGCTTCTGAGAGTCTCTTCATATAACTAAAGCCCCGCAATTGTGGTACCATTTTATGAAATCTCTTCCACACCCTCTCCAACGCTTTGACATCCTTCAGAATGTGTTCAGAACTGGGATGTAATCAGTGCTTTACGAAGGTTTAGCATAACTTCCTCACTTTTGTACTCTTCCACTATTAATAAAGTCAAGGATCCCATAAGGTTTTTCTTAGAAACAGATTTCTCAACTTGGCCTGCCACCATCACAGATTTGTGTACTGACACCCCAAAGTCTCTGCTCCGGTCTCTCCTTCAAAATGGGACCATTTAGTTCATGTGGTCCCTTCCCATTCTTCCTACCAACTTCTTTGGGTTGACCTTTGCCTGTCAGGTGCCCTGCACCCCCCCCCCCCCCCCCCTCCCCAACCACACGCCCCACTCCACCATTTATGTGCCTCTGAAGTCGGTTCGCATACTCATCGTTTACTGCAGTTCCAAACTCCATATAGCAAACTTCTAAATTAGGCACCTTACACCCAAGACTAAGTCATATACACAAAAATGTGCAGAGGGGTGGCACTGTAGGTGTGGTTAGCACTAGCTCCAGGGCCCCAGGTTCTATTCCCAGCTTGGGTCACTGTCTGTGTGGAGTCTGCACGTTCTCCCCGTGTCTGTGTGGGTTTCCTCCGGGTGCTGTGGCTACATCCCACAAGTCACGAAAGATCTGCCGTTAGGTAATTTGGACATTCTGAATTCTCCCTCCGTGTACCCAAACAGGTGCTGGAATGTGGCGACTAGGGACTTTTCACAGTAACTTCATTGCAGTGTTAATATAAGCCTACTTGTGACAATAAAGATTATTATATCAGCTCCTGGGCAACACCATTCCAGTCTGAGAAACATACATGCACCATGACTTTCTGAACCCAAGTCAATTCTGTATCCATGCTACGACTGTCCCTTTGATCTCATGGGTCTTCACTCTGCTGACATCCCTTACTCTCCCTTCTCTTATTGTTCATGTGTGCCTCTCGCGATTTGAACCCGTCAACACAGTGAACAATTTATGTGAATAGATTTCCCAGTTCAGTGAGTTCCCCTGAAGCCTTGGTTTGCTAGGTCATGTCGCTTCAGTGTTGCTTCATTGAGTAACAGCAGCATGTATTTTCGACAGTGCCAGTAACACGTAAAGCCACCCCGAGATTACTGCACAGAGATTTAAACACAAAGCAACAAAAGCAGTGGAGGTAATAGGAAAGTGTGATCTAAAGCTTGTTCAAAGCGCTAGGTTTTCAGAAGGGCTTCAATAGTGGAGAGGGGAATGTAGAATCAGAGAGGCTGGAGGGGAACAATTATTTTTAAAGACATTCACCCCTATCAAGAGGGCACTTAGGTAATTATATCTATTCAGACCACGTCTATGTTTTTCTCCCCGAGAGCATCCAGATCAGGCACGGGTGGGTGGCATGCTGGCACTGCTGCCTCACAGCGCCAGGGACCCGGGTTAGATTCCACCCTTGGGCGATTGCCTGTGCGGAGTTTGCACTTTCTCCGAATGTCTGTGTGGGTTTCCTCCCACAGTCCAAAGATGTGCAGGTTAGGTGGATGGGCCATGATAAAATTGTCCCTTCGTCCAAAAGGTTTGGTGGGATTAGTGGGTACAGGGTGGGGGGGCGTGGACTTTTTTTTTTTTAAAGGTCGTTCTTGGGGTGTGGGTGTCGCTGGCTGGGTCAGCATTTGTTGCCCATCCCTAACTGCCCTAGAACGGAGTGGCTTGCTTGGCCATTTCAGACGAGGGCAGTTAAGAGTCTACCGCATCGCCGTGTGGATCTGGAGTCACATGTAGGCCAGACCAGGTAAGGATGACAGATTTTCTTCCCTGAAGGACACGAGTGAACCAGATGGGTTTTTACAACAATCGGCAATGGCTTCATGGTCATCATCATACTTTTAATTCCAGATTTTTATTGAATTCAAATTTCACCATCTGCCATAGTGGGATTCGAACCCAGGACCCCAGATCATTAACCTGGATCTCTGGATTACAAGTCTAGTGACAACACCACTATACCACCGCCTCCCCATTACCCTGGGTCGATGCAGAATCGATGGGCCAAATGGCCTCATTCTGCACTGTAGGGATTCTATCTCCTGCTCAATCTGCATAGCCATTTCATTCAGGAATTCAACACATCCCTTTTAACAGAATGTATGTGTTCTGTTCAACAATGGCCCGTGCGGCAGGGAAATAAGCTAAATGTTAACACACCCGTCAACTTTTAAAGCAAGAGGTTAATTTGTTACAATGCCTGAAGGTCTAGTGAACGAAGTCCACATTTTGTTTGCTCGAGGGTGCTAAAAGTGCTAACACAGCCTGGAGTCACCTGAGCCCTTTCCTCGGCAGCTCCAGTTACACCAGCAACTAACAATCCAACTGACTGAGAGCTTCAGGCTGGTTCAATTACAGAACGACAAATGTCAGAAGTTTGGGGGCTTCAAGTCCCACTCCTCAGGGATAATCCAGGCT
Source organism: Scyliorhinus torazame (assembly GCF_047496885.1). Classification (NCBI taxonomy): domain Eukaryota; kingdom Metazoa; phylum Chordata; class Chondrichthyes; order Carcharhiniformes; family Scyliorhinidae; genus Scyliorhinus; species Scyliorhinus torazame. The sequence goes on along the minus strand of NC_092709.1, from coordinate 343,347,178 downwards.
GACACAGTGCAGCAGAGGGAGTGCTTTCACAATATATATTAATGATATGGAAGAAGGAACTGAAGGAACTGTTGCTAAGTTTGCAGACGATACAAAGATCTGTAGAGGGGCAGGTAGTATTGAGGAAGCAAGGGGGCTGCAGAAGGATTTGGACAGGCTAGGAGAATGGGCAATGAAATGGCAGATGGAATACAATGTGGAAAAGTGTGAGGTTGTGCACTTTGGAAGGAGAAATTTAGGCATAGACTATTTTCTAAATGGGGAAAAGCTTAGGAAATCAGAAGCACAAAGGGACTTGGGAGTCCTTGTTCATGATTCTCTTAAGGTTAATGTGCAGGTTCAGTCGGCAGTTCGGAAGGCAAATGCAATGTTAGCATTCACGTCGAGAGGGCTAGAATATAAGACCAGGGATGTACTTCTGAGGCTGTATAAGGCCAGACCCCATTTGGAGTATTGTGAGCAGTTTTGAGCCCCGTATCAAAGGAAGGATGTGCTGGCCTTGGAAAGGGCCCATAGGAGGTTCACAGAACGATCCCTGGAATGAACAGCTTGCCGAATGAAGAACGGTTGAGGATTCTGGGTCTGTACTCATTGAATTTTATAAGGATGACGGGGATTCTTATTGAAACTTACAGGATACCGCGAGGCCTGGGTAGAATGGACGTGGAGAGGATGTGGAAAAACCACAACTAGAGGACACAATCTCAGACTAAAGGGACGATCCTTTAAAACAGAGATGAGGAGGAATTTCTTCAACCAGAGGGTTGTGAATCTGTGGAACTCTTTGCCGCCGAAGGCTGTGGAGGCCAAATCACTGAGTGTCTTTAAGACAGAGATCGTTAGGTTCTTGATTAATAAGGGGTACTGGGGTTATGGGGAGAAGGCCGGAGTATGGGAATGAGAAAAATATCAGCCATGATTGAATGGCGGAGCAGACTCGAAGGGCCAAGTGGCCTAATTCTACTCCTATGTCTTATGTCTCATGGCTTCACTGTCACAAATATTTACTGCATTCATTAACGACATTGGTAATGGGACAAAAAGCCACAAATCTATATGTTCCACTGATTTGGATTTGTCGTGTACCAAGGTAGGGGCAGCACAGTGGCGCAGTGGTTAGCATTGCTGCCTCACGGCGCCGAGGTCCCAGGTTCGATCCCGGCTCTGGGTCACTGCCCGTGTGGAGTTTGCACATTCTCCCCGTGTTTGCGTGGGTTTCGCCCCCACAACCCAAAGATGTGCAGGGCGAGGTGGATTGGCCACTCTTAAATTGTCCATTAATTGGAAAAAATGAATTGGGTACTCTAAATTTAAGAAAATGTGTACCGACGTACATTGAAAAGGATTGTTCTGCATACAGTCCAGACACATCATTCCACACATGAAAAATATAGGGCATGCATAAATACACAATGTGAATACATAGACACAGACATCGGGTGAAGCATACGGAGTGCAGCACTACTCATTAGAGAAGATGAGTGGAGTGATCAGTTCCGTCCATAAGACGGTCAATTGGGAATCTGGGTAAGGGGCAGCACGGTGGCGCAGTGGTTAGCCCTGCTGCCTCACGGTGCCGAGGACCCGAGTTCGATCCTGGCCACCAGTCACTGTCCGTGTAGAGTTTGCACATTCTCCCCATGTTTGTGTTGCTCGCACCCCCACAACCTAAAGATGTGCAGACTAGGTGAATTGGCCACGCTAAATTGCCCCTTAATTGGAAAAAAAAAAAGGAATCTGGGGAAGAAGCTGTTTTTGAATCTGTTTGTGCGTGTTAGAACATAGAACATAGAACATTACAGCGCAGTACAGGCCCTTCGGCCCTCGATGTTGTGCCGACCTGTGAATCCACTCGACTCAGACTTTTGTATCTCCTGCCCGATGGAAAAAGTTGGAAGAGTAAGCCGGGTGAGAGTGATCTTGATTATCCTGTCCGCTTTCCCCAGGCAGCGGGAGGTGTCGACAGAGTCAATGAATGGGAGGCGGGATTGTGTGATGGACTGGGCTGTGTTCAAATAATGACACAAATATAAGTGTAGATAGAAGCATAAAGAGAAAGATCGTCTGAATCAGAAAAACTGTGCCAATAAGATTTCAATGTAGGCAAATGTGTGGTCATCCACTTCAACAAAAGATATAATAGGATTTTCTTAAATGGCGCAAAGCTGAAACCAGAGGCAGTCCAAAGAGAATTGAGGATCCATGCACACAAATAATTAAAATGTCATCAAAAGGTACAGAAAATAATCAAGCCCAACAGATGGCTGGTCTTCATATCTCGAGAACTAGAACACAAATGTATCAAGGTCATGTCTTAGTTAGGCCACACTCCGTACAGCCAGCAGTTGTGGGCACCACACCTTCGGAAGGATGTACTGGTTTTCAAAATTTACCAGTGTGATCAATGTAGGAATTTCAGATATATTTATTATATGTAGTTGATGCACTAAGGGGCAAAGGCCTGCATTAGTATGTGACTGCTACAGTCATAAGCGTAGTCTCTATTGTACTGTCAGGAGCTTGATTAGACGTGAAAGTTTGCGATCTCTGGCTCAAGAGTGCTTCGAGGCAGTTTAGAAGGAGCACCCAACCCATGCTATGGCTGCCCTGCACGTGAGTTTTGAGGAAAGTCTACTCCGTTCTGTGCCTGATCATGGAGTGCTTGATCCTGATCGTGCTTGATCCTGAAAATGCACATTAAAAACAGAAAGCTCTCCATTCACGAGCCTATTCGTTAGCTTGATCAGCACAAAATTCTACACAACTTAGAAATACAAATATTTTAACTTGCTCCAATACTCCCATGTCTGAAATGTTTCAGAATACTTTACGTAATCCTCTACTCTGTGAAAATAAACCTTGCACTGTGGCAAGAACATTTTGGCTCAGAACTACAAACAGTTGTAATTAATGACCCTGCTCATTTAAACTTGCAATTATTAATCCCTAGCCTGTAACTAATCTGGGAAAATGCTACATAGTAAAATGTAGGTGAAGGGCAAAGACTCAGGGTAGCTCTGTACCAAGGTTAAAAAATATACAAGAGAAGATAAATCAGGAAGTAACAGTTCCAGCAGATCCGGGATAGAGTGAGGCAGCTAAGATCTAATTTCCAGTTCTGAATCTGAGCCGGAGTTAAAGAACATGCATTAATAGAGAACCAGTGAACCTCCCGCAGCGCTTTCCAGCCAATGACGTACTTCTGAAATCTAGCCACTGTTCGAATTGAGGAGATGCAGCAGCCGGCTTGAGCACCACAAGGTCCCACAAGCAAGACGATGACAGGTAATCTGTTGTGAGGTTTTCTGAGGACTAATTATCATCCAAAATACCAGCAATAACTCCCCTGCTCCACTTCCCCCTGGGATTTGGTGGTGATGGTCGTTTGGGGGGGGGGGGGGGGGGGGGGGGGGGGGGGCCCTCCCTTGGTAGGGCACTGTCAAGACTCTGGGCTGAGGGCACTGGAGTGAAACTGGAGCTCAAAACGTTTAAAAGTGAATATGCTACCCAATGAGCCACAGCCGACGCCTGGCTCAAATAGCGAGAACACGTGCAGGAAGAAAACTGTGAAATTCACAGTAAGCAATTGCTAACCTAGGATTACCCCAAGAACATGAGAAATAGAAGGAGTATGCCAGAGAGCATACTGAGCCTGCTCCAACACTCAATTATTGCTGAACTCACACCTCAATGCTTTTATATTTGTTCATGGGATGTGGGCTGGAAGGGCATCACTAATTGCCCTTGAGGGGCAGTTAAGAGTCAACCACATTTCTGTGGATCAGGAGTCACGTGTAGGCCAGACCAGGTAATGACGGCAGATTTCCTCCCCTAAAGGACATTAGTGAACCAGATGGGTTTTTACCACAATCAGCAATGGTTTCATGGACTTTTAATTGCAGATTTTTTTTATTGAATTCAAATTTCACCATCTGCAGTGATGGGAATTGAACCCGGGATCCCAGAGCAGTACTCTGGGTCTTTGGATTGCTATTCCAGTGACAATACCACAATGCCACCGCCTCCCCAAATTTCCAACCTCATTCCAATATCCTTCAAATCGAGTGCCAAATATTCTATCCATCTCAGCCTTGAATAGACTCAATAACTGAGCATCACAATCCTATGATTGAAGAAATTTCTCCTCATCCGAGGCCAATATGGCCAGCCTGTTAACCCCCATCACTCCCCTTCTGGTCTCTCCAGTCAGGAGAAACAGCCTCTAGCAACTGCCAAAGAATTCCGATTCATTCTGTTCAATTCTGCCTCATCAGCGATCTCTGTCATCCAAGGAACCATTTTGTGAATCTTTGTTGCAACCCTCTTACAGTGAGAATATCCATCCTTAGGTTAAGACCACCAAACCTTTGCCAATACTCCAGGTGTAACCTCACCAAAATCTTGTATATGTCCTACACGGCTTCCTTACTCTTATCCTGAACCCCCCCCCCCTTGCAGTAAATTCAATATACCAATTGCCTTTCTCATTACTTGCTACACTTGCATGTTAACTTCACTGATTCACATACAAGATCCCCAACTCCTTCTGAATACAAACATTTACTTGTCTCTCAGATGTCAAACCCCACTCCAACCAATCCCAGCAAATGGAGACCAGAGCTCGGACTCCAGGTTGACTCTGGTGTAGATGAATGAGTGTGACAGCCACCACCCCACACACCCCAGCCCCCGCCAGGGAGTAGGAAGCTAAAAACCCTACCACTCTGCACCATAATGGGTATGACAATGGAAGGAGCTTGTTAGTCACTCTGCAAATTCATCCACAGCTTAATTTCATATTATTTTCTAAGGTAAAAGTGTAAGAATTACAAAAAACACAACACTTAAGATCTCTGGAATTAGGGTCAGGGAAATGTGCCCCGAAAGAAAGTCGGGCTCCACAGCAAGCAAGCAGCTTCACGATCTATGTGGGTTTCTCTCCCTGAAGCACAACGCTGCTATTCTGCACATCACTGGCCAAAAAAACTCAATTCCGACAAGCTGCAATCATACTCTCATCATTGCTGAGACAATCATTCAGAATGAAATTGCAGCAAAGTGCTCCTCCCGATAATAAATTACTTGGTAACAGAATGCTTGTACTTACCACCGAGGCATTTCCAGTGATCCAGTTCTATTGTACTCCATTTCACTCACATTAACTCACAATGAAGGCAGTTTCAAATTATATTACAATGCCTGCTGCTTTTCGATGTTGTCGCAAGGCAGCCGGTCATGGGTTATTTCGCTTACGCAGGCTGATGTTTATGATCATCCAATAAATTTCCAAGTCCTGTTTTGACTAGTTCAGGAAGCACACTGTCCTGACTCTGACGTTCCAAAAACATACACACACTGGCTGTTACTGTTCTCTCAGATACACTTTGCAACACATACAGGGAAGGTCACGAAAGCATGTCGGCTATGAGAGCTGAGGATTCGAAGAGCAGGCCAAACACAGTCCCATCTCATTTAACACAGCTCCCACGTAATACTGAACTGCCCTTGTCACGACTCGTGTCCTCAATTGGCAGGCACTGAGGAAATCATCGATATCAAGGGCGGCAAGCAGTTGACAATGGAGGCTGCAGAGCACCAGTACTAATAATATCAAACTGCAGTTTAATGCGCTTACATGCATGCAGAAAATGAATCATCGCCACTCACTCGGAGACGACATGACGGGTCACAGAGCCAACAAAAAAAAAGCCATATACGCCACAGGCAGTGACCCTCAACTCAGGAAGAGTGCATCATTGACTCTTGGTATGATACAGAACAGGAGGCTGGCCGTTCAGCCCCTGGGCCTGTGCCAGCTTTTTGAAAGAGTCAAGCCAATTCACCCCACTCCACTTTCTCCACAGCTTTGTAGATGTTTCCCTTCATGTATTTGTTCAATTTCCTTTTAAGTTACAATCAAATCCGTTCCCTCCAACCCTTTCAGAGAGTGCACTTCAGATACAACAGCTTGCTGTGTAAACTAAACAAAATCCTCATGTTGCCTCTTGTTCTGTGGTCAATCATCTTAAATGTGTCCTTTGCTTCGTGCCCCCTGTACCACTGGAAACTGCTGTGCTTGAATTACTCTATCAAAACACAAGCACATCATTGTTGTCAGATCTATATTTACCCCTGTTGAGTGTTGCTAGCTGCAGAGGTTGGGTAGGTGAATTAAGACCAGTGAAAAATGGGAACTTCAGAGACCTGATAAAAACTGCTCGCTGCCCTCAGGTAGATCATTGGTGCCTGCTCTTTAGGAAGGCAGTCAAAGTCATAGAAATAGAAGAGATTCACAAAGGGTAATTCCAGAGGGTTTTGTGACATGGACCTTCATAGATCTGCCGGATGCAAGGGGCCTAGTTAAGATAAGTCAGAAAAAAGTATTTCCACTAATCGGCGACCAATCTCAGATTACCATAAAGAGGAATGCAGGGAACAGCTCGGAATTATTCTGAAATTATTGCAGAGGGTCATTAGAATAAGCAAACCCTGGCTCGAAACAGTCGAGGAAGGAGAATTTATAACAGCTTTTAAAAATGAAATTAATAAATACTTAAGAATGAACATTTGTTTGATGGTACGGTAAAAGGTCAGTGGAATGGAACTAAGTGGATAGGATGATATGCAGCACAGAAGGAGGCCATTCGACACAGCTTGGTTGCCCTTGCTCTTTTGAAGAGCCACCCATATGGTCCCAATCCCCTTGCTCTTCAACCATAGCCCTGTAAATAGTTCCTTTTCAAATATGCTGTTGAATCGATATCCACCACCCTCTTGGACAGTGCATTTTCCATCATAAAGTCACGTTGCTTAAGAAAAAACTCTCATCTTTCCTCGCGTTAATAGAACATGATCCTTCTCTGCTAGAATGAGAAATACCCCATCCTCTCCAGTCTTTCCACACAACTCAAGTCCCCACCATCATCTGAGTAAATCTCCTCTGCGCCCTCCCGGGCTTAATTCAGAAAAGAGGCAGCCACGATGGGCTGAATGGCTTCTTCCTGAAATTCTACAATTCCGTTTAGAACGACACAGGCACGGAGCTGAGAAGGACCATCAGCAAGAATCACGTTTACAGGCACTAATAGTGCCTCTCGCACTCTGGTGTTGTTGGGCTTACTCTGCTTTTCACAGAAAGGGGACAAATTTCACAGTACCCGCAGTTCAGCTCCCACTTGAAGCCAGTGCGCAATATAGCACCCATGTGCACTTTTCAAACTGCTTCATTAAAAATGATCTGTTCACTCAGTCTTCTCAAGCTCTGAATTCCACTTTGCTGTTTTATTTATGCTGCTTAATCCAACTTCTTGGGCAAAAAAAAAAAGATTTAGAATTATCAGCAGTGGACAGCATACCAGTCTACGTTTGCTGAATTTGTTTATTAATCACTTTTGGCAGTTCTAGTTTGATGGTCAGACTGGGAGTGTGAGATATTCAAGCTGTCCCATTTCCACTTGTTTTACACTGGGTGACTGAACACCATGGAGTCCAGCAGTCTGTGAGGATCCACAATCGGCAGCTCCCAGGTCACAGAACACAGAGTGTGCAGTTCACCTGCTTTACAAGGGTAACAGCAACTAGGGTCCATTCTGTCTGCCCAACCAGATGTGGCAGCAATGTGAAAGCACTGTGACACCATCCAGTTCAAAATCCCTCCAAGCAAACATTGTCAATTTGCAGGCCTGTGGGAAAAGGCGGGGGGAGTGCGACTAGCACTTAGAGATCTGGCACAAACATAACTGGTCCAATGGCTTCCTCTGTGCCATCACCATTCTCTGATAATGTATTGCTACTGATGTCATCAGGTGTTGGGCTGAACGGGTCACCCAAGGCCAGAATGATCTGCAGCAAAGGCATTTGGTCAGCTTCCACGAACTATCAGGCTTTGTAATCTATCTGAGCAACATATTCCGCCCACCCACCCAAGATCACTCACTCAGACATTCAACAGCATACGAAACAGGAATAAGGAGCAGGTGCAGGACATTGGCCCCCTGAGCCCACACTGCCATTTGATCATATCATGGTTGACCTGATTGTAGTCTTAACTCCAACTTCCTGTCTGTCCCCCATAACCCTCGACTCCCTGCTCGATCAAAAATCTGTCCAATGCATTGAATATATTCAATGACCCTGCCTCCACTTTACTGGAGAAGAGAATTCCACTTTGGGGGGGCGGGCAGAAGCATCCCCTCAGCATCCACCCTGACAAGTCCCCTCAGGATCTTAGATGTTTCAATAAGGTCACCTCTCATTTTTCTAAACTCCAATGGACACAGGCCCAACCTCATCAGCTAACCCTTGCATCCCAGGAATCGGGCGTGGGGACCTTTTCTGAACTGCTTCCAATACAAGAACGTTCCTCCTTAAGTAAGGAAACCAAAACAGTACACAGTCCTCCACATGCAGTCTAACTGAGGCTCAGTACAGCTCAAGCAACCTCTTCTGTTAGGATCCCAGATGCGAACCCAACTATTTGCACTTTGCAAAACTGTGAGGAAATGTCACTGTCCCACAGGAGTGATAACACTGACCTACAGGTATCTTTTATGTTAAAACAAACTTTCATTTAAACACAGAATTAACCACATTAGCAGCAAAGAGATAGCTTTACAGTTAACAACTACAACAGTTAAGTAAAAGAGAAAATCTTACCTTACTTCCTCAAGCGCCTAAAGACTATCAAACTCCAGAACCTCGATGAACAAGGGCACCAGACACATGGGAACAACACCACCGGCAAGTTCCCCTCCATGTCTACACCATCCTGATTGGAACCATATCACCATTCCTTCACTATCATCAGATCAAAATACTGGAGCTCTCTTAAGCAGCACTGTGGATATACCAACATCACATGGACTGCTGCCGTTCGAGGCATTCATTACCGTCCATTACCACCTTCTCAAGGACAACTAGGAATGGGCAACAAATGATGCCCATATGAAAACAAATTTAATCATTTAAGCTATCGGCCACAATTAAAATCACAAACTAGTTTAAAGACTAAGCTAAAAAATTTGACCTATCCATGAAATAAAGTTGCCCCATTTTTCATACACATAACAAAGCATCAAACACTCCAGTTCAGGTACAGCACGGGGTTAGATACAGATAGAGTAAAGCTCCCTCTAACTGCCCATGTTACATGTTGCAAGGGAAGTTTCTCAAATATTGTCTATAATGTATCCTCAACATTAAGTCAGTAGCCTGTAGGAACTCTTGGCAAGAGTTCATGCTTATCATACCAAACAAAATATTTTATCCTCGGGATGTAAAAACTAGTCATTGAGACAATGCAACTCCTGGTATTGCATCTGTAAGGAAGCAAAATTCACGACCTGATGGGGTGGAGGAAACAGTCAATCGCAACTTTCATACAGGAATTGTATGAATACTTCAAGCATTAAAAAACATAAGCAAATGAGGAATGTTCGGTCCTCAAAAGTGACCTCCTTCTGTGCAGGATTATTTGATAATTCTATGGCGGAGACGATCAGACAAATTTTGATACTGAGCTACATAAAGAGATACGAGGACAGGTAGCTGAAAGTCTGGTCAAAGAGTTGTATTTTCAGGAGCAACTTGGGAAAGCAGGAGCTAGTTCATTAAAAAAGACAAAGATGTCCTGCTTTTTCAGTCTGCAAACCCATTTGTTAGCAAACACCAGAGAATTGGGAGAAAAAGGATGCCATTGTTTCACTGATCTGGATTTTTTTTCTCTCTATCTCTGCTACTCGGGCATAAACCTTGCTGAGGTGCTCATTTTTCTTGGGCAGCGACACAGCCTGGATGTTGGGCAGGATGTCGCCCTGGGTGATGGCAACCCCGCCCAGCAGCTTGTGGAGCTCCTCGCCATTGCAGATAGCGAGCTGCAGGTGGCAGGGGATGATGTGCGCCTTCTTGTTGACCCGGTCCATGTTGCCAGTCAGTTTGAGGAACTTGACGGTCCGGCACATCAGCACAGCGGACAGGTAGACGGGGCTCCCAGCACTCACCCGTTTGGCATAGTGACCCTTGCACACAGCCAGTGGATGCAGCCGACAGGGAACTGCAGACCTGCCCAGGAGGAGCGGGTCTTAGCCTTGGCATCGTAGCCTTGGCGCACCCTTTGCCCCCAGTTTTACCACAACCCGACATGTTGCTGATGTCAAAAAAGCTTCAAGTGCACAAGCATCTGGGCAATGTTAGATTTGACAATTCACTGAAGATCAATTGCACCTCAGCAAGTTCATACGGCTGAAGAAGTGCGAGCGGCTCATCAGTGATTCTTACTGGGCCATAAGGACCGGATACAAGAAAGCCAGTGTTCATTTTAAACGTAAAGAGAGATGTGACAGTGAGGGCTGAACTGTGAATACAAGTTGCTCAAATGTATCATTTCAATAGATTCCCTACAGTGCAGAAAGGGGCCATTCGGCCCAACAAGTCAGCACCGACACCCAATAATCTCACACATTGATCATGGCAAATCCACATAACATGCACATCTTTTGGGCTGTGGGAGGAAACTGAAGCATCCGGAGGAAACCCACGCAGACACGGGGAGAACGTACAAACACCACACATTGAAGGCTGGAATTGAACCCGGGTTCCTGGCCGTGAGGCAACAGTGCTAACCACTGTGCCACCATGTGGTTTTGCATAAGGCCGGTGTTTTGAGCTATCTGGTACCACCTCTGTTGGGCCCAGTATTCAGCCCGCCAAGCACTTTTGCACCAATGTCAATGGAAAATATTACAAAAGCAGTGTTTTGTTACTGGGTAGTTAGATATTCTCATTTCTTAAACAGTCCAGAGGGAGATGATTTGCTTCCACTTCAATTTGAAGGACTGAGATGGCTGATAAGTCCAATGCACAATCTGCAAGTTCTTATCTGAGCAGATGAAAGTGTCAAGTGAATAGGTTGGTTGGAGAATTGGGCAGTCTCCAAAGTCTCTACTTTGCCACTACATGTTCCTGACAAAGTCTCGCTGTGTTCAGTGACTTCAAAATTAATCTACTCCATCGTGGTTGTTTACAAGCCAGGGGCTTCCATTGAGCCAGCTTACATCTCTTCAGGAATTCCCTGATGACATCCTGCAGGCATTTTCACTGTCCTCTTCTGTCATGACTCAGTTCAGAGTAGAGCAATAGCTTCTGGAGAGTGGTGCCAGGCAGACAAAGGACATGTCCTGCCCAATGGAGCTGGTATTCATGCGTTTTGATGCTGGGCATGTCGGCTTGGGAGAGGATGCTACTGTTTGACTGCCCTCTTAGTCACCAAATCTGGAGGACTTTGCAAAGACACCATTGGTGGTACTTCACCAGTACTCTGAAGTGCTCCTCTCGGAGGTGTCCATGTCTCTGAAGCAATGAGGAACACTGTGATCGCTGCTGCCTGGAAAACCATTACCTTAGACTGGGGTTTGAGATCCTGGTCCTCAAATACTCTTTTCCTCAGTCTGTCAAAGGCTGAGCTCACACATTACAGGCAAGAATGAATTGTCAGCTCTGCTGGCCTTCGTTGAGAAGGTGCTCCCATGATGTGGAAATGATCCACATTTTCCAGGATCTCGCTGTCGATCTTTATTTTTTAATTTGTGGGAGGAGGTGTTGCGTTTTGAGAGCTGGTTGGAAGACGGACATAGTTTTCTGTGTGTTTCGCGAAAGGCCCATTTCAGTCTCTGAGTGAATGCACACAGAAGGGTCATCTACATGATGGAGCTCAACGACCAGGATTGGAGACTTTGCTTTTGGACTGAAGACAGTGTCGGTTGAAAAGTTTCCCATCTGTGGGTAGTTTGTTGCAGGTGAGGTGTGTTCTGAATATGTATTTCCAAGAACAGCAGGATTTTTAAAATTGGAAGGATATTGGAATTATTTGAACACTTTCTTGGGAAGCGAGCTGGGGGTTTTGATTTTCAAGGTGTTAAGCTCACTGTGAGAAAATTGCCTTTTCCTTTCCAGTCACTGGGTCAAATTCCTGGAGCCCCCTTCCTAACAGCAATGTGGTTGTACCTACACCACAGGGACTGCAGCAGTTCATAAAGGCAGCTCCCGACCACCTTCTCACGGGCAAATAGGGATGGCAATAAATGCTGTCCAAGCCAGCGGTGCCCAGATCCTATGATTGAATTTTTAAAATAAGTCACATGACTTCAGTTAAATGGCCAGCAAGGCACCCGAGGAGATATTTGTTTACTTGAACTTTAATTGGAAAAAAAACTGTTTTCAGGCTGTGCTTTTCTGGAAACCATCTGACTGAAATGGGTTTTTGTTCGAAATGAAATGAAATGAATGAATGAATGAAGTGAGTGAGTGAAGTGAGTGAAGTGAGTGAGTGAATGAAGTGAGTGAGTGAAGTGAGTGAATGAAGTGAGTGAGTGAAGTGAGTGCGAGTGCGAGTGTGAGTGAGTGAGCGAGTGAGCGAGTGAGCGAGCGTGCGTGAGTGAGCGAGAGAGTGAGCGAGCGAGTGTGAATGGAAATCAAAAGAAAGATGGCGCCGGAAAGAAGCGACTTCTTGCAGCCTGTGCCCAGCGTACCCTCTAATTCTATCTTTTACTCTCGTTCTATGCTTCTAAAACTTCATTCTAACTCTTTTGAACTCTCTCCCTACTGCCATCAGACTTTTGAATGGACCTACCTCGTATTAAGTTCTTTTCTTTACACCTTGCTATAACTGTAACATTATGTTCTGCAGTCTCTCCTTCCTTCCCCATGTACGGTATGCATTGTTTGTACAGCATGCAAGAAACAATACTTTTCACTGTATATTAATACATGTGACAATAATAAATCAATAATAAATGAATGAATGAAATGAATGAAAATCGCTTATTGTCACAAGTAGGCTTCAAATGAAGTTACTGTGAAAAGCCCCTAGTCACCACATTCCGGCGCCTGTTCAGGGGATTGAACCCGCGTTTCTGGCCTTGTTCTGCTTCACAAGCCAGCTGTTTAGCCCACTGTGCTAAACCAGCCCCAGTGCGTGTTTTTTGGACTCAGTTTTGGGAATAAACAGAACAGAAGTTTGCCCAACCTGCCATCTCCCTGCCTCAACAGAAATTCAGTGTAGTTATTAATACCCAGCTAGGTATCCTCATCTCAGTATAACTAGTCTGTATTTGGAAACCTGGGAAGCTGAGACGAGAGAGATTCCATGGATATTGATTTCACCCTACTCTCCTCCATACAAAAGCTTTTTTGGAAATAACTTCACATAACTACTGCGATCAGCAATCCCTTTTCGCACACAACACCAGATTGATTGCGTCAAAACCCTTCGAACTTCATCCTTTTTCATAAAATGTTCCCGTTGGCCAAAAGGTTTTTGTTCCCTTAAACCCCAATCGCCACAGAAACCCTATTTGTTTTGTTTTTGTGAGTGTTTGCACGCGTGCATGTGCATTGGAATTTAAAGGCGTATATAGTTACACTTCTGGATTACAAATTGCATGTTAACCAGTTTTTGCAACTTGTCATTATATATCAATAATCGAGTTTTTTGAAAGAAGCCTGGTTAAAATCTCTTTTATTCTGAGTCAAAAGTAATCAATCGGTCATTTTAATGAGTGAATGTCTACATTTACACTTATGGTGCGACATATGGATCCATGGGGCTGGAGAAACCGCACTCTCCTCCCATTCCAGTTGTAACAGATGCAGTGTTGCAGCGAGGAAGGTGGAGAAGTGGGTTGGTCTGATAACACCAACCTTGTCTGACCCCAGTCTTCACAGGGATAGGCTCTGTGATCTCGCTATTGGACAATTACAGCTTGCATATCTTTGTGGACTCAGCGGAAGATGGTGACAAATTCCAAGAGCCAAATTTGAGCAAGATACTTCATCAGACTACAAGGTTGGCAAAGTCAAATCTTTTTGGGATGTCGAAAAAGGCCATGTACAGAGGTTGGTGCTTTGCTTTGCACTTTTCTTGGATTTGCTGTGCAATGAAAAAGGGGCAGCACAGTGGTTAGCACTGCTGCCTCAGTGCCAGGGACCTGGGTTCATTTCTGACCTTGGGTTACTGTCTGTGTGGAGTCTTGCGGGGGTTTCCTCCGGGTGCTGCGATTTCTCCCACAGTCCAAAGATGGGCAACACGGTAGCACAGCAGTTAGCACTGTCGCTTCACAGTGCCAGGGACTCCGGTTCGATTCCTGGCTTGGGTCACTGTCTGTGTGGAGTCTCCACCCTCTCCCCGTATCTGCATGGGGTTCCTCTGGGTGCTCCGGTTTCCTCCCACAAATCCCGAAAGGCGTGCTTGTTAGGTGAAATGGACATTCAGTATTCTCCCTCAGTGTACCCGAACAGGCGCCTTAGTGTGGCAACTAGGGGATTTTCACACAAACTTCATTGCAGTGTTAATGTAAGCCTACTTGTGACACTAATAAAGATTATCATCATGTGCAGGTTAGATGCATTAGCCATGCCAAATCACCCCTTAGTATCCAGTGCAGACTCAATGGGTTGGATGGCCTCCTGCTGCACTGTAGGTATTCCATGGCTCCATGTCTGTCGTGCCTTTTGCTGGTTGAAACCACACTGTGACCCTAGAACGAGCTCTTCAGCCACTGGGGGAGGCAACTGAAGAAAAACAGGGAGACTCTGCAGCTCCCGCAGTCAGATTTATCACCCTTCTTGAATGATTCGAATATCTTGAAATATGATGAGTGTAAATTACCAAACGACCAAATATGTGGTTAGGTGGATTGGCCATGCTAAATTGCCCCTTGGTGACTAAATGTTAGGGGGGTTTATGGGGTTACGGGGATAGGACCTAAGAGGGTCGGTGCAGACTCAAAGGGACAAATGGCCTCTTTCTGCACTTTCTATGATTCTATGACGGCATTGGTAAAATTCAGAATTAACTTGAGGCTCAAGGTTCTATCACCACACACCCCATTTAGAAAGTGTGCATCAACACCATTTTACATTTGTCTTCAATTTAATTGGCAGTCTGCCACAGCAACCACTTGGTTGCAGATTATGTCCTTAGTTCGAGAAACCAAAAAAGACACACTAGGAAAAATGAGCTGTTGCAATTAGTCACCAAATTGTTACAACACAGGCCACTCAGCCCATCATGTCTCCAATCATTGCATCGAGAGCAATGGTTCTCCGAATGAGCAATTCATCGAGTGCCATTCCCCCACCTTCTCCCCATAAACCTGCACATTCATCCTTTTTAAATAACAGGCCAATTTCCTTATGAACTCGATTGAATCTGCCTCCACTACACACTCAGGCACTGCACTCCAGACCTGAACCAGACTTTTCCTTGTGTCGTTTCTGCTTCTTTGACCCTCCCTCATGAGTTTGAATATCTCCATCAAATCTCATTCAGGCTTCTCTTTGTCAAATAAAACAGTTTCAAACAATCTATCTTCATACCCACAGTTTCTCATCCCTGGAACCATTCTCATGAATCTTTCCTGCACTCTCTCCAATGGCTGCATGTCTTTCCTAAAGAATTGGACGGAATACTCCAGAGGAGGCCGAAGTAGTTAATTAGGGAGGGAGGGAGGGGGAGAAAGAGAGAGAGAGAGAGAGAGAGAGAGAGAGAGATACACCATGATCTCAATGAATGGCAGAGCAGCCTTCAGAGACCAAATGGCCTATTCCTATTTATGTCCTGGTTAATGACAATGAACTGAGTTGATCTCCATCTCTGACGTGTACTGAATCACTTGATTGCGGTCAAAGGAGCAATGTAGAGTGGGGGAGTGAACAAATGTGGGTTTTAAGGAGGGTCCGAAAGGAGAGAGAGGTGGCGGGGTTAATGTGGTGAGTCCTAGACGAGGTCAAGATGGTCAAACGCACGGACATCGATCATGGCACAAAGAGAAAGGAACACACACAAAGCCAGAGCTCAAAGAACGGAGAGTTCAAAGAGGGTTTAAGGACTGGAGGTTACATAGGTCAGGAGATTCGAGGTTATGAAGAGATCTAAATATAATAATTTTGTTGAAAGTGTAGGGTGACTGTGAGCAAGGGAGATCAGTGAGGACAAGGTGGGCGACAGGAGTTAGAATGAGAGAGAATGGGGGCCAGCCAACAGAGAATTGGACTAGTCAAGTCTGGAGGGGACATAGACATGTATGAAGTTTCAGCATCAAATGGATTGAGGCAGGATTGGAGGCCAGCAACATCACAACAGTGGAAGTAGGCAGTGTTTGTTGTTTTCTTTTAATTTAGCGTACCCAATTCTTTTTTTCCTATTAAGGGGCAATTTAGTGTGGCCATTCTATCTACGCTGCACATGTTTGGGTTTGTGGGGGTGAGACACACGCAGACACTGAGAGAATGTGCAAACTCCACATGGACTGTGTTCCAGGGCTGGGATCGAACCTGGGCCCTCGGCACGATGAGGCAAGTTTTGCTTGTTAACGTGTGGTCGGTTGAGCAGAACACCAAGGTTATAAAGGGTCTGACTCAGCCTGAAGACAGTTGACTGGGAGGTGGTGCAGTTGATGGCAAGGATAGAGATCATTGGGGAGGGGAGGGGGAAATTGCACCTCATCCAAGGCTGATCAGTCAAACAGTCAAACAACTCAAGAGGCATGGAGGGTCAAGAGGGGTGTGCCATCAGTGTAAACAGATAGTAGACATATGGCATCTGTCAGGGAAGACAAAATAAGTTAGGGTGCCTGTTTCTTACTGCTATCTTGGATCCGTTCATTGACATCTCGATTTATTCATTTACAGGCTGGCAGTAGGATACAATCGAGTGGTTTGCTCAGCCATTTCAGAGGGCAGTTAAGAGTCAACCAAATTATAGTTCTCCCATTCACATTGGTAGACTACACTTCCGACCCAGTGATATTAGCGTATTGTCAAATCACGAAGAAGCTCCTCTGAAAAAAACAACCTGTATTGGTTCCTAAAGAGCCCCCTTGTGATAACGGTCCCTAGTGGCTGATTCTGAACGGTCCTCTAAAATGGCATAGCAAGCCACTTTGTTAAAAGTAATGAATACTGACACTGACAGCAGCACCAACATCACACGCATATTCATATTGGTTCCTCAAAAAAAAAATCCTCTACATTGGGGAGACCAATTGCTGGATGACCACTTTGCAGAACACCTACATCGGTGTGATCCCCAGCTTTCTGTCATTTTAATTGTCCACACTGCTCCCACCCTGACTTTTCTTCTTTTTTAAAAAATGTTTATTCAAATTTTCCAACAAAATTTTTAACAAACCCCCTCCCCCGCCCCCCCCCAATAACAAAAAGAAAGAAACACAAACACAAGTCAAAAATTATCCAAAACGTTTACATTGGGTTTCCCCATATACAGTAACCCCCCATATGACATTCAACGGTACCCGTAGGCAAGCCCCCCCCCCACCCACCCGAATTCCCCCCCCCAAAAGAGACCCCCCCCCTCCCCCCCACCCTTGGGTTGCTGCTGCTGCTGACCTCCTCCTAACGCTCCGCGAGATAGTCTAGGAACGGTTGCCACCGCCTGAAGAACCCCTGCACAGACCCTCGTAAGGCAAACTTTATCCTCTCCAGCTTAATGAACTCTGCCATGTCATTTATCCAGGCTTCCAGGCTGGGGGGCTTCGCGTCCTTCCATAATAGCAAGATCCTCCGCCGGGCTACCAGGGACGCAAAGGCCAGGATACCTGCCTCTTTCGCCTCCTGCACTCCCGGCTCATCCGTTACCCCAAATAATGCCAACCCCCAACTCGGCTTGACCTAAACTTTCACCACCTTGGACATAGTCCTCGCAAAACCCCTCCAAAACCCATCCAGTGCGGGGCACGACCAGAACACGTGGACGTGATTCACTGGGCTTCCCGAACACCTCCCACATCTATCCTCCACCCCAAAGAACCTACTCAACCTCGCCCCTGTCATATGCGCTCTGTGAGTAACCTTGAATTGTATTAGGCTGAGCCTGGAGCAAGAGGAGGAAGAATTAACCCTGCTCAGGGCATCAGCCCACAGACCCTTATCTATCTCCTCCCCAAGCCCCTCCTCCCACTTGCCCTTTAACCCTTCTACCAAGGCCTTCTCCTCTTCTTTCAGCTCCTGGTAGATCGCCAAAACCCTGCCTTCTCCAACCCATACACCCGAAGTCACCCTGTCCTGAGTCCCCTGTGCCGGGAGCAGCGGGTATTCCCCCACCTGCTGCCTCTCAAACGTCCTCACTTGCATACACCTGAAAGCATTTCCCGGGGGTAACCCAAACTTCTCCTCCAGCGCCCCCAGGCTCGCAAACATCCCATCTATAAACAGGTCCCCCATTCTTCTAATTCCTGCCCGATGCCAGCTCCAAAATCCCCCATCCATCCTTCCCGGGACGAACCGATGGTTCTCCCGAATCGGGGACCAAACCGAGGCTCCCACCTCTCCCCTGTGTCGTCTCCACTGCCCCCAGTTCTTCAACGTCGCCACCACCACCGGACTCGTGGTGTACCTTGTCGGCGAGAGCGGCAGCGGTGCCGTCGCCAGCGCCCTCAGGCTCGTGCCCACACAGGACGCCATCTCCAACCTCTTCCACGCCGCCCCCTCTCCCTCCATTACCCACTTACGGATCATCACCACATTGGCAGCCCAATAATAGCCGCACAGATTCGGCAGAGCCAGCTCTCCCTGTCCCTACTACGCTCCAGAAACACTCTCTTCACCCTCGGGGTTTTATTTGCCCACACAAAATCCATGATACTCCTACCTACCCGTTTAAAAAAGGCCTTGGGAATCATAATGGGAAGGCACTGGAACACAAAGAGAAACCTCGGGAAGACCATCATTTTAACCGACTGCACCCTGCTCGCTAGCGAGAGCGGCAGCACATCCCATCTTTTGAAATTCTCCTCCATCTGCTCCACCAACCGCGTCAAATTGAGTTTGTGCAGGGCCCCCCAAGTCCCAGCCATCTGGATCCCTAAGTACCGAAAGCTCCTTTCCGCCCTCTTCAACGGCAGGTCGTCTATCCCCCTTCCCTGGTCCCCTGGATGCACCACAAAGAGCTCACTTTTCCCTACATTGAGCTTATACCCCGAGAAGTCCCCAAACTCACGTAGGATCCGCATGACCTCCGCCATCCCCTCCACTGGATATGCCACATACAGCAACAGGTCATCCGCATACAGCGACACCCGATGTTCCTCTCCCCCTCGGACCAGTCCCCTCCATTTCCTGGACTCCCATAGTGCCATGGCCAGAGGCTCAATTGCCAATGCAAACAGCAAGGGGGACAGGGGGCACCCCTGCCTCGTCCCTCGGTACAGCCGAAAGTACTCAGACCTCCGCCGATTCGTAGCCACACTCGCCACCGGGGCTCTATATAACAATCTGACCAAGCTGACGAACCCCTCCCCAAACCCAAACCTCCGCAGCACTTACCAAAGATACTCCCACTCCATCCGGTCGAAGGCCTTCTCCGCGTCCATAGCTGCCACTACCTCCGCTTCTCCCTCCACCGAGGGCATCATAATCACATTGAGGAGCCTCCGCACATTAGTGTTTAGCTGCCTGCCCTTTACAAATCCCGTCTGGTCCTCATGAATCACCCCCGGGACACAGTCCTCAATTCTCGTAGCCAGCACTTTTGCCAGCAACTTAGCATCCACATTGAGGAGCGAGATCGGTCTATACGACCCACACTGCAGTGGGTCCTTGTCCCGCTTCAGGATCAGAGATATCAGCGCCCCGGACATTGTCGGGGGCAAGGTCCCCCCCCTCCCTTGCCTTATTGAATGTCCTCACTAGCAACGGGCCTAGCAGGTCCACGTATTTCCTGTAAAACTCGACCGGGAACCCATCTGGCCCCGGGGCCTTCCCCGCCTGCATGCTCCCCAATCCTTTAACCAGCTCCTCCAGCCCAATTGGCACCCCCAAACCAGCCACCTCCTGCTCCTCCACCCTCGGGAACCTCAGCTGATCCAAGTCGCATCCCCTCTTCCCCGCTGGGGGCTCAGATCTGTACAGATCCCCATAGAAGTCCCTAAATACCTCATTTATTCTCACCGCACCGTATTCCCCCCACTATCCTTAACTCCACCTATCTCCCTCGCTGCCTCCCTCTTACGAAGCTGGTGTGCCAGCATCCGATTCGCCTTCTCCCCATACTCATACGTCACCCCCTGCGCTTTCCTCCACTGTGCCTCTGCTTTCCCTGTGGTCAACAGGTCGAACTCCGTCTGGAGGTTCCGCCGCTCCCTGACTAGTCCCTCCTCGGGGGCCTCTACTTATCTCCTGTCCACCCTTAAGATCTCCCCCACCAACCTCTCCCTCTCCCTGCTCTCTCTCTTCTCCCTGTGGGGCCTTATGGAGATTAGCTCTCCCCTGACCACCGCCTTCAGCACCTCCCAGACTACCCCCACCTGCACCTCCCCGTTGTCATTGGCCTCCAAATATCTTTCAATGCACCCCCGCACCCCTCCTCATCCGCCAATAATCCCACATCTAGACGCCACAGCGGGCGCTGGTCCCTCTCCTCTCCTAACTCCAGCTCCACCCAGTGCGGGGCGTGGTCTGAGATGGCTATGGCCGAATACTCCGTTCCCTCCACTTTCGGGATTAGTGCCCTACTCAAAATAACAAAATCTATCCGGGAGTAGGCTCTATGGACGCGAGAAAAGAATGAAAATTCCCTGGCCTGGGGCCTGACAAACCTCCATGGATCCACTCCCCCAATCTGGTCCATAAACCCCCTAAGCACCTTGGCCGCAGCCGGCCTCTTACCCGTCCTGGACCTAGGGCGATCCAGTGCTGGGTCCAGCACAGTGTTGAAATCCGCCCCCCATTATCAAGCTTCCTACCTCCAGGTCCGGAATCCGACCCAGCATGCGTTTCATAAATCCGGCATCATCCCAGTTCGGGGCATATACGTTTACCAGTACCACCCGCACCCCCTGCAACCTACCGCTCACCATCACATATCGACCTCCATTATCCACTAAAATATTCACTGCCTCAAACGACACCCGCTTCCCCACCAGTATTGCAACCCCTCTGTTCTTCGCATCCAGCCCTGAATGGAATACCTGTCCTACCCATCCCTTTCTCAGCCTAACCTGATCTGCCACCTTCAGATGTGTCTCCTGGAGCATAACCACGTCTGCCTTCAGTCCCTTTAAGTGCACGAACAGCCGGGCCATCTTGACCGGCCCGTTCAGGCCCCTCAGATCCCAAGTTATCAGCTGGATTGGGGGGCTGCTCACCACCGCCGCCGCCCCCCCCGCCCACCCCAGCCCCCCCCCCCCCCCCCCCCCCCCCCACCCCAGCCCCCCGCCCCCCCCCCAGACTAGCCATCTCCTTTTCTAGGAGTTCCCCAGACGGCGGACCCCCGCCCCGACCACCTCTCCTACTTCCAGCTCCCCCTTGGCCAATGCAGCAGCAACCCTATACCCCCCTCTCCCCCGGCTAGATCCACATCTAGCCCTTTTGCTCCCCCCATAACACTCCCGTAAGTCAGCTGACTCCTGCTGACCCCGGCCTCTCCCGCCATTCCATCGACCCCCTCCAGTGTGAGAATCCCCCCTCCCCCTCCCTGGCAGTCAGTGTGCGCTCCTCTCCAGCACCGCCCATTCCCCCCCCCCCCCCCCCCCCCCCCCCGCCCCCACCCCGTCCTTCCCTAGCGTGGGAAAAAGCCCGCGCTTTCCTGAGCCTGCCCTGCCCCCTCTGGCGCAGCTCCTTTTGCGGCCTTACCCCAATTCTCCATCCCTGGGCCTCCACTCCACTCTTCCTTCGTGGGGGTCTGCCCCTCCAACACCGACGCCCACACTCTCCCACAGTCTCCCCATCAAATCCCTTCACCCATCCCCATGCAGCACCCAAACCAGAGGAACATTCCCTAAACGTAATAAACACCATATACACAGTAAACATTCCCCCACAACAAACCCTCAATTTGAGTCCAACTTTTCAGTCCGTATAAAGCTCCATGCCTCATCAGGCGTTTCAAAATAGTGGTGCCGAACCTGGAACGTGACCCACAATCGCGCTGGCTGCAGCATACCGAACTTCACCCCCTTTCGATGGAGCACCGCCTTCGCCCGATTGAAACCAGCTCTCTTCTTAGCCACCTCTGCACTCCAGTCCTGGTAGATTCGGATCTCTGTGTTCTCCCACATACTGCTCCACTCTTTCTTGGCCCATCTCAGGACACTCTCTCTGTCCATAAAGCGGTGAAACCTCACCACTACAGCCCTTGGCGGCTCGTTGGCCTTGGGTCTCCTTGCTAGGACCCGGTGAGCCCCATCTAGCTCCAGAGGCCTCGGGAATCCCGCGCCCATCAGCGAATTGAGCATCGTGCTCACATATGCCCCAGCATCGGGCCCCTCCACTCCTTCGGGGAGACCCGGAATCCAAAGATTCTTCCTCCTCGACCTCTTCTCCAGGTCCTCAAATCTTTCCGCCCACCTCTTGTGCAGCGCCTCTTGCGCCTCCACCTTCACCGCCAGGCCCAAGATCTCGTCCTCATTCTCCGAGGTTTTTTGCCGCACCTCCCGGATCGCCGCCACTTGGGCCTTCTGGGTCTCCACTAGCTTCTCAATCGCCGCCTTCATTGGCGCCAGCATTTCGGTTTTCAGCTCCTCAAAGCAGCGTCTAAGAAACCCCGCTGCTCCTGCGACCACTGCGCCCATGCTGCTTGGTCTCCACCCGCCGCCATCTTGTTTTTTTCTCCCTCTCACTTTTCGCTGCTCCAAGATCACTTTTTTCACCGCTCCACTCCTGGTCCAATCCATATAATGTCGGGGGGACCTTGCTGTCACCTTCCCACACTGGAAGCCGTCGAACAATTGCCGTTGGGGCCCCTCTAGAGAGCCCAAAAGTCCGTTCCCGGCGGGAGCTGCCGAACGTGTGACCTACCTAGGCATAGCCGCAATCAGAAGTTCCCACCCTGACTTTTATGTCCTTGGCTTGTAACAGCATCACTGAAGCTCAACGTAAGCTCAAGGGGCAGTATCTCATCCTTCGGTTGGGCATTTTGTTACCTTCGGAGGAATGAGGAAATAAGAACATTACAAATGGTTATGGATAGGTTAGGTGAGTGGGCCAAAATGTGGCAGATGGAGTTTAACTTGGTAAGTGTGAGGTTATCCATTTTGATCGGGAAAACGGAATGGCAACTTATTATCTTCAGGGTGCTCCGGTGCAGAGGGAGCTGGGTGTCCTCGGGCACGATTCACAGAAAACTAGCAGACAGGTTCAGCAGATAATAAAGAAAGCAAATGGAATGTTGGAAGTTATAGCTGAAGGAATAGATTAAGGAAGTGTTGTTGCAACTGTACAAGGCATTGGTCAGACTGCACCTGGAGCATTGTGCACAGTTTTGGTCCCCTGATTTGAGGAAAGTGTAATGGCATTGGAGGCAGTTCAGAGGAGGTTCACTAGATTGATTCCAGAGAGGAGGGTTCTGTCTTACGAAGAGATTGAGCAGTTTAGACCTATGCTCTCTCGAGTTTAGAAGAATGAGGGGAGATCAAATTGAGGTAAAATGATAAAATGATAAAAGGTATGGAGTGGATGCTTCCACTTGTGGGGCATTCCAGAACGAGAGGTGATAGTCTCAGGATAAGAGGTACCAAATTTAAAATAGAGATGAGGAGAAAGTACTTCCCGCAAAGGGTTGTGAATCTGTGGAATTCGCTACCCCAGAGTGTGGTGGACGCTGGGACTGTCAGTAAATTTGAGGAGTTAGGCAGATTTTTAATTAGTAATGGGTTGAAGGGTTATGAAGAACGGGCAGGACGGTGGCGATGAGGCCACTATGAGATCAGCCATAATTGTATTGAATGGTGGAGCAGGCGCGAGGGGCAAATTGCCTACTCCGAGTTCTTATGTGAAATGAAATGAAATGAAAATCGCTTATTGTCACAAGTAGGCTTCAAATGAAGTTACTGTGAAAAGCCCCTAGTCGTCACATTCCAGCGCATATTCGGGGAGGTTGGTACGGGAATTGAACCGTGCTGCTGGCCTGCCTTGGTCTGCTTTCAAAGCCAGCGATTTAGCCTGGTGCTAAACCAGCCACATTCCACCTTCCAGTTCTTGGTCTGTATCCTTGTAAGTAACAGCACCTCAAGCACAAATCTGGTGTTCTTGATTATTATGGGGATTTCTTGATTAAGAAGGGGGTCAGAGGTTATGGGGAGAAGGCAGGAGAATGGCGATGAAGAACAGATCAGCCATGATCGAATAGCGGAGCAGAATCGACGGGCCGAATGGCCTAATTCTGCTGCTGTATCTTGTGGTCTTATGCAGTAACGTGGAGTTCCACAATTTCAAATTATAAACTCCTGCCTCATCGTTTTAGGCAGGTGTTGGTGATGATTCAGCCATTCCCATTTACAGCTCCTATTGGTGCATCTTTTCTGTCCCATCGCCACCATCATCCCTTTTGTTATTAAACTTCTCCTGCTTTCCATCCTATCACAGACCTATCCTTTTGTTCCCCTCCCCCATCCCTCCCCAACACTTCTGCACCGTAGTTACTTAAAATCTGTTGCATCTCTAACTTATCCCATAGAATCATAGAATTTACAGTGCAGAAGGAACATTTGGCCCATCAAGTCAGCACCGGACCTTGGAAAGAGCACCCCATTTGAGCCCACACTTCCAAACTATCCGCATAACCCAATAACCCCACTTAACCTTTTTTTTTGGACACCAAGGGCAATTTTGGTTTAGCTCAGTGGGCGCCAGCAGCGCGGGTTCAACTCCCATACCAGCTGAGAATTCTGAATTCTTCCTGTGTACCCAAACAGGCGCTGGAATGTGGCGACTAGGGGCTTTTCACAGTAACTTCATTTCAGTGTTAATGTAAGCCTACTTGTGACAATAAAGGTTGTTTATTTATTTCATTTAGCATGGTCAATCCACCTAACCTGTCCATAGAAGATAGAACATACAGTGCAGAAGGAGGCCATTCAGCCCATCGAGTCTGCACCGACCCACTCAAGTCCTTATTTCCACCCTGTCCCCATAATCCAATAACCCCTCCGAACCTTTTTGGACACTAAGGGCAATTTATCATGGCCAATCCACCTAACCTGCACATCTTTGGACTGTGGGAGGAAACCGGAGCACCCGGAGAAAATCCACGCAGACATGGGGAGAACATGCAGACTCCGC
This sequence comes from Scyliorhinus torazame, assembly GCF_047496885.1. Classification (NCBI taxonomy): domain Eukaryota; kingdom Metazoa; phylum Chordata; class Chondrichthyes; order Carcharhiniformes; family Scyliorhinidae; genus Scyliorhinus; species Scyliorhinus torazame. Next base: position 343,322,107 of record NC_092709.1, on the reverse strand, counting down.
ACAGACAGTGACCCAAGCCGGGAATCGAACCTGGGACCCTGGAGCTGTGAAGCAACTGTGCCAACCACTGTGCTACCGTGCTGCCCAGTTCTGATGCAAGGTGATCAGCCTGGAACGTTACAAAATTTAAATACTACAGACAATGGAAATCTAAAATAAAAACAGAAAATGTTGGAAATACTTCAGGTCAGACAGCCTCTGTGAATAGATAGCGCTAACTTTTCAGGTTTATGATGACATTGTTCTGACATTTAAATATTCGGCCTGAATCATTAAATCTGCTTCTTTTCCAATGATGTGCCTGACCTGCTGAGTATATCCAGCATTTTCTGGTTTTATTTGAGAATGCAATACGAGTTGGCTGCGTCAGCATGTGCACATCTCGGTGGACTGGCTCAGTTCCTTCAGCTGTTTGCTTACCATTACACTCTCTGCTAAGTGGACAGCATAAAGCAGTGAAAGAATTCACAAGCTGATTAACAGGCCGGGATGTCAATGTGCCTTCATGCTGGTCATATATCAATGCAGAGTGTTACACCACAAACTGCAGGAGGGGGCCACCCACAATCACCACACAACAGTATCCCACTGGAAATCAACACAAAATTCCGAGCCAGTACCCGAGTTTCCCCCCCCCCCCCCCCCCACCCCACCCCTCACTGGGGCTGTCTGGAGTATGGTTCAAATCGTGGACCTCCTGAGTAGAATGTTACCGCTGAGGCACAGGCAGGCTCCAGTTCCATAAGTAAAGATCACCGATCTGATGAGAGATCGGGAAACGGCTGTCCTTGGTTGCTTGGGAATAGATCCGGAGATGGTGTGGGTACTGCACATGGAAAGCCAAAGTTGCTTTGCTGGGGGGGGGGGGGGGGAAGTGCCCATCAAGGGGTGGGACAGTACTACTTTTAATCTAGATTAATACAAACAAGGCAAAACAAGCATTAAGCTCTCACACAGCAGTAATAATAGGTTTTTGGCAAAGGCAGGGCCACAATTATCTGTTGAGACTTGAAAGTGTGCCACTGAAATTAAAACATAAAAGCCTGAGAGTGCAGCACTGCTGTTGAGCATTCCTAAAGCGAATGGTGTAATTTATTCATTAAATGAATGCAGTTGGCACTCAGCCAAGGCGTCACCTCTCTTTAATAAGTGCCATTCCCTCAGCTGTACTCACAACTGAAAGCAGACATTTTCACAAGTTTCTCAATTTTGCTTCAGTTCAAGAAACGTTAATTCAGGCTCGCAAGTTTGTTATTATTTCTATTGGTTTACTGGTCACAAGGTCATCTGCTACACGTTCTTCCTTCAACCAAACTGTAGCATTGCTGTAAAGTGGTCTTGCTCCTTACTGAAGCCATGAAATCGTAACAAAACCTCAGAGCCAACGTCTAAATGCATTCCGGAACAAAGTGGCACCAGGCTACCTCCTCCAGGTTTTCATTTTGTTTCGCTCACGATGAACATAAGGTCCCAACTCTGGCTGAAACACGACAATGAGTATCACTGTCAGTACTCGAAGGCTGTCGCTCTTTCAGATAGACTGCATGTTGTTTGCGAGCACATAGCTCGATCTGGCCTCTGATGAAACCACAGCCCAATCCTTCCACAGCAAAGATCTTCTCTTTTAAGGTGATTCTTAAAGTCTACCTCTTTGACCAAACCGTCACCTGTGACAGTACCTCCTTTGTGACTTGGTCCAATTTTGTTTGGTAATTTTCTTGTGAAATTCCTTGGGATGTTTCACGATTTTAAAGGTGTTATTTAAATGCAAGTTGCGGATTAAGTTCCTGCCTTGAAGTATTCTGTCAATGTCAAATCTTCGTTTTGCTCAGAATTATTTTAAATAATCTTCCCTCATCCACTGAAGACACCAGCTTTTGTTGGATGAGCAATTAATTGGCCTCGGGGTCAAGAGGTTTCAGCTAGGGCAGAAATTCACGGGACGGGCGGTCCTGCTCATTACAGCTAGTCTCCTGCTGGTACACCTGTACATGGTACACCTGTACATGGGAGAATGAAAGGAGCTTTCACTTATACCACGGGGAAATTTTCAACTGTGCCACCTGAAATGTAATTGGATGGGTGGGTTCTACAATTCGCGAGTGATCTTTGGCACCAGATTATGGCCCAGCCAGTTGAAAATTACTTCACAGATCTCTTGAGCACCTCAAACCTGCACTTCTCATTGAGGTGCAGCATCATAATTATAATGGTAACCTCCTATGAGATAAACTTGTCACACTGTAATCCCATCCCCCTTCCACTGCAGCAGCAGCACTGGCAGGAGGGTGTAATTGCAGGTTACAGTTCCATCATAAAATCGGAATTTATAACGGAAATATAAAAGACAATACTTCATCTTGACTATTTGTCATGCTGGCTACATTACTTAGCACTGATTTAAAAAGATATACTGCAAATACACAATTCAGCAAATTCAAAATGTAGGTTTTGCGATACGAGGATCAGGAATGGTTTACAACCCCTATGTGAAAAGTGCTTTCAGTCTTTGTAGAGGCTGCAGTAAATGTTTTGTGAAGTGTCGCTGTAGATCATTTTTAATTGGAGCCTCTCCACAAAGCAGCAAAGTACATCTGCTCTCGAGGGGAGTGGTGTTTGGAAGGTGTGAGTCATAAGCAATAGAGTTCATTCTCTAGGTCTTGAACCAGTTGAGCACAGGGCTGCATGTAGGTCACACAGCCTCTTGTGCCCATTCACATAGTAAGAACAATGCTGGTTTGGAAGGAGTACCCTATTCCCCATCCCAGACAAGTTGATTCTCCCCAGGTTGCAGAACCGAGCGATGGTTCCCTTTAGGTACTTCAGCCAAACCTAGGCAGCAAATGCTAACCGACGAAGTTAGATGTTCCTTCCAAATCTGAATCTGTCCTCAGCCCATCTCCACATGCATGCACTTCCTTGTAGGAATCACTGTTCAGTGATCAGGAACCATCTTCATTGTCTTCCTATGCACAGAGATACTGGAGCCAAATCGAGCTCCAAATAGATAGCTCAGCACACAGCAGAGTGAACCTCCACCAGGGCAGCAGAGAGACTTGCAAAAAGGATTTAAAACTCTTGTACCATTTCTCAACTGTGCTGGTGTGCACTAACCGCAGTCAGATTTCCAGCACTTTTGCTAGGTCAATGATAAAGGAGTTAATAGAACCATAGAATCCCGACTGTACAGAAGGAGGCCATTTGGCCTATCAAGTCTGCTCAAACCCTCTGAAACAACACACTATCTGATTCTCCCGCCCTATCCCCGTTAACACAATTTTTTTCATGGCCAATCCATCTAACCTGCACATCTGTAGACCGTAGGAGGAAACCGGAGCACCTAGAGGAAACCCACGCAGACACGGGGAGGGGGGACGTACAAACTTAACACAGACTGTCACTCGCGGCCAATATTGAACCTGGGTCCCATGCGCTGAGACAGCATTGCTAACCACTATGCCACCTTTAGCTGACAATCCCATGAAAAAAGTATGGAAGCACACATCACCAAACATCCCAATACACTTCACAACTAATGAGCTGCTTCTGAAGTGAAGAAGTCAGTTTTGTAATGCAGGAAATGCACCAAATTTGCTATAACATCTGTGGATAATATTTGACCCGTTATCTGATCAGTTAACATGGATAACATAAACAAAGTACTTGTTTGGGTTTCCCCCGTTTCTCTGCATCTTGGACGAACACCCATTGTTCCAGGTTCCCACAAAAAGCAATGAGATGCACACGCAGATAATAAGCTAATGGCAGTGCTGGCTGTGGAATAATTGCTGGCCAGGAGAGCACCCAGCTCTTCAAGTGGTTGCCATCGGATTGTTTACATTCATCTAAACAAATAGAATGAACTTTAATGTCGGAGCTGAATCACAGCACCTCCTAAAAAGCAGCACTCCTGAAGTCATGCAGTTCTTCAGCCTGAATTGTGTGTAAAAGGTGCAGCTTAAATTTTCAGATCGAGGTGGGGTGTCTACTTCTGAGCAAAACCAAGATTTGACATTGACAGAATGCTTCAAGGCAGGAACTTAATCCGCAACTTGCATTTAAATAACACCGTTAAAATCGGGAAACATCCCAAGGAATTTCACAAGAAAATTACCAAACAAAATTGGACCAAGTCACGAAGGAGGGACTGTCACAGGTGACAGTTTGGTCAAAGAGGTAGACTTTAAGAATCACCTTAAAAGAGAAGAGCCAGGATCCAGACCTTGGAGCCTCAGCAGCTGAAAGCACACTGCCAAAGGTGGAGCAATGAAAATCAGTTGCACAAGACGCCAGAAACGGAGGAGCAGAGATTTTGGAGGGTTGTGGGTTTGGAGGATTACAGTGACAGGGAGGGACGTGACCACAGAATGCTTTGAAAACAAGGATGGGAACTTGTCCAATGTCGATTAGTGAGCACAGGATGATGGGGATTTGGTGTGAATTGGGATAGGGTAGCAGAGTTTTGGATTAGCTGAAGTTTACAAATGGTGCAAAGAAGGAAACCAGCTGGGAGAGCATTGGAATAGGTGAGCTTGAAGGTAACAAATGCATGGATAGGGGTTTCAGCAGATAAGTCGAGGTAGGACTGTTAAGAATATCAGATCAATCGATTAGCAGTAATTGATCTTGCATGTTTTCGGATACGTGTTAAATGCAGGTTTGAATAGGAGACAGATTGAACTCTGTGCTTGCTTGTTGCTGTCTCAGATGGTAATGAGCATTAGCTTCAGACCTCAAAAACACTTAAACCGTTAAAAAGTTTCATATGAGGCTGGTTTAGCACAGGGCTAAAGAGCTGGCTTTTAAAGCAGGCCAAGGCTAGCAGCACGATTCAATTCCCGTACCAGCCTCCCCGAACAGGCGCCGGAATGTGGCGACTAGGGGCTTTTCACAGTAACTTCATTTGAAGCCTACTTGTGACAATAAGCGATTCTCATTTTCATTTCATTTTTTCATTCATTTTACAGAATATTGGGTGGAGACATCCAAGCAAGTAACAGAATAACTACATGCGTCAGTCAGGTTTTTTTGACCTGTGCAGTAATCACCAAGCCAGCAATTGTTTGTGCAGTGAGAGCCCACCGCTGATTTTGTCAAGAGGCACTGTTCAGTAATGTGAGTCATTGAGTGCGGTGCACCACAACTGGGAACGGTGTCCTGCAGGCAGCATCACAGTGAAGCAGTCTGGGAACGGTGTGCTCCCGCAGTCAGCATCACAGTGAAGCAGTCTGGGAACGGTGTCCTGCAGTCAGCATCACAGTGAAGCAGTCTGGGAACGGCGTCCTGCAGTCAGCGTCACAGTGAAGCAGGCTGGGAACGGCGTCCTGCAGTCAGTTCTAGTTGAAAAAAATCAACTGGAAAGCACCAGGATAAGTAAAAGTCAGGGTTAGCGTAATAAAGTAAGGTGCTATGTAATTATTGTTTTTAATATAAATTTAGAGTACCCAATTATTTTTTCCCCATTAAGGGGCAGTTTAATATGGCCAATTCACCTACCCTGCACATCTTTGGGTTGTGGAGTTGAGACCCACGCAGACACGGGGAGAATGTGCAAACTCCACATGGACAGTGACCTGGGGCCGGGATCAAACCCGGATCCTCGGCACTGTGAGGCAGCAGTGCTAACCACAGCACCACATTGCCGCCCAACTGTTAAGTAATTATAAGTCATACAAAGGTAAGTAGATCAAAGTCGAATTAGGCAAGGAGACTAAGTTAAGGTTTAAGACTACGTAATTTGAAAAGTTAGCGAGAAAGAACGTTGAAGTTTAAGGGCAAGATTGAGAAGCCAGAGCCTTCATGAATACTGGAAGAACTTTTTTTACGCAGAGGGTAGTGGGAGTCTGGAATTCGCTGCCTGGGTTGGTGGTGGAGGCGGAGACCCTAAACTCTTTAAAAAGTACCTGGATCTGCACCTTAAGTGTTCTAAGCTACAGGGCTATGGACCAGGTGCAGGAAGGTGGGATTAGAAAGGGCACCTGGGTGTCCTCGGGCTGACATAGACAAGATGGGCCGAATAGCCTCCTGCTGTGCCAAAACTTTTCTATGATTCTATACCCTCAGCCGGTACGGGAATTGAACCAACGCCACTGGCCTCGCTCTGCATCACAAACCAGCTGTCCAGCCAACTGAGCTAAACCTGCTCCCAATTATTCATGACCTTCTCAACCTTGCACCTCACCTGAGGTGTGGTGATCCTCCGGTTAGATCACCACCAGTCAGCTCTCCTCCTCAAAGGGGAAAGCAGCCTATGGTCAGTCATAGTGTAAAGGGTTTAGAGGAGGCAGATTCCTTGAAATGTTTTCAGGAAGCCGCTTTGTCTCAATATGAAGAAGGTACAAGCAGTGCTGGGAACAAAGTCAGTCAGGTGTTTGAGATGGTAGTGGGGGAGCATTTTACTGATAGTGACCACACAACATTACAATTGAAGCTTGTTATGGGAAAGGAAAAAGATGGTCTGCAAAAAACTGTTTTGGAATTGAGGGAAGGCAGATTTTATTAAGTACGGCAGGATCTGGTCAAAGTAGACTGGGAGCGGCTTCTTGTCTGAAAATCTGCAGCAGAGCAATGGAGGCATTCAAAACAAATGGGGAATGTCCAGGCCCAACATGTTCCCTTTAGGGTGAATGCAGAAGCAACAAGTCCAGAGACCTGCAAATGTCCAGAATATTCAGGACCAGACAAAAAAGAAAAGAGGCTTTCAGCAAGTCCAAAAGGAGCAAACCAGCTGAGGCATGAGTATAGAAAGTGCAGGGCAGAACTTAAGAAAGCAATTAAGGGGCATGAAAAAGCACTGGCGGGTGGAATTAGGGAGAACCCCAAGATATTCTAAAAGTACATTATGGGGAAAGAGGATAACCAGGGAAAGAGCAGGGTCCATCTGTGCGTTAAGCCAGGTGACATTAAACACGTATTTCACATCTGTCTTCACTCAGGAAAAGGAAGATGTCGGTACTGAATTCGGGGGAAGTGACTGTGAGGTTCTTGAACAGTTTGACAAATGGAGTGAGGAGGTTAGGGGGGTTTCGGTGGGTTTCAAAGTGGACAAATCCCCAGGTCCAGATGAGTTCTTTCCCAGGCTGCTGTGGGATGCAACGGAGGAAATTACAGGGGCTCTGACCCAAATTCTTTATTCCTCTCTGGTCACAGGAGAGATGCCAGAGGATTGGAGGATAGCTAATGTGCTTCCACTTTTCAAGAAGGGTGATAGAGATAAATCAGGGAATTACAAACCAGTGAGTCTCACATCAGTGGTAGATAAAGTATTGGAGAAAATTCTGAAGGAGAAACTTAATTTCCACTTGGAGAGGCAAGGTTTAATCAGAGATAGGCAGCATAGCTTTGTCAGAGGGAGGTCTTGCCGAACAAATTTGATTCAATTTTTCAGTGGTGATTGGGTGTGTAGATGAGGGTAGCACAATTGATAATAGTTTATTTAGATTTCAGCAAAGCTTTTGATAAGGTCCCACATGGAAGACTGATAAAGAAGTCACAAGCACAAGGCATCCAGGGTAACTTGGCAAGTTGGATCCAAAACTGACGGAGTGTGGTGGTCGAAGGCTGTGTGACTGGAGGCCGGTGTCCAGTGGCGTACCAAAAGGATCTCTTATTGTTTGTGATATATATATATATACACATATATAAACAATATAGATGAGAATGTGGGGTGGTGGGGGTGATATGTTTGCAGATGATACAAAGATTGGCAGGGTGGTTAATAGTGAGGAAGGGGGTCTTAGGTTGCATGAAGATTTGGTCAGATGAGCAGTTCAGTGGCAGATGGAATTTAACCCTGAAACACGAGAGGTGATGCACTTTGGGAGGAGTAACAATGAATGTCAGGAAGCTCAGGAGAACAGAAGGATCTTGGGGTGCTTGTCCACAGATCCCGGAATGCAACAGGACAGGTTAATGTGGTTAAGAAGGCATATGGGACACTTGCTATTGTCAGTCATGGCAGAGATTCTAAGAGCAGGGAGGTTATGTTGGAGGTGTGCAAAACTTTGGCTAGGCCACAACTGTGTTCAGTTCTGGTCACCTCACTGTAGGAAGGATGTGATTGAACTGGAAGGGGTGCAGAGGAGATTCACCAGGATGTTGCCTGGGATGGAGCATTTGAGCTATGAAGAGAGGCTGGTTAGGCTGGGGTTGTTTTCTTTAGAGCAGAGAAGCCTGTGGGGGGACCTGATTGAGGTGTATAAAATTGTGAAGGGTTTGGACAGAGTGGATAGGAAGCAGCTGTTCCCCTAAGTTGAACGGTCAATAACAAGGGGGCATAACATTAAATGGTGAGGGGCAGGAAATTTAGAGAGGGTTGAGGAAAATGTTTTCACCCTACGTGTAGGAGGAGTCTGGAATGCTCTGCCTGGGAAGGTAAGAGAGGCAGCAAGTCTCACAACCTTTAACAAAAAAAGCTGCAGTCCAGGTTCCCTACAAGGCCCCACTTGTGCCAGTTTGCTGCACAAAGGCCTTGGTCAGTGTGGAAACAGCTGAAGAGTACCCGTACCCAATGTTGGGGTGACAGGTTGAAGCCAGGTGGGTGGGCTGTGTGATCTGTGATGAGAAAGTGGATTTTAATGGTGGCATGCTGGTTCTAATCCTGCTGCTGCAGGGCTTCTGCTGTTATTCCTAGGCACGGTGGTCTTAGCCATTCAGCCTGGCGTAATAGGTGGCAAGCTGCCGGTGGATCGGTGAGATCTCTGTGTAGCAGCAGCTTGGGTTGATGAAGACCTTCTTCGGGAGCTTTCCTGTTGCCATCTCCCTCCTTATGGTGAGGTGGCGGAATATTGCTCAGAATTGGGAGCCGGAGAGTTGAGTCAATCGGGGGGCAACCGAGATGATAAGCAATTTTGTGTTGAGCTGGGTACCTGCAAGACTGGTGTGGGATGGGTTGTACTCTGGTATTCAGCACTCTGCAGTCGAATAGATGACAGCACGAGCTGAGGTCCTTACTGTTTGAGCATCTGAACCTCATGAAGAGCCAGCAAGTTTACTGACCCTTGCTGCTGTCTTGCTCAAATGTTTTTTTTTGTATAGGCAAGTCTAAAAGGCAGCCCAAGTCCTTTGCTCTATGAAACAGGATTGGGATAGTTACTCAACAAAAAATGGAAGTCATTCAGCCCATCATGGCTTTTGCCAGCTCTTTGAAAGAGCTAACCAATTGATCCCATCTCCCCTATCATACGCTTTCCCAACAAGCCTGCAATTTCATCCTCATCAAATATTTATCCAACTCCCCTTGGGAGTTACTGTTCAATCTGCTTCCACCACCCTTTCAGGCAGTTTATTCAAGATCGTAGCAAATTGGCATTTTGCAATTTCACCTCCCACCAGCAAGCCTGTTGCAAATCAACCCGAGCAGTAAGAGGACATGAGAATTCATAGCGGAATTATAAAAATAAGGATCGCATGGCTCTGAAATTATGGGCTGAATCATGCTGTGTGCCCTGATCCAATTTTAACGGCTGCCCTCTGGCCGCTACTTTACCTGAAGAGAACACTTGGATTTCCTCCCGATGTGAAATGCTCAACAGTTTACCCAACATATGTCTGGCTGGTGGGACAGCAAGCGGCTCTGCTTGACCACAGCATCAGAAACAGCCCAGCATGCTCACGAAGGTCGATAAACAGATTTAAAGTGAATGGTTAAAAAAACCAGAGAAGGCAAGAGATAATCTATTCCCTTTCCTTCAGTTCTGATAAACGGCATTTGTCCTGACATGTTAAGTTTGCACAACGGCAAGCACGGCAAACCTCACAGCGCCAGTGACCCGGGTTCAATTTCAACCTTGGGTGACTATGTGGAGTTTGCACTTTCTACCGTGTCTGCTTGGGTTTCCTCCGGTGCTCCTGTTTCCTCCCACAGTCCAAAGATGTGCAGGTCAGGTGAATTGGCCATGATAAATTGCCCCTTGGTGTCCAGGGATGTACAGGTTATGATATGGACATAGGGCAGGGGAGTGAGCTTCAGCAGGGTGCTCTTTGAGAGGGAGCAGACTTAATGGGTCGATTGGCCTCCTTCTGCACAGTAGGAATTCTATGTTTCTCTGGTTCTATTTCTCTCTTCACAGATGCTGCCTTCCCTGTGCAGTATTACCGGGATTTACAGCGATATTTCTGATTTCCAGCATCCACAGAATTTGCTTTTTTATAAGGAAAACATTTTTTACGAGGGTACCAATGCCCAATGTTGGGGTGACAGGTTGAAGCCAGGCGGGCGGGCTGTGATGAGGAAGTGGATTTTAATGGTGGTACGCTGGTTCTAATCCTGCTGCTGCAGGGCCTCTCCTGCTATTCCAGCAAGTTAGGATTTGGAATGCACTGCCTGAGAATGTGGTGGATATACATTCAATAGGAGTGTTCAAAGAGAAGTTGGATAAATACTTGAAGGAGAAATAATTGCAGAGATAATGGGAAAGACAGGGATAATGGGAAAGAATGGGTGAATGCTGGATTGCTCTTCAAAGTGCTCGCACAGACGAGATGGTAAACTCACTGTGTGGAGTTTGCACTTTCTCCCCGTGTCCGCGTGGGCTTCCTCCGGGTGCTCCCGGTTTCCTCCCATGGTCCAAAAGGTGTGCAGGTTAGGTGGATTGGCCATACTAAAATTGCCCCTTAGTGTCCAAGGATGTGTAGGTTAGGTGGGGCTACGGGCGATAGGGTGGAGGAGAGGGACTAGGTAGGGTGCTCTTTCAGAGGTTTGGTGCAGACCCGATGGGCTGAATGGCCTCCTTCTGCACTGTTATAATTCTATGGTTCTTTGCTCCAGATGCACATCATTCAGCTATTTGGAATGTGGTCCTCAACTTGAAGCAACCAACATTGACCAGGACACCGGATAGAACTATTTCGTCCAATCATACTGAGGGATCTTGTGTCCACCAGAGAGAACAGACAAGCCACTCGCAGTTGAACATTACTTGCAAAAACACCACTTCAGACAGTGCAGCACTCCTTCAGCACTGCATCGCAAATGTCAGCCAGGATTCTAGAGTGGGACTTGAACGCACAACCTTCTGACTTGAAGGCGAGAGTGTGTTACCACTGAGCCAAGGCTGACACTTTGTCAGAAATCCTAAATTACGTGCCCAGCAACAGTGAAGGGCTGGCTACACATGTCCAAGTTAGGATAACAAGCGGCCTTGATGATGTTGTTATGATTTGCGCTTGTTGGTCACGGCCACAAGGATGAGTTAAAGTAACCTTGGTGAGATGCTGCTGATTAAAGAGGTTACACAGTCATTCTGGTAGGGGTTTTCACATACCCTTTTCGGTCATTCATGACTATGTGTTTGCAGCACAATTTGTACACGGGATGGCTGTGAGCAAAAGAAGGAATGTCTGCCGAAGATCTCTCTATACACAAAGTCAGCATCTTTTTAACAGGATGAGTTGACAATTTCTGGGGTGGGAGAAGCAGGTCACAGTCCGTGCACTGTGACAAGGCTTCCCAACATGAGCAATAGCAGTGACACAAGCACCGAATTGTTCACTACTTTACCATTATCTGGCAAGAGTTGCCGGTGCTCACCATGATTTGCAGGAAAATATCAACAAACTAACCAACCCCCCCGCCTCCCCACATTAAAAGGAGCTACCAACTCCAATTCACAGTGTGGGTAAATTTTAGAGTTAGTGGAAGTACAGTCCTATTTTATCACACTTCTAACAAGGGCAGTTCAGAATTACTCTCGTCAAAGGCCCAACTTCAATATCGCTCACATTGTCCAGTTATTAGTAGCAGTCCAGTGGATAGAGTCAATCAGGGGAATGGGGAGGGTATAAGAACATAAGAACTCAGTGCAGGAGTAGGCCATCTGCCCCACGAGCCTGCTCCGCCATTCAATGAGATCATTGTGGACTCAGCTCCACTTTCCGGCCCGAACACCATAACCCTTAATCCTTTATTCTTCAAAAAACTATCTATCTTTATCTTAAAAGCGTTTAATGAAGGAGCCTCAACTGCTTCACCGGGCAAGGAATTCCATAGATTCACAACCCTTTGGGTGAAGGAGTTTCCTTCTAAAAACTCAGTCCTAAATCTACTTCCCCTTATGCCCCCTAGTTCTGCTTTCACCCGCCAGTGGATACAACCTGCCCGCATCTATCCTATCTATTCCCTTCATAATTTTATATATTTCTATAAGATCCCCCCGCCCCCCCGCATCCTTTTAAATTCCAACAAGTACTGTCGCAGTCTACTCAACCTCTCCTCGTAATCCAACCCCTTCTGCTCTGGAATTAAGCGAGTGAATCTCCTCTGCACACCCTCAGCACCAGTACATCCTTTCTCAGGTAAGGAGACCAAACTGAACACAATACTCCAGGTGTGGCCTCACTGACACCGTATACAATTGCAGCATAACCTCCCTAGTCTTAAACTCCATCCCTCTAGCAATGAAGGACAAAATTCCATTTGCCTTCTAATCACCTGTTGCACCTGTAAACCAACGTTTTGCGACTCATGCATTAGCACACCCAGGTCTCTCTGCATTGCAGCATGTTTTAATATTTTATCATTTAAATAAATAATCCCTTTTGCTGTTATTCCTACCAAAATGTATAAAATCACATTTGTCAACATTGTATTCCATCTGCCAGACCCTAGCCCATTCACTTAACTATCCAAATCCCTCTGCAGACTTCCGGTATCCTCTGCACTTTTTGCTTTACCACTCATCTTGGTGTCGTCTGCAAACCTGGACACACTGCACTTGCTCCCCAACTCCAAATCATCTATGTAAATTGTGAACAATTGTGGGGCCCAACACTGATCCCGGAGGGCCACCACTAGCTACTGACTGCCAACCAGAGAAAAACCCATTAATCCCCACTCTTTGCTTTCTATTAATTAACCAATCCTCTATCCATGCTACTATTTTGCTCTTAATGCCATGCATCTTTATCTTATGCAGCAACCTTTTGTGTGGCACCTTGTCAAAAGCGTTCTGGAAATCCAGATATACCACATCCATTGGCTCCCCATTATCTACCGCACTGGTAATGTCCTGAAATAATTCCACTAAATTAGTTAGGCACGACCTGCTCTTTATGAACCCATGCTACGTCTGCGCAATGGGGCAATTTCAGTCCAGATGCCTCGCTATTTCTTCCTTGATGAAAGATTCCAGCATCTTATCTACTACCGAAGTTAAGCTAACTGGCCTATAATTACCCGCTTTCTGCCTACTTCCTTTTTTAAACAGTGGTGTCACGTTTGCTAATTTCCAATCCACCAGGACCAACCCAGAGTCTAGTGAATTTTGGTAAATTATCACTAGTGCATTTGTAATTTCCCTAGCCAATTCTTTTAGCAATCTGGGATGCATTCCATCAAGGCAAGGAGACTTGTCTACCTTTAGCCCCATTAGCTTGCCCATCACTACCTCCTTAGTGATAACAATTATCTCAAGGTCCTCACCTGTCATAGCCTCATTTCCATCAGTCATTGGCATGTTACTTGTGTCTTCCACTGTGAAGACCGACCCAAAAAACCTGTTCAATCACTCAGCCATTTCCTCATCTCCCATTATTAAATCTCCCGTCTCATCCTCTGAAGGACCAATATTTACCTTAGCCACTCTTTTTGTTTTATATATTTGTAGAAACTTTTATTATCTGTTTTTATATTCTGAGCAAGTTCACTCTCATAATCTATCTTGCTCGTCTTTATAGCGTTTTTTAGTAGCTTTCTGTTGCCCCCTAAAGATTTCCCAGGCCTCTAGTCTCCCACTAATCTTTGCCACTTTGTATGCTATTTCCTTCAATTTGATACTCGCCCTTATTTCCTTAGGTATCCACAGTCGATTTTCCCTCTTTCTACCGTCCTTCCTTTTTTTTTGTTATGATGTGGAGATGCCGGCGTTGGACTGGGGTGAGCACAGTAAGAAGTCTTACAACACCAGGTTAAAGTCCAACAGGTTTGTTTCGATGTCACTAGCTTTTGGAGCGCTGCTCCTTCCTCAGGTGGTATAAACCTTTGCTGAGCACTGTGAAAAATCGCTTGGCAGATTCTCCACTGTTCCTCAACTGTTGCACCATAAAGTCTTTGCTCCCAGCCTACCTTAGCTAGCTCTTCTCCCATCCCTTTGTAATCTCCTTTGTTTCAGCACAAAACACGAGTAAATGAGGGGTCGGTCTTGGCGGGAAACGAGGGGTCGGTCGGGGGGGGGGGGGGGGGGGGACGAGGGGTCGGTCGGGGGGGGGGGGAAACGAGGGGTCCGTCGGGGGGGGGAAACGAGGGGTCCGTCGGGGGGGGGGAAACGAGGGGTCCGTCCGGGGGGGGGAAACGAGGGGTCCGTCGGGGGGGGGGAAACGAGGGGTCCGTCGGGGGGGGGAAACGAGGGGTCCGTCGGGGGGGGGAAACGAGGGGTCCGTCGGGGGGGGGAAACGAGGGGTCCGTCGGGAGGGGGGAAACGAGGGGTCCGTCGGGGGGGGGGGAAACGAGGGGTCCGTCGGGGGGGGAAACGAGGGGTCCGTCGGGGGGGGGAAACGAGGGGTCCGTCGGGGGGGGGAAACGAGGGGTCCGTCGGGGGGGGAAACGAGGGGTCAGTCGGGGGAGGAAACGAGGGGTCGGTCGGGGGGGGAAAACGAGGGGTCGGTCGGGGGGGGAAAACGAGGGGTCGGTCGGGGGGGGAAAACGAGGGGTCGGTCGGGGGGGGAAAACGAGGGGTCGGTCGGGGGGGGAAAACGAGGGGTCGGTCGGGGGGGGAAAACGAGGGGTCGGTCGGGGGGGAAACGAGGGGTCGGTCGGGGGGGGAAACGAGGGGTCCGTCGGGGGGGGAAACGAGGGGTCCGTCGGGGGGGGGAAACGAGGGGTCCATCGGGGGGGGAAACGAGGGGTCCGTCGGGGGGGGAAACGAGTGGTCGGTCGGGGGGGGAAACGAGTGGTCGGTCGGGGGGGGAAACGAGGGGTCGGTCGGGGGGGGGAAACGAGGGGTCGGTCGGGGGGGGGAACGAGGGGTCCGTCGGGGGGGGAACGAGGGGTCCGTCGGGGGGGGAAACGAGGGGTCGGTCGGGGGGGGAAACGAGGGGTCAGTCGGGGGGAAACGAGGGATTGGACAGGGAAATGGGGAGCGGGGGGTTGGGGATGGGGAGGGGGGGGTCGGGGATGAATAGGGGGGTCGGGGATGAATAGGGGGTGTCGGGGAGGGGGGAGTCGGGGATGAATATGGGAGGGGTCGGGGAAGGGGGGTCGGGGAAGGGGAGGGGGGGTCAGGGATGGGGAGGGGGGGGTCGGGGATGGGGAGGGGGGGGTCGGGGAAGGGGAGGGGGGGGTCGGGGAAGGGGAGGGTGGGGTCGGGGAAGGGGAGGGGGGGGTCGGGGAAGGGGAGGTGGGGGTCGGGGAAGGGGAGGGGGGGGTCGGGGATGAATATGGGGGGAGTCGGGGATGGGGAGGGGGGGGTCGGGGATGGGGAGGGGGGGGGTCGGGGATGGGGAGGGGGGGGGTCGGGGATGGGGAGGGGGGGTCGGGGATGGGGAGGGGGGGGTCGGGGAAGGGGGGGTCGGGGAAGGGGGGGGTCGGGGGAAGGGGGGGGTCGGGGAAGGGAAGGGGGGGTCGGGGAAGGGGAGGGGGGGTCGGGGATGGGGAGGGGGGGGTCGGGGATGGGGAGGGGGGGGTCGGGGAAGGGGAGGGGGGGTCGGGGATGAATATGGGGGGAGTCGGGGATGGGGAGGGGGGGGTCGGGGATGGGGGGGGGGGTCGGGGATGGGGAGGGGGGTCGGGGAAGGGGAGGGGGGATGGGGAGGGGGGTCGGGGAAGGGGGGAGTCGGGGAAGGGGGGAGTCGGGGAAGGGGGGAGTCGGGGAAGGGGGGGTCGGGGCAGGGGGGTCGGGGAAGGGGAGGGGGGGTCGGGGATGGGGAGGGGGGGTCGGGGAAGGGGAGGGGGGGTCGGGGAAGGGGAGGGGGGGTCGGGGAAGGGGAGGGGGGGTCGGGGAAGGGGAGGGGAGTCGGGGATGGGGAGGGGGGTCGGGGAAGGGGAGAGGGGGGTCGGGGAAGGGGAGGGGGGGTCGGGGATGGGGAGGGGGGGGTCGGGGATGGGGAGGGGGGGGTCGGGGATGGGGAGGGGGGGGTCGGGGAAGGGGAGGGGGGGTCGGGGATGGGGAGGGGGGGTCGGGGAAGGGGAGGGGGGGTCGGGGAAGGGGAGGGGGGGGTCGGGGATGGGGAGGGGGGGGTCGGGGAAGGGGAGGGGGGGTCGGGGAAGGGGAGGGGGGGTCGGGGATGGGGAGGGGGGAGTCGGGGATGAATATGGGGGGAGTCGGGGAGGGGGGGGTCGGGGATGGGGAGGGGGGGGGAGTGATGGAGGGGGGGGGAGTGATGGAGGGGGGGGTGATGGAGGGGGGGGTGATGGAGGGGGGGGGTGATGGAGGGGGGGGGTGATGGAGGGGGGGGGAGTGATGGAGGGGGGGAGTGATGGAGGGGGGGTGATGGAGGGGGGGGGAGTGATGGAGGGGGGGGAGTGATGGAGGGGGGGTGATGGAGGGGGGGGGAGTGATGGAGGGGGGGGGAGTGATGGAGGGGGGGGGGAGTGATGGAGGGGGGGGGAGTGATGGAGGGGGGGAGTGATGGAGGGGGGGAGTGATGGAGGGGGGGGGGGGAGTGATGGAGGGGGGGAGTGATGGAGGGGGGGGGAGTGATGGAGGGGGGGGGAGTGATGGAGGGGGGGAGTGATGGAGGGGGGGGGAGTGATGGAGGGGGGGGAGTGATGGAGGGGGGGGAGTGATGGAGGGGGGGGAGTGATGGAGGGGGGGGTGATGGAGGGGGGGGGAGTGATGGAGGGGGGGGAGTGATGGAGGGGGGGGGAGTGATGGAGGGGGGGGAGTGATGGAGGGGGGGGGGGAGTGATGGAGGGGGGGGGGAGTGATGGAGGGGGGGGGGGAGTGATGGAGGGGGGGGGAGTGATGGGGTGTCCCTCCGACCCGGTGGGGAAGGGTCTCCTCCTCTGTGTGCGCTCCCCGCGGCCCCTTACCGCAGTGTGGGCCCGATGCACGCCGAGTCGGTGCTCTCGATCTCCCGCAGGATGCGCTCGTGCTCCGACGCCGTCTCCAAACTTTCCGCCTCCGCCATCTTGCTGACTTTAATTTTACGTCTGGACGTGTGACGTTCCGGGGAGGGGGCGTGTCACTGTGCCGCCAGGCCCGCCGGGAAGTGTAGTCCGCGTTTCTGACCCCAGGCGCCGTTGCCGACTCAACACGGAGCCCCCTTGTGGCAGCGGCTGGTATCTGACCCTCAATCACCCCCTTCCTTTTCGTTGACTGAAGTGTTCTCCAGAGTGACTGAGTGAAGCCACTTCGTTAAAGGTAATTCGAGGTGGACAGCAATGAAATTAATAATAATCTTTATTAGTGTCACAAGTAGGCTTACATTAACACTGCAATGAAGTTACTGTGAAAAGCCTCTAGTCCCCACATTCCGGCGCTTGTTCGGGTACACAGAGGGAGAATTCAGAATGTCCAATTCACCTAACAGCATGTCTTTCGGGACTTGTGGGAGGAAACCAGACCATCCGGAGCAAACCCACGCAGACACAGGGAGAACGTGCAGACTCCGCACAGACAGTGACCCGAGGCTGGAATCGAGCCCAGATCTCTGGTGCTGTGAAGCAACAGTGCTAACCACCGAGCTACCATGCTGCCCGACTGCATGTGCACTCTCATTGGGGAAGGAGGCTCATTCTCCATCCAACAATCAGACAGACCAGTTCTATCTATGATCCGAGCCGCAGAGCCCTTTTCGATCTAACATTTAGAGCCACAGCAGATTACAGATATTCTCCTCTAAAAGACGTAATTTAGTGCCTTCGCTGAACCAGGAAGAGAAGATTTCCAGATTTGGTCTCCTCAGAAGGTATTGTGTGGTAACTATTAACTGGATTTGACCTATGGAGATATTAACTTGCATGTTGCATGGAAAAGGAGTGTCTCAGGGAGTTCAGGGAACGTGGATATATTTTCGGAACAAGAGTTAACTTCAGATGAAATGGTGTGTTAGTTATTCATATACTTAAGTGTCATGGTGATATTTGTTAAAAAGTTCATAAGTTCATCAGATATAGGAGCAGAATTAGGCCATTTGGCCCATCGAATCTGCTCTGCCATTCAATCATGGCTGATATATTCCTGCTATCTATAATGTTACGGGCCAAGAGCTCGATTGCAAAATCAGCCCCAGAACACATGATCTAGGAGCGGGAGTAGGCAATTTAGCCTTCCGAGCCTAACACCCTCAATGGGATCATGGCTGATCCCATCCTGGCCTCAACTCCACCGTCCTGCCTGTTCTCCATCACCCTTCAACTCATTACCAATTAAAAATCTGTCTAACTCCTCCTTAAATTTACTAACTATCCCTGCATCCACCGCACTCTGGGGTAGCGAATTCCATAGATTCACAACCCTTTGGGAGAAATAGTTTTTCCTCAAATCTGTTTGAAATGAGCTACCTCTTCTTCTAAGATTATGACCTCTCATTTTGGAATGCCCCACAAGAGGAAGCATCAGCTCCACGTCTACTTTATCCAGACCTTTTAGCATCTCATATGCCTCAATTGGACCTCCCCTCATTTGTTTAAACTCTAAAGAATATAGGCCCAAACTGTTCAATCTCTCATCATACGACAAACCCTTCATCTCTGGAATCAATCTAGTGAACCTCCTCTGAACTACATTTTTCCTCAAATAAGGGGACCAAAACTGTGCACAATAATATAGGTGCGGTCTTATCAATGCCTTGTATAGTTGCAACAACACTTCCTTACCTTAAACTCAATTCCTTTTGCTATAAATGGCAACATTCCATTTGCTTTCCTTATTACCCGCTGCACCTGCATGCTCGTTTTCTGTGACTCATGCACTAGGACACCCAGATCCCTCTGTATCGGAGCACCCCGAAGTCTCTCGCCATTTAGACAATAGGTTGCCTTTCAATCTTTTGACCAAAATACATGACCTCACACTTATCCATGTTAATTTCCATCTGCCACATTTTGGCCCACTCGCCTAACCTATCTATATCCATTTGTAAGGTTCTTATTTCCTCATTGCAACTTACTGTCCCACCTATTTTTGTGTCATCTGCAAATTTGGCTATAGATCCTTCTATCCAAGTAGTAAATGTAGACCGAACCCTGTGGCTTCCCACTAGTTACATTTTGCCATCCAGAAAACGACCCACTTACCCTGACTCTCTGTCTCCTGTCCATCAGCCAGTCTTCTATCCAAGCTAATAAATTACCCCAAATCCCAAGTGATCTCACCTTGTGAATTAACCTTCTGTGTGGCACCTTATCAAACACCTTCCGGAAGTCCAGACATACTACATCTACAGGATCCCCATTAGCTACTTTGCTTGTTATATCTTCGAAGAACTCAAGCAAATTAGTCAAACATGATTTGCCCTTCATAAAACCATGCTGACTCTGATGGCTAGCGCTTTGGCTTTCCAAATGTCTTGATATTACATCCTTGATAATTGATTCGAACAATTTTGCAACAACAGATGTTAAACTAACTGGTCTGTAATTTCCCACATTCTGCCTCCCTCCCTTTTTGCATTACTTAGCATTTTTCCAATCCACTGGAACATTTCAAGCCCTGGGGACTTGTCTGCCCTCAATCCCAAGAGTTTGTTGAGTATTATTTCCCTATTGAATCAGATTATTCCAGGTTCCACCCTTTCTATTGCCTCTGAATTGCCTGTTCGTATAGGAATGTTACTAGTGTCCTCCACCATGAAAACTGAGGCAAAGTATTGATTCAGCATCTCTGCCATTTCTGTGTTCCCCACTATCAACTCACCAGTTTCATCTTCCAAGGGGCCAACATTCACCTTAGCGACTCTTCCCTTTTATGTACCTGTAGAAGCTTTTGCTATCCTTTTCGATATTCTGTGTGTTTTTATTTTGTAATTTACCTCAGCTTTTTTAATTACTTTTTTAGTATCCCTTTGTTTATGTTTGAAAGTTTCCCAATCTTCCAGTCTGCCACTGGCCTTTGCAATATGATATAACTTGGATTTTGTCTTTATAGAACATACAGTGCAGTAGGAGGCTATTCGGCCCATCGAGTCTGCACCGACCCACTTCAGCCCTCACTTCCACCCTATCGCCGTAACCCAATAACCCTTCCTAAACATTTTGGACACTAAGGGCAATTTAGCATGGCCAATCCACCTAACCTGCGGGAGGAAACCGGAGCACCCGGAGGAAATCCACGCAGACACGGGGAGAACGTGCAGACTCCGCACAGACAGTGACCCAGCGGGGAATAGAACCTGGGACCCTGGCGCTGTGAAGCCACAGTGCTAGCCACTTGTGCTACCGTGCTGCCCTTATAATGTCCTTGACCGCCTTGTTTGGCCATGGATATTTTTTCCCCCTCTTCCCATCTTTCTTCCTCACTGGGATATATTTTAGTTCTGAGGAATTGAGTATCTCCTTAAACAACTGCCACTGCCCATCAGCTGTCCCACCTTTTCGCCTTCCTGCCCAGTCTATACGGACCAAATCTGTCCTCAAGCCTATGTAATTTCCTTTGGTTCATTCCAGAACACTAGTGTGGGACTCCACTTTCTCACCCCCAAACTGAATCTTGAATTCTACCATACTATGGTCACTACTCCCTAGTGGGCCCTTAACTATGAGGTCATTAATTAATCCCTCCTCATTACACAATACCAAATCGAGAGTAGCCTCCTCCCTGGTGGGTTCCCCAACATACTGTTCCAGGAAACAACCTCTAATACATTCAATGAACTCTGCCTCCAGGCTACCCTTGCCAATTTGGTTCCTCCAGGCTATGTGCATATTAGAATCACCCATTATTATTGCCGTACCTTTCCTGCAAGCCCCCAGTATTTCCTGGTTCATGCTGTGCCCCACTGTGGAACTACTGTTTGGGGACCTATAGATTTCTGCAACCAAGGACTTCTTCCCTTTCTTATTTCTTACTTCTACCCAGACAGACTCGACATCTTGATCTCCAGTGCTTATGTCATTTCTCATTACAGCACTGAACCCTTTCCTCACCAGCAGGGTACGCCACCTCCTTCTCCTTTCACCCTATCTTTCCAGAATACTGTGTACCCTTGGATATTCAATTCCCAGACCTGGTCTCCCTGTAACCATGTTTCAGTAATCCCCACCAAGTCAGAATCTTTTGTTTCCATTTGCACCGTTAGCTCATTAAGTTTGTTACAAATCCTTCTTGCATTCAGGCACAAAGCTTTTAAATTTGTTTTAATGTTAGATTTCCCTACTCTTCTTTAATTCCTTGGTGCACAAAGACAGCCACCTGTCCTGTCCCTCGCTTTTATTTTCTGGTAACCATCAACCACATTGCTAACCTGCGCTCTTACCACCTCGTTTAAATTGGGTTTTCCAGTTTCCCCTAAAACTGAACCTCCCTCCCCAATCCTCCCCCCGCTATTTAGTTTAAAGCCCTATCTACAGCCCTAGTTACCCGTTATTATTACATTATCACAGCGGTCTACATCCCACCGCAGGCAGACGTGAAGAAGGCGCTGGATGAATGGTACACAGTTATAAACAAGTACGAAACAGAACACCCGGAGGCCTTGTTCATCGTGGCCAGGGACTTCAACCAGGCCAACCTCAAGAGTGTACTGCCAAAATTCCACCAGCACATCTCCTGTCCCACCAGGGGCGACAACACTCTTGACCACTGCTACTCAAAAAATCAAGGGCGCTTACCGTTCCATCCCCCGACCGCACTTTGGGAAATCAGACCATAAGACGGTGCTCCTTCTCCCGGCATACAAGCAGAAACTTTAGAAATTTAATTTTTTCTAATTAAGGGGCAATTTAGCCTGGACAATTTGCCTACCCGGCACATCTTTGGGTTATGGGGGCGAAACCCACGCAAACTCCACACGGACAGTGACCCAGAGCCGGGATTGCACCTGGGACCTCGGCGCCGTGAGGCAGCAGGGCTAACCCACTGCGCCACCGTGCTGCCCTAAATTTTGATTGTTAACGTTAAAGAGGTTGAACATCCCTTATCTGAAACTCCGAAAACCCCAAAATTCTATAATCCGCACTTTTCTTTGAGCATCGCATGATGTCACGGGTCCTTGGTGCAGTTCAATGCATGTCACACGTGCAGTTCCCAACATGCTGCATTGCATAGTCCCCAACACACTGCACATGCGCAATTCGCAACACGCCACAAATGGATAGCTCCCAATGTGCAGCACATGTGCAGTTTGCAACATTCCGCACATGCACAGTTTCCAACACGTTGCACATGTGCAGTTCCCAAAGCGCTTCACATGGGCAGTTTCCAACATGCCACACATGCGTAGTTCCCAACATGCTGCACATGCACAGTTCACAATTTGCCACACATGGGTAGTTCCCAACACACCGCACATGCGTAGTTCCTAACAAGCTGCACATGTGCAGTTCCCAATGCGTTGCACATGCGCAGTTCCCAACACACCTCACACGCACAGTTCACAACGTGCCACACATGGGCAGTTCCCAACGCACCGCACATGGTCAGTTTTCAACATGTCGCACATGCGCAGTTGCCAATACACCCCACATGCGCAGTTAAAGTGACAAGGTCACTTTAAGAGTTTGATCACGTAGTGTACTGATGACATCACCGGCAGTTTGGGCGTGCTAACAGTCAGTCTCGTCCAGCAACCATTCGAGAAGACACCTTTCCAATAAAGCTTATTTGTTTGTACCTTCGTGGTCTGCAAGCCCATCCTTTTAAAATACCACATGTTTAGGATACAAATAATTCCAATACCTTGCAAAATCCAGGTCTACTTAATTTACAGGATAAAAATAGGAGGTCGACAACACTCTGCAATACAGTGATATGGACACCAGAGGGCAGTGGATCTATGATGAGGCCAGTCACTGTCAGGGAGTTTATAAATCGTGTGGCGGCTTTGACACAGCTTTGCTTTACCACTGGTCTGGATTTCAAAGGTATCTGTGTCAGATCTCCCACACAAGACAGTTGCAGTTGTATCATCACAAAACAAATACAGGATTGTGATGGAGTTTCTGGGAGATCCAAATCTTTCGAGGACAATTCACACAGCCTTGTGATTTACTGAGTCAAAAGCTGTGGTCAGGTTGATGAATGCAATGAAGAGTTCCTGGTGTTATTTCTGGTGTTATTGTCTTGAATTTTTCTGTGATGGGGAGATGCCGGCGTTGGACTGGGGTGAGCACAGTAAGAAGTCTTACAACACCAGGTTAAAGTCCAACAGGTTTGTTTCGAATCACTAGCTTTCGGAGCACTGCTCCTTCCTCAGGTGAATGAAGAGGTGGGTTCCAGAAACATATTTCTAGACAAAGTCAAAGATGCAATGTGATACTTTGAATGCGAGCATTTGCAGGTAATTAAGTCTGTTGTGTTATGTACTCTGGGATAACACAGGCTGCAACCCGATGCAGCTTTGACCAAAAGATACTCCATGCTTTGAAGTAAGTTCAATGTGATTTATTGAACCATTAGCACAGTTCTCTATGAGTTTGACTCTCCTGCTAATCTTGCTATAGTAACTCAGTCTAACTAACCAGTCTGCTCTAAACCACATGGTGGGTGCGATGCTTCTGATCTGCCCCTGTCCTACTTTAAGTGTTGCCTGTGGAAAGAGACAGAGCATGTGTGCCCTGTCCTTATATATGGGTTGTGTAATGCCCCTTGTGGTAGTGACACCTCTGGGTGTCTTGACTGCCCATTGGTCGTGTCCTATTCTATGTGTTCATTAGCTGTATGTCTGCATGTCATGACGTCTCTGGTGCTCCCTCTAGTGTTTACTTAGTCGTAGATAATTTACATTAACCCCTTATGTATTTACAGTGATGCATATTACCACATCCCCCTTTTTCGTGTTACATATTTTCTGTACTGTGGAAAAGAAAAATTGAATAAAAACAGGTAAATAAGTGATGACATGTACAAGTTATGGTGACTGTGATGACTATACGAGATCAAAGAATAGTTATGATGACATTAAGGATTATACAATACCAAATAATAGTTATGATGACATTGAGGATTATACAATACCAAATAATAGTTATGAGTCCAAAGTTCATGAATTTAAGGGCAGCACAGTGGCGCAGTGGTTAGCACTGCAGTCTCACGCCGCCAAGGTCCCAGGTTCGATCCCAGCTCTAGGTCACTGTCTGTGTAGAGTTTGCACATTCTCCCTGTATTTGCATAGGTTTCGCCCCCACAACCCAAAGATGTGCAGGGTAGGTGGATTGGCCACGCTAAATTGCCCCTTAATTGGGAAAAAATGAAGTGGGTACTCTAAATTTTTTTTTTTTTTAAAGTTCATGAATTTACACGGTCGAGTAGCTTTCTTGTGCTGTTGTGGAAGTGTCGATGTTGATGTTGTCATTCCCTTGTGAACGCCGTCAGTGTCCTCGTGTTTACGTAACCAAAAATTCATCAGGCGGTGTTCAAATGGTCAAATCACTTCATTGTCTGAGGTGGACTCTTTTTTTTTATGCTTGTGGTAGCAATTCTTGATGACATCTTTCCTGAAAGCTGGTTTGCTTGTCTGTAGTGTAGCAAACATGAATTGGTAAGATGCATTGACATGCCATGGTATGTTCGCACACTCGCCATTGTTCTGAGCTGAGCAGTAACATTGTCCTTCATGGGCAGAGTTGTACCATGTCGTACCAGTTGTTGTTCTATTGTTGATGTTATTGACGTGCTTGTTGTTGTGTTGGTTGCCTCTGGTACACTTCTTGTTGTTGTCTTTGTTGTTGTTTTTGTTGCGCCCAATGACCACACCAAATGGAGAATTTGATTCCTTCCCAAAGTTACTTGTGTCAGTGTCCTTTGTGGCATCTGCTGTTTCATTGAGCGTGCCGTCTTGATTCCTCGGCGCTCCACGTCTGGAGTCATGTCCGGTTCACTAGAATCATCTTTGGCTTGTCGGTGCTCCCCGTCTGGAGCCCTTTCTGGTTCACCTGAAGTCACCTTTGGTTTCTTGATGCTCCCTGTCTGGAATAATTTCTGGTTCTTGTGGAGAGGCTCGAGTAGATGAGGTTTGAATTAACGTGGTGTCACTGGAGTCACTAGTAGCCTCACTTTGATTGTCGAGTGCCTCTGTACATACTAGCTGAGATCTGTCAGTCTCGCTGAGATGGCGCACATCTTGTATGGGAATTGTGAAGCCTTTGTCACTTGTCGCACATACAGTGGGTAGACCTTCAGTGTCTTCTTGTCGGTTAGATGAGCTGGGTAGACTGTCAGAGTCTTCTTCTGGTGGCTCAAATAATCTGGGTAGACTGTCATAGTCTTTCCATTGTTCACGTGAGCGTGGTAGACTGTCATAGTCGTCTTGCTGTGCACTTGAGTGTGGTAGACTTGCATCGTCTGCTGCTGGTTGCTCAGATAAGGTTGCTAGACCTTCATGGTCTTGTTCATGCAAGGACTGCGCTCTGCAGTCTTGCGTTGCTTCCATCGTGGAGTCTGTCAACGAGCTCGCTGTGGAGGCTTGTATCGCTTTCTCTGTGGGGTCTGGCATCGTTCCCTCTGTGGAGGCATGCAGTGGTCTTTCTGTGGAGTCGATCTGTGCGCTCTCAACGGAGTCGTGCAGTGGTCTCGCTGTGGAGTCTTTCTGTGTTCTCTGTGTGGAGATGTGCAGTTGTCTCGCTGTGGAGTCTGTCATCGCTTTCTGTGCGGAGTCGGGGACTCTTCGTGGTGCGTGGACCACTCTCTTGGCGTCAGGCTGTTCTCTGTGGGCTTGTACCGCTCTCTGTCTCTTGGCGTCAGGCTGCAGCAGAATCCTCTACTCATGGGTCGGGATGTCGTCTATGCTGGGCTGAGGATCCTCAAATCCGAAGAACTCGTCCATGACTGTGTCGGATGCTTCAATGTACAATCTTGCTATAGTAACTCAGTATAACTAAACAGGCTGCTCTAAGCCACGTGGTGGGTGTGATGCTTCTGATCTGCCCCTGTCCTACTCTCTAAGTGTCGCCTGTGGAAAGAGACAGAGCATGTGTGCCCTGCTCTTACATATGGGTTGTGTAATCCCTCTTGTGGTAGTGTCACCTCTGGGTGTCTTGACTGCCCATTGGTCGTGTCCTATTCTATGTGTTCATTAGCTGTATGTCTGCATGTCATGACGTCTCTGGTGCTCCCTCTAGTGTTTACTTAGTCATAGTGTATTTACATTAACCCCTTGTGTATTTACAGTGATGCATATCACCACAAAGTCTACAGGCTCTGACGGAGCAACTGGAGGGAGGGATAATCACAGGTTAAAGAGGTGTGAATTGTCTCAAGCCAGGACAGTTGGTAGGATTTCGCAAGCCCAGGCCAGATGGTGGGGGTTGTCTGCTTTCTTGCGTCTTTGTAGAAACTTAATGTCAGTGTCTATATGCGCGATCTTCTTGGAGATCCTCTCCACTTTGAGCCGGCAGTTTGCGGTGTCGATGGTAGCCATGATGTGGAGATGCCGGCGTTGGACTGGGGTGAGCACAGTAAGAAGTCTTACAACACCAGGTTAAAGTCCAACAGGATTGTTTCACCCCTTTTTAACCTGTCCCTCTCTCCAGTTGCTCCGTCTGGACCTGTCAACTTAATGACCTGCAAAGACTTGCATTCAAAGTATTGTATTGCATCTTTGACTTTGTCTATATATATGTTTCTGGAACCTACCTCTTCATTCACCTGAGGAAGGAGCAGCGCTCCGAAAGCTAGTGACATCGAAACAAACCTGTTGGACTTTAAGCTGGTGTTGTAAGACCTCTGACTGAATTTAACTGGCAGCAAAGACCATGTCGGAGGGTCTTCTCCAAAGCCACAATGAGGCAGGAATTTTCTGGTCGTTCAAACTGGCCGGTGTTTCCAGTCCCGGCGGCGAGAGGTCCATCAACGGGAAATCCCGTCGGCAACGGCAGGACCAGGAGATTCCACCACTGGCAACGACAGGCCGCCTCTGCCACTGCGAAACACGCCGCGGGGTGCAGCGAAAATCCCACCATGAGCTTCTGGGAGGATTTCCTCAGCAACAGGAAGTAGGTGATTCAGGGGAATGTGTGTCAGTATTTTCCCTGCTATGAACGAAAAGGAAATACCTCAATCGTTTTCACAGCATGATTTATATCCCTTCCCGAAGACAGTTACAATTGTTAATTTCCTGAAGTCAGTGGGGGGTTTCTTTCTCTTCCCAAATCTGTAGGACGAGTGCATGTCGTCTTTCGGTGACCAGAAGTCTACCAGCTTTGATCAGCTGGAATACCATCAGGGCCACAGGTTTTGTTGTTTCCTGCCAGTTTGCTTACCAGGGTGAGGCGGGGGTGGCAGAGTGGTATTGTCACTGGACTAGTAATCCCAGGACCCAGGGCAATGATCTAGGGACCGAGGTTCAAATCCCGCCGCTGCAGATGGTGAAATTTGAATTGAATTTTTAAAAGTTCTGGAATGAAAAGTCTGATGATTACAGCTATGAAACCATTGTCGATTGTCATAAAAACCCGTCTGGTTCACTAATGTCCTTTCGGGAAGGAAATCTGCCGTCCTTACCTGGTCTGGCCCACATGTGATTGCAGATCCACAGCATTGCAACATATGCTGGCATAGCCTGCGACGCCCATGAATTAATTTTTAAAAACTGTTGCATTTCCCCCATTGATAGTGGTTCACCCACAGATTCTACCGAAGGGTGCTGGGTAGGACCAGTTCACCTCAGTTGGCTTGAGAGCTGGTTTGTGATGCAGAGCGAGGCCAACAGCGTGGGTTCAATTCCTGTACCAGCCGAGGTTACTTGACCTTCTCAACCTTGCCCCTCGCCTGAGGTGTGGTGATCCTCAGGTTAAAGCACCACCATTCAGCTCTCCCCCTCAAAGGGGAAAGCAGCCTAGGGTCGTCTGGGACTATGGACTTTAGTTACTGACTTTAATGAATAGAACTGTTCCCACTCTGGATTCACAGTTTTTAAAAATATATATATTTTATTAAAGTTTTTTAACAAAACAAAACAATTTTTTCCCCGTACAAACAATAACCCCCCCCCCGTAACAAAATAACGCAAAATCGCCCTGAGCAAGATATATACATGGTAAGATTATATATTTACAGAGCTTTATACACTGGCTCTCACCCGTTCGTGCCAGTTTCCCCCACCCTCCATGTTATCCCCCGCTCGTCCGTCCCCTCAAACAATCTCTCGTTCCCCCCTCCGCCCCCCCAGGGTTGCTGCTGCTGCTGACCGACCTTCCTCTAACGCTCCGCGAGGTAGTCTAAGAACGGTTGCCACCACCTGTAGAACCCCTGCGCAGACCCCCTTAAGGCGAACTTAATCCTTTCCAACTTTATGAACCCAGCCATGTCGTTTGTCCAGGCCTCCACGCTAGGGGGCTTCGCTTCCTTCCACATTAGCAAGATCCTTCGCCGGGCTACTAGGGACGCAAAGGCCAGAATGCCGGCCTCTTTCGCCTCCTGCACTCCCGGCTCGTCCACTACTCCAAATATTGCTAGCCCCCAGCTTGGCTTGACCCGGACTTTCACCACCCGAGATATTGCTCCCGCCACTCCTCTCCAGAACCCCTCCAGTGCAGGGCATGACCAAAACATATGGACATGGTTCGCCGGACTCCCTGAACACCTTCCACATCTGTCCTCTACCCCAAAGAACCTACTCAACCTCACCCCCGTCAAGTGTGCTCTGTGAACCACCTTAAATTGTATCAGGCTGAGCCTGGCACATGAGGAGGAGGAATTGACCCTACCCAGGCATCAGCCCACAAACCTTCCTCGATCTCCTCCCCCAGCTCCTCCTCCCATTTACCCTTCAACTCTTCTGCTAGCGCTTCCCCCTCTTCTTTCATCTCTTGGTGTATTGCCGAAACCTTGCCCTCCCCGACCCATACACCCGAGATCACCCTGTCTTGAAATTCCTGTGTCGGGAGCAGCAGGAATTCCCTGACCTGTCACCTCACAAAAGCCCTCACCTGCATACATCTGAATGCATTTCCTGGGGGTAGCTCAAACTTCTCCTCCAGTGCCCCTAGGCCCCTAGGTCCTGTCGATGAACAAGTCCCCCATTCTTCTAATCCCCGCCCAGTGCCAGCTCTGGAACCCCCGGTCCATCTTCCCCGTATGGGAATCATAGGATTTACAGTGCAGAAGGAAGCCATTCGTCCCATCGAGTCTGCACCGGCTCTAACCCGACACCTTCATCCTATCCCCGTAACTCTGCAACCCCATCTAACCGAAGGGCAATTTGGCATGGCCAATACACCTAACCTGCACATCTTTGGACTGTGGGAGGAAACCGGAGCACCCGGAGGAAACCCACGCACACACGAGAGGAACATGGAGACTCCTCACAGATAGTGACCCAAGCGGGAATCGAACCTGGGACCCTGGCGCTGTGAAGCCACAGTGCTAACCACTATGTTGCCGTGCAGACAATGGTTAGCACTGCTGCTGCACAGCGGCAGGGACCTGGGTTCGATTCCGGCCTTGGGTGACTGACTATGTAAAGTCTGCACGTTCTCCCCGTGTCTGCGTGAGTTTCCTCCGGGTGCTCCGGTTTCCTCCCACAGTCCAAAGATGTGCAGGTTAGGCAGATTGGCCATGATAAAGTACCCCTTCGTGTCCAAAAATATGCAGTTTAGGTGGGGTTATAAGGTTAAGGGGACTGGGTACTCTTTAAGAGGGTCGGTGCAGACTTGATGGACCGAATGGTCTCCTTCTGCACTGTAGGGATTCTATGAGGTTGGTACAGCTGACTTTATTTGATCCCACTCTTCCGGAATTGCATTGGATGTCTGAAGAACTTGCAGATCGGTTGTGAGTTGCACTTTCGAAATCTCTTTGGTTGGTCTGCTCTAGGGCTGAGACATTGACCTTTGAATCTTTGGGCCTTACAATGTCTTGGTTCTTGGTTGATGCTCATCAGTAATCAAACAAGTCTGTCATCTGTCTAGCAAGCATCAGTCGCCTGTATGGATTGAGAAGTCACTTAGATCACTGACCTGAATCCAGTATGCGCCAATGTTTTAAACAAGTAGCCAATCAAACCAAGTTTTGTTGCTGAAAGAAAGAATACTTTATTAGTTACTACACATTAGTTACGCACAGGCACACTCACATATGTGCACACTGTTGTTCTCTGCCTTGCTCTATTCAGATGGCTTTGATATGTAGTGTTCATCAGAGAACAACGAGTCTTGTAAACCAAAAAAGCTACTGTATTAAACACTAATTGGATTCAACACTTATCCCTAAGAAACAAACAGTTGATTGATCACACACAAACTACACTCACTATACTCATCTACATCTAACTCCCCAACATACTAAACTATTCTCTTCCTCTCTCACTATCTTCAGTCCTCCCAGCCTGCTCCTGCTCCTACCACCTACTCCAACCTTGTGTCCCACAAGGCTCAGCGTCATCCCTTATATACTTCTGGAATTAGCTCCCTCTGGTGGCTGTCTCTGTACATTTCATTAACCCTTCCATTACCTTTATGTGTGATAATTCCACACCTCGTTTTGGTTGTTAGGTGAGGTGATTTCGGTCGGACTCTGGAGTTGGCTGTGTTCAGTTTTGTTGAAATGAACACACTTTGATTGACTTCAGAGAGAGAGAGAGATGGCCTGTTTGTCTCCAGGGTGACCGTCCTTTTCTGCCTGTTGTTTGCGTCTCCCTGTTAAAACACTTGTCTCCAGAAAGAGCGATGCACACACATACACATTGCTTCTTTGTTGATGTTCCCCTGCTCTGCACTGGTTTTCAGAGTGAAACGAAATGAAATGAAAATTGCTTATTGTCACAAGTAGGCTTCAAATGAAGTTACTGTGAAAAGCCCCTAGTCGCCACATTCCCGGCGCTGTTCGGGGAGGCTGGTACGGGAATTGAACCGTGCTGCTGGCCTGCCTTGGTCTGCTTCAAAAGCCAGCGATTTAGCCCAGTGTGCCCAAGGTGCTTAACACACGGGCGGTGCAGAGTCCAGAGATAGTGATCTTTGGAGTGTCAGAAGACCAGGGAGTTCAGGGGGTTAAAGAGGCCGACGTCTTGGCCTTTGCCTCCCTAGTAGCCCGGAGACGGATTTTATTAATGTGGAGGGACTCAAAGCCCCCGAGTGTAGGGACCTGGGTTACGACATGGCTGGGTTTCTCAGCCTCGAGAACATAAAGTTTGCCTTAAGAGGGTCTACGCTAGGGTTCTCTCGGAGGTGGCAGCCGTTCGTCGAGTTTCTCGGGAAAATTACAATGTCAGCAGCAGCAATCCGTGGGGGTGGGGCGGGGGCGGTGAGTGCTTCATTGGGATGGTGTGGGAAGACTGAGTCGCGTGGGGTAATGTCTATTTAATTGTTATTGTATATTCTCTTTTTGCACTATGTTAATGTCCACTCTAGTTTGTTTTGTTATTATTGTTACTACTGTTTTATTATGAAAAATTCTGCAAAACCTTAATAAAAATACTTTTTAAAAAAACTATTCTATGAATATATCTGTAGTTGACTATGTCTGTAGTGAGTTGTCAGGTGTGGTTCATTCTCACTCCGACATTGTGTCAGCTGTCACACTGTAATTATTAAAATTAAATTGTTCACATTGAGTTTACCAGGCTCACCAAGGCTCCTCAGACAGAAACGCCCAAACCCACGACCACCACCATCTAGAAGGACAAGGGCAGCAGATACCTGGGAACCCCACCACCTGGAGGTTCCCCTCCAAGTCACTCACAACCCTGACTTGGAAATATATCGCCGTTCCTTCATTGTCGCGAGGGCAACATCCTGGAATAATCTCCCTGACAGCACAGTGGGTGTACCTACATCTCAGGGGCTGCAGCAGTTAAAGAAGGCACCAAGGTCAACCAGGTGTTATAACCTGCCTACTTACCATTGGCTGGGGGCTAATGACTATCCCACAATCCTGTGGGAGTATGAGCTTCCCCAATGAGCGGGGCGGAGAAACCACTAGTAAACTCCTAGTATAAATAAGCTGGCCAGTTCAGGAACCAGGAGGAAGGAGTATGATGTAGCAAGGGAAGTTACTGCTACTGTTATATATATATGTTATAGTAAATAAATGTTATTACTTTGAATCCTTAAAACTCGTGCTGGATTCTTCGTGGCCCTTACAAAACCAGGGATGGGCAATAAGTACTGGCCTGGCCAGTGACACCCACACCCCACGACTAAATTCTTAAAAATTGTGCATATGGATGTTCGGAGGATTTCATTGCTTCAATGGAGGATTTCAGTAAAGCGTTTGAGGATTTCAGTAAAGCATTTGATAAGGTTCCCCACGGTAGGCTATTGCAGAAAATACGGAGGCTGGGGATTGAGGGTGATTTAGAGATGTGGATTAGAAATTGGCTAGCTGAAAGAAGACAGAGGGTGGTGGTTGATGGGAAATGTTCAGAATGGAGTTCAGTTACAAATGGCGTACCAGAAGGATCTGTTCTGGGGCCGTTGCTGTTTGTCATTTTTATCAATGACCTAGAGGAGGGCGCAGAAGGGTGGGTGAGTAAATTTGCAGACGACACTAAAGTCGGTGGTGTTGTCGACAGTGCGGAAGGATGTAGCAGGTTACAGAGGGACATAGATAAGCTGCAGAGCTGGGCTGAGAGGTGGCAAATGGAGTTTAATGTAGAGAAGTGTGAGGTGATTCACTTTGGAAGGAATAACAGGAATGCGGAATATTTGGCTAATGGTAAAGTTCTTGGAAGTGTGGATGAGCAGAGGGATCTAGGTGTCCATGTACATAGATCCCTGAAAGTTGCCACCCAGGTTGATAGGGTTGTGAAGAAGGCCTATGGAGTGTTGGCCTTTATTGGTAGAGGGATTGAGTTCCGGAGTCATGAGGTCATGTTGCAGCTGTACAAAACTCTGGTACGGCCGCATTTGGAGTATTGCGTACAGTTCTGGTCACCACATTATAGGAAGGACGTGGAAGCTTTGGAGCGGGTGCAGAGGAGATTTACCAGGATGTTGCCTGGTATGGAGGGAAAATCTTATGAGGAAAGGCTGATGGACTTGAGGTTGTTTTCGTTAGAGAGAAGAAGGTTAAGAGGAGACTTAATAGAGGCATACAAAATGATCAGGGGGTTAGATAGGGTGGACAGTGAGAGCCTTCTCCCGCGGATGGAAATGGCTAGCACGAGGGGACATAGCTTTAAACTGAGGAGTAATAGATATAGGACAGAGGTCAGAGGTAGGTTCTTTACGCAAAGAGTGGTGAGGCCGTGGAATGCCCTACCTGCAACAGTAGTGAACTCGCCAACATTGAGGGCATTTAAAAGTTTATTGGATAAGCATATGGATGATAATGGCATAGTGTAGGTTAGATGGCTTTTGTTTCGGTGCAACATCGTGAGCCGAAGGGCCTGTTCTGCGCTATATCGTTCTATGTTCTATGTTCTAAATCTGGAACTGTCTCCCAGAATACTGTCAAGGCATGGCAGGAGATCCCAGACCCGTGTCATGCTCCTCGTGCGTGATGTGGGAGCTCAGGGACACGTCCACTGTCCCTGGCTCCTTCACGTGCAAGAAGTGTGTCCAGTTGCAGCTTCTGTTAGACCACTTGACGGCTCTGGAGCTGCGGATGGACTCACTTTGGAGCGTCCGCGATGCTGAGGACGTCGTGGATAGCACGTTTAGCGAGTTGGTCACACCGCAGGTGAAAGGTACTGAGGGAGATAGTAAATGGGTGACCAAAAGACAGAGCAAGAGTAGGAAGGCAGTGCAGGTGTCCTCTGCGGTCATCTCCCTGCAAAACAGATATACCGCTTTGGATACTGTTGAGGGAGATGGCTCACCAGGGGAAGGCGGCAGCAGCCAGGTTCATGGCACCGTGGCTGGCTCTGCTGCGCAGCTGGGCAGGGAGAAGAATGGCAGGGCTATAGTGATAGGGGACTCAATTGTAAGGGGAATAGACAGGCGGTTCTGCGGACGAAATCGAGACTCCAGGATGGTATGTTGCCTCCCTGGTGCAAGGGTCAAGGATGTTTCGGAGCGGCTGCAGGACATTCTGGGGGGGGAGGGTGAACAGCCAGCTGTCGTGGTGCACGTAGGCACCAACGATATAGGTAAAAAACGGGACGAGGTCCTACAAGCTGAATTTAGGGAGCTAGGAGTTAAACTAAAAAGTAGGACCTCAAAGGTAGTAATCTCAGGATCGCTACCAGTGCCACGAGCTAGTCAGAGTAGGAATGTCAGGATAGAGAGGATGAATACGTGGCTCGAGAGATGGTGCAAGAGGGAGGGATTCAAATTCCTGGGACATTGGAACCGATTCTGGGGGAGGTGGGACCAGTACAAACCGGACGGTCTGCACCTGGGCAGGACTGGAACCGATGTCCTAGGGGGGGGTGTTTGCTAGAGCTGTTGGGGAGAGTTTAAACTAATGTGGCAGGGGGATGGGAACCGATGCAGGAAGTTGGAAGGTAGTAAAACAGGGACAGAAATAAAAGGCAGTAAGGGGGAAAGTGTAAGGCAGAGAAGCCATAGTCAAAAATCAAAAAGGGCAACAGTACAAGGTACAGTGACTGAGGGGAGCTTAGTGAATAGGACCAGGAATACTAAAAGAAATAAAACGGGAAGTGAAAACATTAATGGTAAGCGATGCGGCAGGTTGTTA
The DNA here is from genome assembly GCF_047496885.1 of Scyliorhinus torazame. Taxonomy (NCBI): domain Eukaryota; kingdom Metazoa; phylum Chordata; class Chondrichthyes; order Carcharhiniformes; family Scyliorhinidae; genus Scyliorhinus; species Scyliorhinus torazame. The sequence goes on along the minus strand of NC_092709.1, from coordinate 343,287,497 downwards.
CAGGAAGGTGTGGGTTCGACGACAAGGAAAATTAGGAGAAAGGTTAAGAGGAAATATAACTTAGGAGAGGTTACTGATCGAGGTGTTAAGATTAAGAACAGAGGTACAAAAGCCAACATAAGTGTATTTTACCTGAATGCTCGTAGTATTCGGAATAAGGTAAATGAGTTGATGGCGCAAATCATCGTGAATGACTATGATTTAGTGGCCATTACTGAAACATGGTTAAAGGATGGTCACGACTGGGAGTTAAATATCCGAGGGTATCAAACTTTTCGGAAGGACAGAGTGGATGGTAAGGGAGGTGGTGTAGCTCTGTTATTTAAGGATGACATCCGGGCAACAGTAAGGGATGACATCGGTGCTATGGAGGATAAGGTTGAATTCATTTGGGTGGAAATCAGGAATAGTAAGGCGAAAAAGACACTGATAGGAGTAATCTATAGGCCACCAAATAGTAACATTATGGTGGGGCAGGCAATAAACAAAGAAATAACAGATACATGTAGAAATGGTACAGCAGTTATCATGGGGGATTTTAATCTACATGTTGATTGGTTTAACCAGGTCGGTCAAGGCAGCCTTGAGGAGGAGTTTATAGAATGTATCCGCGATAGCTTCCTCGAACAGTATGTAATGGAACCTACGAGGGAACAAGCGGTCCTAGATCTGGTCCTGTGTAATGAGACAGGATTGATTCAGGATCTCATAGTTAGGGATTCTCTCGGAAGGAGCGATCACAATATGGTGGAATTTAAAATACAGATGGAGGGTGAGAAGGTAAAATCAAGTACAAGTGTTTTGTGCTTAAACAAAGGAGATTACAATGGGATGAGAGAAGAACTAGCTAAGGTAGACTGGGAGCAAAGACTTTATGGTGAAACAGTTGAGGAACAGTGGAGAACCTTCCAAGTGATTTTTTACAGTGCCCAGCAAAGGTTTATACCAACAAAAAGGAAGGACGGTAAAAAGAGGGACAATCGACCGTGGATATCTAAGGAAATAAGGGAGAGTATCAAACTGAAGGAAAAAACATACAAAGTAGCAAAGATCAGTGGGAGACTAGAGGACTGGGAAATCTTTAGAGGGCAACAGAAAGCTACTAAAAAAGCTATAAAGAAGAGTAAGATAGATTATGAGAGTAAACTTGCTCAGAATATAAAAACAGATAGTAAAAGTTTCTACAAATACATAAAACAAAAAAGAGTGGCTAAGGTAAATATTGGTCCTTTAGAGGATGAGAAGGGAGATTTAATAATGGGAGATGAGGAAATGGCTGAGGAACTGAACAGGTTTTTTGGGTCGGTCTTCACAGTGGAAGACACAAATAACATGCCAGTGACTGATGGAAATGAGGCTATGACAGGTGAGGACCTTGAGAGGATTGATATCACCAAGGAGGTAGTGATGGGCAAGCTAATGGGGCTAAAGGTAGACAAGTCTCCTGGCCCTGATGGAATGCATCCCAGAGTGCTAAAAGAGATGGCTAGGGAAATTGCAAATGCACTAGTGATAGTTTACCAAAATTCACTAGACTCTGGGGTGGTCCCGGCGGATTGGAAATTAGCAAACGTGACACCACTGTTTAAAAAAGGAGGTAGGCAGAAAGTGGGCAATTATAGGCCAGTGAGCTTAACTTCGGTAGTAGGGAAGATGCTGGAATCTATCATCAAGGAAGAAATAGCGAGGCATCTGGATGGAAATTGTTCCATTGGACAGACACAGCATGGGTTCATAAAGGGCAGGTCGTGCCTAACTAATTTAGTGGAATTTTTTGAGGACATTAACAGTGCTGTAGATAACAGGGAGCCAATGGATGTGGTATATCTGGATTTCCAGAAAGCCTTTGACAAGGTGCCACACAAAAGGTTGTTGCATAAGATAAAGATGCATGGCATTAAGGGGAAAGTAGGAGCATGGATAGAGGATTGGTTAATTAATAGAAAGCAAAGAGTGGGGATTAATGGGTGTTTCTCTGGTTGGCAACCAGTAGCTAGTGGTGTCCCTCAGAGATCAGTGTTGGGCCCACATCTGTTCACAATTTACATAGATGATTTGGAGTTGGGGACCAAGGGCAATGTGTCCAAGTTTGCAGACGACACTAAGATAAGTGGTAAAGCAAAAAGTGCAGAGGATACTGGAAGTCTGCAGAGGGATTTGGACAGGCTAAGTGAATGGGCTAGGGTCTGGCAGATGGAATACAATGTTGACAAATGTGAGGTTATCCATTTTGGTAAGAATAACGGCAAAAGGGATTATTATTTAAATGATAAAATATTAAAACATGCTGCTGTGCAGAGAGACCTGGGTGTGCTCGTGCATGAGTCGCAGAAAGTTGGTTTTCAGGTGCAACAGGTGATTAAGAAGGGAAATGGAATTTTGTCTTTCATTGCTAGAGGGATGGAGTTTAAGACTAGGGAGGTTCTGCTGCAATTGTATAAGGTGTTAGTGAGGCCAGTTACCTGGAGTATTGTGTTCAGTTTTGGTCTCCTTACTTGAGAAAGGACGTACTGGCACTGGAGGGTGTGCTGAGGAGATTCACTAGGTTAATCCCAGAGCTGAAGGGGTTGGATTACGAGGAGAGGTTGAGTAGACTGGGACTGTACTCGTTGGAATTTAGAAGGATGAGGGGGGATCTTATAGAAACATATAAGATTATGAAGGGAATCGATAGGATAGATGCGGGCAGGTTGTTTCCACTGGCGGGTGAAAGCAGAACTAGGGGGCATAGCCTCAAAATAAGGGCTGAGTTTAGGAGGAACTTCTTCACCCAAAGGGTTGTGAATCTATGGAATTCCTTGCCCAGTGAAGCAGTAGAGGCTCCTTCATTAAATGTTTTTAAGATAAAGATAGATAGTTTTTTGAAGAATAAAGGGATTAAGGGTTATGGTGTTCGGGCCGGAAAGTGGAGCTGAGTCCACAAAAGATCAGCCATGATCTCATTGAATGGCGGAGCAGGCTCGAGGGGCCAGATGGCCTACTCCTGCTCCTAGTTCTTATGTTCTTATGTTCTAAGGCTGGGTGACAATTGAAAATTTCAAAAGTGAGTTTGCAGGATTTTTGTTTGGACATATTACTCAGGGTAACATATGGGTCAGCTATGATTTAATTGGATAATGGAACAGGCTGAAGGGACTGAATCGCTCCCTCTGTTCCTATGCTGTGGTGCAGAGAACTTTACAACTGGATTTTAGGAAGTGTAGCCACCTGGGATGGCCACTTCCCGATTACAAAGTGGACACTTTGCAAAGATTGCAGGGAAAATGGACAGTGCTGAGAAAACAAGCAGGTTCAGAGCTTGTCTGTATATTGGAGCCACAGGTCCCAGACAAGACCAAAACTGTACGCCCATTAGCATACTAATGGCCCATCTCCGGGAACAAAAGAATAACATTTGAGTAACCGATACTAAGGCAGACACCCCGCGCCAGAGGAGACCGAAACAAAGCAGGCCGATGGCCACCTAGGACACGCCCAGCCATCAGGGCACCCACTCCTTTATTGGATGAGATCAATATGAATGATCAAGAAACGGCCCAATTGATTGGGGCCAAGTTCAAGGCCCCCCAAAAGAGCGCGAAGCCCCTTTGGGTAGAAGGAGCACCCAAGAGAGAATCGTTCTCTTGGACCCGGCTCTCACCGAGGAGAGACCTGTCCACCAGCTGCACCAGAGCAAGTAAGACCAAGGTCAACGCTCGCTACCAGACAGACGACCTTAGCTGTTCCCCTGTACCAGTTCGACCCCAGCAGCCTCAGAACCGAACAACGGCCATTGTTCCTCTGACTGAGTGGGCGCCCGAAGCTAAGTATAGGCTTTAGCAGTAGTGATAGTTTAGTCTGTAGAGTTTCGTGCATGAGTATATTTAATTGTGTGGGTAAATAAATGAGCATTGACTTTGAACTAACTAACTGGTGTATCGAGTCTTTGATCAGTATTTGGTTTTGAACCTTGTGGCGGCATCGAAAGATACCTGGCGACTCTAGAGCAAACGTAATTAGAATTAAGGAAGGCGACCATATTGACCGTCATATTTAGAGCCAACCAAAGAGAGCAACATTTACTGGCGACCTCTGACGGGACTCAACCGAGAAGTGGCCTAGTCACTCTGAGAGAACCAAATTTGAATTAGAATCCAATTGGAAACAGAGGTCGCGATTCTCCGATGCCGCGCCGGTTGGGAGAATCGCCTGCCGCGCCAGTTTTCCATGCGACGCCGGTCCGACGCCCTCCCGCGATTCACCCTAGCGGCAAGATCAGCCCCGTCAAGTTCTGCGCGGCGCAGGCCGGAGAATCGCCCGAGACACCCAAAATGGCGATTCTCCGCTACCCCCGCTATTCTCCGGCCCGGATGGGCCGAAGTCCCGACGGCGTGACCCCAGTTCATGCCGTCGCCGTTCACACCTGCTATTTAAAGGCGTCAGCCAGTCGTGCTGACGCTGGGCAGTGAAGAGCTGAGCGGACTGTTCCGCAGCTCCTGCAGCCCGGGTCGGCTTCCCCGAGAACGCTGCGGTGGGGAGGGGGGTGAGGGAGGGAGTGGAGGTGGTAGGGGGTGAGGGATGGAGTGGAGGTGGGAGAGGGTGGCAGGGAGGGAGTGGGGGCGGGAGGGGTGTGAGGGATGGAGTGGAGGCGGGGGGGTGAGGGACGGAGTGCTGGGAGGGGGGTGAGGGAGGGAATGGAGGTGGGAGGGGGGTGAGGGATGGAGTGGAGGTGGGAGGGGGGTGAGGGAGGGAGTGGAGGTGGGAGGGGGGGTGAGGGATGGAGTGGAGGCGGGAGGGGGGTGAGGGAGGGAGTGGAGGTGGGAGGGGGGTGAGGGAGCGGCGTGCAGGTGGGAGGGGGGTGAGGGAGAGTGTGTAGGGTGTCGTCCATCCGCGGATGCCACATGTCAGCCATCCTGATATGGCAGGACGGTGACGAGGACACGGCCGCAGGTTGTCATGTGGCTGATGGGCACAGGCGAGTGGCACACTGGTGAGCAGTACGGTGTGAACTGACCGTTGGACGCAGACAGTGACCAGGTGTTAGGCTGGCTGCGTATCTGCAGCGAGACCAGGCCACCGGGACACACAGGGATCCCATGCAGCCCGGCTGGCGAGGTGTGGAAGAACCTCCATGTAACATGTTGTTTCTCTGCCCCCCACCACCTTCTTCCTGCAGGTCACCATGTCTGCCAACCAGACAGCGATGTTCACTGCCGTGGTTGGAGCCGCAGTTCTGCAGGTGGCCATCCGGCAGCGTAGAGTCGGACGGCCCACAGTGGCTGCAGATGCAGCGGTCGCCGGTGCAGCAGAGGGGATGGCCGCGGAGTGGCCCGTCGTCGCCGCGCAGGCCGCAGGCGCTCAGCCCGGAATGTCCAGGGGGATGCCGAGGGGAACATTGACCCCCCGATGGCGAGGAATGCACAGGAAGCGGGCACTGATATCGAAGTGCTTGGGGGGGAGGAGGAGGATCCAATGATGGTGGTGCCAGGGCGCCACAGGCGTCCAGCAAGGCCGAGGGTGTACCGTGACAGAATGTCGTTCGAGGCCCTACCGGACATCACATGCAGGAGGAAACTACGGTTCAGCAGGGAGACGGTAGCACATATATGCCACCTCATAACACACCTCGCACCACGTGGAATGGGAGGAGGACACGCTATACCAGTCTCCGTCAAGGTGACGGTGGCCCTAAACTTTTACGCTACCGGTTCCTTCCAGGCGCCGAGCGGGGACCTATCCGGGATCTCACAGGCATCGGTCCACAGGTGGATCACGTCCGTGACCGACGCCTTGTACGCCATCGTGGACAGGTACATTAAATTCCCCGAGGACCGAGCACAGCAGGAAGCACGGGCATGTGGATTCGCCAAGGTGGCCGGGATACCGATGGTCCAGGGTGTCATCGATGATGTGCACGTCCCCATGTGCCCGCCTGCAGACAGCAGGGACGTGTTCATGAACAGGAAGGGCGCATACTCCATGAACATTCAGGTGGTGTGCGACCCCCACATGAAGATCATGCACGTGTGTGCAAAGTACCCCGGCAGTGTGCATGACGCCTACATTCTGGCACAGTCGTTCATCCCCGCAATGTTCGATGGATGCCCCCCCGGCTGAGGGGCTGGTTGCTGGGCGACAAGGGCTATCCATTGAGGTCATGGCTGCTGACGCCAATACGGAGGCCTCACACCAACGCGGAGAGCCTATACAACGAGGCACATGCAGCAACCAGGGGTGTGGTGGAGCAGTGCTTCGGGCTGCTGAAGATGCGATTCAGATGCCTGGACCGATCAGGAGGGGCCCTGCAGTACCGGCCCGACAGGGTCGGTCGCATAGTTGTGGTCTGCTGTGCGATGCACAACATTGCCATGCAGAGGGGAGATGCCCTGGTGGAGGAGTCGGAGGGAGGACCCGACGGTACCGGAGCTAACGCAAACGAAGGGGCTGGGGAAGAGGAGGAAGCGGAGGAGGAGGATGCCGTGCATCAGGGTGGGGGGAGGGGCGCAGGTCACAGACACTGGCCGGGTGCTGGTTACGTCCAGGAGGCTGCACGACGGCACCATCGAGGACAGCGGGCACGCAACGTGTTGGTGGCCGCACGGTTCACACACTGTGGGGGTGGGATTCGCTGAACACTGCCACTTGCACCATCACTCCTGTACACGGGCACCACACAGCGCCCACCAGCCCCCCCCGCCCCCCCCGCACCGCGTTCACGGCAACAATTCCACATCACCTTACCACTGCGGCATTACTGGATTGCACAACATTGATGATTGGGTAAGCGGTTGTGAACAGTGCCATGTTGAATGATAGCCATGATGTGGAGATGCCGGCGTTGGACTGGGGTGAGCACAGTAAGAAGTCTTACAACACCAGGTTAAAGTCCAACAGGTTTGTTTCGATGTCACTAGCTTTCGGAGCGCTGCTCCTTCCTCAGGTGAATGAAGAGGTATGTTCCAGAAACACATATATAGACAAATTCAAAGATGCCAAACAATGCTTGGAATGCGAGCATTAGCAGGTGATTAAATCTTTACAGATCCAGAGATGGGGTAACCCCAGGTTAAAGAGGTGTGAATTGTGTCAAGCCAGGACAGTGGGTAGGATTTCGCAGGCCAGATGGTGGGGGATGAATGTAATGTGACATGAATCCCAGGTCCCTGTTGAATGATGACAGCCCGCTCTGCGATGAGCTGTGAGCTCAGATTCGCCAGGCAATGTCTGCCTCATGGCTCTAGCTGAACCATGCACTCCGGTGGTCACAGCCTTCGCAACGGGCATTTCATCACGTGCCCGTGTGGGGTAGCTGGCGTTGGAGTGCCGAGGACTATGGTGTCCGATTTTGGGAGGCGGGGGGAAAGGGACAGCCCATCCGGCACCGATGTTGAACCGCTCATTGACCCCAGCTCCACTCGGTCACCCTCACGATCCCCCTGGCACCGGACAGAGCACAGAGTCTTACAAGTTAAGTGCAACAGTCAGTTTAATTGTGACATTCACATACAGATGCCCTACCCCCTACAACCAAACTGTGCCCTGCACCCGTGCCAACTTGCTATGTTTCTAACTTCTTTGCCTTACGGGCCCTAACACTACGTCTTGGTGTGTTCCCAGATGGTACAGCAGGAGTGGAGGCGGACTGCTGAGAATCACGCCCTGCAACATGGCTCCCCGTCGGCATGCGTTTCCTGTGGTGGCCCGGCTTCGATGGGCCAGGCTGCTCGGCGGGCGTGCTGGATGGCGTGGTGCCACCCTGTCCTGCCCGCTGCCCACCAGATGCACCAGAGACGGAACAGGGGGAGGCCGAGTGTCCCGGGACGTCCCTTGCTGGAGGTACTGGGACGGGCCCCAGAACCTCCTCCCTCGGGGAGCCCGGTGGCCCCAGGGCCTCACTGTGGGACGGAGATGCGCTCGGAGACATGCCCCGTCGCACCACCGACACCTGGCCCTGCCAGTCCTGGAGGCCTGCAGCGGTATCGACCACGGTCCGAATGTTCGCCGAGACGGGGCCCAGGGAGTGCGACATTCCTGCCAGGGACCGTGCTATCTCAACCTGTGAGTGCACTACGCCATACATCATGTGCGCCAGGTGGTCTATGCTCTCTGCGACTGACAGCTGGAACTGTGCCATCGCCAGCTGGGACCGGGCCACGGCATGGTGAGACTCGGCCAGGGCCCGGAGAGCGGCGGCAATGTCCTGTTGCTCTGTGAGATGGCTGCCTGTGAGAGGGCAGTCCTCTCCTGGGCCATGGATGACGCGTGCACGTGAAGCCCAACGCCTTGTAGATCCTGACCAATGGCCGAAACCGTTTCACCCATTGCCTCCACCGCGGACGCCACCCGTGCGGTGTCGGCCTGGGTGGCTGCGATGAGTGGCACCACTCCCTGCTCCTGGACGCGAATGGACTCCTCCCGCTGCGTGTGCAGGTCCTGGAAGATGGCCCCCATCCCGTTATTCAGTCACTCGGTGTCCACATGCATCGGGTGTCCGGGTGGGTCAAGTACATCCAGGAACCCGGGAGCCGTCTGGGCGGCAGCTGGTTGCTGGGCCTGGGCTGCCCTCCGACCGTGCAGCCCCTCGGCTGCTCCAAACTCCACCTGCTGTACCGGGTCGGCTGTGTGGTGCGCACCAGACCGTGACCCGGGAGCCTCATCATTGATTTGCCCAAGCGAGGTGAGTGTTTCTGCGATGGTGAACGGTGTGGGAGACAGCAGTGCCGCTAGCTCGAGGTCATCATCCGTCAGGAAGTCTGGTGTGTATTGTTCCCCCTCATGGCCCGGCGCAGGGTGCATGCGGCCCATGTCATGTTGCCCTCCAGGTGATTCCGTGGACTGTGTGGCCGTTCTCTGTGCGTCACCGTCCACTGTCCCGGTCCTGTCCCCGCCACTGACATGGCTCATGGCCCTACCCTCGGGCAATGCACGGCCATCACTTTCATCACTGTCCGTCCTGTGCCCCTCAGTATTGTCTCTGTCCGTCCTCTGTGCGTCCCCCTCCAGCATCCCAGACTGAGAGGACGGCCCTCCTGTCCGACCGGCTGCCACCCTCTGGCATGCGTCCCTGGGTGCGCTTGAGGTTGGAGATGGTCGGCTTTGTCTTGGCCGAGACGACCCTGGACGTTCGGCGACTGGCCCTGGGGAACACAACGATACGGGGTTCGGTAGACACGCTGGGCCGGGTGTATGGTGGTGGTGGGGGCAGTGTGTGAGGGCGGGAGGGGATCGGGGGTGCAGTGGCCAGAGTGTGAGGGGGGAGGGGATCGATGGTGCAGTGGCCAGAGTGTGAGGGGGGAGGGGATCGGGGGTGCAGTGGCCAGAGTGTGAGGGGGAGGGGATCGAGGGTGCAGTGGCCAGAGTGTGAGGGGGGAGGGGATCGGGGGTGCAGTGGCCAGAGTGTGAGGGGGGAGGGGATCGGGGGTGCAGTGGCCAGAGTGTGAGGGGGGAGGGGATCGGGGGTGCAGTGGCCAGAGTGTGAGGGGGGAGGGGATCGGGGGTGCAGTGGCCAGAGTGTGAGGGGGGAGGGGATCGGGGGTGCAGTGGCCAGAGTGTGAGGGGGGATGGGATCGGGGGTGCAGTGGCCAGGGTGTGAGGGGGGATGGGATCGGGGGTGCAGTGGCCGGAGTGTGAGGGGGGATGGGATCGGGGGTGCAGTGGCCAGAGTGTGAGGGGGAGGGAATCGGGGGTGCAGTGGCCAGAGTGTGAGGGGGAGGGAATCGGGGGTGCAGTGGCCAGAGTGTGAGGAGGGAGGGGATCGGGGGTGCAGTGGCCAGAGTGTGAGGGGGGATGGGATCGGGGGTGCAGTGGCCAAAGTGTGGGGGGGGAGGGGATCGGGGGTGCAGTGGCCAGAGTGTGAGGAGGGAGGGGATCGGGGGTGCAGTGGCCAGAGTGTGAGGGGGGATGGGATCTGGGGTGCAGTGGCCAAAATGTGAGGGGGGATGGGATCTGGGGTGCAGTGGCCAGAGTGTGAGGGGGGATGGGATCTGGGGTGCAGTGGCCAGAGTGTGGGGTTGGAGGGGATCTGGGGTGCAGTGGCCAGAGTGTGAGGGGGGATGGGATCTGGGGTGCAGTGGCCAGAGTGTGAGGGGGGATGGGATCTGGGGTGCAGTGGCCAGAGTGTGAGGGGGGATGGGATCTGGGGTGCAGTGGCCAGAGTGTGGGGGGGGAGGGGATCTGGGGTGCAGTGGCCAGAGTGTGAGGGGGAGGGGATCAGGGGTACAGTGGCCAGAGTGTGTGGGGGGATGGGATCTGGGGTGCAGTGGCCAGAGTGTGAGGGGGGATGGGATCTGGGGTGCAGTGGCCAGAGTGTGAGGGGAGATGGGATCTGGGGTGCAGTGGCCAGAGTGTGAGGGGGGTTGGGATCGGGGGTGCAGTGGCCAGAGTGTGAGGGGAGATGGGATCTGGGGTGCAGTGGCCAAAGTGTGAGGGGGGATGGGATCTGGGGTGCAGTGGCCAGAGTGTGAGGGGGGATGGGATCTGGGGTGCAGTGGCCAGAGTGTGGGGGGGAGGGGATCTGGGGTGCAGTGGCCAGAGTGTGAGGGGGGATGGGATCTGGGGTGCAGTGGCCAGAGTGTGAGGGGGGATGGGATCTGGGGTGCAGTGGCCAGAGTGTGGGGGGGGAGGGGATCTGGGGTGCAGTGGCCAGAGTGTGTGGGGGGATGGGATCTGGGGTGCAGTGGCCAAAGTGTGAGGGGGGATGGGATCTGGGGTGCAGTGGCCAAAGTGTGAGGGGGGAGGGGATCGGGGGTGCAGTGGCCAGAGTGTGAGGGGGGATGGGATCTGGGGTGCAGTGGCCAGAGTGTGAGGGGGGATGGGATCTGGGGTGCAGTGGCCAGAGTGTGAGGGGGGATGGGATCTGGGGTGCAGTGGCCAGAGTGTGGGGGGAGGGGATCTGGGGTGCAGTGGCCAGAGTGTGAGGGGGGATGGGATCGGGGGTGCAGTGGCCAGAGTGTGAGGGGGGATGGGATCTGGGCTGCAGTGGCCAGAGTGTGAGGGGGGATGGGATCTGGGGTGCAGTGGCCAGAGTGTGAGGGGGGATGGGATCTGGGGTGCAGTGGCCAGAGTGTGAGGGGGAGGGGATCGGGGGTGCAGTGGCCAGAGTGTGAGGGGGGAGGGGATCGAGGGTGAAGTGGCCAGAGTGTGAGGGGGGAGGGGATCGGGGGTGCAGTGGCCAGAGTGTGAGGGGGATGGGATCGAGGGTGAAGTGGCCAGAGTGTGAGGGGGAGGGGATCGGGGGTGCAGTGGCCAGAGTGTGAGGGGGGATGGGATCGGGGGTGCAGTGGCCAGAGTGTGAGGGGGGATGGGATTGGGGGTGCAGTGGCCAGAGTGTGAGGGGGGCGATGACGGGTTGGGGGTGGAGAGGACATGCAGGGTTCTCTCACTTGCTTCTGCGCCTCCGACCTTGCATGGCGCGACCTCCCGGGTGGCGGATCCCCCAGTGAGGTCCAGGGCCCTCTGCTCGTGAACGTTTAGCGGGTGCAGCACAGGAGAACCCCCTCCGGTTCTCATGCGCTCACGGTGTGAGCTGTCTTGTCCTGTGGGGGGGGGCGGGGGGTTGGATAAAGCATCACAATTAGGTGGGTATCATCAGGGCATGCAGATATAAGCTATATTAATGCTGGGTGAAGAGACAGTTGGAGCCACGCGATGGCATCTCTCCAGGGGGGTCCGGGTGCTCATGTGGGTCGAGTACAACGTTGTGCACCCTGAACCACCCCCCCCCCCAACTTCCCCCCCTCGTGCCCGGGTGGGGGGGGGGTGGTTGTGACCCGGGGGCACCCTCATGGCACTTACCCTGGCAGCCCGAGTGAGGTCGTGCACCTTCTTCCGACACTACTCCCCGGACCGGGGGGGGTGTGCCCCACAGCACTCACAGTGGTGCCAACGTCACGCCAACCGCGCCTCACCGTACTGGATGGCTGGCAATGCCCACGTCTTGGGCAGAGGGTGGCCCTTCGGTTTTCAAGCTCATCGAGGAGGGTGTCCATTTCCGTGTCCCGGAAACCCGGTGCGGCTCGTCGGGGCTCAGCCATCTCTCCTCCCTCTCCTCCTCCTGGGTCCTTCCGTGCGCAGATCGCGCCATTTATGGCACAGCGCCGCGTCATTCGGGCGTTGCGCGCTTACGACACTGCTTTCGCGCCATGCCCCCCGAGCTCCTTGCGGCCCCGCTCCTAGCCCATTTTCGGGCCCTGAATCGATCGCGATCGGGCCGTTTCGCGCCGTCGTGAAACTCGACGGCATTCACGCCGGCGTGGGCGCGGAGAATCTCGCCCAGAAAAAACACAAGTGTGAGAACGATACTGATCAAACCTCCGAGATTCGGAAGTGTGTTAATGCATGCGTACTAACAAGGATACAAGGTAAACCTGAGAGATTTTGTTGCTTAAAACTGTCAGGAGTTTTGTCGGCCGGAAATTAGAGTAAGCCGTACCCATGTTTACATCACCACTTTATCACCCCCGTTCCAAATTCAGTAGAGAACCCAGAGATAGAGAGAAAATGGCAATGAAGGCAATGAATCGCCTTATGAACCCCCAAGAATTCGAGGTCACAGCGATCCGTAGAGTAGGACAGTGTCCCGTATGGGAAGAAGAGATCAGAAAATCTCTCAAAGGGAAAGGATGGCCCCTTTGGAGTGAATTCTGCGCCAATGACGAAACAGGTCCCGGGAGTATAGGGTATACTTGGTGGGAGAACTTGTCAGAGATTCACAAGCAGAGCTTGGGGAAAGCTCGCAAGCCGATGGCAATCGTGTCCTGCTTGGAACATTTGCGAGGCGCAGAGGAGGTCGTTAGGACACTCCGTAGAGAGATTGAGGAGAGAGACAGAAATAGTGAGGGAGATGTGAGCAAATTTGAGAAAGAGAATAAGGAGTTAAGATAACAGTTAGCAGCAAGGGACAGAGAGGTGGATGATGCCAAGCGGGCACACCAGTCTTGTCTCACCCATTTGAGTAGTTTTCAGACCCAGTACGATAAGGCCTACCAGGACACGCAACGCGCGGTCTTGGTAAGACAAGAAACCGAGCAACAGGTAGAGCAATTGCAGAAACAGTGCAATGATTTAAAAGCAGCCCTAAGAGCGCTCCACACTTCCACGACGGAACAAAGGCAGAGCTCCGTAGATCACGCAAAGTGCCGGAAGCAAATTGCAGAATTGCAATCTCTGCTTTCTGTCCAGAATGGGTTTCAAAATACGTTTGGACCCCAGTTAGATCAGGAAAACGGCCCCGATTGGCAGGAATTAAATGAAACTGCCCACAGATACGTACATGGGACACGTACGCAAGAAAAACCCCAGAAAAGGAAAGCACCCCAACCCCCGACTGAACAGGCAGAACACACCCCATGAACCCTGTAACCACATACCGCAGGGCCGCAGCAGAAGGAAATGCAGATTTCCTTTCCACAACCCCGTTAACCGTGACCCAATTACGGGACGCGTGTGGAAAAATTACACCTTTCCTTCCCACATCAGACCCCCACCAGTTTTTCACTAGAGTTAAACAACAGGCTACCATGTACGGCCTGGACGAAAAGGAACAAGTGAAGCTCACAGTTTTAAGCCTCGACCCTACAGTCGTGGCAGCCCTTCCCGACCCACAGAATGTAGGAGGAGGCACACTCCAAGAAATGCACACAGCGATCCTAGATGCGATCGGCTATAACAGAGGAGACCCCGTAGAAGGCCTAAATAAGTGTAGGCAAAAGGAAACAGAGTACCCCACAGCGTTTGCTGGACGCTTCATGATACATTTCACAGCAGTTTTCGGAGAGTTAGCCCGTGCCCATTTGCCCGCGGACAATATGGCCAAATGGACCCGAATCCTAGTCTCTCATGCGACAGAGGCAGGACAGAGAGCTTGCGCAAATTACGACCCCTCAGACGAGACCCGCAACGAGAAATGGGTTTTGAAAAGATTGTTCCGCACTTGGAAACAATCCGTCCAAGACAAAACCGCATTTGCAAAACCAGAGGAAGAGCAGACAGACATTGTAGCCACCTGGGTTGGCCACTTCCCGACTTAAAATGGAGAACCGCAAAGGCTGAAGGGAAATTCAGCCAACACAGGCAAAAACTAGCAAATACAGAAATCATGTGTATTGAAACCTGTAAGAAACCAGACAGCACTGAAACCAGCAGCCACCTGCATAGTAATTAGCAATTCCAAGGCACAATTGCAATAGTTAAGGTGAATAAAGTCAGGCCAGACTCCTCGGCGCCAGCAGGAGCCAAGACAAAGGAAGGCCAACGGACATTTAGGGACCATCCAGCGATCAGGGAACAACTCCAGTATTGGAGAAATCGATCCAAGTGATCGGAACGCAGTCCAATCAATTGGAACCAGGTACGGCGTCTGCCCCAAAGGGCGGGAAGCCCCTGGGGACTATAAAGTAAAGCCCCCAAGTTCAAATCGTCCTTCTTTGGCAGAGTCACTCAGCAGCTCGAACCAACCCTTGACAGTGACCTGCCTCGCTGCCGCATCAACCAAGTAAGTCTCAAGTCAATGCTCGCTACGAGATAGGCGCTCCTAGCTACAAGTCCATACCAGCTTTTGAATACTGCAGACTCAGGACCTGAACGAAAGGCCATTTGTTCCCCTGACCTGGTGGGCCAGTCCGAAGCTAAGTATAGGCCTTTTAGTGATAGGAATAGTCTAGAAAGTAGAGTTTATGCATGAGTCGTGATTTACTGTGTATAATAAATGTGTTTTGATTTGAATCTTACTAATTGGTGTGTTGAGTTATTGATCAGTCCTTGAACTTGAACCTCGTGGCGGTATCATAAAGATACCTGGCGACTCGAGAGCAAAGGTTAAACAAACAGAGCAAATTACGATTTAAGAGCCAACCAAAAGTTAGCAACAACATGCATCCAGTTAGGACGCACCAGAACCCCACATGGGCAAATGAGGGCAAGAACAGCCCACCGCAGCCTAAATCGCAGGAATGCTACAATTGTGAACAATTAGGACACTATGCACGAGAGTGCAACGCTCCCCAAAAGCAGCAGTAAAACCAACAGACAGGCACCCGAAATAAGAATAGGGCAAAGCCAATCCATAGTGTTAGCGCCCGTTCAGAGAACGCAGAAATGGACAGCACCGACTGACGGTGTTCGGGCTCCCCAACTTGGGTCTGCGACACCCTTTGGGACCAGTCCGGCAGACCGGTAGTAGCAGACCAAGTCCGGGGACGCCCCGTAGAATTTCTTTGGGACACAGGAGGGTCCCGCACCACGCTCAATTCCTCCACAATGCTTCAACAAGACAGGTGGCCCACAACAGACACCATCACACTCAGAGGCTATACAGGTCATTTACAACAAGGACACATCACAGCCCCTGTAGCGATACAAATAGGGAACATTACGACTAAACACCCCATAGTTTTAGTCGATCTACCCCGGACAGATGAACACATCCTAGGAATCCACAACCTCTCATTTGATCCGGTAAATAAATGTGTCTGGAGAATGGCAAAGGCAGCACGAGCCCCCGCCACGCTCACAGTTGGAGAGTATGCAAACAGAATCAGCGCAGTAGAAGACTTCTGGTTCGACCCTCGAGCCATTAGTGAGGACAAACAGGTTAGGGAAGTCATCCAGCAACACAAAGCAGCATTTGCACAACACAAGCACGACTGTGGCAAGATAGCTGGCTTAGTGAACATTACAGGTCCCGACCCCAGACCCCAAAAGCAGTACGGTTTTCCCCAAGAGGCAGAGGGAGAAATCTCAAAGGTAATAGAGAGTTTGTTGGATCAAGGCGTACTCAGATCAGTAGCCTCCACAAATAACGCACCAATTTGGCCCGTCAGGAAACCGGATGGATCATGGTGACTGAGCATTGATTACCAGGAACTGAACAAAGTAACCCCAGCAGCAGCCCCCACCATAGCCACGAGTCCCGAGACCATGCTCAAACAGGGACTCCAGTCAAAAATGTTTTTGGTTTTGGACATTAGTAACGGCTTTTGGCTAAAGTATGCCAGTACAAATTCGGCGTCACATTCCAGCGACAACAATATACGTCGACTTGCCTCCCACAAGGCTTCCACAACTCCCCCTCCATTTTCCACCGACAACTGGCAAATGGACTAGCAAAATTTTCCCGCCCCGATTGTCTGGTCCAGTATGTAGATGACTTGTTACTACAGACAGACACAACGGGAGAGCACATTTCGCTTCTCGCCAAACTCCTAGCACTCCTAAAAGAAATTGGTTGTAAAGTCAACCCCAAGAAGGCCCAGATTTTGAAAGAAAATGTGATTTACTTGGGTACAGTAATCACACATGGTAAACGCGAGATCGAACAAAAGAGAATTGACTCGATAGTCAAATTGCCCCTTCCCCACAATGTCTCAGTCCTACGGTCATTTTTAGGACTGGTTGGCTACTGCCGAAACCATATTGACGGTTTCGCCACAAAAGCAGCGCCGCTTTCCGAACTTCTCAAGAAGCAGGCACCTTGGGAATGGCTTCCACAGCATACGGATGCAGTGGATGCTTTAAAAAGAGCCCTCAGCACAGCCCCCGCACTACAGGTCCCAGATCCACTTTCCCCGTACGTTATCGAAGTAGCAAGCACCGACCAAATCCTTTCGACTGTACTCCTCCAGGAACGCCACAACCAATTATGCCCCGTAGCATACGCCTCACGCGTGTTAGACCCTGTGGAGCAAGAATTTTCTGCCTGTGAAAGGCACTTGCTCGCTGTTTTTTGCGCAGTGCAATACTTCGCCTACATTACAGACTCAACACCATCACCATCCTCACAGAACACACCCCAATGCAGCTATTGTTAGACGGCTGACTTAAAGATGGCAGTCAGCTAAATCCGTGCAGCCCGTTGGACCCTTCTTTTACAGGGACGGGACATCACGGTAAAGAGAACCAAAACCCACACATTCCTTGCCGATAATTTGCAGTATGCAGGCACCCCTCATGAATGTGAGATCATCACCACAAAACACAACACAGGCCCATTTATTCCCAAAACCTCCCACGAGTAGTACACCCCAGAGACCCCAGCCCACAGACATGTGCGCACTCCTGAAGATTTATGTGGATGGCTCCTCCACAGTGTTAAATGGAAAGAGAATTACCGGTTGCGGTATTTACGTAGAGGATACGCAGAGACGCGCCCTAGATGAGATTGCATTAAAGTTGCCAGGACACTTAGGCTCGCAGGCAGCAGAGCTGGCAGCTATCGCTTATATTGTAGCCCACCCCGACCCCAGCAGACATCTATTCAGCTTGTACGTCTGCAATACTTTGACAGAATTTCTATCCCTGTGGGAAACAAGAGGATTTGTTTCCACGGACGGTAAACCCCTACCCTCAGCCCCATTACTCCGCCATATCTTAGAGACAGCGAAGGATAGGAAATACGGAATAATTAAGGTTCACAGTCATCACCGTTCTTCCCCCCCTGGAAGCGTTAAAGCAGACGCCCTAGCGAAGGCAGGCTCCAGGCATGGTTATTTTTGGAACCCCCCGAAAGCACCCCAGTACACGCAGTTCAGGTCTCACAGCCCAATATTCAGGATTTAGCGAAGGCACAGAAAGAGGACAAGAAACTCAGGGAAGTTTTAAAGGGAACCTTCCCAGCCCCGTATGATAAATACAAAAACGCAATCACCACACATGCTGGTGTGATTTTAAAGGATGGCATTTATATAGTTCCCAGCCAGGACAGGAACCAGATCATTTGTCAGTTCCATGACAATCATGGACACCAAGGAATTGAACCCACCCTAGCCCACCTCAGACCGCTCTGCCGGTGGCCTGATTTAAAAATCGATGTCACACACTATGTAGAGAATTGCTTAATCTGTGCCCAGAACAATCCGGACAGATATGCGAAAAAGGCTCAACTTAATCATACCCGCCCCGTTAATGGACCCTGGACAAATCTCCAGATAGACTATATAGGACCCCTACCCCCGTGCAGAAATGGTTATAAGTGTGTGTTGGTGGTCATAGACACCTTCACAAAATGGGTGGAAGATTTTTCATCAAGAACTAATACGGCCAAGACAACGGCTAAAATCTTAACACACCACATCTTTACAAGATGGGGACTCCCCCGCAGTATAGAGTCCGATCAAGACTCCCATTTCACAGGACATGTAATGAAAAACGTCCTCACAATTTTCGGCATTCGACAAAAGTTTCATATCGCATACCACCCCCAGTCGAGTGGTATTGTAGAGAGGATGAATAGGACATTAAAAGCCACCCTCAGGAAAATGATTCAGCAGAATAACAGCACCTGGGATTCAGTTCTCCCATTTTCTTTCATGTTTATAAGAAACACGGTATCCACGTCCACAGGATACACCTCCCACACCCTCATGACCGGACGCCCCATGAAAGGCACTGAGTATTTATTAGGACTGGATTTGGCCAGCCCTGCAGTCACAGCCCTCACGCATGAAAATGCGGTTCAACAATTGATACAGAACATAAAGGCGTCCCAACTCGCAGCAGCTGTGAGACTTGGGACTAGGAAGAAACAGAGCAAGGCTTGTTTCGACAAAACAGTACATGCCACTGAGTTTGCAGTAGGGCAGCAAGTCATGCTTTCCTTATACAACCCCAGTTCATTCCTTTCCCCTAAATTCTCCGGACCGTACTCCATTTCGGACAAAGTCAGCCCGTCAGTATACAAAATTACATATCCCAATGGTAAGTCTGCGTGGTTTCACATAAACCAGCTCAAGGCTTATGGCTCGCCGAATAACCACACACCCCACAGCCTGCTCGCAGCAGCAGATGATCACGCCCCACCCACAGATGACGTTTTCCTACCCTCCCCCAGCCAGTCCAGCCCGTCCTCAAACACGACTTCAACTCCACCCCGAGGCATGACTCCGCCTCTCCCTTCCTACAACCAGCAGCGACAACGACAGTGATAGCGATCACGATGACGATAGACACAGCACGCCGCGTGATGACTATACCCCTGTGCCAGGCCCCATTCCCAGCGAATCTGAGCATGATTCCACTGACCCCTTTGAGATTACATATATCAAAGCCCCTGACCCAGACCCACCACCTGACGATTACGGCTTGTAGCTCCAACCTCGACACACGATTCTGGCACCAAGCCAATTCATTCAGGCTCATCCGGAATGATGAGACGGACCCCAATTCACCCCAAGCAGCTTTAGCATGATTACTACAGTCAGGAGCTTGGCAGCCGGGAGAAGATAATGACATAGAGTCTGACTCCCACCAAACAAATCCCTTTGCGACCCTGTTCGCTATTGAGCAGTGAGGTTTACAGATGATGGAGAAAAAAGGAACTGATGGAGAGATACGGTGTCCTTTCTGATGGAACCTGCACCATGTTTGTTTTATGTTTGTTCGTCAGTGTTTATGTTGTGTTGTGTGTAAATTTGAAACTTTTCACAGCCCCCACTCCTTTAGCGCCCCCTGGCTGTTAATGGAACAAGTTTGTCCCCAGACAATAGTTCAGAGGAACTAGTTTATCAACAGAAACCAGTTTAGAGCTACAGGTTTGTCGCCAGACAACCGTTCAGAGGAACTAGTTTGTCCACCGACATGATTCATAGCTACTCTCCTGATTCGATCACGAGAGGCAGCCCCCCACGACGACCATATTCTTACCCATTCTTGCCAGTTGCTCAGGCAGTGGAGAAACGGCACTGATCCCCGCCCAGCCTGAGGACCCCCCCTAGTCAGCTACGCTCGGGTAGAGCACAAACGGCATTGATCACCATCCCACCCGGGTATTCCACCCATTTCTTACCCGCCGCGGCCCATACGCACCATTTTGGCACTTTCAGTTCGAAATTCTTTTGTTTGTTTTTGGCGACCCTGAGGTTGCTTCCGTGTGCTATTTACATCCTAAAACACTAGGATGGTAGATCGCACAGGCTGCAAGACAGCTCGCACTATGTCAGTATTTTTCTCGGATGTCCTGTCCCAAATATTTGGTTTTAAAAAAACAAAAAATGAGGGAGTCACAGATGGTGACTAATTATAAAGGGAAATTGGCAACACAGGACAGACAGACAGGCATACGAGATCTTAAGCAAGATAATAACAGATATTATGCTTGTGTTCACAGAACTCCGGAACCCCAGAGGAAGACAAAGAAGAAGACAGAAAGACGGAAAGATGAAGACGTCCTCCATCTTTTTCACCTGTATCTTAGCGGGATCCCTTCAGTTGCGCACGGACGCTATCCCCCTGACCCCTACCACACAAGCCGTGAATGATTCCCACCCCTGCAATACACAGAACCCCGAGATAGTTAGCCCCGTGACAGCAAACAATACCCCGACCTGGTGTGATAAGTTTATCACCTGGTACTCACTATCGTATGTAGTAGAAGCCCTCTTAGTACTGGTGATACTTTGCAGTGTCGTGCAGACACTTAGAATCAGGAAATGGCAAAAAAGAGCCTACCGCTCTCGCACCCCAGTATACAGGATTAGGTCCCCTATTTTCGGATTTCACCAAACCCCCGAACCCATTGAGACGGATTAAAGTGCATCCATTTCTCCTTATGTATTCTGTGAAATAAAGAGATGTGAATCTCTGTGTCTGACTGCCAGGCCAGAGAAATTTGTGTGCTGCTATTTTGTACAGTTTAAGATCTATAGATTATTTTTGAATTGTTTGTATTTTTGAATTGTTTGAATGAGGATAGTTTATTGAGAATAGTTAGAGGTTCCAGTTTTTTTATTTATCTGTAATGCATGTATTAATGTCATAGCGCCCCGTAGAGTTTTATGACAATGAATGTATTTTAAATGGTTTAGGTAAAATTGTGTTTCATAGGATAGGACAGAGTAGAGCCTGATTATGGGTGCCCCGTTTGGTCAGAGGATGAAGACGACGCAGTAATGTGATCCTTCACGTTTCGCATTGAGGATCACAAGGAGGATATGTAGCCATCTGAGATGGCCACGTCCCGATTATAAAATGGACACTTGCAAAGAATGCAGGGAAAATTGGACAATACCGAAAAAGCAAGCAGGTGCAAGGTCTGTCTATTGATTAGAGCCTTAGCTCTCAGACAGGACCGGTACTGCTAAGCCATCTACATACTAATGAGCCATCCCTGGGAACAAAAGGCAACATTTAGGTAAACAATGCTACACCAGACATCCCGGTGCCAGAGGAGACTAAACAAAGCAAACCAACGGCCACCTAGGACACGCCCAGCAACCAGGGAACCCACCCCTCTATTGGAGGAAAATTGATGAGGACAATTGGGAAACAGCCAATTAATTGGGGCCAAGTTCAAGGCCCGCCCAAAAGCACACAAAGCCCTTTTGGGGTATAAAAAGGACTCCCCAAGAGAGGATCTCTCTCTTGGCCTTGACTCTCAGCGAGGAGAGACCTGACTAGCAGCTACGCCAGACCAAGTAAGTTCCAAGTCAATGCACGCTACGAGATAGACGCTCCTAGTTGCTATCCTGTAAACAGCTCAACCCAGCAACCTCAGAACCGAGCAAAGGCCATTGTTCCTCTGACTGAGTGGGCATCCGAAGCTAAGTATAGGCTTTTAGTAATAGTGGTAGTTTAGTTTGTAGAGTTTATGCATGAGTAGATTTGACTGTGTGTAAATAAATGAGCATTGCTTTTGAACTTACTAACTGGTGTATCGAGTCTTTGATCAGTATTCGGTTCTGAACCTTGTGGCGGTGTCGAAAGATACCTGGCGACTCTTGAGCAAACGTAATTAAACAGAGCCAAATTAAGAGACAACAGCAAGTTAGCAACAACACATCACCTGTCCTGCCATCCTTAATGTGTTTAAATTAATTACTTCATTCTATTATTCACTTAGTTCTGTTGCTTTTTATATATTTTATTAACTTTACCACTAGTTTGTATTTTAAACTTTCGGACTGGAACAGACCTTAACCACTGACCAGGCACTCACCAAACAGCGAGCTCCTTTCTCTGTGCTGGAGTAAGAAGCATTTGCTGGAGGGTGAAAAATGTAGAAGCAGAAAGGAACACCTCCTTCCCGTCCTCACTGAACCCCACCACTCGCCAAACCCACAGGTACCCACTCAAAACCCTGGGCTGGATTCTCCAATAATGGGGCTATGGCCCAGGCCAGCGTAAAAACGCTGGTGTTTCACTCTGCACTTTCCTTAAGAAAGTCCTGAGTGATTCTCCCGTCTGCAGGGGGCTGGCAGGGACCCGGAGTGCTTCTCGCAGCTCTGGCTGCAGATACGCGGCCCTGCTCTTCTGGTCAGGAGACCGCCCATGCGCATGGCGGCAGCCTGCGGCGGCCGCCCTGTGCTTCCTGGCGGAATTGCACCACGGAATTGCATGGCGGAAGTAGGTCCCCTCGAGATCGCGCGCGCCCGTGGATCGGTTCCGCCCGATCGCTTGCCTGACCATCCATGAGGCCCCCCCCCTGTGAACGATACCCCCGCTCCCCACCAGAGCGGCCGCGGACTGAGTCCGATAGGTGGTTAGAACCACGGCGTTGGGAACTCGGCCAGTTGCGTCGGAGAAACGCGGGGGGGGGGGAGACCTTTGTCAATGGCACCCTACCCGCGTAGTTCACGCGCGATTCTCCGGGGACGGGGAGTGGCGCCGGTCCAAATTTCCAGGTTGACGATCATTCTCCGTCCCCCCACGCCAAATGGGATTTCGGAGAATCCAGCCCCCTGAATATATAGTGCACTAAACTGGAACTAGAGAAAACAGATTCAACCAGTTAGCTAATTAACTACTCAGTCGGAACCCAGTAACCCCCACGTAACATTTTTTGGACACGAAGGGCAATTTAGCATGGCCAATCCACCTAACCGGCATGTCTTTGGACTGTGGGAGGAAACCGGAGCACCCGGAGGAAACCAGGGAGACACGGGGAGAACGTGCAGACTCCGCACAGACAGTGACCCAAGTCGGGTTCGAACCTGGGACCCTGGAGCTGTGAAGCAACTGTGCTAACCACTATGCTACAGTGCTGCCCCATAGCATAGTGGTTAGCACAGTTGCTTCGCAGTTCCAGGGTCCCACGCGGCGCAGTGGTTAGCCTGCTGTCTCACAGCGCTGAGGTCCCTGGTTCGATCCCCGCTCTGGGTCACTGTCCTGTGGAGTTTGCGCATTCTCCCCGTGTTTGCGTGGGTTTCGCCCCCACAACCGAAAGATGTACAGGGTAGGTGGATTGGCCATGCTAAATTGCCCCTTATTGGAAAGAAATTAATTGGGCACTCTAAATTTATTTTAAAAAAGAATATCTGCTGCCTCATGGCGCCGATGTCCCAGGTTCGATCCCGGCTCTGGGTCACTGTCCGTGTGGAGTTTGCACATTCTCCTCGTGTTTCCGTGGGTCTCGCCCCCACAACCCAAAGATGAGCAGGGTAGGTGGATTGGCCATGCTAAATTGCCCCTTGATTGGAAAAAATGAATTGGGTACTCTAAATTTATTTTTAAAAAAGCATGTCCAATTTACCTAACAGCACGTCTTTCGGGTCTTGTGGGATGAAACCGGAGCACCCGGAGGAAACCCGCGCAGACACGGGGAGAACGTGCAGACCTGCACAGACAGTGACCCAAGCTGAGAATTGAACCTGGAACCCTGGCACTGTGAGGCAACAATGCTAACTCCTGTGCTACCATGCCGAATGTTAGTCCCAGTCCTGCTCAAGTGTATCACGTCCAGTTTGTACTGGTCCCACCTCCCCTGGAACTGGTCTCAGTGTCCCAGGAATCTGAAACCCTCCCCTTTGCACCACCTTTCCAACCATATTTTCATCTGATATGACCTGTTATTTCTACTCTGACTAGCAAATGGCACTGGTAATCCTGGGATCACTATCTTTGAGGTCCTACTCTTCGATGTACTTCCTATATTCAGCTTTTCGGATCTCATCCCTATTTTTAACCTTTGCCATTGGTACCAGTGTGCACCACGTTCAATGGCTATTCACCCTTTCCCTCCAGAATGTCCTATAGCCATTCTGAGACATCTTTGGCACTAGCATCAGGGAGGCAACATACCAATGGCAGCCACAGAAATGCCCGTCTATCCCCCCATACAATTGAATCCCCTTTAACTATTGCATTCCCTCATTTTTTACTCCTCTCCTGTGCAGCAGAGCCAAGCGCGGTGCAATGAATTTGGCTGTCCTGCTTTCCCCCAAAAGAGAATTCCCACCAACAGCATCCAAAACGGTAATGTCCATTGTCCCCAGCCGCTGCTCCAGCTCCATAACCCGTGCTTCCAGGAGCTGCAGCGGGAGGCACCTCCTGTACACATGCTGGCCCCGGGCACTGGAAATGTGTCTGGGTTCCCACATCGAGCAGAAGGAGCAAACCTTACTTCAGGGCCCTTCTTCCCTTTACCTCGTTAATCCACAATATATCCCGAATAAACTATAAACCTCAAAATAAAGACTTCACAAACTATAAGCGATAATAGCAGCATAAATACTCACTGCCTGTACTTACCCAATTAGCAGCGTTCAATTGCCCCATTGTCACATTCGAATCCTCATTTCACCTTAGGGTTCAGCCTCCAGATTGAGTGACGGCACGGTGGGTTGTTCCTCTGGATTGAGTGACGGTAAGGTGGGCTGTTCCTCTGGATTGAGTGAAGGTACACTGGGCTGTTCCTCTGGATTGAGTGACAGTACACTGGGCTGCTCCTCTGGATTGAGTGACGGTACGGTGGGCTGTTCCTATGGATTGAGTGAAGGTACACTGGGCTGTTCCTCTGGATTGAGTGAACGTACAGTGGACTGTTCCTCTGGATTGAGTGAAGGTACACTGGGCTGTTCCTCTGGATTGAGTGAAGGGACACTGGGCTGCTCCTCTGGATTGAGTGACGGTACGGTGGGCTGTTCCTATGGATTGAGTGAAGGTACACTGCGCTGTTCCTCTGGATTGAGTGAACGTACAGTGGACTGTTCCTCTGGATTGAGTGAAGGTACACTGGGCTGTTCCTCTGGATTGAGTGAAGGGACACTGGGCTGTTCCTCTCGATTGAGTGAACGTACAGTGGGCTGTTCCTCTGGATTGAGTGACGGTACACTGGGCTGTTCCTCTGGATTGAGTGTCGATACACTGGGCTGTTCCTCTGGATTGAGTGACGGTACGGTGGGCTGTTCCTCTGGATTGAGTGAAGGTACACTGGGCTGTTCCTCTGGATTGAGTGTAGGTACACTGGGCTGCTCCTCTGGATTGAGTGACGGTACACTGGGCTGTTCCTCTGGATTGAGTGAACGTACACTGGGCTGTTCCTCTGGATTGAGTGTAGGTACACTGGGCTGCTCCTCTGGATTGAGTGACGGTACGGTGGGCTGTTCCTCTGGATTGAGTGATGGTACACTGGGCTGTTCCTCTGGATTGAGTGTAGGTACACTGGGCTGCTCCTCTGGATTGAGTGAAGGTTCACTGGGCTGGTCCTCTGGATTGAATGTAGGTACACTGGGCTGCTCCTCTGGATTGAGTGACGGTACGGTGAGCTGTTCCTCTGGATTGAGCGAAGGTTCACTGGGCTGTTCCTCTGGATTGAGTGAACGTACAGTGGGTTGTTCCTCTGGATTGAGTGAAGGTACACTGGGCTGTTCCTCTGGATTGAGTGGCGGTACACTGGGCTGTTCCTCTCGGTTGAGTTACGTACAGTGGGCTGTTCCTCTGGATTGAGTGAAGGTTCACTGGGCTGTTCCTCTGGATTGAGTGAAGGTTCACTGGGCTGTTCCTCTGGATTGAGTGAAGGTTCACTGGGCTGTTCCTCTCGATTGAGTGAAGATACGGTGGGCTGTTTCTCTGGATTGAGTGAAGGTTCACTGGGCTGTTCCTCTGGATTGAGTGACGGTACGGTGGGCTGTTCCTCTGGATTGAGTGACGGTACGGTGGGCTGTTCCTCTGGATTGAGTGTAGGTACACTGGGCTGCTCCTCTGGATTGAGTGACGGTACGGTGGGCTGTTCCTCTGGATTGAGTGAAGGTACAGTGGGCTGTTCCTCTGGATTGAGTGAAGGTTCACTGGGCTGTTCCTCTGGATTGAGTGAAGGTACGGTGGGCTGTTCCTCTGAATTGAGTGACAGTACAGTGGGCTGTTCCTCTGGATTGAGTGTAGGTACACTAGGCTGCTCCTCTGGATTGAGTGACGGTACGGTGGGCTGTTCCTCTGGATTGAGTGAAGGGACGGTGGGCTGTTCCTCTCGATTGAGTGAAGGTACGGTGGGCTGTTTCTCTGGATTGAGTGACGGTACACTGGGCTGCTCCTCTGGATTGAGTGAAGGTTCACTGGGCTGTTCCTCTGGAGTGAGTGATGGTACGGTGGGCTGTTCCTCTGGATTGAGTGACGGTACACTGGGCTGCTCCTCTGGATTGAGTGAAGGTTCACTGGGCTGTTCCTCTGGAGTGAGTGACGGTACACTGGTCTGTTCCTCTCGATTGAGTGAAGGTACGGTGAGCTGTGGATTGCGTTAAGGTACGGTGGGCTGTTCCTCTGGATTGAGTGAAGGGACACTGGGCTGTTCCTCTGGATTGAGTGACGGTACGGTGGGCTGTTCCTCTGGATTGTGACAGTATGGTGGGCTGTTCCTCTGGATTGAGTGACGGTACGATGGGCTGTTCCTCTGGATTGAGTGACAGTACACTGGGCTGCTCCTCTGGATTGAGTGAAGGTACAGTGGGCTGTTATCTGGATTGAGTGAAGGTACAGTGGGCTGCTCCTCTGGATTGAGTGACGGCACGGTGGGCTGCTCCTCTGGATTGAGTGAAGGTACGGTGGGCTGCGCCTCTGGATTGAGTGAAGGTACTGTGGGCTGACCATCTGGATTGAGTGAAGGTTCACTGGGCTGTTCCTCTGGATTGAGTGACGGTACAGTGGGCTGTTCCTCTGGATTGAGTGAAGGTATGCTGGGCTGTTCCTCTGGAGTGAGTGAAGGTACACTGGGCTGTTCCTCTGGATTGAGTGAAGGTACGGTGGGCTGTTCCTCTGGATTGAGTCACGATTCACTGGGCTATTCCTCTGGATTGAGTGAGGTACTCTGGGCTGCTCCTTTTAAAGTTTTCTCGCTACTCTACTCAGTTGCTCCTCACCAAGTTCGCTCGCTCTCTGACCTCTGGTGTTCTGTACTGTAAGAGTGACTTAAAGTCTCTCTTTTCCCTTTGTGCTCCAAATTACCTAAGACCTTACTTTTATTTTAAAGAGCAGAAGTATTCACCGATCTTACTCACCATAGATAAGAAGGGACTGATCACGTCCTCCCTCTTTCACCTCATTCCCTGTTTCACCAAACTCCAGCTGCAGTCTAATGCAACAAGGCAGCACTCCCGTGCAAAATCCTGGGCAGGTGTTCTGAACTCTCACACTGGGAAGGCAATATCGCCACCTACACTCTGGCTCTTTGTTGCCGTGAACAATGTCAATCCCCCTCACTATATTTGCTAACCCCTACTACCACTACATTCCTGTTTGCTCCCCCGCTTGAACAGCTTCATTTTTGTTTATGAATTTAGAGTAGCCAATTATTTTTCTTTTCCAATGAAGGGGCAATTTTGCGTGGCCAATCCACCTAACCAGCACATGTTTATGTTGTGGGGGTGAAACCCACGCAGACACGGGGAGAATGTGCAAACTCCACACGGACAGTGACCCAGAGCCGGGATTCGAACCCGGGTCCTCAACGCCGCAGCTTGAACGGCTTCATGTACAATGGTGCCACGGTCAGCTTGCTCATCTATTTTCCAGGCCTCGCTTTCATCCACATAGGTTGCAAGCACCTCAAATCTGGTTGACAATTGCAAGATCTGAGGTCCCTCCACTGCTCAGTCCCTTTACCTGCCTCGCTCAGGTCACATCCTCCTGTCCCTCACTGCTGACCAATACAGAGGGCCGTAATCTCAGTTGCAACCATCTTCTGGAATGAAGTGTCCCAGGTGTTTCTCCCACTCCCTTGTGTTGTGCAATGTCTGCAGTCCGGCTTTCAGATAAATAATCACAATCGGGAATTCCTCGAGCCGCTTACAGTTTCTGCAGACGTGATTGTCCTGGATCGCCTTGGTGTCCAAAACCTCCTACATGGCACACCTGCAACATAACACCTGTCTTGCCACAGTCACTTATTTTATTTATTTTATTTAATTTAGTTACCGTCTGAGGTAATTGAGAATAATTCCTATGTCTGCGACTGAATTCCCACGTGAACCTAATTCCTACTCACTTGGTCTCCATCTCACTCAGGCGTTGTCTCCAACATGTCCATTTCTAATTGTGTGTTTTGGAAAGCCTGTCTCTTTTATAGACCCCTGATGAGTTACTAGCTAGTTTAGCATCCTGCTGCAGTAGTTAACAGCTTTCAGATAATTTCAGATAATTAACAAGATATCTGCCACGACCAGGCAGTTCCATTTAACGAGCTAGTCTAACTTATTTGTAAGTTGTTAGTTCTACGCCAGAGCTTGATTCTTGATTTATACTTAAACTTGAAATAAAAACTTAGCAGAATTTACAACGTGAACTTAATTCGCTGGTCGCATGGTCTCCATCTCACCTGTCTCCTCGTGCACCCCTTACAGACTGTTCTGTCCTGGACAATGTTGAACTTGCACTTATCCAGGCAAGTGGAGAGTATTCCATCACATTCCTGCCTTGGGCCTTGTGGACGGGCAGTCAGGAGGTGAGTTACAGAATTCCCTGCCCCTGACCTACTGGAGTTGGTGGCATGTTGAGGCCACAATCAGATCAGCCATGATCTTATTGAATGGTGACACAGCTTCGTGGGGTGCAGTGGCCATCTCCTGCTCCTAATTCATATGCTTGTCTCTCACAATCACAGAATTTATCAGGCTGGTCCAGTTAAGTTTCTGCCCAATAGTAATTCCTGGGATGTTGATGATAGGGGATTTGTGATGGTAATGCTATTGAATATCAGGGGGGGGGGATGATGAGGTTCTGTCTTGTTGGAGATGGTCATTGCCTGGCTTATGTGTGGCACAGACGTTATTTGCCACTTATTACTCCAAGTTCATCTTTGGAATTCTCTTTCTTAGCAGGGACAATAGGACATACTGTGCAGAAGGAGGCCATTCGGCCCATCGAGTCTGCACCGACCCACTTAAGCCGTCACTTCCACCCTATCCCCGTAACCCAATAACCCCTCCTAACCTTTTTTGGACACTAAGGGCAATTTAGCATGACCAATCCACCTAACCTGCATGTCTTTGGACTGAGGGAGGAAACCGGAGCGCCCGGAGGAAACCCACGCAGACACGGGGAGAACGTGCAGACTCCGCACAGACAGTGACCCAGCGGGGAATCGAACCTGGGACCCAGGCGCTGTGAAGCCACAGTGCTAACCACTTGGCCTACCGTGCTGCCCATGGCCATGGAGGCTGGGTCATTGTCCAAGGCTGAGTAAATGGATTTTTGATTTACAAGGGAGTCAAGGCTTATGAGGGACGGATAGGAAAATGGAGCAAAAGCCACAATCAAATCAGCCATGATCTTATTGACGAGTGGAACAGACTCAATGAGCTGAAGGCCCCACTCTTATTTCTATTTCTTATGATCTTATGAACAAATTATAAGAAGGCATAAATAAACGAAGGATAATTCCATATAATTAGTTTGGAACATCGGTAAGTGTGAAGTGCTTCATTTTGGTAAAAAATGTAAGGAGGTCACATGTTATTTGTAAAACAAGAAGCTAAATTGTGGAGAAGCACAAATACACAAATCATTGTTAATACAGGCTTATAAAGCCATTGAGAAACAAAGTCAAGCAAGGGGTTTATTTCTTAAGAGGTAGAACTGAAACGCAGAATTTTGTCAGGGGCAACAAAAGGAATCCACACCGAGTTGTAAAGAAAACAAAACTTACTTTATTTAACACGTTAACCATTATGTGCAGCTCCAGTAGTTCCCCACTGGGTCTTCTCTAGTGCCTGACTGTCCGACTCTATTTGTGCTAAGGCACGCGAACTGTGTTCAGGGTCTCCGGTCTCCTGATCGGGGAGCTCGTACTCTGCAAGCTCCACGGGGTAGTGGATCGCCCCTACCCCTTGAGACCCATGTGGGTTATAATACAGAGAAATTAGCTGAGCTGATTTAGATAGATTTTCTTCACTTGGAGTGCTGTATACATTTCTGGTTGCCATATTATAAAAAGGATAGAAAGACACTGGGAAACATGCAAAAGAAGCTTGACAAGGACAGTATTTAAATTGTATGAATCAGGATAGGATGAACTCTAGAGTTTGTCACAGGTGTGTGGGAATCGACCAGGGTAGGGGTCCGATTTGCACTAAATTCTCTTCCACAGTGTTATGGGCGAGGTGTTTCCAGAACCCCAAAATGTATCATGGAGTTCAACCAACCTCTCCCTTTAATGGATTGTTGCTTTTGAAGCACACGGCTTGTTCCCCAGGTGTGATATTACAATTATGGACACGTGGTTTTTAAAACAAAACAATGTTTATTCCATGAACTCAAATTAACCTGTTAAATAAACATTGGATCTCTTAACACCCCTTACTTCAAAGATAATCCTGAAAATAATACAGCACTAAATAATCCCTCAAAATGTTCCTTCAAACATCCAAAAGGCTTCAAACCTTCAAAACATTAACACACCCGGTCACAGAATATATATATTTTCTGTGTGATGGCAGAGATATATCAGCTTGGTTGACTTCAGCTCAAGCACGTTGCTTTTCTTCCTGCAGCACTCTGGAAACACACATACACCCACAAGCTGCTTTTTCAAACTGAAACCCAAAAGCAGAAGTGAGCTCAGCTCCCCTCAACCTCTGACATCACTTTAGTAATATGATCAACTCCATTCCTTAAAGGTACATTGCTTAAACATCCATTTCTTAAAGGTACTCTCACATGACAACAGTGTTTACCCAACTCCCTTGACTATCCTATTTTGAACTGCACAGTTTGTTCACCTCGTGTTACAGACAATTGGTTAGATGCCAGTACTCTCATCCAGCACCTTGAATCCTGGCCCGGTTCACGCAGAGGAACTTGGCCCCCACGGAACCAGCCTGCCCGCCGATCGGTAGGCCCCGATCGCGGGCCAGGCCACTGTGGGGTGCCTCCCCCCCCCCCCCCCCGGGGTTGGATCCCCCGCCCCTCTTCCAGGACGGCCCCCGCAGACACACCATCCAGGTACCGCCGTGTGGGACCTGAGTAACCCACGCCGGCAGGACTCGGCCGAACCCGGCGGCCACTTGGCCCGTCGGGGCCCGGAGAATCGCCGGGGGGGGGGGGGGGCGCTTTCAACGGCCCCCGACCGGCAGGGGAGAATCGGTAACCTGACGTCGGGGCACGATTCTCCCATCCGTGTCGGAGAATCCCGGCCTCTGTCTCTGCTCAGTTTATTCGAACTTGGCTTTTGAATTCCCATCAGGCCTGCCTGCGGCTGTGATTTAAAATGTTCAATTCTTCATTTAAAGTGTCCAATTGTTAATTGGGCCTAAAATTCAGGCTGCTGACCATTTTACCACAAAACCATTCACGTTGGTGGTGTTTACAGGTTGTCGGATCTTCCACACTTTCTACCCACCATTTTCTCTTCAAACCACAGGTTTTATTCTGTACTGCTGCCTTCAACTACCTATAGGACTGCTGCCTTTCTTTTGAGTCATGGTGGAGCTTCCAGTAAATGAAAGCTCTGAGCTTATTTGATTCTGTATCGCTTGGTAGTTATCATCAAACCAGTCACAGATTTTCCTGGTAGAGAACAAGGACCTGTTTTCAGGTTCCTATTATGGCAGACTTTACAGTTGCCCAAGCACTGCCACAGAATTCCTAGTGCACAAGGATGCCATTCAGCTCATCGAGGCTGCAACGTTCCTCTGAAAGACCACCCCACCTAGGTCTAGCCCCCACCCTACCCCTGTAACCCTACCTCAGCTGCAAATCCCTGGACATTGAGGAGCAATTTTAACATGGCCAATCCACCTAATCTGCACATCTTTGGACCGTGGGAGGAAACCGGATCACCTGGAGGAAACCCACGCAACACGGGGAGAAAGTGAAAACTCCACAGTCACCCAAGGCCGGACTTGAATCTGGGTCCCTGGTACTGTGAAGCAGCAGTGCTAACCACTGTGCCACCATGCCACACCACCAGTCACACTGCAGCCCCTAGTTGCTGGAGCTCCCATATTCCTGGGCAATAGGGGAGGCAGTAGCATAGTGGTATTATCACTGGAGGAGTAATCCAGAGGCCCAGGGTAATGCTCTGGGGAAGTGGGTTCGAATCCCGCCATGGCAGATGATGATATTTGGATTCAATAAAAAAATCTGGAATTAAAAGTCTAACGATGACCATGAAACGATTGTCAATTGTTGTAAAAACCCATCTGGTTCACTAATGTCCTTCAGGGGAGGAAATCTGCCCCCCTTACCTGGTCTGTCCTGCATGTGACTCCAGATCCACAGCAATGTGGTTGACTCTTAAATGCCCTCAGGGATGGGCAATAAATGCTGGCACAGCCAGAGACACCGACATCCCACAAACAAATACATATATATATTTTGCAGCACTCATTGGCTGCATGCCAGTATTTTTGGGTATTCATACTTGAAAGTGGTGGCATTTTCACAGGGTTCATAAGATTGGGCCTCTGTAATATCTAAATAGTTGAAATGTGTGGGTGTGTCAGTATTTGCACAAGTTTTTTGAAGTATTCACAATGCATTTCTGTGTTGTGCCAGTATTTACAATAGGTTTCCATCAGTTTGTCAGTATTTACCGTGTGTCTCTTTCTGTGCCAATATTTGCAATAGGGTTCCAGGAGCATGTAGGTGTTTTTTAATTTATTTGTTAAGGGATGTGGGCGCCACTGGTTATTTAGAATAACTTTCTTTCAGTGCATTCGTACTTACTGAAGGGATCTGGGGGTATGTCAGTGTTCACAGTATATTTCTATGTGTGTGTCAGTATTTGCACGTGGATTGTTCAATAAGCGTCTTGTATTTTTTTATTCTTTCATGGGATTGGTCATCGCTGGCTAGGCCAGCATTTTTTGCATTTCTCCAATGAAGGTGGTGATGAGCTGCCTTCTCGAACCGCTGCTGTCCATGTGGACATTCACAGTGCTGTTAGGGAGGGAGTTCCAGGATATTGACTGAGAGAGAGTGAAGGAGGAGCGATATAGTTCCAAGTCCGGATGGTGTGTGACTTGGAGGGGAACTTTAAAAAAAATAATTTTAGAATACACAATCCATTTTTTCCAATTAAGGGGCAATTTAGCGTGGCCAATCCACCTACCCTGCACATCTTTGGGTTGTGGGGGCGAAACGCACGCAGACATGGGGAGAATGTGCAAACTCCACACGGACAGTGACCCAGAGCCGGGATCGCACCTGAGACCTCGGCGCTGAGAGACAGCAGGGCTAACACTCTGCGCTGTTAAGTAATGGGTTAAGAGACGTTGCAATGAGTTGTCTCATTTATGTCAAGTATCCATTAATTGACACTGATATGTAAAGGGGCTTGAGGTGGCCTCTGTCAGGTGATGTGTAGTTAGAGTTTTGTGCAACGTCTGTTGGAATGAAATAAATGTGCGTTGGTGAAAAAGGAACAGAGCTTCAGACTCTTCATATCACAGCAACTAAAACGTCTAACATGCGCCACCGTGCTGCCCTGACCTGGAGGGGAACTTGCAGTTGGTGGCATTCCCATACACGTGCTGCTCTTATCCTGCTAGGTGGTAGGGGTCGCAGGTTTGAAGTTGCTGTCAAAAGAGCCTGGATGAGTTGCTGCAATGAATTTTGCAGATGGTGTCAGTGGTGGAGAGTGGACGTTGTAGGTGGCGGATGGGGTGCTAATCAGGTGTCTGACAGGACACTGATGCCATCATTGCCTTCATTGTTTCAGTACTTCAAAGTGTGCCCTAGTATTTATTTATTTTTATTCTCCTCCTTTTTCACATTCTCTCCCACATTTACACCCATCAACAATAAACAATAATCAACAAGATATGTCAATCCCCATAATAACAACGATCCCATCCGCCCACCAACCCCCAAACCTCAACCCGCATGTTTACATGAACAAATGACAAAAAGGAATCAGGGATTACCCGAAGTCACCCTTAATCTACACAGCGCTCCAACCCCCCACCCAACCAACGCCATCCAGCCTCTAAGAGAGTACCGTACATGATACCCCAAAGTTGTACCGCCCCCCAAGTCTCCAGCTCCTCCCGTCCACTGCCTCTTGTAAAACCCCTCCTCCCAACCTCGGTTCCCTCCCCCAACCTCGGTTCCCTCCCCCCAACTTTCCACCCCGGCTAGACCACTCGGACCCTGTTCTGTCAGGCTCCGATGGCCGCAGCCCCTCCCCCCACCTCACTCCCTTTCACTGGCCGGCTTAAACCGGCCAGCGTGGAGGCCCCCGCCCGGGTCCCTTTCCCCCTTGCCCGGCCCTAGGAAAGCCCAAAGATCCCCTTTTAGCACACCAACCCCGCATATCCACCTACACCCCAAAGAGCCCTCCTTTCGAGTGAAAGTCCCGTCCCTTCCCTTGTCCAAATATATGCAACATTGGCTCCTTTAGCCTCTACACCCACGCGCAGTGATACAAAAAAAAAGAAGAAAATACAGTCACGAGGTTACATCGGCACATGGCCATTCCTCAATTTGTCAGTTCTGCCACAGTCCTTCTGCCTTCGTAAACTCCTCCGCTGCTTCCGCCGTTCCAAAATAAAAGTCCCTGAGCTTGTAAGTCACCCTCAGCTTCGCTGGATATACAATGCCGCACTGCACCTTGCCAATGTACAGTGCCCTCTTCACCCGGTTGAAGGCCGCCCGCCTCCTCGCCAGCTCCACCGTAAAGTCCTGGTATACACGTATACCAGCTCCAGCCCACTGCACCACCCGCTTCTGCTTGGCCCAGCTCAGGACCTTCTGCTTCACACTGTACCTACGGAAGCACAGAGTCATTGCCCTTGGTGGCTCACTCGCCTTTGGTACAGGCCTCCACGACCGGTGAGCCCGATCCAGTTCATATCGGGAGGGGTCCTCCCCCTCCCCCAATAGTTTTGCCAGCATCGCGGCAAAATACTCAGTCGGCTTCGGTCCTTCAACTCCTTCGGGCAGCCCCACAATCCTCAAATTCTGTTGCCTGGATCTGTTTTCCAGATCTTCCATTTTTCCTCGCAGATTCTTGTTCGTGTCCATCACCTTCCGCATCTCCTTCCCCATCGAGGCAAGTTGATCACCGTGCTGCAATAACGTCTCCTCCACTTCCTTCAGCGGCTCCCCTTGCTCTCGCACCTCCGCCACTGCGCTCGCCACCGCCGTCTTCACCGGGGAAACCGCCTCCTCCACCAGCGCATTCAAAACCTCCCTCATCTCCTTCCTCACCGTCTCCATACATTTCTCAATCTGCGCCAACTGCTTTTGGAATTCCGCAGCCATCACCTTAGTTAGTTCTTCAGCCGTAAGGACTGCGGCCTCCCCTGGTGCTCCAGCCTCCATTTTCTTTGTTGACCCCGCGGTGACCTTTCCCACGGACTTTCAGACGCTTTTTTCCCGGCCGTTTTTTGGATGTTTTTCGACATCCTTCTTCTCCTTGCGCTGTCTCCCGACTTTTACTGCCGTCGCTGGCCCTAGAACCGGGCGTTACTCCCCGAAAATGCCGTTCCCGAACGGGAGCCCTCCAATGTGCGGCCGCCTCCCGCCCGCCGTCACCGGGAGTGCCCTAGTATTTCTTTACTTGTTCATCGGATGTGGGCCAACATTATTGCCCATCCCTAATTGCCGTTGAGAAGGTAGTGGTGAGCCACTATCACAGCAATGTGGTGTAGGAATAACTACGGTGATGTTTGGAAGGAACAGCGATAGAGCTCCAAGTCAATATAATGCAATGAACAAACAAATCTTCATGGCATATGGATTCTTGCCTTTATTAGCCGATGCATAGAATATAAGAGCAGGGAGGTTATGATGGAGCTCTTGTTACGACATGTTGGGCTAGTGCGTGATCAATTCCTGTCCTACTTGACCCGGAGTCACAACACAAGGGAATTAACCAATAATTCTTCGAAAAATACCCAAAGTCTTTGGCCCGTGGCTGCCCAATAATTACTGTTGCCAGATTAGTAAATGGAAACATAATTACTGTTCATTTATAACAACTATAAATGGAATATAATAATCGCTTATTGTCACAAGTCGGCTTCAATGAAGTTACTGTGAAAAGCCGCCAGTCGCCACATTCCGGTGCCTGTTCGGGGAGGCCGGTCCGGGAATTGAACCCGCGCTGCTGGCATTGTTCTGCATTACAAGCCAGCTGTTTAGCCCACTGTGCTGAACCAACCCCGATATGCAGCAAAACACAGGTCAACTATTATCTAATTCCCAATTTCCCACTTTAACTTGCCCCCACCCTCTACACACATGCACAAGACAGACAGAGAACAAGTGTCTTTGTTTCAGATGGTTGTTTCCAGCACCATATTCCTCTTCAGACTTTGCTTTCAGTTCAAGGTTTTTACTGTAGATTCATTCAGGCCTCTGCAGTTTCAGGAATACAGCACTCACAGTCTTTCTGGAGAGAGAGAAGAGGAGGTTCTTGTCTTGGTTTGCATCCTGTAATGGTTTCCCTGTTGATTCATTCAGGTTCCCTGCAGTTTCACGAATACAGCACTCACAGTCTTTCTGGAGGAGAGAAAGCAGGACCTTGTCTTTCTGTGTCTCGGACTCAACTGCTCCCTGAGATCTCAGAGCACCCTCCCACTGGGATAGGATCCAATCACTACCCGTTACCAGGCGGAGTACGGCCGTTTGGCCAATTCATTGGCAGCCAATTCCTTGGCCACCAGCCACTCGATCAAACCGAGTCCCACCCCATCTCTCCCTCTGGTGTCAAAACGTCTGAAGCGCCTGTTCCAAATGAGCAGACGGTAGTAGTGTTCTCTCCTGTAACTTAATGAGTTTTTCATAGATTTAAGGTAAGGGCCAGGGGATTTAGAGGGAATTTGAGGAAAATCCTTTTCATCCAGAGGGTGGTGGGAAATCTGAAACTCACTGTCTGAACGGATGGTAGAGGCAGGAACCCTCACATTTAAGAAGCATTTGGATTAGCACTTGAAACGCCAAAGCATACAAGGTTACAGAACAAGTGCTATAAAATGGGATTAGGATAGGTGTTCGATGGCCGGCACAGACACGACGGGCTGAAGGGCCTCTTTTTGCATTGTTTGACTCTATGACTCCATACAAATTAGGAGCAGGAATAGACCATGAAGATTGCAGGAGGACATACCTGGAGCAGCACCAGTCACACCTGAACACAGAATCACTGGTTTGCCTGGAAGCACCATGCAATAGACAGAGATAAGCGATTCCACAACCAACAGATCAGATCTAAGCTCTGCAGTTATGCCTCATACAAATGGTGGTGGATAATTCAACAACTAACTGGGAGAGGAGGAGGCTCCACAAATATCCTCATACTCAATGATGAAGGGGTCCAGTACATTTGTTCAAAGGACAAGGCTGAATCATTTGCAACAATCTTCAGCCAGATGTGCCGGGTAGCTGATTCATCTCGGCCTCCATTGCAGGTCTCCAGTCTCACAGATGCCAGTCTTCAGCCAATTCAGTTAATTCCACAAGATATTAAGAAATGGCGAAAGGCACTGGATACTGCAAAGGCTCTGAGTTCTGACAACATTCCGGCAAAGGCACTGCAGATTTGTGCTCCAGAGCTGACCACGCTCCTAGCCAAGCTGTTCCAGCAGAGCTACAATACTGGCATCTCCTGGCAATGTGGAAAATTGCCCAAAATGGCCCTGTCCTCAAAAGGCATGACAAATACAACCTGTGCTAATATCTGTCCTATCAGTCTATTTTTGATCAGCAGCAAAGTGATGGAAAGTGTCCACAGCTCTGCTATCAAGTGGTAGTCTGGGTTCTGCCAGGGCCTCTGACCTCATTACAGACTAGGTTCAAACATGCACAAAAGAGCTGAACTCAAAAGGTGAGCCGAGTGTAACTGCCCTTGAGAGAAAGGCAGCATTTGACCGAGTATGGCATCAAGGAACCAGAGCTAAACTGGAGTCAATGGGAATCAGGGGGAAAACCCTCCACTGGTTGGAGACTTATTCAGCACAAAGGAAGTGGTTGTTGGAGGTCAATCATCTGAATCCCAAGATAACACTGCAGGAGTTATCTTCAGCTGCTTCACCAATGACCTTCCCTCCATCATAACATCATAATGTGGCGACTAGGGTTTTTTCACAGTAACTTCATACTTGTGACAATAAAAGGGTTATTATTATGTGGCTAATGATTGGTCAATGTTCAACTGCATCCGTGACCCCCTCAGACACTGAAGCAGTCCATGTTCAAATGCAGCAAAATCTGGACAATATCCAGGTTTTGACTGATAAGTGACAAGTAACTTTCATGCCACACATGTGCCAGGCAATGGCCATCTCCAACAAGAGAGAGTCTAACCATTTCTCCTCAATGTTTAATGGCACCACCGTCGTTAAATCACCCTCTATGAACATCGGGGGGGGGGGGGGGGGGGGGGGGGGGGGGGGGGGGGGGGGGGGGGGGGAACCATTGACCAGAAACTGAATACAGAACGAAATACTGTGGCTACAAGAACAGGTTAGAGGCTGAGAATTCTGTGGTGAGTAACTCATCTCATGACTCCCAAAGCCTGCAAGGCACAAGTCAGGGGTGTGGTGGTATACTGTCTGCTTGCCTGGATGAATGGAGCTCCGATAGCACTCAAGAAGTTCAACACCATTCAGGACAAAGCAACTGCTTGCTTGGCACCCCATCTATCCACCACAATAAACATTCACTCCCCCCACACAGAGTGGAACAAATACAAAAGTCAGGATGGTGAGTAACTTGAAGAACTTGTCGGTGGTGATGTTCCTATTCAAGGGCAGTCAGGTTCTGTCAGTCTTACTGGCCTGTGTTTAGCAGGATTTGACTGTTTGTATTTAAGTTCTTGGGGTAGTGTCAGAAATCCTTGCAGGCATTAGTGCGTGTACCAGTACTTTATGTGTTTACCAGAATAAACACATATTTAAAACAGTGGCGCAAGAGGGTAGGAGGATTTAGAGGTCAATCCCAGGGTGCCTCACCCACCAGACAGGAAAGCATCAGCCAACAAGCCAGTAACTGGTTTCAGTGTGCACTGCAGGGGGTTAAACACGTCTGCTTTACGTGCAAAAAGTCCTGGATGAAGTAAGTACACAGTACTTCTGCTTCTCTTTCTCGAGTTGTTCTGGCAGTCTGCACTCTGCCAACATTTATATGTTGTGCTCACTGTGCTCATCCCAGTCTAACGCCAGCATCTCGACATCAACATTTATATGGTAATGCTAGCTCAACCAGGCATGACCTGCTGAGATGGTAGTCCTGATAATGAAAACATACAAATGGAAATACCTAAAGATGGACCTTGAAGATGTGAACTGATGAGACTATCTCACTTGCCAGCTTGTTCCATTGTGAGACTTTCCTCTGGGAAGAAGATTGCAGATGCACCGTCCTGGAAACAAATGGTCCCAGTTCAAACAGAGGTGAACATTTTAGGTCCGGCTCTGCCTTCACCTTGCACATAACTTGATTTTTTTTTTCGCTCCTCGTTCCTTTTGACCTCCATCCACTCCCAGCTCGCAATGCGTTGTTCCTCTGCCGCCAACAGGGGGCGGTCACCTCTCCACTGGACATTTCCATTCCGCATTGATTCAGCGCCCCAGGAGGGGGAACCCGAGAGGCAGAGATGTGATTGACAGCCCGAGACGCCAATCAACAGCCAGCTCAACTTGCTGACAGCGGCCAATCATATCCTACGGCGGGGGTGGGAGCAGAAGCACGCTCCTTCTTCCTCATGATTGACAATAAACAACCCACTAAAAAAAGCGAAGCCCCTTTCATTAATCAATGCCAAAAAA
Source organism: Scyliorhinus torazame (assembly GCF_047496885.1). Classification (NCBI taxonomy): domain Eukaryota; kingdom Metazoa; phylum Chordata; class Chondrichthyes; order Carcharhiniformes; family Scyliorhinidae; genus Scyliorhinus; species Scyliorhinus torazame. The sequence goes on along the minus strand of NC_092709.1, from coordinate 343,247,610 downwards.
ATGGATTGAAGCTTTGTATTCCAGCACGCGCCGAATCAAGTGCTCGATTAGGTTTTATTTCGAAATTTAAATTAAAGTTTACAGTCCCACAACTCCGCCATCTTCCCGGAACATCAACACAGACCAAATATGGTGGAGTATTGAGCGGGGTTACGTAAGGGGCGTGGCCAAGCACGCACTTCCTGATAGGCTGACTCTCCCCTCGTGGCTTGTGCTCTCGACAGATAAACACGCCGCATCCCCCCCCCCACCCAAAGTCCGCGATTACGTGCCAAGCGATTGGCCAGGCCCAATGGGAGGAAAGGAGGCGCGAGCCGCCCCCCCCCACCAAACTCTACCGTCCAACAAACAGCCACAAACAAGATTGACATGGACAGCAACCAATCGGGGAAAGGATTCAACGGGCAAGACGCAGCGTGCTGACGTCCGGAAGAGCCAATCGGATCGCGGGGACACGGCTGGCACTTGCGATTGACGCGCGGCGGGGCCAGTGGGATGTCAGAGCTGAGGGGCGCGTGTCCAATGAGTCTGCGCAGGGGGGCGGGCGGTGGTTCCTTTCTCTCTCTGTGTCTGGGCGCTCGAGCTCCGGAGTCCGTTTGTGCGCGCGCACGGGCCGCCGCGGAGAGCGAGCCAGCCAGAGGGGTTTAAAGCTGCTGGACGTGAGGTAAATGTCTTCCAGCTCCTTCAATTGTTCTGGGATTGGGATGATGGGGGATTTGTAACGTGTTTGAAGCCAGTTTCTCTCACCCCCCCCCCCCCCCCCCCACCCGAGGCTGTTATTCCTCTCTCCCCCCCCCGCCCCCCAGCACCGTGTGTTTCAGCCGGTTAGGAGGATCAACTGTTTCCCCCCCCCCCCCCATCCACGACGCTGCCGTCCGCCCAGCGGGGGGGGGTAGTGCCCACTTCTCTCTCTTCCCCCCCCCCCCCCCCGTGTCCACTCTTCTCCCCCCCCCCCCGTGTCCCTCTTCTCCCCCCCCCCGTGTCCCTCTTCCCCCCCCCCCCCCCGTGTCCCTCTTCTCCCCCCCCCCGTGTCCCTCTTCTCCCCCCCCCCCCCCCGTGTCCCTCTTCTCCCCCCCCCCCCGTGTCCCCTCCCCCCCCCACCCCGTGTCCCCCCCGTGTCTTCTCCCCCCCCCCCCCCCGGTGTCCTCTTCTCCCCCCCCCCCCCCCCCGGTGTCCCTCTTCTTCCCCCCCCCCCGTGTCCCCCCCCCCCCCCGTGTCCCCCCCCCCCCCCCGTGTCCCCCCCCCCGTGTCCCCCCCCCCGTGTCCCCCCCCCCGTGTCCCCCCCCCCCCGTGTCCCCCCCCCCCCGTGTCCCCCCCCCGTGTCCCCCCCCCCGTGTCCCCCCCCCCGTGTCCCTCTTCTCTCCCCCCCCCGTGTCCCTCTTCTCCCCCCCCCGTGTCCCTCTTCTCCCCCCCCCCCGTGTCCCTCTTCTCTCCCCCCCCCGTGTCCCTCTTCTCCCCCCCCCCCCGTGTCCCTCTTCCTCCCCCCCCCCGTGTCCTCTTCTCCCCCCCCCCCGTGTCCCTCTTCTCCCCCCCCCCGTGTCCCTCTTCTCCCCCCCCCCGTGTCCCTCTCTCCCCCCCGTGTCCCTCTTCTCCCCCCCCCCCCCGTGTCCCTCTTCTCTCCCCCCCCCGTGTCCTCTTCTCCCCCCCGTGTCCCTCTTCTCCCCCCCCCGTGTCCCTCTTCTCCCCCCCCCGTGTCCCTCTTCTCTCCCCCCCCCCGTGTCCCTCTTCTCCCCCCCCCCCGTGTCCCTCTTCTCCCCCCCCCCCCCGTGTCCCTCTTCCCCCCCCCCCCGTGTCCCTCTTCTCCTCCCCCCCCCGTGTCCCTCTTCTCCCCCCCCCCCGTGTCACTCTTCTCCCCCCCCCCCGTGTCCCTCTTCTCCCCCCCCCCCGTGTCCCTCTTCTCCCCCCCCCCGTGTCCCTCTTCTCCCCCCCCCGTGTCCCTCTTCTCCCCCCCCCGTGTCCCTCTCTCCCCCCCCCGTGTCCCTCTTCTCCCCCCCCCCGTGTCCCTCTTCTCCCCCCCCCCCTTGTCCCTCTTCTCCCCCCCCGGTCCCTCTTCTCCCCCCCCGTGTCTCTTCTCCCCCCCCCCCCGTGTCCCTCTTCTCCCCCCCCCCGTGTCCCTCTTCTCCCCCCCCCGTGTCCCTCTTCTCCCCCCCCCCCCGTGTCCCTCTTCCCCCCCCCCCGTGTCCCTCTTCTCCCCCCCCCCCCCGTGTCCCTCTTCCCCCCCCCCCCGTGTCCCTCTTCCCCCCCCCCCCGTGTCCCTCTTCCCCCCCCCCGTGTCCCTCTTCCCCCCCCGTGTCCCTCTTCCCCCCCCCCGTGTCCCTCTTCCCCCCCCCCGTGTCCTCTTCCCCCCCCCCGTGTCCCTCTTCCCCCCCCCCGTGTCCCCTCTTCCCCCCCCCCCGTGTCCCTCTTTCCCCCCCCCCCGTGTCCCTCTTTCCCCCCCCCCCCCGTGTCCCTCTTTCCCCCCCCCCCCGTGTCCCTCTTTCCCCCCCCCCCGTGTCCCTCTTTCCCCCACCCCCCGTGTCCCTCTTTCCCCCACCCCCCGTGTCCCTCTTTCCCCCCCCCCCCGTGTCCCTCTTTCCCCCCCCCCGTGTCCCTCTTTCCCCCCCCCCCCGTGTCCCTCTTTCCCCCCCCCGTGTCCCTCTTTCCCCCCCCGTGTCCCTCTTTCCCCCCCCCGTGTCCCTCTTTCCCCCCCCCGTGTCCTCTTTCCCCCCCCCGTGTCCCTCTTCCCCCCCCCCCGTGTCCCTCTTCCCCCCCCCGGTCCCTCTCCCCCGGGTCCCTCTTCCCCCCCCCGTGTCCCTCTTCCCCCCCCCGTGTCCCTCTTCCCCCCCCCCGTGTCCCTCTTCCCCCCCCCCCGTGTCCCTCTTCCCCCCCCCCCGTGTCCCTCTTCTCCCCCCCCCCCCGTGTCCCTCTTCCCCCCCCCCCCGTGTCCCTCTTCCCCCCCCCCCGTGTCCCTCTTCCCCCCCCCCGTGTCCCTCTTCCCCCCCCCCCCGTGTCCCTCTTCCCCCCCCCCGTGTCCCTCTTCCCCCCCCCCGTGTCCCTCTTCCCCCCCCCCCGTGTCCCTCTTTCCCCCCCCCCCGTGTCCCTCTTCCCCCCCCCCCCGTGTCCCTCTTCCCCCCCCCCGTGTCCCTCTTCCCCCCCCCCCGTGTCCCTCTTCCCCCCCCCCGTGTCCCTCTTCCCCCCCCCCCGTGTCCCTCTTCCCCCCCCCCGTGTCCCTCTTCCCCCCCCCCCGTGTCCTCTTCCCCCCCCCCCGTGTCCCTCTTCCCCCCCCCCCCGTGTCCCTCTTCCCCCCCCCCCGTGTCCCTCTTCCCCCCCCCCCGTGTCCCTCTTCCCCCCCCCCCGTGTCCCTCTTCCCCCCCCCCCCCGTGTCCCTCTTCCCCCCCCCGTGTCCCTCTTCCCCCCCCCCCCGTGTCCCTCTTCCCCCCCCCCCGTGTCCCTCTTCCCCCTCCCCCGTGTCCCTCTTCCCCCTCCCCCGTGTCCCCTCTTCCCCCTCCCCGTGTCCCTCTTCCCCCTCCCCCGTGTCCCTCTTCCCCCTCCCCCGTGTCCCTCTTCCCCCTCCCCGTGTCCCTCTTCCCCCTCCCCCGTGTCCCTCTTCCCCCCGCTCCCCCCCCGTGTCCCTCTTCTCCCCCCCCCGTGTCCCTCTTCCCCCCCCCCCCGTGTCCCTCTTCTCCCCCCCCCCCGTGTCCCTCTTCTCCCCCCCCCGTGTCCCTCTTCCCCTCCCCCCGTGTCCCTCTTCCCCTCCCCCCCCGTGTCCCTCTTCCCTTCCCCCCGTGTCCCTCTTCCTTCCCCCCGTGTCCCTCTTCCCTTCCCCGTGTCCCTCTTCCCCTCCCCCGTGTCCCTCTTCCCTTCCCCCGTGTCCCTCTTCCCTTCCCCCGTGTCCCTCTTCCCTTCCCCCGTGTCCCTCTTCCCTTCCCCCGTGTCCCTCTTCCCTTCCCCCGTGTCCCTCTTCCCTTCCCCCGTGTCCCTCTTCCCTTCCCCCGTGTCCCTCTTCCCTTCCCCCCGTGTCCCTCTTCCCTTCCCCCCGTGTCCCTCTTCCTTCCCCCGTGTCCCTCTTCCCTTCCCCCGTGTCCCTCTTCCTTCCCCGTGTCCTCTTCCCTTCCCCCGTGTCCCTCTTCCCTTCCCCCGTGTCCCTCTTCCTTCCGTGTCCTCTTCCTTCCCCGTGTCCCTCTTCCCTTCCCCCGTGTCCCTCTTCCCTTCCCCCGTGTCCCTCTTCCCTTCCCCCGTGTCCCTCTTCCCTTCCCCCGTGTCCCTCTTCCCTTCCCCGTGTCCCTCTTCCCTTCCCCCGTGTCCCTCTTCCCTTCCCCGTGTCCCTCTTCCCTTCCCCGTGTCCCTCTTCCCTTCCCCCGTGTCCCTCTTCCCTTCCCCCGTGTCCCTCTTCCCTTCCCCCGTGTCCTCTTCCCCTTCCCCCGTGTCCCTCTTCCCTTCCCCCGTGTCCCTCTTCCTTCCCCCCGTGTCCCTCTTCCCTTCCCCCGTGTCCCTCTTCCCTTCCCCCGTGTCCCTCTTCCCTTCCCCCGTGTCCCTCTTCCCTTCCCCGTGTCCTCTTCCCTTTCCCCCGTGTCCCTCTTCCTTCCCCCGTGTCCCTCTTCCCTTCCCCCGTGTCCCTCTTCCCTTCCCCCGTGTCCCTCTTCCCTTCCCCGTGTCCCTCTTCCCTTCCCCGTGTCCCTCTTCCCTTCCCCCGTGTCCCTCTTCCCTTCCCCCGTGTCCCTCTTCCCTTCCCCCGTGTCCCTCTTCCCTTCCCCCGTGTCCCTCTTCCCTTCCCCCGTGTCCCTCTTCCCTTCCCCGTGTCCCTCTTCCCTTCCCCCGTGTCCCTCTTCCCTTCCCCGTGTCCCTCTTCCCTTCCCCCGTGTCCCTCTTCCCTTCCCCCGGTCCCTCTTCCCTTCCCCCGTGTCCCTCTTCCCTTCCCCCGTGTCCCTCTTCCCTTCCCCCGTGTCCCTCTTCCTTCCCCCGTGTCCTCTCCCTTCCCCCGTGTCCCTCTCTTCCCGTGTCCCTCTTCCCTTCCCCCGTGTCCCTCTTCCCTTCCCCGTGTCCCTCTTCCCTTCCCCCGTGTCCCTCTTCCCTTCCCCCGTGTCCCTCTTCCCTTCCCCCGTGTCCCTCTTCCCTTCCCCCCGTGTCCCTCTTCCCTTCCCCCGTGACCCTCTTCCCTTCCCCCGTGTCCCTCTTCCCTTCCCCGTGTCCCTCTTCCCTTCCCCCGTGTCCCTCTTCCCTTCCCCCGTGTCCCTCTTCCCTTCCCCCGTGTCCTCTTCCCTTCCCCCGTGTCCCTCTTCCCTTCCCCCGTGTCCCTCTTCCCTTCCCCGTGTCCCTCTTCCCTTCCCCCGTGTCCCTCTTCCCTTCCCCCGTGTCCCTCTTCCCTTCCCCCGTGTCCCTCTTCCCTTCCCCCGTGTCCCTCTTCCCTTCCCCCGTGTCCCTCTTCCCCTTCCCCCGTGTCCCTCTTCCCTTCCCCGTGTCCCTCTTCCCCTTCCCCCCGTGACCCTCTTCCCTTCCCCCCGTGTCCCTCTTCCTTCCCCCGTGTCCCTCTTCCCTTCCCCCGTGTCCCTCTTCCCTTCCCCCGTGTCCCTCTTCCCTTCCCCCGTGTCCCTCTTCCCTTCCCCCGTGTCCCTCTTCCCTTCCCCGTGTCCCTCTTCCCTTCCCCCCGTGTCCTCTTCCCTTCCCCCGTGTCCCTCTTCCCTTCCCCCGTGTCCCTCTTCCCTTCCCCCGTGTCCCTCTTCCCTTCCCCCGTGTCCCTCTTCCCTTCCCCCGTGTCCCTCTTCCCTTCCCCCGTGTCCCTCTTCCCTTCCCCCGTGTCCCTCTTCCCTTCCCCGTGTCCCTCTTCCCTTCCCCCGTGTCCCTCTTCCCTTCCCCCGTGTCCCTCTTCCCTTCCCCCGTGTCCCTCTTCCCTTCCCCGTGTCCCTCTTCCTTCCCCCGTGTCCCTCTTCCCTTCCCCGTGTCCCTCTTCCCTTCCCCCGTGTCCCTCTTCCCTTCCCCCGTGTCCCTCTTCCCTTCCCCCGTGTCCCTCTTCCCTTCCCCCGTGTCCCTCTTCCCTTCCCCCGTGTCCCTCTTCCCTTCCCCCGTGTCCCTCTTCCCTTCCCCCGTGTCCCTCTTCCCTTCCCCCGTGTCCCTCTTCCCTTCCCCCGTGTCCCTCTTCCCTTCCCCCGTGTCCCTCTTCCCTTCCCCCGTGTCCCTCTTCCCTTCCCCCGTGTCCCCTCTTCCCTTCCCCCGTGTCCCTCTTCCCTTCCCCCGTGTCCCTCCTTCCCTTCCCCCCGTGTCCCCTCTTCCCTTCCCCGTGTCCCCTTCCCTGCCCCCGTGTCCCTCTTCCCTTCCCCCGTGTCCCCCTTCCCTTCCCCCGTGTCCCCCTTCCCTTCTCCCGTGTCCCCCTTCCCTTCTCCCGTGTCCCCTTCCCTTCCCCCGTGTCCCCCTTCCCTTCCCCCGTGTCCCCCTTCCCGTCCCGTGTCCCCCTTCCCTGCGTCCCGTGTCCCCCTTCCCTGCGTCCCGTGTCCCCCTTCCCTGCGTCCCGTGTCCCCCTTCCCTGCGTCCCGTGTCCCCCTTCCCTGCGTCCCGTGTCCCCCTTCCCTGCGTCCCGTGTCCCCCTTCCCTGCGTCCCGTGTCCCCCTTCCCTGCGTCCCGTGTCCCCCTTCCCTGCGTCCCGTGTCCCCCTTCCCTGCGTCCCGTGTCCCCCTTCCCTGCGTCCCGTGTCCCCCTTCCCTGCGTCCCGTGTCCCCCTTCCCTGCGTCCCGTGTCCCCCTTCCCTGCGTCCCGTGTCCCCCTTCCCTGCGTCCCGTGTCCCCCTTCCCTGCGTCCCGTGTCCCCCTTCCCTGCGTCCCGTGTCCCCCTTCCCTGCGTCCCGTGTCCCCCTTCCCTGCGTCCCGTGTCCCCCTTCCCTGCGTCCCGTGTCCCCCTTCCCTGCGTCCCGTGTCCCCCTTCCCTGCGTCCCGTGTCCCCCTTCCCTGCGTCCCGTGTCCCCCTTCCCTGCGTCCCGTGTCCCCCTTCCCTGCGTCCCGTGTCCCCCTTCCCTGCGTCCCGTGTCCCCCTTCCCTGCGTCCCGTGTCCCCCTTCCCTGCGTCCCGTGTCCCCCTTCCCTGGGGTCCTCTGCGTCCCCGTGTCCCCCTTCCCTGCGTCCCGTGTCCCCTTCCTGCGTCCCGTGTCCCCCTTCCCTGCGTCCCGTGTCCCCCTTCCCTGCGTCCCGTGTCCCCCTTCCCTGCGTCCCGTGTCCCCCTTCCCTGCGTCCCGTGTCCCCCTTCCCTGCGTCCCGTGTCCCCCTTCCCTGCGTCCCGTGTCCCCCTTCCCTGCGTCCCGTGTCCCCCTTCCCTGCGTCCCGTGTCCCCCTTCCCTGCGTCCCGTGTCCCCCTTCCCTGCGTCCCGTGTCCCCCTTCCCTGCGTCCCGTGTCCCCCTTCCCTGCGTCCCGTGTCCCCCTTCCCTGCGTCCCGTGTCCCCCTTCCCTGCGTCCCGTGTCCCCCTTCCCTGCGTCCCGTGTCCCCCTTCCCTGCGTCCCGTGTCCCCCTTCCCTGCGTCCCGTGTCCCCCTTCCCTGCGTCCCGTGTCCCCCTTCCCTGCGTCCCGTGTCCCCCTTCCCTGCGTCCCGTGTCCCCCTTCCCTGCGTCCCGTGTCCCCCTTCCCTGCGTCCCGTGTCCCCCTTCCCTGCGTCCCGTGTCCCCCTTCCCTGCGTCCCGTGTCCCCCTTCCCTGCGTCCCGTGTCCCCCTTCCCTGCGTCCCGTGTCCCCCTTCCCTGCGTCCCGTGTCCCCCTTCCCTGCGTCCCGTGTCCCCCTTCCCTGCGTCCCGTGTCCCCCTTCCCTGCGTCCCGTGTCCCCCTTCCCTGCGTCCCGTGTCCCCCTTCCCTGCGTCCCGTGTCCCCCTTCCCTGCGTCCCGTGTCCCCCTTCCCTGCGTCCCGTGTCCCCCTTCCCTGCGTCCCGTGTCCCCCTTCCCTGCGTCCCGTGTCCCCCTTCCCTGCGTCCCGTGTCCCCCTTCCCTGCGTCCCGTGTCCCCCTTCCCTGCGTCCCGTGTCCCCCTTCCCTGCGTCCCGTGTCCCCCTTCCCTGCGTCCCGTGTCCCCCTTCCCTGCGTCCCGTGTCCCCCTTCCCTGCGTCCCGTGTCCCCCTTCCCTGCGTCCCGTGTCCCCCTTCCCTGCGTCCCGTGTCCCCCTTCCCTGCGTCCCGTGTCCCCCTTCCCTGCGTCCCGTGTCCCCCTTCCCTGCGTCCCGTGTCCCCCTTCCCTGCGTCCCGTGTCCCCCTTCCCTGCGTCCCGTGTCCCCCTTCCCTGCGTCCCGTGTCCCCCTTCCCTGCGTCCCGTGTCCCCCTTCCCTGCGTCCCGTGTCCCCCTTCCCTGCGTCCCGTGTCCCCCTTCCCTGCGTCCCGTGTCCCCCTTCCCTGCGTCCCGTGTCCCCCTTCCCTGCGTCCCGTGTCCCCCTTCCCTGCGTCCCGTGTCCCCCTTCCCTGCGTCCCGTGTCCCCCTTCCCTGCGTCCCGTGTCCCCCTTCCCTGCGTCCCGTGTCCCCCTTCCCTGCGTCCCGTGTCCCCCTTCCCTGCGTCCCGTGTCCCCCTTCCCTGCGTCCCGTGTCCCCCTTCCCTGCGTCCCGTGTCCCCCTTCCCTGCGTCCCGTGTCCCCCTTCCCTGCGTCCCGTGTCCCCCTTCCCTGCGTCCCGTGTCCCCCTTCCCTGCGTCCCGTGTCCCCCTTCCCTGCGTCCCGTGTCCCCCTTCCCTGCGTCCCGTGTCCCCCTTCCCTGCGTCCCGTGTCCCCCTTCCCTGCGTCCCGTGTCCCCCTTCCCTGCGTCCCGTGTCCCCCTTCCCTGCGTCCCGTGTCCCCCTTCCCTGCGTCCCGTGTCCCCCTTCCCTGCGTCCCGTGTCCCCCTTCCCTGCGTCCCGTGTCCCCCTTCCCTGCGTCCCGTGTCCCCCTTCCCTGCGTCCCGTGTCCCCCTTCCCTGCGTCCCGTGTCCCCCTTCCCTGCGTCCCGTGTCCCCCTTCCCTGCGTCCCGTGTCCCCCTTCCCTGCGTCCCGTGTCCCCCTTCCCTGCGTCCCGTGTCCCCCTTCCCTGCGTCCCGTGTCCCCCTTCCCTGCGTCCCGTGTCCCCCTTCCCTGCGTCCCGTGTCCCCCTTCCCTGCGTCCCGTGTCCCCCTTCCCTGCGTCCCGTGTCCCCCTTCCCTGCGTCCCGTGTCCCCCTTCCCTGCGTCCCGTGTCCCCCTTCCCTGCGTCCCGTGTCCCCCTTCCCTGCGTCCCGTGTCCCCCTTCCCTGCGTCCCGTGTCCCCCTTCCCTGCGTCCCGTGTCCCCCTTCCCTGCGTCCCGTGTCCCCCTTCCCTGCGTCCCGTGTCCCCCTTCCCTGCGTCCCGTGTCCCCCTTCCCTGCGTCCCGTGTCCCCCTTCCCTGCGTCCCGTGTCCCCCTTCCCTGCGTCCCGTGTCCCCCTTCCCTGCGTCCCGTGTCCCCCTTCCCTGCGTCCCGTGTCCCCCTTCCCTGCGTCCCGTGTCCCCCTTCCCTGCGTCCCGTGTCCCCCTTCCCTGCGTCCCGTGTCCCCCTTCCCTGCGTCCCGTGTCCCCCTTCCCTGCGTCCCGTGTCCCCCTTCCCTGCGTCCCGTGTCCCCCTTCCCTGCGTCCCGTGTCCCCCTTCCCTGCGTCCCGTGTCCCCCTTCCCTGCGTCCCGTGTCCCCCTTCCCTGCGTCCCGTGTCCCCCTTCCCTGCGTCCCGTGTCCCCCTTCCCTGCGTCCCGTGTCCCCCTTCCCTGCGTCCCGTGTCCCCCTTCCCTGCGTCCCGTGTCCCCCTTCCCTGCGTCCCGTGTCCCCCTTCCCTGCGTCCCGTGTCCCCCTTCCCTGCGTCCCGTGTCCCCCTTCCCTGCGTCCCGTGTCCCCCTTCCCTGCGTCCCGTGTCCCCCTTCCCTGCGTCCCGTGTCCCCCTTCCCTGCGTCCCGTGTCCCCCTTCCCTGCGTCCCGTGTCCCCCTTCCCTGCGTCCCGTGTCCCCCTTCCCTGCGTCCCGTGTCCCCCTTCCCTGCGTCCCGTGTCCCCCTTCCCTGCGTCCCGTGTCCCCCTTCCCTGCGTCCCGTGTCCCCCTTCCCTGCGTCCCGTGTCCCCCTTCCCTGCGTCCCGTGTCCCCCTTCCCTGCGTCCCGTGTCCCCCTTCCCTGCGTCCCGTGTCCCCCTTCCCTGCGTCCCGTGTCCCCCTTCCCTGCGTCCCGTGTCCCCCTTCCCTGCGTCCCGTGTCCCCCTTCCCTGCGTCCCGTGTCCCCCTTCCCTGCGTCCCGTGTCCCCCTTCCCTGCGTCCCGTGTCCCCCTTCCCTGCGTCCCGTGTCCCCCTTCCCTGCGTCCCGTGTCCCCCTTCCCTGCGTCCCGTGT